>NC_090446.1:1259117136-1260317136 GCF_031143425.1 Pleurodeles waltl | reverse complement strand
AGCACACAAAATGAATAAAGAGCCAGGACTGTTGCAATCTGACTTACTGATAGCATACACTGATGCTGGTCTGAGGTGGGATCAGAGGGCAGAGGGACTGAAACTGCCAGAGAGCTTAAAGGTGGACGGGTGAAAAGGAATGTGGTCTGTGTTGGGTGGCAGAAACTGTCTGAGAAACTCAGTGGGCTCAAATCAGCAAAATAGGTAATGGTTAACAAAAAGGGTGAAATGTATGGCAATCAGTAAAGAGGAGCTCAGCAGAAGGCCATAGAGTCATTTTTTGCATGGGAACTCCTACCTTGCATCTCCTTAAGGCAAGCTAAGTTTCCACTTCCAAAAAATGACTTTAAATCCATAAATTTGGCGCTAGATGGGTTTACCACCAAAGTATAAATATGGAGTTAGTTTTGCACCGAATTAGAGTAAAAAAAAAAATGACGCTAATTCAGTGCAAACAGAGTATAAATATGCCCCTTAGCGTAAAAAAATGATGCTAATCTGGTTAGAGTAATTTATTTTGACTCTAACCTGCCTAACATCATTTTTTTTACGCTAGCCTACCCTTTGCACCGGCTTGCACCATTCCATAAATATGGTGCCCAGCTGGTGCTAAAAAATGGTGAAAGCCGGTGCAAAACTTTTTGGTGCAAAACTGCGTTAGTACAGTTTTGCACCAAAAAGTATAAATAAGGCCCTGAGTGTCAAGACCAGTAGTCTCTATGAATCCCAGTACTTTGCATTGGCATTCCTTGTGCATGTATGTGCAGTGGATGTAGAAAGTGTGTAGTAGTAAGACGCCATCAGGCATATTTAAGAGCCCCTAGCCCCACCGGATCATCACTTTTTGTGACACTCTGGTGGCGCTATGTCCTGCGCCAAATTCACCAGGTGGTGTTAAGCCCCCTCAATGCAGCCATCCCTGCACTATGGTGCAAGGGTGGCTGCTTTGGCGCACTACAGCAAATTTAGCGCCAGCGCTGTGGACAACACATTGGTGCTCCTTATTCTATTAAATACGGCCCATCCCTGTGTGGTGAACATGACAGTGCATGACACTACCAAATTTGGCGCAGCACTGTGCACCAACATTTTCCATTAAATCTGAACGCTTTGTGCAGTGGGATGTAATTAAGATGGCCCCTGGTTTAGCATGGCATGTGATGGAGAGTATATGCCACCCCAGTCAGTGGAATTGTATTGACTGCATCCCTGTGGGTGGTGGGTGGAGACTCAGGCACTGTTGTGAGGCAGGATGGAGAAAAGGCTTTCCGAATGGTGACATAGGATGGATGGTAGCATTGAGGTGGGGCTCAGAGGCTTCTCTTTTAAAAGATGACAATGTTTATCTGTCCCTGATCACTGCTTCAGAAGGACTGATGATAACAGGTGCTGAGATCTCAAACTCCATTTGGTACTTTTTTTATGTAGTCTTGCATGGACCTAGCACCATTGCTACTGCTGTGAGAGCTATCGTGAGTACACAGGCTATATCTGAGCAACGTTTAGAAAATGAAATTGGAACAAAAAGTAACCCAAATCAGTTATGAAACTGTAAATAGTAGATCCACATCCCATATCTGGAAAATGAGTATAAAAGTGGAACTGTGAAATGATTGATCTGTAGGTCATAAGAAAGGAGGTAACAAAAACTATCTGTTTATTAATGGTGTCTTAATTTCCTATAATAATTGTCATACATTTGATGAATAAAATATGTCTGTCAGGTTCTTTTGTTTTGTGTGTTTGATGATTATGTGGCTTTCTCTGACTCAATAGAAATACTCCAGTACAATTCAGTTCACTTATTATAGTTACATTCCAACGCTAGTAAAACATTATCCATGAGTTGAATATATGGAGGTGATTAGTTCACTCTAGATTCTACCCTCGATGACCTTCCTCAAAAATGTAATCTCTGTTGTGAGAGAAGGAAGAGTCAATGTCCATCTCTGGTGTATCAAAACATTCAGAAACAATCATTCACAAGGAACTCATTTCACCAAAATAAACAATAACAGCAGACAATTCAGACTTGAATCAATCAACAGCACAATTGTGATAATGAGACAGGAAAACCTTTTAAAAAAACACTGATTGCACACATAGAGCGAAAACAGGACGAGAGCAAAACAATCCAGTTATATGCAAATCTTTTTCAGAGCCATTAAACAATGAATAAGTTCTTCAAAACAAAGATGTAGTGAGGTGAGTAGTGTGAGAGTTTCACAAAAACAACCAGGTGCTGGAAGCCATAACCATAGGAAAACATGGTGATCAAAACAGAGTGCTGATTAATGCTACATTGGTGTTGAAAAGACAGCTTTTTCACATAAACCATAAGACAAAACTGGGCACTTCTCACAGTGTGCCAATTTAAGGGTGATTTCTTGTGAAATTCTGAATGTGTTTTGACTCTTATAGTGGACAAAATGGCATAATCACGAGAAGGATTGACCTGGGAAAAGAAACTCCTCTCTAAGGAGCCTGTACATTGAGGTAATCGATGTGCTCCAAAAATTATACCACGGCTGTGAGGGTGAAGGGGTGACAAAAGTGGGAGACCCAATGTGCAAAGCAAAGAATGTAAAATGTAAATACTCACAGGGTGGTACCCCTTGAGCACAACATTAATCACAGCCAGCAGCTCCGATTGGGTGAGGAGACAAGCAGCAGGGCACCATGCTCTCGATCAGAGGATTGCCAAAATGTAAGATTCACTTATGCTTGGGTCATCCTCTGTTCGAGAGCACACCCTTTTATCCATTAATCCAGCTGTCTTATTCAATATTTCCCAATTTAGAATTCTTTCTCTCTCCTTTATATAGGGTTACAGGATAGTGCCTCTTTTGACATGGTCACTCCCCCACTTTCCACCTGATTTCTGGTGCAATTTTGACTGAAAATGCACTGGGTCCCAACTAAACAGGTCCCCAGTGCCAGGTTGCTTTCCCTAAAACTGCACAGTCGTTTTTCCCAATTGGATAACATTTAGTTGCCACTTTAAGTCCTTAGTAAGTGGTACCCCTTGGGGTACTAAAGAGAGGCTCCTGACGGCTGCAGCAGAGATGGTGCCCCCTCAGAGACTCTCTCACCTAATGCATACAATTCTGCCTTCAAAGGCTGAGTGTCTTGTGCAGATCTAAAATGAAAACGCAACATGGCACGCAACCTGTGTGCCCTGTCCCCTGTATATTGTATGCAATATATGTAAGTCACTCCGCTGGCAGGCCTTCCAGCCCTAAAGGCAGGGTGCATTATATTACATATAAGGGCATACCTTCATTAGCAGATATGCCACAGCTATCTCTTTGTCAATTCTCATATTTAGTAAGTGAACAGTGCAGCCATTTTAAGTACATGACACTGGTTGTTACAAGTTTCCCTGCTACAAGGTGGCTTCACTGACAATAGGGATGTTTGGTATCAAACATCTCGTAATAATAAACTCTCACTGAATCCAGTGATGGACTTATTAATACATACATTCTGAGGGCAGATTAGAGGTGCCACCTTGGAACCTACTAATTCCTAGAATGGGCACTCATTTGTCAGAACCAGTGCAGCCACTTTAGACAGAGTTCTGGCCCCCTGAGGTGAGAGCCAATGCTCTAGAGGGTTCAGAACAAAGACCTGCACTTGGCAGAGGGGTGATGTTCTCGCTCAGCAGGACGGACATTCCAGGGTGGGGAGCTTCAAAGGCCTTGCAGTCTTTGAAATGGGACCCAGGCCTCTTCAAATGGAGACTGACCCCCAGTTCCTGACCCTACATTTGGTGGCAGGACTGAAGGGAAAATTAGGTAAATTAGGAGGAGTGCCTACTTCATTCCAGACAAGCTGAAATGGACACTAATTTTTAAATTCCTCCATCTTTCATGGAAGGAATTAGGCCAATAGGGTTAGTGTTATGCCACTTCCCAAAAGAAGTAGTCATGGAAAGGATGTAGTCATCCTTAAGGTGAGCAGCCCATTGGCTACCATCTGACACACCCTGTTACACTTCTAAATTCAGTATTTAGGTTGTACCTTTCAACACTAGAATCAGATTCCTGTTGGCCTAAGAACAGCCAGACACCACAGAAGTTGCCCTGCTGACTTGGCCCCAGCCCTACTGGCCTGCCTGCAGCCTTCAATGAACCTGTGCCCAGAAGACAACTGAGCTGCAGCCCAGTGACCTTCCAAACCTTAGGAGATCTGCCTGCCTTTATTAAAGAACACAAAGTCCTGTGGGCAGTGGACCTATACAAAAGAAACATCTCCAAGGAAGAAAGAAGTCTGTCTGAGGAACCGTGAAACTGCTTCCTGGAACCGCTTCTGCAACTGACCCCCACAGCCCAAGTCCAAGTGGCCCACCAGTCCATTGAAGGTTCCCTAGCGCTTCTGAACCAAAGTTCAATGTGGGCTGACCCCTGCTGGACTCCACAGCGACCCCAGATGCCTCAATTTGAGAGCTACCCCTGACTGCGACCTACATGGTAAGCTGTTTCCGACACCAAAAGACTCCCCTGCACCAGGAGCCACTGGGCCTTGGGGAGCTAGATCATTTGTGTCCCTGGCATTCTAACTAACCTGGGTGGCTGTGGGTTAACTTTCCCCGGCCTCCTGGCAAGAGCCTGCAGCCTGTTTCTGAAAGTGATCTCCTGCACTGAGTAACATTGGGAGCTGGGCGATGTGTTGGCACTCTGCACCTGGTCACCCCTGTGCCACTGAGGCTGCCTTGTGGCCCCCCTTGTCCTTGCTTCAACCCCAGGAGAAACACCCCTGACCCTGCTCTACTGACCTGTAAGCATCTTTGCAGCAGATACCCCAGTCTCCATTGGACAGTACTGGGTGCCCAACTCTGTGTTGGCACACTGCACCCAGCCACGCCTGTGCTGTTGAGGGTGTGCATTTGGTGCTGCCTTGTGAGCCCCCGTGGCTTGCCTCAACCCCCGGAGACCAACCTCTGTCACCGCCTGTAATTACCTGGGAGCGGGGCCTCTTCAGTCCCCCCAGTCTCCAATGACTAACATTGGGCACTGAGTCCATCTTCGACCTTGGTACACAGCTGTCCTCGGACTGCAGTGGGTGCACACTTGGTACCAACCTGAACCTTACCCACTGTTACCCTGAAACCGTGAAGACTGCAGTTGTAAGTTGTGTACTTACCTGAGAACCTGCATTTTTGCTTTCCTTCCACAGGCTAACAATGAATACTCTGAAAATTGCACTGTGTCGATTTTTGAAACAGCAAAGTATTTTTTTTTTTTAAATGCTGCTTATCTTATAATAAAGTTCTTTGGTTCAAAGCATATATCAAAGCAACTGTTATTTTTCTAAACTGGTATCAAATTTCTTCTTTGAGTGTGTGTCTTATTTATTGCCTCTGAGAGTACAACATATGCTTAACACAACTCCTTGATAAGCCTAGCTCTTCGTCCACACTACCATAAAAAGGGCACTAGACTTGTCTATTTCTGCCTCTGTAAACCTTTGGGTATCGACTGGACTCTCTGCACAGTGTACTTCATTTTAGTGCACTATATAGAGAGCCAGCTTCCTACAAGGATGCAGTTAAAAGGGAATCACAAAGGGATTAAAGCTTCTGATTACCTAGTGGTGGAGTTAGAGGGAAATGCCTTGACATCCTCAGAATTCTGACTGGGCAATCAACCATAAAAGATGTTTCTGCCATCTTAAAAGCCTAAATTTTCCTTGCCTGCAGTCCTGCCACCTCTAGTGAAGGTCTCCAGGCAAGGTGGTCTTCTAGCAGAGTACTGCGGTCCACTATGTCATCCTTTGGAAAGCTTGGGCTGGAACTGGGGTTGACTTCCTCTCCAACCTTCAGATAGTGCTGTCCTCCTCATGGGTATGCATCATCATTACCCTGTTCTGGGTTGTCAAACCAAAACAGTGGACAGTTTCTGCTTTTTGATTCCCAAGCAACCCAAACCACCCCACTTTATTCACTTTCCAAGTTCTTCATGACCAAGGAAGGAAGTGCTCCACAGACTGCTTGAAATTGTGCTATGTGACAAGGAATAGACTATGCGTTATAGAAAATCTCCCAGAGCGAGGGGACATCACCTGAAGTATGCAGTACTTGCTGGAAGAGCTGATGGATTGCCTAGTCCCTAGAAGTCTGTTTGCCTTTGCTCTCATAGAAGTAGGAGAGGCTCACCGGGAGAAGAAGCCCAGCATGTTCCCGGTGTAAGAATCACCAAAAATGGAACAACATCCAAAGTCAACCTGTGCGTGTTAGACTTTTCATCCTTGGCATGGTCTCCCTTAACTTTCTGCCTCTTTTTCCCAGCTTGTTGATGTGTGCTAGACTCTGTTTTTGCTGTTTTTGTTACTCTTGGCACTTTACCACTGTGAACCAATGCTAAAGTGCAAGTGCTCCTTTACAAAATGTAATTGGCCTATCCATGATTGGCATATAAGGTTTACTAGTAAGTTCCTAGTACAGTGCACTAGAGGTGCCCAGGGCCTGCAAATCAAATGCTACTAGTGGGCCTGCAGCACTGATTGTGCCACGCACATAAGTAGCTCTATAATCATGTCTCAGACCTGCCACTGCAGTGTCTGTGTGTGCAGTTTTAACTGTAAATTTGACTTGGCAAGTGTCCCTACTTGCCAGGTATAAACCTTCCCTTTTCTTACATGTAAGGCACCCCTAATGCAGGCCCTAGGAAGCCCTAAGGGCAGGGTGCAGTGTATGGTTAAGATAGGACATTTAGTAATGTGGTTTAAATGCCCTGACAGTGAAATACTGCTAAATTAGTTTTTCACTGTTGTAAGACGTGCCCCTCTCATAGTTTACCATGGGGGCTACCTTTAAATCTGATTAAAGTGTGGATTCCCTTTGGGAGCGGATGGACATGTGGAGTTTGGGGTCTCTGAGCTCACAATTTATAAGTACATCTTTTAGTAAAGTTGATTTTAAGATTGTGTGTTTGGAAATGCCACTTTTAGAAAGTGAGCATTTTCTTGCTTATACCACTTCTGTGACTCTGCCTGTTTGTGGATTCCCTGTCTGGGTCAATTTGACAGTTGGGCTGGACAGTGACACAAAGGGAGCTGGGGTATAGTCTGCATTTCCTGATGAGCCATCTGTGCTAGGAGGGAGGGGAAAGTGGTCACTTACACCTAAAAGGGTTGTGCCTGCCCTCACACAATGCAGTCACAAACCCCATGGTGAGTGTCTGGAGCCTGGACTGGGCAAGGCAGGATTTCACATTCAAAGGAGAAATTGGGTATAAAAGGGCACCCAATACCACAGACTTTAGAACACTTCTGGAAACCAAGAGGAACTTCTACCTGAAGAAGAGCTGAAGAGCCGAGGAAGAAGAGCTGCCCTGCCTGTGGCTGTGCTTTGTGGAGCTATCCTGCAGTTGCTGCTTCTGCCAGAGTAAGAGGGCAAAGACTGGATTTTGTGTGCCTTCCATCTTGTGAAGATCTTCAAGGGCTTGATTTAGAGCTTACCTCCTTTTGTTTGAAGTCTCAGGGACAGCAAAAACTTCTCTCTGCCAGCACCTGGAGTCTCTGGAGAGACTCCTACTCTGCTCTGTGGTGCCCATACAGGTCCTGGGACCCTGAAAGGAGAAGCTGGCAGCCTAAGAGGAAGAAATCCACACACAGAACTCAGTGAGGGGAAAAGATCAACGCAACTCTGATCTGCTGATGAAAAATCGATGTGCTGACGGCTTTGCGGGCTGAAAATCAATGGTCGCCTGCAATGCAACCGGAAGATCGACGCACGGAGCTGGGGAAATGACCTGCAGCATTGCTGACAGAGGCTGATGAGATCGCAACCCGGGCTGCGGTGTTTTCGGATCATCGTGATGCTGGATTAACGACACAAACACTGCTGGGTGTGTAAAAACAACGCAAGGACTGCCCGGACCTGAGAGTGCTGACCAGATCGACGCATCGCTCTCCTGCGGACAGAAGAAATGACGCGCCTTGACCTGACTAAAGGAGAAACGACGCATGGTCTCGCTCGTGAGGGAAATCGACGCATCGCAAGCCCTTTTTGACGTACACTCACTGGTGCAGTGTTATTTTTGATGCACGCAAGGTACTTTTTCACGCCAACAGTGTTAATGTGTGTTCAAAACGACATGAAGACTCTTTTTGCTTTTTAATTGTGTATTGTGGATTTTTGTCATTTTGGTCTTGTTTTGTTTAGATAAATATTCTCTATCTTTCTAATGCTGTGTTGTGTCATTTTGTAGTGTTTTCATTAAGTTACTGTGGGTGTTGGTACAAATACTTTACACATAGCACTCTGAGGTTAAGCCTACTGCTTATGCCAAGCTACCAAGGGGGTAAGCAGGGGTTAGCTTAGGGTGATTCTTTTTTACCCTGACTAGAGTGCGGGACCTTGCTTGGACAGGGGGTAAACTGACTGCCAACCAAAGACCCCATTTCTAACACTGTGTCATCAAGGACCTCTCCATTTCCCTCAACAGTTCTCACACTTAACTGAGTCAAGACACTGCACTAAGGAGCAACATTGTGTCATCTGTCCTCCATGCCATTCTCTAAGAGACTGGTTTCTCACTGTCTGCTCTGATCTGCCTTTGAAGGCCACAACTGCTGGAGATGGACACCTACTGGCGATCCAGCACGGGAGCTGCAACTGCTGAAAGGACACACCCATCTGAGTCCAATCTGGGAGGCTGCACCTGCCAAAGACAAGTACCCTCCATACAGGCCTGTTACACCAATCCCTGTCCAGTAACCATTGAGGTGAGTGAAACTGCCTTCACAGTCATGCATCATATTATTTGTTGCTGAAGGAGAAGGGTGGCAGAATGGACCTGCCAACTCCACACGAGTCACTCCTTCACCAAACTAGTAAAACGAGGTCTAGAGAAAAGAAAGTGAAACCAAACACAAAGAAGCAAAGCTGCTATTAGGAATTGTGGACTTTGTCTGTGTGAACTCATAGCTTTGCAAACTACTGAACTGATCTATGCATCAGCCAGATAATCAATGACTTTGCTCAAACTTGACATGAGGGGCCCTTGACATTAGACTGCTAGAGCAGGGAGAAGGCACTATGGCCCTCATTCTGACCCTGGCGGTCGGCGGAGAGACGGCGGTCGGACCGCGAACAGACGGCGGTATTAAAAATGGCATTCTGACCCTGGCGGGAACCGCCAACACAGCCCGCCAACTTAACACTCCGACCGCCACAGCGGTACAAACAAACAGCGCGGCGGTTCCCGCCAACAGCCCGGCGGCAGACAAAGTACCGCCCACCCTATTACGACCCACCAATCTGCCACCTTTTCCGGGGCGGGAGCACCGCCGATAAGAACACGGCGGAAACAGACTACGAACGGGAAAACGCTCACCTCTACGCACTCCACGGGAGATTCCGGCAGTATGGAGCCAGAGTTGCAGGTCATCCCCGCACTCCTATTCCTCCTCATATACCAGGAGCACGCCCGGCGGCGCGGAAGACATCGGTGAGTACTGCACCTACGACACAGGGGAGGGAAAAGATTACCGGTACACACCCACCCACCCACACCCACTACAACACACACATCAATGCATTCCCACAGATCACTGTCACAACCCACAAACCACCCCGCTCAGAAATAATGCAAAGACCAAAAGAAGAGATCATAAACGGCCAGATATATTGAAATAAACTATGTACAAAATATATACAGCTACTAAATGTAGTCCAACCACTGTCCGTGGATCACAGGGGTCCTGTGCAAAGGGGCAAGGCCCAGTCCCACGACAAGAACTCCACGGAGAGAACACTGCAGGGGCATCAGAAAGAAAATAGGACAGGCACCTCAGGGGGAAGGGAAGGGGGGGCACCTCAGCCACTTGAGTACACGACGCCAGATCCACGAGGGGACTCCATGACCACTGGCCCATCCTGGGGAGAGCAAAGCCACAGTCCATACAGTCCATACAGTGGGTGGCCTGCCCACTGGGCCATCCTGGGGAGAGCAAAGCCACAGTCCAAACAGTCCATACAGTGGGTGGCCTGCCCACTGGGCCATCCTGGGGAGAGCAAAGCCACAGTCCATACAGTCCATACAGTGGGTGGCCTGCCCACTGGGCCATCCTGGGGAGAGCAAAGCCACAGTCCAAACAGTCCATACAGTGGGTGGCCTGCCCACTGGGCCATCCTGGGGAGAGCAAAGCCACAGTCCATACAGTCCATACAGTGGGTGGCCTGCCCACTGGGCCATCCTGGGGAGAGCAAAGCCACAGTCCATACAGTCCATACAGTGGGTGGCCTGCCCACTGGGCCATCCTGGGGAGAGCAAAGCCACAGTCCATACAGTCCATACAGTGGGTGGCCTGCCCACTGGGCCATCCTGGGGAGAGCAAAGCCACAGTCCAAACAGTCCATAACAGACCCCACTGCCACTGGAGGAGGCAAGTTGGCCAGAGGACATCCTGCAGCCCTGCCCGAGATAGATCCTGCCCTGCCACGTCTGCCAAAGGGCCAGCGGTTCTTGCCTTGAAGGGCCCAGTTCAGCGGTGCGTGAGACGGCGGGGCCCAGCGGAGCGGTTCTTGAGACGGCGGGGCCCAGCGGAGCGGTGCTTGAGACGGCGGGGCCCAGTTCAGCGGTCCTTGCCCTGAAGGGCCCAGTTAAGCGGTGCTTGAGACGGCGGGGCCCAGTTCAGCGGTCCTTGCCCTGAAGGGCCCAGTTAAGCGGTTCTTGAGACGGCGGGGCCCAGTTCAGCGGTTCTTGCCTTGAAGGGCCCAGTTCAGCGGTGCGTGAGACGGCGGGGCCCAGCGGAGCGGTTCTTGAGACGGCGGGGCCCAGCGGAGCGGTGCTTGAGACGGCGGGGCCCAGTTCAGCGGTCCTTGCCCTGAAGGGCCCAGTTAAGCGGTGCTTGAGACGGCGGGCCCAGTTCAGCGGTTCTTGCCTTGAAGGGCCCAGTTCAGCGGTTCTTGCCTTGAAGGGCCCAGTTCAGCGGTTCTTGAGACGGCGGGGCCCAGTTCAGCGGTCCTTGCCCTGAAGGGCCCAGTTAAGCGGTTCTTGAGACGGCGGGGCCCAGTTCAGCGGTTCTTGCCTTGAAGGGCCCAGTTCAGCGGTTCTTGAGACGGCGGGGCCCAGTTCAGCGGTTCTTGCCTTGAAGGGCCCAGTTCAGCGGTTCTTGCCTTGAAGGGCCCAGTTCAGCGGTTCTTGAGACGGCGGGGCCCAGTTCAGCGGTTCTTGAGACGGCGGGGCCCAGTTCAGCGGTTCTTGCCTTGAAGGGCCCAGTTCAGCGGTTCTTGAGACGGCGGGGCCCAGTTCAGCGGTTCTTGCCTTGAAGGGCCCAGTCCAGCGGTTCTTGAGACGGCGGGGCCCAGTTCAGCGGTTCTTGCCTTGAAGGGCCCAGTTCAGCGGTTCTTGCCTTGAAGGGCCCAGTTCAGCGGTTCTTGAGACGGCGGGGCCCAGTTCAGCGGTTCTTGCCTTGAAGGGCCCAGTTAAGCGGTTCTTGAGACGGCGGGGCCCAGTTCAGCGGTTCTTGCCTTGAAGGGCCCAGTTCAGCGGTTCTTGCCTTGAAGGGCCCAGTTCAGCGGTTCTTGAGACGGCGGGGCCCAGTTCAGCGGTCCTTGCCCTGAAGGGCCCAGTTAAGCGGTTCTTGAGACGGCGGGCCCAGTTCAGCGGTTCTTGCCTTGAAGGGCCCAGTTCAGCGGTTCTTGCCTTGAAGGGCCCAGTTCAGCGGTTCTTGAGACGGCGGGGCCCAGTTCAGCGGTTCTTGAGACGGCGGGGCCCAGTTCAGCGGTTCTTGCCTTGAAGGGCCCAGTTCAGCGGTTCTTGAGACGGCGGGGCCCAGTTCAGCGGTTCTTGCCTTGAAGGGCCCAGTCCAGCGGTTCTTGAGACGGCGGGGCCCAGTTCAGCGGTTCTTGCCTTGAAGGGCCCAGTTCAGCGGTTCTTGCCTTGAAGGGCCCAGTTCAGCGGTTCTTGAGACGGCGGGGCCCAGTTCAGCGGTTCTTGCCTTGAAGGGCCCAGTTCAGCGGTTCTTGAGACGGCGGGGCCCAGTTCAGCGGTTCTTGCCTTGAAGGGCCCAGTCCAGCGGTTCTTGAGACGGCGGGGCCCAGTTCAGCGGTTCTTGCCTTGAAGGGCCCAGTTCAGCGGTTCTTGAGACGGCGGGGCCCAGTTCAGCGGTTCTTGCCTTGAAGGGCCCAGTTCAGCGGTTCTTGAGACGGCGGGGCCCAGTTCAGCGGTTCTTGCCTTGAAGGGCCCAGTCCAGCGGTTCTTGAGACGGCGGGGCCCAGTTCAGCGGTTCTTGCCTTGAAGGGCCCAGTCCAGCGGTTCTTGAGACGGCGGGGCCCAGCTCAGCGGTTCTTGAGACGGCGGACGGTCTATGGCCAACTGCTAATTGCCTGGTGGTGCCCTCCTGGGCAGCGGGGATGGTGCTCCTTCACTGCCCACCTGGGCTGTGGGTGGTGGGGCCCTCCTGGCCAGCTGGGCTGGGTCCTCCCTGGGCAGCGGCTATGGGGGTGGTGGGCTCTCCCGGGGCAGCGGCTATGGGGGTTGTGGGCTCCTCCTGGGCAGCAGGCCTGCTGCCTGACCTCTCCAACTTGCTGCCCTTGCCCTCCTTAGTCGTCGGCCTGTGGCCCTTGCCTCCCTTTGGAGCTGTGGCTGGTGACTGTCTCTGGGTGGTGTCCGGGGGGGATGTAGAAGGCGGGCTCCTGCGGCGCCCCTTCCGCCTTCTGCTCCTCTTCCCAGGGGGTGGGCTGGCTGTCCCCTTGCTGCTGGGTGAAGATCCAGACATGCGGGCTGGCGGGCTCCAATACCCCTGCACCCTTGTCAAGGGGGCTGCAGGGCTGGTGGTGGCTGAGGTGCTCTTCTTACCCCGACGAGAAGGAGGGGGGGGCTCAGGGTCAGGAAAGAAGTTAGTAGTGGCGAGGAAGAGCTTCTTGGGACAATGGAGAGTGGTAGGTACAGTGGGAATGGGAGTGGAGGGAGAGGATGTGGTTGTAGGTGAGTCACGTTTGCTGTCTTTGGGTGCAGGTGCAGGAGGGATAGGCTGTCGTGAGGTGGATGGCTGTTGGGTGGGTGGGTGGCTGCGTTTGTGTGGTGTGGAAGAGGGGGTGACAGACACAGTGGGAGAGGACACAGGGGACGTGTAAATGGCAGTGGGGATGGTGACTGCACGTGTGCGGACTGGAGTGGAGGGTGTGCTGGTGATGGAAACACTGGCTGATGGTGAGGTGAATGGAGGTGTGAGTGTAGACGTCACAGGGAGGGAGGAGGGAGACGAGGAGGTGGGGGTCACAGAGGTGGTAGTGACTGTTGGCATGTCTGCATCGGAATGTTGCGTGTGTGAATGTCTGGGTGATCTGTGGTGCTTATGTTTGGATGAGCTTCTCTTGGGTGTTGAGGTGTGTGCAGGCTGGTCTGATGGTGTGGGTGGGACAGGCAGAGGAACAGGAGACTGGGAGGAGGGAGTTAGTAGAGGCAGGCAGGAGACAGGGACAATGGCTGCCGTCAGTGCTGAGGCCAGAGCCTGGAACGATCGCTGATGGGCAGCCTGACCCGAATGAATGCCCTCCAGGTACGCATTGCTGCGATGAACCTCCCTCTCCACCCCCTGGATGGCATTCAAAAGGGTAGTCTGCCCAACAATGAGCGTTCGGAGGAGGTCAATGACCTCCTCACTGAGGGCAGCGGGGGTAACAGGGGCAGGGCCTGAGGTGCCTGGGGCGAAGGAGATGCCCGGCTTCCTGGCAGAGCGGGCACGGGGCGAACGCGGAGGGGCTGCTGGGAGGGCGGAGATGGTGCGCTGGGTGGCGGCTGTACCTGTAATGGCGGGGGGCACGGATGGTGCCACCCCCGCAAGGGAGCCCCCTTCCGAGGACGTGTCCGTGTCGCTGCAGGCTCCAGTCGTCCCCGTCGTGGAGCTCCCCTCGCCCTCCGTCTCACTGGTCCAGTCTGACTCTGTGGCATGGCCCTCCTGGGCCATGTGAGATGCAGCTCCCTCCTGCCCCGATGCCACTTCTCCTCCGCCTGATGATGCTGATGCACACAAGCACAGAAAGACAAACAAAAAGGGGGGGGGAGAGAGAAATAAAGGGATATTGAGTACATGGATCTCCGGTACAGTTAGCGGACATGACAGACACAGATGCCCCCTGCACTAAGTTGCGCACTTGGGGTCCACTACGCATTCCGTGGAACATGCCCTACACGCCTAGAGTTGTCAACTGCACCCATGGATGACACGGCCCAGGGATGGCTGTACTGACACACTACTGAGGGTGGTGGCTGGGGACACAGGGGCTTACGGGGGTGCCCAGCCTACAGATATCGCCCTGGCCTAGGGGGACCCACAGCCCTCCTCCCCCACCCAGACACCTCCACTGCACGACAACAGAGTAGATGATGCTTCTACTCACCCCCTTGTGTCTGCTGTGCTGCCCTCACGCGCCCATCCAAATCAGGGTAGGCCACCGCCAGGATCCGGAACATCAGGGGGCTCAGTTGACGGCAGGCACCCCGCCTACGTTGGGAGGCCATCCCCAGCAGAGACTCGGCGGTCTTCTTGGTCCCGCGGCGGATGTCCTCCCACCTCTTGCGGCAGTGGGTGCCCCGTCGATGGTGGACCCCCAGGCCCCGGACTTCCTTGGCGATGGCACGCCAAATCCCAATCTTCTCATGGGCGCGGACCTATGTGACACGTACAGGGAGGGAGAAATACCACGTTCAAGTTACTCAGCATTTTCCTTTCCAGTGGCCCAACGCCCCCCATCCCCGCCAGGCCCCCCGCCAGGCCCCCCGCCATGCCCAACATGCCCCCCATCCCCGCCAGGCCCCCCGCCAGGCCCCCCGCCAGCCCCAACATGCCCCCCATCCCCGCCAGGCCCCCCGCCATGCCCAACATGCCCCCCATCCCCGCCAGGCCCCCGCCAGGCCCCCCGCCAGCCCCAACATGCCCCCCATCCCCGCCAGGCCCCCCGCCATGCCCAACATGCCCCCCATCCCCGCCAGGCCCCCCGCCAGCCCCAACATGCCCCCCATCCCCGCCAGGCCCCCCGCCATGCCCAACATGCCCCCCATCCCCGCCAGGCCCCCGCCAGGCCCCCCGCCATGCCCAACATGCACCCCATCCCCGCCAGGCCCCCGCCAGGCCCCCCGCCATGCCCAACATGCACCCCATCCCCGCCAGGCCCCCCGCCATGCCCAACATGCCCCCCATCCCCGCCAGGCCCCCGCCAGGCCCCCCGCCAGCCCCAACATGCCCCCCATCCCCGCCAGGCCCCCGCCAGGCCCCCCGCCATGCCCAACATGCCCCCCATCCCCGCCAGGCCCCCCGCCAGGCCCCCCGCCAGCCCCAACATGCCCCCCATCCCAGCCAGGCCCCCTGCCATGCCCAACATGCCCCCCATCCCCGCCAGGCCCCCCGCCAGGCCCCCCGCCAGCCCCAACATGCACCCCATCCCGCCAGGCCCCCCGCCATGCCCAACATGCCCCCCATCCCCGCCAGGCCCCCCTCCAGCCCCAACATGCACCCCATCCCCGCCAGGCCCCCCGCCAGCCCCAACATGCACCCCATCCCCGCCAGGCCCCCCGCCAGCCCCAACATGCACCCCATCCCCGCCAGGCCCCCAAGCCAGCCAGTGGCCCCAAATCCAGATAGAATTAAACTCACTTGTTGGTCTGGAGGACCGTAGAGTTGCGCATACTGGGGGAGGACCCCATCCACAAGTTTCTCCAACTCCTCTCCAGTGAAGGCAGGGGCCCTTTCCCCAGTCGCAGCAGCCATTGTCCCTTCCAGACCGAGGTCACAGCAACACTTGCAGTATAGGTCCTCTCCTGTGAAAGTTCAAGTCGCAAGTGGATAAGTAGATAGAAAATGGCGGTCACGTCCGCGGCGGTGCGTACCGCGGCGGTGCGTCCCGCCACCACCGGCGCCCTTCGCCATTGGCTCCTGAAACCCATAGGCTTCAATGTTAACCAATGCGGCTTCGCGCCGCGGTCTTGGCCCGCCGCCCGCCGCGGTGTGCCACGCCAGCGCATTGACCTCACATCCCATTGTCACACTTCACAGGTCAGGCAGCCGCCATTTCCAGGGCCCACATGGCTCAATTTCAACTGCGTCACACAGGCCTAGGCCTTGCATAGCCACTCATACACGCCATTCACTGCATAGAGAATCGTATACTGTGCTAGCTGTGAGTACGTACCTGTGGGTTGCCTGACTGTGTGCTCCATGTTGTCCTTCCTAGGCTCCGTCCGCTGGGTTGGGCGAGGAGACGGATGAATCCTCCCGTGTACCGACCGCTGGTGGACCTGTCGACAATGGAAGAACGCCACATTATCCTGACCTACCGTCTTAACCGTGCCACTATCCATGAACTGTGTGCCCGGCTGGAGCCCGACCTGATGTCCCCCATCCGCCAACCCACAGGGATTCCCCCTCTGGTGCAGGTCATGTCAGTACTCCATTTCTTGGCAAGTGGGTCATTTCAGACAACCGTGGGAATTGCTTCTGGGATGTCTCAGCCCATGTTTTCAAAGGTATTGTCCAGAGTGTTGTCTGCCCTGATGAAATCCGTGAGGAACTACATCATTTTCCCTGAGGTGGGCGAACTGGCTACAGTGAAGGGTGATTTCTACGCCCTTGGACATATTCCCAACGTAATTGGTGCCATTGATGGGACCCATGTGGCTTTGGTTCCCCCAAGAGACAGGGAGCAGGTGTACAGGAACAGAAAAAGTTACCATTCAATGAACATCCAGGTGGTGTGTTTGGCTGACCAGTACATCTCGCATGTAAATGCCAAATTCCCAGGGTCAGTGCATGACGCCTACATCATGCGGAATAGCAGCATCCCTTACGTGATGGAACAGCTACAGAGACACCGTGTATGGCTAGTGGGGGACTCTGGGTACCCCAACCTGTCGTGGCTACTGACCCCAGTAAGGAATCCCAGGACCAGGGCAGAGGAACGGTACAATGAGGCCCATGGGCGTACTAGGAGGGTGATCGAACGCACCTTTGGCCTCCTAAAGGCCAGGTTTAGGTGCCTGCATATGACAGGTGGATCCCTAATGTACTCACCTAAGAAGGTGTGTCACATCATCGTGGCCTGCTGCATGCTTCACAACCTGGCTTTGCGCCGCCAGGTGCCTTTCCTGCAGGAGGATGGTCGAGACGGTGGTGTTGTGGCAGCGGTGGAACCTGAGAAGAGTGACGAGGAGGAAGACGACGGGGCTGAAACAGACAACAGGGACAGAATCATTGAACAGTACTTCCAATAGGACACAGGTAACATTTCAAAGATAATTTAGTAAAAGTTAACTACTCTGCAGCATCTCTGCTGCCTGTCTATTTGCCCCAGTGTATGATGACTGAGTTTTGGCTTTTCCCTCCCTATTTCAGATCTGGGGTCCCCACTACGAGTCCTGTGCTTCGTTTCCCCATGGACTACAGCTTTGTGGCAGCTGTTTGTTGACTTCACCATGTACAAGGACATATTTGCACTGTCATGTCAATTACAATCTATTGAAATCACAGCCAGACTCCTGATATTTTGGTGCAAAATAGGTGTTTATTAAAGTGCTCAAAATGGGATGGGTGGTTTCAAGTGGGTGGGGGCTATGGTGAAGGAATGTCCATGGCAGAGTCCAGAGTAACAGTCACACAGGTGCATTGTCCAGAGGCCTGTGGAGAGATGGAGCATGGGCAGTTCGAGGATGGACAGGGTGACAATGTGGGACAGTGGGATGACATCAGGTGGTATCCATTGCTGGCGGGGGTCTTGACATCCTACTCTGTCTTGCGAGATCTCAGGGCCCTCTTGCGGGGTGGTTCTTCTCCTGCAGGAGGTGGGGGTCTGGTGGGCTGCTGCTGTGCGGGGGCCTCCTGTCCACTAGCGCCGGCGGAGGTGGATGGCTGTTCTTGGTCCCGGCTAGTGGCAGGGGCCCTTGGGTGTTGTTCAGTGTCCGCCCTGCTGTTTACGAGGTCCTGCAGCAGCCCTACCATGGTAACCAGGGTGGTGTTGATGGCTCTGATGTCCTCCCTGTACCCCCGATAGTGTTCCTCCTGCAGCACCTGGATCTCCTGGAACCGGGCCAGTACCGTCGCCATCGTCTCCTGGGAGCGGTTGTATGCTCCCATGATGGTGGTGAGGACCTCGTGGAGAGTGGGTTCCCTGGGCCTCTCCTCCCCCCCCTGTCGCACAGCTGCCCGCCGAGTTGCCCTGTTTCCCTGGGCCTCTGCCCCCTGGCCGGTGTGCCCACTACCACTGCCCCCAGGTCCCTGTTGTTGTTGGGGTGGTGGGTTATCCTGGGTGCCCTGTAGTGGTAGACACACCGCAGATTGACGCGCCCTGGAGACAGAGGCATGGGCCCGCTGGGTGGGAGCTGTGCTGGTGTTCCCAGAGGGGTTAGGGTCTATAGTGGCCTGTGCCTGTGTGAGGGGAACCGACTGTCCAGAGGTCCCCGATGGTCCGGGCTGGTCATCGGTGTCCAGATCGACAGAGCTGCTGTCATCGCTGACGGCCTCTTGGGTGGGGGGTGTGGATAATTCTGGCCCCTCCGCCGCGGTGTGTTGACGGTCGGGTCCTGCAGGGGTATAGAGGTATGGTTATAGTTTCAATGTGTGGCATATGGGTGTATCTGTGGGTTCCCGTGTCCCCAAGTGCTGGCATTCGTGTGTGGGGGCTTTGGTGAGGGTGGCTTGTGGGGGGGATGTGTATATGCATTGGGCATGCTTTGGTGATGGGTGTCCATGCTTAGTGGACGCATGCAGGCCTAGGTTTTGGGATGTGTGGGTTGTGATGGTGAGACATTGGCGGGGAATAGGTGTGCTGGGGGTGGGGGTGAGGATGGTGGTGGGGGTGAGGATGGTGGTGGGGGTGAGGGTGGGGGTGAGGATGGTGGTGGGGGTGAGGGTGGGGGTGAGGATGGGGGTGGGGGTGAGGGTGGGGTTCGAGGATGGGGGTGAGGATTGGGGTCTGATTTGGCATGCAGGTGGGGGGGAAGCAGTATTGAAGCTTCAACTTACCAGTATCCATTCCTCCGCCGACTCCTGCGAGGCCGTCAGGATGCAGGATGTTCAAGACTTCCTCCTCCCATGATGTGAATTGTGGGGGTTGAGGTGGGGGTCCTCCGCCAGTCTTCTGCACGGCGATGTTGTGCCTGGATACCATGGAACGCACCTTCCCCCGTAGGTCGTTCCATCGCTTCCTGATGTCTTCCCGATTTCTGGGGTGCTGTCCCACTGCGTTCACCCTGTCGACAATCCTCTGCCATAGCTCCGTCCTCCGGGCAATGCTGGTGTATTGTACCTGTGTGCCGAACAGCTGGGGCTCTACACGAACGATTTCCTCCACCATAACCCTGAGTTCTTCGTCTGTGAAGCGGGGTTGTCTTTGGGGTGCCATGGGGTGGTGTGTATGATGTGTGGGGTGGAGTATGTGTATTTAAGTGAGTTGAGTGTGGTGGTGTGTGTTGTTTTGTGTGTGGATAGTGTGTGGGTGATGGTGTTGAGTGGCTGTGGCTGTTATGTTTTGAATGCTGGTGTCTCTCTCTTGGCTTCGTTACGATTTTGTAAGCGTAGGGGTTTGTGGGTGATGTGGGTGGGTGTTTTATATTGTATTGTGTGTGTGGGAGTGGTGTGTGTATGTGTATCAGGTGTGTGGGATTCAAATCGTCCAATGTGGGTGAGTTTTGTTCGTTGGTGGGTATTCTGACCGCGCCGGTGTGTCCCGCCAATGGAATACCGCGTTTGAATGACCGCCGCGTGGATTCGTGGGTCGTAATGGGATGGGCGTATTTCTGTTGGCGTGGCGGTGGAGGTTTGGTCACCTCCACCTTTCCGCCGACCGCTGGTCTGGCGGTCTGTTGTGGCGGTCGGATTTTCGGAGGTTTGCCTTCTGCGGGTCAGAATGACCGTGGCGGGTTTCCGCGACCGCGGCGGGATTATGGAGGATTTCTGACCGGCGGTAGGCGCCTTTTACCGCCGAGGTCAGAATGACCCCCTATATGTACTTTAATGCTTCACTCAAATTTGTGGATGGGAATATACAACCCAGTAATGGATTCCTATTCGAACTGTACAATATTTCAAATAGTACATATTCACTGCTATTTAGCAGCCAGCCAAGTAAAAATGACATTTTTAGTTATGTCCAAGGACACCTGCTAATCTGTACTTAATTTATGCTATTTAGCCAGTAGCCAAGTGAGTAATGATGTTTTTTCTTCTGTTTGCACGGCTCTCATACAAACTGTACATAACTCCTGCTGTTTCGCCAGTAACCAGGTGTTAGAAATGGGGTCTCTGGTTGGCAGAGGTGTACACCCTCGTACCAGTAGGGACCACAATCCTAGTCAGGGTAAGTCACACACAGTCCAAATTATCCTATGCCCACCCTCTGGTAGCTTGGCACTGAGCAGTCAGGCTTATCTTACAAGGCACTGTGTAAAGTATTTGTGCAATACATCATACAGTAACACAGTGTAAACACCACAAAAATACACAACACAGAATTAGAAAAAAATAGATAATATTTATAAGAATAAAATAAGGTAAAAATGACAAAGTTTCAAAAAGCACAAGTTGAAATATCATTTTTGCAAGCTCTAGAAATCAACAGTAGTCTCTTTGTTTACACAGTACCTGGTATGCATAAAACATATAACGATGCACAGAGAGCACAGTGGAGGAGGTGTGTGGAAAAATAAATTGTGCATCAGATTTTCCAGCGCAAGGGTCTTGCGTTGCTTTTTGGGCACCCTGTCTTGCTTCTTCACTGTGATGCAGGGACATTTTGATGCCCAGACATGATGTGGGGAAAATCATTGATGCGCTGGAAGAAGGCATGGGTGCTGCGTCGATAGGCGATGTGTCGAATGTTCCATTGCAAGGCAGGCACTGCATCGAATTTCCACTCGGGAAGTTGGGCTGCGTCGTTCGGGTCGGCTGTGCGGCGATTCCTCGGTCGAAATTAAGGCTTCTAGTCGATTCCGCCAGGCGGGGCGTTGATTTTTGACGTACAAGGAGTTTCCTGGACAGATTAAGTCTTCTTGGCCCTGAAACTTCAGAAAACAGGAGGCAAGCTCAATTCAAGCCCTTGAAGAGCACTTTTGGGGAAGGCAGAGTCCTTCTCAGCAATCCCAGAGGCCAGAAGGGCAGCAGGGCAACAGCAGGGCAGCAGTCCTTCTCAGCAAAGCAGTTCAGATGAGTCCTCTGGACATCCAGGCAGTTACTCTTGACAGGTTGCAGGTACAGAGGTGTCTGAGCTGGTGGCGTCAGAGACTTAGGTTATATACCCAAAATGCCTTTGAAGTGTAGGAGACGTCAAAGAGTGGGTTTGAAGTGCACAAGTTCCCCTTTCAGTGCAATCCTGTCTCCCAGGAGGGGGTTTGGCAGTCCATTGTGTGAGGGCAGGACACTGACCTTTGCAATGTAATTGTGAGGCCCTCCACCCTTCCAGTCCAGGAAGACCCATGCAATATGCAGATGAGTGCAGATGTGACTGAGTGTCCTGTGTTTGTGGTTGTCTGGGTGAAATGCACAAGGGAGCTGTCAACCAGCCAAGCCCAGACGTTGATTTAAGACAGGCTGCAAATCACAGATGGTTTCTAAGTGGAGAGAGATGCTCACTTTCTAAAAGTGGCATTTCTAAAATAGTAATATCAAATCCAACCTCACTAATAAGCAGGATTTTCTATTGGCATTTTGGCCATACTAAATATGACCTGATTGCCCCTTTCAGATCAGAATCTACCAATCAAAAAGTAGATGAGGGCAGTCCTAATGCTAGTTTATGAAAGGAGCAAGCCTCATAATAGTGGAAAACGAATTTAGGGGTCTTTCACTACCAGGACAAATAAAACACATAGGTGCTTGTTCTGCCTTTTACGTATATTGCACCCTGCTCTATGGGTTACCTAGTGCCCACTATAGGGGTGAGTTATGTGTAGAAAAAGGGGAATTTAAGGCTTGGCAAGTACTTTTAAATGCCAAGTCCAAGTGGCAGTGAAACTGCACACACAGGCCTGGCAATGGCAGGCCTGAGACTTGGTTAAGGGGCTACTTGGGTGGGTGGCACAATCAGTGCTGCAGGCCCACTAGTAGCATTTACTTTGCAAGGGACTTATAAGTAAACCTAATATGCCAATTGGGGATGAACCAATATTTCCATGTTTAAGGGAGAGAGCATGTGCACTTTAGCACTGGTTAACAGTGGTAAAGTGCGCAGAGTCCCAAAACCAGCAAAAACAGTGTCATAAAAGTGGAGGGAGGCAGGCAAAAAGTTGTGAGATGACCACCCTAAGACTGTCAGGTCCAACACCAGATAAAGCGTGGTAATTTACACAGCTGCAGTACATATTGTGCAAATTGTTGACTAGACAGGGATTGGCCAGATGAATACAAAAGTTTCTTTGCTATTTGCTAGACCACAAGCCAAACAGTACATTGTCTCTCCATTTAACCAGCAGCCAGGTAAAAACTGTAATTTCCTTTCTCTATGCACAGCCGCCAGTCAAACAGTGCAGAATCTGCTATTTAGCAAGTGGAAGGCGGAAATAGTGAAGTTTTTGTACTATATGCATGGCTGGCCACCAGCAAAGCAGTGCAGAATCTCTACTATTTAGCCAGCATCTGGGAAAATATTGAAGTTTGCTTTTTGCATTGCTGCCAATCAGATAGCAAATAATTTCTATTTCTTTGCCAGCAGCCAAGTAAATAGTAGAGAAATGTCACTATTGCCCCAGTGGCCAACTAAGTAGCCACTAGCATTTCAATTAATATAGCATGAAGAGGGATGGGATACATGAATTCCTGCTTTGTGCAAACTATTGCAATGCCAACACATAAGTTGCATATTGATTAAAAAAAGTTTCTGTTTCTTGCCTGGGTTTGTAAAGTTTGTTTGTTCTATGACAGTCTTGTCCACTGCAGCACAGACACAGTATGGCACGGATCCATTTTCAAGTAATGGTTTCCAACTAGACAGGGTGTGTCTATTATGCTGAAAACAACGGGAAAAATGATTAGTATTTTTAACACACAATACATTTTTTAGTTACATGATTGCAAAGAATAACAGTTGCGTGGAAAACATTAACATGCATTTGTTCACTCATCAACTGGGTTGAAATAAAAGCTATCACATCTCCCCAACATTCATTGGAATTACCAATATCATCAGAGACCTGCAGGAACATTCATGATTGCTGTTTCTACTTTAGAGATGTTCGTCTTAAAACCATTCTAGAAACTCGTGGCTTTTAATAGAATATGCTCATATGTACTAAAACATTTTCCCATAGAAAGAGAATGGGTACAACTATTTGATACCTCAGGCTCCCAGTTCTTTAAGGCAAAGACAGGAATTATGGCAGAGTGCAGTAGTTTATATGAATAATTCAGTTGGAGCGAATTAAAATGTATACTTATATTTATATTTTAATTACAATTTCAAAGGGAATGTGCATGTATATGACATCAATCACAAACAGGGAGTATTTGCTATTTAATTATATTGTAGTTCAGGGTTTCTCCACTCTCTATGCTAAAGCAATGTCCTTTTTAGGGTCGAGCCTGTGTCGCATGCGCTTGCGCATGCGTTTCGCTAGCGAGACGCTTTAGGAATTAATAAGGGCTCGTAGCTCCGTCCACGTGACGTCAGTGTCTTTCATTGGTTCGTGGGCTTGCCTGTTAGAATCTGCTTGATTTCATTAGCGGAAGGCAGGCATTCGTCATGCCTTTTCCAGTGGTTAGCCCTCCTCGAGCACATCAACCAAGTACAGCAAACATACGAGGCTTGCTGTTTTCCATTTGGTTTGTGGACTACTTTTTCTCTATTTTCGCAATGCGATCTCGCTTGGCAGAAGTCGAGCGCTTTGCATAATATCCACCGTTTTACACAGTTAATTGCACTTTTTACGGTTATGAAAAGAACACATGCCGCCACTTAAATGTGGCTGACATATGCTTCCAATTAAAGTTTAAATGCAAAAAAAAATAAAAACTATCCTGCGTAATAGTGTGGAAGCTTCCTAACAGAGTAGTGTAGGTGGAACAGATATATAAATCCTTTTTATTCATAATGTACATCTCAGCAAAATATAATTTATACTGGTGCAAAGAAAAGGCCCTATTGGCTTTGAATTGATGTAACCCGAAGATTATACTTCCACAGCCAAGACGTTCAGCAATTGAATGGAGGGGCCCGCGGGAAGCAAGAGCAACGCTCTAGTCTTCCCGCGGGTCAATTCGGGAAAGGAAGTGACGGCGAGGGACAGGGATTGGGAAAGGTAAGTGGGGGCGGGTCTAGGGGGAGGAAATAAAAGGGGTTGGGGGTGGAGGGACCGGCCTCTTTTCCGCGCTTACATCGCGCGTTTTAATTTGGAGTGGCCGGTCCCTGGGGATCCTTCATAGTGGGAGTTTGTGGTGCAGGTAGGCTGGGGTTTAGGGCAGGGAAGCGGTATATGGGAGTTTTGGTGTCCTTTGGTTTTAATACTAGGGGGCCGGGGCACGCTTGCAGCCCGCGCGGCCCCCTTTCACAATTACTGGGGGTGGCCATGCGCTCCTTTCGAGCACGCCCCCCCCCACCCCCATTTCAGGAACAAGACACGCGTTTGCTGGCCAGCAGGCCTGCATTCGCAGCTCCACCACCGCAGTAGCAAGTGGCTGTTTTGAGCCACTGCGGCCCCCTGGGGGCCCCGACAGCAGGCCCCCTCCCCCTTTTTTCCGGGGGGGCCCAACATTTTCAATTCATTCAGCGGCGGTCCAGATTGCCTGGCTCCGACCGCGTGGGGGCTCTCAAAAAAAAAAAAAAATTATCAGTAAGTAGACAAGGGTAAGTTTAAATTAGAGCATTATGTTTTCAGGCACAGGCTGGTTAACTATAATTAATAGGTGGGGGGAGATCACACATTAAGGCGTGGGGCCCTCGCCACAGGCTTTCAGGGCCCAATTAAGCGAGTTAGGGCCAATACAGGCGCCCCCCCCCAAAAAAGAAATTAAAAAAAAAAAAAAAAAAAAAAAAAAAATATATATATATATATATATATATTATGAAAAGTAATAGATACAATTTTATACAGGGAGGCTATTGCGCAGGGAAAAATTAACGCGCTCACAGTCCCCCTCCCCTTTGTCCAGGCCCCACGGCAAGACCCTGGGAGGCGGCAGGTTACGCAAAGGCCACGTATCCCTTATCAACACTCCCTCTGTGGGCCGCAGCAAGGGGGCACAGGCAGGCAAGTGTAGGAGGGACCCCCGCCCCGGACATGTCCGTGCCATGCGGCCGGCAGCCGGAGAGGCCAGCAGACAGTACAGGCAACGTAGGAACCATGCCCCAAGACAGAGGAAGGGGCAGATGGGTACGGGTCCCGAGCGGAAGGGGACAGGAAGTCGGGGAGGATAGTGTTTTAGGTAGCAAGATGGGAGCCAGTGGCGCATACGGCCATGTGGCGCGCGGAAGGTCAATGCCAACGCAAGAGGTTGGTAGAAAGAAGGCGATACCAACGGGGCGCAATACGGCCCCGGCACGTTGGTCAGAAGCGCTAGAGGGGTTTTCGGCGGCCTTCTCTACATCGCAGGATCGGGGACAACACAGAATGGCGGACGCCATGTGGGGCAAGATGACATGTCTAATAAATGCATGAGGATGAGTGGGAGTGTTTGACAAACGGATGTGTGCGAATAGGAAGTGCTAGAACTGGACTATGAATAGGTTTCTGGAAGAATGGGAAAAGGGGGAGATCTGGGAAACAGAGGTACACCGCATAAGGGGGAGGGGAAGAGGACGCAGGAGCGGCGCAACCCCTCTCTCTGTTTCTATTTTTAGGAGCGGGACAAAAGCATGGGTCCACAGGAAAGAAGGCAGGACCAAGCACGGGGCCGAGGGGCCCGGAAAGTTTTCGCGGCTTTCGACCACACGTGGAAGAGGTAAAGGGCAATGGTGGTAGGTTTGGGGGACGGCGAAAAGGGGATGTCATTTCAACTTACAAGTCCGTTGGGGTGGGGGAAGTTTCGACAGTTGACACACTGCTGCGAGCCAGAGCTACAACTGAGGGAGAGGGCGGGGACAAGATAGCAGGAGAGAAGTCAGGCACAGGAGAGTAGGAAGGGGGAGGACACAAGAAGAGGCTACCCTATATGGGTCTGGCTATGCCATTGTGCTCACACGTAGCGGAAAAAGCGAAGGCAAGAATATGGAGACCTGATTATGTAGACGTTTTTAAACTCTTTCATAAGGACATACAAGCCAAAGGAGGGTCTAAGGAAGAAGAGTAGGAGTTGGCCCGTAGGCCGAGGGTGCCAATTAATATGGACGTCAGCGTTTTTAATTTTGCAAGCATTTATTGTGAGAAATACCCTGACATAGGCGATAGCGCTATTTAAATACATGGACATCATTAAGCCATGGGGGGGATGTAGACCCAGAATCATGGATGCAGGGGATGACATCATCACAATCCGCAGTAGCGACACATACGGCCAGTGGGTTACCGGTGGTATATAAGCCTTTTCAGGCACGTCCAGCCCCGGGGGGGGGGGAGACAAAGAACAACATTTAACACGACAGGAGCGTGCAGGATTTTCACCAAAGGTTTCTGATCCAGACATCCTTGTAAAAAGGAAACAGGACTGCTCCAAGTGCGGGGCCGTCATCAGGTTACTCGATGTTTTTCACCTTCAGTCCCTCCGTACAATGGAGGGCGGCAAAAGGCAGAGGGACACAGGGCGCTATCTGCTCCAAAAGGGGGCCTACGCCAGTTAGGTTAGTCTTTATCTTACCAGGGCTGCGTATATACACGGATAGGGCAGCTGCTTTGAGTTAGCAGAAGGGATTCAAGAAGGTTTGAGGGTCAGTGACCACGGCTCACGGGTGAGACACTGGGCAGACAAAGTGCGGTCTGCAAGGGAATTACCACAGGTGGTAAGGAAAAGCTGGACAAGGAACGGGCATTGGGCAGAATTGCGGGCCCATTTTTTATGGGCGGCCAAGTCAGATTTTGATGATATCCCCGCTGGGAGTCGTGCCGAAGAAGGCCCCGGGTGAAATCAGGTTGATACATCACCTCTCATGGCCGGAGGGCACATCTGTTAACGATTTCATGGCAGCAGAAGACACCAGACTGGTGTATGCATATGTGGATGATGCCGTAAAATTGGTCAGGGCGTGCGGCCATGGGGCAGAACTGGAAAAATGCAATATACAATCAGCTTTCAGGTTATTGCCGATACACACAAGGGATTTTTGAATTGCTGGGGAATGCAGCTTGAAGGGGCAATCTATGTGGACAGGGTCCTGCCCAGGGGTCGCGCGATTTCATGCGCGTTGTTCGAAGCTTTTAGCACCTTCATGCAGTGGGTCTTTGTCAAGAGTAGTGGGCATTATGCGGTGACCCATTATTTGGATGACTTCTTTTGTAGGAAGGAAGGGTTCGCGGGGAGTGCCGGACGGCTCTGGAAGGTTTTCAGGATATGGCACAGCAGATGGGAGTGCCGTTGGCACCCAGAAAGACCAAAGGCCCCTCATAGTTTCTTACCTTTCTGGGTAGGGATTTAAGACTCCAGTATAATGACGGACAGATTACCGGCACAGACAGTAACGGAGATGCTGTTTTTCTTGGACACGGTGATAGGAAGCACGGAAAATCGATTCGAGACAGCCCAGAAGCGGTTGGGGTACCTTAACCCTGCTTGTAGGACAGTTAAAGGGGGGAGGATGTTTTTGCAGGTGATTAGGGTCGTGCATGTCAGGCGCAGTTTTGCCACACCAAAGAATAAGAGGGTCAAGGGGACTCAGAAGATGTGAAGGTGGGAAATATTTCTGGAACAATTAATTGGGGTACCCAGGTGGTTCTGGGAAGAAGAGACAGCATGGCAGGTGCAGATATTTTCGGATGCGGCAGGAGCGCATGGTTTTAGAGATTTTCGGGGATGGCAGATGGTGCTCGGAGGCGAGGCCAGCATTTTGGTGACAACTTAGGAGGAGCATTGCTGTTCTGGAAATTATTTTCCTTGCTGGTGGCCATGGCAGTATGGGGGCGCGAGTTAGCATATAGGGCAGTTTTCTTCAGAACCAACAACATGGCTGTCGTGGATTGAGGAACAGACAGGAAGCGAGGGATGTGAAGGTTTTTTGCGCTGGTTGCGCCGATTCATGTTGCAGGGCTTATCTCGGAATTGTGATCTTTAAAGCTGTCCATATACCAGGAGTTCTCAACGAGATTGCGGTTTCCCTGTCCCTTTCACAGGGGCAGCGTTTCAGCAACCTGGGGTCAGGAACGGAGCGGACCAAGACAGCGGTCACGGCAGACAATTGGGAATGGGGGGTATGATGATCACGGGTGGGTGGTGATGTTTTTAGCGGACTCCAATCGGCGAAGTTACCGGCTGGCCTGGTTGGGGTTTTTTTTTCAGTTTTTGAGCGGTTACAGGAAAGTTTGGGGGCAGAGTGACAAACAGTTAGAGCATCAGGAGTTTTGAGTTCTTGTACGGTGCATGTTTCAGAGAGGGTATCAGCGGCCACTATTTGGGGGTAAACTGGCAGGTGGACCTTTTTTATGGCAATTGTTTTTGATCACGACCCAGCAAGAAAGGATCGGTGGGAAGAATGTTAAAAGGTTGGGGCAGAATTAGAGCGGTGGGGGGTAGAACGGCCAGGGAACCCAATTTTTGAGTCGTTACTAGATTTGTTACACGAATTGCCGGTATGTTGCGCAGATGAATACGAGCTAGCAATTTTTCCGCTTAGGCAGGGTGGATGTTTTTTGGAGCTTTCAGCCAATCCTCACGGTTGTCAAACAAGGAAGCCGGGGTTTTTGTGCACAGATCAAGGTCCAAGCTCACTAGTTTTCAGCTCTCACGAGTGTTGAGGATGGCGTTGGGTCGTGTGGGCCGCCGGGCCATGGTTTTTTCGGTACACCTTAGTTTAGGTTTGGGGCAGCTACGGCCGCAGCGCATTTGGGTTGGGACTGGGCAAAAGGTCAAGGCGAGAGTCCGCTAGCGATCAAGGTGTTGTGAACTTTAAGTTAAGACCCTGAAAGGTGGGGCGATACAGTTGGAGGGGGTTTTAAAAGGGGGGGGGTTTGTTCTGTTAAAAAAAAAAAAAAAAACAACAGAAAAAACAACACAGGTTACAGTTATTTTTCCATTGCAGGAGATGCGTTTGGTCCATCACAGAGCAAGATGGTTACATGGCTGGTCGGCCATTCATTTGTCCACTGGGCAGCGAAGTTCGTGGAGAAAACAGATATATGGTCGGGGCCTGGGACTATCCAGCAGGCGGCACGAGGTGCTATGGTGGGGAAAGAGCAGAAGGCGGTGGGGTAACCTGCTTCTTTTCATCACTGCTAATTTATGGAATTGGGGATGTGGCGGAATTGTTAATCATACATTTGGGAGAGGATGGCCTTGTGAAATTGTCAGAACTCACGTTACTGCAACACGTGCAGAGGGATTTGGAGATTCTCAAGCAAAAAATGGCATGGTACATACTTGGGTGGACAGAATTTGTTCCGCATAGAGGGTGGAGAGGGGCAGTTAAGTATGGAGCCATGGAGCGGGCTCGAAGGAGTAAAGGTTTTGCTGGGCGCAAGGGCAAAAAATTAATGAAACACGAGAACATTACAGAGCAGGAGGTGGCACTGTTCAGAAACGATGGTGTTCACCTGTACACAATGGGAAACGCATAATATCTGACAAATCTGAGACTGCTGGTGGAAGATTTGTGGGGAGAAAATTGGTGGATTACAAACAAGAAATGAGAAGTACTGGGTCGCAGTAACGTGGCCTTTGGGGGGGTGGGGCAGCAAAACGCCAAATGGGTTTGTGCTGGTTGGCAGTAGATGGGGGAGGGTGGTGAGTCAGATGCGGGCTTGGCCACCCTTCTAGGGAATAAACAAGCAGGTGAAGGCTCTGAGTGGGGGTACGCACGAACCAAATGGGGAATGAAAGGAAAAGGGGAGTGCGTAGGGGAATGGAAACGAGATAAGGGTTTGAAGAAGAAGGATGAGCGAGGAGATGTTAATAGGAGGGCGTTATTAAAGTTACGGTTACCTTTGAAAGTTAATGGTTATGTTATTTATGCAATCCTGTCCTAATAAATGACCTTTTACACTAAAACAGCTGTCACTGAATTATTTCCCGATGGAGGGGCCCGCGGGAAGCAAGAGCAACGCTCTAGTCTTCCCGCGGGTCAATTCGGGAAAGGAAGTGACGGCGAGGGACAGGGATTGGGAAAGGTAAGTGGGGGCGGGTCTAGGGGGAGGAAATAAAAGGGGTTGGGGGTGGAGGGACCGGCCTCTTTTCCGCGCTTACATCGCGCGTTTTAATTTGGCCTCCCACCCACCCGGCAATTGGAAGAGCGATTGGAGGGACGGAAGTTAGAGTCGAATAGCAAGGAGGGGAGGGAAATTGTCAGTTAGGGCAGGTTGCAGGGGTGAGCGAGCAGTAGATGGGGGAGGGTGGTGAGTCAGATGCGGGCTTGGCCACCCTTCTAGGGAATAAACAAGCAGGTGAAGGCTCTGAGTGGGGGTACGCACAAACCAAATGGGGCATGAAAGGAAAAGGGGAGTGCGTAGGGGAATGGAAACGAGATAAGGGTTTGAAGAAGAAGGATGAGCGAGGAGATGTTAATAGGAGGGCGTTATTAAAGTTACGGTTACCTTTGAAAGTTAATGGTTATGTTATTTATGCAATCCTGTCCTAATAAATGACCTTTTACACTAAAACAGCTGTCACTGAATTATTTCCCGATGGAGGGGCCCGCGGGAAGCAAGAGCAACGCTCTAGTCTTCCCGCGGGTCAATTCGGGAAAGGAAGTGACGGCGAGGGACAGGGATTGGGAAAGGTAAGTGGGGGCGGGTCTAGGGGGAGGAAATAAAAGGGGTTGGGGGTGGAGGGACCGGCCTCTTTTCCGCGCTTACATCGCGCGTTTTAATTTGGAGTGGCCGGTCCCTGGGGATCCTTCATAGTGGGAGTTTGTGGTACAGGTAGGCTGGGGTTTAGGGCAGGGAAGCGGTATATGGGAGTTTTGGTGTCCTTTGGTTTTAATACTAGGGGGCCGGGGCACGCTTGCAGCCCGCGCGGCCCCCTTTCACAATTACTGGGGGTGGCCATGCGCTCCTTTCGAGCACGCCCCCCCCCACCCCCATTTCAGGAACAAGACACGCGTTTGCTGGCCAGCAGGCCTGCATTCGCAGCTCCACCACCGCAGTAGCAAGTGGCTGTTTTGAGCCACTGCGGCCCCCTGGGGGCCCCGACAGCAGGCCCCCTCCCCCTTTTTTCCGGGGGGCCCAACATTTTCAATTCATTCAGCGGCGGTCCAGATTGCCTGGCTCCGACCGCGTGGGGGCTCTCAAAAAAAAAAAAAAAAAAAAATTATTATCAGTAAGTAGACAAGGGTAAGTTTAAATTAGAGCATTATGTTTTCAGGCACAGGCTGGTTAACTATAATTAATAGGTGGGGGGAGATCACACATTAAGGCGTGGGGCCCTCGCCACAGGCTTTCAGGGCCCAATTAAGCGAGTTAGGGCCAATACAGGCGCCCCCCCCCAAAAAGAAATTAAAAAAAAAATATATATATATATATATGTATATTATGAAAAGTAATAGATACAATTTTATACAGGGAGGCTATTGCGCAGGGAAAAATTAACGCGCTCACAGTCCCCCTCCCCTTTGTCCAGGCCCCACGGCAAGACCCTGGGAGGCGGCAGGTTACGCAAAGGCCACGTATCCCTTATCAACACTCCCTCTGTGGGCCGCAGCAAGGGGGCACAGGCAGGCAAGTGTAGGAGGGACCCCCGCCCCGGACATGTCCGTGCCATGCGGCCGGCAGCCGGAGAGGCCAGCAGACAGTACAGGCAACGTAGGAACCATGCCCCAAGACAGAGGAAGGGGCAGATGGGTACGGGTCCCGAGCGGAAGGGGACAGGAAGTCGGGGAGGATAGTGTTTTAGGTAGCAAGATGGGAGCCAGTGGCGCATACGGCCATGTGGCGCGCGGAAGGTCAATGCCAACGCAAGAGGTTGGTAGAAAGAAGGCGATACCAACGGGGCGCAATACGGCCCCGGCACGTTGGTCAGAAGCGCTAGAGGGGTTTTCGGCGGCCTTCTCTACATCGCAGGATCGGGGACAACACAGAATGGCGGACGCCATGTGGGGCAAGATGACATGTCTAATAAATGCATGAGGATGAGTGGGAGTGTTTGACAAACGGATGTGTGCGAATAGGAAGTGCTAGAACTGGACTATGAATAGGTTTCTGGAAGAATGGGAAAAGGGGGAGATCTGGGAAACAGAGGTACACAGCATAAGGGGGAGGGGAAGAGGACGCAGGAGCGGCGCAACCCCTCTCTCTGTTTCTATTTTTAGGAGCGGGACAAAAGCATGGGTCCACAGGAAAGAAGGCAGGACCAAGCACGGGGCCGAGGGGCCCGGAAAGTTTTCGCGGCTTTCGACCACACGTGGAAGAGGTAAAGGGCAATGGTGGTAGGTTTGGGGGACGGCGAAAAGGGGATGTCATTTCAACTTACAAGTCCGTTGGGGTGGGGGAAGTTTCGACAGTTGACACACTGCTGCGAGCCAGAGCTACAACTGAGGGAGAGGGCGGGGACAAGATAGCAGGAGAGAAGTCAGGCACAGGAGAGTAGGAAGGGGGAGGACACAAGAAGAGGCTACCCTATATGGGTCTGGCTATGCCATTGTGCTCACACGTAGCGGAAAAAGCGAAGGCAAGAATATGGAGACCTGATTATGTAGACGTTTTTAAACTCTTTCATAAGGACATACAAGCCAAAGGAGGGTCTAAGGAAGAAGAGTAGGAGTTGGCCCGTAGGCCGAGGGTGCCAATTAATATGGACGTCAGCGTTTTTAATTTTGCAAGCATTTATTGTGAGAAATACCCTGTCATAGGCTATAGCGCTATTTAAATACATGGACATCATTAAGCCATGGGGGGGATCTAGACCCAGAATCATGGATGCAGGGGATGACATCATCACAATCCGCAGTAGCGACACATACGGCCAGTGGGTTACCGGTGGTATATAAGCCTTTTCAGGCACGTCCAGCCCCGGGGGGGGGGAGACAAAGAACAACATTTAACACGACAGGAGCGTGCAGGATTTTCACCAAAGGTTTCTGATCCAGACATCCTTGTAAAAAGGAAACAGGACTGCTCCAAGTGCGGGCCGTCATCAGGTTACTCGATGTTTTTCACCTTCAGTCCCTCCGTACAATGGAGGGCGGCAAAAGGCAGAGGGACACAGGGCGCTATCTGCTCCAAAAGGGGGCCTACGCCAGTTAGGTTAGTCTTTATCTTACCAGGGCTGCGTATATACACGGATAGGGCAGCTGCTTTGAGTTAGCAGAAGGGATTCAAGAAGGTTTGAGGGTCAGTGACCACGGCTCACGGGTGAGACACTGGGCAGACAAAGTGCGGTCTGCAAGGGAATTACCACAGGTGGTAAGGAAAAGCTGGACAAGGAACGGGCATTGGGCAGAATTGCGGGCCCATTTTTTATGGGCGGCCAAGTCAGATTTTGATGATATCCCCGCTGGGAGTCGTGCCGAAGAAGGCCCCGGGTGAAATCAGGTTGATACATCACCTCTCATGGCCGGAGGGCACATCTGTTAACGATTTCATGGCAGCAGAAGACACCAGACTGGTGTATGCATATGTGGATGATGCCGTAAAATTGGTCAGGGCGTGCGGCCATGGGGCAGAACTGGAAAAATGCAATATACAATCAGCTTTCAGGTTATTGGCGATACACACAAGGGATTTTTGAATTGCTGGGGAATGCAGCTTGAAGGGGCAATCTATGTGGACAGGGTCCTGCCCAGGGGTCGCGCGATTTCATGCGCGTTGTTCGAAGCTTTTAGCACCTTCATGCAGTGGGTCTTTGTCAAGAGTAGTGGGCATTATGCGGTGACCCATTATTTGGATGACTTCTTTTGTAGGAAGGAAGGGTTCGCGGGGAGTGCCGGACGGCTCTGGAAGGTTTTCAGGATATGGCACAGCAGATGGGAGTGCCGTTGGCACCCAGAAAGACCAAAGGCCCCTCATAGTTTCTTACCTTTCTGGGTAGGGATTTAAGACTCCAGTATAATGACGGACAGATTACCGGCACAGACAGTAACGGAGATGCTGTTTTTCTTGGACACAGTGATAGGAAGCACGGAAAATCGATTCGAGACAGCCCAGAAGCGGTTGGGGTACCTTAACCCTGCTTGTAGGACAGTTAAAGGGGGGAGGATGTTTTTGCAGGTGATTAGGGTCGTGCATGTCAGACGCAGTTTTGCCACACCAAAGAATAAGAGGGTCAAGGGGACTCAGAAGATGTGAAGGTGGGAAATATTTCTGGAACAATTAATTGGGGTACCCAGGTGGTTCTGGGAAGAAGAGACAGCATGGCAGGTGCAGATATTTTCGGATGCGGCAGGAGCGCATGGTTTTAGAGATTTTCGGGGATGGCAGATGGTGCTCGGAGGCGAGGCCAGCATTTTGGTGACAACTTAGGAGGAGCATTGCTGTTCTGGAAATTATTTTCCTTGCTGGTGGCCATGGCAGTATGGGGGCGCGAGTTAGCATATAGGGCAGTTTTCTTCAGAACCAACAACATGGCTGTCGTGGATTGAGGAACAGACAGGAAGCGAGGGGTGTGAAGGTTTTTTGCGCTGGTTGCGCCGATTAATGTTGCAGGGCTTATCTCGGAATTGTGATCTTTAAAGCTGTCCGTATACCAGGAGTTCTCAACGAGATTGCGGTTTCCCTGTCCCTTTCACAGGGGCAGCGTTTCAGCAACCTGGGGTCAGGAACGGAGCGGACCAAGACAGCGGTCACGGCAGACAATTGGGAATGGGGGGTATGATGATCACGGGTGGGTGGTGATGTTTTTAGCGGACTCCAATCGGCGAAGTTACCGGCTGGCCTGGTTGGGTTTTTTTTTTCATTTTTTGAGCGGTTACAGGAAAGTTTGGGGGCAGAGTGACAAACAGTTAGAGCATCAGGAGTTTTGAGTTCTTGTACGGTGCATGTTTCAGAGAGGGTATCAGCGGCCACTATTTGGGGGTAAACTGGCAGGTGGACCTTTTTTATGGCAATTGTTTTTGATCACGACCCAGCAAGAAAGGATCGGTGGGAAGAATGTTAAAAGGTTGGGGCAGAATTAGAGCGGTGGGGGGTAGAACGGCCAGGGAACCCAATTTTTGAGTCGTTACTAGATTTGTTACACGAATTGCCGGTATGTTGCGCAGATGAATACGAGCTAGCAATTTTTCCGCTTAGGCAGGGTGGATGTTTTTTGGAGCTTTCAGCCAATCCTCACGGTTGTCAAACAAGGAAGCCGGGGTTTTTGTGCACAGATCAAGGTCCAAGCTCACTAGTTTTCAGCTCTCACGAGTGTTGAGGATGGCGTTGGGTCGTGTGGGCCGCCGGGCCATGGTTTTTTCGGTACACCTTAGTTTAGGTTTGGGGCAGCTACGGCCGCAGCGCATTTGGGTTGGGACTGGGCAAAAGGTCAAGGCGAGAGTCCGCTAGCGATCAAGGTGTTGTGAACTTTAAGTTAAGACCCTGAAAGGTGGGGCGATACAGTTGGAGGGGGTTTTAAAAGGGGGGGGGGTTTGTTCTGTTAAAAAAAAAAAAAAAAACAACAGAAAAAACAACACAGGTTACAGTTATTTTTCCATTGCAGGAGATGCGTTTGGTCCATCACAGAGCAAGATGGTTACATGGCTGGTCGGCCATTCATTTGTCCACTGGGCAGCGAAGTTCGTGGAGAAAACAGATATATGGTCGGGGCCTGGGACTATCCAGCAGGCGGCACGAGGTGCTATGGTGGGGAAAGAGCAGAAGGCGGTGGGGTAACCTGCTTCTTTTCATCACTGCTAATTTATGGAATTGGGGATGTGGCGGAATTGTTAATCATACATTTGGGAGAGGATGGCCTTGTGAAATTGTCAGAACTCACGTTACTGCAACACGTGCAGAGGGATTTGGAGATTCTCAAGCAAAAAATGGCATGGTACATACTTGGGTGGACAGAATTTGTTCCGCATAGAGGGTGGAGAGGGGCAGTTAAGTATGGAGCCATGGAGCGGGCTCGAAGGAGTAAAGGTTTTGCTGGGCGCAAGGGCAAAAAATTAATGAAACACGAGAACATTACAGAGCAGGAGGTGGCACTGTTCAGAAACGATGGTGTTCACCTGTACACAATGGGAAACGCATAATATCTGACAAATCTGAGACTGCTGGTGGAAGATTTGTGGGGAGAAAATTGGTGGATTACAAACAAGAAATGAGAAGTACTGGGTCGCAGTAACGTGGCCTTTGGGGGGGTGGGGCAGCAAAACGCCAAATGGGTTTCTGCTGGTTGGCAGTAGATGGGGGAGGGTGGTGAGTCAGATGCGGGCTTGGCCACCCTTCTAGGGAATAAACAAGCAGGTGAAGGCTCTGAGTGGGGGTACGCACGAACCAAATGGGGCATGAAAGGAAAAGGGGAGTGCGTAGGGGAATGGAAACGAGATAAGGGTTTGAAGAAGAAGGATGAGCGAGGAGATGTTAATAGGAGGGCGTTATTAACGTTACGGTTACCTTTGAAAGTTAATGGTTATGTTATTTATGCAATCCTGTCCTAATAAATGACCTTTTACACTAAAACAGCTGTCACTGAATTATTTCCCGATGGAGGGGCCCGCGGGAAGCAAGAGCAACGCTCTAGTCTTCCCGCGGGTCAATTCGGGAAAGGAAGTGACGGCGAGGGACAGGGATTGGGAAAGGTAAGTGGGGGCGGGTCTAGGGGGAGGAAATAAAAGGGGTTGGGGGTGGAGGGACCGGCCTCTTTTCCGCGCTTACATCGCGCGTTTTAATTTGGAGTGGCCGGTCCCTGGGGATCCTTCATAGTGGGAGTTTGTGGTGCAGGTAGGCTGGGGTTTAGGGCAGGGAAGCGGTATATGGGAGTTTTGGTGTCCTTTGGTTTTAATACTAGGGGGCCGGGGCACGCTTGCAGCCCGCGCGGCCCCCTTTCACAATTACTGGGGGTGGCCATGCGCTCCTTTCGAGCACGCCCCCCCCCACCCCCATTTCAGGAACAAGACACGCGTTTGCTGGCCAGCAGGCCTGCATTCGCAGCTCCACCACCGCAGTAGCAAGTGGCTGTTTTGAGCCACTGCGGCCCCCTGGGGGCCCCGACAGCAGGCCCCCTCCCCCTTTTTTCCGGGGGGCCCAACATTTTCAATTCATTCAGCGGCGGTCCAGATTGCCTGGCTCCGACCGCGTGGGGGCTCTCAAAAAAAAAAAAAAAAAAAAATTATTATCAGTAAGTAGACAAGGGTAAGTTTAAATTAGAGCATTATGTTTTCAGGCACAGGCTGGTTAACTATAATTAATAGGTGGGGGGAGATCACACATTAAGGCGTGGGGCCCTCGCCACAGGCTTTCAGGGCCCAATTAAGCGAGTTAGGGCCAATACAGGCGCCCCCCCCCTAAAAAGAAATTAAAAAAAAAAAAAAAATATATATATATATATATATATATATATATTATGAAAAGTAATAGATACAATTTTATACAGGGAGGCTATTGCGCAGGGAAAAATTAACGCGCTCACAGTCCCCCTCCCCTTTGTCCAGGCCCCACGGCAAGACCCTGGGAGGCGGCAGGTTACTCAAAGGCCACGTATCCCTTATCAACACTCCCTCTGTGGGCCGCAGCAAGGGGGCACAGGCAGGCAAGTGTAGGAGGGACCCCCGCCCCGGACATGTCCGTGCCATGCGGCCGGCAGCCGGAGAGGCCAGCAGACAGTACAGGCAACGTAGGAACCATGCCCCAAGACAGAGGAAGGGGCAGATGGGTACGGGTCCCGAGCGGAAGGGGACAGGAAGTCGGGGAGGATAGTGTTTTAGGTAGCAAGATGGGAGCCAGTGGCGCATACGGCCATGTGGCGCGCGGAAGGTCAATGCCAACGCAAGAGGTTGGTAGAAAGAAGGCGATACCAACGGGGCGCAATACGGCCCCGGCACGTTGGTCAGAAGCGCTAGAGGGGTTTTCGGCGGCCTTCTCTACATCGCAGGATCGGGGACAACACAGAATGGCGGACGCCATGTGGGGCAAGATGACATGTCTAATAAATGCATGAGGATGAGTGGGAGTGTTTGACAAACGGATGTGTGCGAATAGGAAGTGCTAGAACTGGACTATGAATAGGTTTCTAGAAGAATGGGAAAAGGGGGAGATCTGGGAAACAGAGGTACACAGCATAAGGGGGAGGGGAAGAGGACGCAGGAGCGGCGCAACCCCTCTCTCTGTTTCTATTTTTAGGAGCGGGACAAAAGCATGAGTCCACAGGAAAGAAGGCAGGACCAAGCACGGGGCCGAGGGGCCCGGAAAGTTTTCGCAGCTTTCGACCACACGTGGAAGAGGTAAAGGGCAATGGTGGTAGGTTTGGGGGACGGCGAAAAGGGGATGTCATTTCAACTTACAAGTCCGTTGGGGTGGGGGAAGTTTCGACAGTTGACACACTGCTGCGAGCCAGAGCTACAACTGAGGGAGAGGGCGGGGACAAGATAGCAGGAGAGAAGTCAGGCACAGGAGAGTAGGAAGGGGGAGGACACAAGAAGAGGCTACCCTATATGGGTCTGGCTATGCCATTGTGCTCACACGTAGCGGAAAAAGCGAAGGCAAGAATATGGAGACCTGATTATGTAGACGTTTTTAAACTCTTTCATAAGGACATACAAGCCAAAGGAGGGTCTAAGGAAGAAGAGTAGGAGTTGGCCCGTAGGCCGAGGGTGCCAATTAATATGGACGTCAGCGTTTTTAATTTTGCAAGCATTTATTGTGAGAAATACCCTGACATAGGCTATAGCGCTATTTAAATACATGGACATCATTAAGCCATGGGGGGGATGTAGACCCAGAATCATGGATGCAGGGGATGACATCATCACAATCCGCAGTAGCGACACATACGGCCAGTGGGTTACCGGTGGTATATAAGCCTTTTCAGGCACGTCCAGCCCCGGGGGGGGGGGGAGACAAAGAACAACATTTAACACGACAGGAGCGTGCAGGATTTTCACCAAAGGTTTCTGATCCAGACATCCTTGTAAAAAGGAAACAGGACTGCTCAAAGTGCGGGGCCGTCATCAGGTTACTCGATGTTTTTCACCTTCAGTCCCTCCGTACAATGGAGGGCGGCAAAAGGCAGAGGGACACAGGGCGCTATCTGCTCCAAAAGGGGGCCTACGCCAGTTAGGTTAGTCTTTATCTTACCAGGGCTGCGTATATACACGGATAGGGCAGCTGCTTTGAGTTAGCAGAAGGGATTCAAGAAAGTTTGAGGGTCAGTGACCACGGCTCACGGGTGAGACACTGGGCAGACAAAGTGCGGTCTGCAAGGGAATTACCACAGGTGGTAAGGAAAAGCTGGACAAGGAACGGGCATTGGGCAGAATTGCGGGCCCATTTTTTATGGGCGGCCAAGTCAGATTTTGATGATATCCCCGCTGGGAGTCGTGCCGAAGAAGGCCCCGGGTGAAATCAGGTTGATACATCACCTCTCATGGCCGGAGGGCACATCTGTTAACGATTTCATGGCAGCAGAAGACACCAGACTGGTGTATGCATATGTGGATGATGCCGTAAAATTGGTCAGGGCGTGCGGCCATGGGGCAGAACTGGAAAAATGCAATATACAATCAGCTTTCAGGTTATTGCCGATACACACAAGGGATTTTTGAATTGCTGGGGAATGCAGCTTGAAGGGGCAATCTATGTGGACAGGGTCCTGCCCAGGGGTCGCGCGATTTCATGCGCGTTGTTCGAAGCTTTTAGCACCTTCATGCAGTGGGTCTTTGTCAAGAGTAGTGGGCATTATGCGGTGACCCATTATTTGGATGACTTCTTTTGTAGGAAGGAAGGGTTCGCGGGGAGTGCCGGACGGCTCTGGAAGGTTTTCAGGATATGGCACAGCAGATGGGAGTGCCGTTGGCACCCAGAAAGACCAAAGGCCCCTCATAGTTTCTTACCTTTCTGGGTAGGGATTTAAGACTCCAGTATAATGACGGACAGATTACCGGCACAGACAGTAACGGAGATGCTGTTTTTCTTGGACACGGTGATAGGAAGCACGGAAAATCGATTCGAGACAGCCCAGAAGCGGTTGGGGTACCTTAACCCTGCTTGTAGGACAGTTAAAGGGGGGAGGATGTTTTTGCAGGTGATTAGGGTCGTGCATGTCAGGCGCAGTTTTGCCACACCAAAGAATAAGAGGGTCAAGGGGACTCAGAAGATGTTAAGGTGGGAAATATTTCTGGAACAATTAATTGGGGTACCCAGGTGGTTCTGGGAAGAAGAGACAGCATGGCAGGTGCAGATATTTTCGGATGCGGCAGGAGCGCATGGTTTTAGAGATTTTCGGGGATGGCAGATGGTGCTCGGAGGCGAGGCCAGCATTTTGGTGACAACTTAGGAGGAGCATTGCTGTTCTGGAAATTATTTTCCTTGCTGGTGGCCATGGCAGTATGGGGGCGCGAGTTAGCATATAGGGCAGTTTTCTTCAGAACCAACAACATGGCTGTCGTGGATTGAGGAACAGACAGGAAGCGAGGGATGTGAAGGTTTTTTGCGCTGGTTGCGCCGATTCATGTTGCAGGGCTTATCTCGGAATTGTGATCTTTAAAGCTGTCCATATACCAGGAGTTCTCAACGAGATTGCGGTTTCCCTGTCCCTTTCACAGGGGCAGCGTTTCAGCAACCTGGGGTCAGGAACGGAGCGGACCAAGACAGCGGTCACGGCAGACAATTGGGAATGGGGGGTATGATGATCACGGGTGGGTGGTGATGTTTTTAGCGGACTCCAATCGGCGAAGTTACCGGCTGGCCTGGTTGGGGTTTTTTTTTCAGTTTTTGAGCGGTTACAGGAAAGTTTGGGGGCAGAGTGACAAACAGTTAGAGCATCAGGAGTTTTGAGTTCTTGTACGGTGCATGTTTCAGAGAGGGTATCAGCGGCCACTATTTGGGGGTAAACTGGCAGGTGGACCTTTTTTATGGCAATTGTTTTTGATCACGACCCAGCAAGAAAGGATCAGTGGGAAGAATGTTAAAAGGTTGGGGCAGAATTAGAGCGGTGGGGGGTAGAACGGCCAGGGAACCCAATTTTTGAGTTGTTACTAGATTTGTTACACGAATTGCCGGTATGTTGCGCAGATGAATACAAGCTAGCAATTTTTCCGCTTAGGCAGGGTGGATGTTTTTTGGAGCTTTCAGCCAATCCTCACGGTTGTCAAACAAGGAAGCCGGGGTTTTTGTGCACAGATCAAGGTCCAAGCTCACTAGTTTTCAGCTCTCACGAGTGTTGAGGATGGCGTTGGGTCGTGTGGGCCGCCGGGCCATGGTTTTTTCGGTACACCTTAGTTTAGGTTTGGGGCAGCTACGGCCGCAGCGCATTTGGGTTGGGACTGGGCAAAAGGTCAAGGCGAGAGTCCGCTAGCGATCAAGGTGTTGTGAACTTTAAGTTAAGACCCTGAAAGGTGGGGCGATACAGTTGGAGGGGGTTTTAAAAGGGGGGGGGGTTTGTTCTGTTAAAAAAAAAAAAAAAAACAACAGAAAAAACAACACAGGTTACAGTTATTTTTCCATTGCAGGAGATGCGTTTGGTCCATCACAGAGCAAGATGGTTACATGGCTGGTCGGCCATTCATTTGTCCACTGGGCAGCGAAGTTCGTGGAGAAAACAGATATATGGTCGGGGCCTGGGACTATCCAGCAGGCGGCACGAGGTGCTATGGTGGGGAAAGAGCAGAAGGCGGTGGGGTAACCTGCTTCTTTTCATCACTGCTAATTTATGGAATTGGGGATGTGGCGGAATTGTTAATCATACATTTGGGAGAGGATGGCCTTGTGAAATTGTCAGAACTCACGTTACTGCAACACGTGCAGAGGGATTTGGAGATTCTCAAGCAAAAAATGGCATGGTACATACTTGGGTGGACAGAATTTGTTCCGCATAGAGGGTGGAGAGGGGCAGTTAAGTATGGAGCCATGGAGCGGGCTCGAAGGAGTAAAGGTTTTGCTGGGCGCAAGGGCAAAAAATTAATGAAACACGAGAACATTACAGAGCAGGAGGTGGCACTGTTCAGAAACGATGGTGTTCACCTGTACACAATGGGAAACGCATAATATCTGACAAATCTGAGACTGCTGGTGGAAGATTTGTGGGGAGAAAATTGGTGGATTACAAACAAGAAATGAGAAGTACTGGGTCGCAGTAACGTGGCCTTTGGGGGGGTGGGGCAGCAAAACGCCAAATGGGTTTGTGCTGGTTGGCAGTAGATGGGGGAGGGTGGTGAGTCAGATGCGGGCTTGGCCACCCTTCTAGGGAATAAACAAGCAGGTGAAGGCTCTGAGTGGGGGTACGCACGAACCAAATGGGGCATGAAAGGAAAAGGGGAGTGCGTAGGGGAATGGAAACGAGATAAGGGTTTGAAGAAGAAGGATGAGCGAGGAGATGTTAATAGGAGGGCGTTATTAAAGTTACGGTTACCTTTGAAAGTTAATGGTTATGTTATTTATGCAATCCTGTCCTAATAAATGACCTTTTACACTAGAACAGCTGTCACTGAATTATTTCCCGATGGAGGGGCCCGCGGGAAGCAAGAGCAACGCTCTAGTCTTCCCGCGGGTCAATTCGGGAAAGGAAGTGACGGCGAGGGACAGGGATTGGGAAAGGTAAGTGGGGGCGGGTCTAGGGGGAGGAAAGAAAAGGGGTTGGGGGTGGAGGGACCGGCCTCTTTTCCGCGCTTACATCGCGCGTTTTAATTTGGCCTCCCACCCACCCAGCAATTGGAAGAGCGATTGGAGGGACGGAAGTTAGAGTCGAATAGCAAGGAGGGGAGGGAAATTGTCAGTTAGGGCAGGTTGCAGGGGTGAGCGAGCAGTAGATGGGGGAGGGTGGTGAGTCAGATGTGGGCTTGGCCACCCTTCTAGGGAATAAACAAGCAGGTGAAGGCTCTGAGTGGGGGTACGCACGAACCAAATGGGGCATGAAAGGAAAAGGGGAGTGCGTAGGGGAATGGAAACGAGATAAGGGTTTGAAGAAGAAGGATGAGCGAGGAGATGTTAATAGGAGGGCGTTATTAAAGTTACGGTTACCTTTGAAAGTTAATGGTTATGTTATTTATGCAATCCTGTCCTAATAAATGACCTTTTACACTAAAACAGCTGTCACTGAATTATTTCCCGATGGAGGGGCCCGCGGGAAGCAAGAGCAACGCTCTAGTCTTCCCGCGGGTCAATTCGGGAAAGGAAGTGACGGCGAGGGACAGGGATTGGGAAAGGTAAGTGGGGGCGGGTCTAGGGGGAGGAAATAAAAGGGGTTGGGGGTGGAGGGACCGGCCTCTTTTCCGCGCTTACATCGCGCGTTTTTATTTGGAGTGGCCGGTCCCTGGGGATCCTTCATAGTGGGAGTTTGTGGTGCAGGTAGGCTGGGGTTTAGGGCAGGGAAGCGGTATATGGGAGTTTTGGTGTACTTTGGTTTTAATACTAGGGGGCCGGGGCACGCTTGCAGCCCGCGCGGCCCCCTTTCACAATTACTGGGGGTGGCCATGCGCTCCTTTCGAGCACGCCCCCCCCACCCCCATTTCAGGAACAAGACACGCGTTTGCTGGCCAGCAGGCCTGCATTCGCAGCTCCACCACCGCAGTAGCAAGTGGCTGTTTTGAGCCACTGCGGCCCCCTGGGGGCCCCGACAGCAGGCCCCCTCCCCCTTTTTTCCGGGGGGCCCAACATTTTCAATTCATTCAGCGGCGGTCCAGATTGCCTGGCTCCGACCACGTGGGGGCTCTCAAAAAAAAAAAAAAATATTATTATCAGTAAGTAGACAAGGGTAAGTTTAAATTAGAGCATTATGTTTTCAGGCACAGGCTGGTTAACTATAATTAATAGGTGGGGGGAGATCACACATTAAGGCGTGGGGCCCTCGCCACAGGCTTTCAGGGCCCAATTAAGCGAGTTAGGGCCAATACAGGCGCCCCCCCCCAAAAAGAAATTAAAAAAAAAAAAAATATATATATATATATATATATATTATGAAAAGTAATAGATACAATTTTATACAGGGAGGCTATTGCGCAGGGAAAAATTAACGCGCTCACAGTCCCCCTCCCCTTTGTCCAGGCCCCACGGCAAGACCCTGGGAGGCGGCAGGTTACGCAAAGGCCACGTATCCCTTATCAACACTCCCTCTGTGGGCCGCAGCAAGGGGGCACAGGCAGGCAAGTGTAGGAGGGACCCCCGCCCCGGACATGTCCGTGCCATGCGGCCGGCAGCCGGAGAGGCCAGCAGACAGTACAGGCAACGTAGGAACCATGCCCCAAGACAGAGGAAGGGGCAGATGGGTACGGGTCCCGAGCGGAAGGGGACAGGAAGTCGGGGAGGATAGTGTTTTAGGTAGCAAGATGGGAGCCAGTGGCACATACGGCCATGTGGCGCGCGGAAGGTCAATGCCAACGCAAGAGGTTGGTAGAAAGAAGGCGATACCAACGGGGCGCAATACGGCCCCGGCACGTTGGTCAGAAGCGCTAGAGGGGTTTTCGGCGGCCTTCTCTACATCGCAGGATCGGGGACAACACAGAATGGCGGACGCCATGTGGGGCAAAATGACATGTCTAATAAATGCATGAGGATGAGTGGGAGTGTTTGACAAACGGATGTGTGCGAATAGGAAGTGCTAGAACTGGACTATGAATAGGTTTCTGGAAGAATGGGAAAAGGGGGAGATCTGGGAAACAGAGGTACACAGCATAAGGGGGAGGGGAAGAGGACGCAGGAGCGGCGCAACCCCTCTCTCTGTTTCTATTTTTAGGAGCGGGACAAAAGCATGGGTCCACAGGAAAGAAGGCAGGACCAAGCACGGGGCCGAGGGGCCCGGAAAGTTTTCGCGGCTTTCGACCACACGTGGAAGAGGTAAAGGGCAATGGTGGTAGGTTTGGGGGACGGCGAAAAGGGGATGTCATTTCAACTTACAAGTCCGTTGGGGTGGGAGAAGTTTCGACAGTTGACACACTGCTGCGAGCCAGAGCTACAACTGAGGGAGAGGGCGGGGACAAGATAGCAGGAGAGAAGTCAGGCACAGGAGAGTAGGAAGGGGGAGGACACAAGAAGAGGCTACCCTATATGGGTCTGGCTATGCCATTGTGCTCACACGTAGCGGAAAAAGCGAAGGCAAGAATATGGAGACCTGATTATGTAGACGTTTTTAAACTCTTTCATAAGGACATACAAGCCAAAGGAGGGTCTAAGGAAGAAGAGTAGGAGTTGGCCCGTAGGCCGAGGGTGCCAATTAATATGGACGTCAGCGTTTTAAATTTTGCAAGCATTTATTGTGAGAAATACCCTGACATAGGCGATAGCGCTATTTAAATACATGGACATCATTAAGCCATGGGGGGGATGTAGACCCAGAATCATGGATGCAGGGGATGACATCATCACAATCCGCAGTAGCGACACATACGGCCAGTGGGTTACCGGTGGTATATAAGCCTTTTCAGGCACGTCCAGCCCCGGGGGGGGGGGAGACAAAGAACAACATTTAACACGACAGGAGCGTGCAGGATTTTCACCAAAGGTTTCTGATCCAGACATCCTTGTAAAAAGGAAACAGGACTGCTCCAAGTGCGGGGCCGTCATCAGGTTACTCGATGTTTTTCACCTTCAGTCCCTCCGTACAATGGAGGGCGGCAAAAGGCAGAGGGACACAGGGCGCTATCTGCTCCAAAAGGGGGCCTACGCCAGTTAGGTTAGTCTTTATCTTACCAGGGCTGCGTATATACACGGATAGGGCAGCTGCTTTGAGTTAGCAGAAGGGATTCAAGAAGGTTTGAGGGTCAGTGACCACGGCTCACGGGTGAGACACTGGGCAGACAAAGTGCGGTCTGCAAGGGAATTACCACAGGTGGTAAGGAAAAGCTGGACAAGGAACGGGCATTGGGCAGAATTGCGGGCCCATTTTTTATGGGCGGCCAAGTCAGATTTTGATGATATCCCCGCTGGGAGTCGTGCCGAAGAAGGCCCCGGGTGAAATCAGGTTGATACATCACCTCTCATGGCCGGAGGGCACATCTGTTAACGATTTCATGGCAGCAGAAGACACCAGACTGGTGTATGCATATGTGGATGATGCCGTAAAATTGGTCAGGGCGTGCGGCAATGGGGCAGAACTGGAAAAATGCAATATACAATCAGCTTTCAGGTTATTGCCGATACACACAAGGGATTTTTGAATTGCTGGGGAATGCAGCTTGAAGGGGCAATCTATGTGGACAGGGTCCTGCCCAGGGGTCGCGCGATTTCATGCGCGTTGTTCGAAGCTTTTAGCACCTTCATGCAGTGGGTCTTTGTCAAGAGTAGTGGGCATTATGCGGTGACCCATTATTTGGATGACTTCTTTTGTAGGAAGGAAGGGTTCGCGGGGAGTGCCGGACGGCTCTGGAAGGTTTTCAGGATATGGCACAGCAGATGGGAGTGCCTTTGGCACCCAGAAAGACCAAAGGCCCCTCATAGTTTCTTACCTTTCTGGGTAGGGATTTAAGACTCCAGTATAATGACGGACAGATTACCGGCACAGACAGTAACGGAGATGCTGTTTTTCTTGGACACGGTGATAGGAAGCACGGAAAATCGATTCGAGACAGCCCAGAAGCGGTTGGGGTACCTTAACCCTGCTTGTAGGACAGTTAAAGGGGGGAGGATGTTTTTGCAGGTGATTAGGGTTGTGCATGTCAGGCGCAGTTTTGCCACACCAAAGAATAAGAGGGTCAAGGGGACTCAGAAGATGTTAAGGTGGGAAATATTTCTGGAACAATTAATTGGGGTACCCAGGTGGTTCTGGGAAGAAGAGACAGCATGGCAGGTGCAGATATTTTCGGATGCGGCAGGAGCGCATGGTTTTAGAGATTTTCGGGGATGGCAGATGGTGCTCGGAGGCGAGGCCAGCATTTTGGTGACAACTTAGGAGGAGCATTGCTGTTCTGGAAATTATTTTCCTTGCTGGTGGCCATGGCAGTATGGGGGCGCGAGTTAGCATATAGGGCAGTTTTCTTCAGAACCAACAACATGGCTGTCGTGGATTGAGGAACAGACAGGAAGCGAGGGATGTGAAGGTTTTTTGCGCTGGTTGCGCCGATTCATGTTGCAGGGCTTATCTCGGAATTGTGATCTTTAAAGCTGTCCATATACCAGGAGTTCTCAACGAGATTGCGGTTTCCCTGTCCCTTTCACAGGGGCAGCGTTTCAGCAACCTGGGGTCAGGAACGGAGCGGACCAAGACAGCGGTCACGGCAGACAATTGGGAATGGGGGGTATGATGATCACGGGTGGGTGGTGATGTTTTTAGCGGACTCCAATCGGCGAAGTTACCGGCTGGCCTGGTTGGGGTTTTTTTTTCAGTTTTTGAGCGGTTACAGGAAAGTTTGGGGGCAGAGTGACAAACAGTTAGAGCATCAGGAGTTTTGAGTTCTTGTACGGTGCATGTTTCAGAGAGGGTATCAGCGGCCACTATTTGGGGGTAAACTGGCAGGTGGACCTTTTTTATGGCAATTGTTTTTGATCACGACCCAGCAAGAAAGGATCGGTGGGAAGAATGTTAAAAGGTTGGGGCAGAATTAGAGCGGTGGGGGGTAGAACGGCCAGGGAACCCAATTTTTGAGTCGTTACTAGATTTGTTACACGAATTGCCGGTATGTTGCGCAGATGAATACGAGCTAGCAATTTTTCCGCTTAGGCAGGGTGGATGTTTTTTGGAGCTTTCAGCCAATCCTCACGGTTGTCAAACAAGGAAGCCGGGGTTTTTGTGCACAGATCAAGGTCCAAGCTCACTAGTTTTCAGCTCTCACGAGTGTTGAGGATGGCGTTGGGTCGTGTGGGCCGCCGGGCCATGGTTTTTTCGGTACACCTTAGTTTAGGTTTGGGGCAGCTACGGCCGCAGCGCATTTGGGTTGGGACTGGGCAAAAGGTCAAGGCGAGAGTCCGCTAGCGATCAAGGTGTTGTGAACTTTAAGTTAAGACCCTGAAAGGTGGGGCGATACAGTTGGAGGGGGTTTTAAAAGGGGGGAGGGTTTGTTCTGTTAAAAAAAAAAAAAAAAACAACAGAAAAAACAACACAGGTTACAGTTATTTTTCCATTGCAGGAGATGCGTTTGGTCCATCACAGAGCAAGATGGTTACATGGCTGGTCGGCCATTCATTTGTCCACTGGGCAGCGAAGTTCGTGGAGAAAACAGATATATGGTCGGGGCCTGGGACTATCCAGCAGGCGGCACGAGGTGCTATGGTGGGGAAAGAGCAGAAGGCGGTGGGGTAACCTGCTTCTTTTCATCACTGCTAATTTATGGAATTGGGGATGTGGCGGAATTGTTAATCATACATTTGGGAGAGGATGGCCTTGTGAAATTGTCAGAACTCACGTTACTGCAACACGTGCAGAGGGATTTGGAGATTCTCAAGCAAAAAATGGCATGGTACATACTTGGGTGGACAGAATTTGTTCCGCATAGAGGGTGGAGAGGGGCAGTTAAGTATGGAGCCATGGAGCGGGCTCGAAGGAGTAAAGGTTTTGCTGGGCGCAAGGGCAAAAAATTAATGAAACACGAGAACATTACAGAGCAGGAGGTGGCACTGTTCAGAAACGATGGTGTTCACCTGTACACAATGGGAAACGCATAATATCTGACAAATCTGAGACTGCTGGTGGAAGATTTGTGGGGAGAAAATTGGTGGATTACAAACAAGAAATGAGAAGTACTGGGTCGCAGTAACGTGGCCTTTGGGGGGGTGGGGCAGCAAAACGCCAAATGGGTTTGTGCTGGTTGGCAGTAGATGGGGGAGGGTGGTGAGTCAGATGCGGGCTTGGCCACCCTTCTAGGGAATAAACAAGCAGGTGAAGGCTCTGAGTGGGGGTACGCACGAACCAAATGGGGCATGAAAGGAAAAGGGGAGTGCGTAGGGGAATGGAAACGAGATAAGGGTTTGAAGAAGAAGGATGAGCGAGGAGATGTTAATAGGAGGGCGTTATTAAAGTTACGGTTACCTTTGAAAGTTAATGGTTATGTTATTTATGCAATCCTGTCCTAATAAATGACCTTTTACACTAAAACAGCTGTCACTGAATTATTTCCCGATGGAGGGGCCCGCGGGAAGCAAGAGCAACGCTCTAGTCTTCCCGCGGGTCAATTCGGGAAAGGAAGTGACGGCGAGGGACAGGGATTGGGAAAGGTAAGTGGGGGCGGGTCTAGGGGGAGGAAATAAAAGGGGTTGGGGGTGGAGGGACCGGCCTCTTTTCCGCGCTTACATCGCGCGTTTTAATTTGGCCTCCCACCCACCCGGCAATTGGAAGAGCGATTGGAGGGACGGAAGTTAGAGTCGAATAGCAAGGAGGGGAGGGAAATTGTCAGTTAGGGCAGGTTGCAGGGGTGAGCGAGCAGTAGATGGGGGAGGGTGGTGAGTCAGATGCGGGCTTGGCCACCCTTCTAGGGAATAAACAAGCAGGTGAAGGCTCTGAGTGGGGGTACGCACGAACCAAATGGGGCATGAAAGGAAAAGGGGAGTGCGTAGGGGAATGGAAACGAGATAAGGGTTTGAAGAAGAAGGATGAGCGAGGAGATGTTATTAGGAGGGCGTTATTAAAGTTACGGTTACCTTTGAAAGTTAATGGTTATGTTATTTATGCAATCCTGTCCTAATAAATGACCTTTTACACTAAAACAGCTGTCACTGAATTATTTCCCGATGGAGGGGCCCGCGGGAAGCAAGAGCAACGCTCTAGTCTTCCCGCGGGTCAATTCGGGAAAGGAAGTGACGGCGAGGGACAGGGATTGGGAAAGGTAAGTGGGGGCGGGTCTAGGGGGAGGAAATAAAAGGGGTTGGGGGTGGAGGGACCGGCCTCTTTTCCGCGCTTACATCGCGCGTTTTAATTTGGCCTCCCACCCACCCGGCAATTGGAAGAGCGATTGGAGGGACGGAAGTTAGAGTCGAATAGCAAGGAGGGGAGGGAAATTGTCAGTTAGGGCAGGTTGCAGGGGTGAGCGAGCAGTAGATGGGGAGGGTGGTGAGTCAGATGCGGGCTTGGCCACCCTTCTAGGGAATAAACAAGCAGGTGAAGGCTCTGAGTGGGGGTACGCACGAACCAAATGGGGCATGAAAGGAAAAGGGGAGTGCGTAGGGGAATGGAAACGAGATAAGGGTTTGAAGAAGAAGGATGAGCGAGGAGATGTTAATAGGAGGGCGTTATTAAAGTTACGGTTACCTTTGAAAGTTAATGGTTATGTTATTTATGCAATCCTGTCCTAATAAATGACCTTTTACACTAAAACAGCTGTCACTGAATTATTTCCCGATGTCTTATCGAGGCTAAATTGACTTCCCAAACCTTGCGATCCGATTAGAATCATTGTCAGTATTCTTAAAAGCTGCAATACCTTTTTCGCAAAGTGAACAGTCCTTTCTGTATGTTGAGACAAATAGAGTTCAAAAAAGTGTAAAACTGTGTAAACGGCCACAGTTGCATGTGTCCAACAGTTGTCCTTTATTATTTCACCATTTGACTCTGCGTTGCTTTTTCTAACATACAAATACGGTCAGAGTTTTTTTTTTTTTTTTAAAGCCAGTAATTCATCTGAAGCCACTGAAACCGGTAGACTAAACTTCCACCGGGCCATTAACAACGGGTGACGCTTTCCCTATCATTATGAGAAGTAACTTCCTGGGAAACAGAGATGTGACATTTAAGACACACAACTCCAGACCTAAGACCAGAGGAGACACTGAGGAAGACTGACCTCCGTGCCGCAGGCTGGCTGCTGATTGGTGGAGCCGCGGTTCGTCAAAACCTCTGCCGCGTTCGGCGCGCGCCCCAGGACGGCTTCCATCAGCCCTAGTGTAGCAATCTGTCTGACAAACTAAGCAGAGCGGCAATTTGCAGTTTAGTGTCCGGATTAGCACTCTGCCGTCTACTGGGAGACTACTTACAATATCTGCAGCACTGGAGGGGCCTGTTTGTGGTCTAGGGTGCAAGGCTTTCCTCTTTCCCGCCCCTCATAGGTTTTTGAGTGCAACTTCCCTGCCCTGGGAATGCAGGGCGCAATTGCAGATTTGAGAAGGTATTTGCATCCATGGCCCGGGTGAGAGGGGAGGCGTGATATGGCAAACTCTAGCACACTCCAGCTTGATCCAAACACACATTTGCACACCTAGATTCAGCTAAGTTAAGCAAAGGGCATGGTTTATAGGAGTACATTTAAGTGCCAAACTCTCAGAACGCGAATTCAGTCTCATATACTGATTTACTGAGGCACACAATCACCCCACTAATGTGTAATTTTACTTGGGAGTTATTCTACTTGGGTGTTCCAGGGTGGCGATGCCATGCACTGCGAATGTCGACAGAGGTTTACTCCTGCAAAGGAAGTGCAGATCGCTATCTAGATTGGGAACGGGGATAGGACCCCTGCCATAATTGGTGGTGGTGTACAGTTTTTCCCTATATTCTTGGGGAGAAAGGCTAGCAAGGCAAATGCACTCTTAATATTCATTTATAGAGACAATAAGTGTATATCATATCAACATAGGCTTGAGTAAATGATTACAATGGCGAGAACTCCTTTAAAACGGTGACTGTCATAGCTTCCCCAGAGTACTCCTGCTATTTAGAAAGAATTATAGAAAAATCATACATTTGCTCCAAATGCAGGAGTAAATGTAAGGAAGTATTTGACTAGATCTCAATACTTAGAGTGGGATTTGGGTCAGCCCATTGCTTATTATTGCTTTGCTGTCTTATCAGTCTAATTTGCTTGCTTCCTATTCAATGTTTGTTCTCCCTCTTCTTGTGTTTATTTCCCCCCGGGAACATAATAGCTTCTTTACATCCTTTTGAATGGATGATTTGTATCCATTCCTGGCTAACATCAAAGGAACTACTTTTTAGGGTCAAGCGGCGCAAGCGCTCTGGCCTGTTGCAATCTCTCTGTGGGCTCTTAACCACGCCCACTCTTGCTATTCATTCTTTGATGTGCTTTTTTAAATGCCTCATTTTTATTGGTGCATTTTGTGGAATGTCCATCCTTTGTGTGCTGAGTTCCCTCCCACAGATGATTTCACTAAGTGAACATTTTTGTTGGCCATCACACTACGTCACGCTTCCTCCTGTTGCAGCGTGTGATGGCCCCTCCTCCGGGCCTTGGCGCCTGAATTGGCTTGCTTATGTCAACTGTTTTACTTTTCATTTTCAATTTATGTGGCAAGAAAAGTACAGTTAGAAATGTACAACACTAACAGCTCTAAGTCGATCAAACGCAAGACCCATTGCATTGCAAATGCTTGTTATATATAATGTTTAGGGCGTTTATGCTGAGGAACATATATGGCGTCATTCCCAAAGGTCACTTAGGCGTTTGAGTATTTATACATGTAATTTACTCTTACACTTTTCAGTAAAATGACTACAATTGGCTACTCATAAAATCCGAGTGTAAAGTTAATCAACTTACATGTGTAAAGTACTCAAAAGTCTAAGTAACCTTTGTAGTTCCCCTGCACTTTATTAGCCCCCATGTCCTACATTTTTTAGAGACAGGTAAGTTAGACTTGTAGAGTAAATTTACAGTTGGATTTTGTACATAGCCAAAAAGTGATAAACATGCTCAAAAGTGTAAGCTGCCTGTGTGAATCAGTCCCAGAGTTCCAGGATGGCATACTTTACGTCAACAATTCTGAATGTGGTTTCAAGAAATTTCGAGTCAAACGAGTCGTCTTAAATGCAAAGCAAGACCAAATCAAATATTTCTCACTCTCATCTCCTCTGACATTGCTCACAAAACCAAAGGTATGCCCAGTTTCTGGCCGACAGCTTCTTGAACAATGCTGTTTTCCAGAGTTTTTAGGTTGAGCATTCGAGACCTCTTGTATATACTTTAGTATATACTTCTTTGTGGGCTTCAACTCCGTCCCTGCATCCCATTTGCTTATGTGAGTGTCTTTTAAAAATCCTTGCTTCTTAGTGGTTAATCTTTTCTATTTGTCCCACCTTCTCCTCTTTTGTCTACTCCCATGGAGCACGCCCCCAGTACTTGTGCCCTTCCACTTGTCCCATTAAAGCATCTGTGTCAGGGACTAAATTTTCCTTGTTGCTCTGAGTGCTTTTTGAGCCAGAGGCTACGGTGTTATCTCCTCCAAGCTTGTTGTCGATCCCATGCCTGCCGAGTTCTTAATTTTAATTATATTCGTAAATAATTTCATCTGTTTGTGCCACCTCCCACCCCAACAACTCTCACACATGGCTGCTGGCATTTTATTACACCTCCAATCTCCCTGTGCCCTCTTGCCGCTTGCTGTTTTAAATAAGTGGAACCAGAATTCCTAGCCACTTTTAAGAATGCAGAGAAACAACGCACAGAACGGAAATTTATATTTTCTAATCCTTGGTATTATTCTTTTTGGGTCGCTAGATAAGGAGCAGCAGGGATGTAGCATCTTTGGTGCTTTAGCCTGCTGAGCGCCATCCGTCATGTATACAATAGGGAGGTTTGTGACATTAAGTTAAATCTGTTGGCGAACGCTCAGTTGCACTGCAGTCACAAGAAAGGCTTTTCTCTTGCAGGAAGGAAAACACATTGAAGTTAGAGAAATAAACAGTAAATAAGATGGCCTTCAATTCGATTTCAATTTTATTCATTGTGTTTCTTTTCATTCTTTGCTCAGTCATCACTTAGTTCTCGTTGCTCCCCCTTCCTCTTGTTGCTGTTGGGCCATCCCTAACTCCCTCCCCCTCCATATTGATTCTTGTCCCGTCCTCCTCCATGGGAATCAACATTAGAAACCCACCCAGCGCACACACAGCAGATGTACAGTCTTAGAAGGGAGTGCAGGTTCTTAAATTGTTAGAGCATTGCTGGTGAGAAATGTTGAGGCTTGTTTTGGGGGAGAAAATGTGGGGGTATACTTTATAAAACAGACTCAAGGTGTCTGCTTCCCATGCTGCAGTCATGTAGGAACCTATTTCCAGCTCCAGTCAGACTTGTGGCTTGCAGAGAAGCTGCGCACTGCAGATAGCGTGTGCTGTCCGAAACCTAAAGGAGTCTGACTGGAAATAGCATCTTGTATGGCTGCAGCGTGGGAAGCAGACACCTCGAGACTGTTCAAAGGACTTTTTGAAAAAACTCAAAAGGCTTGGCGCTTCAATAATCTGTGAAATCTGACTTCTGGCAGATAAACTGCAGCCGCTTCCTTTTTCATAGCGCTGCTCTTTCCCTGTTGGAATCACAAGGTGAAGATTCATTCAAGCGTTTTCTTTATTTTATGGATATTGTGATTGCATTTTCCAGCAGAACCTTTTTCCTAAACCAAACCACCATGAACTGGCAGCAATTTAAAAAAAAACTGTTTTTGTACCCGTGTGGGACCCCATCACGAGGCCTAGGGAGTCAGGATATTCCTACCCTGCCTCTTTCTGTTTTTGTTGTTGTTTTTACTTTTTTCTTCCCAAGTCCCAAGATGGCTGCCAGCACTTCCTGGTTGAAGTGCTGGAGGTCAATCAGATTTCACAATAAAATCTGTTGGATCCGCTGAGGATCAGCATCCCTAGATTTATATATTTATTTTTTCTTTATTTACTCCAAAAGTACTGAATGGATTTACACCAAAATACAAAAAGAGATCTTTCTGGACTAAGATCTACCTTTCTGCCAAACTTAGTCAAATTCTGCTCAGCAGTTCGGGCTGCAGCCATGTTCAAAATACCTATGAGAAATTGTTGGGGAAAACATGTTTTGGGACACCCCTTCCTTTTTCTTGGCCAACGCTTAACAGATCACCCCCAAAACATTCCAGATAGCAGATGAAGTAAATTATTAGTTTTGAAAATGTTGTGAAGATTTGTCAAATGGCACCACAGCAAATCAGAAAATGCTTAGTCTGCAGGAATTAGACCCTTACAATAACTATCTACTAGCTATTCCCAGATAAGAAATTGAGTTACTGGGTAAAGAGGATTAAAAAAGAACCTACTCAAGCAGAGAGCACAATCCTTGTCATCGTAAAGTTACAATCAAATTCTAAATCAATCTGTGCTCAACCCACTGGTAGCTTTGCAAGAAAACAAAAGAAGGGAAAGTGTTGGACTTTGGAGGCGTCAGATTTGCTGTCCCAATTTCAATATTAGCAAAAGTGTGGAAAGGGTTGGACTCTGCAGTAGTCGAAATTACTATTCTCACTTCAATCTTGGCAACAGTAGGACCTGGAACGGTTCAGATTTACTGTTCCCACTCCTAATTCTTTTTAAATATCACATTTACATATAGACCCATTTTAAAGATATGTTTTAAAAATTACAAGTATTCATTACATCTAAAACAAATACAATTACATTAAAAACATAAAAGTTAATATTATATGGTTAGCATGGAGTAATGTATTGCAGCATTCCAACAACAGACCAATCTCCCTCCTACCATACCGGGCAAATGTCCTAGAGATAGTAATCAACTGATGCCTGCATTGTCGAAGTCTCTAAATTAATGCAAGTCAACTGTCTCAAGCTCAACACTGAGAAGATAGAAGTGGTGATCTAGGGCAAGAATATATCCTCACTATGAAACTCTAGCTGGTGGCAGGTGGAACTCTGACACACACCCAACACCTGCACAGGAACCTCAGAATAATCATTAACAGCAAAATAGGCAAGACTGCAGAAGTCACAGCCATCTATGCATCCTGCAGATGCTGAGGAACAACTTCGAATGGCTCTGAAGTAATAATAGAAAAACTGTCACTCACACCCTAATCCTCATCAAGTTGGTCTATGGGAAAACCTCTATTCCAGGATCACCAAGCAACTCACAAGAAGACTACAAATCATCCAGAACTCAGTAGCCAGACTCATCCTCAACCTCTCACACAAAACTCACTTCACACCATCTCAGGGAACTACACTGGGTCCTGATGCACAAACATACTCAATTCAAACTGCTCACACACATTGAAGGCACTACACAAATCAGGCCCCACCTACCTGAACAGCTCTCTGAACCTTCTACCAACCACAGCCTCTGTGGTTGATGGCTCCTCTATTTCCTCCAGCCATTCAGACAACTCTGCTCCACAGTACTCCAACTTACACACATCCCATGTATACACAGAATCAGATAAGGAGAATGAGCATTCTCTTACATAGTTCCTAAAGTGTCAAACTACCTCCCACTCCACATCCAAGCTTCCTCCACTCTTCTGCTTTTCAATTACCCAACCTACCATATTCTGGGCTAGGTAGACGTACCTGCTCTGTGCCAGGAAACCCTTGTGCGTAATAGTGTGCTTTATTAATACACATACCATAACTCTTTGGGCATTCTATGTACTGTACTTGTGAAAGGAAATCTCTTTGTCAGTGGAAACAACAAATATTTACACAGGGATTTACCTTCCCTGTCACATTCTTCATAAACTCACTGAACCTCACAGTCATGAGAAGGTGACTATTTGCCTCTCCCACTAAACTATAGAACACCATCACCACTAATTTATAGCCATAGGCAGTTATATTGATACTGTGACAAAGAGGATATTTACTATAAAGCAATTTTCACTGGCAGTAAGGTAATTCCCAGATGCTCACCTGTGCTCATTTCATGTGTTGAATGAATGAGAAACATCATGCAGGCTGAAGCTCGCACAACACAGAGAGTTACGAATTTCTAGGAATGTGATCTGGGGATTATGAACTCTCTCTCAACCAGCTACCTGTGAGGGAAATGTGGGTATTTGACATGACTCAGACAGGTGAGGAATTTGGAATTTGCAAAGTTATTACTAAAGCGATGAGGTAGTACAAAGTTCTTCTCCAAGCACTAAAGCCGATATTTCCTAACGTTTGAGTATTGGTTGTGCACCTTTCTGGAGCAGCCAAAGCCCGATTTGCATGGCTTTGTTCAGCTTTGTAAAAACAAACTAATGGAAAGTAGTGCACAGCACTGACTTGCTATACTTTGCATCAAAGAGGCATTAGTGAGAGGCAAATGGACATTGCTATGCATCCACCCATGTATTTGATGCAAACTCATAATCACTAAAGTCTGATATGCAGGGTTTGTGCCAAAATTGTTTGCATCCTCAAGACTGGAATATCGTTATTTCTTCTTTTTACATGCCCTTGCACTAGTCTGACTACAACACAGGCACCCCTGCCTCATGGCACCACTGTGCCTGTGTTGGCACTAGGTTACCACATGTGCCAGAGCAAAGAGAGCCTAGAGGTGCACCATAGATTAATAGGAACAGCACATTTATACAATGTCCCTTTTACATGGTTCCCTAACTGCGTTGAAATGTTTGATAATTTCATAAATCTGGGCCTAAGTGTGTCACTAATACATAGAGCAGATGAAAAATGCATAAGATTGTACGCCAGTGTTATTAAATGTTCTGATCAATTAACATTTCAAAATCCTCCAATGTGCTTGAACTATCACTATACTTTACAAGTCACTTTTCTAATAAAATAGACCAAAGATTAATGAATAAAATCACTGACCAGGACCACCAAGGGCCATATTAAACAAAGTGGTCCGTGGGCACAACTGGCCTTTGCACCTGCTTTGCCCATGCCCAAGGCATTTTGGTATTACAGAAGGGGCCCCAGACACATTTACGGGGCCTTCTGTAATGTAGATAGCTCTGGCGCACATATTGCACCAGCGCTCTCATCTGAGGGCATTCCTTCATTTGTATGAGGGCGTGACCCCATGTAAATGTGGGAGTCTTTTTGCCTCTGCACCTGTATATAGTGCTATAGTACTATAGACGTGGGTGCAAGTGCAAAGAAGTCATCAGGAGGAGCAAAGACAAACCGCCACAAAAAGGTGGAACACTCTCTGTGTGCCTCCTGATGGCAGCCCTCTGGAGGGGCTTAAGAGGGACCCATGGACCCTCCAGACATCCCTTTGCAGGCAGGTGTAGTCACACACTGCACCCTCCTGCAAGGGGATCTCTCTCCCCTCTTGAAAGTGCAGGCAGGTTGCTGAGTGCACTTCAATGCACTGCCCACAGAGCAGCACAAGTTTGTGGTTGTCATGGGGGCAGCACATTGGATTCTAACATGGCCCACTCTCTGTGCTTGCGCAGGGTGCACCTTTTGAAAGGTGCATCTGGTGCAAACAAGAAAAACGTGCAATATTTGTAATATGGCGCCAGGTGTCAAATTGGGGCAAATGACTGGTCCAAACACAATTTTGATTGGCTGAACACCAAAGCAATTAAACAAGATATTACGAATATTCAATAACGAACAAAGCACAGCATTTTCTATATTTCCTTTTTGTTTGGTGTAAAGGTTCTCTGTGTAGTAGTTTCAAATGAGTCCATCAACACATAGCACTGCAAGGAATCTATCAAGGACTGGATGCAGCGAAGGTCCATTGAGCACCCTTCTTCATGGCTTCAGGAAAGGCCTTCTCTTTCCAGGAGGCAAAGTGCTACTCTGTACTGAGTACACTATCCGTGAAAGGTGTCAAGGTTCTCTCTAGCAAAGTGGGGGGGGCATGCTAGGCACCAGTGGAGTGAGTAGAGAGTTGAGGCACCCCCGGATGAACTCCGCCATCCAGGGGCATCCTTAGCCAAATATCCCGAACTGGCCTAGCAGAAACTGAGATACTGCTCCGAACAGCAAGGCCACCTGGCGCTGGGCACCTGAGACGACTTTTGTGGCAAGATTGCAGAGAAAGGCTGCACTGCAAGACTGCGGCGGCCAAGCTAACAAAGTGGAGAAGAGATTCACTCATCCTCCCTGCCAGAGCTGAAAGCCTGATTGAGGCTAAGAGTGATCTGTGCGAGCAGTGCGGCTGGGGCCTGACCTCGAGTGGGCCCCCCGGCAAACAAGACACTGAGCGACACTGCCCAAGGAGTGGAACAAAGAGTCAGATGTGAGGGGGGACTTGCCCGACAGTGGAGCGGTGGAGAAGGCAATTGCAGAAGTCTACCGGAGGGGAGGACTGCCTGGTACATGGAAGCCGACATAGACTCCCTGCAGTCGATAGATGTAGACAGTGGGAATCAGTGCGAGGTGTGATGCAGGTGTAAGAGTCCAGGGCCAGCAACCCATGCGACCATACTCCACGGCCACACACCGAGGACCCTGCATCTAGTGGTGCCAGAGGAGGCCTGCAGTCGGAAGCTGGGCACTGGGATGGGCTGGGAAATGTGGGCCCGCGATAGCGATTTTGAACCAGGGGGGAATTGGAGGAGGCTGTTTGGCTGGCAAGAAGCAAAGCGGTTGACATGCCCTTTCTCCGGTAGCTGGATTCGACTTGGGGGGGGCCATATAAAACTTTGCCTTGTGGGACTCTGAGGAGTGGGGGGGCCATCTCCTTGGCGCACAACAGGACTGGAGACTGAAGCATACATGGAGACCATGACTTGAATGGAGAAGAGCACATACCCGGAAGTGCCTTTGGGGTCCCCCGCTGATCTGGCTGCTGGTGGAGAGGGAGGTAAGTGCCCCTGCGGCTGTTGGTTCCTGCAGATTCTGCTGACCCCTCATTAAGAGAGGGAAGGGGTAATTCCCTCAGACTCATTTCCTGGATTGACTCTTGGGCCTCTCTTGCCTTTGCATCCACATGCTTCAACTTTAAGGAAATTGGAGACAGATTTCACTTCAGAGCAAGTGATTCCCAATCTCCATATGCCTTATAGCATAACACCCACCCCTGAGGGGTACAGACTACCTGACTGTGACTCCCCGAGATGAGCTCTTGACAGTCAAAGTATTCATATATTGCACTACCCACCGCCTTGATGGGGCACCTAGGTGCATCCAACAAGCCTGGTGCCCAAAGTCTTTACTGTTTACCTGGAACGTATTGAATCATTCACTGCACCCCCTCTATATTCTCTTGCCCGCCCACTACCTTAGACTTCAGAGTAGGCAAATACTTTAAGAAAAAAGACATGATCGACGCAGGTTCTTCCCAGGAACGACCCCTTAGCACTGACGAAACACTGACTGTGCCAACAGGGCCTCTAGAATGAATAATCAGAGCGTGATCCTGGATACTGTCCTGCAGGCCATTATACAGCCAATCAATCATCAATCAAGTGGTCTTGTAGAGCGTGACTTGTCACCCCAGGGGATCTCCAGGTGCTGGTGGGTTGCTGAGAGCTGTGTCAGGATGGCAATGACAGTCGACGAGCCAAGTCTTGAGATGCTTTCTAACGTCCTTCAGAGAGAGGGAGGTGCACAGGTGGTGGGGGAGATCATTCCAGGACTTGGCAGTGAGGTGGGAGAAGGAGCAACTTCCGAAGCGGTAGCGACAGATGCGGGGAATGTGGGCCTTGGCGAGGGAAGCTGAGCAGAGTTCTCTGGTTGGTCAGTGGAATGTGAGTCAGTAGTTGATGTAGATGGGTCCGGAGTTGTGGAGGGCTTTGTAGGTGTGCATGAGGAGCTTGAAGAGGCGTCTTTGCTGGAAAGGGAGCCAGTGGAGAGCCCTAAGGTAAGGAATAATGCTGGTTTTTCTGGGAAGGTCGAGGATGAGTCTTGCTGCAGCATTCTGGATCGTCTGGAGACGGTTCAGGAGTTGTTTTGTGGTTCCGGTGTAGAGCGCATTGCTGCAGTCGAGACAGCTGGAGATGAGGGCCTGGGTGACTGTCTTCCTGATTGAGATGGGGATCCATTTGAATAGCTTGCTGAGCATTCAGAGGATGTGTAAGCAGGCAGAGGAGACAGCATTGATCTGTTGCTTCATGGCTAGTTGGGTTTCCAGGATAATTCTGAGGTTGTGTGTGTGGCTGGTGGTGGTGGGTGGGGCCCGAGGGCAGCAGGCCACCACGTGTCATCCTAGGGGGAGTACTTGTTCCCAAAGATGAGGACCTCTGCTTTGTCTGAATTGAGCTTGTGGTAGTTTGTCTTCATTGAGGTGGCAATGTTGTTCATGGTGTTTTGGAAGTTGGTTCTTGTGTGGTGTCATCGTCTCTGAGGGATAGAATGAGCTGGGTGTTGTCGGCGTAGGAGACCATGTTGAGTCAGTGGGTGCGAGCGATGTCTGCCAGTAGTGTCATGCAGGTTTTGAAGAGGGTGGGGCTAAGGGAGGAGCCCTGGGAAACGTGACAGATTATGTCGTTTGGGTGCAGAGACGAAGAGTGGTAGGTGGATTCTATGTGTTCGCTGGAGTGGAAGGAGGAGGTCCAGTTGAGTGTGTTGTCTTGGATGCCAATGCAGTGGAGTCTGGTGATTTGAGTGTGGTGGGATATGGTGTGGGAGCCTGATGATAATTCGAGGAGGATGAGGGCAATTGTTCCCCCAGGTCGAGGAGGCATCTGATATTGTGAGTTGCTGTGATTAGGGTGGTCTTGGTGCTGTGATTAGACCAGAAGCTGGATTGGGATGGTTCGAGCAGGTTGTTGTCTTCAAGGTAGTCAGTGAGCTGGCAGTTGTTGGCCTTTTCCAAGACTTTGGCAGGGAACTGGAGGAGCGAGTTGGGGCAATAGTTTCTGAGTTTGTTGGGGTTGGCTGAGGGTTTCTTCAGGAGAGACTTGACCTCGGCATGCTTCCTAGCATTGGGATGGTGGCTGTGGAGATGGAGATGTTGAAGATTTCTGTGAGGGAGCCTCTGATTACTTCTCTTCCTAGTTTGTAGAAGTGGTGAGAGCATGGTTACGAGGGGGATCCAGAGTGGGAATGGAGGTCATGATGGAGATGGTGTCTTCAGTAGAGAGCTGCTTCCAGTCTGTGAGCCGGTAGGGTGAAGGGAGTGTGTGTTTGGGTACAGAGGTGGACAAGGTTGATGGGCTGGGAGTTAAATTTGCTATAGATGTCGGAGATCTTGTGGTGAAAATAGTCCGAAAGTGTGTCCCAGAGGGCTTGGGAGGAGTGGATCATGTCCTCTGTGGCGTAGGGGCAGGAGAATTCTCTGATTATGCTGAGGAGTTCTTTGGCTTGGTTTGCTGCAGACAAGACTCTTAAGAGATGACCACAGGAGACTAGCTGAGAGGGTCACGAATGCAGAAGGGTCCTCTGACACTATTGCTCCTGACCCGATATCTGTAACAGGCCAGATGTCAAAAGTGGAAGAAAAAGTCTAGACCTTCTTAGGAGGGCAGAACACTCTGGAAACAGGGCCAGCAGGACTAACATATACATTATATGTTTACCTGAGAAAATAGAGGGCCCCAGCTGGGTCATTGTAGCCCATATGGAGAAATGGCTCAGGGTCGAAGTGGGCCCCGAGGGCCTGTCCCAGTTTTACACACTTGAACAAGCCCCTGAGTACCTGCGCATCGACCCTTGCCTGAAATGGATCCAAGACCAGTGGTGGGCAAGCTGCAATACTATTGTGACGAGACCACATTCTGGCCAAGGCTCGGATCAAAAGTGACATCCTCCTAGAAAACCAGAGAGTGATGATGTTCCCTTATTTCACTAAAGAGGTCCTACAAAAGTGGGCCTCTTTCCTAGCTGCTGAAAAATGCCTTTGCTCTGTAGGCATACAATACACAATGCTGTTCCCTGACAAATTACAAGTGAGTCATGGGGATGGAGTGCAGTGCTTCCCCACTCCTGCTGCGCTCTGGAACTGAATTGGCAGTCTCCCCCAAATGAGGGCGCACCCAGTAGCAACTACTGGCAAGTCGAAAAGAAAGTCCTCTGGAAGAAAGACAGGCAATGTTGCGGCAGCAGCCCACTCCCAATCACAGGCCAGGAAGGCAAGCTAAGGGTGGTGAAGATGATAGTGGCCTTTTGCGCAACCTCCCCTTCAGGCCTTGGTGTCCTCCTGTGACAATGAGTCCTCATTGCCACTGGTCACACCAGGACCACATCATTTAATGGACCCTCTCTGTTGAAGCTAAATTATACTGTGATGCTCTGGCTATGTGTCTGTATGGTATGCCTGCAAAGATACTTGCTAATGACTAGGTTTGAATGGGATTCTATTATCCTGATTCCCTACTGGGTGGCGTGATGTGAGGCCGGGAGGCACTGTGACCAGTAAACCTCCCTCCGACTGAAGTTTTGCAGAAGATGGCTGAACAAGAGTTGACAGGGGTTTTTCAGGTTTGGATGGGGAATCTGTTTCTTCTTGTCCTGGGGTGCTCGCATTGGGATGGTTGTTTTTGGTTTTTAGAGGTTAGATGTTGGTGTTGGAGGCTGGCCCTCTATGTAGTGTACAAAAAACAAGTACACTATGCAGAGGGTCTGAACAACCACATGTTAGTTTCCAGGGATAAAAATCAGACCACCTAATGCTCTAATTTTTAAGGTAGCTGGTCAAGCAGTTAGGCTAATCCAGGAGATGTGCTAATTATTTGCTGTACTCACAAATCCAATCATGCACCACACACATTCAATGAATAACTCAAGACCAGAATTTATAAAAATACTTCAGAATTATATAATTTTATATAATTTTCAATACCAAAATCTTGAGAATACATTAAATACTTTTCTTGCTATGACTTAAGTTTTAGCAAAGTTAGTCTTTCTGTGTGCAATTACGCACCATTGGAATCAATAGGCAATCACTTTTAAAAATGCATTAAAAAAATCGTACGGTTGAGTTACCAGTCTATTCTTTTGCAGGGTGGTCGCAGTGGTTGGTGGACACCTTGTGCCAGCTGGAGAGCTTCGGGCAGCTCCCGGTTCCGGCGGGAGGAGCTTTGGAAAAGTTCTTGGCCCAGGCACAGGGCCACCTGGATGGGCCATTTGGAAGAGGAGCTGGTTTGCAAATTCAAAGTGGTGCCTGGGGGTCCCCTTTGGCTGTCGAGGTCACAAGGCATTGGGGACCTCGGGCACACAGCAGATCCTGCGATGCAATGCCCAGAGCGGCCAGGTGCAGGGCGTTTTGGAGGTCTTGGATGCTGTGCGCAGCGAAGTCCACTGGAGCTGGAGGTAAGTCTCTTTGGGGGTCGCTTACAGGACAACGGGGGCACTCTGGTCGGAGGTCCAGGGTGTTCCTCAAGTGACTCGACTGGGGATTCCTCCTGAACCTTTATCAGCTCGGGGGAGCTGGTTTTCTCCTGGTCTCATGTCAGCTGGTATTGCTCTATCTCAGCCACTAAGGGTCGCAGCGTCACCAAACTTGGTACAGTTGGGGGGCGTTTCTGGACTGTTGTCTGTGTGTTGTTGGGTCCGGCTGTGACCTCCGATCGCAGAGATATAGGCAATTCAGTGAAGTGTCCCTCACTGGTTTCTAGGTCCTTTGCAATTTAGTTGCTTTTCTTGAGTGGTACCTCCACTCAGTAGGGAGATCTGGGGTGATCCTTAAAGCCTGGAGGTTTCCTGGGTTTCTTGGGGTCGGTCCAGTGTTCAGCTCCTCTGATGTCGCGATTGTCAGGACTCTGGTGCAGCAAGCAGGGGTCTTGGCGCCTTTTCTGGTGCTGCAGGTCCTCAGTCCTAATTGTCTGGAATCCTAGTAGGACACATGACACACAACATACTACTAGGGGGCGACTATAACTGTGTCATAAACCCAACTTGGTAGGTCCCACCCACCACTTCCTGATTCAGCAGTCTACAGCCTCATCAGGGTACTCAGGGGTGAAAACAGAGATGGGGACTGGTGTATTCTTGGAGAAACACCTATCCCGATTCTAATGATTACTCATTTCATTCAGGGATGTACGACTTGCAAGTGCATTTGGACACTTTTCTGTGTTCCCCAAGAGTACTGGATGCAGTCCAGAATACCTATGCCGGATCCTATCTAATCACACCCAGACATTATTGTGCCTGGACTGGCTTAGGGAGCACCCTTGTATCCCTGACTGATGACTACGGGTGGAGGCATTAGAGGACCCAGTATTCCAACAACCTATCGGGAAAGTTATAAAGGCTTACGTTTTGAAAAGCAATGCTACAGAAGCTTCTCCAATAATTGAATGGGACACTTTTAAGGTTGTCTTTAGAGGTAAATGCATATCGGAAATGGTACTGGTACAATGCACTCTGATTAGGGACCTTGAATCACGTGAGAAAACACGTTGGATGTCACAAGCCCAGGAAACCCAGCCCTGAAGCAGTAGCTACTTGACACATGGGAGGAGATGGCAGTCCACACTGAGAAACTTTGCTGCTTTGACTATCATGAATATATGACCATACTTCACAAAGAGAGAGATACGGCAGGGTACCTATTGGCATGGCTGGCTTATCGCTCATCTAGGGGTTCTATCATCCTCGAGGTGGCATTAGCAACGGGCAAGCACCTCTATACACAAGGGAATAAACAGTAGATTCAAAGAATATTACAAAGTGCTGTATGCACCTCTACCAGCAATAAGTCCCCAACAGGCGAGCGGATTCCTAGACCCAGTGGTGGTTCCGACTATTACACAAACAGAAGCAGAGGCATTGAGGGGAGATATCACAATTCAGGATGTGAGGGTCACAGTTAAGGATCTGGCCTGGGACAAGATCACAGGGACAATTAGATTATTGGTTGAGTTTTATGCAGCATACGTTTATGATCCCGCCTCTAAATTAGTTGATCTAGATGTGGGGGACAGGGAATCATGACATCTACCCACCACCTTAGTGATCCCTCTGCTGAAACTGGGTCATCCACCTCAGAATGTGAAAGCATACAGCCCATTATTTATGTTCAACATAGATTACAAAAGCTTGAGTAAAATACTTGCTACCTGACTTCTTCTTCGGATGTCCACCATGGTCCATGCAAATCAGACCGTATTTATCCATAGAGGCAACACAGCCTACAATATCCGAAGACTGCTCAGAATCATAGATGCAGAGTTCACAGACAAACTCAAAGCAGTGATTGTAGCAATAGATAATGAGAAAACCTTTGATAGCCTTCAGTGGGACTTTTTCATACCAGGTAATGGTGAAAATGGGCCTGGGATTGGGATTTATCACATGGGTCCAATTTTTGCACTCTGCTCCTATAATCTGAGTCTTGACAGGGAAATACATATCAGAGGCATATGAAGTGGGAAAGGGAACCAGTTTGCCCACCCTCCTCACTATTGTCCGCCATTGCTGTTGAACCTCTGGCTAGTAGCGTGCAACTGGGTGCAGCAACTGGGACTGAATGTGCACGGCATACCGCACCACTCCGCCTGCTACACAGGTGACATGCTATTATGTCTGCGAGATGCAGATACCAAGTTGCCTAAGGTGATTACCCTTCTGGAAATCTTTGGAAGCTCTTCAGGCCTGTGCATTATTTAGAACAAGTCCAGCCTGTTTCCTCTCAGCAGAACAGCCTCCCAACCCTGGGACCTGTGTAACCTCACCTGGGAAGGGACATGTCTAAAATACCTCAGAGTTGTCCAGATATAAGACAATCCCATAGATCATTTAGAGGGTAACATTAGGGTAGCTACAAGTAGCTTTAGGGCCAGTGCAGACTTCTGGAAGACCCTACCACTGTCAGTGGCGGTAGAATGGCAGCACTTCCCAGACTAATCAAATCAAATCAAATCATTAACATTTATAAAGCGCGCTACTCACCCGTGCGGGTCTCAAGGCGCTAGGGGGGAAAGGGGGGGTTATCGCTGCTCGAACAGCCAAGTCTTTAGGAGTCTCCGGAAAGCGGAGTGGTCCTGGGTGGTCCTGAGGCTGGTGGGGAGGGAGTTCCAGGTCTTGGCCGCCAGGAAGGAGAAAGATCTCCCACCCGCCGTGGAGCGGCAGGTGCGAGGGACGGCAGCAAGTGCGAGGCCAGCGGAGCGGAGGGGGCGGGTGGGGACGTAGAAGCTGAGGCGTCTGTTGAGGTATTCCGGTCCCTTGTTGTGGAGGGCTTTGTGTGCGTGGGTGAGAAGACGGAAGGTGATCCTTTTGCTGACTGGGAGCCAATGCAGGTGTCTCAGGTGTGCGGAGATGTGGCTGTTGCGGGGTACGTCGAGGATGAGGCGGGCCGAGGCGTTTTGGATGCGTTGCAGGCGGTTTTGGAGTTTGGCTGTGGTCCCGGCGTAGAGGGTGTTGCCGTAGTCCAGGCGGCTCGTGACGAGGGCGTGGGTCACGGTTTTTCTGGTGTCGGCGGGGATCCAGCGGAAGATCTTACGGAGCATGCGGAGAGTGAGGAAGCAGGCGGAGGACACGGCGTTGACTTGCTTGGTCATGGTGAGAAGAGGGTCCAAGATGAAGCCGAGGTTGCGGGCGTGGTCTGCGGGGGTCGGTGCGGTGCCGAGGGCCGTGGGCCACCAGGAGTCGTCCCAGGCGGACGGGGTGTTGCCGAGGATGAGGACTTCCGTTTTTTCAGAGTTCAGCTTTAGGCGGCTGAGCCTCATCCAATCTGCGACGTCCTTCATACCCTCTTGTAGGTTGGTCTTGGCGCTGGCGGGGTCCTTGGTGAGGGAGAGTACAAGTTGGGTGTCGTCGGCGTAGGAGGTGATGATGATGTCGTGCTTGCGTACGATGTCGGCGAGGGGGCTCATGTAGACATTGAAGAGTGTCGGGCTGAGCGATGAGCCTTGAGGTACGCCGCAGATGATCTTGGTGGGTTCTGAGCGAAACGGAGGGAGGTAAACTCTTTGGGAGCGGTTAGCGAGGAAGGAGGCGATCCAGTCCAGGGCCTGGCCTTGGATCCCGGTGGAGCGTAGGCGGGTGATTAGGGTGCGGTGACAGACGGTGTCAAAGGCAGCCGAGAGGTCGAGGAGAATGAGGGCGACTGTTTCACCGTTGTCCATCAGGGTTCTGATGTCGTCTGTGACTGAGATGAGGGCGGTTTCCGTGCTGTGGTTGGTTCGGAATCCGGTTTGTGAAGGGTCGAGCAGGTTGTTGTCTTCCAGGAAGGTGGTCAGCTGTTTGTTGACGGTCTTTTCTATTACCTTGGCTGGGAAAGGTAGAAGAGAGATGGGGCGGAAGTTTTTCAGGTCGCTTGGGTCAGCCGTAGGTTTCTTTAGTAGGGCGTTGACTTCAGCGTGCTTCCAGCATTCGGGGAAGGTAGCAGAAGAAAAAGAAGAGTTGATGACGGTCTGGAGGTGCGGGGCGATGATGTCGTCGGCTTTGTTAAAGATGAAGTGCGGGCAGGGGTCCGAAGGGGCGCCGGAGTGGATAGAGTTCATGATGGATTTGGTTTCTTCCGTGTTGATGTGGGTCCAGTTGTTGAGGGTGATGTCCGGGGAAGCGGGTTCAGTGGTGTATGGTTGGGTCTGGTGTCCAAAGCTGTCGTGGAGGTCGCTGATCTTGCGATGGAAGAAAGTGGCGAGGGATTCGCACAAATCTACTGTATTTCTTCTCCACATTACCCATCATTAACCCCCAGTGTGTTTTTAGGGAATTGGATTCCTCATTGACCAAGCTCATATGGAATTTGGGTAGACATAGAGTGGAGTTAACCAAACTGCAGAGCCTGACGACAAATGGGTGGTTGGCAATGGTGGACCTTGAGGCATTCTACCTGGTAGCCCAACTGCAGTGGTTTACCCAGTGGATTTATTCCTGAGGGCAACATGGGGGCAATTTGAAAAGGACACTATAGGGCCCTATATCGAGTCCTTCTGTACTCTAGTTGCCAACAGGAGGACAGCACCCCAAAATTGAGAGTTTCTCGCCACTTCTGTCATCAGACCCAGCGCACCCAGACATTGGTGCCATACTCACCAGATCTTCAGCTCCATGGACGAGAACACATAGCACAGGGCACTTCCTTACAGAACACTGTAGAGTGGTCTATACACGGAGTGAAACACATTGGAGACTTATACAGGGATGAGGTATTACTACTATTTGATGATTTTTCGACCACATTCGACATGCCAAGAGGCCAATTCCTCCTACTCTGAGCAGTAGTTGCAAAAGTGAACACCGTAAGGGATGGGGGGATGGAGGAACCACCACATCACCGAGGATATCAAGCTTTATGCACCATATCAACCTACGTCAAAGAAGTAACATGTCTCTACCAAGCCATACGCTATGACTTCACTACACCTTTAGTGGAGCTGTGGGGAAAAATGTGAACAGGACATGGCACACCCTATCATGGAATCCGACTGGGCCAAAATTCTCATGAATGCATACATGGTGTCCCGCAATGCTAAATTCACATTGATAAGCTTTTACTACCTACATCAGGCCTACCTGACCGCAGGGAGACCTACCCAACTGTTTTGGACCCCTGGAGTGGCATGCTCACTATGCGGCAAAATAGAAGCAGAGATGTTCCATATGGTATGGTCCTGTCCCTTATTCATAGATTACTGGATTGAGGTGGTGACTTGCATCAACGAAGTGACGCAGATTTCCATCCCACACACCCCAAGGATTTTCTGCTTGAGGGATTTCCAAAGCCCTCCAAACTTAAAACCACCACCAGGTGTGTAGATCTATCTCTGACACTGGTGAAAAGGGAGATCATGATGAATTGGAAAACTGCCAGGGGACCTAGACTGACCAAATGGAAGGAAGAACTTACTCAGTGGGCGGGATATGAGAGCCCGGTCCTCCTTATAGAAGCAAGATGAAACCACAGTTCAATAGATGGGTCCAAGCTTGGGAACACCTGGTAGACTGTCTAGTTGACCCTGAATTGGTCATTTCACCTAGTACCACAGTGCACACTGACACAGAGGATACTGCACAGCCATACTTTTCTACCTCTTACTATGGGGACAAGAATAGGATGGGTTTAGAAAATGCCTGAGACTTATTGGTAGCGGGGAGTGCTGAATACAGGCTCTGGTCTGTGGAATTGGAATGGGGGCTCCGTTGGGGGGTAGGAGGCTATGGGAGGGGAAGTTAGTTTATTTATACCTAGATGAGTTCAGGTCATGCATGTGTATTAGAGCATTGCCTCTTTACTTCTACTAATGAACAGCACAATATTTGCTATCACACAGTAAAATGCATATGGACCAGCATGGCGCTATATTCTTGAACCCTTCAGGTCGTGTTTGTATTGCTTGAAAATACAATAAAATCTGTTTACAAATAAAAAAAGTTCTGTATAGCAATGTGGAGAAATATTTTCTGCATAGTAAGTCCTGACATTTTATCTATTTCTGGATCCTATTGTTGCTTGGTATTAGGACTCAGTGTCCAGGGATGCTGCTATTCAGTGTCAAAGTGAGTATGCTCTGGCCCTAACATGGTAAAACCGGTTTCACCTATTCAGTCCACTTCAGTTCCCTGTAAGGTCATGATAGATGGAGAAGAAATTACACCAGTAGCATGAAAGTTAAATGTCATTGCCTGCAGTGTGCACTTACACCACCCACAAAATGAAAAAATAAAAAATATATGTCTACTATTGTGGGCTCATTTTACACTCTGTTTGGGCACATGTAATTTAGCGTAGCTTAAGCCTGCAGCCTCAGCCCTTTAACCTAAATAGGTGCAGTGATATCTTTTATTCAGTTTTATTCATTTTTAGTTAGCCTGTTTTCAGAGGGGATGTTTTCTAATCCGCTGTAACTCTGTGATTCTGTGAAAGCATTGTTATTATTATTCTGTGCTCAACATTTAACCATGTATCTCTGTCCAAGGCTGACTAAAACAGTAAATGATAATCCAGCTAGCAATTATTGCCACAAGACTATGTAAACAGCCCAACACTTTGGCAGATGCCCACATCATGACTTTGTCATGGAACAGAAACATATTTCCTATAAAAACACTGAACAGGCCAAGGGACAACAGGGAAGTCATTGTGGCCAGTGTTCTGCCATTTCCTTGCTGACCTCAGCCCTGTCTCTACAATCAACCCAGGAGATGGTGAGCAGACTCCTATCTTCCAGGTAATGGGGTTGGGTGCTTGTTGGAAATGGCCCTCTCTACAGGCTCACCACCACCCCAAACTTTCTGCCTTCCTCCTTATAGACTCAGATGGTGAACTTGTGATCCTTGATGGTGGAAGTGAAAGTGAATAGGGTCTCTGTCACAGCTCCAAGGGGCACAGGGGCCAGCAGAACCAAGATAGTGGAAAGGCTGGTTTCCCCAAATCAGTGCACTGGTCAGATGTGTAGGGTAACCCAGGCCCAGGGGCAGGTCTCTTTCCACCCCATGGCCCTGCTATCCCTGAAGTGGGATGGGGAGGTGACCCAGAGAAGGGTCATGAGTTGTCATCGGTGACAGAAGTGCCAGGGGGGCAGCTACAGAGGGCGCTCTGAAGCGTCAGACATCTGGGCATACCACTCCCATATGGAGGGTACAGAAGCCCAGATTGGAGATTATTGGGAGAAAGGGCACACCCTGACTCCTGTTCACGGTCAGGGTACAGATCTTGGGCTGAATGACCAGCCTCAGGTTACCATGCCTGAACTGGTGGGAGGGAGAGTGGAGAAAGGGTGCCCAACACCTGGAGCTCCTGCTACCACTCTGAGAAACCTCAGAGGTCAGAGATCCTAGGGAGGTCTGGGGCTTGGCTCTTGACACTGACAGCTGTCACTGGACTGTTGAATGTTCTTCTTGTAGGCAGAGATTACCCTTGGTTTGGGACAGACGTCTGATCCAGGGGGTGGAATGGGCCACACCACTTTGTTGGCCATGGTGGTATTGTCTGCCTATTGTCTGTCTGTGAGCAAATTAAATGTAGGTGCTGCACAGATGTGGTGCCAAGCTACCCAGGGTTAAGCACAGGTTGAATCATTGACTTTTAGTAGTTCACCCAGCAAGGGATTGTGGCTTTTGCTTTACCCAATCAACCAATAACCACATTTCTCACAGTTCTCCTCTCGTGGACTAAGTATGGTCAGATTGGGCTATCACTGCTATACTCTTGCTTAAGAGTTAGGGCTAAGAAGAATTAATCAATGTATGTTATTTCAATATATTGAAATTGTTTATTTTCTTCTTCCTGGTCAACACAATCCTAAACCTGCTATGTCTCACTGCCCTCCTGTCATGTCTAATTGAGGCTTATGTATTTTATCGTAGATTGCCCTCTTTTCAATAAATGTATTGAAAGCCTTCCTGCATCTTTTCTTTGGCCTATGTGTGTGTGTATACAACATTTTGCTAACAAAAGAAAGGGGTGAGACTTGTCGACCATGACTTCTCCTGAGAAATCACACAGTGTCATGCATAAGGCTACCACAGATCCTCTTTTCTTTCAGGTGTGGTTGACGTGCTGTTAGCTAGCTAAAATGGTTGGACCAATAGCAGCCAAGATGGTGAGAGATTGACTAAATCACCCACAAACGGTGGTGCTGCCACCCCGAATCCAGCAGTTTAACAGGAGTCCTACGACACTACAAGCAGCACCAATGTGCTATAGCTGGGTGTAAATGAAATGAGCACTGGAAAGGAGGGGTCTTGTGAAAGTAGACAGGGTCGGAAGAGAAATTGTTCCAATGACTGGTGCACCTCACCACCACCTCCAGTCCTCAGTTTATAAATGTATATAAAATGGCTCTTCTCTTATAGATTTATTTAGTACAGAAACAGGTCTTCTGGAGATAGCTGAAGTGATTACATTCTGTCATGATCAAGGTCAGCAGGCCTGCCCATGTCCTGTTGGATTTGTTGACAGCTTTTGACACCATCTCCCATCAACTATTGCTCTCTAGATTATCCTTGAATTGGATCAATCATTATTATCTAACAGAGACCAAGCTGTGTATTTGGAACCATTTTTCTCTGCACTAAGAGCAATGAAGCATGGTGACCCTCAGGGCTCTTCATTGAGCCCTACATTACATTCATGTGTAGAAGACACCTCTAGCATTCATCATGGAAAAATGTGGTTTTAAAGTAATTTTGTATGCCAAATATACTCAGCTTGTTTTTTTTCCTTTGGGAACCAAGCTCTACATGAGCTAGTTCAGTTCAAGCAATGCCTGCCATAAGTGGTTAACTGTTAAATGGATGAACAGGAATTGCCTGAACTGTAACACTTTTAAAACGGAGAGCTTACTTTATGGTGCCTTTTTTTGTTTCTTGGCCCAAGAACCGGTGGCAGGAGGAATGAGGGCTCTTTCCACCACCCACAGTGATGGCAAGGGATTTAGGAGTCAAGTTTGATAACACTCTTTACTTCAGCCATCAGGTCCCTGCTGTTGCATGGTTCTGTTTTGCCACTGTAAGAGCATTAAAAAACAGTGGAATGTCCCCTTTGATGCTCGGAAAATCATTAGACACGCTTTCATAACCGCTAAATTCGATTATTCAATTGCTCTCTGTCTGGGTGTCCCTGCTGATCTTGTTAATCAGTTACAGATTGTGCAAAATACTGCAGGAAGATTGATTTTCATGCTGCCCGAATCTCATTTGGTCCGTTCACATCTCAAAGGACTTGCTCTCACTTCATAAAAGTATCATTTTTAAAACGGTACCGGGCATACTTCTGAGCCCCTAGCACCACAGAAGCGTCACTTTTTGTGACGCTCTGGTAGCGCCATGCCCTGCGCTGTATTTACAACGTGGTGTTAAGCCATTTTTTGTGGCTTAACGCCACATTGTAAATACGGCCCCTTCAAACGCAGCCCGTTGTGTGGCAGGGGCGTGCAATGTGTCTTGCTGTGGGTGTGCCACAACAACACCCATTACATTTTGACGCTGCCTCAGATTTACAAGTTTACGTAAACATGAGGCACGCCAAAATCTAATGCCACCCAAGGGGTGGTGTTAGCAAGACGCAACGAGGTGGAGTACTTTTATTCCTCCTCATTTTTTGCTTTTTCTATGTGTGCGGCATTAAGCAGCATGCATAGAAAGCACAAAATGCAAGACATGATAGACAATAGAGTGTCCCTTCCTGCACATAAACAATCATTTCAAAATTATGCTTTGGCACTTCTGTCACACACAGAGGTGCCAAATCGCCATTGGTGATTGTTTATGTGCAGACAGGGATACCTTAACATAAACAATGAAACCCATCAACGCAGACATCCTTGCACGATGGTGCAAGGATGCCTGTGCTGGCACTAGGCAGCTCAATTTAGCACCAGCGCAGGCTACAACAGAGGGGTGTGGCTTATTCAATTAAATATGATGCATCCTTGTGTTGTGAAAATGGCAGAGCGAGTCACTGCCAATTTTGGCACAGCGTCACGCTCTGTCATTTTCTGTTAAATATGGGCCTAAGTATGGATTCAAACCTTTCACCAGTTGGCCCCCCGATATCTGTGCATCAGCCTCAGACATTTTTTGCCAAGTCACAGTTTGTATTCAGAATATGCTCTTTTTCTAAAATATCCCTTGTTTCCCAGAGGAGGCTCTTCCTTTACAGTGTTAGCCACCAAGGCTTGGAACGGGCTCCCTTTAGAACCTCAAATTGCATTGAGAAGGAAATCCTGTTTAGCTCACATTTCAAGACCAGGCTCTTTGACCAGGATTAATCCTTCAGTCCTCAGGTCCTTCCTCACCATTACTAATACAACAGCAGAAGAAGTAACTCCTCCATGTTAGAAATGGGGTCTTTGGTTGGCAGTCAGGTTGCCCCCTATCCAAGCAAGGCCCCTCACTCTAGTCAGGGTAAAAGAGAATCACCCTCAGCTAACCCCTGCTTACCCCCTTGGTAGCTTGGCATGAGCAGTAGACTTAACTTCAGAGTGCTAGGTGTAAAGTATTTGTACCAACACACACATTAACTTAATGAAAACACTACAAAATTACACAACACAGGTTTAGAAAAATAGAGAATATTTATCTAAACAAAACAAGACCAAAACGACAAACATCCACAATACACAAGTCAAGTTATCACTAAAAATGCAAAAAGAATCTTCATGTAATTTTAAACACACACCAACACTGTTAGTGTGAAAATGTACCTTGGGTGCACCAAAAATAACCCCGCACGGGCGAGTGTGCGTCAAAAAGGGGTTGCGATGCGTCGATTCCACTCACGAACAAGACCTTGCGTTGTTTCTCCTTTTGTCGGGTCGGGCGCGTTGTTTCTTCTCTCCGCAGGAGAGCGATCCATTGATCTGGTCAGCACTCTTGGGTCTGGGCAGGCCTTGCATTGTTTTTACACGCCCAGCGGTGTTTGTGTCGGAAATTCAGCCGCACGATGATCTGAAAATCACGCAGCGCGGGTTGCAATCTCACCAGCCTCCGTCAGCGACGCTGCATGTCATTTCTCCAGCTCCGTGCGTTGACTCTTTGGTCACATTGTAGGTGAGCGTTGATTTTCTGCCGCGAAGCCGGCGGCGTGTAGTTTCTACAACCGCAGATCAGAGTCGCATCAATCTTTTCCCCGCATAGCATTCTGTGTGTGGATTTCTTCCTCTTAGGCTGCCAGCTTCTCCTTTCAGGGTACCAGGAACTGGATGGGCACCACAGGGCAGAGTAGGAGTCTCTCCAGAGACTCCATGTGCTGGCAGAGAGAAGTCTTTGCTGTCCCTGAGACTTCAAACAACAGGAGGCAAGCTCTAAATCAAGCCCTTGGAGATCTTTACAAGATGGAAGGCACACAAAGTCCAGTCTTTGCCCTCTTACTCTGGCAGAAGCAGCAACTGCAGTATAGCTCCACAAAGCACAGTCACAGGCAGGGCAGCTCTTATTCCTCAGCTCTTCAACTTCTCCAGGCAGAGGTTCCTCTTGGTTTCCAGAAGTGCTCTAAAGTCTGTGGTAGTGGGTGCCCTTCTTATACCTATTTTCTCCTTTGAAGTAGGCCTACTTCAAAGTAAAGTCTCTTTTGAATGTGAAATCCTGTCTTGCCCAGGCCAGGCCCCAGACACGCACCAGGGGGTTGGAGACTGCATTGTGTGAGTACAGGCACAGCCCTTTCAGGTGTAAGTGACCACTCCTCCCACCTATCACAGATGGGTCATCAGGAAATGCAGACTACACCCCAGCTCCCTTTGTGTCACTGTCTAGTGTTAGGTGCAACCAGCCCAACTGTCAAACTGACCCAGACAGGGAATCCACAAACAGGCAGAGTCACAGAAATTGTATAACCAAGAAAATGCTCAATTTATAAAAGTGGAATTTTCAAACACAAAATCTTAAAATCAACTTTACTAAAAGATGTATTTTTAAATTGTGAGCTCAGAGACCCCAAACTCCACATGTCCATCCGCACCCAAAGGGAATCTACACTTTAATCAGATTTAAAGGTAGCCCCCGTGTTAACCTATGAGAGGGACAGGCCTTGCAACAGTGAAAAACTAATTTAGCAATATTTCAATGTCAGGACATATAAAACACATTACTATATGTCCTACCTTGACCATACACTGCCCTTGGGGCTACCTAGGGCCTACCTTAGGGGTGTCCGACATGTAAGAAAAGGGAAGGTTTAGGCCTGGCAAGTGGGTACACTTGCCACATCGAATTTACAGTTAAAACTGCACACACAGACACTGCAATGGCAGGTCTGAGACATGATTACAGAGCTACTTATGTGGGTGGCACAACCAGTACTGCAGGCCCACTAGTAGCATTTGATTTACAGGCCCTGGGCACCTCTAGTGCTCTGTACTAGGGACTTACTAATAAATCAAATATGCCAGTCATGGTTAAACCAATTACATACACATTTTGGAAATGAGCACTTGCATTTTAGCACTGGTTCACAGTGGTAAAGTGCCCAGAGTAACAAAAACAGCAAAAACAGAGTCCAGCACACATCAACAACCTGGGGAACAGAAGCAAAAAGTTAAGGGAGACCACGCCAAGGATGAAAAGTCTAACACTCCACAATAGCCAATCCATTATCATGGTTTAACCTAAGGCAGCATAAAATTCCATTGTTATGTTTTTACATAGAAAGACAGTACTAAAATGTTACTTGCACAGTAAACTAATAAGACGTTTTATTTCCAATACACCTGCTTGCAGACAATCTTTACTGGACATTAATATTGTGCACAGAGGAAAGTAACATGAAATTAAACTTTACACAATGGCCTTTTTCTGCACATTCATAACAACAACATAGCAGTAGAGAACTCAGTACAAAACCTTATGTTTTGAAAGCACAGCACTTCAGATGAAAAAGCTAGTTAACAATATTACTTTAAGTACAGAGGCGGACCGCAGCTGCAGTTGAATTTCAATTATTTCTTAAAAGCTAAATGAGAGCAATGCCTGTGCACAACATTAAAACGTGCACTTTTCATAATATGGTCTAGTGCAGCCTGGTTCTTCTAACTGAACCAAATCGATGCTAAGCATTTATTTTTCTAATGTAAATTAATTTCTTACCTAACTTACTACATTAATTACCATATGGTCGTTTCACAATGAAAGAACTTTGTAAAGTGAAGCTCAGTTGTTGTCTTTAGGTATAGCATATTTTTGGAGTGTCTACAAACCCCATATATCTCTGCAACCAGAAGGGACTAATAAATGTATTAGTGTATTGGTATTGCTTTTGAAAATTCGCCATTGTGACAAAGAAATTACAGATGAAAGCATTTTCGCAGCTGTCTTTTTCCCCCGCTTATTTTAATTAATATTTTGTTTTCATGGCTTGTTTCTTTAGAAAAAAGCTTAAGGGATCCAGACAAATGACCCATTTATGACTTCAGAATTTGTCTATGTTTCTGAAATGTATGTCTTTCTGGGATCATCAATGGCTTTAACACTTGTTTTCACCACTACCTAGAAGTAGGTTGAAACCACATAAATGAGGAAAAATAGATCACCTCTGAGAACATGCAAAAACGGTGCCAATAGAAGTGTTGCTTTGATACAACTCCAATTGTTACATGCAGCTAGAATGATGGTAATCCTAGTACAGCAAACCTTTCGTTGATGACATTTTTAAATAAAAAAGCCTTCTTGAATTACACTTGTTTCTCAATTTCCTCACCAAAACACAAAATGTAGCTATTGTTTGGTTATTTTCTTGGGTCCCTCAAGTGTAATCTACAAACCCTGGGTATCCTAAGTAAAAAGGACATACATTTGGAAGGTGAATTAAAGTTATGAATGGTTTAAGCATAAACTAGCTCAAACAGCCAAAAAAAGGCTTAGCATAAGGGAAAGACCCAGCAGTTAATTGATGATATTTCCATTTCAACTACTGGCTATACCATTGTGTTTTTAATTATACAGCTATTAGCTCTGGAAAGAATATTGCAGACTATGAACAATTTGTCAGTTCATGTGCAGATCATATCCTATGGTTCCTTGCTCCACAAATGAGTTACTCTCGCACAGGACCCAGCTTTAATGCGGTGTGACCAGCGCCACAGCAAAGGTTCCAAGCTAGTGCGCTGTGTTTGAAAATACATTATGGGTTGAAAAACACCTGCTGCAGAGTTCATTGTGTGTCCAGCAATTTTCAGGCAAGAATAAAAATGTCAAGATAACTCTGGTGATTATTGTACTTGCTGGAGAGGGACAGGAATTTTCTCTAGTGATAGTGTTGACTCATATTAAAGTAGCATAGAGGGTTAATATGCCTGCTTCAAAGAACATGTATTATGCAGATCATATAATTGATTTTTATGTAGATAGCTCGGTGGATTACTCCTTTTACACACAGAAATCCTTTTGTTACTTGCAGTTCATAATAATGCACAGTGAGCTATGAACTATTTTTAAAGAGTTGCAAGTGAACTGCAAGGTATGAGTTGGAATGTTATTTTTCCTCAGTCTTTTGTTATCCTAATACTAGCCTTAAAGGGTTTATTAGGGTAGGAATAAACTCCTATTAGTAAAGCCAAACCCAACTGCTGTGTTATGTTTTAAATCCTGAGTTGTGCTTCTCTGGACCAATCACTATTGAAATATACTGCCCATCAACATGGATAACATGTGACTCTTATTTCATATAAACTCCTTTTCGCACATGTCTTTGAGCACAATGTGTGTGTAATGTAAAGTGGTCCAACACCCTAAACTTGTATGAGGTGTGCTATAAAACAAATGTAATACTTGTGTGAGAGGAGCTTTGGAGAAATGAAAGGCACTGTTGGAAGGTGGTAGCGAGGGAACACGTGCAGAAGAAGGTAATTTGCAGGCACCAACAAAGACTGTCGCACCAGGCACCACTAGCCCTAAAGCTGGCCCTGCCCTCCAGTGTTAGTTCCAATACACTTCCTGTGCTTTAACTCTAACCTGCTGAATCGAGGGGTGCTGTTGCACTAGCTGCCATTGTTAGACTGGCCTGCAAGACAATCTGGCAGTGCCAGAAGAGCCGCTCCTATTGGTGAATGTGCCAACCTTTATTGGTTGTTTATGGGCCTGCTTTATGGCCAGTTAAACTGTTTTTTACTGTTGATTACCATAATATTACCAAAAAACATACGCACCATCCCATAGCTTGCAAAACACCTAACCACGTGTCTTTTAAGGTTCGAAACTGCTCGAATTTCCCAATGTAGCCCACTTCTTTTGCTATCTGATTCACTAAGAAAGGGTCACTTTTATTTCACTGTGCACAACTATTTCTTGTGCCAATCTATCCTGCCTGCCATACCCCAACCTCAGGTACCTCTAGAGCCTCTACAGAACAGATGGAGGTTGATGCATTATGATGCAGTCTTATTAAGCACAATCATACACCAAAATCACCTACACTCCTCCCAAAACCAGTCTGTCTGCTCACCAGCGAATCTTGTGCTTGTGCTTAGTGCTCGCTGAAATTTACAGTGCTAAAATTAATCTATCACTCCCTGCAGTTAGGCCTGAGCAGCAGTGAAAAACTCTGGATATCCTCCAACTTCCAGAATAAGCTAAACCATGACACACCAATCAACATATTGTTGGCCCTCATCCCACACACCTGTCAAAACATATTTTTTCACTTGCTTATCTGCTCCAAAGCTCCTGACATGGCTCCGATCTGCCACAGCTTGGTGAATTACGGTCTTCACTTGCCTCAATACCAGTCAGACTTTGTGGGCGCCTAAAAGAGAAACCGCCATGATAGTGTGAAATTAGCAGTTAAGGTGTCACCCTGCCTCGTCGTGCAAAAGGCGTGCCATCCCTATCTGAGCTTTGGTTGGTACTGAAAAAATGAATGATGAGGATTGTAGCATGGCCAAGACAGGCAGCCCTGCCAACCCAGAAATTGTATTAATGGGTCTGTGGACGGCCATCTGAGGGAGGGACTGAAATCGGCGCCTAAGTCTCTGAATCCCAGTGTAGGTGATATTTATCACACATGGTAAATAACGATACCACGGTGTTCATTTTTTATCGGGTGCGATAAATAGCAACTATTACGAATTATTCGGGAATGCCAAGCTGATTTTTTTGCCAAAAGTGCCAAAATCCGCATGGTAAAAACCTTACACATTTCCCGTTAAAGTTCGGTAGGTCTGACCTGGAGAAATTTAAAGAAGCTTGAGGTATTTAGCTCAGCCCAGATGCGTTAAATACCTTAAAACAGGTAATTCCGACCCATGATTAACATGAGTTTACGCAGAGACCAGAATATAATGAGTAACTCAAGATCAGACCATGTGTGGGAAATAACAGGCAGATTTTAGTGTTCTAATGCAACAAAACCCTCATTATAGGGACTGTATGCTTAGAGGTTTGACCTGCTGAAATTCAGGGAACAATTAATTAAATGTATCTCAAAATGTCGTTGTCGTTAAGTAAAACCAAACTTGTAATTTCGATGTAATTAGGTCCTAAATAGCTTCTAGTATGTAGCTCGGAAGATAAATGCAATCGTATGCATGCTGATGATAAACTGGGCTTTCTTGTTATTTGCCAAAACCGGTAATTCTGCAATCGTTCACACTTAAAATGGCCAAGTCAACTAATAAGGCTAACTGATTTTAACCTTATCTGCACCTACAGAGTAAAGATAATCTGTTCGTTCTGAACCCACTAAAGTCCTTCTTCCTGGAATACTTCAGGATTAAGAGACAGCGCTTCTATTTGCGCTGCTGACCTATAAAATATTTGTAAAGTTGTATTTTCAAAGCAAGCATGTTATTAGGTCTAGCTAGTGACAGTTTTAGTTGTCTCTTCCCAGACATAATGTATCATCCAAAAATCATCCCACCACTGGTTGGTGTTAGTCCATAGTCAGCAGACATTGATTCACTGAACTGTAATTAATAAAGTTTGGAGCTTCAGTTCTGTACAGCTGAGCACAATTTCTTGGGCGAAGCATTGAACGCACTCAATCATAAGTGTGCCTGTGTTTCAATGCATTTGCAGTGTAGTGTTCATTACTCACCGTGGAAACTCAATGATCCTCCTTCCCCGAATTAAGATCTCGCAATTGGGAACAGGCATCTGCCATGCTCTCGCAGTCCCGACGGTTACCACTGAATTTGCAAACCCTCACCAGAGCATTAGTATGCCAACGTAATTTGGGAGAGAAGGAAAGGTTGTTGATTTTCAGTTTTTTTCAATTGTGACATTTTTTTAGCAAAACCGACTGTGATAAAAGAAAGATGCAGGACTGGATTTCAGGTTAATAGTGGAGCCTTTCAAACACCACACACAGCACCACATCCCAGGACAAACTGAGGGAGCAGGTTTAGCTCTTCGGTGCCACATGTTTGAGTTGGCTCTCACGGTAAAAGCAGTAGTATCATTTTGCGTGCATAGGAACTGGCCACAAACCATATCAGTGGATTTTCTTTTCTCATACCACCGAGAATTGAGTGCAGAAGCATGTGGAAGCCCTCAATTAATACCATCATGACTGCCTAACTTTTGTTGGCAAGCAAGTCCTATGCCTCTGCCAGTGAGGGGGACAGGGGGAGGGCTCCGGCATGTGGGGCGAGAAGATGGCACCATCTGGAAAGAAGGAGGAGCAGAAGAGGAAAGGATCCAATTCCATTTGCCAAGAAGGATGTAATCCAATAGGGTGGGACCAAATCCATGCTATGTCCTATGTAAAGGGCCTAGTACTTTCTATTCTCTCGAAGTGGAGGAGCTGACTAATCATTACCTGTCTGAATCATTCTGTATGGCAACCAGAGTAGTCCAGGGAGACTGGGATTCAATGCTATAAATGAAGCAAGATCACATTTGTGCTTTTTAAACCTCATTGTTCAAAATTTCTGAAGAACGTTTGATCTATTTATGCTTGAGGTGTTGAGAGTGGAGTAAAGTTTCTCCTTCATTTTATGGTTTGAAGAATAAGCAATACTCCTTCATTATCCTGGTGATTCTTCCAGGGAGTGTGCAACAGCACCTGATAATAGAGGCCTGCATTCAGCTTTGCAGAGGAGGGGACACTGAAGAGGTAGATTGAACTGAAACAGGAAGATTTTGGGCGGATGTTTGTCATTGAGTTTGTCACCAGTTTTCAGATCAGAAAATTAAATTCTCGAAGAGATAAAAAAGGCAACTGTCTATAGGTCAAGAAGTTGGCCGTGGCTAAGCACTAAAGAAGAGGCTGTTTGCTGATGGAGCTCCACGGTGGCTGAGGAGTGAGGCGACCTTAATGCCAATATTTTTAAGCTCAGCCCATGGAAATTACAGTTAAAACCATGGGATGGCTTTCAGGGTGCTTTTAATTCCTTTCCTTTACTCGACTTGCTGTAACTGTTTTGTTTGCCATCACTGCGGGGCTACTGTGGCTGAGGTGTGCAGTGCCCGCCTTTTTGTAAAGGGCACATTTGGAGATAATAGTTCCAGCTGCTCACTATTCATGACTTTATGCACATCAGTAAGTTTATTGACATTAATGTAACCCAGCATTTTTTTAAAAAATGCTATGACACACCACCAGCAGTGATGCAGTGGTAAAGACGTGCTTGGTGCAGCAATACTGAGAAGAGAATTGCAGTACCTACTAGGAAGTACACAGTGTTTTGAAACGTTTGCTACCGACATTTTGAACACAGCATAGCTCCCTTTCCTATCATTTCTGAGGAAGATTTATGTGAAGTAAGCCTGGTGGTCGTTTCAGTATTTAGTAAGATCCCCTTTTTCACTGTGACTTCATCCATATTGACTTCATTACCCTCTTAGAGGTTGCACTAAAGGCTCAAGACCAGTTCTAGGTGGATTGCAGAGTTCAGCTATGTGAAACTCCACAAAGTGCCAACAAAAATTCTGCCATACTATGTGGAGTGCAGCAAGCAGCAGAGTTTGGGTAAGTTGTGCTGTTTGTGCTGATTTTCAGTGCCAGCATTACGCTGAGCGCCAGAAGGCTGTAACTTCTTTCTGCCACTCGAGTAGATTTTCTAGTCAAGAGGCAGCTCCCTTAACGTGAGCAGCAGCTTTCTCATCACAAGCAGTTGCGGCCTACTGCGACCGCTTGCATTCAGAAATCTTGCTCGAGCTCGCCAACTTAGTGATTTCTCACGCTCATGCTCATCAAGTTAACATTGGCAAGTGCAAGTGAGAGAAAAAAACCTGCTCCATGTCACTTTGCAGAGTTTTTTGGAAGTCCGTGAGGAGTGGGTAAAACTCTGCAAACTCCACCGGCAGAGTGAAATTCTTCACCCACCTTTACTCAAGATAAACACCCCTCATTCCATTCTGGCTCATTGTCCAGATTTTCTAGGAGTCTATTTAATCTTTCGCAACACAAATTGCAATATCATAGAAGACAATTGTCAGACCCTTCAGGAATCAGTGGGTGTGAATTCCTCTTCTACAAATATGTCATCCATCAAATCTACTTTGAAAAGTAGTGCATCTTTCTCTGTCGTTACCCATAAAAGATATATAAAGTTCTACTTTCTCCAGTAAAGTCGCCCTCACCAATTTTCATGGAGCTTCTTCTGGGAGAATGCAGGGCTTTTAAACATTACATGGAGGAGACAAATCAAAAAACTTCAGTGACTTGATGATAAATGGATTTTATTTGACAATAGGGTCACTGAGGCAGAATGTGGAGTGGGTGATTTACAAGATGTTACCCAACAAATTAACTATCTTAATGCTGAAGTAGCACATCTTAAAAAAACATGCTGAAGATCTCAAACATCGTAATTGCACAAATAATGTTTGCATTCATGGCTTAGGGGAAGGTGTGGAAGAATTGGATTCTACATATTTTCAAACATTTTTTTCCCAACCTCTTAATTATGCCATATACTGCTAAATTAAACTTTCAACAATCACATCGCCTTGGTCACACACCTAGAGGAACTTCCATGCAAAGACTGAGAGGTGCTCTTTTCCTATTTTAAGAATATATTGACCTCCTCAAAGTCCTCCGAGTGGCTAAACTCAAAGGTCAGATATCCCAGCCTAGAAATGATCTGTATTTTTCTCAAGATTTAGCTGACTCTATTGAAAATCGATGGAAGAGATTTCTTACAATGCGGCCCATGCTAAGATCTATTGATGCCACATTTTGGTTTTCTATACCTGCTTGTTTGAACTCACATATAAGAACAAAACCACCACTTACAAGGACCCTGATGTTTTGCAAATGTTCTTAGAGTCTTGCAGAGAAGTTCACATTGATACATCAATACCTTTATGATTGCTCTTTTTTCTCCTTATTACAATTGTAATGCCCTAAATGTATACTTATTGTTGATTGTTCTTTGCTTTATAAATGTTCTGTAGCTATTTTATGAATAGTATTCTTCATTGTTCTCTTTCTTTCCTCCTAAGTATTTTTCATTCTGTGCTGTTATTTTTTTTGTCCGCTGTTGGCGGTTTTCCCTTTTCAGGACAATTGTGGACCCCAAGAGAGTCATCTTCTCCTATGGATTTATTACCCCTGAACTTTGTCTGTTATAGGTATGTCTTGTTTGTCGAGTTGGTGTTTATGTGTTTATTCCATTATTGTAGGGCCTTTTCTTTTTTTTTTTTCTTACCTCTTCTTTTTTCTATTTTTATTCCATTTTTTCGTAATGTTGAAAATCTTTATGTGCATAGTTTCTCCCAATATTCTAACTCCCAGTGTTTAGTTTACTATTGTTACAAAAGACAGAAGGCCTCATTACGAGTTTGACGGTCCATGTACCGCCAAACTTGTGGTGGCGGTCCGATGGCCAGATTATGATCCTGGTGATCGAACCGCCAGGAGGCTGCTGCCACTGCCAGGATCAGGGATTCTGACGGGTTGGCAGTGGTCAAAGCTGTGGCAAGCCACAGCAGTGCTGAGTTCGGTGCTGCCGTGCTGATCACAGCTTCACTTTCAGCCAGCCTTTTCATGGCAGGGTCCCCATTTGGTGTGGGCAGTGCAGGGGACCCACTGCCAGCACCCTCGGATTGCACATTCCGAGGGTGCTGTTTGAGATGGCATTGGCCTCGCTCCTTAAGGATTATTACAAAATTTCTGTTGGTCAGCCTGGTGGAAACATCACAATATGACGATGATGAGGCCGTTGCCTTGATGGCCGCCTCACCACCGCCATATTGGCAGACTTGGTGGTATTGCCACCGAGAATGGATCAGGCTCAGAATTTGTTTCTTATAGTTATATGCATTCATTTCTGATCTATTCTTGTATGCTTCAGTCTGAATGTTTCTATTATGAACAGTTTTATCAACATTATTCTGAATAATTGTTAATGTCTTTACAAGTCATTTATTGGAATGTTTCACCTATGAAAAGACAAATAATTTTATCACATTTAGCTAAGTTAAATACTGATGTGGCATTGATGCAAGAAGCTCACATAATATAATGTGAAGTCAACAAACTTCAAATTTGGGTGGACAATTCATTTTCTTCTTCAGGATATGGTAAGAAGAAAAATTGAGTTGTTATTTTACAAAATAAATCTTCGTATGTTCAATGACTTACTCAGGAGTGTGATAATGAGAGGACATGGAGTATTGGAAAGTTACTCCTTAACAGCCTTCCTATTTCTCTTTTTAATATGTATGCTCCTACAAAAACAGGTCAACATTTTTGGCCCATGATTTTTTTTAAACTGATGTTTATCTTTGATTATGGGCCCTTTCACTGACCGTAATTTAAAAGATTACTTTTGTGTCTTCTATTATACAATTTAGTGTGGCTATTGACCATAAAGCTCTAGTGGATGAATGGGGACTCTGTAATGCGACTTTCGTGAATATACTTTCTTTTCCCCAGTACACTCCAGTACACTCTTCTGAATCAAACATAGACCATCTTTTTTTCTCTAAATCCTTATCTCCACATCCCCTGCACTCAGACATTAATTAAATCTTGATCTTGGATGATGCACCAGTTGTTTTGGATTTGGATCTTCTCCTTGTCAATGAAGGTACTAAAAGATGCTAATTTAATAATTCTCTTCTGTAAGAAAGTAGCCTCTTTCTAGCATGGTTACCCCCAATTTTGGCCAGTTTCTGAGAGTGCGTCAGTGTGTTTTTACTGCATCACTGGGATCTTGCTAGCTAGGACCCCAGTGCCTATAGTAAAACCCTGTTTGTCAGCATGTGTTGTCTGTCTCACTGGGATCCTGCTGGTCAGGACCCCAGTGCTCATAGTTTGTGACCTAATGTGTGTGTTGTCAGTAATGCTTAACTGAGTCACTGAAGTTCTGCTAACCATAACTTCGGTGCTTATGCTCTCTCCGCTTCAGAATTAGTCACTATAGTTTAGTGACTTCATTTACTAATTCCAATTGGCACACTGGACCCCCTAATAAGTCCCTAGTATATGGTACCTAGGTACCCAGGGCATTGGGGTTCCAGGTGATCCTTATGGGCTGCAGCATTTCTTTTGCCACCCATAAGGAACTAAGACAAACCCTTTCACAGGACTTCCACTGCAGCCTGTGTGAAATAGTGCACACACTATCTCACAGCCATTTTCACTGCACTTAAGTAATTTATAAGTCTCCTATATGTCTAACCTTCATTTACTGAAGGCTAGGTGCAAAGTTATTAAGTGTGAGGGCACCCTTGCACTAGAAAAGGTACCCCAAGGTGTCTAGGGCCAATTCCCCGGACTTCATGAGTGGTGGGACACCATTACACGTGTGCACGACAAATAGGTCAATACCTATATGTAGCTTCACAATGGTAACTCTGAATATGGCCATGTAAGGTGTCTAAGATCATGGAATTCTCCTCCCATTCCAAATGTGGTAATGGGGAGCCAATCCCATGCATCCCGGGGGCTCCACCATGTTTAGTTTAGTTTAGTTTAGTTTATAGATTTGTAGAGCGCATGGCTACCCGGGGGCATCCCAGCGCTAAAGTACACCATGAATGTCGGAAGAGCCAGGGGAAGCAGATTAACTGGGAAAGAGAATGGTTTTCAACTTCCTCCTAAAGAGAAGTTCAGAGGATTCCTGACGGCATTCAAAGGGCAGGGCATTCCAGAGCCGAGCAGCCCTGATGGAGAACGAATTACCTCCCCATGATCTCTTGACCAAAGGGATGTAAACCTGTCGAGAAGAACGAGATCTAAGAGGTCTAAGGGGTGAGTAAAGAAAGATATGTTTTCTAAGAGAAAGGGGACCCTTATTGTGTAAGGCTCTGTGAACAAGACACAGAGCTTTAAACTGAATGCGCTGCTTAATCGGGAGCCAATGAAGAGCTGCAAGTGCTGGTTTAGCGGAAAGATGCCTTGGGGTATTCATGGGAAGTCTAGCTGCCGCGTTCTGCGTAACCTGCAGCCTCTTTATTACATAATCTGGGGAACTAAGATATAGGGAGTTCCCGTAGTCCAGGCAGGAGAGAACTAGGGCTTGTACAAGAATTCTTCTGGCAGCGAATGGCAGAAGTCCAAGAATCTTCCTGACACTTCTAATTAAGCAGAAGCAGATCGAGGAGATTCTTTTAGCTTGTGGGTCCATAGTTGAGCGTGGGTCAAGCAGAAAGCTGAGGCTTTTTACTTGTGTTATTGGAGGAGGCAGGCTGTTAAAAGCCTCAGAGTACATAGCCAGAGGGGCGGTAGGGGCGCCATTACCTATAATCATTACCTCTGATTTGCTGTCATTAAATTTCAGTTTCGACAGGGTCATCCAGTCCCCAATATCTTTCATGCAGTCAGCCAGGTTGGCAGAGGGGGAGTCCCTACTACTAGAGAGGGAAACCACCAATTGCGTGTCATCAGCATAAGTGACCATAGAGAGGTTATAAGGAGCAACTACTGTGGCCAAGGATGACAGATAGATGTTAAACAAGGTGGGGCTTAAAGAGGAACCCTGCGGGACTCCACAAGATAGAGACCTGACATCAGACAAAAAAGAGCGATCCAAAACTTGAACGGATCTTCCCGTGAGGAAGGAGGAGAGCCAGGCAAGGGCTGGACCTCCTAACCCTATCTTGGAAAGTCTATCAAGGAGAAGAGTATGATCGACAGTGTCAAATGCCGCACTAAGATCAAGGAGGATAATAGCAGCATGACCACCTTGATCTAGAAGTTGCCGAGCAGATTCAGTTACAGTAAGGAGTGCCGATTCTGTACTGTGATGGGTTCTGAAACCCATTTGAGAAGGATGTAAATGATCGTGGCTCTCAAGATGCCTGGTCAATTGCAGGTTCACATGCTTCTCCAGAATTTTTGCCAATACAGGAAGAAGGGCAATGGGTCGATAATTATCCAAGACAGAGGGATCCATCCTAGGTTTTTTTAAGAGAGGCTTTATGATTGCATGTTTGAGGGAACTGGGAAGAATACCAACGGACAAGGAATTATTAAGTATTTCTGTCAAAGGACCAACAACAATATCTGCTGCCTTCAAAAGAATAGAAGGAGGGGCCGGATCTAAGGGAGAACCCGATTTGATATTGGCAACAAAATTCCCAATCAGAGTACCTGTGAGGGGGGAAAAATTGGTTAACTGGGTCATACCCGTAGAAGAATTCATCTCCTGCCCCATGAGATTATTCTGAGAGGGAGATGGAGGAAAACCAGAGTATATCTTGTTAATCTTGTCTTGAAAGTGAACCGCTAATACATTACTATGCATAATAGAAGCTTCCACCGGGGAGGGAGGCATAGGGGGTAAAGTGAGCTCCTTGAAGATCTGAAAGATTTCTTTCTGAGAAGTGGACGAGTTCTCTATTCTACTGCTGTAATATAGAGCTTGTGTTGTCTTAATATTCTGATGGTAAAATCTAATAGCTGATCTATAGGCTTCTTTAGCAGAAGGATTATAATCTTTTCTCCAAATTCTCTCCAATTTTTTACAGTTCTTTCTAAGGTCCAATAGAGAAGACGAAAACCAGGGACTAGATTTATGAGCAGGTTTTTTCACCCTCAGTTTGCAAGGCAAAACTGAGTCTAAAGAGGTAGAAATCCATTTGTTAAACAGGTCCACCGTATTAATGGAGGCATGGTCACTGGCTAAAGGAGAAGCACAGAGTGCCATATGCCAAGTGCTAGGTACCAACTTCGACCAAGCACGACCCATTGTGATGCACCTGGGCTGTGTCTCTCTAGGAGCATCATAGGGAAACGTAAGTGACACTAAACAGTGATCGGTCCAGGGTAGAGGTAGAGAGGAGGAGAAGGTAAGATTAGGGATATTACTAAAAAAAAGGTCTAAAGTATGGCCTTTCGTGTGAGTTGGACCAGTAATATGCTGGTCCATACCCATAGAGGTAAAAGAGGCTAATAATGATTTAGCAGATGGACAGTTAGGATTGTCTAGGTGGATATTAAAATCGCAGAGGACGGTTAAGTAAGAGGCCTTCCCAATAGAACTGGCCACTGCCTCCGGGATAGCTTCTAAAAAGACTCCACACGGGCCAGGGGGGTGATAGAGAAGGATTCCTGAGAAAGTATAAGTAGACGACAAGCGCAGAGAGAAGAACATACTTACACATCCTGGAATTTCCAGTGGGAATGTTGAGCATTTAATGGAGATTTTGTGAATAATAGCTATACCGCCACCTCTCATATGAAGTCTGTCTAAATGAACTATAGAATAGTTAGGGGGTAAGGTACTGCATAAATCTGCTGAGGAATCTCCATTCCATCTGGACCCCCAGTACTGCCAAACCAGCTCTCTGAGGCTTGCACTGCAGCTACAGCTGCTGCCACCTCACAGACAGGGCTCTGCCCTCCTGGGGTCTGAGCAGCTCAGTCCCAGGAAAGCAGAAAAAAGCATTTCCTTTGGGAGGAGAGTGTTACACCCTCTCCCTTTGAAAAAGGTGCCACAGGCTTGGGAGGGGCAGCCTCCCAGAGCCTATGGAAATGCTTTTAAGGGCACAGATGGTCTTCTCCTTGCATAAGGCATTCTACAACCGTTCAGGGACCCCCCCAGTCCCTGTTCTGGCACAAAACTGGTCAAAGGAAAGGGGAGTGACCCCTGTCCATCACCACCCCAGGGGTGGTGCCCAGAGCTCCTCCATTGTGTCCCTGGCTTTAGCCATCTTGTTTTCGAAGGTGTGGGGACACCCTGCACCAGAAGGACCGAAGAAATCTCCCATGGAGTGACCAAGGCACTTTCCTGCTCCAGCATGCGCCTCCTAAGACAAAAAACGGTTATCTGGCACTCCTCTCCTGATGACGAGCATGCTCCTTGGAACACAGATGGTGGACCCCTTCGACACAGACTGTCCTAAGGTCCAGCTGTCCAAATTTGGAGGAGGTAACGCTTGCCTTCTCCGTTTGCGACACTACCCCTGTGCACCAGGTCATCTTCACCTTCTGAGGCCTCTGTGCACTATTTGCAAGAATCCTTCATGAACAGCCTGGCCCAGGTCCCCAGCACTCTATCCTGTGACGCTCAACTTGCTGAGTTGTTCTCCGGCGGTGTGGGACCTTCTTCTGTAGTGCTGCAGCAACCGCAATTTGTACCTCTTTGTCCCGGTGTCCTGGGACCTCTGTGGGTGCTGCCTGGTCATCTTTGGGTTCCCTCCAGTTTTGGGAGCCCCCTCTGCCTCCTCAGTCTGAGTTGAGGCCACCAGGTCCCTTCTTGGTCCAGGCAGTGCCATTTTGATGCAAACCCCAACATTGCTTGAACCAAGGCTTGTTGGACGAATCCAGCGCTGCATCTCGCTTGCATCCAACATCTCCACTTGGAACACCCTTTACATCATGCAGGAACCCGCAGCCATCTTCTTTGGTGCTTTCTGCAGACTTCTTCTAACTGGAGAATCCCCTTTTGCACCATCATCTAGGTTGGCAGGGTCTTCTGTCCTTCCAGGAATCTTCTGTGACTTCTGGACTTGGTCTACTCTCTTCACAGGTCTTTAGGTCCAGGAATCCATCATTTGTTGCTTGCAGTCTTGCTTGGTTCTTGCAATAACTCTAATCACGACTTATAGTGTGTCCTAAGGAAACTTGCAGTACTTTACTCTTCTTTCCTGGGCTCTGGGGTGGGGTATTTTACTCACCTTTGTGGCTTTCTTACACTTCCAGCGACACTCTACACACTACATTTGTCTAGGGGGAAATTTGTGATTCGCATTCCACTTTCTTAGTATATGGTTTGTGTTGCCCCTAGACCTATTTCTTCCTTTTGCATTTTATGGTATTTTCTATTGTTTGCACTCTCCTATGACTATTTATGTACCTGATTTTGGTGTATAGTGTATATAGTGTGTGCGGATGTGTGTGTGAATGGATGGATGCATGCGTGGATGCATGTGGTAATGGGTGTGTGCATGTGTGTGTGAAGGGGGCGTGTATGTAGAGTGGTGGGGAGGGGGCTTTAGAGAGGTGAGGGGGCTAACTGGAGGGGAAACAAGGGTTGACCCCTATCAGTGACAGGGAAGGAATTCCCTTTCACTGATAGTGCCTACCGGTGGTGTTAAGAAAGCCACGAAAACAATGGCGGTAGGCGGGGACATAATCCCACAGGTAGAACAGTGACGGCCGATGGGCTGGAGATGGAAAGCTCCATCCCGGCGACTGTTACCGCTGTGGCGGTCAGAGTGGTCCATTGGCGGGTTGGCTTCAGCCAACCTGCCAATTTTATAATGTGGGCATAACTACCGCCAGCCTGTTGGCAGTACTTTTATCGCCGACTGCCAGGGTCGTAATGACCCCCTATACGTCTAATCCAAATTGCACCTGGACCAGTTACTTAAAGCCAAATTCCTTTTTCATAAAACTTCTATGGAAGATGCCATCTCCTACTTACTGACTGAAATTGAGTGCAAAATATATATGGAGGACAAAACGAAAGAGGCAAACACTTAGCCAACTATCTCAAAATCCATAAAGGGAGAATCAGGCTGTACTCAATTTTAAAGGAAGATAATACGCCTCTCCTTTTTGATTTTGAAATCCTGGAGGAATTTAAATTTTATTATTCCACTCAATATACTCCGGAACCAATTGCAACTTCTCCCTGTCTTCCACAATAACTTTCTTCTATTAATAAAGAGCATGATTCTTCTACTGATATTTCTTCTCTTGGGAAGGACATTACTATTCATGAAATTCTTACTTCAGTTAATTTAATTGAGAAAGGCAAATCCACGGGACTTGATGGATTTCCTTTTGAATTTTACCTACATTTTTACAAATTATTTAAAAGTTATTTTCATTGATCCTAAGTCTGTTTTATCCCTAATGAAGGTAAAATACCAAAATTTTACAAAAAATATAGATTGATGTCTTTGGTTTGTTTAAACTATGAAATGTTTGCAAAGCTTATTGCTCTTCATCTCAATCCATTATTACCACAACTGAAAGGTTGAATACAAGTACGTTTTTTTAAGGTGAGGAATTTGACAGATAATACCACACTTTTGAATAATACATTAGGCAAATCCTATAAATATGAACACTCTTTCGCAGTGATCTGTCTAGACACTAAGAAAGCTTTCGATTGCATGAGTTGGTTCTTTAGTTTACATACTTTCATAGTGTTTGTTCTTCTCCCTCTGAAACTTTACCTGTCAATGGTCTTTTATCAAAATTCTTTTCACTTTACTGAGGGGTCAGGCAGAACTAACCTCTCTCACCTTTGGTATTTATTCTGGCCTTAGAACCTTTCATACTTAAAATTCAGCAAAACCACAGACATCAGAAGTTTTCCATATGGTGAGAGACAGATTAAGGGCCTAATTTAGAGTTTGATAAATGGAGTTACTCTGCCACAGAAGTGATGGATATCCCGTCCACCCTATTGCAATTCATTTCTCTCCTATGGGAACTGTAATAAGGCGGATGGGAAGTCTGTCACATTTGTGACGGAATAACTTATCCACCAAACTCTAAATTAGGCCCTAAGTTAGTTGTATATCTGGGTGACATTTTGTTGTTAATGTCTAATCCATCCTTCTCCCTAGCAGCATTTTTAAACGAAGTAAGTAGCTTTGCCATGGTTTACAGATATAAATTTAACACTGACAAATGTGGAATTCTCACTCTTGTTAGGTTTTGATTTAAACAAGATTTTGTACATATTGGCTTTGCTTGAACCCCACACAAAATTAAGTATCTTGGACTAAGGTCTATAAAAAAAAAAACAAAGATACTACATCTCTCAATCTAAACTCCATAATCGCGCAAATTATATCTCTTACACCTCAATGGAACCCTTTATTCTTATATTCTCTATTCTTATCATGGTGGGGTAGATTAGTTTCAGTTTAAAAGATGCTCATACCTACTATTGTTTTCCATTTAGCCAACCTAACTGTACAGAGTCCAAGTAATTATTTAAAGTAGATATACAACAGCTTGACTCATTTCTTGTGGAAGAAGACACCTCGTTTGTCTCTCTCTAGACTTCAAAAAGCCAAGGAATTTTGGGGAGTCAATTTTTCTTATTTCAATAATTTATCATAATGCTTTCTTCCTAAATCATTCCAGAATTTTGTTTATGGATGACTCAACCCAACATCCTCCTTTGTTGGTGGAACTCTTTCTTGCCCCATCTCCTTTGAAGAATTTTTAAACTTTACTCAAATACCTTTCTATCTTTCACATCCGATCCTCAAAACCTCTTTTGAAATACTTAGTCCTATTATGAATGTCCATTTTAATGAATGAAACAAATTCTTAAAAGCCTCCAAGTGGTATAATACATTGATTACAATTAAAGGCAGAAGTGCTTTTTGGAGATCCTAGAGAGATAACGTTCTCTTCTGGGTTAACCAACTTGTTGATGGAGACACTACTCTCTCCTTTCAGCAAGTTCAATCTCATTTTGTTTTCACTGATTTCTGTGCTTCAAAATATATTAAAATAATAGAGGTTATCACACCATTTTGTCACAGCCTGAACACTTCTTACTGCTGTTATCTGCCAGTCCCTGGGCAGCAACTGGTTTCTTGCTTGTTGTGGATTGACCAAGGTAGGGGCGACGATTTTCAAAAGCCTTGGTGTAGGAAAGTACCATCTTGCCTGGCATGTTACCCCCATATTTCACTGTATATATGTTGTTTTAGTCTATGTGTCACTGGGACCCTGCCAGGCAGGGCCCCAGTGCTCAAAAGTATGTGCCCTGTATGTGTTCCCTGTTTGATGCCTAACTGTCTCACTGAGGGTCTGCTAACCATAACCTCAGTGATTATGCTCTCTCTGCTTTCCAAATTTGTCACTAACAGGCTAGTGACTAAATTTACCAATTCACATTGACATACTGGTACACCCATAGAATTCCCTGGTATATGGTACTGAGGTACCCAGGGTATTGGGGTTCCAGGAGATCTCTATGGGCTGCAGCATTTCTTTTGCCACCCACAGGGAGCTCTGACAAATCTTACACAGGCCTGCCAGTGCAGCCTGAGTGAAATAACGTCCACGTTATTTCACAGCCATTTACCACTGTACTTAAGTAACTTATAAGTCACCTATATGTCAAACCTTCACCTGGTGAAGGTTGGGTGCAAAGTTACTTAGTGTGTGGGCACCCTGGCACTAGCCAAGGTGTCCCCACATCGTTCAGGGCAAATTCCCCGGACTTTGTGAGTGAGGAGACACCAATACACGCGTGCACTACACATAGGTCACTACCTATGTGTAGGGTCACAATGGTAACTCCGAGCATGGCCATGTAACATGTCTAAGATCATGGAATTCTCCCCCCAATACCATTCTGGTATTGGGGGGACAACTCCATGATCTTCCGGGTCTCTAGCACAGTCCCTGTGTACTGCCAAACTGCCTTTCCGGGGTCTCCACTGCAGCTGCTGCCAACCCCTCAGACAGGTTTCTGCCCTCCTGGGGTCCAGGCAGCCCTGGCCCAGGAAGGCAGAACAAAGGATATCCTCTGAGAGAGGGTGTTACACCTCTCCATTTGGAAATAGGAGTGAAGGCTGGGAAGGAGTAGCCTCCCCAGCCTCTGGAAATGCTTTGACGGGCACAGATGGTGTCCATCTCTGCATAAGCCAGTCTACACCGGTTTAGGGATCCCCCAGCCCTGCTCTGGCGCGAAACTGGACAAAGGAAACAGAGGTGTTGGGGGCACACTGGACTGCTCTGAGTGGCCAGTGCCAGGAGGTGACATCAGAGGCTCCTTCTGATAGGCTCTTACCTCTCTTGGTAGCCCATCCTCATAACCTGGTAGCCAAACCTCCTTTACTGACTATTTAGGGTCTCTGCTTTGGGGAATTCTTCAGATAACGAATGCAAGAGCTAACAAGAGTTCCTCTGTATCTCCCTCTTCAGCTTCTACCAAAGGATTGACGGCTGACTGCTCAGGACGCCTGAAAAACCACAATAAAGTAGCAAGATGACTACTAGCAACATTTTAGCGCCTCATCCTGCCGGCTTTCTCGACTGTTTCCAGGTGGTGCATGCTCTGGGGGTAGCCTGCCTTCATCCTGCACCAGAAGCTCCGAAGAAATCTCCCGTGGGTCAACGGAATATTCCCCCTGCTAACGCAGGCACCAAAAGACTGCAACACTGGTCGTCTGGGTCCCCTCTCATCCTGACGAGCATGGTCCCTGGAACTCAGCAACTCTGTCCAAGTGACTCCCACAGTCCAGTGACTCTTCAGTTCAGGTTTGGTGGAGGTAAGTCCTTGCCTCCCCACGCTAGACTGCATTGCTGTGTACTGCGTGATTTGCAGCTGCTCCGGCTCCTGTGCACCCTTCCAGGATTTCCTTTGTGCACAGCCATACCTGGGTCCCCGGCACTCCTTCCTGCAGTGCACAACCTTCTGAGTTGTCCTCTGGCATCGTGGGACTCCCTTTTGTGACTTTGCGTGGACTCCAGTTCACTTTCCTTCCAAGTGCCTGTTCAGGTACTTTTGCATGTGCTGCCTGCTTCTGTGAGGGCTCCCTGAGTTGCTGGGCGCTCCCTCTGTCTCCTCCTCGAAGTGGCGACATCCTGGTCTCTCCTGGGCCACAGCAGCACCCAAAAACCTCCACCACGACCCTTGAAGCTAGCAAGGCTTGTTTGCAGTCTTTCTGCGTGGGAGCACCTCTGCAAGCTTCACCACGACATGGGACATCCATCCTCAAAAGGAGTAGTTCCTAGTCCTCTTCTTTCTTGCAGAACTCCAAGCTTCTTCCAACTGGTGGTAGCTTCCTTGCACCCTCAGCTGGCATTTCCTGGGCTCCTGCCCACTCTCGACACTGTCACGACTATTGGACTTGGTCCCCTTCTCTTACAGGTACTCAGGTCCGGAAATCCACTGTTGTTGCATTGCTGGTGTTTGTTCTTCCTGCAGAATCCCCCTATCACTACTTCTGTGCTCTCTGGGGGTAGTAGGTACACTTTACACCTACTTTTCAGGGTCTTGGGGTGGGCTATTTTTCTAACCCTCACTGTTTTCTTACAGTCCCAGCTACCCTCTACAAGCTCACATAGGTCTGGGGTCCATTCGTGGTTCGCATTCCACTTTTGGAGTATATGGTGTGTGTTGCCCCTATACCTATGTGCTCCTATTGCAATCTATTGTAATTCTACACTGTTTGCATTACTTTTCTTGCTATTACTTACCTAATTTTGGTTTGTGTACATCTATATTGTGAATATAACTTATCCTCATACTGAGGGTACACACTGAGATACTTTTGGCATATTGTCATAAAAAATAAAGTACCTTTATTTTTAGTAACTCTGTATATTGTGTTTTCTTATGATATGACCTTTATTTTTAGTAACTCTGTATATTGTGTTTTCTTATGATATTGTGCATATTACACCAGTGGTATAGTAGGAGCTTTACATGTCTCCTAGTTCATCCTAAGCTTCTTTGCCATAGCTACCTTCCATCAGCCTAAGCTGCTAGAAACACCTCTTCTACACTAATAAGGGATGACTGGACCTGGCACGAGGTGTAAGTACCTCTGGTACCCACTACAAGCGAGGCCAGCCTCCTACACTCGGTGCTGCAGATAATATAACACCAAGCAGGCCCTAACCTCCAGAAGGAGTCCCAGAGGAATAAAACTCAAACTTGGGAAAAACCTCAGATCAAGGAACTCCTGAAAAAGATGTAAAAGAAAAAAGAGAGGCACAAAAAAGTCTTGAACAAAAACTGCAGGCAGAGAAAAACAGGTGAAGTCCAAAATCACAGGATACGGGAGCGAGGAGCACAACCAGGATGGAAGTGTTTGCAATCAAGGAACAGAAGACCAACTGTGCTTATATACTGACAAACAGGAAGTGACATGCACAAACTATTGAAGACACCATCTTGGATTGGGAAAAGCCAGATTAAAGTGAAAGGGAAAATAGCCATAGTATAAAAGGTAGGGAGCAAAGCATGCAGGAAAGGGATCACAGACTCCTGGGAAGGAGAAGAGATGGCCAAAGAAGAAAAAAGAAAAGGAAGAAAAAAGAAGAAAAGAAGAAAAACAGCCAAAAACCAGGTAAGTAAAACTAGGAGGGCAAAAAGCGGGTGCAGTGAGAAACAGAGCCCAAAGGGAAAGTTTCAGGTCGAGCTACCACCCAAAAACCAGGTTGTGACCTGGAAAGTGGCCAGCGGCAGAAACAGCCGTCCGAGACGCGGACCGTCGATCTGACTGCGGCCCGCAACTTGGGCACGCTGATCTCCACGGCATCACACATTTTTACTAACTCTTCCTTCTACTAGTGGCTGTGAAAGTTCCGAAACACACATCACTCATCCTATTTCATCCTTCCCCTCGACTTCTACTAGTTACTTAAAGGGAAAAAGAGTTTAATAGTTTGTGGCTAATACCTTTACTGAATAAAATGTGGATCAAAGTTCGTAAACCATCTAGAAAAGAATTCAAACAATATTTTTATTATTTATAATAGAGTTCTCTTGACACCTCTGTCTCTACCTAATATAAGCTCCACCCTTTCCCCTGATTGCTGGTCCTGTAAGGCTTTCTCAACTGTTTTATTTTATATTGTCTTCACCTTCACACCCATCGATTTTGGTTGAAAAAGTGGTTCCAACTTAAAGCCATTTTTCATACCAATATATCCTTTTCTTATCAAAATATATTTTAGGCGTTTTTTAGAAGATTGGAATACCTCTCAATGCCCTACAAACATCATTAATCTGTTATCGGCTATAGATTTCCAAGAAATGACTAAAAACTGGAAAGATTCATCAGCTATTATATTTCAAGCCTGGTAGTATGGCAATTGTGATAATCATTGACTGGATAAAGCATAGGTTCACCCCTTAACTTTGGCCATATGGAGATACGCTCTTAGGTCACAAGTTACAAGTTTTATTGACTCATCTGCAGCCACTGCTCTATGCCATCACTCATCTATTGAAGACGCTACTAGGCTTTCTTGAACATTCCTATAGAATTATCTAGTTTTTAATTTTTCAATTATCCAATGTATTGTTTACATTGGTTTTATGATGTTTTTACAGTTTTTCATATGTACAGCTTGTACGTGTTTTGGCATACCGTTTTTTCATAATCTCCCTCTCTCATTTTGTTTCCTTTTCCTTTTATCCGTTATGTTTCGTACTTCACTATAGTTATGTAGTCAGAATTTATATTCTATTGCCTATTTATTTTCTTGCTAATGAGATGACTTGCCATGATTTGCTTCTTAATCTTTTACAAATTTTCTTAAATGTACTGGTCAAGAGGTCAGCAGTGATAGAGGAGTGCTGTGCTACACAGGGAGTGGTTGTGGCACTGAAAGTAAGCAGCATAAAGTGTAGTGTCACTGTGCTCTCCCTCTTCTGTAGTGCCTGCAATGGGCAATGTAGTTGAGTGAGCAGTGGCATGTCGTTGCAAGCCCTGAACGTGCTACACATGTGCATGGAAAGCACACGATCTCTGTCCCTGACTTTGACATCAAATCTGCCCTGACCTGTGAGACGTGAATATGAGATGAAATAGCACTGTAAGACCCTGTGGCTGATATCCTGAGCACACAGGGTTTCAACATTCTGATCCCTGTGTGTATGCTTGAACAGTGCACTGTGGTACTGCTTGGGTTTTATCTATACAGTGTTTTATCTATACAAAGCAGATATTGTCGGCTGTCCACTCCCCAGCCCTACCTGCCGCGTACAAGGTCTCTGCATCGGATGAACGCAGAACAGTGTTCCTCTTCCTTGTTTATCACGCTCCTGCTGTTCTTTTTTGTCCATGAACATTAATCCACACTTATTATTACTAAAGAATAACCCCTTACAGTGTGGTATAGGTATATTCTATCAGGTGTAGGACTTAGTATGTGTGTGTGTGTGTGTGTATTAAAGAGAGAGAGAAAGAGAGTGAGAATGACATTAGCCAGCTGATGACAGTGTACCTGCTATTGTCTTTGTAATCTCCAGTGCAACATTCATTGTATGCATCTGCAGTACATTCACCAGTGTTAAATGTAAGATCTTACTGCTCACACAATGAAAAATACACTGCTGTCACTTCTGTGCTCCCAATTTAGGCTTGAACAGTTTTGGTAATGACCCGGTTTCTCAGAATCCCCCTCCAGGCCAACAGATGTTTATTTTTTGTCCTTCTTGCTTTCTTGTCCTTGTCTAATGAAACAGAATATCAGAGTGAAAAGATTTGCTACTTAAAAGATATCTCAGTCTTATTTACGGTATGCTTTACCCGTTATTTGACGGTGCAGGTCAATGCTTGGAAGAGTGTGCAGGTGACTTGAGAAGTCAGTTCATGTTGGTAGTCATAGCACGCACGTCACTGAACCAAACCGACTTGCACCCTTAGCCATTCTTTAACCCTTATCCTCCACTGTTATAATCTGGACCTCCCATAACAGTTGTTATTGTTAGCATAGTGGCACATAATTCTTGCATAAAGCTATCTGTACCCAATAACAGTAATTCTTGGCATGGCCATACCTTCTTCAGGCTTATGCTTGCACTCAGACTGTTATGGGAACTCTTAGCTTAGTGCAGGGATCTTTACAATTAGGGTACTTGCCATTCACATATATGGCATGAGAGCACCTACTTCTTGCTTAATACTGGCTCTAGCATAACTGAGGCAATTATTGGCATAGTGTGTGCACTCACAAATACAACTTACTTGGGAGTGTTGCTGAGTACTGAACGTTGTAACAATGTTAGATGGTTTGAGGAACAGAACAGGCTCGCATTCTACTTGGTTGATGGAAAGATTTGATCTGGGGTTCTGTAAACCTTTCTAACGTGTTCTATCCATCCACCCACCCCTGCTCTCACCATCCACTCAGCAAACAACACAACAAAAAACACAAATCCTCAGCAACCATTGAAAAAGCAGGATTATTTAGAAAACAGCCAGACATATTGGCCTGAGCAAAAACTCATAGAAAGACCAACCTAGTCTTCTTCACTCTAAGCCAACATATCATGCATGACACCAGTAGTAAGTCTTTACTGATTACCCAGATACACTGTATCTATGATGATGTTCAATGATGAGCATACAAGCCCCAGAATGCAAGGGAAATGATGATGAAAATCTAGTACTGGAGCTATTGCACATGAAGTAGAAGCAACAGTTTTTGTGGCAAGCATTGTGAATGTTGTGGGAAGTAATGGCTTATATTGGACCTACACACAGTACAGTTGTAGAATATACCAACCAAGGCTTTTGCTGTGGTTTTGCAAACTGGCACAGTATTCATACTTAACTCATTTCTTTTACAATCGAGTTTATGTTATGTTAACTGTGTGGCAAATACTGCAAATAGTATCCTTGCATTAAAGCCAAAAAAAGTAACAGCAAAACTAAGTCAGGATTTCTGAGAGACCCAGGTTTTGAGTTTTTCGCAAAATGATGTGGTCTCAACCCTGGTTTTGATTGTGATGGTTAAGAGGTCCAGAACATGAAGGCCAAGTGAGAAAAGTAGTGTCTGCCTATTCAAGGTTGGTACCTGTATCAATGCTTCCATTGCGTTGCCTGCATGAAGAAGCATTTTCCACATGTCTCAGCTGCAGCTCACATCCACTTTGTTATGCTCAACCATTTCTGTTGACTGTTCTTGCAAAATAATATCACCAGATCCATGTTTTGGGTACTCCTCTAACATACTGCAGCACTCACAAACCCTTACAAAATCCTTGACTTTTTCCTGTCTGTCTCTCATCGTCCTATTGTTATTTGTGAGGAATATGCCATTTATAATGCTGCTGACTCTTTGCATTCAAAAACAACAAGGTGATGGATAGAATGCTTGAATTAATCTCAGCCACTGGCAATCGCTTGGGCTGCATCCCAATTCATCACCTGTCTCCCAACGTGCCATCTCAGTTTGGACACAGCCATATGCTAATCAATTTCAATCCTGTTACTCATGGAACAGTCCAGCTCGAGCTGCCAGGCTAGGTCCTACCTGAACAAGAACACAAGCAACCCAGGACCAGTTTCGCCCCTGTTCTGGGCTCTTCAGCATTCTAGTCACTGTTTTGTATACTTAATATTTTGCCCTAAGTGGAATGGGGATGCACATACCTGGGTCCAAACTGTGGTGGCATGGTGTGCAAAATATAGGTGGATTGGGATGCATCCTGAGTGATTATCAGTGGCTGAGATTAATTCAAGAAGTCCATCCAGCACTGTCTTGTATACTTAGGCTCATGTTTAAGAGCATTGTGGCACAGGGCAGCACAGCAAGGCACTTCACTGTGCTGCTGTGCATCAAAGGGAAAGGGCAGGAATGTGCAATATTTATCCAATACCTTGTATTCCTGTCATTTCCCCCAGCGCTGGTGCCCTTTGGCAGCCTAGTACAAATGCAGGCACCCTTGCACCCTAGTGCCTGCATTGCATGCAGGGTTGTTTTTGTGCAGGAAGAGACACAAAACCAATCCTGAGAGACTTTTTCCTCTTTCTATATGTGGATAAGTGAGGCAAAGATGAGTAGAAATAAATATATTTCTCCTCATTAAACCTCTCCTGGGGGGATATCTTTCTGTCACATTTCCAAGTTTTCAAGGTCAAAAACCATGGGAACTGTGTGGGAACATCCATGCAATGCCCATGGAATGTCTCTGTGGCACAGAGTAAGGTGATTTGTGCTGCTTTGCCTTAGTCCATATATTGAGGCCATTCAATGCCACGTAAAGTGGCTTTGCATGGCTTCAAAAATATGGCTTAGTGGTTTCTTCCACACATGTACCATGCTGCATGGTGCAAGCATGGCGCAGCCTGTTCATAAATCTGGCCCTTAATTTGTTGTCCAAAGTGAAACAGGTATGCTTAGACATGAGTCCTGTGCACACTGTGCCACTGGAACCAATATATACCTGGCTGATCAGCCTTTAACTAGGGGGAAACCAGTCCTGGGTTGCTGTGTTCCGGTTCACGGACGATCCGTCTCGAGTGTTTGGTCTGGACTGTTCCTATAGCAGCAGGGTCAAGACTACATTTTGTGGCCTGAAATTTAAATTTCCCAAAATGTTCAGAAATCAACATGTACTGTAGCATTGTCAATTAATGATGTTATCACTAAATATGAAATAGAAGGCAGTTTCGTAATTACACCAAAAACATATCTTGGTAAGCCTGAGAAAAAACAATCATGCCCAACTGTAATCAACCAATGACAATAGTTGCAGTTGATGAGTCTTACTTTTTTTGTAGCAGGGTTAGTAAAGAGTAGTTCCCAAGCATCTGTCAATGAGAAATCCTCACGTTCTGCTGCGACGAAGAGGTCTTGCAAGGTTTCTGAAATTGGTGGCTTGATTGTAAGATCAGCTATTTGGGCAAAGAATTCAGCGCTCACTGTCTCCAGGTTCTCGACCCATTCGCCTGAATCATAAAGAACTACAAAGGCCCTGAAATAAAAGAGAGAGCATCTGCATCAGATGGTCATATGTCATTTATAAATCTCTTAACCAGTGGTTCCCCTCTCCCGATTCCTAAGTAATCAGTGGAAAGTACTGAGAAGCTGGCTCTCTTGATGGTCTTGGCTCTTTCTTTCCACTCTTCCTTTCTTGTTGCCAATCAGCGTTAAGATTGTTTATCATCCACGTGCCCTTCATCACAATCCTCATTGTTGAATGCTGATGCAAAACCTCTACCCTGACTATGTAACCCTGAACGTACATTGACACTTTATAATACTAAACTGCCTAACTCTGAACGTGTAAACTGACATGCTAGCATCAGTAACTTTATAGCTGGCAATAGGGATGCAAATAAACAATGATACAATTAAGTACATTGTCATTAACGAAGAAAAATAAATCTTACGAGCCTTACACAATTCGTGTTTCATGTGTTATGCTATTTATTATTTGTAGATAACTGTAGAAATGAGCAGAAAATACGATTTATACTGAAAGAAGACATTGCACGGGGCAATAAAAGAAAACCCCATTATATATTGCGTAAAGTCTTGATTTCCATATTGAATTAATACTAGCTTTATGGCCACTGCCACTGCAATTCATGGCTAACATGGTTAATTCTGTTTATTGGAGCACCCGTTTCGTAATCGCCTACTTGCTGGATATCATCAAACTTTTAATGAAAGATTCTCCTGAATATTTTGAGGAGTTTTGTACCTGCAACCACCACAGGGGTTTAATTCAAAACTGTTAACACGATGCTCAATTAGGGTATACTACTCTTGGCTACTCCACGTTTGTTTATGTCCACCCATGTTTATTTTATTATGCGGTGGTCACAGTCTAATTCAGTTAGTAAAATGTCCTAACAACAGCAAACTTTGCACCAGGCCAATCTAAGAGCAAAAAAGTGCAAAGTATAAAAGTTAGGCCTTTTGCGGTTTATATATGCACACGGAGGCTGGCACAGTGTAGTGTTGTGCGTTTCAATATGACCAGCCTTCCCCTTTGTATTGAATGTTGCCCAAAATGTTTTTTCAGAGCAGGCAGTGGTCCAATGGACCACTGCCTGCTCTGAAAAAACGAAACCAAATGGTTTCGTTATTTTTTTTATTTTGCAACTCGTTTTCCTTTAAGGAAAACGGGTTACAAAATAAAAAAAAACTGCTTTATTTAAAAAGCAGTCAGAGACATGGAGGTCTGCTGTCTTCAGCAGGCCACCATCCGTGTGAGTGCAGGGACTCGCTATGGGGTCGCAAAATGCGACCCACCTCATTAATATTAATTAGGTGGGTCTTTGCGACCCCTTAGGGAATCGCAGACGGTGTCTGAGACACTGTTCTGCATCCGATTTTGCGAATCGGAAATTGCGAGTCGCTCCGACTCGCAATTTCTGAATCGCAAAATTGGAACTTCCTACATCTGGCCCTAAGTCATTAGTTGGCAGAGGTATGCACCCTGTCTAAGTAAGGACCACAATTCTACTCATGGTAAGTCAGATACATCCTTTAAATTAACCTGTGCCCATCCTCTGGGAGCTTGGCAAAGAGCAGACAGGCTACCCTTAAAAGACAGTAGGCTAAATGTACAAAAATGCAATTAAGCATTTCCTAAATAGCGACTTCATCAAAATTGTTGTTTAAGAAATGCAAAATGCTATGCAAAGGATACCGATTTCCTAATAGGGATTCTTAAAGACATAGGAATCGCTATTAGGAAATCACTATTAAGAAATCCCATTGCATTTGAGTAAATGGGCCGGTTTTTCATTCGCTATTTAGGGAATGAAAAGCCAGCGATGGCAAAGGGAAAAAGGCCCCCCTTGGTGCACCCTTATAAAAGGGGTGCACCTGTAGAGCACACATATGCCTGTAGGGCATTTGTGTGCTCTATTGCAATTAAACTAAAGCACCTTGCAGTGCTTTTTTTAAATTGCACCTGGCATCTGCATCTCCAAAATGTCCAAATCGCATTCTGGAAATGCATGGTGCATCAGAATAGGAAACGGAAATATTTATTTACATTTCCTATTCTGGGAATCGCAAATTGCGATTTCTACAGGGTGGAAATTACAACTTGCAATTCCCTAAAAGGTTTTGTACATAAGAAAAGCCCAGTTTGCATTTCTTAATGGCCCGAAATACCAATTCGGACCGTTAAGAAATGCAAACAGGCTTCGTACATCTGGCCCAATGTGTAGAGTATCTGTGCAACACACAGTAGCACAACGAAAACACCACAAAAAATCCTCACAAGTTTAGAAAAATAAAGAATATTTATCTGAATAAAACAAGACCAAAACAATAATAAAGCAATAAGTAGAAGTTGAGAATGAATGTTTAGAGAATAAACTAAAAATAGTGCTTAGAGTCACTTGCAGTCAAAAGGTTACTTGAGGTCACGAGAGGCCGGTGCTAATCCAAAGTGCCGGCCAACCACGATGGACTGTAAGCCAGCTACAGAACCCACTCAGGGGCCATTGAAAAAGAATCTTTAATTGAGCAAAGCGTTGATGTCGAGGGCATGGGGTGTCGATATTTTCCATGCATCGGGTCACTGTGTTTTCTGTGGGCTCTGTTAGTATACAGACAATGTGTCATCATTGAGGCCGCACAGAGCATCGTCGCTGGCAGTGCAGGCTGTGGATCTGCTATAGTCGAACAGCCTCTGCGTTGAAGTGCAAAGTATTGGTTCTGACAGATGCTATGGTGACGATGTGTCCGTTTTTGCAGAAAACAGTTACAGAACCCACTTCTGAAGCCAAGGGCTGGAAAGGGCACCCCAGGCAACAGTAGAACTCACTAAAGGCATAGTGCAGCTGCACCAGGAGAGTTGCAAGAAGTCTTTTGTGTCCTTTAGACTTCAAAAACAGGAGGCAAGCCAGCAAGCCCATGAAGACATCATGCCTTCAAGTGAGATGGGCCTAGTCCTTGTCCTCAGCAGGGCAGAGATCAGCAGGTATCAGGGCCGCTCAGAAAAGCAGAGAAGCAGTTCCTCAGAACAGTCAGTCCAGGTTCAGTGGCAATTGTTATATCATCGCAGTCTTTACTCCAGCAGAGTTCTTCTGAGTTCAGGAGTGTACTGATTTGGTAGGGTCAGACCCGCAGTACTTATACCCAAATGTGCTTTTGAAGGGGGTGACTTCAAAGCAGCTGCTTGAAGTTCACATGTCCCTCTTTCACCTCAGTCTTGGCTCCAGACTTCCAGTAGAGGGTAATCAGCCCTTTGTGTGATGGCAGGCACTTCTCCATTCAAGAGTGTCACCTCCCCTCCACCCTTTCTGTCCAGGAAGGTGCTTCAGAATGCACATACATAGAGCTGAATGCAGATAAGAGCTCAGGCACACTTAACCATCCTGTGTTTGTGGCTGTTTAGAGGGAATGCCCAAAGTGAAACTGTCACTTATCCCAGACATGTATTGGAGACAGGCTGCAAGACACGCAGAGCAATAAGACCAGAGAAATGCCCACTTACTAAAAGTGCCATTTCTTAAATTCTCATTTTAAATCCAACCTTACCAATAAAGAGGATTTATCATTACCATTCCAATGATATGAAACATGACAAAGCTGCTTTCTGATTAGGAATTACAACTTAAAAGTGTATTAAGGAATTCCCAATCCTGGCCTATGAGAAGAGTAGGCCTCACAGTAGTGAAAAACAACTTTGGGATTTTTTCACTACTAGGACATGTATAACCTAGAAAGGATATGTCTTAAATACTACTTACATGGCACGGCGGTCCCTTGGCAGTCTTTAAAAAAGACCGCTGAGGTCAAAATGACCCCCATAATCTAATAAATTGGCAATGTTTAAAGATGTCTAGACATATTTAAACATTGCAGTTACGTTATGTCAATGTTTTGAAAATGCAATCAAATATGTTATACCAAACATACTGTTCTAGTCAGGCAGGTCCTACAAATGGGTAAAAACCACCCTTGACATCATTTGAGGCCCTCCTAGGCGGACTCACTTCCCAGTGTGAAGACCCCCGCTCTATGGCCATGCATTCAGAGGCACCCTGGCGCACTGCCATTGCAGTGTGAGTGCTCTGATGCAAACCCAAAAGACAAACTCAAAATGGCACAGAGCCTGTATGCCCTGTCCACAATACACTGCACACCCTATTGGTAAGTCACCCCTCTGGCAGGCCTTCCAGTGCTAAAGCAGGGTGCACTATATGGTATGTGTGGGCATAGATGCATGAGCAATATGTACCTTCTGTGTCCTTGCCAAGCCTGGGACATAGTAAGTGAACAGGGCAGCCATTTTAATGCATGTGCCGGACACTAGTCAGTACGCGTTTCACAGCTACCTGATGGCTACCCTGAACCCTGGCTTGTTTGGTATCAAACAACTCAGAATGATAAATCCAAATTGGTACCAGCATTGGATTTATTGCAAAATGTACCCATGGGTCATCTTAGAGGTGCTTCCTGCAAAAACTAACTACCCTGGCATGGTTGCTGGCCTGTCACAACCAGCCTGCCACCACCAGACAAGAGTCTGGGTCCCTGGGGTGAGAAATCATTCTCTGTGGTGTTCAGAACAAAGCTTTTTCTGGATGGAGTTGCTAACACTCAAGAATGTGCACTGCCCTTCTCAACCCCAGGCCTGCTGCTAGCAGCAGATGGCCGCCTCCATTGCAAACCCCCACTTTTGGTGGGAGCAATGGCGGGAAACCAGACAAAGGACAAGAGGAGTGGTCAGTCCTGGCTTGCACCAGCCCTAAGGTGTTGCATGCGAGATACATCTCCATTTCATTTTCCTCCATCTTGCATGGAAGGAAAATACCAATCAGGTGTATGAAAGTGACCTCTGCCCACAGGAAGTGGTCACTTAGTGGGTGTAGCCACCCTAAGGTAGATGACCCATTGGTCACTACTATATTCCGCTCTAAAGCACCCACAAGAAATCAGATTCCACAGACAAAAGAAGACCAGCAACAAAGAAGACCCGGGGTTGGGAACTGAAGTCCTGTTGCACCAAGAAAAGGCGCCAAACCTTGCCTGCTGCACCCATGACTCTGCATTCTCCACTGATAAGCTGCTTGGATGTTGGACGGACTCAACAAACCCGCAAAGGATCTCCACTCTTCAAAAATTGACAAAAATGTCAGACAGAGTGAAGGCATCACATTACAACTCCCAAAGAGCCAAAGACCCAGTAAAGGCCACTTCATTGACTGGCTGCTGACCAAGGAACCGCATGCCACAGCCGGGCTGAATGTCACCTGTCAGACCATGAGGACAAGACTCACCAGACAAGACTTAGCAGTGTGCCAAGATTTGTGATACTGCGACCTCCAGTGGCCAGAGCATGCAATAGCCCCAGCTACTGGACAGTACATTCTGGACTGAAAAAGGACCAGGATGAAGCCCCAGTCCAGGGACTTCAGGCGCCATCTGGACCTCCCACCAGAGTGCCCCTGCTGACCTTCAAAAGAATCTCAAAGTGACCTACCATTGACTTCCAAAGGACCCTTTGAGCACAGCTCCGGACTCACCAATTTGCTCTGCACCCAGCCACCCTGAGCCCTGCACTGAAGATCCAGCTGTGCCCTAAGGGTCCCCCTCTCCTTGCAACCTCAGCACTCCAAGGGGACTTTACTTTAAGTCCAACCGTGCAGTGCTTTTCCAGGTGGTCACCCGCAGTGGCATGGCATCAGCTCCATCGAATTTCTGCAGCTGCTCCCACCAAAACCAGCAGTTGCCCAAACTTCTCCAGCTGATCCAGGGTACCTTGACATACTTAAAAAAGGAGACATTGGTAAAAGCATTGCCTGATTTACTATGAATTTTTAGAGTATTTCTCTGTTTATTCCTACGGTGTGTAGTTACGCACAAAAATAATAACTTTATTAACAAGTTAAAAATTCATAACTTAAAAAGTACTTACCTGATTTTGATGATCTTGGTCTTAAAAAATGTATAAAACTCTGAAGTATTTTTGTAATTTGGTCTTAAGTTATTCTTTTGAGTGTGTGCCCTACTCTCTTGATACTGTGTGTATAATAAATGCTTTGACTTATCTAAAATGAGCCTAACTGCTCGACCAATCTACCAAAAACATTAGACCAGTGGTTCCCAACCTGTGGGCCGGGACCCCTGGGGGTCTGCAAAGCCTCCTAAGGGGGTCCGCGACTGCTTAAAAAATATAATAATATTAGGTCCCAGCTATCAGTAATGACTCAGTGGGGGTCCCTGTGTTCCAATAATGATTCAGTGGGGGTCCCCGGGCTCTAGTATTGATAAAATGGGGGTCCACAGAAGTCAAAAGGTTGGAACCCACTGCATTAGACCATTAGGTGGTCTAGTTTTCACCCCTGTAAACCAACGTTTGGTTGCTTCGAGCACCTGCACAGTGAGCCTAGTTTTGCACAGTTCATAGAGGACCAGCCTCCTACAAAGTGGCAATGAAGCTGCACTCACAGGCTCTGCAATGGCAGGACTGAGACATGTTTAAGAGGCTTTTTAAGTGGGTGGCACAATCAGTCTGCAGGACCACTAGTAGCATTTCCTTTACAGGTCCTCTGTATAAGGTATACCACTTTACTAGAAAGTTATAAGTAAATAAAATCTGCCAGCTGAGTATACACCAATGTCACCATGTTATGTTTAAGGGAGAAACAGATGCACTTTAGCATGGGTCAGCAGTGGTATAGTGCTCAGAGTCCTAAAGCCAACAAAAAGATACAGCAAAAACTGGAGGGCAAAAAGTAAAAGGTTTGGGGGTGACCATGCAGAAAGGGCCATCTTGAACATGGCTAATCAAACAAAACAGAAATGTTAGTGGTTTTTGGTAGATTGTGAATTAGTAATTTCTTAAGTCGCTACGTTGTAACCTATAGTTTATAGTTTATAGCATAAATTGCAAAGCTTTCTAATTTGGTATTCTCTAAAATGCCCTAATGCACGTTTGCAGCTATATTATGGACTGTAACATGACGCAATGTAGCGATGTACAATTATCATACTGCAAACTGATTCTCTGTAATATGCAGTTATCACACTGCAAACTAATCCTAAATGCTCCTTTGGGCACCCTGAAGCACTGTATTGCTCTTTACGGATAAGCAACCTTAGAAGTGGTTCTACACAATATTTAAAACAATTAAATAAATTACTTCCTTTCTCAGAACTAGAACTGTTTTTAATCTATCTAGATTACCTTCTCTGACCTTTCACCAAATATTTCTGAGAAATTATATATATAAAATTTGTATCTGAGAAATGTAAAATGAGCAGTGGAAATAGTTTCTTTGATGTATTACACATGTTTACCTCTTTTTTTCTAAAATGTGGGTGTGATACTGTTTTCATGTATTAGACAAGACAGCTATGTATTTCTGGTAGATACATACACATGAATCACAGAAAAGTATAGCTTTTAGGCTGTTTTAGAATTGTTAATCTAGGGACTTTAGTTGTTTTCACTACGAATGTAAAGTATTTGTGCGACCATTATTAGCCCAACTATTTTCTAACGCGCTAAAAATAATAATTTAGGAACCCTTTAATATAAGCCTTCAGAATATTGTAATGTGTTATATTCTTAGCAAAGTATACTGGAATATAAATTAATGTGATATTTAACATTTTTTTACTTTGATCTGCTTTCAAATCAGCAGTAGCTTGTTTATGGATTTTTGAAGTTTGCAACAGAAGCATTTGATGTTTGTTATTGTAACTGTTTTGGACAAATTGTGTAGTATTTAATCTAACTGTATATTTGTAATTCTGTTTTATTTTTCTTATGTCACTTCATACAGAGTAAGAAATTGGAGTATTAGTTGAGGGAAGGGGTGAGAATCTCAATCATCAAATAATAATCACAAACCTTGTCAGGATTAACCATAAATGTCAATAAATAAACATGTGCTTAACACTCTGGTACCTTTGCACAGTCAGGGGTAGCCCAGAGGAAATGTGTAAAGTCTTTATTTATCATTTAAACATTTATAAAGTAAAATCACAACATAAGAAAAATTGCAAACTACTTTAGAAAAATATAGCAAACTTTAATAAATCAAATGACATGAAAACAAAAATCTGAAAAGCATAACCAGAGAAATATATTTTTAAAATTTGAATTAAAAATAGAGCTCAAAAGCACAAAGCACCAACCACAGTTATCAGGTTGTGCTAGACTGAGTCAAAGTGAAACGTTAAAGCCAACGACAGGTGATAAGTTTACTTTCTGACAAAGAAACGTTTCTGGGGCAAACTGCAAGCTGGAAGCAATGCAGGGCTCAACAATGGCAGGTCCTGAACAGCGTGATCCGGGTGCAGCTGTCAACAAAAAGAGGAAAGGTCTGAGCCATAGATTTCCAAAGTCCCAGGAAGGGTTGCTGATCAGCTTTGGTTGCGATCAAGCCTTCTACATTCAGACATAAAAATCTATCCGAAGTCAGATCTCCTTATACGGAGCAACCAGCAAGTTGTCATTTATGGCTTCAGCTCAACTGTGCCCCAGTCTTTCACCAGTTTTCAATAGGAAAAGGTGGCAAAATGTTTGAAGTTCAAGCTTTTTATTTTGGGTTGGAGAAGTACACTCTAGCCAAGGGTCCATGACCTGGGAGCTGCTAATCATGAGTTAGGACACACTCCATCAGAGGCCAACAGCAGGGTCTAGGCAGGTCCAGTTAGAACTGGTCAACTGAGACCTGCAGGAAAAGACCACTGGAAGCTTGTTGTGTCCCTTTAACTCAAACAGGCGTTCTGCCAACTGTCCCATGTAGTCACTTTAAAGGTCCTTCGTTGAAGGCAAGCAGGTCTAGTCTTCCTTCAGGATTCAGACAGCAGGGTTTCCTTCTTTCTTCTGACATTCACAGGTCTAGAAGTGTTCTGGGAGGAATACTGGGGATGACACTTTTATTCCAGTGCCAGCCTGTGGGTAGGGGAAGGTTCTTGCTGCTCCTTAAACAATGTGCTAAAAATTCCAAGCGATGACCCTACCGACTTTTACAGCACTTGCGGTGTGTTTTACTGTAAACAATCCTACAATGCCCTTCTCCACAACCCCTAACATGGCAGAATGCTTCATATTGGTCAGAGATCTCGGTGCCCACCTAAGGGATTGGCTATAATAATGGGCACATCCTCTGTTGTGATCACTCCAAACTATATATGGGGCTTTCCCCCTCACACTTGTTTTGGAACCAGGCTAACTAGGAAGACAAAGGGAGGCAGGCTATGTGTGAGTTACATTCGCCAGTGCCATGGTAGGCACTCTTTGGAGTCCAGGAAGTGGCTGGGGACAACCCAAATGCCATCTTACTCTGAGAAGAAAAATAAATCTCCACATTCAGGCCATTTGTCCAGTGTCTGTGAACAATGTGAACCTCACCACAGGGAAGCCATTCAACAGTTACGCCACACTGGACACTGGTTGAAAATAACACTTGGCTTAGGCAGGAAAAGGACAACTTTCTAAATGTGTTGTGTTCAGAATGGTAATGCAGATTCTGAATTTACCCTTAAGTTACATTTTAAATTACTAATATAATAAGCCCTTAAATCATTTCTCTAGCTATTCACAAACCACAATTAAGCATTGTAAAGTTGTGTAATGCAACCAAGTATTTTCAGTTGGTAGAGGAATATTTACTTTGGTGAAAAATGACTTTTCTCTGCCAGGACACATAGGCCCTCATTCTGACCCTGGCGGTCGGCGGAGAGGCGGCGGTCGGACCGCGAACAGACCGGCGGTATTAAAAATGGCATTCTGACCCTGGCGGGAACCGCCAACACAGCCCGCCAACTTAACACTCCGACCGCCACAGCGGTACAAACAAACAGCGCGGCGGTTCCCGCCAACAGCCCGGCGGCAGACAAAGTACCGCCCACCCTATTACGACCCACCAATCTGCCACCTTTTCCGGGGCGGGAGCACCGCCGATAAGAACACGGCGGAAACAGACTACGAACGGGAAAACGCTCACCTCTACGCACTCCACGCGAGATTCCGGCAGTATGGAGCCAGAGTTACAGGTCATCCCCGCACTCCTATTCCTCCTCATATACCAGGAGCACGCCCGGCGGCGCGGAAGACATCGGTGAGTACTGCACCTACGACACAGGGGAGGGAAAAGATTACCGGCACACACCCACCCACCCACACCCACTACAACACACACATCAATGCATTCCCACAGATCACTGTCACAACCCACAAACCACCCCCCTCCGAAATAATGCAAAGACTAAAAGAAGAGATCATAAACGGCCAGATATATTGAAATATGGACACCAGTAATCCAAATAAATAAATAAACTATGTACAAAATATATACAGCTACTAAATGTAGTCCAACCACTGTCCGTGGATCACAGGGGTCCTGTGCAAAGGGGCAAGGCCCAGTCCCACGACAAGAACTCCACGGAGAGAACACTGCAGGGGCATCAGAAAGAAAATAGGACAGGCACCTCAGGGGGAAGGGAAGGGGGGGCACCTCAGCCACTTGAGTACACGACGCCAGATCCACGAGGGGACTCCATGACCACTGGCCCATCCTGGGGAGTGCAAAGCCACAGTCCATACAGTCCATACAGTGGGTGGCCTGCCCACTGGGCCATCCTGGGGAGAGCAAAGCCACAGTCCATACAGTCCATACAGTGGGTGGCCTGCCCACTGGGCCATCCTGGGGAGAGCAAAGCCACAGTCCATACAGTCCATACAGTGGGTGGCCTGCCCACTGGGCCATCCTGGGGAGAGCAAAGCCACAGTCCATACAGTCCATACAGTGGGTGGCCTGCCCACTGGGCCATCCTGGGGAGAGCAAAGCCACAGTCCATACAGTCCATACAGTGGGTGGCCTGCCCACTGGGCCATCCTGGGGAGAGCAAAGCCACAGTCCATACAGTCCATAACAGACCCCACTGCCACTGGAGGAGGCAAGTTGGCCAGAGGACATCCTGCAGCCCTGCCCGAGATAGATCCTGCCCTGCCACGTCTGCCAAAGGGCCAGCGGTTCTTGCCCTGAAGGGCCCAGTTCAGCGGTTCTTGAGACGGCGGGGCCCAGTTCAGCGGTTCTTGCCCTGAAGGGCCCAATTCAGCGGTTCTTGCCTTGAAGGGCCCAGTTCAGCGGTTCTTGAGACGGCGGGGCCCAGTTCAGCGGTTCTTGCCCTGAAGGGCCCAGTTCAGCGGTTCTTGAGACGGCGGGGCCCAGTTCAGCGGTTCTTGCCCTGAAGGGCCCAGTTCAGCGGTTCTTGAGACGGCGGGGCCCAGTTCAGCGGTTCTTGCCCTGAAGGGCCCAGTTCAGCGGTTCTTGAGACGGCGGGGCCCAGTTCAGCGGTTCTGGAGACGGCGGGGCCCAGTTCAGCGGTTCTTGCCTTGAAGGGCCCAGTTCAGCGATTCTTGAGACGGCGGGGCCCAGTTCAGCGGTTCTTGCCTTGAAGGGCCCAGTTCAGCGGTTCTTGAGACGGCGGGGCCCAGTTCAGCGGTTCTGGAGACGGCGGGGCCCAGTTCAGCGGTTCTTGCCCTGAAGGGCCCAGTTCAGCGGTTCTTGAGACGGCGGGGCCCAGTTCAGCGGTTCTTGAGACGGCGGACGGTCTATGGCTAACTGCTAATTGCCTGGTGGTGCCCTCCTGGGCAGCGGGGATGGTGCTCCTTCACTGCCCACCTGGTCTGTGGGTGGTGGGGCCCTCCTGGCCAGCTGGGCTGGGTCCTCCCTGGGCAGCGGCTATGGGGGTGGTGGGCTCTCCCAGGGCAGCTGTGCCGGTTCCTCCCGGGGCAGCGGCTATGGGGGTTGTGGGCTCCTCCTGGGCAGCAGGCCTGCTGCCTGACCTCTCCAACTTGCTGCCCTTGCCCTCCTTAGTCGTCGGCCTGTGGCCCTTGCCTCCCTTTGGAGCTGTGGCTGGTGACTGTCTCTGGGTGGTGTCCGGGGGGGATGTAGAAGGCGGGCTCCTGCGGCGCCCCTTCCGCCTTCTGCTCCTCTTCCCAGGGGGTGGGCTGGCTGTCCCCTTGCTGCTGGGCGAAGATCCAGACATGCGGGCTGGCGGGCTCCAATACCCCTGCACCCTTGTCAAGGGGGCTGCAGGGCTGGTGGTGGCTGAGGTGCTCTTCTTACCCCGACGAGAAGGAGGGGGGGGCTCAGGGTCAGGAAAGAAGTTAGTAGTGGCGAGGAAGAGCTTCTTGGGACAATGGAGAGTGGTAGGTACAGTGGGAATGGGAGTGGAGGGAGAGGATGTGGTTGTAGGTGAGTCACGTTTGCTGTCTTTGGGTGCAGGTGCAGGAGGGATAGGCTGTCGTGAGGTGGATGGCTGTTGGGTGGGTGGGTGGCTGCGTTTGTGTGGTGTGGAAGAGGGGGTGACAGACACAGTGGGAGAGGACACAGGGGACGTGTAAATGGCAGTGGGGATGGTGACTGCACGTGTGCGGACTGGAGTGGAGGGTGTGCTGGTGATGGAAACACTGGCTGATGGTGAGGTGAATGGAGGTGTGAGTGTAGACATCACAGGGAGGGAGGAGGGAGATGAGGAGGTGGGGGTCACAGAGGTGGTAGTGACTGTTGGCATGTCTGCATCGGAATGTTGCGTGTGTGAATGTCTGGGTGATCTGTGGTGCTTATGTTTGGATGAGCTTCTCTTCGGTGTTGAGGTGTGTGCAGGCTGGTCTGATGGTGTGGGTGGGACAGGCAGAGGAACAGGAGACTGGGAGGAGGGAGTTAGTAGAGGCAGGCAGGAGACAGGGACAATGGCTGCCGTCAGTGCTGAGGCCAGAGCCTGGAACGATCGCTGATGGGCAGCCTGACCCGAATGAATGCCCTCCAGGTACGCATTGCTGCGATGAACCTCCCTCTCCACCCCCTGGATGGCATTCAAAAGGGTAGTCTGCCCAACAATGAGCGTTCGGAGGAGGTCAATGACCTCCTCACTGAGGGCAGCGGGGGTAACAGGGGCAGGGCCTGAGGTGCCTGGGGCGAAGGAGATGCCCGGCTTCCTGGCAGAGCGGGCACGGGGCGAACGCGGAGGGGCTGCTGGGAGGGCGGAGATGGTGCGCTGGGTGGCGGCTGTACCTGTAATGGCGGGGGGCACGGATGGTGCCACCCCCGCAAGGGAGCCCCCTTCCGAGGACGTGTCCGTGTCGCTGCAGGCTCCAGTCGTCCCCGTCGTGGAGCTCCCCTCGCCCTCCGTCTCACTGGTCCAGTCTGACTCTGTGGCATGGCCCTCCTGGGCCATGTGAGATGCAGCTCCCTCCTGCCCCGATGCCACTTCTCCTCCGCCTGATGATGCTGATGCACACAAGCACAGAAAGACAAACAAAAAGGGGGGGGGAGAGAGAAATAAAGGGATATTGAGTACATGGATCTCCGGTACAGTTAGCGGACATGACAGACACAGATGCCCCCTGCACTAAGTTGCGCACTTGGGGTCCGCTACGCATTCCGTGGAACATGCCCTACACGCCTAGAGTTGTCAACTGCACCCATGGATGACACGGCCCAGGGATGGCTGTACTGACACACTACTGAGGGTGGTGGCTGGGGACACAGGGGCTTACGGGGGTGCCCAGCCTACAGATATCGCCCTGGCCTAGGGGGACCCACAGCCCTCCTCCCCCACCCAGACACCTCCACTGCACGACAACAGAGTAGATGATGCTTGTACTCACCCCCTTGTGTCTGCTGTGCTGCCCTCACGCGCCCATCCAAATCAGGGTAGGCCACCGCCAGGATCCGGAACATCAGGGGGCTCAGTTGACGGCAGGCACCCCGCCTACGTTGGGAGGCCATCCCCAGCAGAGACTCGGCGGTCTTCTTGGTCCCGCGGCGGATGTCCTCCCACCTCTTGCGGCAGTGGGTGCCCCGTCGATGGTGGACCCCCAGGCCCCGGACTTCCTTGGCGATGGCACGCCAAATCCCGATCTTCTCATGGGCGCGGACCTATGTGACACGTACAGGGAGGGAGAAATACCACGTTCAAGTTACTCAGCATTTTCCTTTCCAGTGGCCCAACGCCCCCCATCCCCGCCAGGCCCCCCGCCAGGCCCCCCGCCATGCCCAACATGCCCCCCATCCCCGCCAGGCCCCCCGCCAGGCCCCCCGCCATGCCCAACATGCCCCCCATCCCCGCCAGGCCCCCCGCCAGGCCCCCCGCCATGCCCAACATGCACCCCATCCCCGCCAGGCCCCCCGCCAGGCCCCCCGCCATGCCCAACATGCACCCCATCCCCGCCAGGCCCCCCGCCAGCCCCAACATGCACCCCATCCCCGCCAGGCCCCCCGCCAGGCCCCCCGCCATGCCCAACATGCACCCCATCCCCGCCAGGCCCCCCGCCAGGCCCCCCGCCATGCCCAACATGCCCCCCATCCCCGCCAGGCCCCCCGCCAGGCCCCCCGCCATGCCCAACATGCCCCCCATCCCCGCCAGGCCCCCCGCCAGGCCCCCCGCCATGCCCAACATGCCCCCCATCCCCGCCAGGCCCCCCCCCCAGGCCCCCCGCCATGCCCAACATGCCCCCCATCCCCGCCAGGCCCCCCGCCAGGCCCCCCGCCATGCCCAACATGCACCCCATCCCCGCCAGGCCCCCCGCAAGGCCCCCCGCCATGCCCAACATGCCCCCCATCCCCGCCAGGCCCCCCGCCAGGCCCCCCGCCATGCCCAACATGCCCCCCATCCCCGCCAGGCCCCCCGCCAGGCCCCCCGCCATGCCTAACATGCACCCCATCCCCGCCAGGCCCCCGCCAGCCCCAACATGCCCCCCATCCCCGCCAGGCCCCCAAGCCAGCCAGTGGCCCCAAATCCAGATAGAATTAAACTCACTTGTTGGTCTGGAGGACCGTAGAGTAGCGCATACTGGGGGAGGACCCCATCCACAAGTTTCTCCAACTCCTCTCCAGTGAAGGCAGGGGCCCTTTCCCCAGTCGCAGCAGCCATTGTCCCTTCCAGACCGAGGTCACAGCAACACTTGCAGTATAGGTCCTCTCCTGTGAAAGTTCAAGTCGCAAGTGGATAAGTAGATAGAAAATGGCGGTCACGTCCGCGGCGGTGCGTACCGCGGCGGTGCGTCCCGCCACCGCCGGCGCCCTTTGCCATTGGCTCCTGAAACCCATAGGCTTCAATGTTAACCAATGCGGCTTCGCGCCGCGGTCTTGGCCCGCCGCCCGCCGCGGTGTGCCACGCCAGCGCATTGACCTCACATCCCATTGTCACACTTCACAGGTCAGGCAGCCGCCATTTCCAGGGCCCACATGGCTCAATTTCAACTGCGTCACACAGGCCTAGGCCTTGCATAGCCACTCATACACGCCATTCACTGCATAGAGAATCGTATACTGTGCTAGCTGTGAGTACGTACCTGTGGGTTGCCTGACTGTGTGCTCCATGTTGTCCTTCCTAGGCACCGTCCGCTGGGTTGGGCGAGGAGACGGATGAATCCTCCCGTGTACCGACCGCTGGTGGACCTGTCGACAATGGAAGAACGCCACATTATCCTGACCTACCGTCTTAACCGTGCCACTATCCATGAACTGTGTGCCCGGCTGGAGCCCGACCTGATGTCCCCCATCCGCCAACCCACAGGGATTCCCCCTCTGGTGCAGGTCATGTCAGTACTCCATTTCTTGGCAAGTGGGTCATTTCAGACAACCGTGGGAATTGCTTCTGGGATGTCTCAGCCCATGTTTTCAAAGGTGTTATCCAGAGTGTTGTCTGCCCTGATGAAATCCGTGAGGAACTACATCATTTTCCCTGAGGTGGGCGAACTGGCTACAGTGAAGGGTGATTTCTACGCCCTTGGACATATTCCCAACGTAATTGGTGCCATTGATGGGACCCATGTGGCTTTGGTTCCCCCAAGAGACAGGGAGCAGGTGTACAGGAACAGAAAAAGTTACCATTCAATGAACATCCAGGTGGTGTGTTTGGCTGACCAGTACATCTCGCATGTAAATGCCAAATTCCCAGGGTCAGTGCATGACGCCTACATCCTCAGGAATAGCAGCATCCCTTACGTGATGGAACAGCTACAGAGACACCGTGTATGGCTAGTGGGTGACTCTGGGTACCCCAACCTGTCGTGGCTACTGACCCCAGTAAGGAATCCCCGGACCAGGGCAGAGGAACGGTACAATGAGGCCCATGGGCGTACTAGGAGGGTGATCGAACGCACCTTTGGCCTCCTAAAGGCCAGGTTTCGCTGCCTGCATATGACCGGTGGATCCCTAATGTACTCACCTAAGAAGGTGTGTCACATCATCGTGGCCTGCTGCATGCTTCACAACCTGGCTTTGCGCCGCCAGGTGCCTTTCCTGCAGGAGGATGGTCGAGACGGTGGTGTTGTGGCAGCGGTGGAACCTGAGGAGAGTGACGAGGAGGAAGACGACGGGGCTGAAACAGACAACAGGGACAGAATCATTGAACAGTACTTCCAATAGGACACAGGTAACATTTCAAAGATAATTTAGTAAAAGTTAACTACTCTGCAGCATCTCTGCTGCCTGTCTATTTGCCCCAGTGTATGATGACTGAGTTTTGGCTTTTCCCTCCCTATTTCAGATCTGGGGTCCCCACTACGAGTCCTGTGCTTCGTTTCCCCATGGACTACAGCTTTGTGGCAGCTGTTTGTTGACTTCACCATGTACAAGGACATATTTGCACTGTCATGTCAATTACAATCTATTGAAATCACAGCCAGACTCCTGATATTTTGGTGCAAAATAGGTGTTTATTGAAGTGCTCAAAATGGGATGGGTGGTTTCAAGTGGGTGGGGGCTATGGTGAAGGAATGTCCATGGCAGAGTCCAGAGTAACAGTCACACAGGTGCATTGTCCAGAGGCCTGTGGAGAGATGGAGCATGGGCAGTTCGAGGATGGACAGGGTGACAATGTGGGACAGTGGGATGACATCAGGTGGTATCCATTGCTGGCGGGGGTCTTGACATCCTACTCTGTCTTGCGAGATCTCAGGGCCCTCTTGCGGGGTGGTTCTTCTCCTGCAGGAGGTGGGGGTCTGGTGGGCTGCTGCTGTGCGGGGGCCTCCTGTCCACTAGCGCCGGCGGAGGTGGATGGCTGTTCTTGGTCCCGGCTAGTGGCAGGGGCCCTTGGGTGTTGTTCAGTGTCCGCCCTGCTGTTTACGAGGTCCTGCAGCAGCCCTACCATGGTAAACAGGGTGGTGTTGATGGCTCGGATGTCCTCCCTGTACCCCCGATAGTGTTCCTCCTGCAGCACCTGGATCTCCTGGAACCGGGCCAGTACTGTCGCCATCGTCTCCTGGGAGCGGTTGTATGCTCCCATGATGGTGGTGAGGACCTCGTGGAGAGTGGGTTCCCTGGGCCTCTCCTCCCCCCCCTGTCGCACAGCTGCCCGCCGAGTTGCCCTGTTTCCCTGGGCCTCTGCCCCCTGGCCGGTGTGCCCACTACCACTGCCCCCAGGTCCCTGTTGTTGTTGGGGTGGTGGGTTATCCTGGGTGCCCTGTAGTGGTAGACACACCGCAGATTGACGCGCCCTGGAGACAGAGGCATGGGCCCGCTGGGTGGGAGCTGTGCTGGTGTTCCCAGAGGGGTTAGGGTCTATAGTGGCCTGTGCCTGTGTGAGGGGAACCGACTGTCCAGAGGTCCCCGATGGTCCGGGCTGGTCATCGGTGTCCAGATCGACAGAGCTGCTGTCATCGCTGACGGCCTCTTGGGTGGGGGGTGTGGATAATTCTGGCCCCTCCGCCGCGGTGTGTTGACGGTCGGGTCCTGCAGGGGTATAGAGGTATGGTTATAGTTTCAATGTGTGGCATATGGGTGTATCTGTGGGTTCCCGTGTCCCCAAGTGCTGGCATTCGTGTGTGGGGGCTTTGGTGAGGGTGGCTTGTGGGGGGGATGTGTATATGCATTGGGCATGCTTTGGTGATGGGTGTCCATGCTTAGTGGACGCATGCAGGCCTAGGTTTTGGGATGTGTGGGTTGTGATGGTGAGACATTGGCGGGGAATAGGTGTGCTGGGGGTGGGGGTGAGGATGGTGGTGGGGGTGAGGATGGTGGTGGGGGTGAGGGTGGGGGTGAGGATGGTGGTGGGGGTGAGGGTGGGGGTGAGGATGGGGGTGGGGGTGAGGGTGGGGTTCGAGGATGGGGGTGAGGGTTGGGGTCTGATTTGGCATGCAGGTGGGGGGGAAGCAGTATTGAAGCTTCAACTTACCAGTATCCATTCCTCCGCCGACTCCTGCGAGGCCGTCAGGATGCAGGATGTTCAAGACTTCCTCCTCCCATGATGTGAATTGTGGGGGTTGAGGTGGGGGTCCTCCGCCAGTCTTCTGCACGGCGATGTTGTGCCTGGATACCATGGAACGCACCTTCCCCCGTAGGTCGTTCCATCGCTTCCTGATGTCTTCCCGATTTCTGGGGTGCTGTCCCTCTGCGTTCACCCTGTCGACAATCCTCTGCCATAGCTCCGTCCTCCGGGCAATGCTGGTGTATTGGACCTGTGTGCCGAACAGCTGGGGCTCTACACGAACGATTTCCTCCACCATAACCCTGAGTTCGTCGTCTGTGAAGCGGGGTTGTCTTTGGGGTGCCATGGGGTGGTGTGTATGATGTGTGGGGTGGAGTATGTGTATTTAAGTGAGTTGAGTGTGGTGGTGTGTGTTGTTTTGTGTGTGGATAGTGTGTGGGTGATGGTGTTGAGTGGCTGTGGCTGTTATGTTTTGGATGCTGGTGTCTCGCTCTTGCCTTCTTTACGATTTTGTAAGCGTAGGGGTTTGTGGGTGATGTGGGTGTGTGTTTTATATTGTATTGTGTGTGTGGGAGTGGTGTGTGTATGTGTATCAGGTGTGTGGGATTCAAATCGTCCAATGTGGGTGAGTTTTGTTCGTTGGTGGGTATTCTGACCGCGCCGGTGTGTCCCGCCAATGGAATACCGCGTTTGAATGACCGCCGCGTGGATTCGTGGGTCGTAATGGGATGGGCGTATTTCTGTTGGCGTGGCGGTGGAGGTTTGGTCACCTCCACCTTTCCGCCGACCGCTGGTCTGGCGGTCTGTTGTGGCGGTCGGATTTTCGGAGGTTTGCCTTCTGCGGGTCAGAATGACCGTGGCGGGTTTCCGCGACCGCGGCGGGATTATGGAGGATTTCTGACCGGCGGTAGGCGCCTTTTACCGCCGAGGTCAGAATGACCCCCATAAAGCCTATGCCACATACCCTAAACTTTTAAATACCAAGCAACTTCCCCTATTGGCATGTAGGGCTTTTTTTAGGGGAAAATTACAGGTATTAAAAGGGAAGGCTTAGGCCTGGAAAAAGGTTTATTTTGCAAGGTCTAAATGACAGTTTACAACTGCCCACTCAGGGTGCAATGGCAGGCCTTTCAACATGATTTACAGTGACATTTTCATGGCTGGTAGAACGAGTGCAGAAGTTTACTAGTCACATTTAACTTACGGGCCACTGATACATGTTTTACCATATACAAGGGACTTACATGTAAATTAAATATGTCAGTTGGGTATGTGCCAATATTATCATGTTTAATGTAGAAGCACTTTACTATTGGTTAACAGGAGTAAAGTGTGCAGAGTCCTATGGTCAACAAAAATGGGTTGAGCTACAGAGGCAAAAATGTGGGGGGCATACCACATGAAAGATTGTGATCTCCAACATATATCCTTGAAAAGGTATTTGTTCAAGAAAGGAAAACATTTGTTGGCTGTAGCATGGTGGAAGTATTGTGCGGTATGTATGGGGAGTTTTACCATGTAATACTAGCACGTTACCCAGTAGTGGACCTTGGATTAACACTAGTAAACCTTAGCTCAGTCCTGGTGGTATGGCAAAGAGCAGTCAGGCTACTTAGAGGAACATATGTAAAGAATGTCACAATACCAACACGGATGATAAGTAAATGACACGACTCAAAAGAAATCCGACACCAATTTAGAAAAATAATGCATACATTTGTATAAATTTAGTGACCAAAATGAACTTTTTAAGTTACATACAACCAACATTTTAGAAAATAGGGTACTTTCACTGTTCAAATGGCTCCCATTGAAGTCATTGGAGAAAATCAAAGTGTGCACTCCGGCACTTGTAGGGTGAGCTCAGGTGTACCCACTTGGACTTAAGGTTCTGTAGGGCCCTAGACCAAGAGTCAACAGTCATTTTTTTATTACCTTGCCCATGGTGCAGGGTGCAGAGGTGCTTTGGCTGTTCTTGGTGCTGACGGCTCCGTGGCTGAATGGTGCATTTGCATCACTTAGCTAATGGGTACTTGGCAGTGGACACATGCTCCACCCTTAGATGTAAAGGTCTTGGGGGGGCATGACCAGAAATCGAAAGTTGGAACTTTGCCTCCAAGTCCAGTGGCTCTGGGGGCAGAGGTGGCTTCTTGCTGTCAATCACAAGCATTGGTTGCACCAAAGTTGCTGAGCTGCTCCTCTTGAGGTCACTCTCTTCAGGATGCACATCTACAGGACGGTGGTCATTGCCAACATCGGTCTCTATGCTGGGGGTCTGCTCTGGAGTCAGTGATGTCCGAGTGGCTGTTGATTTTTGGAGTTGTGACAAACAAGCCTTGGTAGCTGCAAAGGTGGTCCACTGGTACTTCGATGGCTTGAGGTAATCTGGCGGAGAGTAGAGGCTTGAATCTTGGCAGAGACCTCACTGCTACTCTTTGGATGATGGACACTGAGTTTCTTGAAACTCACTCACACAGAGCCTTTGGGGTCACAGGTGTTTGACTTCAGCAAGATGTTTACTCTTGCAGTTAACAGGGTACTGGTACCACCAGTCAGGGGAGTCTTGCTTGGCTTCTTAGTGTCCACTGGAGTCCCTCTTGCTGGGACCAATAAGTCTTTAACTCAGGCACATGTCAGTCACTCAGTTCAGTGGTGGTCCACTTAGGTCACCTCTGTGTCCTCTCTTCGTGCTGCGGCTGGAGTCCCAGTCTTATTGTCGGTCACAATGTCTTCCTTGTACTGCTTCTACTTCACAAGTAAGATCTAACTTTCTGGTGCCAGGGAAGCCCCTTAAAACCTGGTTGTAGAGAGCATTGAGTGTGAGGGGAGCAGTGGCCAATGGACTACTGGTCCCTGTGGATAGCCAGACCGTGTAGTGACTATTTCCTGTGGAAATAGGTTACTTTCCTACCCAGTGGCACAACCCTTCCTTGGCTGTACAGACCCCCTAGCCCACCCTAAAGGTGCGGCTAGTCTTTAGGGAGTGTACACCCCCTGCATAGCTAATTATCCCTCCTGTTGGGCTGGGCAGGGCAGGGAGAGCTTTGTCTTCCACTGTGGGACAAGTCATTAAATTTCAAGGGTGGATGATGCCTTTGAGACGCACCGCCTTGTTTACCTTTTCTCACTAGCCAGCCTGGGACAAAGAAGGTGTGACTTCCTGCCTGCTCAGGTCCTTTGTCTCCATCCCGTGGAAGTACTAGCACAACCATCAGGAGGGCTGACTTTTGTCTGTGGTGGCAGAGGCTCAAGGAGCTCGCCAAAACAGCAGAGAGATTGGTAACTTGGTGGGCACCCTCTAACGGTGCCACCTGGTCACATGCTAGTTAATCCTGAGCATGTTATCCTATGGACTTCCAGTTTTCCATGTTAGCTTACATTTTAAATGCTATCACAAGATCATATATGCTCATGTATTTGTGTCCTCACTCATAGAACACTGCACCCTGCCTCCCGGGCTGTAGGAGGCCTGCTTTAGGGGGTGAGTGACCAGCACCATGGGCAGTAAAGGGACTATGCCTGCACCTGGTGTGGGCAGAGTCACACTTGTGCAGCAGGCTGCCTGTGTAGGCTGACATGGTTACTCTGCATTCTCAAAAGAAACACTTTACAACATTGGCTGTTCCATTAGGAGTTTAATTTAATCTCAGCTCCCCTTCACCACCCCACCAATAATACAGAAGATCCCGTGCTTAGGCTCCCATGTTAGTTGGTACATGGAGGAACTCAGACTGATGAAATACCACTGCAAACAGCTAGAGGAAAAATGGAGAATGAGCTGAGACAATACAGGCAGTGCCATGTTTAAATCCCACTAAGACTCTACCACCAAATGATCCAGACCACAAAACGCACTGCTCTTACAGACAGTATTGATGCCAGCACCAAAAGAAGCAAAGAAATATTGATCATTGTGAAAATTGTGCCTCACCATCAGCCTCCTCAATCTCAAATCACTCACTCACTCACAGGAGCTGTACAACATTCTCTCTCAATTCTTCAGCAAGAAAAACACCAACATTTAGAGCAACTTCAGTCCTCACCTCAATCCAACAGACTTTGTCAAATACCTCCTGATCTTATCCAAAGAACCAATGCTAACCACATGGTCATTATCAGCTCAGAAAAAATGACTGCTACCATGACATCAATCCACTCAGCGACCCCATCAGACCTCTGCCTCCACACAGCTTATTCCAGAGGACTGCAATCCATCAACCCTATGCTCACACCCATTCTGAATGCATCCACCTCTTCTGCGACATTCCCAGATGCTTGGAAACACACAAGTCCCTCCAATGATGCAGAAACCCTCTGAGGACTCTTCAAAGTTCACCAACTATAGACCGATCTCCCTGCTACCATTCCTGGCCAAGGTCCTGGAGGAAATCAACAGCCATGTCACCAAATACCTTAATGAAACCAACTTCTTGACACAACTCAGTCTGGTTTCAGACCCAGTTACAGCATGGAAACATGGATTTTGACATGAAAACCATTCCTCACCAAAATATTGTACTTTTCAGTTAGGCATTTCTGACCTGGTGGGTTTGAATCTCAGCAAGGTCACTGGTACATTTATGAGTCATTATGCGTACCTTTTATTCTAATATAATTCCTAAGCAAGGGCATCTGACGTTATAGCAATAGAAAGATGACTATATGTGTTACCTAAAAATGTCATGCTACTGTGAGTTACACATTCATTTAATCTGAACACACAAAGAACTGTTTCTCGCACTAACATATTAACTGTGTTCTGGTTTAACTTTCAGGCAGAATGTAAGGATGGCGGCCAAATACTGCCAAATTATGACCATAGAGGAAAGAGCTCAGACAGACAGACACTTTACCACACCGACCGCCAGGGCGGAATCAACAGGCACCACAGCAGTAGCCGCCTACAGCCAGGCGGAAGCCAACGTTCTGCACACTGTATTATGACATCCCAATCCGCCACCTTTTCCGGGGTGATACCAGCGACATCAAAAGCCTGGCGGAAACACTGCACAGAAGGGAAACAACTCACCATTGGAGACTCAGGGAAGAACCACGTCGCCATGGAGCCTGAACTGCAGATCTTCCCAATGATTTTCTACGTCCTGCTCTACCACGAAAACCAATGACGGTGAAGATGACCACGGTGAGTACATCTGCCTAGCACACAGGGGAGGGGGGTGGAAAAAGAGAGTGACACACACTCATAACACCCCCAACCCCAACACCATACACACAATCAGATGCAGTAATAGAACATATTTACCCCGTACCCCTCAGGAATAATGCAAGGACCACATGAATAGATGAAAGTCAGTGTAATTATATAAATAAAGTAGAAATACGTACATCCAATCTAAAAGTATATACATATGTACAAATCAAAGGACACTGCCCAGTCCTCAATGTGCGTGGGCCAAAGGGCCATATTACAAAGTCCAAGGCCCCACTTGTCTCCTGCAACAACAAGGAGAGAACTCAGCAGGGGCATCAGTTGGAAAATAGACAGGCACATCAGGGGGACGGGGAACGAGCGGTCACCTCAGCAGGCAGAAGGAAAAACACCACTGGTCCTGGAGGGGGCAACATGCTCTGTGCTTGTTCCTAGGAAGTGCAAGGCGACAGTCTCTCAAGTAGGTGATTTGCCAGCTGCCTGGTCCTGGGGAGTGCATGGCCATAGTCTCTCAAGTGGGTGATTTGCCCACTGCTTGGTCCTTGGGAGTGCATGGCCACAGTCTCTCAAGTGGGTGATTTGCCCACTGGTTCTGGGGAGGATAGGGTGAGTGGGTGTCATACGCACTGGTTCTGGAGGGATCATCGTGCCCTGTGATCTTCATCCTGGGGAGGATGGGGTGAGTGGGTGTGTTCCCCACTGGTTCTGCAGGGGGCATTGAGCCCCATGATGCAGAACGTGGTGAGTGCAGGGTCACAGTCTCTCAGGTGGGTGTCATACCCACAGTATTTGCAGGGGCAGGTCACACACCAGCCCATGGAAACAGGACTACAGACTGTCCGCCGGCGGAGATGGCGGCTCAATGGTGGTGCTGCTAATGCTGCCGCTGGTGGTGGGGGGAAGCTCCAGCCCATCCCCTGCAGCCTGGGACTGCTGCCACCTGGTGCTGCTTCTGCTGGTGGTGGGGGGAAACTGCTGCCCATCCCCTGCAGCCTCACACAGCTGCCCACTGGTGCTGCTGCTGCTGTTGGTGGTGGGGGGAAGCTCCTGCCCATCCCCTGCAGCCTCGGACGGCTGCCCACTGGTGGTGGTGCTGCTGCTGGTGGTGGTGGGGGGAAGCTCCTGCCCATCCCCTGCAGCCTCGGATGGCTGCCCACTGGTGGTGGTGGTGCTGCTGGTGGGGAGAGGCTCCAGCCCATCCCCTGCAGCCTCAGACGGCTGCTCACTGCTGGTGGTGGTGCTGATGGTGCTGCTGCTGCTGGTGGTGGTGGTGGGAAGCTCCTGCTCATCCCCTGCACCCTCGGATGGCTACCCACTGCTGGTGGGGGTGCTGGTGTTGGTGCTGCTGCTGGTGGTGGTGGGTGTAGGAAGGTAGCCTTGTTACCCCAACTTGTGGTCTGTTTGTGAGTATATGTCAGGGTGTTTTTACTGTCTCACTGGGATCCTGCTAGCCAGGACCCCAGTGCTCAAAGTGGAAACCCTATTTGTCAGTGTGTGTGATATGTGTCACTGGGATCCTGCTAGCCAGGACCCCCATGCTCATAGTCTGTGGCCTATATGTGTTCCCTGTGTGGTGTCTAACTATCTCACTGAGGCTCTGCTAACCACAACCTCATTGTTTATGCTCTCTCTGCTTTTAAAATTGTCACTGCAGGCTAGTGACTAATTTTACCAATTCTCATTGGCACACTGGAACACCCTTATAATTCCCTAGTATATGGTACCTAGGTACCCAGGGAATTGGGGTTCCAGGAGATCCCTACAGGCTGCAGCATTTCTTTTGCCACCCATAGGTAGATCAGACAATTCTTACACAGGTCTGCCACTGCAGCCTGAGTGAAATAACATCCATGTTATTTCATAGCCATTTTACACTGCACTTAAGTAACTTATAAGTCACCTAAATGTCTAACCCTCACTTAGTGAAGGTTAGGTGCAAAGTTAATAAGTGTGAGGGCACCCTGGCACTAGCCAAGGTGTCCCCACATCGTTCAGGGCAAATTCCCCAGACTTTGTTGGTGCGGGACACCATTACACGCGTGCACTATGCATAGGTCACTACCTATGTATAGCGTCACAATGGTAACTCCGAACATGGCCATGTAACATGTCTAAGATCATGGAATTGTCACCCCAATACCATTCTGGTATTGGGGGCACAATTCCATGATCCCCCGGGTCTCTAGCAGAGAACCCAGGTACTGCCAAACTGCCTTTCCCGGGGGTTTCCAATGCAGCTGCTGCTGCTGCCAACCCCTCAGACAGGATTCTGCCCTCCTGGGGTCCAGGCAGCCATGGCCCAGGAAGGCAGAACAAAGGATTTCCTCTGAGAGAGGGTGTTACACCCTCTCCCTTTGGAAATAGGTGTGAAGGGCTGGGGAGGAGTAGCCTCCCCCAGCCTCTGGAAATGCTTTGATGAGCACAGATGGTGCCCATCTCTGCATAAGCCAGTCTACACCGGTTCAGGGATCCCCCAGTCCTTCTCTTGCGTGAAACTGGACAAAGGAAAGGGGAGTGACCACTCCCCTGACCTGCACCTCCCAGGGGAGGTGCCCAGAGCTCCTCCAGTGTGTCCCTGACCTCTGACATCTTGGAAACAGAGGTGTTGGGGACACACTGGACTGCTCTGAGTGGCCAGTGCCAGCAGGTGACATCAGAGGCTCCTTTTTATAGGCTCTTACCTCTCTTGGTAGCCAATCCTCCGTCCTTGGTAGCCAAACCTCCTTTTCTGGCTATTTAGGGTCTCTGCTTTGGGGAATTCTTCAGATAATGAATACAAGAGCTCACCAGAGTTCCTCTGCATCTCCCTCTTCGCCTTCTACCAAGGATAGACCGCTGACTGCTCCAGGATGCCTGCAAAACCGCAACAAAGTAGCAAGACGACTACCAGCAACATTGTAGCGCCTAATCCTGCAGGCTTTCTCGACAGTTTCCAGGTGGTGCATGCTCTGGGTGTAGCCTGCCTTCACCCTGCACCAGAAACTCCTAAGAAATCTCCTGTGGGTCAACGGAATCTTCCCCCTGCTAACGCAGGCACCAAAGGACTGCATTACAGGTCCTCTGGGTCCCCTCTCATCCTGACGAGCGTGGTCCCAGGAACACAGCAACTCCGTCCAAGTGACTCCCACAGTCCAGTGACTCTTCAGTCCAAGGTTGGTGGAGGTAAGTCCTTGCCTCCCCACGCTAGACTGCAAAGCTGTGTACTGAGTGATTTGCAGCTGCTCCGGCTCCTGTGCTTTCTTCCAGGATTTCCTTCATGCACAGCCTAGCCTGGTTCAACAGTACTCCGTCCTGCAGTGCACAACCCTCTGAGTTGGCCTCCGACGTCGTGGGACCCTCTTTTGTAACTTCGCATGGACTCCGGTTCACTAATCTTCTAAGTGCCTGTTGGGGTACTTCTGCGGGTGCTGCCTGCTTCAGTGAGGGCTCTCTGAGTTGCTGAGCGCCCCCTCTGTCTCCTCCTCTAAAGGCGATATCCTGGTCCTTCCTTGTCCTCAGCAGCACCCAAAAACCTCTATGGCGACCGTTGCAACTAGCAAGGCTTGTTTGTGGTATTTCCGTGTGGGAACACCTCTGCAAGTTTCATCGCGATGTGGGACATCTTTCCTCCAAAGGAGAAGTTCCTAGTCCTCTTCTTTCTTGCAGAATTCCAAGCTTCTTCCATCTGGAGGCAGCTTCCTTGCACCTTCATCCAGGGTTTCCTGGGCTCCTGCCCCCCCAGACACTGTGCCGACTATTGGACTTGGTCCCTTTGCCTTGCAGGTCCTCAGGTCCAGAAATCCGTTGTCAGTGCACTGTTGGTGTTTGTTGTTCTTGCAGAATCCCCCTATTGTGACTATTGTGCTCTCTTGGGGTAGTAGGTGTACTTTACTTCTACTTTTCAGGGTCTTGGGATGGGGTATCTTGGACACCATCACTGTTTTCTTACCGTCCCAGCGACCCTCTACAAGCTCCCATAGGTTTGGGGTTCATTCGTGATTCGCATTCCACTTTTGGAGTATATGGTTTGTGTTGCCCCATACCCATGCTTGCCTATTGCAACCTATTGTAATTCTACACTGTTTGCATTACTTTTCTGACTCTTATTTACCTATTTCTGGTTTGTGTACATATAACTTGTGTATATTACTTACCTTCTTACTGAGGGTACTCACTCAGATACTTGTGGCATACTGTCATAAAAATAAAGTACCTTTAGTTTTAGTAACTCTGTGTATTGTGTTTTCTTATGATATTGTGCATATGATATAAGTGGTATAGTGGGAGCTTTCCATGTCTCCTAGTTGAGCCTAAGCTGCTTTGCCATAGCTACCTTCTATCAGCCTAAGCCGCTAGAAAGACCTCTATTCTACTAATAAGGGAGAACTGGACCTGGCACAAGGTATAAGTACCTTTGGTACCCACTACAAGCCAGGCCAGCCTCCTACAGTATCTTGGACACCCTTAGTGTTTTCTTACACTCCCAGTGACCCTCTACACACTACACTAGGTCTCGGTCCATTTGTGGTTCGCATTCCACTTTTGGAGTATATGGTTTGTGTTGCCCCTAGGCCTATTGTCTCCTATTGCATTCTATTGTATTCTACAGCTTTTGCACTACTTTTCTAAGTGTTTTACTTACCTGATTTTGGTTTGTGTGTATATTTTGTGTATATTACTTACCTCCTAAGGGAGTATAACCTCTGAGATACTTTTGGCATATTGTCACTAAAATAAAGTACCTTTATTTTTAGTAACTCTGAGTATTGTGTTTTCTTATGATATAGTGCTAAGTGATATAAGGGGTATAGTAGGAGCTTTGCATGTCTCCTGGTTCAGCCTAAACTGCTCTGCTAAAGCTACCTCTATGAGCCTAAGCTGCCAGAACACTACTAATCTACTAATAAGGGATAACTGGACCTGGCACAAGGTGTAAGTACCACAACGTATCCACTATAAGCCAGGCCAGCCTCCTACAGTGGGGGGAAGCTTCTGCCCATCCCCTGCAGCCTCGGAAGGCTGCACCACCATGGTTGGTGGTGGGGGCTCTGAATGAGTCCCCGCACCAGGCCCTTTATCCTTTATCCTTGCTGCTGCAGGACCCTTGCCCCTCCTGACAGCAGCTGGGGATGGCTCACTGCACTTCCTGACAGCAGCTGGAGATGGCCCCTTGCCCTTCCTGGCAGCAGCTGAGGATTTCTCCTTGCCCTTTAGGGCAGCAGCTGGGGATTGCTCCTTGTCCTTCCTGGCAGCAGCTGGGGGTGGCACCTTGACCTTCAAGTCAGCAGCTGGAGAGGGCTCCTTGCCCTTCCTGGCAGCACTTGGGGTAGGCACCCTTTCTGTGGCTGCCTGGTACCCGGGATCCTTTCCCACCACGAATTGCTGTGGACACTACTGGGCCCATGGACTGGGTGGCTGAGGTGCTTGCCAGGGTTATAGTCACCCTGGCCAGACGTGAAGGATGGGGGAGAGGGGTAGGGAAGAGGTCAATGGTGGAGATGAAACGCTTTTCAGGGACATTGGGGCGGGAATAAGGTGAAGGTTTAGCAGTGGAGGAAGAGGGAGTGGGTGTAGGAGGTGTCAATCTACTGTGTTTGTCTGCAGGTGCATGGGCTGGATGCTGTTGTGAGGTGGATGGTTGTTGGGTGCCTAAGTGCTTGCATTTGTGTACTTTGGGGGGGGTGCAGACACAGTGGGAGAGGACACAGGGGATGTGTGCATAGCTGTTGGGGTGGTGTCTGCCAGTGAGGTATGTGTTCTGATAGGTGTGCTGGTGATTGCGGTAGTGGATGAGGATGTAGTGCATGCAGGTGGGAGTGTAGATGCAACTGGGAGGGAGGTGGAGAAGGAGGAGGAGGGGGACACAGTGGAGGTAGTGGATGTTGGTATGTCTGCACCTGGATGGTGTTTGTGTGAGTGCCTGTGAGATGATGTGTGGTGCTTCTGTTTTCCTGTGCCACTCTTGTGTGTTGTCTTGTGTGCATGCTGGTCTGCCTGTGTGCTTGCAATAGGTTGTGGTTGAGGGGAATGGGTTTGGGTAGAGGAATTTGTAGGGGGGAGGGTAGAAACAGCGACAATGGCTGCCATCAGAGAGGAGGCCAGAGCCTGGATTGATCTCTGTTGGGACGCAAAACCAGTGTGAATGCCCTCCAGAAATGCATTGATCTGTTGCATTTGGGCTGCTAGCCCCTGGATGGCATTCACAATGGTTGACTGCCCAACAGAGATGGATCGCAGGAGGTCAATAGCCTCCTCACTCAGGGCAGCAGGGCTTGCTGGGGAAGGGCCTGAGGTGCCCGTGGCGAAGGAGATGCCCACCCTCCTGGGTGAGTGCCACGGGCAACTTGATGAGTGGTTGCTGGGAGGGTGGTACTGGTACGGGGGTGGCGGCTCTACCTGTAGCTGGGGTGGTCACAGAGGTGTCCGCCACCACCAGGGAGCTTCCATCAGAGGAGCTTTCCGTGCCCGAACTGTCCCCTCTAGTCTCTGCCATGGTGCTCCCCTCGCCCTCTGTCCCACTGGTGCCCTCACCATCGGTGGACTCTGCCTCCTGGGTCCTGTGGGATGCAGCTCCCTCCGTCGCCGGTGCCTCTGCTCCTCCACCAGATGATGCTAATGCACATAAGAACAGGATGACCAAACAAAAAGGGGGGAGACAAAGGATACACTTGGTCAATGGCTGCACCTACACCACCGTTGGTGTACACACCACCCTCCCACACAGGGAACAGCACTATGCAATGCACTACCAGTAACAATGCTAGTCACCAGGACATGAGGAGGGGCACATACCGCCAACTGAAGCATACCTGCGACCCACACAGCCCTGCCCAGTAGTGGATGCCTACTAGCTAGGTTGGAGGAATAGCACATCAGAACCCTTGCCAACATGGGACCTACTCTGAAATGTCAGGCCTGGCCTAGGGGCACCCACAGACACACATCTGCCACCCGGATACCACCCCACCAGGTATAAGGCGTAATGATGGGCACTGTACTCACCCCCTTGTGGCTGCTGTGATGCCCTTAAGTGCACATCCAGCTCCGGATAGGCCACTGCCAGTATGAAGGCCATCAGGGGGGTCAGGGTTCGACGGGCACCCCTCCTGTATTGGGAGGCCATCCCCAGCTGGGCCTCTGCCATCTTCCGTGCCCAGCGTCTAAGGACCTCCCACCATTTCTGACAGTGGGTGCTCCGCTTTCTGTAGACCCCCACGGTCCGCACATCCTTGGGATGGCACGCCATATACACTTCTTTTGATGGGCGCTGACCTGCAGAGGAAATACACACAGGGAAAGGTATTAGTCAGACCATCCTGGCTGTTACAGTCATGGCCCACCATACCCCTTCCAATCCCCATTTGCACAGACATGGCCCAGCACACAAGCTGCACGCCGCCCAGGGCCCATCCATCAACCCCCCCACAAGACCTTCACACACACCACTCTATGCATTCATGCCCCATGCATCGTGCTCCCAGTGTACTCACCTATTGGTCCGGAGACCCATATAGCAGTCCGTATTGGGGTAGGACCACTTCCACTAGTCTCTCCAACTTCGCCGAGGTGAAGGCAGGGGCCCTTTCCCCAGTCACACGGGCCATGGTAGGTTCCAGGCACAGGTCACAGCAGCACATGCAGTGTAGGTCCTCTCCTGTTGATGGTCAGGTAGCAAGTGAGTGAACAGATAGAAAATGGCAGTGATGTCTGCGGTGGTGCATACCGTCACCTCCGGCATACATCACCAACACAAACCACCTCCCACAACGGCGCACCATGTCAGCGTTATTACCTCTCTTCCACGTGTCCCTCCATATAGGACAGGCGGACGCCATTTCAGGGGAGGGAGGCAGGCCATGGATCATAACTTCATCACATATCACAATTGTACATACAAGACAAATGCCACTAATACATTTAAAATGCACATCATGCATTGAACTGTAGTGGCTACAATGTACAGTTTATGACCGGCTCCTCACTTATTTGCCCCATAGATTGCAACAGCTGAGGATGAATGGGAGATGAAGATATCCCCGTGTACAGACCCCTGGTAGACTTGGCAACAAGGACAGTCACATTATCCTCACCTACAGACTTGACAGGGTCACACTCACGGAGCTGTGTGCCCAACTGGAACCTGACCTGATATCTGCTATCCGTCACCCAACTGGGATGTGCAAGTGCTATCTGTGCTCCATTTCTTGGCAACTGGTTCTTTCCAAGTGACAGTGGGCTTGGCAGCAGGAATGTCACAGCCAATGTTCTCAATAGTGCTGACCAGAGTGGTGGCTGCCCTGATTAAACACATGTGCAGCTACATTGTTTTTCCCCCAGGTGGAGGATTTGGCCACAGTGAAGGCTGACTTCTATGCAATGGGACATATCCCCAACATCATTGGGGCGATTGATTGAACACATATTGCATTTGTCCCCCCCCCCGGCAAAAAGAACGGGTCTTCAGAAATTGAAAAAGTTTTCACTCAATGAATGTCCAGATGGTGTGCCAGCTGGACAAGTACATCTCCCACGTCAATGCTAAGTATCCTGGGTCTGTGCATGATGTCTTTATCCTGAGGAACAACAGCATTCCAAATGTGATGGGCCAACTACAGAGGCACAGGGTGTGACTAATAGGTAAGCCCTGGTTCCCACCCAGTGGATGTTTGTGTATGGGTATGGTGTGGGCCATACGGAATAGTGTGTGGCTAACTGTTGTCCCTCGATATTTGAAAGTGACTCTGGTTACCCCAACCTATCATGTCTACTGACTCCTGTGAGGAATCCCAGGACAAGGGCTGAGGAACGTTACAATGAGGCACATGGGTGAACAAGAAGGATCATTAAATGTACCTTTGGCCTCCTGAAGGCCAATTTTCGGTGCCTCCATCTAACTGGTGGATCCCTGTGCTACTCACCCAAGAAGGTCTGCCAGATAATCGTGGCATGCTGCATGTTGCATAACCTTGCCTTGAGATGCCATGTGCCGTTTCTGCAGGAGGAGGAGGCTGGAGATGGCTGTGTGGCAGCAGTGGACCCTGTGGAGAGTGAAGATGAGGAGGCAGAGGATGAGGATGAAGACAATAGAACTGCAATGATTAGACAATACTTCCAATGACACACAGGTAAGACAATGTAACTTCACATTTCATTGTCATTTTTTTGTTTCACATTGTGACTGGCAGGCTGCTATTTCCCACTTATACGCCCACTCACTGTACCCTTTGGCAACTCTTTTTGCAGATGTTGATGCCCCACTATCGCTCCTGGTGTGTTCACTGCAGCCAACTACAGCTCTTTCCTATTACTGTACAGTTGAATTACAATGTGTAAACCTTGTTAAACGAATACATATTTAAATCATTTCACATACTCTATACTTGTATTTTTTCAAAGTGTGTTTATTGCAGTGCTAAGAAGAAAAGGGAGAAGTGCAATGGGATGGGGTGATGATGGAGGAAAGTCCAGGGTATAGTTCCAGTCTATTTGTAGCACAGGTGCATTGTCCAAAGGGGCATAGGAAGGGGAGCAATGACAGTTCAAGGTGGACAGGGTGACAGAGTGGGACACAAGGGTGACTATCAGGAGAGTCGCATTTCATGGTGAGGGTCTTGGCAATAGTCTCTGGCTTCTGCCTGGATCGCAGGGAACATTTGCGAGGTGGTTCTCCCTCTGCAGGGGGAGGGGTGCTGGTGGCCTGTTGGTCCTGTGGCGGGGCCTCCTGTCCACTAGACGCAGCGGAGGTGGAGGGCAGTTCAGTAGTCTGGCTAGTGGCAGGGGCCCGCTGTTGTACGACTGCCTCCCTCATAATGTTGGCCATGTGTGCCAGCACCCCTGCAATGGAGACCAGGGTGGTGCTAATGGCCTTCAAGTCCTCCCTGTTCCCCTGGTACTGTCCCTCCTGCAGCCGCCTGTTCTCCTACACGTTGTCCAGGATCTGGCCAAGCGTATCCTGGGACTGTTGGTATGCTCCCAGGATCTCAGTGAGTGCCTACTGGAGAGTCGGTTCCCTGGGCCTGTTCTCCCCCTGGCACACAGCAGTCCTCCCAGCTTCCCTGTTGTCCTGTTCCTCTGTCCCCTGAACCGTGTGCCCATTGCAACTGACCCCAGGTCCCTGATAGTCTTGGGTTTGAGGTGTACCCTGGGGTCCCTGTAGTGGTGGACACACTGCTGATTGACGTGTCCTGGGGACAGAGGTATGGGTAATTGGGTGGGTGCTGTGGTGGTGTTTCCTGAGAGGGGAGGCTCTGTGGTGGTGTGTGACTGTGCCTGGGTAATCGACTGTCTGGAGGTCCCTGATGGGCCAGGTTGGTCATCCAGATCCAGGCTAGCACAGTCGGTGTCATCACTGTGGGCTTCTTCTGTGGAGGGACTGGATACAGCTGGCACCTCTTCTCCAGTCACATTGGCTGGGATGCATGTGGGGATGTAAATGCAGTGTTATTGTTTCTGTGTGTGACATATCGTGCATGGGTGAGATGCCCTCTATGGTTGCGTTGCAATTGCCCTGGCAGCTTTACCTTGTCTGAGTTGTTACGTGGTGGGCTAGCTGACTGTCTCTAGAGTGCATACTTTAGTGACAGGTGTTTATGCAGGGCTGTGAGTGGTGTCCGTGCATTGGTGGTGCATGCAGGGCTTGGCATTGGGATGAGTGAGTTGTGATTGTGGGGTGTGTGGGATGGAGTGGAGTGATGGGAGTGAGGGTGGGGGTATGTGATGGCATGCAGGTAGAGGGGTGATAGTAATAGAGAGTTGACTTACCAGAGTCCAGTCCTCCTCCTACTCCTGCCAGGCCCTCAGGATACAGTATTGCCAAGACTTGCTCCTCCCATGTTGTTAGTTGTGGGGGAGGAGGTAGGGGTCCACTGCCAGTCCTCTGTATTGCGAGCTGGTGTCTTGCAGCAGTGGAATGTTCCTTCCCCCGTAGGTCGTTCCACCTCTTCCTGATGTCATCCCTTGTACTGGGGTGCTGTTCCACGGCGTTGACCCTGTCCACGGTCCTCTGCCATCTTCCTAGCAATGGATATTTGCTGCACCTGTGCTTCAAATAGCTGTGGCTCTACCTGGATGATTTCCTCCACCATGACCCTTAGCTCTTCCTCAGAGAATCTGGGGTGTCATTGTGGTGCCATGGGGGTTGTGTGAGTAGTGTGGGTGAGGATGTGTAGGGTGATGTGTTGGGGTGTGTTCTGAGGTGCGTGGGTGGAGTATAGGTGATGGTGGTTTATGTCTCTGGTCTTGTCTGTGGTTGTGGTGTCTATCTCATGCCAATGGTTTGTGGTCGTAAAGGGTTGTGGGTAATGTGGGTGTCTGTTTTATAGTGGTGTGGGTGTATGGGTGTGGTGTGTGTATGGGTGTCAGATGTGTGTAGTTTGAATTGTCCAATGTGGTGTTGTTTTGTTTGAGTGTGTGTATTTTGAGTGAGGCGGTATGTATCGCCAATGGTTTACCACCATTTAATGTCCGCTGTGGTGATTTGTGGGTCATAATGTTGTGGGCTTAGTTCTGTTGGCATAACGGTGTGGGTTTGGATACCGCCATTTTATCACTGACCTTTGGTGTGGCGGATTTGTTTGTGTGTCATAATATGGTGAATGGATATCTGGGGCGGCGGCGGTATGTTGGCGGCAGTCAGCATGGTGGTAAGTGGGATTTACCGCCAATGTCATAATGAGGACCATATTCATGATTATGATGTGCTTGGACATGGCCTGAAAGTGCTGCACTTGTGACTTCATGGTATGAGGTTAGCAGTTCACACTTAGCAAAGATGACTAGGGACATAGAGACCGTGAGGGAATTCTGCCCACATGTCTGCCTGTGACAAAATGAAAAAAGTAACCAGTGCATCAACCAGTCTGAGAAAGTCCATTTTAGCCAATGAGGCAATACGTAATCCTGAGAAACTATGGTAAGCCAGTAAAATACTGGAGTAGTTTTACAACCCATACTAGTATGTGACTAACCATAGAGATTTCTGACAGCCCAGGTAACACTGGCATAAACAAGGGAATTTGGTTCTAATAAAAGGTAGCGTGTGAGTAAGATGGCAAGCTTGTGGCAAGCCAGTCAGACTGTGACACTCCTGTATACTCTGTGGGATAGACCATGTTATACTCGAGCAGTGTGTGACAATCCCATGATAAACAAAGACACACCTTTAAACCTATTTATCTGCTAAAAAGTAAGGTTCTCTGTTAGAAGTCAGGTTATTATGTATCACAACCAGGTGCCCTGTGACCAACAAGAGTAGCCTCTTACAGCCTGTTAAGCTTGCTAGAATTATATCAGCTTGTTACATTTGCTAAAATTATATTAGTTAAACTAAACTAACTCACTATCAAACTGAGCAGTTTGGGAAACATCCTCCACTGCTTTTTAGAAAACAAAATACAGTCTTTTATATCTCAGGCAGTTATTAGCAAAGCAGGGCAGTTCATTACTTCCATTATCCTGTTGCAGGCCCGGGCATTCTGGCACTGAGCACGAAAAACCAGTCAAATTGTCAACGTTAGTTGATCAAACTTCAATAAGTAGCCACTAAAGCTGTAAGTAACTATTAGTCAGAGTTAGGATAAGATTTTGTGATGCCAAATTCTTCAATTTGCAAAATCATAGGGTTTGCAACTGCACAATTCTTTTTTTCCTAATTACAAAACCCATTTTACATATTGGAAAAGTGTTTACAAATTGAAAAATAGCTTTTTCTACCCCGCCAAATAGCAATTTGGTAACGGCATCGAAGTAGTATTCCCTACAAATTACAGTTCCATATGGAGTATATCAATGGTTTGAGACCAAATTTCTAATCTCAAACCACTGAACAGTTACAGGCACCTAAAAGGAGGTGGCAACTGAGTCCCAATGGGAGACCTTTTCCAGTCTGCAAATCGTATTAGAAGACCTAGGGATGTAGGTGTGGTTCAGGGGACCACTGCTTGCTCCCTTAGATGTTTTCAAATGGAAAACTGATATTGTTTTTATAGTAGCACCAGATAGGTCTGCAGGTCAGGAGTATTTGTGCCCCACGATTTAGTAGCAGCTGAGGATTTGGTAGGCCAAGACGAGTTGGAAATGGATAGAATTTGGAGGGATATGGGGGAAATGTGATTGTGTGGGGTGCATGTGGTCAATTTTGAAGAAAGTATTTGTCAGGGTTCTCTTTCCCTTGTCCTCTGGGAGGTGACTTGCCGGGAATCTCCTCACATACCCATTGTTGTGTAGCTGTTTTTATGATATTTTCTTTTTATGCTTGTAGCTCTTAGTGAGAGCATGTATTGTTTATAGTTCTGTAATTTTTTCTTTCTTCCTTTGTTGAAAATTGGATATATAATGCTGCAAAAAAAAGAGAAGCTTTCAATTTGGAAATGCACAGATCGACATGGTGGTATTCTGCATCTTGTAGGCACCATCCCTGCATTTCACTGTGTGTCCTAAATATTTAGGGGTATATATATATATACAAACCCCTAGCGCCACATTGCACCGCCCTAGCATAATTTTGTTTTAAGCTAAGGCACTGTTAAGAAGGCCTTTCTACCGTTCCCACACCTGCAAGCATTGTGCCACTTTGTAAACCCTTGTGATACATTATGCCTGCGCCAGGCATAATGTATGCAAGGAGGGAGTTCTGACGCAGGGAGGTCAAAAAAAATGGCACAGTCACATTTACAACATTTCACTGCGCCATTTTTTCTGTCACTTTTAATGCCTGCCCGGAGCGGGTGTTAAAATGCCACACCCATTTTAATCAATGGGCCTCCTTGTGCTTTGCTACGCTAGCGTCAAAACTATTGATGCTAGTGCAGCAAAGTGCCACAACAGCATAAAAAATGATGACGCTATTGTCCTAACGACCGCCATGGTGCACCTTATTGTATATACAGCGCAACCATGGTGTTGTTTGGTGGGACATCGGCGACACAAGAAAAGTGGCACATTGGGACAAATGGCCCACTTTCTTGAAAATATCCCCCTAAATATCTTAAATATTGTGATGTTAAAAATATAACGGGAAATAATATTGCCGGTAGGAATATTTATTTTTAGCTATTTATTAGTGTCATTGTAAAAATAGCATTGCATGTTATATCATTGTAAGGAACATCATTTTCTAATGGATTTGATGTATGGTATTGATATATTGAAATTTTTTATTTTTTTTAATAATTTGAGAAGTGAGTTGTTGGTTTCATAGGGGAATATGGTGGGGAGTAAATTGAAATAATTGTTTTTGAAGATTTTTTATTTTAAAGTTATATTGTGTGATGTATTTTATTTTTATCTTTTAAAAAAAGTAAAATGATATATATATTATTTACTTTAGTTTTATATTTATTTACTCAATATGTACTTCATATAAGTTTTCAATAAATAATTTAAAAATACATTTATATGAATTTTAAAAACTAATCGTTTTTTACATTTCATTTTATATTTAGTTCGCTTGTCATATATCTCTATTTGAATGTTTTTGTAAATGTTATTTTTTTAACAATTACTGCACATTGTACCTGAAATTAAAAATAACGTAGTTTATTTTTATTTGTTGTTTACAAATACATTTATTTCACTAATTATGTATAACATTTGGTTTCAAATAATGGTGTTGTTGTAATATGATTGTTCAAAATATATCCACATTTATATTTTATGTTATTTGTTTAAGGTTTGATTATTGTAGACGTATATTTTTTTAAATATTCAATACATGACTTTGGATATGTAAAACGAACTCCTCAACACTAATATTTTTGGTAGAATGAGTATTAGAATTTTGAGGGAGTAGTTAGCTAGAACCCTTAAATGTCCAGCACTTTTCCAAACGTGTTTAAGTTTGAAGTGAGAATAGAAAATTCAACATCCTCAAAATGCAAAAATGTTCTAAATGTGATTTAGTTTGGAGCTGGTATAGGAAATGTGAGTGTCGCTCCTCCTCCCAAAAATCCAACACTCTTCTCAATGTGGTTTAGTTAGCTATGGACATAGTAAACCTGAGCTTCCCTTCCCCCATAGTCCAATATATTCCCCAATATGCTTACATTTGAGTGGGAATAGTAATTCTAAACCCCAAAAGTGCAACACTGTCCCCAGTGTAATTACAGTTTGAGTGGGAATAGTAAATCTGACCCTTGCTTCTACCAATGTGTAACACTTTCCCCAAATGTGTTTCAGTTTGGCTGGAGAATAATAAATTAGACCCCCCCCCTCATATGCACAACACTGATGTAGGTTATTTTGTCTAGTACATTTATTTATTTAGTTATATTTTTATCAGCATGAAAATTGAATTGTTTATTCATTCAGATAGTATGTAATATTTATTTTTACAATATTTAAAAAAAATACTAATATAGGGCCTGATTTCAATGTTGTTGGTAGGGAATACTCTGTCACAAATGTGACAGATATCCCGTCTGCAGTATTAGGATACCATTCCATCCTATGGGGATCATAATACTGAAGACAGTATATTCATCACATTTGTGGCGGAGTATTCCAGACGTCAACATCTAAATCAGGCCCATAGTTCTGATGATCAGTTTTTACTGAGGTTAAAAGATGTTGTTTAGTTGGTAGTTTCACACTAGGGTGCTTGCTATTGAGTCTACTTAAGGTAGGCCCTGTATGTTAGCAAAGAGTGTTAGTTTGCATGCTAGGACTTCTTGCATTTCCTTAGTTTGTTTTGCTACATTTGGCTTGAGTTCCTGCCGGCTTTGTTCTTTTTTTAACAGATTTCTCGGGATTGGTATACAGTGGGGTTGCTTTCCACAAGCATTCATTCGGAAGAAATGTGCAATTCTTAAACTAGATTCTCATTACTTCTCTGGATATGATGCTGCTGTAAACATTCCACCATGGAATGTTACACTTGGGCTGGCGTCTGTTGCCTAATCAATACATGCCATCAACCCAAATATCTTCAAACTCATCCTAGTTTTGTTTTATGTTTTTATAGAGAAATTTGATAAGCATGTTGTAAAGTTTAATGACTTTGTTGCAGGGATTTCACTTATTTTGCATGCAAATTCTAGGTTAGGTGTGTATTCTTGGAGGTGCCTCCATATGCTCTGGTTAAAATGAGTGTAGCACTCCTCAAGTACACTGATGTGTATGTATATTTTGGGCCACATGTATCAAGCATTTTTGCATTCACAAACGGTGCGAATCGCAAAATTCTCCATTTGCAAATGCAAAAATGCCTTTCACAATGTATGAAAGGCATTCACTGTACAATTTTAAGGAATCGCTAAAATTGCAATTCCTTAAAATTGCGACCCCATTTAGAGAATCGTAAATTGCGATTCTCTAAATTGGAAATCGCAAATAGAGAATTCCTATTTGCGATTTCCAAAGAACATATATCAAGCATTTCCTAAATGCAAATTGGGCATTTAGGAAATGCAATTACCACCAAATCCAATTTGGTGGTAACCATGTGCAAATGCATTTTTAAAATTGACATGTAGCGCACACATGCCCGTAAGACATGTGTGTACTTCACATGTCTGTAAAAAAAAAAATGGGGTGCAGCAGAGGGGGCCTTAGGACCCCAGCACCCTGAGATTTGCATTTCCTAATTTGTGAATTCCTAAATGGAATTCTCAATTTGGGAAATGCAAAACAATTCGCACCTACAGGCCCATAGGTGCGAATGGGGTCGCATTCTCTATTTGCGATTAGTTAATAGCATTTGCAAATTTTAAGAAATCGCTATTACCGAATCGCAAAATTCATACATACCATTTTGCATTTCTTAAATCGCGATTTCTTAAAATTCGCTATTTAAGAAATGAAATTCAGTTTTTTGATACATCTAGCCCTTTATGTATAGTGGAAATCATCGCCTATTGGGAAATGAATGATGATTTGTTGATCTTTATTGTTGTTTTTATTTGTATGTCAATTAGCATTTAAAAGTCACACTTAGGCCCTCATTACAACATTGGGGGTAAATCCCATTTACCGCCGTGCAGAAGACCGCCAACACACCGCTGCGGCGGCAGAATTCCGCTAAGCTATTAGGACCCACAGCTCGGAATCCGCCATAATCCAGACACCCACACAAGTCCGCCACACCAACGGTCAGTGATAAACTGGCGATAACAAAACCGACACCGTCACACCAACAGGAATACGCCCACACTATCACGACCCACGAATCCACGCGGCGGTCTTTCAACCGCGGTATTCCATTGGTGGTACACACCGCCGCGCTCAAAAAACACACACATTTACAAAACACAACTACATTGGACAATTCGAAATACACACACCTGATACACATACACACACCACTCCCACACACCCAATCCAATATAAAACACACACCCACATCACCCACAAACCCTTACTACCAAAATTTTGAAAGAAGGGCAGAGAGAGACACCACCAGAAACAACATTAGCATCCACAGACATACAACATCATCACTCACACAACATCCACACACCTCAAACAACACACAACAGCACATCCCCTCACACATCACAACACACACCACCTCACACATCACCTACACCACATCATGGCACCTCAACGACACCCCAGGTTCTCTGAGGAGGAGCTCAGGGCCATGGTGGAGGAAATCGTCCGGGTAGAGCCACAGCTATTCGGATCACAAGTGCAGCACACCTCCATTGCTAGGAAGATGGAGCTATGGCGCAGAATCATCGACAAGGTCAACGCAGTGGGACAGCATCCAAGAACACGGGATGACATCAGGAAGAGGTGGAACGACCTACGGGGGAAGGTGCGTTCCGTGTTCTCCAGACACCAAATTGCAGTACAGAGGACTGGCGGTAACCCCCACCTTCTCCCCCACAACTAACAACATGGGAGGAGCAAGTCTTGGCAATACTGCATCCTGAGGGCCTCGCAGGAGTAGCAGGAGGAAAGGACTCTGGTAAATCAACTCTTAACTATTATATCCCTCACCCTACCTGCAAGCCATCACATACCCCCACCCTCATCCTCATCCCCATCACTCCAACACCTCACATATGTCCCACTATCACAACCCACCCATCCCAACACCAAGCCCTGCATGCAGCACCAAAGCATGGACACCCATCACCAAAGCATGTCCACTACAGATACCCACACAGACCCCAAACCAAATATCACACAAGGACCTAGACAAGAATGCAAGCACTGGAGTACAGGGTCACTCACCCATTGCACACGATGGCACACGCAGATGCAATAATCATGCGTGTACAACCATGCAGGACCCCTACCCAACGTCACCGGACAGGAGGTTCCAGACATATCCAGTCCCCCCCACAGAAGAGGCCCACAGTGATGACAGCAGCTCTGCACAACTGGATCAAGATGACGAGCCCGGCCCATCTGGGACCTTGGGACAGTCGGTTCCCCTGACACTGGCACAAGCCACCACAGAACCTCCCCCCTCAGGAAACACCAGCACAGCACCCACCCAGTGGGCCCATCCCTCTGTCCCAAGGACACGTCAAGCAGCAGTGTGTCCACCACTACAGGGAACCCAGGCAAACCCATGACCCCAAGAAAATCATGGACCTGGGGGCAGTGGCAGTGGGCACACGGTTCATGGATTGTTGCACGATCAAGTCAGTAGGTGTCTCTCTTCCATTGTCGACAGGTCCACCAGCGGTCTGCACACCGGAGGATGCCGCCATCTCATCACCTGCCCCAGCGGACGTTCCCTATGGAGGAAAACAGCGAGCAGAGAGTCAGCCAACACTGAGGTATCACAAAATGTCATTTGCACACCTTTATTAATTCACAATGTGCCTGTTACTGTGTGTATGCAAGGCCTAGATAGGTGTGACACAGTTATTATTAATGCCATGTGGCCCCCTGAAATGACGGCTGCCTGACCTGTAAGGTGGGACAAAGGGATATGAGGTAACTGCGCTGGAGTTCTACACCATTGTGGAAGGCAGTCGAAGACCGCGGAGCAATCCTGCATTGGTTAACATTGGACCCTATGGGTCCCAGGAGCCAACGACGATGTACGCCAGCGGTTAAGGTACGCCCCGCCGCGGACGTGCCTGCCATTTTCTGTCTGTTCACTCACTTGATACCTGACATTCAACAGGAGAGGACCTACACTGTAAGTGCTGCTGTGACCTCAGTCTGGAAGCGACAATGGCTCATGTGTCTGGGGAAAGGGGCCCTGCCTTCACTTCGGAGGAGTTGGAGAAACTAGTGGATGGGGTCCTCCCCCAGTACACACAACTGTACGGTCCTCCAGACAAACAGGTGAGTACACTGTGAGCATGCTGCATGGGCAATGCCTGTTTGTAGTGGTGTGGATGGAAGATACATGGGGGCGGGGGCTGAGGCCTGCATGAGCGGATGGTGAGTGTATGTGCGTCAGGGCAAGGGTGGGAACGTGGGCCAATGAGTATGACGGTCCAGACAGGTAAAGATTTTCCTTTTCCCCTGTACTATTCCTCTAAGTCAGCGCCCACCAGAAGAAGGATATTTGGCGTGCCATCGCTAAGGACGTCCGGACCCTGGGGGTCCACCACAGATGGAGCATCCACTGCCAGAAAAGATGGGGGGACCTTCGCCGCTGGAGCAAGAAGACGGTGGAGGCCCAGCTGGGGATGGCCTCCCAACGTGGGAGGGGGTGCCCGTCGCACCATGACCCCCCTGATGTTCCGGATCCTGGTGGTGGCGTATCCGGAGTTAGATGGGCGCTTGAGGGCATCACAGCAGCCTCAAGGGGGTGGGTACAGTCACATTCATCTGACTCTGCGCGCATTACGAGGTGTCTGGGTGGGGGAGGTGGGCAGTGGGTTCCCCTAGGCCAGGGCGAGCTTGATAGGAAAGGTCCCTTGTGAGGCAGGTTCAGTGGAACCCCAACCCCACTAGTGGTTAGTGCCATCTACACCTAGTCAGGCTCCTGTGACTTTCATTTGTGCAGCAATTGAACTTAGGCCTTCTACCCCATGGGCATGTGAATAATCTAGGAACTATAGGGGCATGGTGTAGTGCAGAGGGCTGCTGTGTCTGTAGTGTCCGCCAACGGTAGTGGTGTTGCATACACTGAATATGTCTTTTTTCTGTCTCCCCTCCTCTTTTTGTAGTCTCACTGTTCTTGTGTGCAATAGCATCATAAGGTGGAGGAGAAGTGGCACCGGAGCAGGAGGGAGCTGCATCCCACTTGGCCCTGGAGGGCGAAACAACAGAGTCTGAAGCCACCAGTGGGATGGATGGGTGAGGGGAGCTCCACGGCGGGGACAGGAGGTGACAGCAGTGACAGCGACTCCTCCTCTGATGGGAGCTCCCTTGCGGTGGCGGACCCCTCTGTGCCCCCTGCATCAACAGGTAGAGCCGCCACCCCACCTACCACCATCGCCCTCCCAGCAGCCCCTCAGCGAGTTTCCCGTGCCTGTTCACCCAGGAGGGCGGGCATCTCCTTCGCCCCAGGCACCTCAGGCCCTGCCCCAGTCAGCCCTGGTGCCCTCAGTGAGGAGGCTATTGACCTCCTGAGATCCCTCACTGTTGGGCAGTCTACCATTCTGAATGCCATCCAGGGTGTTGAGAGGCATTTGCAACAAACAAATGCATACCTGGAGGGCATTCATTCTGGCCAGGCAGCCCAACAGAGAGCATTTCAGGCTCTGGCCTCAGCACTGATGGCAGCCATTGTCCCTGTGTCCAGCCTCCCCCCTCCAACTTCCTCCACCCAGACCCAATCCCCTGTACCTCAGCCTATCCCAAGCACACCATCAGACCAGCATGCACACACCTCAACACACAAAAGTGGCTCAGGCAAACATAAGCACCCAACATCCCACAGGCACTCACACAAGCATCATACCCATGCACACATACCAACATCCACTGCCTCCACTGTGTCCCCCTCCTCCACGTCTCCCTCCTCCCTCCCAGTCTCGTCTCTACTCACACCTGCATGCACTGCATCTTCAGCCACTACCTCCATCACCAGCATGCCCATCACCACACACCGCTCACGTGCACTTACCACCCCCACTACCATTCACACATCCCCTGTGTCCTCTCCCAGTGTGTCAGTGAACCCTCCTCCCAAAGTACACAAACTCAGGCACACACCCACCCAACAGCCATCCACCTCACAACAGCCTCCGGCCCATGCACCTTCACCCAAATTCAGCAGACTTACACCTCCTACAACCACTACCTCTTCCTCCTCTCCCACACCCCCTCCATCTACCTGTCCTAGTGTGTCTAAAAAACTTTTCCTGGCTAATATTGACCTCTTCCCTACACCTCCCCCTGTCCGTCCCCTAAGGCCAGGCTTTCCAGGTCCCAACCCAGCACCTCAGCCACCACATCTCCAGCCACTGTGATGCCAGCAACTGCGGGCTATTGGAGTGTACCAACCATCAGGGCTGCCAGTGTGCCACGGAGCAAGGGCAAGGACATTCCGCCACCTGCCAAGCTAAAAAAGTGGCCCAAATCCCAGAGGGAGAAGCAGAAAACACCTGCCACCAATGGGTCAGGGAAAACGAAAGGGGATAGTGGCAATACAGCTGCGCCACCATCAAAGGTGGGAAAGGGCCAGAAACTGAAGGCCAGGTCAGGAGACGGCATGGTGGCACCGACTGAGGGACCAGTGTCACACCTTCTTTCCACGTCGATGCCAACCTGTACGGCGGAGAAGACCGCGACCTGCACCGGCACCTGCACCGCCACCTGCACCACCACCTGCACCGCCACAGACCCCGCCGCCAGCACCGCTGTCACAGATCCTCCTCGGGGAGCAGTGGCGTCGTGCGTTCATCAGGCTGAGGTGCCCCTCTCCCCCTGAGGTGCCTGTATATTTTCTATCTGATGCCCCTCCAGTGTTCTCTTCGTTTGGAGTCAGGTATCTAGTGTTGGCCCCGCCCATGCATTTTGGACCCAGTGGTCCACGGACAATGATTGGTGCACTATCCGGACTTGTGTAGTTGGTGTACATAATTGTATATACTGGATTTTGAGTTTTGACTGATGGATTTTTTGTGATTACAATCATTCAATTAATTTCCTTTTGTCCTTGTGTTATTCAAGGGGGGTCGGGGGTATACATGTAATGTTGTAGCATGTATTTGTGTGTATGGTGTTGTTGGTGAGGGTGGGGGTGGGGGTGTTGTGTGTTGCGTGTGTGTGTCACTCTCTTTTCCCTCCCCCCTCCCCTGTGTTGTAGGTGCAGTACTCACCGTGGTCATCGCCGCCATCGTTGGAGCTCCTGATAGAGGAGGAGGAAGACCATCGCCCGCAGGATCTGCAGTTCTGGCTCCATGACGTCCTGGTTCCTCGTGGGATGTGGATAGGTGAGTGTTTTCCCTTCTGTGTACTGTTTCCGCCGTGTTTTTATTCGCGTTGGTTCCGCCCCGGAAAAGGAGGCGGATAGCCGTGTTGTGATAGGGTGGGCGGTACATTGTCTCCTGCCTGTCTGTTGGCGGTGTCCACCGCAAAGATTTGTTTGTACCGCCGAGGGAGTCGGAGTGTTAAAGTGGCTGTCTATGTTGCATGTCATAATTTTTTTCCGCTGGACTGTTGGTGGTATAACCGTCGCTTTAACACCGACCGCCAGGGTTGTAATGAGGGCCTTAGTATGTTAGGTAACAGTGCACATGCTAATGGACAGTACTTATTTTGAAAAATAGTTAGTGGCATAGCCCAAAAGTTTGCTCAAAGGCCTGTGGCTATCATTGTCAAATGCTAGGTTACTGAACACCCAGGCATTGCAGTCTTGATTACAAATCATACCTATTTAATCCACCACAAGACACTCCCTGTCTCTTTACCTTCACCACCACCACCAGCATTATTAACTTTATTTGGTTGCTATAAACCATTAAAGTGTACAGACCATAGTAATACAATAAAACAAATGCAATTCATCTGGATGAAGAATATTAAAGCACAATTTTAGGCTATCTCATAGGACAAATAGCAATGTAGCAGCAAATGAGGACTGAAGTGCAGATGCATGGGCAAAGTATAAAATAGTGCAACAGCAATATAGTTCAAGAAAATTATATTAACAGTCTTGTCCGTTTCTATTGTGCTCTTTGGAGATACTTCTCTTTAGCATATACAGTAAATGGGTCTTCTCCTTTCTTAAAAGTCAACAATGTGTATGACCAGTCTAGAGAGATCAACTTATGAGAAGCTGGAACAATCCATTTAGAGAGGCTTGCTGAGTATGCTGGGAAAAAAACCGAGAAAAAGCTCCTCTGTCTCATTATGACAAGAACACATGCAGCATATGCAGAGTCCCTGAAGTGACCTGACCAAGAACTTGAGAATGCTGCCAGGGGAATAATAGCAAACAGAAGGTTTGGGTAAAGGGATGCCGCAAAACAAATGTTTCATAATAACACAATTCTTTAAAAGATACAAAAGTCAGTTACCATGCCTACAGATCCCGGGACCGTAAGTTTAGCATAGTGCCTTTATCAAAATCTGGCTTTAAGCAGTTCTAGGATACCCTAGCCAATGAGTTAAGATGAATTCTATAGAGCTTCTTAGCCAAGCTCCTTCAAATTCGCCTTGATGGATCTTAGCCAGGAGATCTTCAGTAGGACTCCAGGCTTCCCAAGGGTATCAGCAAGACCCTCCCTACAGAGCTTCAGCGCATCCAGCTTCCAGATGTATGCCCAGTAAGTTAGTGGATGAAAATTGGCCACCAGGCCCACTGGATTTAGCCCATGGTCAAGATGGGCTGGTAGAAAGGAACAGCTCTGGGGGAGTATTATTAGTGACCAGAAAAACATGCTCTCCTCACAACCCTTTTTAGTCAAATCAGAGTAGACTCATAACTCAATTCCGTATAGAACTGCAGTAAAAGCCTGTGCAATGTATGTTTTGAGGGGGGTTTAATAGGATAATACTTGGCAGGTTTCATAAATCTAAGTATGTACCTTGCCCTGTATTTTAATATAGTAACACTGTTTTGTATATGTACATCCCACGAGTTGGAGTCTGATACCCCAATGCCAAGGTAGTAAAAGTCTCTCACTCTATCAAATGGGACTCCATGCAGAGTTAAATTCCCTCTAAAGTTTTTGCGAGGGTTAAAGACCATACAGTTGGGCTTAGCTGTTTTCAGCTCAGGGCTGCATTGGTCACAGAATTTCTGCAACACAATTGACAACACCCCTGGCAGTCTTTCACATCAAAAGGATATAATTGAACACTAAGGCAGGGATCTTGATGCCAGCTACAATGGGAGAGTCATTTTTATCTCACTTTTTCAGGTAATTTTCCTGTTCTGCTGCTTGATTGGTTCTACATACTGTCCATCATTTGTGTTTGTTTGCTTTTGTCGCCCTATGGGCGCTGGGTCTGCTCAGTTGTAGGTCCCGGCTCACTATGCCAGTGGATTCAAGCTAGCCTGGCTGAGCAAGGGAGATATCCGAAACCGATCCCAGGATGTTTGTTTCCAGTCAAGGGAGGACCTGGCCAGTTCGGGCTGAACTGTTCACAGGGGGAACAGGGACAAGAATGATTTTCATATGGCTGGGTCCAAACTGAGGTGGCGTGGTGAGCGAATTAATTGATGGATTAAACCCAGATCTGTGACTGGGGGTGAATATTTGATTGGTTCTGTATACCCCTCCATCATTTGTGTTTGTTTTTTTGCCACTCTAAGTGTGCTGGGTATGCCCAGATGTAGGTCCCTGGCTCATTATGCCACTGGATTCAAGCTAGCCTGGTTGATGAAGGAAAAACAGGGTCAAGACTGATTTGCATAAGGCTGGGTCCTAACTGGGGTGGCGTGGTGAGCAAAATAATTGATAGATTAAACCCAGATTTGTGACTGGGAGTGAATGTTTGATTGGTTCTGCATTCCCTCCATCATTTGCGTTTGTTTGCTTTTGTTTCCCCAAGTGCGCCGGGTATGCCCAGACGTGGGTCACAGGCTCACTTTGCCAATGGATTCAAGCTAGCCTGGTTGATGAAGGGAGGGCCTACCCTGGCAGTTTGGGCTGGACTGTTCACAGGGGGAACAAGGTCAAGACTGATTTGTATATGACTGGGTCCAAACTAGAGTGGCATGGTGAGCAAAAGAATTGATGGATTAAACCGAGATCTGTGACTGGGGTGAATGTTTGATGGTTCTGCATTCTGTCCATCATTTGTGTTTGTCTCCCTTTGCCACTGTTTATCATCTTTCTCTTCCTCCATCTTTCCCCATTTAGTGTTTTCTCTCTCTTGCTCTGGATGAAAGTCTGTTGAGAAAAAATAACTGCTAATCCTTAAAAAAATCATTACCTGAGGGCTCCACTTGCAACCACCAGCTCAAATTAAGCGCTGCTAATGGGATGGTTGTAATGTGACACTAGCCATGAATTGTGTTTATTTCACTGAACAGTGAAGGGCACACAACCTAAAATTGCAACCCATCATCCAGGTGTTAGGGTTAGTAAATTACAGTTAGTATCATAAATGATAAATATTTAATTATTATGATGGGTGTCATACAACTTAAATGTTTCATCTTTATGTGTGTTTAGTAAGTGATGGGGTACAATTTTAAGTTTTTAGGTTTGGTATGCTGGGGACCTTGCATGTTGCCTGTTAAGGAATATTTGGATATTCTTAGATAACATTCTTGTTGGCTCTTGTGTGATCAAACTGGCCTATTTTAGGTCTTGTAAAATATGTCTCAATTTTTTCTGTAATATTATGGTGGCGGTTATGCTCCTAACACTTCCGACAATTTCATTTTAAGTGGCAGCCCTGCCATTGCATTTGTTAGAATATTAGTTTGTTCATTTCCAATGTGCTTCTTCAGTGGTGTGTTCTCTTTGGTATGGGTATACCCTCTTTTTATTAATACCATCTTCCCTTTTTGGGATGTGATGTACTTTGGTATTTATGATTTTCTATTTGTAGAGTGTATGATAAAAATATATTGTTTATTTAAAAATATTGTTGTAATATTTAACAGTTATACATTGCTGCTCCACATTTCTTTTACATATATTTTGGATGTTGTCCTTACTTTATTTCATTGTAAATATTTTTTTGCTGGCCTGTTTGATGTTGTGTTTGGCACATATTTTTTCTTGTAGTCTTTTGGGAGGGAAAGATTCATTAGTTGTGGTTTTTGTAATTTAATTCTTAGTTTGAAGTTTGTTAGTTTTGTTTATATTGGGCTTATAAGGGAATAGGGTGGGGAGTAATTTAAATCATAATTAATTTCATTTTATTTTTCATTAAGTTGACATTGTAAATTGAAAAAAGGGTGCATTTTAACAGGTCAAATTTCAGTTTTTATACTGCTACCATCAGGCTACAGCGATAGGCCTGACCCGAAGCCAGGTTTAGTAGAGACATTTATCTTCCACGCCCCGGGTACACTTTATAACACATTTTTTTGTACCATATACTGGGGACATATAGAAATACTACTTATACCAACTAGGAGCATGGCAATTTATCCATGTTTAGAGAGGAAGCACAAGCACTTTACTACTTGTTAGCAGGTGTATAGTGCACAGAGTTCTAGAACCTGTAAAAAAGATTGGGTAAACATCTGGGGGTGCAAAAGATGATAATTTCCTACATCCCCATAGACACAGATTGGGTAAAATCCACTGATAAATATGATCATATTTTTGGGATGTATGACTTTTCATTTTGGAGGGAGAAGGGCAGACACAGATACGGGAATGATAGTAAATAAGAGTTGCAATATGTAGCTCAAAGAAAGAGTGATGGTACTTAAGATGCATGAGAAGTGATGGCACATACGTGTTGAGTTACAGATGTTGCAACAGTGTTATAAATTGAAACATTAAAATGTATAATCAGATTTGTATACTCTGCTATGTAGCACAATACTATGATCAATAGTTTTTTTGGGATTGCCATTAGAGAATTGTTAGATGTATCTACATCATACTCTACAATGTTATTGGGAATAGTCTCAGCTCAATCATTCACTCTGGGGCATTGGAGCATTAACAGCCTTATGATGTTATAGAGCAAGTTCCAGTGCACTCATAAATGTATGAAACATGAAGATCTCCTTGATAAGAGATCAGTCCTTATTATAGAGATCATTTTTAGACCTGGAGGTGTAATTTGCGTAATTGCCTGTTAAACAAGTTACTTGAAGCTTTGAAAATTACACCATTACACCACTTTGTATAAGTATTTGTCATCATGGTACAAATTAACCATGAACAGCCATTTGCAGTAAAAAAAAATCAGCGAACACAACAACACAACGCAAGTTATTGCTGCTAGCGGCGATTTTGTTAAATGCATTATCACATCGAACATTGAAACAAGGACACATTTCATTCGAAAATATAGACAGGTTTGCATTTCAAATAATTTTGCATCATTTCAGGTAATTTTGCTGAATGCAATTTGCTTTTGTATGATTAGGTGAAATTTCTGCAAAATTTTGCATACCCCATTTGGAACTCAGAAACTGCTGGGGCAGTATATTTCCGAGGAGAAAATGTCACATTTGGAGAAAGTTAAGAATGAGAATTTGGGGAGATACTCTTGTGGTGATCACAAAGGATTATAGTGATTTCATGAGATTAGGTTTATCCACGGGAGTGAAGTTCTTAGTGAAGGAAGACACATGTGCGTAAGTGATTAATCTGTGCTGCCTGTGGATATGTTGGTGATTGCCTGTTTAAGTGTAAGAGTTGTGGGTTAGTATTTTCGAAGACACAATTTTATTTTATTTAACAGTGAAGTGTAATCATGTGTAATTCTTGAGGAAAAAGAACAAACTCCTAACTCAATGATGTAGCACATTATGATGGGTGTCAGTAAATGTTCACAAAGCTTGATATTTAGATTAACCTACCAGGTTGATCCAGAACATCCATAAAAGTACATAACAGCATCTAAGAGATCTTGTTTTTTCAGCTCCACTATCATGGCAATTGCAGATATTGTGGCAGTCAAGCCTCCACCAGAAAACATATAAGCAATAACAGGCACATCTTCCTGAATATGGAAAAAAAGTGGGCAATCAGAACAAAAATATTTTCTATTTTCCAATTTCAAATATCATAATGATCATCTCCAGTTTATTTCAGATAAAAAATCCATAAAACCACAATAAAATATTCAAGACCTCTACAACATATGTTGGCACAGTGATAAAAACACAAAGGAAAAAAAAGCAATACCAATGTATAAAATGCATCAGATAAAACATAGATCATTATCAAAGTACATCTGCAGTGCAAGAAATTAAATAGCAGCCTTGGGAGACAAATGTCAAATCCATTTAAGAAGAAAATTACATTACCATTCTTAATAAACAAAAGTAGCAGTGTGAAGTACAAACTGGATGATATACTTTAACATAAAACCTACAAATATGCCCCAGTGGTCATCAGCCTACAAGATGACAGCCTCCCAGGTCCCCCACAATAGTATAGGCTTGACCAAACTTTATTCATGGGAGCATGTCAGCATCTAGATGCTCATATCTCACACGGTCAATCATTTTCCGTTTGAGCCATGCTGCATGTATCTATTTGGATATTGTAATGATGACTACTTCACTAGGGTCTGTACACAAACCTCTGAGTGCGGTGTTAAACTGTCTAAAACCCCAAAGCTTGCATATTTTCTAAAGCCATTTCTCATGTGGGTGTGTAGGAGCACTGCAAAAAAAGGCAAAAAGGTGAGGAGTTTCCTCTTCATGGTTGCATGAGAGCCACTTGCTTGTGGTAGATTTATTGACAGACCAATTTGCGAGGAAACCTTTGATTGACAGGACTTAAGTAAGAATTCTTGTAATTTGTTTTCAGATCGAGGGAAGACATAAATTCCGCGAAGGCATCAAGCATCTTCTGTAGAGTATTTGCTGTCCTTGCTAGAAGGACAGCATTGTCTGCATATAAGAGCCTGGGAATAAAATGACTACAGTTCTCAGATCATCTAATTTCTTTTGGAGCACGGATGCCTCAAGAGCATTTACGTAGACAAGGAGCAGAAAAGGCGCCAAGATACATCCCTGGCGGATACCCTCAGTTGAGACTAGTGAGTGTGTGCTGTCATCATCAGATCCATAGTGTATTTTAGCCGTAGTGTTCCAGTGGAGTATACGGAGAAAGTTAACCAATGGTTATTCCACCTCCATGTCCCCATCATGTTATGCAGTTTGCCACGATAAACAGTGTTAGATGCACTCATCAAGTCCATGAAGGGCAGGTGTAATGAGCACTTCATGGACTTGTTGTACTTGCTAGCAATTAGCGATAAGTTGAGGCACTGTTCTACAGTCCCCAGATCCTGCATAAAACCAAACAAGGTCTTCAAAAGTGGATTGTTTTCATGGGCCCAACCTTTCAACTGTGCTAAAAGAACCCTGCCCAAATCCTTGACCCGTCCGTCAATTAAAGAAGTCTGCCTATAGCATACCAGATCATTCCTATCACCATTTTTGAAGATTGGCACCACTGTAGCCTCTTTCCAGGATGTGGGGAATGGGCCAATGACAGTGGCTCTAAAGATGTTGGTGAGCAATGGAGCCCAAAGGGCAGGGTTATTTTCACAACGGTACTCCATTTGGGCCAGGCGCTTTTCTACGTTTGCCTTGTTTAATGGCCGCCTTCACTTCCTTCTTGAAATTGATGGGCTAAACTGGGAGGCCTCTACCATATCATTAAGCAAACCAGTATCCTTCTCCTCAGGGTGAATCAACTTTTTGGAAGGGTTAAAAGATTGTGAAAAATCTAAGACCGATCTTGTCACTGGAACCAAGGAGTCAATTTTGGATTAAGGACCCCAAATTTCTTTGTATCTCTTAGACTGCTGGTGGCCACAAAATCAGACCAAGCTTAATTTCTAAGCTCCTCCTTTCTAGATTCAATTTCAACGTTATAGCTTTTTCATGCTGCATTAACAATTTCTCTATTTCTTGTGATGTCATGGAGAGCTATCTTTAACTGTTTGAAAGCTTTAGTACAAGTGGAGTTAAACCACCAGAACGGAGGGGCAGTAGAGGTATGGTGCATAACGGTAAACGCTGATGAAATGGCTAGACACAATGACTCAAAGTCCCTGACTAGGGTAACAGGGGTGTCACCGACTGTCAAGCATCTATTAATTAGATCAAAATTTTCTGTCATGATTTTCACTTCGAAGGCCTGCTGGTCAACCCGCTCCCATTTCAACCTAAGATCTTTTTTAAACTATGCTCAATCAATCAATCAATCAATGATGGATTTGTAGAGTGCAACTAATCACCCATGGGGTCTCAAGGTGCTGTATGTGGGTGTGCTGCTCAGTCGAGGAGCCAGGTCTTGAGGTCCTTCCTTAATTGCTTTAGTGATGCAGTCTGCCTGAGCTTGAGAGGTAGTGCTTTCTATATCCGAGATGCTGGGTAGAAGGATTTTCCACCTGCTGTGCCTTTTTGGATTTTGGGGATGGCTGCAAGGGTGAGATAGGAGGAACAGAGACGTCTGTCAGGTTGTAGAAGGTGAGGAGGTGGTTGAGGTATGCCGGTCCTATGTTGTGCAGTGCCTTGAAGGTGTGGATCAGGAGTTTTTATGTGATGCGCTTGTTGACTCGGAGCCAGTGTAGGTCTGTAAGGTAGGAGGAGATGTGGCTGTGTCAGGGGATGTCCAGGATGAGTCTGACTGCTGCATTCTGGACTCTTTGTCATCTTGAAGTTTCTTGGTGTTGCCGTAGTCCAGTTTGCTGGTGATGAGTTTGTGGTTGACCGTCTTCCTCATGGCGGGGGAAATTAATTTGAAAATCTTCCCCATGAGTCAGAGGGTGTGGAAACATGATGAGAGACAGCATTGACTTGGCGGGTCACCGATAGAGATAAGTCCAGGATGATGCCCAGATTGTGTGCATGGTCAGGGGGGTGGGTATGTTACCCAGAGCGGTGGGCCATCAAGGGTCATTCTAGGCAGAAGGGGTAGAGCTGATCAAGACGATCTCTCTCTTGTCTGAGTTGAGCTTCAGGCAGCTGGCCTCCATCCAGGAGGCGACTGCTCTCAGCCCGTTGTGGATATTCCTCTTTGCTTTAGCAGAGTCCTTGGACAGAGAGAGGATCAGTTGGGTGTCGTTGAAGTAGGAGACTATGTTTAGCTTGTGTTGTTTGGTGATCTTGGCAAGCGGGAGACATGTAGACGTTGATCCTTGGGGCACTCCGCAGCAAGTGTCTTTAGGGAATGACGTAAACGGCAGTAGTCTGAACCTCTGTGTTCTTCCAGTGAGAAAGGACCTGATGCAGTCCAGGGCTTTGTCTCAGACACTGGCATTGTGCAGTCTGTCACAGAGGGTGCAGGTGGAGATGGTGCCAAATGCAGTAGAAAGGTCAAGGAGGATGAGTGAGGCCATGTATGACGCACATGTCGTCAGTGGCTGCTAGGAGTGCAGTTTCGGTGACATGGTTGCTTCTGAATCCAGAATGGGATAGGTATAGGATATGGTGTGCCTCAAGGAATTTGGTAGGTTGCTGGTTGACGGCTTTTCCATTACCCTGGCTGAGGAAGGGAAGAGGAGTGAGATCTGTAGTTCTTCAGCTCCCTAGGGTCGGTGATGGGTTTCTTTAGTAGAGGGCTGATTTCAGCATGTTTCCAGTCTGAGGGGAATGTGGTGGCCTCAAAAGGTCGGTTGATAGTTTGGCAGAGCTCCGGTGCTGCGGTGGCACTGGCGAGGTTAAGGATGTGATGAGGGCATGGATTCGAGGGTGCTCCAGAGTGGATAGAGTTCATTAGTCTTTGGGTCTCCTCTATGGTGATGGGGTTCTAGGAGTTCAGTAGCTGGTGAGGTGCTATGTCTATGGTGGTGAGCGGTGCTGGCAAGATTTGGCTCCTCAAGCCTTCATAGATGTCCTGGATCTTACATTGAAAGAAGGTGGCGAGGTTGTTGCAGTGGTCTTGGGAGGGAGGGATGGATGAGGTGTTTGTCCCGGGGTTCGTGAACTCTTTCACGATGGCAAAATGCTCTTTGCTGTTGTGAGTGCTGGTGTTGAGGTGTGCTTGAAAGGTGGCTTTTTTGGCGGCTTTGATGTTCTGGGGGTGCATGATGACTGCATTTCTGTAGGCTGTGTGGTCATCAGTTGATTTGCTGATCCTCCTGTTCCAGTCATCTGCAGGAGTGCTTGGATTCTGGTAGGTCTGTCATAAACCACAGGGGTGTTTTTCTCTGTTGATTGTCTGGTGTTTTCCTTTAGGGGGCTACAATGTCGGCACAGTTTCAGAGCCAGCGGTGTAGGTTGCTTGCAGCTTTATTTGTGTCCACTGCATCCGGTGGGAGGGGGTGGTTGAGAGCACTGGTGAGCTGTGCTTCCGTGACTTTGCCCCAGCATCTGCCAGGTGGACAGGGGGTGTTGTCCACTGCTGAGAAAATGGGGTCAAGAATGTGTCCGGCTCTGTGGGTGGGGTTGTTGATGAGTTGTTTGAGGTCGAGAGTTGTGAGGTTGTCCAGAAGGTTTAAGGTGTTTGGGTCATTGTGGGTATCACAGGGGAAAATGAGGTCGTCGAGTAGGGTGTAGTCAGAGAAGGTGAGCTCGGGGACAACGAGGTAAGCGATGTATTTGCAGAAATGGAGTCAGGGTCCTGGTGGCTTGTAGATGAGGGTGCCACGTAGCAAGGTGTTTGGGTTGGTCTGGATCTGGAAATGTAAGTGCTTGGTAGTTGACTGAGATTGCAATTAGATGGCAGCAGTCAGGCAGAGGTTGTTCTTGTGAATTATGGCAATGGCTCCTCCAGGCCAATTAACTCTGTCCTTGTGGATGATTTTGTAGTTGTTCAGGATGGCCATGGCGATGTCTGGGGCAGTGGTGGAGGTGATCCAAGTCTCCGTGAAGAAGATGACGTCAGGGACTGTTGAGTCAAGGAGGTCCCAGACTTCTACTGCGTGCTTGAGGAGGGAGCTTGTGTTGAGGATGTGGCCCCTCCCATATAGGTGAAATAGTAGGAGGAAGTATCTTTTACACAATCCAACATGAAAACTAAATCATTTGAGATAATGATTTTAAAGTGCCCCATAATGAGAATGTCTAAAATGAGTTTATGGCTGTCCCAACCTAATTTCCAACCACACACCCTTGTATTACTAAAGCCACAGACCGAGCAATTGAAGCCCCCTACCCAGAGTATACATGATGAATGTCTTGAGCTGTTAGTTTGTATAATTGCCTCATTCAGCCTATCAGCGACTTGTGTATGTTGCTGATCAATTATATCACAGTAGAAATTCATTATCAAAGTATCCACCATATCCAAACCAAGGAACAATAGCAGTTGGTACCAAGGAGAGGTGCTTAGAGACGTGACTTTTACCTTGTTACATTTAAGGAAAATCAAAACAGTGAAACCACCCATTGCCCTCCCTGAGGATGAGGGGGGTTGCTGGATTACAATTGGAGCGATACCCATTTTTGTGAAAGTCAGTTAAGGACCAGGTCTCCTGAAAACAAATCAATTCAAATCCTGACACAAAACCCAGCCAATCTTCATTCCTGAGTTTCATGCATATCCCTGCAGTGTTCAAAGACACAGTGGTAAAGGGCAAGTCTAAAACATGTGTCAATGAAGCAACACAAACCATGTAGTCCCAGTACCTCTGGACTCTCGGAATTCTCTACATCAGAGTCCACTATTGCATGGTTTGAAGGGGAGTTTAATTGCGCATGAACCAATGAAAGTCAATCGTTCTCGTCCATGTTGTTTAAACAGAAAGACAGTTAAGTAGTAACCGAGGGTAAAATGGACAGTCCACTGGCTTGGCAGGGGTCTTATAGTTGACAGAAACTCCTTCAAGCCTAACAATTGAAGGAGTGTAAAAATAAACCAGTGGTAATGCTCTCACTTGACAACGGGAGTCGCCCAGGGGGCTTCATGCAGTTAGACAAATCCTCATCGTCCCTGGGGTTCTGAAATTGATGACCACACAATCTCCGTTAGATAAGGATAGACGACAGCCAACACCCATCACTCTTCTCACTGTTAAGATCGCATGTGGGAGACCCACAATCATCCCAGCATTAGAGCTAAACCAATGCAGGGCTTTATGCCTCTTCTGACTCTTCTTTCCCACTATGTAAGATGGGAACGTGTTCCAAAATAATAACATAGTGTGGAGTCAGGAGGTAGATGTAAATGTAACTGGGGTGAATGATTATTTGGAGGCCTTTCAGTTAACGCCTCCACGCTTCTGGAAGAACGTACTTTAAGCTGAGGCCCTTTGGGGTCTTTATTAGGTACTTCAGGTACAGATCTGCTATTAGCCATCTCATTTAGCTGTATGAGGCCATATGCCGGTCAATGCACCGAAGCTCCAGATGCATTTAGTCAAGAAGAGGTTGGAGCTATGGAATTGCTCTCCATATGTGATTCCTCCAAAGAGTTGCTCGATGGTTGATCACTAGAGGCTACAATCTTCTCCAATGCCTGCTCAAATTTTGTCAACAAATCGTCTTGTAAAGCACATACTAGTGCCTCCAATCAGAGAAAGATTGTCATTAAATGTTTTTACCAGTGCAGTTAATTGGTCCATGATTTCTCCTTAGGGGCCCTTGTTAGGTGGAAGATCACTGGACTCACCCAGATGAGGCTTGCTCTTCGGTGGCAACTGTTCAATGTGCCTACTCTTTTTTAGCAGCAGTTAATCTGAGTGTGGGGGGATCAGTGATGATTGTGGGTGTTTTTGCAGCAAAATCAGTGACCTCCTCAGAACCGCCAGCCACAATGCTGGCCACTGGATCACTGCCAATGTTGGTCATATCAGGCCTAACCACTTGCAGATGGCAAACATCATAATGCCCTGCTGGCACTCAATGGGTCGTCAATCAGAGGCATTGTGCCATGACAATCCGTTTGGGCAGATGTATCTGGCAGAGTAACAATGCCAGGGAACACCACATTACATTGTTTATTTTCTTCTCAACGTGGCCTATTTTGGAATATATGGCCCCCATCAATGTTGACAAATAATTTGTAATGGGTGGTGTTTTGGATGCTACTGTGATGTTAGACTTCAGGACCCCAGGGCCTTGCAATTCGCTTTTACCCATAGTCACTGATGGTACTGCAAGGATAGGATGAAATAGAAGGTCATAATTAGTGAGCCTTGAGTCTGTAAACCACTTGGAAACATGTCAAATGTGGAGGAAAAATAGATTGACTCTCTGAGTTTTCTAAGCCCCCAATGGTGCTGGTGTGACCTCCTTGGCATTGTCCAAACTAGCAAGAGGGGAAAAGCGTTTGCATTAGTCATAGTAGTAGCCACAGACAATGCAGCCTCAATAGGGGTCTCTGGTGCTGGCATAATATCTAGAGAAACATTCATCACACAGCCATTACTCAAGTTCATAAGGTTACCAGGTTGTGGCTGCATAAGTGCAGCCTTTTACCCCCTTTTTCATAAAGATTTCAGTCAGAGGTCTCTCAGGCTGCACTACTCTATGTGGCTAAACCAGGCAGAGGCTGGCTGAGGTTTTTGAGTGTTGACCATTGATTGCACTTCTTCTGTTAACATGCCAATCCCTGCTAATGCATTGTTGCTTTTTTGCTTCACTCGACTTTTCTTTCTGGGGGATCGAATTGAATGTATTATTTGTAAAGTGCAAACAGTCACTCCCAAGGAGTATTCTGGCACTATTATGGAGCCAAGGGTGGTGAGGCAGCAAAGGGGACACACCTGTAGCTTCATGAGAAAAGAGATAAAGTAATAGAGACAACTTCCAGAATGTAAGAATAGCAAAAAGCATCCAATGCCTGCATAGATGTCTCCAGTGATTTCCCCATCTTTTGTCTGCTACATATGCCGCTATTGGACTACCTAACTTCTCTGCCCAGTTAACAAATAAACTTAAGGAGATTAGAAGTTCTATCTTCCTAGAGTTGGAGATGTCAAAGAGGTGGTCTAGCTTACGCAATGACAGGTGCAAGATGGGTCCGCCCTTGTTCTGGATTTCGCCCGGGTGCAGCCTCTGCATAGCCGTGCTGCAGGATTGCAGAATGCACTTTTGAACTCATCTAAAATAGTCTTGTCCCTCCTGGGCTTGTGTCATGAGGAACGATGGGGAGTGAAGTCCCTTGGGCCAAGAGTGGCCCTTGGGGCCAGACATCCCTACAACTGAATCCAGTAAGTCCCATGCAACTGGATTGCAGAGTGCGCTTTTGAGCATGTCAGCAATAGGCCCTGCCCCTCCTGAGCCTGTGTCAGCAAGCGTGCCTCGTGGCACAAGGAATGATGGGGAGTGAAGTCCCTTGGGTCAAGAAAGGTCAATGGGGGCCAGACATCCCTTCAACTGTCTCCAGTAAGTCCTGCACTGTGGTATTAGAGGGTGTTTTTAAGCACAACAGAGATATGCCTGCCCCCTCCTGGGCCTGTGTCAGCAAGCTCACCTCCTGGCACAAGAATGATGGAGGGTGAAGTCATGGGCGTAAGAAGAGGTCTGTGGAGGCCAGCCATCCCTTCAAATATATTTCATTAGATTTTAAAATATATATATTGTTTAATAGTATGGGAAATTGAGTAACAGGTAAGTAAACATTAATTGCAAGTAAACTATTGTTACACAAATATGGAGATCTTCTTTTTGCATGAAACATTCATAAAGAACCTTGTGACAGTCATCTGATTAACCATACCCAATGATGATTTTTTGGAAAGAAAATAGAAAGCAGATTGTGAAAAATAGAGTAGGAATAAAGAGCAAGCAGAGGGGAAGTACAAGTGAGAGCAAAAGTGAGAAATTGAGGGCTGTGGGGAGAGGAAAGGGATCCTAGTGAAGTTGGTAGTGCGTGGGCATGATTTACAGTAAATTTGGGGAATGGGTCCATTATGGTCCTTAGTTGTGGTTAAAAAATTGCACTAATAGTGTACTAGTCTATTTTCTTCCCAAAATGCCGTTCATTTTGTGTTGTTTTACCTAAGGTGTGTTTAAGGGATTTATCATCTCCTCTAAAATATTGTGTTCAGGGCCACCATGCATGTATTGAGAGTTTCTACTTCTTCACTAAAGTTTTGAGACCGATTGTTGCAAGGATGTCAAATAGAAAGTTCTCCTCTTTTTGGATGGATTGTGGTATCTGGGATGGAAATATACCAAGCAAGATGTCAGCAAGGTCAGTGGTCCAGTTTTTGTGAAATAGTTGAGGAATGAGTGGGTTATTTCTTTCCACAATTTCATTGATTAAAGAGACAGTTTTTGATGGATTCTTCAAATATTGGAATAGAAGAAAAACTTATGAGAAAATTGATGAGAGATCATAATTTTGATGGTGTCAATATGGCCCAACAATACTATAAATTTGAATGACCATATTTCCTGAAGGGCCTTAATTTTTTTAAGTGATTTCTTCTCACTGTATTGTATGAATTGCTTCAAATCATGCTGAAACCATATTTCTATATTTTGGGCCAGATGTAGCAAAGTGTTTGCGCTTCGCAAACTGCGAAAATCGCCGTTTGCGAGGCGCAAAAGCCACTTTGCTATTCAGAAATGCATTTTGCGAGTCGGCTCCGACTCGCAAAATGCATTTCCGACTCGCAAATAGGAAGGGGTGTTCCCTTCCTATTTGCGACTCGCAGTGGGATGCAATTCCATTTGCGACAATGGAGTCGCAGTTACCATCCACTTCAAGTGGATGGTAACCCACTCGCAAATTGGAAGGGGTCCCCATGGGACCCCTTCCACTTTGTGAATGGACCCAAAAATATTTTTTCAGGGCAGGGAGTGGTCCAAGGGACCACTCCCTGCCCTGAAAAAATACCGAAACTAAAGGTTTCGTTTTTTTTCTTAAGTGCAGCTCGTTTTCCTTTAAGGAAAACGGGCTACACTTAAAAAAAAAAAAATGCTTTATTTAAAAAGCAGTCACGAACATGGAGGTCTGCTGACGTCAGCAGGCCTCCATGTTAGCGAGTGCCTATACTCGCAATGGGGCCGCAATTTGCGACCCACCTCATGAATATTGATGAGGTGGGTCATTGCGACCCCATTGCGAGTCGCAGTCGGTGTCTGAGACACCGTACTGCATAGCAATTTGCGACTTGTAAATTGCGAGTCGCAGGGACTCGCAATTTGCAAGTCGCAAATTGCCAAGTTGCTACATCTGGCCCTTTGTTCCCACCTGAGACAGGCATTACTGATACTAAAGCTTTTACAATGGATATTTAGTGGGAGCATCTTGTTTTTTTTTGTTGAGCTGTAGGCTATTACAGATGCATATTTATTTGTTGTCTCTAAGATAGCGAGTATGACATTTTCAGTGTGTTTATTCATTTATTATTTATTTATTTTGAGTTTTTATAGAGTGCGCGGCTACTCAGCATGGTGTCCTGGTGCTATGAATCGAAAAGTAACTGGTAAGACAAAATTAATTAAAAGCAAGGTTGAGCAGCCAATTTTTAAGGCACCATTTGAAGGGACTTTCATCCTTCATGTCCTTCAGGTGAAGGCTAAGAACATTCCAGCTTGAGGTGGAAAGGGCCAAGAAGGAGGAGCCACCTCTTTTCTTCCTTTTGGTTTTTGGCACAACAGCCAGCAGAGCATCAGAGGACCACACACTTGTTGCTGGATGGTATTGTGGTAGTCTGTTGACCAGGTAGTGAAGACTTGACTTACACAAGGCTCTGTGGGCCAGCAAAAGCTCCTTGAACTTTACTCTCTCCCAGACAGCCAACCAATGTAATTTCTTTAGGTGTATACAAATGTGATTGTATTACTGGAGCCCCAAAATAAGTCAGGTTGCAGCATTCTACACCACCTGAATTCGCTTAAAATGGATGGCAGGGAGACCCTGGTACAAAGCATAGGCATAATCCAGCGATGATGTTATGAGTGCATGAATTACAATCTTCTGGCAGTGCGAAGGGAGCCAATGTATTGAAAATCAAAACATCATCATGGCTGAGCTATGAAGGGGATACCTGACATATTTTAATTTTCTCTTTGACTAATGAGTAGTCCATTTTTAAGAGTTAAAGTAGGGGCATATGGAACTTCCCTGTGGTGTGCCTTATTGAAGGCTAAAACTGTTAGTTAAGTGACGTTTATTTTGGCTGTTGGCTCGCTATTTTGATACTGCCCATGATGGGGAGGTGAGGAGAAAGAAAGTGATAAGGGAGAGGTCAATGTACATGCATGCTTAAAATGCTAAAAAGTAATGGCTAATCAAGCTGTCCCCAAGCTGGCCCCATTAATAGTGGGCTCTCTTGTACATGAAAGTCGAGCACACAAGATGCAAGTTGCTATGCCAGCGAATATGTGATTTACAATTACAGACCTCTCTTAATAAACTTTATGTTTTTCCATAAGATCTACCATACGCCCAGTGTGCTTCACTAGATGGGTCTGTCAGCAGATTCTTTTGGTGTCAGATGTGGTTCTGATGATGCTGACCCTATTCAATCAATAAAATGATTTCTTAAGTGCACTACTCACCCGTTAGGGTCTCAAGGCGCTGGGAGGGGGATGGGGGGTGGTTACTGCTCGAAAAGCCATGTTTTAGGTGCTTTCTGAAGGTTAGGAGGTCCTGGATCTCGCGTAGGTTGAAGGGGAGGGAGTTCCAGGTCTTGGCAGCGAGGTGGGAGAAGGATCTTTATGCCGGAGGTGGTGCGTTGGATGCAAGGGACTGTAGCGAGGGCGAGGTCGGTGGAGCGGAGCTGTCGAGTTGGTATGTGGAAGTTGACTTGTTCGTTGAGGTAGGCCGGTCCAGTGTCGTGGAGGGCTTTGTGAGCGTGGACAAGGATTTTGAAAATTATCCTTTTGTTGAGGTTGAGGATGAGACGTGCAGCTGCGTTCTGGATTCGCTGGAGTTTTCTTTGTAGCTTGGCCTTGGTCCCTGCGTAGAGGGTGTTGCCATAGTCCAGTCTGCTGCTAATGAGGGCATGGGTGACTGTTCTTCTTGTTTCTAAAGGGATCCATTTGAAAGTCTTGCATAGCATGCAAAGGGTGTTGAAGCAGGAGGATGATATGGCGTTGATTTGCTGGGTCATGGAGAGAGACGAGTCCAGTATGATGCCAAGGTGGCATGCGTGGGTGGTGAGTGTTGGGGGTGGTCCGAGGGTGGTGGGCCACCAGGAGTTGTTCCATGCTGCCTTGTTGGGGCCGAAGATGATGATCTCTGTTTTGTCTGAGTTCAGTTTGAGGTGGATTGCTGTCATCCAGTTGGTGATGTCGAGGAGTTCGGCGTGCAGGTTTTTCTTGGCGGTGGCTGGGTTCCTAGTTAGGGAGATGATGAGCTGGGTGTCATCAGCGTATGAAATGATGGTGATGCCTTGGGGGCGGAGGGTGTTGGCGAGAGGAGCCATGTAGATGTTGAAGAGGGTGGGGCTGAGGGAGGATCCTTCACAGATGATTTTGGTGGCTGTAGACCGGAAAGGAGGGAGGCGAACTCTTTGGGTTCTTTCGGAGAGGAAGGACGTGAGCCAGTCCAGGGCTTTGTGGCGAATTCTGGCATTGAAAAGGCGTGCGCGGAGGGTTTGGTGGCATACAGTGTCAAAAGCTGCAGAGAGGTCTAGGAGGATGAGGGCGACGGTCTCACCCTTGTCCAATCTGGTCCTGATGTTGTCTGTGCAGGCGATGAGGGCGGTCTCAGTGCTGTGGTTCTTGCAGAATCCAAACTGGGAGACGTCGAGTATGTTGTTGTCTTCTAGGAAGCGAGACAGTTGTACGTTTACTATCTTCTCCATGACCTTTGTGGGGAAGGAGAGAAGAGAAATGGGTCGGTAGTTTGTGAGGTCTTCAGGGTCTGTTTTGGATTTTTTGAGAAGAGCATTGACTTTGGTGTGCTTGCAAATATCTGGGAAGGTTGCGGTGTTGAAGGAACTGTTGATGACAGCCCGGAGCGATGATTTGGCTGGCCTTGTTGAAGATGTGGTGGGGGCTAGGGTCTGTTGGGGAGCCTGAGTGGATGGAGCTCATAGTTTTGCCGATTTCTTCATCATTGGTGGGGGTCCAGGTGTTCAGTAGTTTGGTGCGGCAGGGTGTTGTGGTGTTGGTTGCATCGGTGGTGGTGATGGTGGGTGCTGATGATGTGAAGCTGTTGTGTATGTCTACGGTTTTGCGGTGGAAGTAGTCGGAGAGGAAGTTGCAGAGGTCTTCGGAGAGTGGAGGGTCGGTGGTGCAGGATTTGGGTTTGGTGAGTTCTTTGATGATGGCAAAGAGTTCCTTGATGTTGTGTGTGTTGTTGTCTATGCAATCTTTGTAGAAGGACCGTTTGGTGGTCCGGATGAGTTGGTGGTGTTTGCGCATGGCTGTTTTGAGGGCAGGGAATTTGCTCATTGAGGGTTCTTGGCGCCAGTCTTTCTAAATTTTTCGGCATTCTCGTTTGGAAGACTGCAGTTCTGTGGTGAACCAGGGGGCGGTCTTGATGGTGCGAGTGTTGTTGTTTGTTTTCAAAAGGGTGAGGGATTCTGCGCAAGTTTCTAGCCATCGTTTGAGGTGGAGGGCAGCGGTGTTGGGGTCGTTGGTGATGGGACTTGGAACTTGTGCAAGGTTGGAGATCAGGTTTTCTTAGGAGATCTTGTTCCACCTGTGGTAGGGTGTAGTGTGTTGTTGGTGGTGGGTGGTGGGTTTCATGAAGGAGAAGTGGACACAGTGGTGGTTAGTCCAGTGGAATACGGTGGTGTGAGTGAAGGTGATGTGGCTGCTGGAGGTGAAGATGGCATCTAGCGCGTGTCCCGCTGAGTGGGTGAGGTGACCAGTTGCTTGAGGCCGTGGTTCACGAGGTTGTCCAGCGGGCCATGGAGTTGCAGTCATGGGTGCTTTCCAGGTGAAAGTTAAAGTCACCAAGGAGTATGGAGTCTGTGGAGGTTAAGGCGTGGGAGCTGATAGTATCACAATGGTGTCACAGAATGGGGGACAGGGTCCTGGTGGTCTGTAGAAGAGGGTTCCTCTGAGGGTGGTGTTGGCGTAGATGTGTACTTGAAAGTGTAGGTGTTCTGCATTGTCTAGGGTTTCGTTGGTGTCTGGAAATTTTGATGGAGTTTTTGTGTATTATAGCAATACCTCCTCCTGGTTTGTTGGTGCGGTCTCTACGGGTGATTTTGTAACCTTCTGGGATGGCTATGGTGATTTCGGGTTCTGATGAGGAGTTCATCCATGTTTCAGTGATTTCTTGTTGGTGTTGGTGTGAGTGCAGGAGAAATGGCATGAGTAGCATGTGAAAGGTCTGTGAGTTTTTGGGGTTTACCTGGGTGCAGGCGGGGTGCTGGCCTGGGTTGAGAGCAAGGAGTTCTGTGGAGGAGTAGTGGCACTTGGGGTTCGGAAGTGCGTGGACCAGGGGGACGGGCGCTGGGCGCAGTCGAGGCACGGAAGGGCTGCCATTAAGAAGGGGAGGTGGGAGGGAGGAGCAGCTGGGAGGCAGGAGGGAGTGTCCAATGGGGGCGTGAGGGGGGTGGGGCCGTAGGGGACGCAGCGGCTGGGTTAGAGGAACCAGTAAGAGCCGGAAAAGAGAACGGGCACAATAAAAAGCGGAAATAGAAAGCAGAGCACAAAATGGGCACAGTTTAGGGTAAAAACAGTATGAAAAACAAAAAAACAAATACATGAAACGAAATACGAGCTATGGAACGAAATACACGGTACACATACACACACCACACACCCACAACACCATAAAACACCCACCCACATTACCCACAAACCCTTACGACATGAAATTTTGAAGAAGGTCAGAGAGAGAGATTAGCAAACACAACACCAGCATCCACAGACACACCACACCATCACTTATACAACATCCACGCACCTCTAACAACACACACCCCCACACATCACAACAGACAGCACCTCACACATCACCCACACCACATCATGGCACCTCAACAACACCCCAGGTTCTCTGAGGAGGAGCTCAGGGTCATGGTGGAGGAAATCGTCCGGGTAGAACCACAGCTATTCGGATCACAGGAGCAGTACACCTCCATTGCAAGAAAGATGTAGCTATGGCGAAGAATTGTCGACAGGGTCAACGCAGTGGGACAGCATCCAAGAACAAGGGATGACATCAGGAAGAGGTGGAACGACCTACGGGGGAAGGTGCGTTCCGTGGTCTCCAGACACCAGATTGCTGCACAGAGGACTGGCGGTGGACCCCCTCTCCTCCCCCACAACTAAGAACATGGGAGGAGCAGGTCTTGGCAATACTGCATCCTGAGGGCCTCGCAGGAGTAGCAGGAGGGCTGGACTCTGGTAAGTCAAAGCTTTACTACTATATCCCTCACCCTACCAGCATGCCATCATATACTCCCACCCTCACCCTCACCCCATCACTCCAACACCTCACATATGCTCCACTATCACAGCCCACCCATCCCAATACCAAGCCCTGTATGCAACACCAAAGCATGTCCACTACAGATACCCACACAGACCCCAAACCAAATATCACACAAGGACCAGGACACGAATGCAAGCAGTTGAGTACAGGGTCACTCACCCATTGCACATGATGGAACACACAGATGCAATAATCATGCCTTTACACCCCTGCTGGACCCAAACCCAACGTCACCGGACAGGAGGTACCAGACATATCCATTCCCCCCACAGAAGAGACCCACAGTGATGACAGCAGCTCTGCACAACTGGATCAAGATCACCAGCCCGGCCAATCAGGGACCTTGGGACAGTCGGTTCCCCTGACACTGTCACAAGCCACCACAGACCCTCCCACCTCAGGAAACACCAGCACAGCACCCACCCAGCGGGCCCATCCCTCTGTCCCCAGGACACGTCAATCAGCAGTGTGTCCACCACTACAGGGAACCCAGGCAAACCCACCAACCCAAGAAAATCAGGGACCTGGGAGCAGTGGCAGTGGGCACATGGTTCAGAGGACAGAGGCTCAGGAAAACAGGGAAACTGGGAGGACTGCTGTGTGACAGGGGGAGGACAGGCACAGGGAACCCACTCTCTACGAGGCCCTCTCCAACATCATGGGAGTTCACCATAATTCCCAGGAGACAATGGCAACGGTACTGGCCAAGTTTCAGGAGACCTAGCGGCTACAGGAGGAACCCTATCTGGGGATCAGGGAGGACCTGAAGTCCATAAACAACACCCTGGTCACCATTGCAGGGGTGCTGCAAGACCTTGTCAACACCAGGAGGGACACAGTGGCACAACAAGGGGCCCCTGACACTAGCCTGGACGATGAACACCCCTCCACCTCCGCCCGCGCTAGTGGACAGGAGGCACTGCCACTGGAACACGACACCAGTACCCCACCCCCTGCAGATAGAGAACCACCCCGCAAACGGTCCCTGAGATCCAGGAACAAGACAGAAAACATTGCCAAGACCCCCGCCAGGAAATGAGACCCCCCTGAATGTCACCCTTCCCTCCCACTTTGTCACCCTGTCCATCCTTCAACTGCAATTGCTCCACTTCCTATGCCCCTTTGGAAAATGCACCTGTGAAACAAATAGACTGGACTCTGCCATGGACATTCCTCCACTATCCCACCTGCCCATTTTACAACCCCCTCCATTTATTTGCACAGAAATAAACACACTTCAATCACAAAACAATCTGGAGTCAGTCTGTGCTTTCACAAACGTGTAATTGCAATAACCATGGAATATAGCAATGTCAATTTACTTGTGCACATACCGATGTAACACAGCTGTAGGGCTAGAGGAAATATAGCAGAGGGCACAAAGTGGGACCCCACATCTGTGAAATGGAAAGGCAAAGTGACAAGTCAGGGTCCATACACTGAGTGAAAGTGACAGACTTATGCTAGCTCCAAAAATAGTATGAGATATGGGAGGCAGTGACATCTTCTTACCTGTCTCACTTGAAGTATTGCATGATTATGTTGTTTCTGTTGTCAATATCCTCTTCTTCTGCCTCCTCTTCTTCAATGTCCACAGGATCCACAGCTGCCACAAGACCACCAGCTGGCCAATCCTCCTGTGGAAAAGGCACTTGGCATCGTAAAGCCAGATTGGGCAGCATACAGCAGGCCACGATGATCTGGCACACCTTCTTTGGTGAGTAGTAGAGAGAACCACCTGTCATATGGAGGCACCGGAATCTGGCCTTCAGGAGGCGAAAGGTGCGTTCAATCACCCTCCTAGTTCGCCCATGTGCCTCATTGTAGCATTCCTCTGCCCTTGTCCTGGGATTTCTCACTAGGGTCAGCAGCCATGACAGGTTGGGGTAACCAGAGTCACCTGCAAATACAGTATGGAGGGACAACTGTTAGACACACACTAACCCATAGGGGCAACCCCATACCCAGACACCTATTCACACTGTATAGGGTCCTTGTCCTCACCTATTAGCCGCACACTGTGCCTCTGGAGTTGCCCCATCACATAAGGGATGCTGCTATTCCTCAAAATGTAAGCGTCATGCACTGAGCCAGGATACTTGGCATTCACATGGGAGATGTACTGGTCTGCCAAACACACCATCTGCACATTCATAGAATGGTAGCTATTCTGGTTTCTGTACACCTGTTCAATAGTGTGGGGGGTACCAAGGCCGCATGTATCCCATCAATGGCACCAATGATGTTGGGGATATGTCCCAGGGCATAGAAGTCACTTTTCACTGTGGGCAAATCCTCCACCTGAGGGAACACGATGTAGCTGTGCATGTGTTTCAGCAGGGCAGACAACACGTTAGAGAACATTGGCTGGGACATCCCTGATGCAATGGCCACTGTTGTTTGAAAGGAACCACTTGCCAGGAAATGGAGTACTGACAGGACCTGCACTAGAGGGGGGATTCCTGTGGAATGGCGGATAGCTGACTTCAGGTCTGGCTCCAACTGGGCACACAGTTCATGGATTGTTGCACAATCAAGTCTGTAGGTGACTATTATGTGTCCCTCTTCCATTGTCGACACAAATATATTGATCCCCAATGTGCCTGTAACTGTGTGTTTTCAAGGCCTACATTGGTGTGAAGCAGTTAATATTAATGCCATGTGGCCCCCTGAAATGGCGGCTGCCTGACCTGTAAGGTGGGACAAGGGGACATGAGTTAATTGCGCTGGCAATGTACACCGTCGCAGTGGGCGGTCGAAGACCGCAGCGCAATCCAGCATTTGTTAACATTGGACCCTAGGGGTCCGAGGAGCCAATGATGATGTACGCCGGCAGTGACGGTACGCACCGCCGTGGACGTGACCGCCATTTTCTGTCTGTTCACTCACTTGATACCTGACCTTCAACAGGAGCGGACCTACACTGCAAGTGCTGCTGTGACCTGTGTCTGGAAGCAAAGATGGCTCATGTGTCTGGGGTAAGGGCCCCTGCCTTCACTTCGGAAGAGTTGGAGAAATTAGTGGATGGGGTCCTCCCCAGTACACACAACTGTACGGTCCTCCAGACAAACAGGTGAGTACACTGTGAGCATGCTGCATGGGCAATGCCTGTTTGGAGTAGTGTGGATGGAAGATAAATGGGAGGGAGGGCTGAGGCCTGTATGTGCGGACGGTGAGTGTATGTGCGTCAGGGCAAGGGTGGGAACGTGGGCCAATGAGTATGATGGTCCGGACGGGTAAAGATTTTCCTTTCCCCCTGTACTATTCCTCTAGGTCAGCGCCCACCAGAAGAAGGCTATTTGGCGTGCCATCGGCAAGAACGTCCAGACCCTGGGGGTCCACCACAGATGGAACACCCACTGCCGTAAAAGATGGGAGGACCTGCGCCGCTGGAGCCAGAAGATGGCGGAGGCCCAACTGGGGATGGCCTCCCAACGTGGGAGAGGTGCCCGTCGCACCATGACCTCCCTGATGTTCCGGATCCTGGCAGTGGCGTATCCAGAGTTGGATGGGCACTTGAGGGCATCACAGCAGCCACAAGGGGGTGAGTACACTCTCACTCAGCTGACTCTGCGCGCATTCCGAGCTGTCTGGGTGGGGGAGGTGGGCAGTGGGTTCCCCTAGGCCAGGGCGAGCTTGGTAGGCAAGGTCCCTTGTGAGGTAGGCTCTGTGGCACCCCAACCCCACTAGTGGTTAGTGCCATCTACACCTAGTCAGGCTCCTGTGACTTCCAGGTGTGCAGCAATCGGGCTCAGGCCTTGTACCCCATGGGCATGTGAACAATCTAGGAACTATAGTCTGGCGTAGTGCAGAGGACTGCTGTGTCTGTTGTGTCTGCCAATGGTAGTGGTGTTGCATACACTGAACATGTCTTTCTCCTGTCTTCCCCCAACCCTTTTTGTGGTCTCCCTGTTCTTGTGTGCAATAGCATCATCGGGCGGAGGAGCATTGGCACTGGAGCAGGAGGGAGCTGCATCCCACTTGGCCCTGGAGGGCGAAACAACTGAGTCTGAAGCCACCAGTGGGACCGAGGGCGAGGGGAGCTCCACGGCGGGGACAGGAGCAGAGACCAGCGACAGCGACTCCTCCTCTGATGGGAGCTCCCTTACGGTGGCGGGCCCCTCTGTGCCCCCCGCATCAACAGGTATAGCCGCCACCCCCCCTACCAGCACTACCCTCCCAGCAGCCCCTCAGCTTGTGTCCCGTGCCCGCTCACCCAGGAGGGTGGGCATCTCCTTTGCCCCAGGCACCTCAGGCCCTGGCCCAGTCAGCGCTGCTGCCCTGAGTGAGGAGGCTATTGACCTCCTGAGATCCCTCACTGTTGGGCAGTCTACCATTCTGAATGCCATCCAGGGTGTTGAGAGGCATTTGCAACAAACAAATGCATACCTGGAGGGCATTCATTCTGGCCAGGCAGCCCAACTGAGAGCATTTCAGGCTCTGGCCTCAGCACTGATGGCAGCCATTGTCCCTGTCTCCAGCTTCCCCCCTCCAACCTCCTCCACATGTTCAGTGCATGCAACACCACTACCGTTGGCGGACACAACAGACACAGCAGCCCTCTGCACTACGCCATGCACTTATAGTTCCTGGATTTTTCACATGCCCATGGGCCACAAGGCCTATGCCCGATTGCTGCACAACTGGATGTCACAGGAGCCTGACTAGGTGTAGATGGCACTAACCACTAGTGGGGTTGGGGTGCCATAGAGCCTGCCTCACAAGGGACCTTGCCTACCAAGCTCACCCTGCCCTAGGGGAACCCACTGCCCACCTCCCCCACCTAGACACCTTGGAATGTGCGCAGAGTCAGCTGAGTGAGAGTGTGCTCACCCCTATGTGGCTGCTGTGATGCCTTCAAGCGCCCATCCAACTCCGGATACGCCACCACCAGGATCCGGAACATCAGGGGGGTCATGGTGCGACGGACACCCCTCCCACGTTGGGAGGCCATCCCCAGCTGAGCCTCCGCTGTCTTCTTGCTCCAGCGGCGAATGTCCTCCCATCTTTTCCGGCAGTGGGTGCTCTGTCTGTGGTAGACCCCCAGGATCCGGACGTCCTTGGCGATGGCACGCCAAATAGGCTTCTTCTGGTGGGCACTGACCTAGAGGAATAGTACAGGGGGAAAGGAAAATCTTTACCCGTCCGGACTGTCATACTCATTGGCCCACGTTCCCACCCTTGCCCTGACGCACATACAGTCACCGTCCGCACATGCAGGCCTCAGCCCCCACCCACCATTTATCTTCCATCCACACCACTCCAAACAGGCATTGCCCATGCAGCATGCTCACAGTGTACTCACCTGTTTGTCTGGAGGACCGTACAGTTGTGTGTACTGGGGGAGGACCCCATCCACTAGTTTCTCCAACTCTTCGAAGTGAAGGCAGGGGCCCTTACCCCAGACACATGAGCCATCTTCGCTTCCAGACACAGGTCACAGCAGCACTTGCAGAGTAGGTCCTCTCCTGTTGAAGGTCACGTATCAAGAGAGTGAACAGACAAAAAATGGCGGTCACGTCCACAGCGGTGCGTACCGTCACCGCTGGCGTACATCGTCATTGGATCCTCGGACCCATAGGGTCCAATGTTAACCAATGCTGGATTGCGCCCCGGTCTTCAACCGGGACGGTGTACAATGCCAGTGCAATTACCTCATATCCCGTTGTCCCACCTTACAGGTCAGGCAGCCGCCATTTCAGGGGACCACATGGTATTAATATTAACTGCGTCACACCAATGTAGGCCTTGAATACACACAGTTACAGGCACATTGTGGATTAATAAATTTGTGCAAATTACATTTTGGGATACCTCAGTGTTGGCTGACTCTCTGCTCGCTGTTCTCCTCCATAGGCCACGTCTGCCGGGGCAGGTGATGAGATGGCGGCATCCTCCGGTGTACAGACCGCTGGTGGGCCTGTCGACAATGGAAGAGAGACACCTAATTGTCACCTATAGACTTCATCGTGCAACAATTCATTAACTGTGTGCCCAGTTGGAGCCAGACCTGATGTCAGCTATCTGCCATCCCACAGGAATCCCCCCTCTAGTGCAGGTCCTGTCAGTACTCCATTTCCTGGCAAGTGGTTCCTTTCAAACAACAGTGGCCACTGCATCAGGGATGCCCCAGCCAATGTTCTGTAATGTGTTGTCCAGAGTGTTGTCTGCCCTGCTGAAACACTTGCACAGCTACATCGTGTTCCCTCAGGTGGAGGATTTGCCCACAGTGAAAGGTGACTTCTATGCCCTGGGACATATCCCCAGCATCATTGGTGCCATTGATGGGACACATGTGGCCTTGGTACCCCCCGCAGGAGTGAACAGGTGTACAGAAACCGGAAGAGCTACCATTCTATGAATGTGCAGATGGTGTGTTTGGCAGACCAGTACATCTCACATGTGAATGACAAGTATCCTGGCTCAGTGCATGACGCTTACATTTTTAGGAATAGCAGCATCCCTTATGTAATGTGGCAACTCCAGAGGCACAGTGTGTGGCTAATAGGTGAGGACAAGGACCCTATACAGTGTGAATAGGTCTCTAGATATGGGGTTGTCCCTACAGGTTGGTGTGTGTCTAACAGTTGTCCCTCCATATTTGCAGGTGACTCTGGTTACCCCAACCTGTCATGGCTACTGACCCCAGTGAGAAATCCCAGGACAAGGGCAGAGGAACGCTACAATGAGGCACATGGGCGAACTAGGAGGGTGATTGAATGCACCTTCCCCCTCCTGAAGGCCAGATTCCGGTGCCTCCACATGACAACTGGTTCTCTCTACTACTCACCAAAAAAGGTGTGCCAGATCATCGTGGCCTGCCCTATGCTGCACAACCTGGCTTTGCGTTGCCAGGTGCCTTTTCTTCAGGAGGATGGGCCAGATGGTGGTCTTGTGGCAGCTGTGGATCCTGTGGAGAGTGAAAAAGAGGAGGCAGAAGAAGAGGATATCGACAACAGAAACAACATAATCATGCAATACTTCCAGTGAGACACAGGTAGGAAGAGGTCACTGCCTCCCATTTCTCATACTATTTTTGGAGCTAGCATGAGTCTGTCATTTTCACTTAGTAAATGGACCCTGACTTGTCACTTTGCCTTTCCATTTCACAGATGTGGGTCCCACTTTGTGCCCTCTGCTATATTTCCTCCAGCCCTACATCTGTGTTACATCGGTATGTGCACAAGTAAATTGGCATTGCTATATTCCATGGTTATTGTAATTACACGTTTGTGAAAGCACAGACCAACTCCAGATTGATTTGTGACTGAAGTGTGTTTATTTCTGTGCAAATAAGTGGAGGGGGTTGTAAAATGGGCAGATGGGATGGTGGAGGACTGTCCATGGCAGAGTCCAGTCTAATTGTTTCACAGGTGCATTGTCCAAAGGGGCATAGGAAGTGGAGCAATGGCAGTTGAAGGATGGACAGGGTGACAAAGTGGGACAGAAGGCTGACATTCAGTGGGGTCTCATTTCCTGGCGGGGGGCTTGGCAATGTTCTCTGTCTGGCTCCTGGATCTCAGGGACCGTTTGCAGGGTGGTTCTCCATCTGCAGGGGGTGGGGTGCTGGTGTCGTGTTCCTGTGGCGGTGCCTCCTGTCCACTAGCGCCTGAGGAGGTGGAGGGCTGTTCATCGTCCAGGCTAGTGTCAGGGGCCCCTTGTTGTGCCACTGTGTCCCTCCTGGTGTTGAAAAGGTCTTGCAGCACCCCTGCAATGGTGTCCAGGGTGTTGTTTATGGACTTCAGGTCCTCCCTGATCCCCAGATAGTGTTCCTCCTGCAGCCGCTGGGTCTCCTGAAACTTGGCCAGTACCGTTGCCATTGTCTCCTGGGAATGATGGTAAGCTCCCATGATGTTGGAGAGGGCCTCGTGGAGAGTGGGTTCCCTGGGCCTGTCCTCCCCCTGTCGCACAGCAGTCCTCCCAGGTTCCCTGTATTCCTGAACCTCTGTTCCCTCAACCGTGTGCCCACTGCCACTACCCCCAGGTCCCTGATTTTCTTGGGTTGGTAGGTTTGCCTGGGTTCCCTGTAGTGGTGGACACACTGCTGATTGACGTGTCCTGGGGACAGAGGGATGGGCCAGCTGGGTGGGTGCTGTGCTGGTGTTTCCTGAGGTGGAGGGTCTGTGGTGGCTTGTGACAGTGTCAGGGGAACCGACTGTCCTGAGGTCCCTGATTGGCCGGGTCGGTCATCTTGATCCAGTTGTGCAGAGCTGCTGTCATCACTGTGGGTCTCTTCTGTGGGGGGACTGGATATGTCTGGTACCTCCTGTCCGGTGACGTTGGGTTGGGGTCCTGCAGGGGTGTAAAGGCATGATAATTGCATCTGTGTGTGCCATTGTGTGCAATGGGTGAGTGACCCTGTACTCCAGTGCTTGCATTTGTGTCTTGGTTCTTGTGTGATATTTGGTTTGGGGTCTGTGTGGGTATCTGTAGTGGACATACTTTGGTGATGGGTGTCCATGCTTTGGTGTTGCATACATGGCTTGGTATTGGGATGGGTGGGTTGTGATAGTGGGGTATATGTGAGGTGTTGGAGTGAAGGGGGTGAGGGTGAGGGAGGGAGTATGTGATGGCATGCTGGTAGGGTAGGGGATATAGTAGTAAAGCTTTCACTTACCAGAGTCCAGTCTTCCTTCTACTCCTGCGTGGCCCTCCGGATGCACTATTGCCAAGACCTGCTCCTCCCATGTTGTTAGTTGTGGGGGAGGAGGTGGAGGTCCACCGCCTGTCCTCTGTACAGAAAACTGGTGTCTGGAGACCACGGAACGCACCTTCCCCCGTAGGTCGTTCCACCTCTTCCTCATGTCATCCCTTGTTCTTGGATGCTGTCCCACTGCGTTGACCCTGTCGACAATGCTTCGCCATAGCTCCATCTTCCTTGCAATGGAGGTGTGCTGCACCTGTGATCCGAATAGCTGTGGCCCTACCCGGACGATTTCCTCCACCATTACCCTGAGGTCCTCCTCAGAGAACCTGGGGTGTCGTTGAGGCACCATGATGTGGTGTGGGTGATGTGTGAGGTGCTCTCTGTTGTGATGTGTTCGGGGATGTGTTGGTGTGTGTTGTTTGAGGTGCGTGGATGTTGTATAAGTGATGGTGTGGTGTGTCTGTGGATGCTGGTGTTGTGTTTGCTAATCTCTCTCTCTGACCTTCTTCAAAATTTCACGTTGTAAGGGTTTGTGGGTAATATGGTTGTGTGTATTATGGTGTTGTGGGCGTATTCCTGTTAGAGTTTACGGTGTCGGTTTTGGTATTGCCAGTTTATCACAGACCTTTGATGTGGCAGACTTGTGTGGTTGTCTGGATTATGGCGGATTCCGAGCTGTGGGTCGTAATACCTGTAGCGGAATTCTGCGGCCTCAGCGGTATGTTGGCGGTCTTCTGCACGGCGGTAAGCGGCATTTACCGCCAGGGTTGTAATGAGGGCCTTAGACCTCAAATATACACTTTAGATAATGTTTGCTGAACTGGAGTTAAACTAGTAAATCTACACCCACCCCAAAGTTTGTACATTCCTCAAGGTGAGTTGGATAAGAGTTAGAATAGTATGTTTGCTCCTGAACCTCCAAAATATATACCCCAATGGTTGTTCAATTGTAGTTAGAAATTTACATCTGGACCCCATCCCAATGTGTGCTTTCCCCAGTGTTTATCATACTGGAGTTAGGATAATTAATGTTACTCCTTCGCCTAAATATGCATCTCTTCCATTGTTTGTTCGACTTGAATTAAAATAGTAAATCTACCCTCCCCATAAGGTTTGCATTTTCCAAGTGTTTCCTTGTCTGAAGTTAGAAGAGTAGATCTCATTCCCCATGTTCGAGCCTTCTCCAATGCTTGTTAGAATTGAGATAGAATAGTAATTATGACACTCCAATATATGCACTTTCGCCAAAATAGCTAGAATAGTAAATCCAGGCCCCTCCCCAATGAATGCACATTTCTCATTATTTTTGTGGAACTGGGTTTAGAATACTAAATCTCACTCCCTTTAATGTACACACCTTCTCTGAGGTTTGTTAGACTGGAATTAGAATAGTAAAGCTGAATCCACTCAATGGCTTCACTTTTCACAATGTCTGCTGGACTGGATTTAGAATGGTAAATGTGACCCCACAAAGTATGAACTTTCCCCAGTATTTGTTAGACTGCAGTTAGTATATTAAACTGGAGTTAGAGGAGTACATTTGGCTCCCCTGATGATTTTCATTACTGTTTGTTAGACTTGAGTTAGAATACTAAGGGCCGGATTTATGAAAAGTTAGTGCCGCATTTGAGTCATTTTCTGATGCAAAAGCAACATAAACTTACAAAATATAATTATATTTTGTAAGTTTACGCCACTATTGCTAAAAAAAATGACGCAACAGCAGCTCTAACTTTTCTAAAATCAGGCCATGAATCTGACAAACATGGCACCAGATTGTATGCACTTTCTTCGACATTTGCTAGACTGAACTTAGAAGAACCCTCCCACACTGTATATGATTTTCCCACATTGTTTGCTAGACTGTAGTTAGAACAGTAAATATGTCCATCATCCTCCCACTGTAATGACTTTCTTGAATGTTTGTTGGACTGGAGTTACATTAGCAAACATGACCCTTCTGATGCATTTATGTTTTCTGGTGCTTGTTGGATTAGGTAGAATAGTACATCAGTAATACTAAATAGTAAATCAGCCCCACCCCCAATGTGTGTACTTTCACAATGTTTATTAGACTAGAGTAAGAATAGTGAATCTGACTTTTCAGTGTATGGACTTTCCCCAATATTATGTGGACCACAATTAGAATAGTATTCTGGCCTTGCCTATCTTTGTTACACTCCTTCTCCTTCTTCCCCAATATATGCACTTTCCTCAATGCTTTAGGACCGATATTGGAGTAGGAAACCTCACCCTTATAGTATGCTATTCCCCAATAACTATACAACTGTAGTCAGAATAGTGCACTTAAATTGCTTTCATTTGATTTAATGATTTTGACTTGGAATTATGGACTAGATGTACAAAGCATTTTTGCTGTTCCAAACAATCAGATTTGCATTGGAGGGATCGGGCATTTGCAACTGAAAAAATGCTTTTTATAGTGTACGAACACCAAATTGCAATTCTGTAACTTGATACCAAATCTCAGTTTGGATTTGTGAACAAAAACCAAATCGCTATTTGGAAGGGGCATTGCCATGGCATTCTATCAATTACAAAATGTGATTGGACCAAAATGAAGCAAAAAAACATTCACACTTCATCACCAATTAGAATTTAGTGGTAACTCATTCACAAATGGGAAAGGGTTCTCTTGGGACACCATCCCCTTTGAGAATGTTTGAAAAAATATCTTAGGACCCACCTACCTAAACCACCACCTGCATCGCCACAAACCACACATGGACAGTATGCATTTACAAGGATGCATTTACAGCATTTACATCCACACACCTGGTCCTCGCAGAAATACCTTGCATACACTGGTGCCGTACTGGAGGACGCTCCTTATCCCACCTTGCCACCCTGCCTCCAAGGCCTGGAACAACCTCCACCTTATCACCACACCAATACTGATCCACTTCAGAAAGGAACACTGGCAGCAAGCACCTGGAGACCCACTCGGGTGATAAGCCATACTATACAAATACTGTCTGATTCATTCATTGAGCTTTTAAGAGCAGGCAATGGTACCATGGACTGCTGCCTACTCTCAAAAAATAATCAAATGTTAATATTTCTTTTGAAATTCATCCATTTCCCTTTAAGGAAAATAGACTTAGGCTCTCATTACAACATTGGTAGTAAAAGCCGCTTATCGCCGTGCAAAAGACCGCCAACACACGCCGCCGCCGCGGAATTCCGCTACAGCTATTACGACCCACAGCTTGGAATCCGCCAAAACACTGCCACATTAGACAATTTGAAATACACACACCTGATACACATACACACACCACTCCCACACACCCAATATAATATAAAACTCACACCCAGATCACCCACAAACCCCTACGACCAAAATACTGAAAGAAGGCCAGAGAGAGACACTACAAACTGCTACCAAGCATCCACAGGCACACAATACCATCACCCACATAACTTCCACGCACCTCATACAACACACCACTAAATATCACCCCACTTATCACTACACACATCACCCACACCACACCACTGAATATCACCCCACTTATCACTACACACACCACCCCACATATCACCCACACCACCCCATGGCACGGCAAAGACGCCCCAGGTTATCTGAGGAGGAGCTCAGGGTCATGGTGGAGGAAATCGTCTGGGTAGAGCCACAGCTATTCGGATCACAGGTGCAGCACACCTCCATAGCTAGGAAGATGGAGCTATGGCGAAGAATCATGGACAGGGTTAACGCAGTGGGACAGCACCCAAGAAATAGGGATGACATCAGGAAGAGGTGGAACGACCTACCTTGTGGTTCAGTGGACTGGCGGCGCCCCCCACCTCCTCCCCCACAACTAACAACATGGGAGGAGCAAGTCTTGGCGATTCTGCATCCTGAGGGCCTCGCAGGAGTAGATGGAGGAATGGACTCTGGTAAGTTAACTCTTAACTATTACATCCCCCACCCTACCTGCATGCCATCACATACCCCCACCCTCACCCTCACCCCCATCACTCCAACTCCTCACAAATGTCCCAATATCACAAACCACACATCCCAACACCAAGCCCTGCATGCAACTACAAAGCATGGACACCCATCACCAAAGCATGGCCACTGCACAGACCCATACACCCCCGAATCCACCATCACACAAGGTCCCACACAGAAATGCAAGCTCTGGGGTACACGGTCACCCACCCATTGCACACCATGGCACACACTGATGCAATAAACATCCTTTTATACCCCTGCAGGACCCCTACCCAACGTCTCCGGACAGGAGGGTCCATAGATGTCCGCACCACCAACAGAAGAGGCCCACAGTGATGACAGCATCTCTGTCCATCTGGATCTAGATGACCAGCTCGGCCCATCTGGGACCTCAGGACAGTTGGTTCCCCTCACACTGGCACAGGCCACCACAGAGATTCCCCCCTCTGGAAACACTAGCACAGCACCCACCCAGCGGGCCCACACCTCTGTCCCCAGGACTCGTCAATCAGCAGTGTGTCCACCACTACAGGGAACCCAGCCTAACCCACCACCCCAACAACAACAGGGACCTGGGGGCAGTGGCAGTAGGCACACGGTCCAGGGGACAGAGGCCCAGGAACACAGGGGAACTGGGAGGGCTGCTGTGCAACAGGGGGAGGACAGGCCCAGGGAACCCACTCTCCACGAGGCCCTCTCCAACATCATGGGAGCCTACCACCATTCCCAGGAGACGATGGCAATTGTACTGGCCAAGTTTCAGGAGACCCAGCGGCTGCAGGAGGAACAGTATTTGGGCTTCAGGGAGGAACTCAGATCCATCAATTCCACCCTGGGCACCATCGTAGGGGTGCTGAAGGAAGTCTTCAACACCAGGAGGGACACTGTGGCACAACAAGGGGCCCCTGACACTAGCCTGGACAATGAACTACCCACCACCTCCGTCGGCACTAGTGGAAAGGAGGCACCGCCACAGGACCACCACACCAGCACCCACCCCCTGCAGAGGGAGAACCTCTCGGCAAACGGTCCCTGAGATCCAGGACAAAGACAGAGAACGATGCCAAGACCCTCGCCAAGAAATGAGACCGCCCTGTTTGTCATCCTTCTGTCCCACCTTGTCACCCTGTCCATCCTCAAACTGCCCCAGCTCCACTTCCTATGCCCATTTGGGCAATGCACCTGTGAGACTAATAGACTGGACTCTGCCATGGACATTCCTCCACCATCACTCCTCACCATTTTACAGCACCCTCCAATATTGAGCACTCAAATAAACACCCTTAAAGCACAAAACAATCTGGAGTCTGTCTGTGATTTCGAAATAGTGTATTAGCAATTACAGTGACAATATGCCCTTTCAATTGTAATGTCAACATACCTATGTCACACAGCTCTAGTCCATGAGGAAACAAAGCAGATGCCACACTGTGGGACCCACATCTGTGAAATCGTAAGGGAAAGTGACAACTCAGTGAGCATACACTGGGTGAAAACGACAGACAGTAGAGAGGTAGTAGTGTTAAAGTACAGGTAGTAGGCAGGTTTGTATTCTTACCTGTGTCTCACTGGAAGTATTGCAGGATCACAGAGTTCCTGTTGTTGATGTCCTCTTCTTCTGCTTCCTCGTCTTCACTGTCCACAGGCTCCACAGCTGCCACAACACCTCCATCTGGACCATCCTCCTGCAGAAAAGGCACCTGTCATCGCAAAGCTAAGTTGTGAAGCATACAGCAGGCCACGATGATCTGGCACACCTTCTTTGGTGAGTAGAATAGGGATCCACCTGTCATATGGAGGCACCTGAACCTGGCCTTCAGGAGACCGAAGGTCTGCTCGATCACCCTCCTAGTTCGCCCATAGGCCTCATTGTAGCCTTCCTCTGCCCTTGTCCTGGGATTCCTCACTAGGGTCAGTAGCCATGACAGGTTGGGGTAACCAGAGTCACCTGCAAATGGCAAGGGACAACTGTTAGACACACGCTAACCTGTAGGGATATCCCCAGACCCAGACAACCATTCCCACTGACTTGCTTCCAGGTGCTCACCTAATAGCCACACACGGTGCCTCTGGAGTTGCCCCATCACATAAGGGATGCTGTTATTCCTCAAAATGTAAACGTCATGCACTGAGCCAGGGAATTTGGCATTAACATGGGAGATGTAGTGGTCGGCCAGACACACCATCTGCACATTCATCGAATGATAACTCTTCCGGTTTCTGTACACCTGTTCACTCCTGCGGGGGGGTACCAAAGCCACATGTGTCCCATCAATGGCACCTATGATGTTGGGGATATGTCCCAGGGCATATAAATCACCTTTCACTGTAGGCAAATCCTCCACCTGAGGGAAAACGATGTAGCTCCGCATGTGTTTCAGCAGGGCAGACACCACTCTGGATAACACATTGGAAAACATAGGCTGGGACATCCCTGATGCTATGGCCACTGTTGTTTGAAATGACCCACTTGCAAGGAAATAGAGTACTGACAGCACGTGCACTACAGGGAGGATTCCTGTGGGATAGCGGATAGATGACATCAGGTCTGGCTCCAACTGGGCCCACAGTTCCAGGATTGTGGCACGATCAAGCCTGTAGGTGATGATCACATGTCTTTCCTCCATTGTCGACAGGTCCACCAGCGGTCTGTACACCGGAGGATGCCGCCATCTCCTTACATGTCCCAGCGGACGATGCCTATGAAGGACAACAGCGAGAACACAGTCAACCAACTCAGAGGTACGTACCCACAGCTTACACAGTACACGATTCATAATCCGAAATAAGCATTTATGAGTGTTGAGGCAAGGCCTATGTATGTGTGACGCAGTTAAAAATTAAGCCATGTGGGCCCCTGAAATGGCGGCTGCCTGACCTGTAAAGTGGGACAATGTGAGGTAACTGTGCTGGCATTGTACACCGTCACGGTAGGCGCTCGAAGACCGCAGCGCAATTCTGCATTGGTTAACATTGGACCCTATGGGTCCCAGGAGCCAATGACGATGTACGCCGGCGGTGATGGTACGCACCGCCGCGGACGTGACCTCTATTTTCTATCTGTTCAATCACTCGATACCTGATCTTCGACTAGAGAGGACCTACACTGCAAGTTCTGCTGTGACCTGTGTCTGGAAGAGACAATGGTTCGTGCGTCTGGGGAAAGGGCCCCTGCCTTCACATCGGAGGAGTTGGAGAAACTCGCGGATGGGGTCCTCCCCCAGTACACGCTACTTTACTGTCCTCCAGACAAACAGGTAAGTACACTGGGAGCATGCTGTATGGGCTATGCCTGTGTGGAGTTGGGTGGATGAAAGATGCGGGGGGGAGATTGAGGCATGCATACAACGACGGTGAGTGCATGTGCCACATGGCAATGGTAGGGATGGGGGCCAATGACTGTGACGGTGCAGTTGGTAATAACTTTTCTTTTTCCCCTGTACAATTCCTGTAGGTCAGCGTCCACCAGAAGGATGTTTGGCGTGCCATCGCCAAGGACGTACAGACCCTGGGGGTCTATCACAGACGGAGCACCAACTGCCGTAAGAGATGGGAGGACATTCGCCGCTGGAGCAAGAAGATGGCGGAGGCCCAGCTGGGGTTGGCCTCCCAACGTGGGAGGGGTGCCCGTTGCACCATGACCCCCCTGATGTTCAGGATCCTGGCGGTGGCGTACCCGGAGTTGGATGGGTGCTTGAGGGCATCACAGCAGCCATTAGGGGGTGAGTACACTCTCATTCACCTGATTCAGTGCGCAGTGGAGGTGGGCTGCGGGTTTCCCTAGGCCAGGGCGAGTGTGCTAGTTAGGTCCCCTTCTTCTGGCAGACCCTGTGGCAGCCCAGCCCCCTGTGTACAATGCCAACTACACCTAGTCAGGCTCCTGTGACATCGATGTGTGCAGATGTCGGCCATAGCCTTGTAGGCCATGTCCCAGGGATTTAACAGTGGACCCCAAGTGCGCGGCGTAGTGCAGGGGGCTTCTGTGTCTGTCGTGTCCGCCAACGGTAGCGGTAATGCATGCACTCAACATGTCTTTCTTCTGTTGTCACCCCCCCTTTTTGTGGTCTCCCTGTTCTTGTGTGCATTAGCATCATCAGGCAGAGGAGCAGTGGCACTGGAGCAGGAGGGAGCTGCATCCCACATGGCCCTGGAGGGCGAGACAACGGGGACGGAGGGCGAGGGGAGCTCCACGGCGGGGACAGGAGCTGAGACCAGTGATACGGACTCGTCCTCTGATGGGCGCTCCTTTGTGGTGATGGCCACATCTGTGCCCCCCGCATCTACAGGTACAGCCGCCATCCCCCCTACCAGCACCGCCCTCCCAACAGCCCCTCAGCCTTTGCCCCGTGCCATCTCACCCAGGAGGGTGGGCATCACCTTCGCCCCAGGCACCTCAGGCCCTGCCCCAGTCATCCCTGTTGCCCTCAGTGAGGAGGCCATTGAGCTCCTCAGGTCCCTCACTGTTGGGCATTCTACCATTTTGAATGCCATCCAGGGTGTAGAGACGCAATTGCAACAAACAAATACATTTCTGGAGGGCATTCATTCTGGTCAGGCAACCCTTCAGCGAGCTTTTCAGACTCTGGCCTCAGCACTGATGGCAGCCATTGTCCCTGTCTTTAGCCTCCCACCTCCAACTTCCTCCACCCAGACCCACACCCCTGTACCTCAGCCTACCCCAACCACACCGTCAGGCCAGCTTGCACACACGTGAAAACACAAAGGAAGCTCTGGCAAACATAAGCACCACACATCCCACAGGCACTCACGCAAGCATCACACATGCAGACACACCAACATCCACTGCCTCTACTGTGTCCCCCTCCTCCTCGTCTCCCTCCTCCCTGCCAGTCTCGTCTCCACTCACACCTGCATGCACTACATCTGCAGCCACTACTTCCATCACCAGCACACACACCACCACACCCCGCTCACGTGCAGTCACCACCCCCACTACCATTCACTCGTCCTCTGTGTCCTCTCCCAGTGTGTCTGTGACACCACCTCCCAAGATACACAAACGCAGGCACACACCCACCCAACAGCCATCCACCTCACAATAGCCTCCAGCCCATGCACCTTCACCCAAAGTCACCAAACGAACATCTCCTACAACCACAACCTCTTCTTCCACTCCCAAACCCCCTCCAGCTACCCGTCCCAGTGTTCCCAAGAAACTTTTCCTGTCCACCCTTGACCTCTTTCCCTCACCTCCCCCACCCCATCAGTCTCCTAGGGCCCAACTCTCCAGGTCCCAACCTAGCACCTCAGCCACAACATCTCTGGGACCAGTATGGCCAGTAGTCACCGGATTCTGGAGTGCACCAGGCAGCAGGGCAGCCAGTGTAACAAGGAGGCACAGCACAGACAGTCCCCCACATGTCAATCATCAAAAGTTGGCCAGTGCCCAGCGAGAGAGGGGGAAGTCCCAGCCACCAAAGCTGCTCCCAGGGGTAAAGGTGGGAGTGTGGAGTCAGCTGTGACACCTTCCAAGGTGGGGAAGGGGCACAAGAAACTCAGCAAGTCTGGGAAGAGCAGCACAGCGGAGAAGACCGCCATCAGCCCCGCTGCTCAGGAGGCAACCGCCATCATCCCGCTGCCCAGGAGGCCACCGCCATCATCCCCGCTGCCCAGGAAGCCACCGCCATCATCCCCGCTGCCCAGGAGGCCACTGCCATCAGCCCCGCTGCCCAGGAGGCCACCACCATCAGCCCCGCTGGGCCAGACAGGACCGCCAGCACCATCCCCGCTGGGCCATACAGAACCGCCCGAACCAGCCCCGCTGAGCCAGACATGACCGCCGGCACCAGCCCCGCTGGGCCAGCCAGGACTGCCAGAAAGGACCGCCAGCACCAGCCCCGCTGGGCCAGAAAGGACCGCCACCACCAGCCCCGCTGGGCCAGAAAGGACCGCCACCACCAGCCCCGCTGGGCCAGAAAGGACCACCACCACCAGCCCCGCTGTGCCAGAAAGGACCGCCAGCAGCTGAGTCGCTGCCAAGGACCCCGCTGCAACAAGCACCGCTGAACAGGACACCGCCGCCACAAGAATCCCTGAACAGGACACCGCCGCCACAAGCACCGCTGAACAGGACACTGCCGCCACAAGCACCGCTGGCCCATGAGCGCCAAGGGCACTGACGCTACTGTGTCCGCCATGAGCAGGATGAAGCACTCTGGGCACAAAGCCCCCTCCAGAACCAGTGGAGATTTACATCCACTACCTCAGTCCTTGGCAGAATGAAGCACTCTGGGCACAAAGGCCCCTCCAGAACCAGTGGAGAAAGGCATTCACTACCTCTGTCCTTGGCAGGATGAAGTACTCTGGGCACCAAGCCCCCTCCAGAACCAGTGGAGATTTACATCCACTACATCTGTCCTTGGCAGGATGAAGCACTCTGGGCACCAAGCCCCCTCCAGAACCAGTGGAGATTTACATCCACTACCTCTGTCCTTGCCAGGATGAAGCACTCTGGGCACAAAGCCCCCTCCAGAACCAGTGGAGATTTACATCCACTACCTCTGTCCTTAGCAGGATGAAGCACTCTGGGCACAAAGCCCCCTCCAGAACCAGTGGAGAAAGGCATCCACTACCTCTGTCCTTGGCAGGATGAAGCACTCTGGGCACAAAGCCCCCTCCAGAACCAGTGGAAACTGTTATCCACTTGAGAGATTGTGGCTTTGCACTCCCCAGGATTGAACAGTGGGCAACCCACCCACTGTAGAGACTTAAGAGACTGTGGCTTTGCACTCCCCAGGATTGTACAGTGGGCAACCCACCCACTGTAGAGACTTGAGAGACTGTGGCTTTGCACTCCCCAGGATTGAACAGTGGGCAACCCACCCACTATAGAGACTTGAGAGACTGTGGCTTTGCACTCCCCAGAATTGAACAGTGGGCATAGGGCCCCCTAGTGGATTTGGCGTCATGCACTCAACCAGCTGAGGTGCCCCCCTTTCCCTTCCCCCTGAGGTGCCTGTTTTATTGCAATCTGATGCCCTGCAGTGTTCTCTCCGTCGGGTATTGAGTGTGGGCCTCGCCCATGCCGTGTGGGCCCAGTGTTCCACGGACTTCAATGAAGCTATACCTGGGCTACTATTCTTGGTGTACATATTTGTTAATAGAGTATATATATTTTTGTGTACTGGATTTTAATATATTACAATGGTTACACTCATTTCCTTTTGTCTTTGCATTCTTCCGGGAGGTTTGGGGGGTGTAACTGTAATGTATCATGCTGTATTAGTGTGTGTGTTGTAGTGGGTGAGGGTGGGGGTGGGGGTGTTGCGTGTGTGTGTCCCTGTTTTTTCCCTCCCCCTCCCCTGTGTCATAGGTGCAGTACTCACCGTGGTCTTCACCGCCGGCGTTCGTGCTCCTGGTAGAGGAGAAAGAAGATAAGGGCAGGGAGAATGTGCAGCTCTGGTTCCATGGCGTCCTGGGTCCTCGTGGGGTGTGTAGAGGTGAGCGTTTTCCCTTCGAAGTCCAGTTTCTGCCGTGTTTTTGTTTGCGGTGAATCCGACCCGGAAAAGGTGGCGGATTGGTAGGTTATGATACTGTGGGCGGTACATTGTCCTCCGCCTGTCTGTTGGCGGTGACCGCCATGCTGTTTGTTTGTAACACTGTGGCGGTCGGAGTGTTCATTTGGTTGTCTTTGTTGGCGGATTCCGTCACCGTCCTAATTCCATTTTTTTTTCCGCCAGCCTGTTGACAGTCGCCGCTTTAACACCGTCCGCCAGGGTTGTAATGAACACCTTAGTTTGAAAAAAAATGATAGCTTTATTTAAAAGCGGTCACAGACATAAGGGGTCATTAAGACTTTGGCGGTCTCATCACCGCCATATTGGCGTTGGCGGGTCAGCCCCCAACAGGCTGGTGGATAAGACCGCCAAATTATGATCATGGTGGTATACGCAACAGAATACAGCCACATCACTGCCGACACCGTCAGTGCAGTCAGGCAGCCACGGATGGCGGTAGGCACCTTCAGGAGACCATGTTTCCACCGGACAGATTACAAGGCTGCACACCGCAAAGGTTTCCGCCACAGTTGTACCACCACAGAAACCCTGGCAGAAACCAACTGCAAAAGAAGACACTCACCTTCAGGAACACATACCCGTCTGGAGCCGCAATGAAACCTGAACTACATGTCTTCCCGCTGCTCCTGCTCGTACAATGACTCCAGAGCCAGCGACGACAGCAACCGTGAGTAAACACACTTACCTGTCACTGCTGCATAATGCCAAGGTATCAATGCACCCACAACATGCACATCCTGAATGGGTTGCAATGGCGCATACACACTTACTCCCACACTGACATTCACATTCACACACAGCCACATACACACATGCACAGACATAGTACACACACAATAGTCAACACACACTTCCAAAACACACACCAACCCGCAGACAATCAGCACTGGCACAGTTAAACATAACAACACACAACATCACCAAATTACACAACTACACCACAACTGCAACACTTCAAATGCACCATCAAGCAACCACAATACACACCTCCTGACCAACAAACAACCTACAAACAACACTACGTAACAACACCAGAGAACCAATACACTCATTCACATAGCCATACAGCAAGGTATATGTCATACCATGCAAACAAACTACACAACAGTTCTGACATACCAGTCAATACACACACGCACCACACAGTACAACCACACAAGGGTACACAACACTCCAAATAACACATCAACACAATCAATATACACAATATCAACATCAATGCATGTCCCAAACACTTACATATCCAACACACAATACGCAGCCATAACTGAAGGACAAATGCAAAGCACACACCCACACATGCTGGCCAGACACAAGAGGTAGCACAACCACCACACACACAGAACTCACTCACACACAAACGAAAGTTGGCAAGACCATAGCAGCCATGAGGAAAGAAAGGCAGGAGGAATGTGTAACCTTGGAACCAACAACTGGTTGGTCCAGATATATATCAATAAATAAAGAAATATACCAATACAGAACTATGTACAAATTAAAAGCCCATAGGCCAGTCCAAACAACAATGTGCACAATGCACATACCTCACATCTGATTGCCCCTACATGACTACTGACTGCTAAATTACCTCCACTGGTAGGGAATTTAAGTGGGCAGGCAGGCACCTCAGGGATTGGGGAGTAAGTGTGAGGGGTTTGGGCTTCATTTTGGGAGGGGGGTCTTTGGTCTTGGGATGGGGATTAGGGTGAGGCTAAGGGGAGGGCTGGGAACACTTGGGAGGGGTTGACTTCATGGCCAAGGAGGGGGCAGTGGAGGACTTGGAGGTGGTAGGGCTGGACACAGACCTTTTGGGGGGTTGGACACACAGGGCGGTCATGGCAAAATGGTTTGGGAGTGGAGAGAGAGGGAGTGGTTGTAGAAGGTGTTTTGGTAGATGTTTTGGGTGCATGTGCATGCGAAGAATGCTTGTGTGTGCTGCGTGTCTTTTGGGAGGGTGAGTGTGGACATTTATGTGTCTTGGGAGGAGGAGGGAGGAGGAGCTGGGAGATGCCATGGTGGATGGCTGACTGTCTGTTGGAGTATTGACTGCAGGTATGATGGATGTGCTGCATGTGAGTGTGTCTGTGGTCGTGGTGTCTGTGGATGTGGTGACTGTGGTAGATGTCGGAAGGTCTGCTATTGTGGTGACTGTGGGTAGGAATGGAGTTGTGACTGTATCTGTGAATATTGGGGTCGTGTCTGCAGGTGTGTCTAGTGAAGTGTCTGCGAAGGTAGGGTTGATATGGGAGTCTGTGCAGGTAGTGGGTATTTTTGTGTCTGCAGGTGGGTATTGTTTGTGTGCATGCCAGTGGTGGTTCTTGTGGTGCTTGTGTTTGCCAGCTGTACCCTTGGATGTTGAGGTGGGTGCATGCTTGTCTGTCTGTGTGCTTTGGCTGGGACGTGGAAAAGTAGTGTGAGATTGGGAAGAGGAAAGTGGAGGGGGGACGGAAGACAAAGGGTGACTGGCTGCCATCAGTGCAGAGACCAGAGCCTGAAAGGACCTCACTAGGTTAGTCAATGCACCATGAATGCTCTCCAGGAACGTATTGCTCTGTTGGAATTGAGTAGCTAGTTCCTGGATGGGATTCACGATGGTTGACTGACCCGCACTTACCTCCTGAGGTCGATAGCCTCCTCACTGAGGGCAGCAAGGCTGACAGGGGTGGGGCAGAGGTGCCTGCGGTGAAGAAGATGCCCACCCTCCTGGGTGAGCGGACATATACAACTGGGTGGGGAGTTACAGGGAGGATGGTGACAGTAAGGGGGATGGCAGACAAAGATGGTGCTGTGGTGGTCCCAGAAGGGTCCGCCACCATCAGGAAGTGTCCTCTGGAGGAGGATTCCGAAGATGATAAAGAAGAAGATCCGGTCTGCACTGTGGCACTCCCCTCGCCCTCCGGGCCACTGGTTCCCTCTCTGCCAGTCTCACATACACACTTGTTAACATGCAAAACAGTAGGAAAACATCTCCTGGCTAGGCTATCTCTTTTGGCAATACACATATTCTACATCATGTCACAACATGTTACTACTATCCACCCCTTTATGTCATCCCTCACACCCTTATCAAAATCCAAGTAAGGTTAGCACATCTGAGGTAATACAAATGATCTCCTGTAAAGCCATGTCAGCATTCTTATCATGGCCTGCCTGAAGTAGAAATACCTACCATAATCTTGATCATACCTCTCCATACTCCTGTCACCCATAGGAAGAGCAGGTGACTGCTCACAACACATCAAGCATGTAAGAAAACTACATGTGACCAGTCCATGTTCATTAGTAATGTCCCCTGATAGTGAAGACTACATTAGTCACAGACCCCACAGCACCTGTCTATCATATTACATGCCTGCCCAAACCCTGTGTACACATAGGTGTCGTGCAGTGTGCCGCTCCGCGAGCCGAATGTTCGGCTTGGGACGCGGCGCACAGCAGAAGGACTGGCTGCACCCAAGCCTTTCTTACATTTGTCAAGGCCCCTCATTGGGCATGGGGCTTCCTTTTTTCTTTGGTGCGACGCTCCCCCAATAGATCCTGCTCCCCCCACTCACCTCTTTTATTCTTCTCTTCTTTTCTGTTGTTCCTGTTTCTGCTACTTTTATACTTACGTTTTTTACCCATGTTTCTTTCTCTTTTCCCAGCATGCTTTCCTTTTTCCCTGCATGCACTGGTTCCCTATTCACTATGGTGTTTTTTCTATAGCATTCTAACATTTTATCCCAATTCAAGATTGTTAGAAATGGGGTTTTTGGTTGGTAGTCAGGTTACCCTCTGTCCAAGCAAGAACCCTCACTCTAGTCAGTGTAAGTCACACACAATCCAAATTATCCTGTGCCCACCCTCTGCTAGCTTGGCACGAGCAGTCAGGCTTAACTTAGAAGGCAAGGTGTAAAGTATTTGTGCAATAAATCATACAATAACACAATATAGCACCACAAAAATACACCACACAGTGTTTAGAAAAATATATAATATTTATCTGGGTATTAGTAGATCAACACAATAAAAGATGCAATAAACATTTGTAGAGATATGACTGAAAGGTGATATAAAGTGTCTTAAGTCTTTAAAAAGCAAACAAAGTCTCTTTCAAGCACAAAGTACCTAGTTTGGAGTGGAAAATCTCCGCAGAGGGCCGCAGAGGAAGAGATGCGTGGAAAAATGGTGTGTGCGTCGGTTTCGCCCCTTCACACACGGACTTGCGTCGTTATTTTTCACGCAGGGAGACGTGCGTCGTTCTACGGGAAGAAAAATGGTGTGTGCGTCGGGTTCACCCCTTCACACACGGACTTGCGTCATTATTTTTCACTCGGGGAAGACGTGCATCGTTTTCTGGCACGCGGACCGTCTCCTATGGATCGCGGGATTACCAGATGTCCCACAGTCTGTGCGTTGATTCCTCAGCTTGTTATCCGGCTGCGTGTCGTTCTCACGGCAGGCGTCGCGTCGATTTCCTCTCTGGAAGTCAGGCCGCATTGTCCATGCGAGGCCGTGCGTCGAAGTTCTGGTCGCACCGCAGGCGTTAAGTCTAGCGGCGTCTTTCCGGATCGGCGTGCAGTGAATTTTTCACCGCAGAGCAAGCTGTGTGTTTAATTTTTCGGCGCACACGGAGTCCAGTTGAAAAAGAGAAGTCTTTTTGGTCCTGAGACTTCAGGGAACAGGAGGCAAGCTCTATCCAAGACGTTGGAGAGCACTTCTGCAGCAAGACAAGAGTTCAGCAAGGCAGGAGGGCAACAGCAAGGCAGCAGTCCTTTGTAGAAAGCAGTCAGGTGAGTCCTTTAGGCAGCCAGGCAGTTCTTCTTGGCAGAATGCAGCTTCTGGTTCAGGTTTCTTCTCCAGCAAGTGTCTAAGGTGGTAGGGCAGAGGCCCTGTTTTATACCCAAATGTGCCTTTGAAGTGGGGGAGACTTCAAAGAGTGGCTTAGAAGTGCACCAGGTCCCCTTTCAGTTCAATCCTGTCTGCCAGGGTCCCAGTAGGGGGTGTGGTAGTCCTTTGTGTCAGAGCAGTCCCTCCACCCTCCCAGCCCAGGAAGACCCATTCAAAATGCAGATGTATGCAAGTGAGGCTGAGTACCCTGTGTTTGGGGTGTGTCTGAGTGAATGCACAAGGAGCTGTCAACTAAACCTAGCCAGACGTGGATTGTAAGGCACAGAAAGTTTTAAGTGCAGAGAAATGCTCACTTTCTAAAAGTGGCATTTCAAAAATAGTAATATTAAATCCAACTTCACCAGTCAGCAGGATTTTGTATTACCATTCTGGCCATACTAAATATGACCTTCCTACTCCCTTCAGATCAGCAGCTACCACTTCAACAAGGCATGAGGGCAGTCCCAATGATAGCCTATGAAGGGAGCAGGCCTTACAGTAGTGTAAAAACACATTTAGGAGTTTTACACTACTAGGACATGTAAACTACACAGGTACATGTCCTGCCTTATACCCACACAGCACCCTGCTCTATGGGTTACCTAGGGCACACATTAGAGGTGACTTATGTGTAGAAAAAGGGGAGTTTTAGGCTTGGCAAGTACTCTTAAATGCCAAATCGAATTGGCAGTGAAACTGCACACACAGGACCTGCAATGGCATGCTTGGGACAAGGTAAAGGGGCTACTTGAGTGGGTGGCACAACCAGTGCTGCAGGCCCACTAGTAGCATTTAATCTACAGGCCCTAGGCACATACCGTGCACATTACTAGGGACTTATAAGTATATTAAATAGTCCAATTGGGTATGATCCAAAGTTACCATGTTTAAAGGGAGAGAGCATATGCACTTTAGCACTGGTTAGCAGTGGTAAAGTGCGCAGAGTCTAAAAGCCAGCAAAAACAGAGTCCAAAAAGTGGAGGGAGGCAGGCAAAAAGTTAGGGGTGACCACCCTACGGCATGTCAGGTCTAACAAAGATGGCACCTTTTACTTCCTGTCGGTCACTTCCTGTTCCTGGGGTATATAAGGTGTGTGTTTCTTTTTCTCTTTGCGATGCAACACTTCCTGTTTGGTGGTGGTCTTCGCTCCTGTTCCTCTGCGTCAGATATTGATACTCTGATTTTGTTCCAGCTTTTTCCTGGTCATTTTTTCCTTTTGTTTTGATTTTCTTTTACTTTTGTTTTTGTTTCAGGAGTTCCCTTTGGGTTTTTTTTCCCTCTGGGACTCCTTCTGGAGGGCACAGACTGCCTTTGGCATTCCCTCTGTAAGCAGCACCATGGCTACCAGAAAGGGTCGCCCCCATTTGGGCCAAGGCAGGACTTACAAGAACAAGAATGCAGCCACACTTCCTGTGGGTCACAGACACAGACTGCGAGTAGGTCGTGACAATATGCCAATATGGATACATTAGCTGAAGTAGCCACAACAAGTGGAACTCCCATACAGGTGACATCTGATGTGTAGAATACATGTCTGGAGTACAGGCATGTCATTATTGTTACACAGTCACAGAGGAATATCGGCATGCACTAAACACAGATACACCACATGACTTCATACATGCATGTACAGCTCCAATGACCTATACAGCACACATGATACATCCATAGACAATCACTGAGTGCAGCGCCACAACAAATACACTTCAGGCAGCCACAAAATACTTCATTGGGTACCTACCATTCCACCTGACATGCAGTTGCAGTTGGACAACTTGACTAAATGAGTAAACCAACATCACTCACACCATTCATGGCATGTGATTACCTGTACCGAAGTCCATACTACACACATGTCACACAGAAATTACATGTACACATGACGCACACATGGACCTACACAACTGCCATTGCACTGACAATACCCCCCACTACAACAAAATACTGCTTTAGAAATAGTGGTACAACTAAACCATTTCATCTTGATCTCATAAGTCATTCAAAGCCTAATTCTGTCCAAGGTGCCCACATCAGCTAGGCCAAGGGTAGCAATGATTGTCCCTCTTCATAAGATGTGCCCCCAAGTAACCATTGAGACATGATGTAGGCAGCACCTAACCAATGTTGCACTTTAACTGGTAGGACATTGGCACACATAGGATTGGCATAGCATATTTTCAAAGGCTAGCTCTGCCTACACACTTACCACCTGTAGAAAAAAGCCATTGGGTTAAGGGTGAAATGCACATGTCAACCTCATAGAAATGCATGATGAGTCCAAACATATCATATCAGACACCCAAATTAGAATCTCCTTCCGTTGCTACCTTCACATACCCCATAGAATGAAGATGAAGGCTACAACTAGAAACCCATATGCACTGTCCTATTCAGGCCATTTCTGTGGTGTAAATGAGATGGCTGCCTCACATGGAGTCAATACCTGTACCAGGTCCAGACAATAATAGTCCCTGTACCAAAAAGATTGAGTCACCCAGTAGAAAATACAGGTGATCAACACAGATGGGACCATAAGAGCCACTGATGCTCATATGCTGATAGGTGCACCAGGGTAAATTCAAAGGGTAGGGTTATACACCAGCTCACAGCCATAGAAATGGCAGGACGGTGTCACACATGTGACATTGTCATTTGAGCATCTCAACATGCAGTGATAGAGATGACTTGATACAGGTAATTTGAACGAACACATAGCAAACCATTATGCTACATCTACATCTAATACTCAGTCAAGGTGGGTACTACTGATTTCCACTAGTCTACATACATGTAGCACCTACCCATTGTCACAGAAGATACAGTGAGACAGCAAATACCATACATCCTGAGCCAAGTACCAGGATACAGTCAGTATTTACCCCCTTGTGGCTGCTGTGATGCCCTCAAAAGCCCATCCACCTCAACAAAATGCAGGCCATTAGGGGGTCAGGGTTCGATGGGCACCCCTCCTTCACTGGAAGGACATCCTCAGCTGGGCCTCCGTGGTCTTCCGGGCCCAGCGTTTTAGGTCCTCCAACTGCTTACGACAATGGGTGCTTCACCGGCTGTTGACCCTTCAGGGTCCGCACTTGCTTGGCGATGGTATGCCAGATCCCCTTCTGATGGGCGTTCAACTATATGGATAACACAGACAAATGGAGAAAGTCATGTACACATGCTGTATTCCAACAAGAGTGGTCACTGCACATCTGTCATAGCAAGTGCTCACACATACCCATCCTCTCTGCTCACACGCCTTCACTATGTGCCATCTGCATGCATCTACTCCCTCACTAATGCACATGCCCAATTCAATGTCACATGCAACCCCTAACACAAATGTCTGGGTCATTGAACTCACCTACTCCTCTGGTACCCTATATAGCTGTTCATACAGCGGTAGAACCTCCTCCACCAGCTTCTCCAGCTGTTCCTGGGTGAAGGCAGGGGCCACATTACCTGCAGGACTGGCATGATGCCTCCCAGAGGCAATACACAGCAGCTCACGTCATGGAGGTCTTGCTAGCTACAATGTCAGGAGTCAAGTGAACAAGGCTTCAAAAAATGGTGCTCACGGCCACCTCGTACAGGACCATCACCACTGGCGGTTATTGCCATTGGCCCCAGTCCGCCAAAGGCAGCAATGTTAACCAATGACAAGTTGCACGGCAGTTGCAACCACCTACCACCATGACGACTTCCACCGGGGGAGTTAGGTCACTTCCAACTGTCCACTACAGTAGGTCAGGCGCCTGCCATTTTGTGTACTTGTAATCTATGCATGTGCTTAATTATGTGCGTCAGACTCGCGCAAATATCAGTGTACCCCAATGTTGTGCCATCATTTTATTGCAACATAATGTGGCAATATTGACACAATGACGTGTTGAGGCTGTATATATTTGATAGCTCTGTTAAGCTATTCAGAGGTACATAGATGATGTCTATATATAGGTTGATTACATTAAATATGTGTGATCAGTGCAGGACTGCTCAGTCACACACACATGTTCAATTACATATGTTACATATGACTTACATCACTTAAATGTTAGCTAATGTGCAGAAATAAGAAAAAATGTGCAGCAAAAAGGGCCAGATGTAGCAAAGGGTTTTTCCCATTCTGTGTCAATGGGAAAATGTGTTCGTACATATGGCCCTAAGTGTGTAACTTGCATGTCTATGGTTTGCATTGTATATGTCAGCAGTACTACTCATCACCTACAGATGTTAGGTGTGATCTAATATACCATGCGCTGCTTATGTGTGTTGACTGAATGACTCATTGTGCATTCTCTCCTCTCAACATAGATATCGTTCCATGAGGAGAGTGAGGCAACCACAAGTGTACCGTCCACTAGTAGACCTGGCAACCATGGAGAACAGGCATGTCATCCAGACATATCATCTGAATTGTCATATCATCTATATAGACATGGATCTATATAGACAGTTGAAGCCAGATTTAATGCCAGCCAATCGCAATCCCTATGGCATACCTCCCATTCTACAAGTATTGTCTGTGCTACACTACCTGCCCACAGGCTCATTTCAGAATACTGTTACCTTAACAGCAGTGATGTATCAGCCCATGTTCAGTCTGGTGTTGAAGGATGTACTGTGTGCTTTGTTGAAACACCTGGACAGCTACATCAGGTTCCCCCAAAGAGTGGATTTGGCCTATATGAAGGCACACTTTTATGAGATGGCACACATGTAGCCCTGGTTCCTACCAGTGTCAATGAATAGGTGTACAAGAACAGGAAGAATTACCACTCTATCAACATACAGGTGGTGTGTCTGTCAGACCAGTACCACTCACAAGTGACAGCCAAGTTTCCTGGATCAGTGCATGACGCCTACATATTGCGGAACAGCAATGTCCCACACATGATGGCACGATTACATAAAGAGAGGGCCTCGCTACTTGGTAATTATGCACTTTTCTGTGTTTCAATTTCATGTCACCTGTCATCACATTCTGGCTAGTTTTTGTATAGCTTCTTTCAATTGTCCTAACATTGTGTTCAGAGGTGACTCTGGCTATCCAAACCTTCCTTGGCTATTGACACCAGTGAGGTACCCAACCACTCAAGGGGAACTCAGTTTCAATGAGGCCAATGGGAGGACAAGGTGTGTAATCGAGCAAACTCTCACCCTCCTGAAGGCAAGATTCAGGTGCCTGAACCTATTTGGAGGTGCCCTCTTCTACTCGCCCCACAAGGTTTGCCAAATCATCATTGCCTGTTGCATGTTCTACAATCTAGCCCTGAGATGTCAGATACCATTGCTAGCTGATGAGGTTAAGGCAGCTGGACCAGTGGCTGGAAATGCTGATAGGGCAAGTGATGAAGACCCAGAGGAAGAATGAGCAGCTGACTTGAGGACAGAGTTCATCAATCAGTACTTCCGGTGGCATACAGGTATGTTGAATGGGACTTTTAATGTCTTGAATTTACACATTCAGAAGTGGATAGCAGACATTACACCTCCTAACTTTATTCATCAGTGGGGGTGTACTGATGTCCAATGTCTATGTGTGAGTTGTGGAAGCAAACAGATAGAATGTTAGGTGTACAGTAATAATGGTTCTGCTCTAACATGTTTTATTACAACAGATTCCAACTTACACTTATGTATTGGATTGACCAATACAGTGCTATGTTTCCTGCTTTCTCCTATTCTCATAACCTTCCACCCACTGATAGTGGAATTCAGTCTGTGGCTCTGCTACCTATGTGTTGAAGTAATAATTGTCAGTAGCCAATGGTAAGTAAATAAAGACATGAGAGGTGAATATGATCAATAACTGGTTAAATGGATTTTGTGAAGTGCCTGTGACAGGTGATGTATAGGTCCACTCTGGGTGCCCCTGCTTTGGAGGTATTCTACAATGGGCATGACATCTGGGAGCTGCATATGTGCTTTATGTGGCACCATGACTTCCATCCTGATGGCACTCTCTGTACTGCTCTAATTGCAGATCGGTATGCAAACAATGTCCTGGTATTGCTCTGGACATCAGTCCAGTGACATCACTGTTGTCATGTGCATCCTGCTGAGGAAGCCTCCATCTGAAGGCCATTATACTGCCACTTCGAATCTGGGGGGCATTACCAGACCACAGCTGGGAAGCATGACATTTGTTGATGTTTCAATAAAGACACATTTATAGTAGCTGTTTCCAAATGTGATTTATTGTACATTTGGGAATTTTTAAAGTCAAACGAAATGTGAATTATATAACAAAAGGTGATGAGTGGTGACATGGTAGATGGTACAACAGTTGGTTACACCTGTCCAGTGTCCTTGTACCATTGGAAAATGGAGTTCTTTCTCAGAACAGTCAACAGGGTGTCTCAGTAGCACACAAGGGTGACAAATCAGGAGAGGTTTACTTCCTGGCAGTGGGTTTTGCCCTGGATTCTGATCCAGCCAGATGTCTGAGTGGATGTACATATTTGTCGGGGGGTTTCTTCAGCTACAAAGGGGGGGTGTCTGAGGCATGAGGTTCCCCTGGCAGGGCTTCCATTCCACTAGCTGCCGCTAACATAGCTGGGTGAGATGTAACGTTGCTAGTGGAACGGGCCTGATGATGTGTTGAGAAACCACGTAGGGTTGTGATCATGTCCCTCAGCACCTCTGCAATGGATGCCATGGTAGCATTGTGTGCCTGCCACTGCTGTATGACCTCCTGGTGGTATTTCCCTCTGCTGCCTTTGAGTTTCCCCCAATATGGTGATTATCTGGCATATCCCCTCCTGGGACTTGAGAGATGGTTTCCTGGTCAGTGAAGTCCCTTGGAGGCCCCATCCTCTGGCCCACAGCATTTCGCCCACGCATTCTTTTCCCAGGTGCCGGTACCCCTGGCACAGTGTGCCTACTCCCATTGTTAGCAGGACCATCATTGTCTGGGGAGTGAAGGTTAGGCTCAGGTCCCTGTACTGTGGCACACACAATAGTTGGAACAGTCCTTGGGACACAGGCTTGAGAGTGAATGGTTGCCTGTGGTGTCGATGGAACAGGGTTGGGGCGATTGATGTGGCCAGGCTAAGGCAGGGAGTAGTAGACTGACCATGTGTCCCAGATGGGCCAGGTAGGTCGTCACTGTTCAGACATCCAGGCGTGTTGTCCTCACTTAGACCTTCATCTTGAAGAGGGCTAGCAGTGTCTGGTATCCTTTCCATGGTGGCACTGGTAGGGTTACCTGTGGATGGAGTGAATCACATAGTTAATTTTAGAAAGTGTGTTTGGTTGCCTCTTTGTCAATTCCATACAGTGGCTTAGCATGTTTCCCTGCAACGACAATGACCGATGCTGCACAGCATGTCTTGGTGGAACATACAGGTCTGTTCCATACTCCATATTGTGAGCTGTCATTCATGTCTGGTACATATAGCCATGTTTATCAGTACTGGTTCTGTCTGATACTTCATATGACTGTTCAGCTCTGTTAGCTAGTGAATAGTCAAGCTTGCTAGATGTCACATAATTTGCCAAGACATTGTAAGATGATGTCCCAGTGGGAACGCAGTCTGTGAGTATGCAAGGGTAATAGTCCTGTCTATGAATGTTATGCATGTGCCTGGATTCTGCCATCTTACTTTGCAAACCATGATCAGTCCATTTGAGGCTTGGGGATATGAATCAGTGGCCAATTGGATTAATCACTGAGCTGTAGCTGTGTTTTACCTAGGTTGCCATAGTGGTGTGCAATTGCATTGCTGTCCTCAGTCGTACAATCTAGTTGGTGTAGCTAGTACAGTAGTCAAACATGTATGACATGTGATGTGTACATTCCCGGTTTTCACATTGAAGGATTAGTGCATTCTGGGAGTCATAGTGATTGGATTTGCCCATAGTATTGGTGCCTTTGCCAAGGGCTGTTTGGGCAGTTGGTCTCTGTGGGTTGGTGGCATGCAGGGGAGGGGCATTAGGTGATTGTCAGGTGGGTGTAGTAGAACATTCAGTTAAATGGGGAGTATTTGGGGGGTGAGGGAGCATGCAGGACATGGCAACTGTGAGACATGAATGTTGTGGGTACTTACCAAGCTCCAGTCCCCCAGGTATTCCAGTCAGGCCCTCAAGATGCAGTATGTCCAAGACCTTCTCCTCCCATGATGTAAGGTGGGGGCCCACCACCAGTCTTGTGCATGGTTATCTGGTGTTGTGATGCCATGGAACGCACCTTTCCCCTAAGGTCATTCTATCTCTTCCTGATGTCCTCCCTTGTGCTTGGATGGTTGCCTACTGAGTTGACCATGTTGACTATTGTTTGCCACAACTCCATTTTCCTGGCAATTGATGTTTGCTGGACATGTGCTCCAAACAGTTGTGGCTGTACCGTGACAATTTCATCCACCATGACCCTCAATTAGTCATCAGTGAAATGAGGGTGCTTTTGTGGGGACATGGTAGTAGTTGAGTTGAATGTTTGCGGGGTGTTGTGTGTGTGAGGGTGCTGTGTTGGGTGATTAATGGGGTGTGGGTGGGGATTTTCTGTGGGATGGATGTTTTTCTTTAAATGTGTGTGCTCGTTATGTGTGTTATGTGTTACTTGTGCAGGTTTGTGGTGTCTGATGCGTGTGGTGTGTGTGCCTTTACTGTAACGGTGCTCTCTTTGTTTAATTACCTGCTGTTGGTGTCTCAGATTGGCTTTTTTGTAGCAAAGGATTGTGGGTTGTGTGGTGGGTGGTGTGTTATATGGTACAGTGTGTCAGGTGTGTCGGGTTTGTGGATGTGTGTCAGGTGTGGAGTATTCAAACTGTCCACTGTGGTGTTGTGTTCTGACAGTAGTGGGTTCTAACTGCGGCAGCTCGCATGCCCAATGGTTTTGGTTATCTGCCACGGAAGTACCGTTGTGGTGATTTGTGATTCATAATCTGGTGGGCCAATTTGTGTTGAGCTGGGGGTGCTGGTGGCGGAACTGCCTCTTTCCCACCCTCCCGTGTCCTGGCGGTTTCAGAACTTTGGCTATTTTTTGGCGATCTTCACGGTGTGTGTCATAATACAGCAATCGGATGACCGCCAACATGGTGGTCTTTTGGCAGCCGCCACCGTGCAGTCTTGCAAATGACCGCCAAAGTTGTAATGAGACCCATAGTATTCTGCTGACCCCAGCAGGCCAACATTCTTGTAATGGCAGCAAATCCTAGTGGGTCACAAATTGTGACCTATCTCAAGAATATTCATGGGTTAGGTATATTTCTGACCCACTGCCTAATGTTTGTACATTTAGCCCCAACTTACTACATGTTGCTTCATTCTGGATAATTTTAAAGATATTTGAGTATTGTCAACATCAGGGCAGTGTGCGCTCTACGGGTGACTAGAATGCAAAAACCTAACAATTTCAAGCTAACATAATTTAGGCATTGTGCTGATATGATGTTGTTTAACATTTTGCATTGCAGAGTTTAATCCTGAAGACTTATGTTCAGCATGCATATAAATACTGTTCACATGTAATGTACTGCTGCTGGCTTTCAGACTGTGTCAGGGTGTGGTACCCTTCCAGGGCTTTCTAGAAGCCTTCCCTGCAGCATGCCTGGGTGTTGTTGGTGGGCTGGGCTAAGACTCTATAAAAGGGAGCTAGCCCAGCTCCACGTGCTCACTATTCTGAGGTCCAGGTGCAGAGCAGCAGCAACTTCCTGAGCTCCTGTTCAAGGCCTACTTTCATCTTCCAGGCCTTGCCCTTCACTTTGTTGGTGATCCTTGATCAGGGCGGTAAGACGGAGGTCGGGTTGAGCCCCCGAACCCGTTCTCGAAGGATTTCGAGTTCTTGGGCCTAATTTTGCAAGATAAACAATTTACTCTTGTGCGTGTGAATGTGTGCTTGGGTTTTCATGGCATTTACATGCTGATACTCGAATGGGCAAGACACGCGATTCTTTGTTTGTGTGTAACTCTTGATATTCATTGTGCGCTACCATTTTATGGCATTTGAGAGGTAGCATTCGAATCGGCAAGACGCGCAATTAATTTCTTGTGCTTAATTCATGTTATTCATTGTGCGCTACCATTCCTTGGCAGTTACATGGTGGCATTCGAATCGGCAAGATGCGCAATTAATTTCTTGTGCTTTAACACTTGATATTCATTGTGCGCTACCATTCCTTGGCAATTACATGGTGGCATTTGAATCGGCAGGACGTGCGATTAATTTCTCGTGCTTTAACCCTTGATATTCATTGTGCACTAACATTTCTTGACAGTTACATGGTGGCATTCGAATCGGCAAGACGCGTGATTCATTTCTTGTTTGTAATTCATGTTATTCATTGTACGCTACCATTTTCTGACATTCATATGGTGACATTTGAATCGGCAAGCCACGCGATTCCTTTTCTGTGTTTTAAATCACAGTGTTCATTATGCGCTACCATTTTAAGGCATTTATTTGGTGGCTTTTCGAGTTGGCAAGATGCGTGATTTGTTTCTCGAGTCTAATTCATGTTATTCATGGTGCACAATCGTTCTATGGTATTTACAACCTTCGTACAAATCTGCAATGTGCTCAATTCATGTTCCGGCAATTTTGAGAGAACAAAGCTAGAGTTCTAGATGTAATGTTGTGTGTACATAATAAGATTCTCAAACACGATTCATATGATGGTTTGGAAATCATTCAGATTATTTCCTGATCCTCATGCAAAAGATAATACTTGAATTTGAAAGTTGCATTTAACCTTTCTTGATTTCCTTACAGGTATCCTTAACAGTCATCTTGAAGCCAAGTCATTTTAAGTCTATGCTTAGGTTGTCCATGTTTTCAGAATGACAATGCTTAGAGTCATAGCCTAGTATTTATTAATATGATATAATCTTGATATTGTATGTTTTAACCTTTTGCTTCCTACAGGTCTCCTTCCCAGCTGTTCCCTTCCTAATCCCCTTTTCCCCACTTCGACTCTCTTAGACTTGTGACAATTCTAATCAGAGTACTGGAGCTGTCTTGTGGTGGAAGTGTTGGGAACCTACACAGACCCCGAGGATCTGGTGACTCTGACAAGTGTATTTAATTTCACATGCATTTTCAAATCATTTTAGTTTTCTATTTTATTTCCCTATTTTTGTTATTTTTTTGTTGTTTTTTTAAAAGTCATTCTATTTCATATTTTCAGAAAATACACATGCATGGTGCTGTCTCCAACAATAATCTAATCCTCATTGTCCTCTCTGCAGCATAAGTGAGGGAAGATGTATGTATGGAGGCTAACCTTCATGCATGTTCTGTTTGCAGTGCAGTAAAGCTTTCCTGCAAGCCCTCTCCAGAGGTGCTACGGTAAATGTGCCTACGAGGTTTGTTAAGAAAATTGCATTCTATACGTCAGGAAGGAAGGGTGAGGTTCCAGTTTATGCCTGGGATAAGTCTGAATGAATGACTGAGCCTGCAATGAGCAAATGGAACAACAGCTCTGGTGTTTCTTGTTCAGCAGTGCTGTTACAGTAGGAGTACAATCTCCTGTCTGGGTCAGCACAAGGAAGGGGTTGACCTCAGAAAGGACCCTGTGGCTGGATGCCTAGCACAAAGCTAATGTTGAGCAATAAACAGCAGATTTCCAGGGCTACCACTTAACCAAAGCACTCTCTAGAATGCAAAAAAAATGTGAGGGAAAAGAGGAAGAATATATCATTTGGAGGGAGCGTGTATTTCATGCCAACAGTAAGTAACCGCTCAATAGAGCTATCACCATGGAGATTCAGAATTGGAATCAAGAGGGACTCTGCTCAATTATCCAGGGATTCGAATTTGCTTCAGACTAAGGTGTCAGCTAATATACAAGTCACAGTTTTCTCAGGAAGTGATTATCAGAATTAGTTGAGCTCAGTGGACTTACCAGGAAGGACCCTCACACTAGCTCACATGTTCAAACTTCACCTCACTTTTCACTTGGTTCAATTGAGAATCATGACCAGGTCTTCTGTTGTTCATACTGTTTGGCAGCTGGGAGTTTAGGTTTTGTTTAACCCCTTCGCTGCCAGGCCTTTTCCCCCTCCTGTGCCAGGCCTTTTTTTGGCTATTTGGGATAGTTCGCGCTTAGGCCCTCATAACTTTTTGTCCACATAAGCTAGCCAAGCTAAATATGCATCCTTTTTTTCCAACATCCTAGTGATTCTAGAGGTACCCAGACTTTGGGGGTTCCCCTGAAGGAGGCCAAGAAATTAGCCAAAATACAGTGAAAATTGTGTTTTTTTCAAAAAAATGGGAATAAGTGGCTGCAGAAGAAGGCTTGTGGTGTTTTCCCTGAAACTGGCATCAACAAAGGGTTTGCGGTGCTAAAATCACCAGCTTCCCAGCTTTCAGGAACAGGCAGACTTGAATCAGAAAACCCAATTTTTCAACACAATTTTGGCATTTTACTGGGACATACCCCATTTTTACGATTTTTTGTGCTTTCAACCTCTTTCCAGTCAGTGACAGAAATGGGTGTGAAACCATTGCTGGATCCCAGAAACCTAAACATTTCTGAAAAGTAGACAAACTTCTGAGTTCAGCAAGGGGGAATTTTTGTAGATCCTACAAGGGTTTCCTACAGAAAATAACAATTGAAAAAACAAATATTGAAATTAAGGTGAAAAAAACACCAATGTTTCTCTACGTTTTACTCTGTAACTTTTTCCTTCAATGTCAGATTTTTGAAAGCAATATACCCTTCCGTCTGCTGGACTCTTCTGGTTGCGGGAATATATAGGGCTTGTAGGGTCATCAAGAACCCTAGGTACCCAGAGCCAATAAATGGGCTGCACCCTGCAGTGGGTTTTCATTCTATACCGAGTCTACAGCAATTCATTTGCTGAAATATAAAGAGTGAAAAATAGCTATCAAGAAAACCTTTGTATTTCCAAAATGGGCACAAGATAAGGTGTTGAGGAGCAGTGGTTATTTGCACATCTCTGAATTCCAGGGTGCCCATACTAGCATGTGAATTACAGGGCCTTTCTCAAATAGACGTCTTTTTTACACACTCTCTGATATTTGGAAGGAAAAAATGTAGAGAAAGACAAGGGGCAATAATACTTGTTTTGGTATTCTATGTTCCCCCAAGTCTCCCGATAAAAATGATACCTCACTTGTGTGGGTAGGCCAAGCGCCCGCGACAGGAAAAGCCCCAAAACACAACATGGACACATCCCATTTTTTGACAGAAAACAGAGGTGTTTTTTGTAAAGTGCCTACCTGTAGATTTTGACCTCTAGCTCAGCCGGCACCTAGGGAAACCTACCAAACCTGTGCATTTTTGAGAACTAGAGACCTAGTGGAATCCAAGATGGGGTGACTTGTGGGGCTCTGACCAGGTTCTGGTACCAAGAATCCTTTGCAAACCTCAAAATTTGGCTAAATAAACACGTTTTCCTCACATTTCAGTGAAGAAAGTTCTGGAATCTGAGAGGAGCCACAAATTTCCTTCCACCCAGCGTTCCCGGAAGTCTCCCGATAAAAATGATACCTCACTTGTGTGGGTAGGCCTAGCGCCCTCAACAGGAAATGCCCCAAAACACAACGTGGACACATCAAATTTTTTGACAGAAAACAGAGGTGTTTTTTGCAAAGTGCCTAGCAGTAGATTTTGGCCTCTAGCTTAGCCAGCTCCTAGGGAAACCTACCAAACCTGCACATTTTTGAAAACTAGAGACCTAGGGGAATCGAAGATGGGGTGACTTGTGGGGCCCTGACCAGGTTCTGTTACCCAGAATCCTTTGCAAACCTCAACATTTGGCTAAAAAAACATGTTTTCCTCACATTTTGGTGACAGAAAGTTCTGTAATCTGAGAGGAGCCACAAATTCCCTTCCACCCAGCGTTCCCCCAAGTCTCCTGATAAAAATGATACCTCACTTGTGTGGGTAGGCCAAGCGCCCATGACAGGAAATGCCCCAAAACACAACGAGGACACATCACATTTTTTGACAGAAAACAGAGGTGTTTTTTGCAAAGCTCCTACCTGTAGATTTTGGCCTCTAGCTTAGCCGGCACCTAGGGAAACCTACCAAACCTGTGCATTTTTGAAAACAAGAGACCTAGGGGAATCCAAGATGGGGTGACTTGTGGGGCTCTGACAAGGTTCTGTTACCCCGAATCCTTAGCAAACCTCAAACTTTGGCTAAAAAAAACTGTTTTCCTCACATTTCGGCGTCAGAAAGTTCTGTAATCTGAGAGGAGCCACAAATATCCTGCCACCTAGCGTTCCCCCAAGTCTCTCGATAAAAATGATACCTCACTTGTGTGGGTAGGCGTAGCGCCCGCGACAGGAAATGCACCAAAACACAACGTGGACACATAACATTTTTTGACAGAAAACAGAGGTGTTTTTTACAAAGTGCCTACTTGTAGGTTTTGGCCTCTAGCTCAGCCGGCACCTAGGGAAACATACCAAACCTGTGCATTTTTGTAAACTAGAGACCTTGGGGAATCTAAGATGGGGTGACTTGTGGGGTTCTGACCAGGTTCTGTTACCCAGAATCCTTTGCAAACCTCAAAATTTGGCTAAAAAAACACATTTTCCTCACATTTCGGGGACAGAAAGTTCTGGAATCTGAGAGGAGCCACAAATTTCCTTCCACCCAGCCTTCCCCCAAGTCTCCCGATAGAAATGATACCTCACTTGTGTGCGTAGTCCTAGAGCCCACGAAAGGAAATGGCCCAAAACAGAAGGTGGACACATCACATTTTTTCACAGAAAACAGAGGTGTTTTTTACAAATTGCCTACCTGTGGATTTTGGCCTCTAGCTCAGCCAGCAGAAATGGTCTAAATACAATTTCCCCCCCAGGGGAGCGACCCTTGCCTAATGGGTCACTCCCCATCTCTAAAAAAACAAACAAACAAAAAAAAAAACACAAAAAAATTAGCCCTGGTGCCTTGAGGTTTCTGCCCCCCCCAGGGGCAGATCGGCCTAATAACAATAGGCCGATCTGCCCCCGGGGGGGCATAAATGGCCTAAAATAAATTTGCCCCTCCCCAGCCCCCCCCGGAGCGACCTTTGCCTACCAGGTTGCTCCCCTTGCGTGACATTGGCGCACAAAAAAAGATCCCCGGTGCCTAGTGGTTTCTGCCCTCGACCTAAAACCGGCCGATCTGTCCCCAAAGGCGGCAGAAATGGCCTAAATACAATTTGCCCCTCCAGGGGAGCAACCCTTGCCTAAGGGGTCGCTCACCATCTGTAAAACAACAACAAAAAAACAATCCCTGGTGCCTAGTGGTTTCTACCCCCCTTGGGGGCAGATCAGGCTAATTAAAATAGGCTGATCTGCCCCCCAGGGGGCAGAAATGGCCTAAAATAAATGTGCCCCCCAGGGGAACGACCCTTGCCTAAGGGGTCGCTCCGCTTGCGTGAAATTCACGAAGAAAAAAAAACTCCCTGGTGTCTAGTGGTTTCTGTCCCCCTTGGGGCAGATCGGCCTCATAAAAATAGGCCAATCTGCCCCCATGAGGGGCAGAAATGTCCTAATTGTAATTTGCCCCTTAAGGGAGTGACCCTTGCCTAAGGGGTCGCCCCCCACCTCTAAAAAAAAAAAAATATCCCTGGTGCCTAGAGGTTTCTGCCCCCCCCCCCCCCAGGGGGCAGAATGGCCTAATAATAGGCCAATCTGCCTCCAGGGAGAGCAAAAAAGGCCTTAAAAAAAATGCCCCCCCTGGGAGCGACCCTTGCACAAGGGGTCGCTTCCTTATGCCAATTTCCAAATAAAAAAAGCTCCCTGGTGTCTAGTGGTTTCTGTCCCAGGCGGGCAGAAATGGCCTAAATGTAATTTGCCCCCTAGGGGAGCGACCCTTTACTAAGGGGTCGCTCCCCACCTAAGAAAAAACAACAACAAAAAAAAGATCCCTGGTGCCTAGAGGTTTCTGCCCCGCCCCCCCCCCCCGGGGGCAGATCAGCCTAATAATAGACCGATCTGCCCCCGGGGGGCAGAAAAGGCCTGAAAAAAAAAATGCCCCCCGGGAGCAACCCTTGCCCAAGTGGTCGCTCCCTTATGCCAATTTCCCCAAAAAATTAAAATCCCTGGTGTCTAGTGGACGTTTCAAAAGCCAGATTGCTTTACAATCCGGCTTCTGAAATGATGAGAGAGACTTCAAAGGGAAGGGAATACATGTCCTTCCCTTTGAAGCCTCTCCGGGCCTCCTCCACATGATCGGAAGAGAAATGCTTTGCATTTCTCTTCCGAGCGCGCTGGAAGCTGAGCTTCCAGCGCGAAGGAGTAGGCCTCTGTGACAATCAGCGCGCGATGTGCGATGCGCGCTGTCGTCACGGCGGGTGGGGGTATGGGGGGGCGGTGGTGGAAGGGGAAGGGATTCCCCTTCCATCCACAACCAGGGGGGGGTGGGTGGGGGGCCCATGGGGGGAGCGGTGCCTTGGACGAGATCACCTCATCCAAGGCACCGTAGAGGTTAAGTACCAAATATAGCTTTGTGGAAATACCACTCAAGAAGGGAATGCTACCCTGAAGGAAAAGGAGGGCTGTACAATGTGGTAGGCTCAGCATCAAAAGAAATTGCCTCACTGCTATGCCCTTTTGTCTTACTACATAAGGATTGGTGCCCAAATGGTTTCAAACTGGTAGACAACTCTGCATTTGCTCTAGATTGCTCAGTGGTGGTGGTGCCAACCCTCTCTTCCTCATATGTTTTCTTTCTTTGCTCACTGAGATGTATGGTGCAATTCTGGTTCCTTCATTGCCTTCTGCTAGTCAATTTCAAGCTGTCACCTTCTTTTTCAACTGCAATACCCTCTTCAGTGTTTGAACTACCACTGAATATAGTAGTGCTCCATCTCTTCCTTCCTTCTCCAGACAATTTTGCTTTCCCTCTCAAAAACCACTACTCGTATTTGCCAACCTGTTGAATTAGGGTATGGGCTACTACATGTGCATGAGCAACCAAGACTACTGGGCATATTTAGGAGCCCCTAGGGCCACATTAGCACCGCCATAGCATCATTTTCTTTACAGTAAGGCAGCGCTAAACTTGCATTTTCCACGTGCTATATTTACAAATTGGCACAATGCATGCAGTGCGCCACTCTGTAAACTTTGAACCACATTTTGCAGTGCCAACCATAATTTAAGCAAGGGAGGCGACGAATAAATAGCGCAAAAAAATTCAAAAGATTTCTTTGCATCATTTTTTGCATCATTTTTAATGCCTGTACAGAGCAGGCATTAAGAAGGCCCTGGAAACAATAACAATAACCTTGACAAGGGCACATGTGCTTGGGGTAAAATGGGATTTTGGTACAAATGGTGAGCCTGTGGTGATATTATTAAAAATATATATCAATCTGAAAGCAAGCAAAAAGACTGAACTTATTGGCACAATGGCAATCCATCTAACTGTTACTTATGCACAGTAATATCCTCTGAATAGTGGCAAGGGGTTTTCATTTAGTCTAGCCAATATTTTGAGAAGAGACAGCATTTATAAAAGAGAGGTTGCCAGATGGGGAATTATGACCCAGCTATCTGAGGAAAGTGTTCTGGTTCAGTTTGAACAATGTATTTTTGTGACACTAGAGGCACTGGGCTTCCGAGCTCTCAACAGTCAACTCTCACCTGATCGGCCATTGGCATATACTCATAGGGTGAATAAGATCCACACAGTGCTCAATTATACCTTTACTTTAATAAGCTTGTTTTATAGAGTTGAATGTTTTGCAATTATTTCTTGATGAAAAGCAATCACTATGCACAGCAGCTCATCACAATAAGCCAGTAACAGTGTTCTTGCACAGACCTGCCATGAGCAATGGAGAAGGATATCATGGAAAACTCATTCATTAGTAAACTACAATCAATGGAAGAAAGCTACAAACATTGCTCATTGGCATTCAGTAGCTCCAATTTCTGCCTGAGTTAAAGTGCAACAAGAGCTAAAGGCTTACATCAAGCCTCTTGAGCAACACTCAAGCTATAGTAAGCATTTAGTTCAAAGTAAGTGGTACTCAAAACCTTTAAAGGCCCAGTGGTGAACACTGAATATGGAAATAAAGAGGCTAAAAGACACGGAGAATCCTGCAGAACAAACCATCAAAATAAATAAATTAGGGAAAGCTTACAGAAAAAACTGTGGAAGGCCCCACGGGTCCAGGAGGACCAGAATTGGATAGACCTCTTTTGGCTTGTATCTGTAAGAACCAGCAAGGCTGTTGGCTCTTTATCAATCATCTGGAGAGAGGCCCTGGATAGTCAGCAAGCAGCAATGTTGAGCAGTCAACTTGGATAAGGCACATTAGAGAGCTCTATCAAAAGGAAGGCTCCTACCTATCTCCGGAAAATGATCTTTCTTTCCACACCCCTTTGAAGATTTAGCAGAAAGAAATAAGAAAGAATCAGGGAGCTCAGGGGAGACAGAGCATACAGCCCAAATTTCCACCAACTTCTAATTATAAACTGGACCTGGAGTTCTGGTTGAATCGCTCCTCCATCCTAATTATATTCTGTCTGGGTACAGCAACTGTCCTGGATTTAAGGCGCATGTCGGTACTCCATTAAATCTAGAAAAAGGAGCACATTTGAGCCCTGACTGTTACCATCTGATTCCCTATCTGACTCAGAATCTAAGTTCTTTGTGAGTATCTTGCTGTCCAAGCTGGAAGAATGGGCCTACAAACAAGATCTAATTGTGTTCAATCAAACAGGGTTTTCATGGAAGTCAAGCACAATCGACATTCTAGTAACTCTATTGATGAAAACTCAAGAACTAATTCAAGAGCAGCTACTCCACACCTGTTTCATTGACTTCAGCAAAGCATATGGCCTTGCTGAAAAAGCAAGGAGCAGACAGGAACAAGAGTGATGCAGCAGCATGGGAAGAGCTGGGTGTTGGACCTCCTCAATGGGGTTGTGCCGCAGCCTCCATTAAGCAGGTCCTGGGAGGAGAGAGGGAGGTGTGGTTTGGGAGGAGGTAGGAAATAACAGGCAGCATGAAGGAGCGGCAAGGGAAAAGCAGTGAAAATGACGGAAATGCAAAAAAGCACATTCAAATGGGGGAAAGGCAAGTAGAAAGCTGTGAAAACGAGGAAAAAGCAAGGAGAAAGAACACAAATGATGGAGGAAGAAAGGAAAATGAACACAATAAACGAGGGAAAAAGCAAGGAGAAAGCAGTGAAAACAAAGGACGTTGAATGAGAAGGTACACAAAAACTGGTGGAAAGCAACAAAAAGACAGTGCAAACAAGGACAAGGTGCTCAAAAACAGGGGGAAAAGCAAGAAGACAGGAGTAAGAGTGATGCAGTAGCATGGGAAGAGTTGGGCCTAGGTTCAAATAAAGTTGGATCAGGACCAGTTGCCAGTGCAAGCTCACCCCAACTTATGTAGTTTGCTCATTTCAGATATGAGCAGTGATTTAGATCAAGTTGCTTCCCATCTTCCTCGACTTGGGCTCCAGGTGGTCACTTTACTGCAGTATGCCAATGACATACTTCTTCTCAACTTAAGACGAAAAGCTTTTAAACACCCTTGTAAATACTGCAGAGAGTAACAAGCGATAGCGAACTTTGTGTAGATAAATAAATACAGTAATTTGGGGGAAAAACTTATAAAGAAAGGCTGCTGGGATATGGGAGGCAAGCCGGTGGCGGCGAGCAATAAGTGTAAATATTTAGGGTTATGGCTAGCATTTTGAAGCTCCCACTTTTTGTACTTCATGCATTAAAAGCGAAGCTCGCATCACTTATTTCAGCAAGTCAGCAGCTCTTTCATAAGTACACTAGCCCGTTTTTGCAGTGTGAAACTTACCGGTTATATTGGAATGCCTCACAGGCACAGATAAACTGGTGCACTGGCTAGTTTAGCAACAAATGGCTCAGAAGGAATGGTCCTTAAACACTCTGATGGTACTTGCACCTTGTGCCAGGTCTAGATATCCCTTATTAGTAGATTAGTAGTGTTCTAGCAGCTTAGGCTGATAGATGTAGCTATAGCAGAGCAGCTTAGGTTGAACTAGGAGACATGCAAAGCTCCTACTATACCACTTAAATCATATAGCACTATATCAGAAGAAAACACAATACTCAGAGTTACTAAAAATAAAGGTACTTCATTTTAGCGACAATATGCCAAAAGTATCTCAGAGGATTTACTCCATTAGGAGGTAAGTAATATACACAAAATATACACAAAAAACTAAATCAGGTAAGTAAAACACTTAGAAAAGTTGTGCAAACACTGTAGAACACAATAGAATGCATTAGGAGAAAATAGGCCTGGGGCAACACAAACCATATACTCCAAAAGTGGAACGCGAACCATGAATGGACCCCAGGCCTAGTGTAGTGTGTAGAGGGTCGCTGGGAGTGTAAGAAAACACTAAGGGTGTCCAAGATACCCCACCCCAAGACCCTGAAAAGTAGGAGTAAAGTTACCCTACTGCCGCAGAAAGACAGTAAAGTGGAGATAGGGGATTCTGCAAAGGCAACAACTGACTGCAAAGCACTGAAGACGGATTCCTGGACCTGAGGACCTGCAAAGGAAGGGGACCAAGTCCAAGAGTCACGCAAGTGTCCAGGGGGGGCAGGAGCCCACTAAACCCCTGATGAAGGTGCAAAAGGGCTGCCTCCAGGTGGAAGAAGCTGAAGATTCTGCAACAATGGAAGGTGCCAGGGACTTCTCCTTTGGTCAGAAGATGTCCCACGTCGTGCTGGAGGATGCAGAGTTGTTTTCACACAGAATGACCGCAAACAAGCCTTGCTTGCTGCAAGAGTCGTAGTTGAAGGTTTTGGGTGCTGCCAGGAGGAGACAGAGGGGGTGCTCAGCAACAGAGAGAGCTCATGCACAAGAAGGCAGCACCCGCAGAAGCACCTGACCAGGCATTCAGGAAATCTAAGTATGGCAGTTGTCTCAGCACAACAAAAAAGGGTCCCACGAAGTCGGAGGTCAACTCAGTGAGTTGAGCAATGCAGGATGGAGTGCTGGGGACCTGGACTTGGCTGTGCACAAAGGAATCCTTGCAAAAGTGCGTAGAAGCCCTAGCAGCTGCAGTTCACGCAGTTCACAGGATTCCTGTCTGGCGTGTGGATGCAAGGACTTACCTCCACCAAATTTGGACAGAAGGACCACAGGACTGTCGGGTCACTTGGATCTAGCTCCTGTGTTCCAGGGACCACGCTCGTCAAGATGAGAGGGGAACCAGAGGACCGGTGATACAGAAGTTTGGTGCCTGCGGTAGCAGGAGGAAAATTCCGTCGACCCACAGGAGATTTCTTCTTGGCTTCCAGTGCAGGGTGAAGGCAGACAGCCCTCAGAACATGCACCACCAGGAAACAGTCGAGAAAGCTGGCAGGATTAGGCACTACAATGTTGCTGGTAGTCTTCTTGCTACTTTGTTGCGGTTTTGCAGGCATCCTGGAGCAGTCAGTGGTCGATCCTTGGCAGAAGTCGAAGAAGAAAGTGCAGAGGAACTCTGGTGAGCTCTTGCATTCGTTTTCTGACGAGAAACCCACAGGAGAGACCCTAAATAGCCCTCAGAGGAGGATTGGCTACCTAACCAGGTCTCTGAGTTCACCTGCTGGCACTGGCCACTCAGAGGTCTCCATTGTGCCCTCACACCTCTGTATTCAAGATGGCAGAGGTCTGGGACACACTGGAGGAGCTCTGGGCACCACCCCTGAGGTGGTGTTGGACAGGGGAGTGGTCACTCCCCTTTCCTTTGTCCAGTTTCGCGCCAGAGCAGGGGCTGGGGGCTCCGTGAACCGGTGTAGACTGGCTTATGCAAGGAGGCAGCATCTGTGCCCTTCAAAGCATTTCCAGAGGCTGGGGGAGGCTACTCCTCCACAGCTCTTAACACCTATATCCAAAGGGAGAGGGTGTAACACCCTCTCTAAGAGGAAATCCTTTGTTCTGCCTTCCTGGGACTGGGGTGCCCAGACCCCAGAAGGGCAGAAACCTGTCTGAGGGTTGGCAGCAGCAGTAGCTGCAGAGAAAACCCCAGAGAGCTAGTTTGGCAGTACCCAGGGTCCATGCTGGAGCCCCGGGGATGCATGGGATTGGCACCCCAATACCAGATGTGGCTTGAGGGGACAATGCCATGATCTTAGACATGTTACATGGCCATGTTCGGAGTTACCATTGTGAAGTTACACATAGGTATTGACCTATATGTAGTTCACGCGTGTAATGGTGTCCCCGCACTCACAAACTCTGGGGAAATTGCCATGAACAATGTGGGAGCACCTTGGCTAGTGCCAGGGTAGCCTCACACTTAGTAACTTTGCACCTAACCTTCACTAAGTGAGGGTTAAGCATATAGGTGACTTTTCAGTTACTTAAGTGCAGTGTAAATTGGCTGTGAAATAACGTGGACATGATTTCACTCAGGCTGTAGTGGCAGTCATGTGTAAGAATTGTCTGAGCTCCCTATGGGTGGCAAAATAAATGCTGCAGCCCATAGGGATCTCCTGGAACCCCAATACCCTGGCTACCTAGGTACCATATACTAGGGAGCCATATAAGGGTGTAAACTTAGTCACTAGCCTGCAGTGACAATTTTAAAAGCAGAGAGAGCATAAACACTGAGGTTCTGGATAGCAGAGCCTCAGTGATACAGTTAGGCATCACACAGGGAACACATACAGGGCATAAGTTATGAGCATTGATGTCCTGGTTAGCAGGATCCCAGTGACACAGGCAAAAACAAACATACACACAAGCACAAGTGAGAGTCATTTTTTTTACTGTGGAAACACCTACCTTGCATTAATGACATGCAAGGTGGGCGTTCCCGGGCAAAAAATTACTCAAAGGCAATAGCTCCTTATTTATACTCCAGTGCAAAAATGACGCACGGGAGGGCCTTAAAAAATTACTCTAAACCGGTTTAGCGCCATTTTTTATCGCCTGGGTCAGGGCAGGTGTTAAGGGACCTGTGGGCTCATTTCAATGGTCTCCGACCATGGAAGCAGTCCACAGGTGCCCTTCCCTGCCCCCAGGGACACCCCCTGCCACCGTCGCCCACCCTTGCAGGACACCCATGGATGGAGGGACACTTCTACGGTAAGTAGAGGTAAGTATTTTTTTTTAACGTAGAAGTGGCATAGGGGGACCTAACTTGGGCCCCCCTACATGCCACAGTGCCCAATGGCCATGCCCAGGGGACAGGTGTCCCCTGGGCATGGCCATTGGGCAGGGGGCATGACTCCTGTCTTTGCTAAGACAGGAGTCATTTCCATGGGGGTTGTGCGTCAAAAAATAACGCTAGTCAAGTTAGGGACAATATTTTTGACTGTAACCTGACTTGCTCCATTCTTTGGCGCACAACCCCCAGTCTTCCAATCGCCTCCACTGCCCAGTTACCGTCATTCATTTTGAGGCTAACCATGCCGCAGTGCCCGCTACCATAATTCCATAAATAAGGCACCCGGCTGGTGCTTTGGAATGGCAGTCACCCTCGTTAAACTTTTTGATGCAAATCTGCGCTAGCGCAGGTTGCGCCAAAAAGTATAAATATGGGCCTTAGTATTTAAAATGCGGTGCACCACGGCGGTAGTTAGGGGACTAGCGTCTGACTTTTTGACGTTAGTCTGACGCTTTGCAGGATTAGCATAAAAAATTCTGACGCTAATCCTGCAAAGCACCCAGAGGCCCATTGTAAGCAATGGAAGCCTCCTTTTAATGCCTACTATGTGCAGGTATTAAAAGTGCTGAAAAAATGGCGCAAGGAAATCTCTTTTATTTCCTTGCGCCATTTTTTGGGCCCCCTTAATGGGGGAATGCTCCCTTTGCATACATTATGCCTTTTATACAAATTTCCCATGTATCATACATTACAAAATGAATTACATATAGACACTCACAATAAAGATAAATGAGCAAGTTCCTTAGGATCACACATTTCTACATTAAATCTCACATTGCTAATATATTCAACTTACTCACTAGACCATAACTCCCTGCTGCTCTATTCTCCCCCGTCCTTTTTCTTGATGATGTCAAAAAGGATAAAAAATGTCTGTATGCTAGAGTGAAGTGGGCAGATCTGTAAGCATTCTTCTGGAGTAGTGTTCTGAGGGCAATATATCTCTAAACAAAATGTTTACATGTGTAAATCATCTATGTATCCATGATTGGGGGCATGGACAGGCCAGCCAAGGTGGAGAACGCATACTGCTAGAGCTTCGAATGGCACTGTCGGAGACCCCCTAAAGTGGCTTCCGACGGCGACCCCCCTCCTAATCCTTGGTGGCCCTGACCCCCTTGGCTGCTGCTAATGGCCCCTGGCTGCACTGTATTCGTTGACTTTGCAGCCCTTGGGTCTTAGGTGCTCCCCTGTGGGCCAGGGAGCAATTCTATCTGCCTTGCGTGAAAGGCCCTTGCACCCTCTGTGGCAACCCAGGATAAATCCCGGCCCCAGCACTACTCATTGGGCTCACTTAGCCCTGTTGGAGCTATGGATGGTCTGACTCAGCATTTCAAAACAGCAGACCTCTGATCCGAGAAGAAGGGGGACCACACTGAGCCTGCTGGCCCATTACCCAAGAAACCGGCTGTCAGGGGACGTATAGACAGGCTCAGATAAGCACCTGGCTGCGCTCCTATGCCTTCGCTCACTGACCCAGTGCCGGCACAGAGATAAAGGCACGCAAGGAGAGCGTTGCTTGATGCCAGCCTCAAGGCATACAACTTGTCCCTGCTGCAACCCTGAGCCGGAGGACTCATGGCTGAGGGCCCTATTATTCCTGCGGCGGGACCCAGTGGGATACCGGCTATAGTGTTCTGACCCTAGGCCCACATACCAGATGAAGAATGACACAGACACCAGTAAGTATGGTGGAGAACTGGCTTCGAGCAACTGCACTTGGACCTGTTTATTGGCAGGGTCACCTGACTGGTGGTGCCTTTGTTGGATGGGTGTGGGGTGGTAGGTGTAAAGTCCAGCCGTCAGGGACTGGCTGGCAAAACACTACATGCAGAAGTGTACATGTGTCCAGCAGGACACTAGATTCCTCCCATACATTTTTGAAAATGGAACAAGTCCAATGTCTAGGAACAAAACAGAAAAAGATATAAAACACAAACTAAGTCTTTCAGCCACGAAAGGCAGTGTGCAGGACGGCAGTGGACAGATGCAGCTGGGAGTGCTCGGGCATCTCCTCATGCTTCTATGACTTAACCAGCTGTGGCTAGGCACGAACGATGTGTGGATGGAGTCCGGATTCGGTGACAGCCGGTTTGTTGGTTCAATGTCCACTCATGAACTGTTGGTCCGTCCTGCATGCTTTTGTGGTGATGCTGTTGGATTAAACAGTTCAAACCTAGTGCATCAGAAGTGTTGGTGGAGTCTGTTGATGAAATACTTTGTGAGACAACCTGTCTTTATGAAAGCCAATCCCGTGAAGACTGTGACGACATCTGCTGTGATATGGCGCCATCCTCTCAAGCCCTGGAGCGTTCTAATACCTTGTCAGTGGAGAAGCTTCCAAACCACCTCTCCTTTACGGATTCCTCACTCAGGAGTTTCCTTGAGGCCCTTTCGATGGGTCTCCACTGGACTGGCATGGACTGTGCTGGGCTGCATGTGGGCCATCAGCAGGTCACTGCAGGCTTTCCGACAGAAGCCACAGCCAAGCCACTCATGCACCCGCAAGGGTGGATTATACCTGGTCAGTGCGCTGGCGAACAGGAACTAGGTGGGGGTGGGCCCTCAGATAGTCTCTGGGCAATTAGTCTCACACACTGATCGGAGTGCCTCTTTTGTCTCTTGATGTTTTACGAGATAATGCTCCACATAGGTGCTGAGAGGCTCCTTTGTTGGATCGGGTGATGTGCATGGCAATAATGGTGGCTGCCATTAGACGACCTGGACCCCAGATGCTGATGTCTTGCTGGAGTGAGGGTAACTGGAGGGACTGCGACATAGTTAGTGCAGTTTTTCTCCTTCAGCATATGCTGTTGCTAGCAGGGATGCCATCTGCTTGAAGCAGCCGGTGACAGGTGGCTGGATGGTCTAACTGTGAATCATGGGGCAGGTACGCAGTTTGCGCATGTGGGAGCCTTACATTCCGTACTTCTGCTGAGCTGTCTACAGAGTCGTCGCTGCACCCCGATAGCCGGCTTGTCTTGGTAGGGACACTGTTGGGTAGTGGTACAAGTCCTCCATCTCTACACGCTGTGATCTTTTGCTCATTGATCAATCTGTGACCGTCTGGTCTTTCAGTGTGACAGGTCTGGTCACATAATCTTCTCTCCTCTAACTTTCCTTCCTTCTTTGCGACATGGCATCCTGCCAAGCTCACATCTTGTTTGCTGTGGTGTGGCATCCGGCCACATGTCTTCTTTCTTATGTGGTGGTGGCAACTTGCCACACGCGTGGGTGTGTAACTCTCCTCTTTTCTGTTGTGAATCTCTGGTGACTCTGTCTTGAGGTAGTGTGGGGGAGGACCCTCCTGGATCAGTCTCTGGCCCACTGGGGGGCATTGATGGCGGGTAGCCTCCTTTCCACCCCCTCTTCGCTCAAGTGTGCAGTGCTTGAGCCTCAAGGTTGCAGCGTTGCAACAATTGCTCCTGCCTGGGTTCGTGGGGGCTTGACAGGCTTGGTCCTTGGCAAGGTTGGTCACTCCTTGCGATACTATCACTGATGGGCCAATGGTGGTCATTTGGTGCTGGGGCAGCCAACTGATACAGTCTTCTAGCCATTGTCTCTGCCTTGCGGAGATGATGTAGTGGCCATTGGGGCAACAGCAGTATTGAGTTGCTGACTGTTCAAAGGCACAAAGGCAGCCCGTCTGCTGCGGGAAACGGTCCTTGCTCCTCCCTCTTCCCTCCTCCTCAAGTGTCAGAACACACTCTTCAGGGAGAGGAGCACATCACAGTCACTGTCTCTCTTTTGTTTCTCCATGCCTCGGGCACACCTTCTGCCCAGTTATTGCTGGTGTAGCATGGGAGCATGGGAGATTGTGAGTTCTGCTAGTCACTTGCCGTCTCTGGTGGGTCTGTGCAAGTAGAAAATGTGACCACAGTTCAGGTTTGCTATTCATATTATTTTTATGACACTCTTCCAGTGTCAGCCATTCTGGGCGAGGTATGGGTTGGAAGCCTCCTAGCCAGAACTCTCTCTTCCTTCCAACGTCATCACTACAGCAGTGTGTGACAGTGCCTCGTGGCCTTTTAAACTGTGTTTGCTGCCCATGGTGAGGTTGCGAGGGCACTGCAGTCCTTTTTTGTTCATGTGGGTGCTTGTTTGTTTCACAAACTATTGCTTCTGTTGAGTGTGAGGTTGAGGGCTGTTTCAGATGAGTCCATTCTGATTTGCAGCACTCCTCCTGCGGGCATCTTTTTTAGTTTGAAAGCTGAGGATGCAGCACTTCTTGTGGTCGCTAGGTGGCGCTAGAGTCACTTCTCCTGCTGCAGCAGCTTTCCTCTACTGTCAGCCATGAGTGATGGTTCCCCAGGCCTCCTTACTGTCTCTTTGGCATGTGCTGCTTCCACTCAAGTCTTGGGGAATTTCTGCTTCCTGTGACACAGGCCAGCTTATCTTTTTATTCCAGAAATGTGTGAGTTAAAGGTGATGCCAGGTGCACTGCAGTGAGCCACCACTAAGTGGTGCTGCAAGTGCGCACCACACCAGGTTGACAGCCTCAGCAGCAGGAACAGAAAAAAAACAGATGCGGCCTGGGGCACACAACCTGTGACAAAATGCCTCTTTTTGACATGGTTAGCCCCCAGCTTTTTTGCTTGATGTTTGAAGTAGTCTGGAAATTGTAGTGCCCAGGGCCCCTGCTAAGGAGGTTCCCTGGGCCAGAGCTCCTTCCCTAAAACATTTGTGATGTATTGGCATGATTGGATACACCTTTAGCTACCACTATAAGTCCCTAGTATAAGGTACTTAGGTACCCAGGGCATAGGGTACTAAGGGTAGGCCTATGAGGGCAGCAGCACTGATTGTGTCACCCTCTAGGGCCATGCATCCAAGTGTCCCCAACAGCACTGCCATTGCAGGCTGGGAGTCCTGGTGTAACCCTAAACACAAACTCAAAATGGCACATTGCCTGTTTGCCCTGTCCACAATACACTGCATACACTATGGATAAGACTCCCCTCTGGCAGGTCTTCCAGTCCTACGGCAGGGTGCACCATATTGTATGTGAGGGCAGAGCTGCATGAGCAATGTGCCCCCACTGTGTCCCTGCAAACCTGGGACATAGTGAGTGAACAGATAAGCCATTTTAACACGTGCTGGACACGGGTTTCCAGCTACATGATGGCCACTCTGAACCCTGGGATGTTTGCTATCAAAGAACTCAGAGTGATAAATCCACACTGGTACCAGTATTGGATTTATCCCTAAGTGTACCAAGGGGTCGCCTTAGAGGTGCGCCCTGCAAAGACTAACTTCCCTGGAATGGTTGCTGACTGGATCTAAGTGATCACTTTAGTGGGGGTAGCCACCTAAAGCTAGGTGACCCATTGGTCACTACCAGGTTCCCCTAAAAACACCCACCAATTACAGTATTTAGTGGGCACCCCTAGACCAGGAAATCCAATTTGACAGACAAAAGAAGACCAGCACCAAGAAGATCCAAGGCACGAGAACTGTGGACCTGCTGCTCAAAGAAAAGGTGCCAAAACCTGCCTGCTGCACCCAGGACCTGACAATTGCTTCTGAGGAGTTGCTGGACAACTGGAAAAACTCTAAAGAACCCCAGAGGATCACCAGGCTTCGAAAATCACCATAGAATTCCTTCCAGAGTGGAGATACCACTCTACGACAGCAAGTAACCAGCAAGTCAAGTAGGGTCACTTCACTGACCAGTTATTAACACCCGAACAAGAAGTCGCTGCTGGACCCAATGATACACCAAAAACTGTGAGGACAAATGCTGCAAGTGTTCCAAATTTGGTGGCACTGCGCCTCAAGTGGTCAAATCGTACCTGGGTATTGGTCAGCTAACATCGGAAACAAGAAAACAATCCTGCCTGGGGCTGAAAAAGGACCAGAAGGAAGTCCCAGTTAAGGGACTTCAGAAACCCTTGGATCTCCTACCAGAGTGCCCCAGCTGTCCTGTAAACAACCCTTGAACCAACTTACCTCCAGCTCCAGAGGAGATCCTTGCCCACAGCTCCTGGCTCACCGATTCGCTCTGCACCTGGCCTCCCTGTGCCCTGCACTGAAGAACCTGCTGTGCCCAAAGTGTTCCTCACCCCTTGCGACCTCGACAATCGAAGGCTACCCCCAAAGAACCATCTTTAAACTTGCCTGTGCAGTGCTTTTCCAAGTGGTCCCCCGCAGTGGCCCTGCACCAGCCCCAGAGACCTTTCATCACTGCTCCCGCTGCAACCGGGAACCGCCCGACCTTCCCCAGCTGGCACAGTGTTGACCAGCTCAACCAACCTGCAAAACAAGAACTTGGTACTCCAGCTGTACGATGTTAAATGCATTTTTAAGGTGATTTTCCATGGTGTGTAATTACACACAAAAATACTATACTTATTAAAATTCTGAAATTCTTATCTCAAAAAGTACTCAACAAATGTTGATAATCTTCGTCTTAAAAATTACATAAAAATACAATGGGCCATATTTATACTTTTTGACGCAAAACTGCTAACGCAGTTTTGCGCCAAAAAAATTAGCACCGGCTAACGCCATTCTGAAGCGCCATGCGGGCGCCGTATTTATTGAATGCCATTAGCCGACCGGCGCTGCCTGGTGTGCGTGAAAAAAAAACACGTACACCAGGCAGCGCCGGCGTAGGGAAAAATGGCGTTTGGGCGTCCAAAAATGGGGGAAGTCAGGCTGAGGCAAAAAAATCGTCTTAACCCGATTTGCGCCATTTTTTTTTGGCGCCCAGACGCCTTTAACATGACTCTTGTCTTAGCAAAGACAGGAGTCATGCCCCCTTGCCCAATGGCCATGCCCAGGGGACTTATGTCCCCTGGGCATGGTCATTGGGCATAGTGGCATGTAGGGGGGCACAAATCAGGCACCCCTATGCCACAAAAAATTTTTTAAAAAAATACTTACCACAACTTACCTTTTCTTCCCTGGGATGGGTCCCTCCATCCTTGGGTGTCCTCCTGGGGTGGGCAAGGGTGGCAGGGGGTGTCCCTGGGGGCATGGGAGGGCACCTCTGGGCTCATTCTGAGCCCACAGGTCCCTTAACGCCTGCCCTGACCCAGGCGTTAAAAAGAGGCGCAAATGCGGGGTTTTTTTGCCCCGCCCACTCCCGGGCGTCATTTTTGCCCGGGAGTATAAATACCACGCACATGCCTGGGAGTCATTTTTTAAGACGGGAACGCCTACCTTGCATCTCATTAACGCAAGGAAGGTGTTCACGCCAAAAAATGACGCTAACTCCATGAACTTTGGCGCTAGACGCATCTAACGCCAAAGTATAAATATGGAGTTAGTTTTGCGTCGAATTTGCGTCGAAAAAAACGACGCAAATTCGGTGCAAACGGAGTATAAATATGCCCCAAAGTATTTTTATAAATTGGTTTCCAGTTATTTCTTTAAGTGTATAAGTTGCATGATTGATACTGTTAGCATAACAAATGCTTTGCACTTCTCCAAGATTGGCCTAACTGCTCAACCAAGCTAACATAAAAAATAGAGCATTAGGTGATCTAGTTTTTACCCCTGTAAACCAAAGTGTGGTTGCCCGGACCCCCTCCACATTGTGCTAGCTTTGCACATTACATAGAGGGCCAGCCTCCTACACGGCCTTTGTTGGAAGCGTTGGTGGCCGCTGGGCTGGCAGCAGGTAGGTGTCAGCAGGACTGGGCTGCTGTAGGGAATGTGCTCTGGTTCTTGCAATGGTGAAGTGCAACTACCAGGAGGCATGTGAGGTCTTCCTTCCCTCTCTGTGCTCACAGCTCTGCAACCGGTGATGACGAGGGCACTCCTGTGTGCATTCGGGCTTGCTCTGTGGTATGTGCAGCCCTGTGATTTGACCCGCAGTGTGACTGTGGGTTTCACACATCTTCACAAGTTTCTGCAGTGAGGGTAGGTGCAGTCTTTCCACCGCCACAGGCTTTTCAGGTGGGGAGTCACTCAATGCTAGTGCTGCATGTGGGGTAGCTTATTGGTGCCTCAGCAGGTAGGGGGCATAGAGAGTCACAGGCTTTGCAGTACCTCAAGGGGGTATTGGTGCTCACTCCTCCTCATCATGCTGCTCACCGCTTCACAAAGTTGCCCAACAGTTGGACGTCAGCAGGGGCATCGGGCTGTGGAAATGTAATGTCTCTTCTCTCTCTCCTCCTCCACGGCAAGAAGCGGTGAGGAAATAGTTCCCTTTCTTCTAGGGGTGATGTGCCCGCATTTCCAGGTGGGCTACAGTGGCAATGTTGAGGTGTTCCTTCCCCAACACAGCATTTGAGGTGGCACAGCTTGTGGGGTCAGACCCCTTGTTGCCAATGTCATTCCATACCACATACCAGATGAAGATTGACATGGACACCAGTAAGTATTTTTAGAGCACTGGCCTCAAGCAACTGCACTCGGACCACGTTAATGGCAGGGTCACACACAGAAGCCTGTGTTGAATGGGTGTGGGGTGGGTGTAAATTCCAGGCCTCAGGAAGGGACTGGCAAAATACTATGTACAGAAGTGCATGTGTGTACAGCAGGACATTACATTGGCCCGTATTTTCACTTTTGGGCTTTGTTGAGCCCTGGTGGGGCTAGAGGTGAGTGGCATCGTGGACAGGCCCCTTGGATACAGCAGGGGGCCTGTATCATGATACTGCCTTGGTTATGGGGAGCCTGCTGGGACATTTTGGGGCACCAAGTGCCACCCTCATCTCCATGCTCTTGGGCCCCTTCCCCCGCCTCAGCACTCAGACCAGGGTTCACGAGGAAGAACACCCATGTGTCTGATAGGAGCCGGCCCTGTATTCTAGGCCTCTCATTACTGAGAGAGGTACTGGTTGTCCTACAGATGAGCTCATTGCTGCTCTTGTATGCACCGGGGCCAGTGCTTTGTTACCACAAAGTATCCCTGCACCTGAACTATTCCTGCCTCTGCTGGTGGTGAGGGATCCTCCCGGACACCCCTATGCAGTATGCCCACTGGGAGGGCAGAGGGGACTCGCAGCAAATAGCCTGCTCAGGTTGGTGAGATCTGGCCCTGGGAAACATTTTACATTAACTGCACATACAGCCAACAGTATCCTATTGTTCTCAGCATCACTTTCAGCACACTACATCGGTTCTGAGATCGAGGTATGAGTGGGGTGAGAGCCAATGACAGGAGCTTGCAGCACCCCTGTGGCTGAGTTCTGCTTTCACCAATGTCCTAGTTGACATAATGTATGAATCCTCAGGATCCTGAGCCTCTTTGTTGAGTTTAACCTTCCTCCCACTTTCCCATGTGGACCTTGATGCAGGGTCCTTGATTTAGACAAGGCTTCTCCAGCAAGTAGCTTGTGAGCTACTGGTAGCTCTTCAACTTCTTACAAATAGCTCTCCTGTGTGCAGCAAACTGTACTAAATTATAAACTTTTGCTTGTCTGATTATATGTATCCCAACATTAAAAAGCACTTCATTAAGGCATAAATGTGTATATTGTCATAGCTCATTAGCTGTTATTGGGGAAAATATTATTTAAAGCTCAATGTTTGAGTGATACATCACGCTGCATTGAGAAGAATTCTTACTCTTACTACCTTGCTGCCAGAGGTGTTGTAGCTATGGCTGTAGTTCATTAGTCATGTAGAGCCTTTCTAACTAGATAAACTCTTTTTTCATACTACTGCTGGCAACCCTGCCCCATGCATTGAGGTGATCACTGCTGCTAACCCTGCTTGGGGAGGTCACTAATTTATCTTAATTGAAATGCTCCATATTACTACACAAATAATATTAGTAGCTCTGGATGATTTTAACTAAACATACGTAGCTCTAAATACAGAAAACATTGGAGTCCTCCAATTTAGATAGTCCCAAGTGCATAAGCCCACAGAACTTGTCCCCCTACTCCCTGTGTCTGCACTTATGTCAAGGCGTGTTGGGGGCATCTCAGGTTTGTGAGCATCTTGGGGGGCCTGTCTGGAGTTTCCTGACCCACCTGAGAGGCTATGGGTCCCTTGTACAGATAGATACCTGTGGGCATCACCACCCTGTTCCTGTTCCGCTCTCTTTCGGGGACAGCTCTTTACAACACCCCCACTGTGGTAGTGCCTCTTATGGAGTCGTCTTTTCCACCAGCGGGGGTCTCCGGCCCTCCTGGCCCTGTCTGTCAACCATCACAGCTCTTGAACTGTGTCTGCTTCCTGCTTCCTGGACCTATGGCACCACGGACAATGGAGAACTGCGCTTCTCTATGCCTGCACCACCTCCAGCCACAGTGGAATAACCCTCCATTATCCTGGACACACCAGGTGCTGCCCCACAGTTCTCCATGGTGGACAAGCTGGATCAGGTATTGACAGCCATTGAACACTCCAGAGTCTCCATGGAAACCAGGCTTGGATGCATAGCTACTGAACTGAGCTCCCTGTGTGTTGACCACCACAAGTTCACAGACAGGGTTTCCCATGAGAAGATTCTAGCTAGCCTGGAAGCACTGGTGACTGACAATCAGGCGGTGATCAGAGACCTGAAGGAACATTTACAACCTCTTGAAGGTAGGGCGGAGGATGTGGAGGGCCACTCACTGAGGAGTAACATGTGAGTTTTGGGACTACCAGAGGGTGTTGAAGGTGAAGACCCCGCTTTGCTACTTGGAGTCTTGGTTCAAGACATTCACCTCACCATCAGATCTCACTCCCTTCTTCTCTTTGGAGAGAGTGCATTATACGCCAGCCCGCAGTTATGCACCCAGGGTCCCCTGTGCCCCATGCTGGCCAAATTCCTAAACTTCTGAGATCTGGATGCTATCCTGCAAGCAGCCAGGCAGGCTGGTCTGCTCTGAGTGGAAGTCAAGGTCATTATGTTGCTCCCAGATTACACAGACATTGTTCAGTGCTCCTCATTCTTAGAGTTCAAGCGTTGCCTTCACCAGTTGGGGGTTCAGTACTAGTTGCTGTTCCCAGCCTGCCTTAAGATTATGTCAAATGGGCCCGCCACGCTCTTTACAGACCCTAGGGATGCCTGGGACTGGGGAGATCGATACATTAGGGGCTTGCCACCAGAGGAGATCAGGCCTTCCCTGGACCCACCCAGACAGCATCACCAACAGAGGGGCAGGGCATGTGCAGAGGAAGTCCCCACTCATCCTCGGCTAAGTCGCCTGATTTCAAAGAGATTATTGCGGACCAAAGGCAAGCCTTACAAGCTGCAGGCAACCTGGATATCAACACTGGAGCTACAGGTGACATGAGAGGCCCAGACATTTTCACATCAGAAGATGACACCCTCACATCTGTTGACTCCTACCAGGACTCCCAGACTCTCCCACTGGTGATCCCACAAACAGCGGATAACCTCACCTGAGTGCCCCCCACTTTCTTAGACACTACACGACCTTGGAGAGCATTGCTCAGTCCTGTATTAATCTTATGTTTATTATTTGTTGTTTATGTCTTATTTAGTAAGGCAAGCGCACCACCTTGTAGGTGGATACCACTACAGGCAGCAAAGCTCTTTGTCTCATCTCAGCTACACACTTTGGCGTCTTTTTCCAAGCCCATTACTAACAGACATGATACACTCACTCAGGCCCATTGCTCATTCTTTATTTGTCCACTCATGCTATTCACAGCAGGGTCTGGGACAGGCCGCAGCCCTCGCTGGGGTCAACATGACTCAGCTCTCACTACACAGGGCGAATTGGACACCATGCTACATTCCCGAGCTAGGTGGCACTATAGAGTTCTTTATTGACTATGCTACGTTTGAGCGTACTGCCGGTTGCAGTAGGGTTCTCATGTTGTTTTCCTCACTGTTTGTCAAGTTTACTCACCTTCACCCTCCCTCTCTCTCAATTATCTATACCAGGCAGACTTTACATATTGTGTATGACTTGCGCTGGGGGGTCCTATAGGTTGGGGGTTGCCCTAGGTGGCTTCCCCCCACATGTGTTGATCACAGTTCTCTACAATTGTTAGGGCCCACATGTTTGACAGCCAACTCCTTAGCCTGAATGTGCATTGAATGCACACAACTAGGCAACAATATGCAATCTATTCATATGTCAAGCCGCAATAGGCGCACATAGGCCCTCATTCTGACCCTGGCGGTCTTTGACCGCCAGGGCGGAGGACCGCGGGAGCACCGCCGACAAGCCGGCGGTGCTTCAATGGGGATTCCGACCGCGGCGGTAAAGCCGCGGTCGGACCGGCACCACTGGCGGGGTCCCGCCAGTGTACCGCGGCCCCATTGAATCCTCCGCGGCGGCGCAGCTTGCTGCACCGCCGCGGGGATTCTGACCACCCCTACCGCCATCCAGATCCCGGCGGTCGGACCGCCGAGATCCGGATGGCGGTAGGGGGGGTCGCGGGGCCCCTGGGGGCCCCTGCAGTGCCCATGCCACTGGCATGGGCATTGCAGGGGCCCCCGTAAGAGGGCCCCTACATGTATTTCACTGTCTGCTGCGCAGACAGTGAAATACGCGACGGGTGCAACTGCACCCGTCGCACAGCTTCCACTCCGCCGGCTCGATTCCGAGCCGGCTTCATTGTGGAAGCCTCTTTCCCGCTGGGCTGGCTGGCGGTCTGAACGAGACCGCCCGCCAGCCCAGCGGGAAAGTCAGAATTACCGCCGCGGTCTTTCGACCGCGGAACGGTAACCTGACGGCGGGACTTTGGCGGGCGGCCTCCGCCGCCCGCCAAGGTCAGAATGAGGGCCATAGTCTTTTTACAGGCATCACATATGAGGAAGGAGGAACTGGGGCATCTCCAAAAGCACTGGCAGGGCATTATACACACTGCTACCTACTCACCCTATGCACAGGGCGCCTTGATCTGGGCCAGACCTGGAGTTCACCTTAAAGAAATGGACACTGTTGTAGACAAGGATGGTAGATATGTGCTACTTGAGGGCTGCCTGGGCGGCCGACCCATACTCCTAGGGAACATTTATGCCCCAGCATAGATCAGGATTCTGATTAGGACACCTTCTCTGCCAAACTAGCACATAAGACAATGATGCCTTGGGTCCTGGAGCATGAGTACAATTGCAAATGGGTTCCACACTTAGACAGGTCCCAGCCCCCGACGTACTCCCTCCCCTTATATGCGGGCTGATCAGTCTAGGAGCTGGGCACAACATTGGTCAGTTTCAGATGTCTGCAGAACTCTCCATTCTAGGAAAAAACTTTACTCCTTTCATTCCATACCCCATAACCTCTATGTATGCTTGGATCGCTTACTCTGCTCCACCTCCTTGAAACCCCTTGTTTGTCACTTAGTCTAACTGGGACATATTTTCCCGGATCACGATACCCATATGCTGGACCTGTGGTAGCAGCCCCTGCTCCACTGACACCAATGTGGTCCTGTTTTCCATGCGGCACAGGAGACCATAGTACACCCACTACCAGGACCCTTGGGATGGATGCCTTCAAGGTGGTAACAAGCGATACCTGTATCCCCACATGTATACACACAGACCTCTGGACAATGAAATAATGGAATCTGAGTGGCTTCTCACTAAACTAGGGAAGATAGAGGACCTCAACCCTAAGGCCGCTCCGAACTACACAGAAGTGAAAACTAACTAATCCACTCTCCTTGAGCATTTGCAGCATTTTAATTTTATAGACCTTGCAGCCAACATGCACTTGGATTGCTTCTTGGCCTGCCTAATTAGGCAGGAAAATTCTGCTAGCCTCATTACGGAAATAGTCTCACGCTCAGGTGCCGTGTTCTGCTCACAGAGTGAGATACTGCAAGAAATCCATGCCTTCTATTCCAAGCCCCACCTAACACCTCAATGGAAGCCCTCCATGCTTCCTGACAGATGTTACCATTCTGCGCATTGCCGATGCCACTAGACATTCTCTACAAGCTCCAATCACAGCACCAGAGATAGTGCAGGCGATCCATGGGTTAACCCACAACAAAACTCCCAGTCTGCATGGGTTGCCACTGGAATATTAGGCTACCTTCTCCTTGACCCTAGCCCTCTGCCTCATGGAGATGTTTGAAGCAGCCCTACACACTGGTAAGCTCTGGCAGTCACTTCAGGAGCCCCTCCTAGTTTCTATCCCCAAACCAGAACGGGACCCCACACATCTGAGATCCTGCTGACCTATTGCCATCCTTGGTGTGGATTATAACATTTGGGGAAAGATTCTCCTCGAGCTAATACACTGAAATCAGAACAAGTTTGTCCCAGGCTGGAGAACTTCTCAGAACATACAGTGTTTCTTTCAAGTGCAGGTTCAGGTCCAGGGGTGATTTCTGCATGCTGCCTGTCTTATAATAGACCAGGAGAAGGTGTTTGATACGTTGAAGTGGAATTAGCTGTTTCTAGTGCTAGCTCTGATTCACCTGTGTCGTGCATCTCGGCCTCCTCTCCAGTAAGTTGGGGTACTTGGCAGGGATGCCCATTCTCCCCACTGCTCTTTCTGATGGCGATGGAGTCCCTGTTCATTGGGCTACCCAGGGAGGGCTGGGAATGAAGTATACCCCTTGAGGACAGGACTTCTGCCATATCATTATACGCTGATGATCCACTTATTTAGTTTAGTTTAAGTAATTTGTAGAGCGCATGGCTACCCAAAGGCCTCCCAGCGCTGAGGGAAAGTGACCGCCCGTAACAGAAGAACATAAGAAAAGACCTATGATGAAAATAAGAAGGACTTTAGTTTTTTCCGGAAAGGTAGTTCTGACGGTTCTTGTTGAAGTTCTAGAGGTAGGGAGTTCCAGAGGTGAGCAGCCTTAACTAAAAAGGAGTTACTGCCCCATGAACGCCTCTTAAATCGTGGGGGTAGACCAGCTGGGATGGAGGATCTCAGTGTTCTAGTGGGAACATAGGGTGAGATGCAGCGTCTGAGGAATTTAGGGCCTTTACCATGAAGGGCTCTGTGTGTCATACATAGGGCCTTGAAACAGATCCAAGTAATTTTGCAGCCGCATTTTGTACAACCTGCAGTTTCTGTATTACGTAGCCAGAAGAGCCAAGAAAAAGAGAATTGCCATAATCTAGTCGTGAGAGTATCAGGGCCTGAATAAAAATTCTTCTGGCTGAGAGAGGTAGGAGGTTTAAACTTTTCCTTAAGACTCTTAAAAGGCGAAAGCAGGATGAAGCAATTTTTTGGTCTTGCTGCTCCATCGTGAAGCGACGGTCTAGCCAAAAACCCAAACTATTTATGTGATCTTTGTAGCCCGGAAGGTTATTAAGGACTTCTGGTAGTAATGCAGGGAGGTTAGAAGGAGCACTATTGCCCACAATCATTATTTCTGACTTTCCATCGTTAAGTTTGAGTTTGGACTGAGTCATCCATTTGGCTACATCAGCCAAGCAGAGGGAAAGGTTCGTAAGAGAGGGGTCCTTGGCGTTAGAAAGAGAGGCCACCAGTTGTGTATCATCAGCATATGTGACCACAGATAGGCTGTGGGGTTCTACAACTTTGGCTACATCAGAAAGATAAATATTGAAAAGAGTGGGACTAAGTGAAGAGCCCTGAGGAACACTCCAAGTAAGGGGAAGTACTTTAGAAAAAAATGAACGAACGAGAACCTGGAAGGTTCTGCCTTTCAGGAATGAAGAGAGCCAGGCCAGCACTGTACCTTCTATTCCTATGATGGAAAGTCGTCTCTCTGAGAAGCTTTGAGATATAACATCAGATCTCTCTCTACTTTTCAATTCCTTGACTGCATTTGTTGAAGTTGCAGGACTCTGGGTCAACTGGACAAAACTGGCAATCTAGTGACTTTGCCCCAACCAATCACCCTTGATGAAGTGCAGCTTCACTGGTGCGAAGATGCAATCCACTACCTGGGGGTCCTTCTTTATCATATAACTGTCAATCTGTATTAGAGAAACCTCTGCAAAGCCCTATCTGACACCAGATTGTAGGTGCACTTCTGGCAGCCCTTGCCCTGGCCCTTAATGGCAAAATTGCGCTGACAAAAATGGTCATCTTTCCTCCCATCCTATACTATTTTGCCAACCTGCCGGTTTTCCCGCCAAAGTCGTTCTTTACTGACCTGGACTCCCTCTTATGTATACATATCTGGGGCAACAAATGACGTCCCAGTGCCCTCAAGAAATTACAGTTCCCGATGGGCAGGGGAGAACTGAGTGCTCCTTCCTTCAAAGTGTACTATCAAGCAGCACAGCTGCAATGGTTGTCACGCAGGAATGCAGGGCATTGTATAGGTGAAACAAGTGATTTAGTTCTTGATGCTATGCAGAGTGTACATTACCTCGGCCTGAATGAACCCTTATTTTCCTGACATGCAGATTTGTTACCCACGCTGTCACACTCCTGATACGGACCTCATGCACATGCCTTTGTACTGTACAGCTATAAAACGTTACTGGCAGTTGATACAAGGAACCCTGTATGCGGTCACAGCTCTACCTGATCTCCACACGTGGGAAGCATGTGCCTTAGGCATCTTTAAGCACAGGGAACAGTACAATGTGCATGTGCATTTAACATCTCAGGCACTCCTTCTCACCAAATGTATGCTCATGCTCCAGTGATGATCGCCCACTGCTCCACCGGCGATGGCTTGGCACAGGGTGATGCGGATGTGGGCAGGGGAAGAGGAGTCAGCTCTCCACGATAAGGAGATCCTACATCTCGGTAAACACCCTAAATCCCCCCCAGTGGTCTACCTTCCTCACAGAATTTCTGCAAGGGGTGGGAAACGATGATCTCCCCTGTGAGATATACTGACCAGCCCAGTGGTCATCGCCTGACATGCACACCAGAATGGCCTCTTCGTCCTAAAACCCAGATTGATATACAGTTCTCTGCCCACCCCTCGATTATATGACAAGGCTGGTCACTACGGGTAGGCTTCTCTCTTCCGCCCCACCTCTCCCTTCCCTGCTGGCCTGCCCGCCCTTGGTATATGCCCAGCCACACTAAGCAACATCATCTTTACTAACACACCTACCCATTAGCCTGTGCTTCACTCAACACTTTCGGCTTGCCACCACCATCTCTGTAACCTGCCCACTTCCTTCCCTAGTTACTATCCCCCCCCAGTTAGCTACACTGTAGCAGGCAGAATTCATCAGCCAGTGAAGTATACATTGTATGAACCACTGTGCGCTTTTGATGTATCTATGTTCACATAGCATGATTCTTAACAATGTAACTATGGATGACAAATCTTATCACAGTTGTTGTATATATTATAAAACTTAATAAAAACTTTAAAAAAAAATCTATCCATCATGATGCTTGTTTTGTCAGCTTTACACAGATATATCCCTGCTTAGAATTCAAAGTCTTTGCTGGGTAACTGAATACGTACTGTTAAAATATTGAGATATTTAAATTTAAAGCATGTTTCTCTTTCTCCTTCACAACTCTATTATATATATATATATATATACATATATATATATATATATATCCAATCAAAACAATCAGCAAATGTGAATTAAAATGCTAAACATGTCAATTTTAAGCACCCCTTTAATGCCACTGGGTTGCTCTTATGCATGGCCTTATCTAGGCACTGGTGCACAGTGAAAAAACTATTATTGCGATCGTTTCTCCACTTACATCTATTGCAAGTCTCAAGAAAATTGCTCAGAGTTTTTGCACTTTAATTTACAGCCGAGATAAGCTGGTAGTAAAACAAAACACAAGAAGCTTAAAATGCATTTCTGGCTTGATCTTGATATTTCACTAGAATTGTAAATCTGGTGGCAAAGCACAACGTGATCTGAAATTGAGCCACAATATATTACAAACAATTTTATCACGAAATTCTGTTTAATAGCCAAACACCTGAAGTGCCTTAAATTAGCTTTATAAAAGTATGGTACAATATGCCAAAGGCCTTACTTACTGGAGCCACTGTAATCCCATGTCGTTCGTACCATCTAGACACCACCTTTCTCCTCTCTCGAATTGATTTATTTTCTCCATCTGAGAGGTCTTGGGAAATCTGCACCAATGGGCTGCTCAGGAAAGAGAAAATTAAAGACAAAGGTATTACAGTGTGGTTGGCAAAGAGGAACATTTCTAGCACAGTCAGAAACTACAAATGGCTCATATCGAGGATGAAAAAGCAGTTCTTACAAATCAGCAGAAGATGGCGTCTCCACGGGTGAATTTTCAGATGGCGCTCCAAACAACTGTAAAGATAGAGATAGATGTTTGTGATTTTTTAGTACTTTTTTGTAAACGCTGAATTACAATTTATACATTACTCCAATTCATCAAGCAACATCATAAATTCCCCACAAGGCATACAGATAGACTGAGCCTCCTAGCCAAAGGTGCATGAAGATGTTTGATAAGGGACTTTGTGCATTGTATTCTGTGTAGCATACAGGGCCAGATGTATCAATATTTCATGCAGCGCAACGCAGCATGACAACTTGCTGATTTGCGCTGCCCTGCATAAAAGGGAGGGGGCAGGATTGTGCCACATGTACCAACAGATAGTTAATCCCTCGTCTCTGCATTCAGTGGTACACAATCTGCTGCCTAGCGACCAGCGCGGGCACCCTTGAGCCATCGTGAACGAATGACTTGAGTTGCAGGCAGGATTGTTTTGTGCAGAAAGGGACACCTCTCTGCACAAAAACGATCCTTGGAGGATTTTACCTCTTTGTTAGTGTGCTGCAGTAAACTGCACACCTAGGACGATGAAACAACATGGAGTACTACAGATATTGCTCCTCATTGTCTCTTCCCTATAAAAGCATAGCATCTTGATGTTTTCCCAGGTTTATGAGTATTAGGAAATCTGGAATTTCCCCAAATTCCATGGCTGGATCAATGAAACGTCTTCCCAGGGCAGAGTAACGCAAGGCAGCAACTTGTGCTGCCTTGTGTTATTCTAGATTTACCAAGCTGAGCAGGGCACACATGGTAAGGACAAATCATCATTTGATTGACTAATGACTGCCTTTGCCATCTGTAAAGACAGTTATCTTGTTATAAGGCCATTTTCCCTGTGTTTTAGGTTTAGACATAGGTACGTATTAGGTTTTAATAATGTGGTTTGGTAGGGGAAATTATATATGTTATTTCTGTATTATTCAATAAAATTACACAGAGTACCGCACTCCTACCTAGGAGGTACTGTGGTACTTAAATACAATGTTAAAAAAAATGTAAACAAATTAAAGAACACACAATAATACATTATGGTGGTCATTATGACCTCAGTGGCCTTTTGGAAAGACCGTCGAAGAACCGCCGTGCTGAAGACCGCCAGTGCAGGCGGTTTTCCGGTCGGCAAATTATGACTCCTGGCAACCCTCCGTCCTTTTTCGGACAGAGAGCCGCCAGTAGCCATACTGGCGGTCGGCGGGGAAGTGGAGGTTGCTCCACCTCCACCGCCCCATCATCAGAACACCGCCCACCGAATCACGTTCTGTCATTCGGCGTGGCGGTGTTCTGGTGACGAGGTGCTGGCTGCGGAGCTGCCCCCATGGATCCCGTCCCCTCCCGGAGAATCAACAGACAAGGTAAGTTGATCGTCCGTTAAGGGAGGGAGGTGGGGGCTGTTGTGTGTTGTGTGCGTGCATGGGGGTGTGTGTGGGAGTATGTAGAGGGGGTGTGTGAGTGCGTGTATGCATGCGGGGGGCTGTGTGTTTGAAAATTTGCACGTGTATGTCTGTTTGTATGTCTGTGAATAGGTGTGCGTGTATGTCTGTATGTATGTGTGCGTGTATGACTGTGTGTGTGTATGTTGGTATGTATGTTGTTATGTGTGCGGGGTATGTGTATTGGTGGTGTCTGTATGCATGTAGGGTGGGGGTGGGGGGGTGTTGCAATGTTGGGGGTAGGGGTGGGGAGGGGGGTCCTGCCACCTTTGGGGGTTGTAGGGGGAGGACTCGGCGGTGCAGGTGGGGGGTGGTTGAGACCCCTATCAGTGCCAGGGAAGGAATTCCCTAGCACTGATAGTGCCTACCGCCATGGATTTCATGGAGGTTCCAAACCACCTGAAATCCATGGCGGTCTGCAGGGTCGTGATACCGCCGGCGGTCTGGTGACGGCCGCCGGGCTGGAGACCGAAGTCTCAAGCCCAGCGGTCGTCACCCCCCTGGCGGTTGGAATGGAGAAGTGGCGGTAACCGCCATGGTCATAGTTCCTTTTGTTCCGCCGACCTGTTGGAGGTATTACCGCCACTTCTCAACCACCCGCCAGGGTCATAATGAGGGCCTATATTTCAGAAACATGGTGTACTACAGTGTATTTTCAATTGTTTCCATATTTAATATTTAATAAAGAAGTATATGGAGTACTGTGTAAATACAGAAATGTGATGTGCTACTCAAAAGTGTTTTTGAAAAAGTGGCATTTGTTAGAAAACGAGGTACTTCCTAGGTACTAGTGTGCTATTCCATAAACCTTTTTAAAAATAAACAGAAAAATATGCCTACATTTTTCCTACCTATTAGCACTTTCATAAAGTGGTGATAGGTAGGGAACAACAATGTAAAGTACTACTTAGCAATATTTAAGGACCTAGCCCAGCACACAGCCACAGTGTGGTGAAACAAATTTGGCTGCATTTTCATTTTGTTATGGCAGTTTTTGGCCAATTACATACTCCCTTGTCATCTGCATCTATTGCGGTTTACCATGAAGTTACCTAGTAATCTGAGGCGCAATATATTGTGAAAAGACAGAATTATCACTGTATTGCGTTAGTCTTGCATCACACATGGTGTCAGAAGGACAAATCAATGCTTAGGTTGGATTTACCACCCAACCCAAGACCACCATACCTCTCCTTGTGATACTTGGTAAATGTGGAGCCATTGCCTTGTGTTACTCTTTATACCAAATTCTATATTCCTGAAAAATTGTATGTATGTCCATTCAGCCATTTTCATACTGTGCCTCGTTAAACCAGACTCTGTGACACAACATGCCACTCCACAATACAACACACAACTCTATGACAAATCACTCCGCTCTGTGACACACCAGTCTACTCCACTCCACTGCATGCCACTCCACACACAACACTCTACGCTATCATATTGAATGTCACTTGACTGCACACCACTCCATTGAATGCTATTCAAGTTTACATCACTCCATTCTACAGCACTCCACTCTATGCCACTCCAATATAAGCTACTTCGCTCTATGCCACGCCACTCTATACCACTACAGTTTCCGCCACTTTTGGTATGCCACTCCTCTCTAAGATATTCCACTTCATACCACTGCACTCCACACCACTCTACTGTATGCTATTTCACTGTCTGGAAATCTAGTCTACACCTCTCCATTCTCTGCTATTATATGCCACTCTATTCATTGCCATTCCACTCTACGCCACTCTACTGTATGGTATTCCACTCTACGCCCCTCCACACTTCGCTATTCCACTGTTTGCATGTCCACTGTACACCACTCCACTGTAAGCCATTCCACTGTATGCTGGTTCACAGTTCACCACCCCACTCTGCTCCAATGAGCATAACAACACTATACGCTATTCTACTCTCTGCCACTCCACTCTACCCCACTCTACTGCACTCTGTTCCACTCTATATCACTCTACTCTACTCTGCTAATTAGAACCTCAGTGCTTGTGCTCTCTCTGCCTTTAAAATTGTCACTATAGGCTAGTGCAATTTTCACCAATTCTAATTGGCACACTGGAACACCCTTATAATTCTCTAGTATATGGTACCAAGGTACCCAGGGTATTGGGGTTCCAGGAGATCCCTATGGGCTGCAGCACTTCTTTTGCCACCCATGGGGAGCTCAGACAAATCTTACAAAGGACTGCCACTGCAGCCTGAGTGAAATAACACCCACGTTATTTCACAGCCATTTGACACTGCACCTAAGTAACTTATAAGTCATCCATATGTCTAACCCTCACTTAATGAAGGTTAGGTGCAAAGTGACTAAGTGTGAGGGCACCCTGGCACTAGCCAAGGTCCCCCCATATAGTTCAGGGCAATTTCCCCGGACTTTGTGAGTGCGGGGACACCATTACACTTGTGCACTACAAATAAGTCAATACCTATATGTAGCTTCACAATGGTAACTCCGAATATGGCCATGTAACATGTCTAAGATCATGGAATTGTCCCCCCATGCCAAATCTGGTATTGGGTTGCAAATCCCATGCATCCCCGGGGCTCCACTATGGACCCCGGGTACTGCCAAACCAGCTCTCTGGGGTTTTCTCTGCAGCCACCGCTGCTGCCAACCCACAGACAGGGTTCTGCCCTCCTGGGGTCTGGGCAGCCCAGTCCCAGGAAGGCAGAACAAAGAATTTCATCTGATAGAGGGTGTTACATCCTCTCCCTTTGGACATAGGTGTTAAGGGCTGGGGAGGAGTAGCCGCCCCCAGCCTCTGGAGATGCTTCGAAGGGCACGGATGGTGTCCTCCTTGCATAAGCCAGTCTACACCTGTTCAGGGAACCCCCAGTCCCTGCTCTGGTATGAAACTGGACAAAGGAAAGGGGAGTGACCACTCCCCTGTCCATCACTACCCCAGGGGTGGTGCCCTGAGCTCCTCCAGTGTGTCCCAGACCTCTGCCATCTTGGATCCTGAGGTGTGAGGACACTCTGGAGGCCTCTGAGTGGCCAGTTCCAGCAGGTGACATCAGAGACCTCTCCTGATAGGAGCTTACCTGACTAAGTGGCCAATCCTCCTCTGAGGGCTATTTAGGGTCTCTCCTGTGGGCTTTTCCTCAGATAACGATGTGCAAGAATTCACCAGAGTTTCTCTGCGTCTCGCTCTTTGACTTCTGCCAAGGATCGACCGCTGACTGCTCAAGGATGCTTTCAAAACTGCAACAAAGTAGCAAGAAGACTACCAGTGACATTATAGCGCCTAATCCTGCCGGCTTTCTCGACTGTTTCCTGGTGGTGCATGCTCTGGGGGATGTCTTCCTTCACCCTGCACTGGAAGCCAAGAAGAAATCTCCCATGGGTTGATGGAATCTTCCCCCTGCTCCAGCAGGCACCAAACTTTACCATCACCAGTACTCTGGGACCCCTCTCATCCTGACGAGCATGACCCCTGGAACACTGGTCGTGGGCCCAAGTGACCCAGACTGTCCAGTGGTCCAACTGTACAAATATGGAGGCGGTAAGTCCTTGCCTCCCCTCTCCAGAAAGTAATCCTGTGTACTGTGTGAACTGCAGCTGCTAGGGCTTCTGTGCACTTTTGCAATTAATCCTTCATGCACATACTAGCCCAGGTCCCCAGCACTCCGTCCTGCATTGCTCAACTCACTGAGTTGACCACCGGCTTCGTGGAACCCTCTTTTGTAGTGTTGAGATGACTGCCATGCTCAGTTTTCTTAAACCCATGTTCAAGTACTTCTGCGGGTTCTGCCTTCTTCTGCATGGGATCTCTGTGTTGCTGAGGGGCCCATCTGTCTCCTCTTCCAAGTGGTGACCACCTGGTCCTTCCTGGGCCCGGGCAGCACCCATTTTCTTTAACCGTGACCTTTGCAGCTAGCAAGGCTTGTTTGCAATCTTTCTTCAAAGAAACAACTCTGCATCCTCCAGCACGTTGTGGGACATTTTATGTGCAAAGGAGAAGTTCCTGGCACCTTCTGTTGTTGCAGAATCTTCAGCTTCTTCCACCCACATGCAGCCATTTTGCCCCTTCATCTGGGGTTTAGTGGGCTCCTGCTCCCCCTGGACACTTTCATGACTCTTGCATTTGGTCCTCTTCCTTTACAGGTCCTCATATCCAGGAATCCGTATTCAGTGCTTTGCAGTCTGTTGTGGACATTGCGTAATCTCCTATAACAACTTCAGTGTGTTTCTGGGGAAGTAGGGTCACCTTACTCCTACTTTTCAGGATCTTGGGGTGGGGTATCGTGGAAACTCCTAGTGTTTTCTTACACTCCCAGCGACTCTCTTCACACTATACTAGGCCAGGGGTCCCTAAGTGGTTCGCATTCCACTTTCTTAGTATATGGTTTGTGTTGCCCCTAGGCCTATTGCATCCTATTGTATTCTACAGTGTTTGCACTACTTTTCTAACTGTTTACTTACCTGATTTTGGTTTGTGTGTATATTTTGTGTATTTTACTTACCTCCTAATGGAGTATATCCTCTGAGATATTTTTGGCACATTGTCACTAAAATAAAGTACCTTTATTTTTAGTAACTCTGAGTATTGTGATTCTTATGATATAGTGCTATATGATATAAGTGGTATAGTAGGAGCTTTGCATGTCTCCTAGTTCAGCCTAAGCTGCTCTGCTATAGCTACCTCTATCAGCCTAAGCTGCTAGAACACTACTAATCTACTAATAAGGGATAACTGGACCTGGCACAAGGTGTAAGTACCATCAGGTACCCACTATTAGCCAGGCCAGCCTCCTACACTGCTCCATCCCATAACGGGTATCCAAGGGGATATTGGGTGTTTATGTATGCAGGTTTTTAATTCCATCATATTGCTTACTGTACGTACAAACTGTGTGAAGAGTACCCTGGCAACATTAACACTGTGTCCTGTTTTGCAGTAGTGAAATTTCATGGAACTTGTTTTACAAGGGAGGCATGATTATGACTCACTCTGTCTGATAACACGTTAATGTTTAAAAACATTCCTTATGACAACACATTCCATTTTTTCTGTGTTTCATGGGAAGGGGATATTGAAAATAATTCTTATTGTTGCCCTATGTAATGTTGTTTGAGTTGTGAAACACAGTGAACAAACTTGGTCCAGATGTTAATGGGCAACCTTTCATTTGATGTATCTGGATGTAATGAAGATAGCTGTATAAGGTCAGGCTAAATACTGAAATATATATATATTTTTTATGACACTATGAATTATGAATGCAGTGAGCTGTTTATTCAAGGCACATTAGTACAGAGAGTATTAACCATTGCTAAATTTCAAGATATGCAAATTACATGTTACCCAGTGATTATTTGAGTTTTTCTTTTTTTTTGGCTGATCTCCCTCCCCGGTGCACCTGTGTTATGCTCCCTTCCCCCATTTAGCCACTCTCCTCCTCTGAATGCTTATACACAGAGGTGGAACTGCTGTAAGGTGGGCCTTTGGGTGGTACTGTTCCTGAGGATCGGTAGTCCTGACTGGGAAAGAGCTTACAACCTCATATCTACTAAGATATGGTGCCATTCAACTCTCTTGCACTTGTGGCTGCCTAGCGCCAACTCCGGCATCCTTGCACCATGGTGCAAAGCTGCTTGCATTACAGGGAGGACTGTTTTTTGTGCAAAAAGGTGCTTTCCGCCACAAAAACAATCCGTAAAGTCATTTTCCTCATTCTATGTGTGCTGCAGAATGCTCCTGGAGGTTGCAGTTACAGTTTCCTGTTCCTCGTATTTGGTTAAAGCAAGACTTGTTTTAAAATTATTTTACAAATATTTAGTGATGGAGGGATATATTTGCAAACTTGGTTAGTCTTTGCATTTGATGGAGTTTTAGTGCGTTTTTATTAAGTATAGTTCGTGTATGTTAGCTTTGGTGTATAGTAGGGCTCTGAGTGTTTCTTGGGAGAGTTTATATATTTTTTTTCTGTACAGAATTTTATTTTCAGATGTTGTAGCTTATTTTAAGCTGGATGTCTTTTATTGTTTTTTTCAAAGAAAAAGAAATGGGTATTTTTAACTATAATTATTTTTTATCTTTTCTTAATTACATTTTTCTGGTTTCCAGGAATGTATGTTGTTTTGTAATTGCTATGTTTTTGATGGTTTCCTTTAACTGTTTAACTCATTTTGAAAGTTATATTTTTCTACAATTCACATCTGCATTTATGACTCTCTTTTTCCAATTCCTTTTTGGGAGTGTATTGTTTGGATCATTATGATACTTTGTAGGACGTCAGCTATGAAATTATGTGTTATCAAATTTTATTTGTGTTATTGGGCAGGCAATTTCAATTTTTTATCTTATGTTTCCTTTCAACATATATAATTTTATATTAAGTTAGCACATTTTAGTAGTAGAAATGTGTTTAATTAAAATGTTGTTGGTTGTTTTGCTTTGTTTATTTATATCTTTTAAATACTTATTTAAAAAAAAAATCATCAATCTGAATTTTTGCCTTTTGGGTCATTTAATTGAGATCAGTATTTCAAATTTGCCTTAGTGATACTTAAAATGAATATATTCATACTGTATGGGTGTTTGTGTTTTAGGCAAGTTAAATTGAGTTGCTATTTAGTGCTTTTATGAAGTAGTGTTCTTGATATTGAAACTAGATGTGATATACCTGGATTGTTAGTGTTGAAATGGCCCTCTCTATGGGGTCATCCCAAACGTTTTGCCTTCCTCCTCCTACTTTTTGCTGGATTTTTACTTATTGGTCTTAAGACTCTCTACAATTTACCACTGTAACCAGTGCTAAAGTGCTTGTGCTTACTCCGTAAAACATGGTTTGATTAGCAGATACCTGAGTGACATTGTTAGACCTGTCAGCTCTTGGTGTGGTTTCCCCTGTCTTTTAGCTTCTGACCTCCTGTTTCTGATCCTGTGCTGAATTTGCGTTTTGCTGGCTTTAGTACTCTGAGCACCTTACCACTGCTTACCAGTGCTGAAGTGCAAGTGCTCTTTGTCTAAACGGTATTGGTGATTGGTTCATCCATATTTGGCATATTTTGATTTACTAGTAAGTCCATAGTATAGTGCACCAGGTGTGCCCAGGGCCTGTAAAACAAGCACTACTAGTGGGCCTGCAGCACTGATTGTGCCACACACATGGGTAGCCCTGCAAACATGTCTCAGTCCTACCTCTGCAGTGTCTGTGTGGGCACCCACTTGCCAGGCCCAAACCTTCCCCTTTACTACATATAAGTTACCCCTGAGGTAGGCCCGACGCAGACCCATAGGCAGGGTGTAGTGTATTTAAAAGGTAAGGCATGTACTGGTTTCTTTTACGTGTCCTGATTGTGAAAAACTGCTAAATTTGGTTTTCAATGTTGGAAGGACTATCTGTCCCATAGAGTGACATGAGGATTGACTTGAAAAAATTTGTATGTGTCATTTTCCATTGGGAGCAGATATAGAAATGAAGCTTGGGGGACTCTGAACTCACAATTTAATAATACATCTTTTGGTGAAGTTGATTTTAAAATTGTAGTTTGAAAATGGCACTTTTAAAAAGTGTGCATTATCTTTCTTAACCATTCTGTGTCATTCTTAACCATTCGGTGCCTCTGCCTGTCAGTGGAATGCATGTCTGTGTCAGGATGACAGTTGGGCTGTTTGTGAATTCACTCTAGACAGTCACACAAAGGGAGTTGAGGTGGGCCCTGCATGTACTGATGGGTCTTCCTGAGCCAGAGTGGTGAGAGGAGATGGCATTTGCACCTGAGTAAGACTGTGCCTGTCCTTACACAAAGCATTCTCCAACCTCCTGAAGTGTGTCTGAGACCAGTCCAGGAACGGCAGAATCTTGTGCACTACAAAGACTTCTCTTTGAAGTTTGCGTACTTCAAAGATGGAAATGGGTATAACTACCGGACCTCTAACACTACAAAGGTAGACCACTTCTAGACTAAGGACATTCTGCCATGAAGAGAAGCTGGATGCTGTAAGAGGGACTGCCACTCTGCCTGTTGCTTTGTTGTGCTGGCCTGCTGCTTGCCACTTCTGTCCTGGGAGTGAAAGGACTAGACTTTGCTTTATACATCCTGCTTTCCAAGGTTCTCCAATGGCTTTAGTTGAGCTTGCCTCCTGTTAAGAAATCTCAGGGACATCAAAGACTTCATCTGCCAGCACCTGAACTCCTCTGCTGCGAAGCCTGCCCTGTCAAATGGTGCCAAATCCAGTTCTGGGCCCATGAAGGAGAGTCTTGGTGTTTGAAGTAGGAAGTTCATGCATCGACTCACAGCGTCATTCTGAACCAGCGCATCGCCGCTGCCCACACAAGAGCACGGTTCCCATTTGACGCAATGACCACAGATTTCAACGCACGCCCCAGTTTTCCATCACAACGTGTCAGGAGAACCACCACTGCCTGAATTTCGAGCACAGCATTAACAAAATCTGTGACTCACTGCCCTGACAAAGATGTAGCGCCTGCTTAAATTCTGTGAGATCGATGCATTGCAACTTGACTTTTGACGCATCATCAACACATTGTCCCTGGCTGCCATGGGGACAGAGCACCACAGTAAGCAACCGATAATTTGTGGCACAAACGACGCATCACCTTCCCTGTGTCAGTAAGAAATTGATGTATCACCTCCCCTGCCTAGCACTAAAGAACTGACGCATCTCTGGCTCTTTCGACGCATCACCTCCCCTGCAGCCTGCATCATCTTTGTTTTTGAAGTATCGCAGGTACTTTGCCTTAGTTAAGAGCTTCATTGATTTCAAGGAACTACAATTACATTTAATCTTTTAAAAGTAATATCTTTACCTGTGTATATTGGATTTTTGTTTGTTGTTTGGTCTTGTTTTACTCGGTTAAATATTGGTTATATTTCTAAACTGGTGTGGAGTACTTTTGTGGTGTTTTTACTATGTCACTGTGTGTGTGTACAAATACATTCTACATTGCCACTGAGCTAAGCCTGACTGCTAAGCCTGGCTGCTCGAGGGGCTATCTAAGCTGTGTGGCTCCCTTAACTTGACTGAAGTGATAGTCCCTAATTAGATAGGGTGCAAACCACTGCCAACTAGAGACCCCATTTCTAAAGGCATATCTAATTTACATGCAAGTCCCTTGTAGAGTGATATACCATATACTCAGTGCCTGTACACTAAATGCTACCAGTGGGCCTGCAGTACTTATTGTGCCACCCACTTAAATAGCATTTTAAAACATGGCTCAGGCCTACCATTGCATCCTGAAGGCAGTCGCCCACTGCCATGTCCACTTGGCATTTAAAATCCCTTGCCAAGCCTTAAACTCCCTTTTTATTACTAGGTAGTCTCTACGGCACAGTGCTGTGTAATTTGCAGAGTTACAGTGAGTGCGGAGCTGGGGTAGGTGCATTTGACCGGTCTGTCTTCAATGAAATGTCCGTTAATGACTGGACTATTGAAGCTCTCCGACATCGCTATGGGGCCCATCCTTTAATGTGAGGAGGGTTCCTGTATTATATAGTTATTTTAGTCCATTAGTGGAGTGAGGATTAGGTAGGTTGTTTAAGGTCCTGATGAATCGCACCAGATCTTTATTGACTACTTGAGCGACAAAACATGTTGACCCACTTATGGCAGTATAGGGACCACCGATCCTGCCTTCACTACATCCCCAGAATATAGGGTTTGTGGTTACCAGACATTGTATATAAATAGGGTAGAATAGGCATTATTCTATTTTCCTCTTACTCATTGTTTTTAATCATGACAGAGGGTTTCACTTTTTTCAATAAATTGTTTAAATATCCTCAATAAAAGATCTCTGGCAAAGAGCCCCCTTAAGGGGCCCATCGGGCATTGCAGCGCCGGCCCAACGAGGAGCAAAGCCCTATGATGAAGGATGTCACCAATTGGTGAGTGAGGGCTCTTGTTCCTGATTTTGGATATTCACAGGGACCTGTTTTCCTCTTTCCCTCATTGGGTTTAGCTTGCATTATCTTTTCTGTGGAACTGTGCATTCAGTAGTTTTGTAATTTAAAGATAGGACATGTACTTTTATGTTTTACATGTCCTAGTAATGAAAAACTTACAATTAACTGTGAGGTCCTACCCCTGGGTATTGCTTATTATATTTAATAAGCTGCAATTCCTAAACCACAGGGTAGGTAGCCATTTCATGTTTGGTACCTATGAACTTGTAATAATAAATCCTATTTAATGGTAAATTTGAATTTATCATTACAAGATTAAAAATGCCACTTTTAGAAAGTTGGCATTTTCCTGCCCTTACATCTGCTGCCTGCAGCCTCCATCAGGTGACATAACTGGGTGTAACTGACAATGAGGACTTTGTGAATTCCTCACAGACAGTGACACAATAGTGGGATTCGCTGAGCCCCAATGGGTCATTAACTGACTTGATGTGGGAGCAGATCTAAGCACAGTCCCACTTGTACCTGAAGAGGCTGTGCTCTGCCACCACACAATAGGCTTAATGACCCTGTATTATCAGTGCAGCCAGCTAGGAGCCAGGGCAGGGGACGCAGGAAACTATTTGAACTTCAAAGAACCTGTCTGGAAACGTGTCCCAATTTCTAGGTGCAGGGTACCAGGGAATAAAATAGGCCTCTCAGACCCACTCTTCGGTTCACTACTGGACCTGTGGAAGGACTTTTAGAGGACTGGCTGCTGCTGTGATCTTCTGTGTATTCAGCCAGATTGCGGTACCTTGAAGGATTTATGTACTGACTAGAGGCTGCCTTGACCCTTCAGATGCCAGCCCTGCTGTAGAGCTCTCCATCTACATCTGCACCCAGGACCCTAGACCTGACTCCAATGGCTAGATTTGCTGGCCTCTTGTTCAGAGCCACAAGGTCATTACTGGCTCCCACCATATTGAACCCATACCTGGAACCAGCCTGAGTGAGACCTGAACCCCCAAGAGGTATTCATCCACTCCTGGACCCTTGGTTATGGTGATAAATGTACCCAGATGGCCTATTTTAAAAAATCTGAGGACAAACGTTGGCCAAAACGTGTGAAGAACGAGAAAGAAATTGGGAACATGCTGCTTGCCTATCAGCCCGAGGTACATCACCAGTTGGATTGACAATGCAGCTTCTCCTGCTATGCTCTTCTAAGCAGCAGCAAGTCCTTTTCAGCAGTCCTACACACAGTGTCAACAGTATCAGTTGCCCTCCCCTTTGTGTTGCACGAAAGTAGGACCTGTGGAGAATCTTCAATTGTATAAGGTGGAACCCTGATTTTATGGCCACCTCCTTTGGGGAAGCTAAAGCTTCCTGACATTCATCTCCCCAGACCCCCCCATTACCTGCCCAATTGCTCTTGCCATCTCTGAAGCGAGTACAGCAAGCTATTCATCATGTCTGATCTGCAGGTAACAAAAGTTTGGTTGCAGTGGGAGCTAGTATTTTCGCAGTAGATCAAAGGTCCCCAACCCAGAGAGTACGATCAGATCCCATTTATTGAACCACGCTGTGTCCCCGAGGTTCCCAGTATTGCAGAGTCCCATAGTGGAGTGGCCACAGTGATTATTCCATTCCAATGCAGAGTCCTAATCGATGTGTGCCAAATATTAATTGTGAGGGTCGTCGGGTTGTTGGGGCAATCCCAATGTGAATGAGCATATGGGGCTCTGAGAAACCCCCTCGTAGCATGATTTGACTCTCCACTGAAATAGCCAGATTGTCTATCTTGTCGTGGGCCCATAGTTTATGGTGGTGAGTTGTGCCACTTTTGAATATCTGGGAGAGCAATCCCCCCATCATGCCTCTCTCTTGTCAGTTTATTGAGAGCAATATGAGCCAAACCCCATTCCATAGAAGTGCTCTGACCTCTCTCTCCACCACCCTATAATAGGTTGCAGGAATCAAATAAGGCGCATTATGTAAGGCATGACGAAGGCAGGGGAATGCCATCATATTAAAAAGAATTGCCCTGCCTAGAAGAGAAAGTTGCAGGGACAATCAGTGTTGGACATCTTGGCGTAAGCGCTGTAGAGGTGGCAGTACATTTTTATTGTAGAACAATTCTGGGTCGGTCATGACATAAATGCCGAGGTAGTGAAAGCTGCCACTGGCTATGCCATTTTCACAACCTCGAGGCAGTTCTGGGATTTGTCCACATAGAATGTAAATAAGGGGTTTGGCACAATTTATTGTGTAACCAAACTGGGTAATAATGAGCATTATCCTGTCAAGTGTGAATGTAGGATCCACTACATAAACTAATATATCATCTGCATAAAGCAAAAGTCTGTCTTCAAAGTTATGAGTCCAGCAGAGGCCTCTGATCAGTGGGTTTCCTCTGATCCAGTCTGCCAAAGGTTCTGGTATGAGAGCATAAATTAAGGGAGAGAGTGAGCATCCCTACCTAGTATCCCATGGAGTTTAAACACTTAAGAAGTCCACCCATTCAATGTGCCAAGGATGTGTCATAAAAGATGTGTAGCCATGCAATGTAGTATGGGCCAAAGCCCATTCATTTCAATCCTTCGACAAGGAAAAGTAATTCAATAGTATTGAATGCCATGCGAGCGTCTGGAGAGAGCACCAGGTCATCTTCCTTCAACAGATACACTTGACCCAGTTCTCCATTAAGGTGCCGGAGATTACGGGGGTCATTCTGACCCTGACGGGCGGCGGAGGCCGCCCGCCAGAGTTCCCCCCTCCAGAACACCGCTCCGCGGTCATAAGACCGCTGCGGTGATTCTGGCTTTTGCACTGGGCTGGCGGGCGGCCGCCAAAAGGCCGCCCGCCAGCCCAGTGCAAAAGAGCCTTCCCACGAGGACGCCGGCTCAGAATTGAGCCGGCGGAGTGGGAAGGTGAGACGGGTGCAGTGGCACCCGTCGCGTATTTCAGTGTCTGCAATGCAGACACTGAAATACAATGTGGGGCCCTCTTACGGGGGCCCCTGCAGAGCCCATGCCATTGGCATGGGCACTGCAGGGGCCCCCAGGGGCCCCACGACAACCCATACCGCCATCCTGTTCCTGGCGGGAGAACCGCCAGGAACAGGATGGCGGTATGGGCTGTCAGAATCCCCCATGGCGGCGCAGCAAGCTGCGCCGCCATGGGGGATTCCCAGGGCAGCGGAAAACCAGCGGGAGACTGCCGGTTTTTCAATTCTGACCGTGGCAAAACCGCCGCGGTCAGAATGCCCTGCGGGGCACCGCCAGCCTGTTGGCGGTGCTCCCGCCGACCCTGGCCCCGGGGTCAGAATCACCCCCAACGTGCCGTGTTTCATCCTGGCATATAATAAGATTCGTCTGGGTGGACCAGTGTGGAGATGACCGGTGTGAGAAGGGGATGTTTGTATTGATCATGTATTGTTTATATCTGCCTGAATGGTGTTGCATTGAGTTAAGGTTATTACATTATGACCCACATTACAACCCTGGAGGACGGTGGTAAAGCAACGGTAATACTGCCAACAGGCCCGGCGAAAAACAAATGGAATCACGACCATGGCGGAAACCGCCAACATAGACAGCCACTTTAACACTCCAACCGCCACGGCGGTTGGGTGGTTTGCCCACTGCTTTATCCTGGGGAGTGCAAAGCCATAGACAGCCACTTTAACACTCCAACTGCCACGGCGGTAGAAACAAACACTGCAGCGGTAACTGCCAACAGACAGGCGGAGGACAAAGTACCGCCACCGTATAACAACAGGCCTATCCGCCACCTTTTCCGGGGCGGAACCAACGCTGTCAAAAGCACGGCAGAACCAGTACACAGAGGGGAAACCACTCACCTGTGGACACCCAACGAGAAACCAGGACGCCATGGAGCCCGAACTACATGTCCTGCCCATGCTGGTCTTCCTCCTGCTCTATCAGGAGCAGGACAGACGCCGTCGACGACCACGGTGAGTACTGCACCTACAACACGGGGGGAGGGAAAAGACAGTGATACACACACGCAACATGCAATACCCCCACCCCCACCCTCACCCACAACACCATAAACACAAATACATGCAGCAACATTACATATACATCCTCCACCCCCTGAAAGAATGCTAGGACAAAATGAAATGATTATAACGATTATAATCATGAAAAATACAAATTCAGTATATACAAATATGTACACCAACTACACAAGTCCGGAGAGTGTACCAATCATTGTCCGTGGACCAGTGGCCCCAAAATGCATGGGCAAAGCCCACACAAGATACCTGACTCGAAACGAAGAGAACACTGCAGGGGCATCAGATCGAAAATAAACAGGCACCTCAGGGGGAAGGAAAGGGGGGCACCTCAGCCGGTTGAACGCACAAAGCCACTGCTGCACGAGGGGGCTCCATGTCCATTGCTGTATCCTGGAGAGTGCAAAGCCACAGTCTTTCAAGTTTTTCCAGTGGGTGGTTTGCCCACTGCTGTATCCTGGGGAGTGCAAAGCCAGTCTCTCAAGTCTTTCCAGTGGGTGGTTTGCCCACTGCTTTATCCTGGGGAGTGCAAAGCCACAGTCTCTCAAGTCTTTCCAGTGGGTGGTTTGCCCACTGCTGTATCCTGGGGAGTGAAAAGCCACAGTCTCTCAAGTCTTTCCAGTGGGTGGTTTGCCCACTGCTGTATCCTGGGGAGTGCAAAGCCACAGTCTCTCAAGTCATTCCAGTGGGTGGGTTGACCACTCATGTATCCTGGGGAGTGCAAAGCCACAGTCTCTGAAGTGGATAACAGTCTCCACTGGTTCTGGAGGGGGCATTGTGCCCAGAGTGCTTCATCCTGCTAAGGACTGAGGTAGTGGATGCGATTCTCCACTGGTTCTGGAGGGGGCGTTGTGCCCAGAGTGCTCCACATGCAGTGTGGCCGGTCCCATCCCTCACCTCGGTGTGTGTGCCACGAGATTGCCTAGGAACAGGTAGCATGATACACCATGGAGGCAGAGACATACCCCACACTGCTGCGGCTTCGCCTTCTACCTGCAGGTGCAAACAGTGATGGAAGTCATGCCTCATGGTAGCTGGGCAGGGTCCAGGAAGTCTCCTACAGCCTTGGAGGGCTGCCCACTGGGGATGGTAGCCATGTCAGAGGTGGTAATCACTGTCCGAGCATGTCGCGGGGCTGGTGGCGGTGCTTGCAGCAATGTTTGTGGTGGCAGTGCTGGCGGTGGTGCATGTGTCTGCACCTGTTGAGGGACACAGCAGGACGTCTCCTGCAGCCTTGGACTGCTGCCTACTGAAGAAGATGCTGGGGACAGGTGCTGAGGCTGCAGACATGCCAGTGGCGGTGCAGGTGGCTGTACAGGTGGCGGTGCTGGTGGCGGTGCAGGTGGCGGTGCTGGTGGCGGTGCAGGTGGCGGTGCAGGTTGCGGTGTTCGCCACCGTACAGGTTGGTGTAGACATGGACAGAAGGGGTACACTAGTCCCTCAGTTGGTGCCACCGTGCCCTGTCCTGACCTGCTCTTCTGTTTTTGTCCCTTTCCCACCTTTGATGGTGCCGCAGGTGTCTTGCCACTGTCCCCTTTTGTTTTGGCGGAGCCCTTGGTGGCTGGTGGTTGCAGCTTCTCCCTCCAGGATGTGGGCACCTTCTTCACCTTGGCAGATGGTGGAATGTCCTTGCCCTCGCTTCGTGGCACACTGGCAGCCCTGATTGGTGGCGCACTTGATGACTCCGCACTTTCTGGCACCATTGTGCCTGGGGATTTGGTGGGTGAGGTGCTGGGCTGGGACCTGGAAAGCCTGGCCCTAGGGGAGGGACGGGGGGAGGTAAAGGGAAGAGATCAAAGTTTGCCAGGAAAAGTTTTTTTGACACACTGGGACGGGAAGATAGAAGGGGTTTGGGAGTGGAGGAAGAGGTAGTCGTTCTAGGAGGTGTACGTTTGCTGAATTTGGGTGAAGGTGTATGGGCCGGAGGCTGTTGTGAGGTGGATGGCTGTTGGGTGGGTGTGTCCCTGTGTTTGTGTACTTTGGGAGAAGGTCTCACAGACACACTGGGAGAGGACACTGGGGATGTGTGCATGGTAGTGGGGGTGGTGATTGCACGTGAGCGGTGTGTGGTGATGGGCGTGGTGGTGATGGAGGTAGTGGCTGAGGATGTAGTGCATGCAGGTGTGAGTGGAGACGAGACTGGGAGGGCGGAGGAGGACATGGAGGAGGGGGACACAGTGGAGGCAGTGGATGTTGTTTTGTCTGCATGGGTATGGTGCTTGTGTGAGTGCTTGTGGGATGTGTGGTGCTTATGTTTGTCATGTCCACTCTTGTGTGTTGATGAGTGTGCATGCTGGTCTGATGGTGTGCTTGGTATAGGCTGAGGTACAGGGGATTGGGTCTGGGTGGAGAAAGTTGGAGGGGGAAGGCTGGACACAGGGACAATGGCTGCCATCAGAGCTGAGGCCAGAGCCTGAAATGCTCTCTGTTGGGCTGCCTGCCCAGAATGAATGCACTCCAGGTATGCATTTGTTTGTTGCAAATGCCTCTCCACACCCTGGATGGCATTCAAAATACTAGATTGCCCAACAGTGAGGGATCTCAGGGGGTCAATAGCCTCCTTACTGAGGACAGCAGGGCTTACTGGGGCAGGGGCTGAGGTGCCTAGGGCGAAGGAGGTGCCCACCTTCCTGGGTGAGTGGGCACGGGACACACGCTCAGGGGCTGCTGGGAGGGCAGTGCTGGTGGGGGGGTGGCGGCTGTACCTGTTGATGCGGTGGGAACAGAGGTACACGCCACTGCAAGGGAGCTCCCATCAGAGGAGGTCACTGGTGTATGCTCTTGTGCCCGTCGTGGAGCTCCCCTCGCCCTCCGTCCCACTGGTGGCTTCAGACTCCGTTGCTTCTCCCTCCAGGGCCAAGTGGGTTTCAGCTCCCTCCTGGTCCGGTGCCACTGCTCCTCCACCAGATGATGCTATTGCACCCAAGAACAGGGAGACAAAAAAGGGTGGGGACAGAAGAAAAACATGTTCAGTGCATGCAACACCACTACCGTCGGCAGACACAACACACAGGGAGCAGCCCTCTGCACTAAGCCATGCACTAACAGTTCCTAGCAAATTCACATGCCCATGGGGGACGAGGCCTAAGCACGGTTGCTGCACACCTGGAAGTCACAGGAGCCTGACTAGGTGTAGATGGCTATTACCACTAGTGGGGTCGGGGTGCCACAGAGCCTGCCTCACAAGGGACCTTGCCTACCAAGTTTGCCCTGGCCTAGGGGAACCCACAGCCCACCTCCCCTACCCAGACACCTCATAATGTGTGCAGAGTCAGCTGAATGAGAGTGTACTCACCCCCTTGTGACTGCTGTGATGCCCTCAAGCGCCCATTTAACTCCAGATAGGCCACCACCAGGATCCGGTACATCAGGGGGGTCATGGTGCGACGGGCACCCCTTCCACGTTGGGAGGCCATCCCCAGCTCGGCCTCCACCATTTTCTTGCTCCAGCGGCGAAGGTCCTCCCATCTTTTACGGCAGTGGGTGCTCCATCTATGGTAGACCCCTCGGGTCCGGACGTCATTGGCGATGGCACGCCAAATACCCTTCTTCTGGTGGGCGCTGACCTAGAGGAAAAGTGAAGTAACAATGGATGTTTCTAGCCCGTACATTTCATCTCACGCATTGCCTAATCCCTCCCACACCAACCCTGCCATACATACACACACAATCCTGACATGCTGGCCTGGCCCCCTCCCCACCCTCTTCCATCCACGGCATTCAAAAGACTCCGGTGCCATCCACCATGCTCACAGTGTACTCACCTCTTTGTCTGGAGGACCGTACAGTTGCATGTACTGAGGGAGGACCCCGTCCACCAGTTTCTCCAACTCCTCCGAAGTGAAGGCAGGGGCCCTTTTCCCAAACACTGTAGCCATTGTCGCTTCCAGACACAGGTCACAGCAGCACTTGCAGTGTAGGTCCTCTCCTGTTGAATGTCAAGTATCAAGTGAGTGAACAGTAAGAAAATGGCGGCCACGTCCGCAACGGTGCGTACCGTCACCGCCGGCGTACATCGTCATTGGCTCCTGGGACCCATAGGGCCCAATGTTAACCAATGCTGAATTGCGCCGCAGTCTTCGACCGCCCACCGCAACAGTGTACAACGCCAGCACAGTTACCCTTATTTGCCCTTGACCCAGCTTACAGGTCAGACAGCCGCCATTTTAGGGGGCCACATGGGATGGATAAAAACTGTGTCACACCTATCTAGGCCGGGAATACAGACAGATACCGGCACATTGCGATTTACCAACGTTTCGGCAAATAACACATTGTGATACCTCACAGTTGGATGACCCTCTGCTCGCTGTTCTCCTCCATAGGGCATGTCTGCTGGGGCAGGTGATGAGATGGCGGCATCCTCCGGTGTACAGACCCCTGGTGGACCTGTCGACAATGGAAGAGAGACACATCATAATCACATACAGACTTGATCGTGCAACAATCCTGGAACTGTGTGCCCAGCTAGAGCCAGACCTGATTTCAGCTATCCGCCATCCCACAGGAATCCTCCCTCAAGTACAGGTTCTGTCTGTACTCTATTTCCTGGCCAGTGGGTCTTTTCAAACAACAGTGGCCATGGCATCAGGGATGTCCCAGCCAGTGTTCTCTAACGTGTTGTCCAGAGAATTATCTGCCCTGCTGAAACACATGCAGAGCTACATCTTTTTCCCTCAAGTGGAGGATTTTCCCACAGTGAAAGGTGACTTCTATGCCCTAGGACATATCCCAAACATCATTGGTGCCACTGATGGTACACATGTGGCATTTGTCCCCCCCCCGCAGGAATGAACAGGTGTACAGAAACCGGAAAAGCTACCATTCGATGAATGTGCAGATGGTGTGTTTGCCAGACCAGTACATCTCCCATGTGAATGCCAAGTATCCTGGCTCAGTGCATGACACTTACATTTTGAGGAATAGCAGCATCCCTTATGTGATGGGGTACCTCCTGAGGCACTGTGTGTGGCTAATAGGTGAGGCCAAGGTCCCAACACAGTTGACATAGGTGTCTGGGTATGGGGTTGTCCCTAAGGGTTAGTGTGTGTCTAACAGTTGTAAGGGTTAGTGTGTGTCTAACAGTTGTCCCTCAACATTTTTAGGTGACTCTGGTTACCCCAACCTGTCATAGCTACTGACCCCAGTGAGAAATCCCAGGACAAGGGCAGAGGAACGCTACAATGAGACACATGGGCAAACTAGGAGGATTATAGAAGGCACCTTCGGCTTCCTGAAGGGCAGATTCTGGGGCCTCCATCTGACAGATGGCTCCCTATACTACTCACCAAAGAAGGTGTGCCAGATAATCATGGCCTGCTGTATGCTGCACAACCTGGCTTTACACCGCCAGGCGCCTTTTCTGCAGGAGATTGGGCCAGATGGTGGTCTTGTGGCAGCTGTGGAGTCTGTGGACAGTGAAGAAGAGGACACAGAAGAAGAAGATGTCGACAACCGAAACAACATAATCATGCAATACTTCCAGTGAGACACAGATAAGAAGATTTAACTGCTTCCCACATCTCATACTATTGTTGGAGCTAGCATAAGTCTGTCATTTTCACTCAGTGTATGGACCCTGACTTGATACTTTGCCTTTCCATTTCACAGATCTGGGTCCCACTTTGTGCCCTCTGCTATGTTTACTGCTGGCCTACAGCTGTGTTATATTGGTATGTGAACAAGTACGTTGACATTGCTATATTCCAGAGGTTTCGCAATTACAAATTTGTGAAAGCACAGACAGACTCCAGATTGTTTTGTGATTGAAGTATGTTTATTTCTGTGCACATAAGTGGAGGGGTGTGTGAAATGGACGGGGGTGATGATGGAGGAATGTCCATAGCAGAGTCCAGTCGATTTGTTTCACAGGTGCATTGTCCAATGGGGCATAGGAAGTGGAGCAATGGCAGTTTAAGGTGGACAGAGTGACAAAGTGGGACAGAAGGGTGACATTCAGGGGGGTCTTATTTCCTGGCAGGGGTCTTGGCAATGCAGGGTGGTTCTCCATCTGCAGGGGGTGGGGTGCTGGCGTCGTGTTCCTGTGGCGGAGCCTCCTGTCCACTAGTGCCTGCGGAGGTGGAGGGCTGTTCATCGTCCAGGCTAATGTCAGGGGCCCCTTGTTGTGCCACTGTGTCCCTCCTGGGGTTGAAAAGGTCTTGCAGCACCCCTGCAATGGTGACCAGAGTGGTGTTGATGGACTTCAAGTCCTCCCTGATCCCCAGGTAGTGTTCCTCCTGCAGCCGCTGGGTCTCCTGGAACTTGGCCAGTACCGTGCCCATGGTCTCCTGGGAATGGTGGTAAGCTCCCATGATGTTGGAGAGTGCCTCGTGGAGAATGGGTTCCCTGGGCCTGTCCTCCCTCTGTCGCACAGCAGTCCTCCCAGCTTCCCTGTTATCCTGTGCCTCTGTCCCCTGAACCGTGTGCCCACTGCCCCCAGGTCCCTGATCGTCCTGTGTTAGTGGGGTTGCTTGGGTTTCCTATAGTGGTGGACACACTGCTGATTGAAGTGTCCTGGGGACAAAGGGATGGGCCCGTTGGGTGGGTGCTGTGGTGGTGTTTCCAGATGGGGGAGGTTCAGTGGTGGTTTGTGACTGTGTCAGGGGAACCAACTGTCCCGAGGTCCCTGATGGGCCGGACTGGTCATCTTGATCCAGGCGTGCAGAGCTGCTGTCGTCACTGTGGACCTCTTCTGTGGGGGAACTGGATATGTCTGGCACCTCCTGTCCGGTGACGTTGGGTAGAGGTCCTGTTGGGGTGTAAATGCATAGTTATTGTATCTGTGTGTGCCATCTTATGCAATGGGTGAGTGACCCTCTACTCCTGTGCTTGCATTATTGCCGTGGCCCTTGTGTGATTGGTGATTTTGGGGCATGAGCGAGTCTCTCTACTGGACATGCTTTGGTGATGGGTGTCCATGTATTGGTGTTACATGCAGGGCTTGATTTTGGGATGTGTGGGTTGTGTTAGTGGGGTATCTGTGGGTTGTTGTGGTGATGGGTGTGAGGGTGGGAGTATGTGATGTCATGCAGGTGGTGTGGGGGGGATAAAGTAGTAAAAATTTGCCTTACCAGAGTCCAGTCCTCCTGCAACTCCTGCGAGGCCCTCAGGATGCATGATCACCAAGACTTGCTCCTCCCATGTTGTTAGTTGTGGGGGAGGATGTGGGGGTCCACCGCCAGTCCTCTGTACAGCAATTTGGTGTCTGGATACCACGGAACGTACCTTCCCTGGTAGGTCGTTCACCTCTTCCTGATGTCATCCTGTGTTCTTGGATGCTGTCCCACTGCGTTAACCCTGTCAACAATTCTGCGCCATAGCTCCATCTTCCTTGTAATGGATGTCTGCTGCACCTGTGATCTGAATAGCTGTGGCTCCACCCGGACGATTTCATCCACCATGATCCTGAGCTCCTCCTCCGAAAACCTAGGGTGTCTTTGAGGTGCCATTGTGTATCAGGTGTATGTATTTTGAATTGTCCAATGTGATTGTGTTTTGTAAATGTGTGTGTATTTTGAGCGCAGCGATGTGTACTGCCAATGGAATACCACGGTTGAAAGACTGCTGCGTTGATTTGTGGGTCGTGATAGTGTGGGCATATTGCTGTTGGCATAATGGTGTAGGTTTTGGTATCGCCAGTTTATCACTGACCTCTGGTGTGGCGAACTTGTGTGGGTGTCTGTATTTTGGCGGATTCAGAGCTGTGAGTCATAATACCTGTAGCAGAATTCCGCTGCCGCAACGGTATGTTGGGGGTCTTCTGCACGGCGGAAAGCGGGATTTACCACCAGGGTTGTAATGAGGGCCTATGTGTTGTAGCATAAATGTTTCTGGGCCTGATTTAGTTCTTAGTGAAGGGGAATACTCCAATATTCCATCCCAAACATGACGAATATCCCGTCCACCTTACTGTGATCGCATGATATCCTATAGAGATCGCAATAAGGTGGACATTATACTTGTGATGGAGTATTCCCTCTGTCACGATCTAGATCAGGCCCTATGTTTTTATCAGTATTTGGCTGTCAAAGTAAAATGTGTCTTTTTGTGTCTAACGGGGGTATACTTATGTTTCTATATTTTTAAAGTTATACTGGTGTTTCACCAGCTGTTCTGTATGTTCTGGCAGTCACTTTAATATTTGATTAAAAGGGCAGTAAGGCAGGGAGTTGCATGTTGTTTGTTCAGCAGCAGTTGGTGTAATATAATATTTACAAGTAATATTTCAGTTGACTCTTTGGTGCTCGTACTGGCCTTTTTTAGGCCTTGTATAATATTTATGACAGAGATGATATGTTCCCTAAAGCGTTCAACGTTTTCATTTTTGGTGGTAGCCCTGTAGTAGCATGCATTTTAATAATACCTGGTGCATTTCCAGTGCATTTCATAGGTGGTTATCTCCTCTGTAATTTTATAATAGCTTCCCTTTTTAGAATTAATGTATTTTGCTGTTTCCAACATTGTATCTATGGGTTTTAGAGTTTAGAAAATATTGCATTGCTTTATAAAAAATTGTGATGTTTTATAAATTTTGATCAATTTTACAAAGCAGGTCAACAGTTTAACTTACATTCTGGCGTTCTAGATGTTGTCTTAACTTTGTTTCAGTTGTAGACATTTTATATGTAGGTCTGTTTAGTGTTCTTATTGCCACAAATTTATTTTAATACAGTCTGTTGAGAGGGACACATTGGTAGTTGTGCCAGTTATTTTTTTATCTAAAATTTAGTTGGGAGTTTATTCGTTTTTTTCAATCTGTTAAAGTGTTGACATCAATGTTAGAGTTGCCCTATAATTACTATGCTTGCAGTCGAGGTCGTCTTTTTTGGATTTCAACTAATTCAATGCCTCTATAGGGTGCATCTGTTATCTGGAAAACATGTAGCAGAGATTTAATTAATTGTTATTTTAAAATGCCTTTAGTCATTTATCAATTTTGTTAGCTTACATTGATTGTTAAACATACTCTGTAGTAGTTTGTGATTTGTTGAAGAGTTGCAGTCTTATTTTTATCTTTACAATCCAGCAAAGTGATGCTGTCCTGTTATTCTGTTCTGCAGGCATTTCATTGTATATTTTCCAGGAGTTTTTGTATACTGTTTTTTAATTGGAAAAGTGTTTTAATTTGTTATCTCTTAGTTTCTTGAAGACTAGTTTACATTTTTTACACCATTTGTGGTTACTGGTAATTACTGTTTTTTGTTTATCTAATGTATATTAATTCCATTGTTAGCTACATATGTGTATTAATTTATTCTAATAGTGTGTGTTTATTCAAAAGTATGACCATTTTCTGGTGTTTCATTAGTTTTAATGTGTAGGCAGTATATTTACTTTTGTTTATGATATGGATGTAATTCAGTTTTTTGGGGGATATTTTTGTCATCAATATTTGTGTTTACTGTTTTGTATCTAATTGTTTTACTGGTTTTGTTCACAGCAAAAATATAACAATGTTCACAGCATACAACAGTAGTTATTTCCCTCAATAGAAACTGCAAAATGTTGCATAGGCTCTCATTATCCTAATGAGACTACTGAATTTTGAGCGGCAGAATCACCTGCGGTGTGGTAGACTGAGTCTGACCCACTACACCTGTCGCTCCAATCCGGGTTTTGCTCCAGCTAACTAACAGTCCCTCATCTCCACCCAAGGGCGGGATGATTGGGCAACCAAGTGCATGACATACCTGATTTCTCAGGGAAACCGTGGTCACTCAGTTCTCATCCGTTTCTCTCAGTTACATTAGTCTCACATACACAATGAGAAATAGAGGTGGACTATGTTTCAATGTTTTAATAAAGGGACTGCATCTTAGATAGCAAAGCATGGGCTGCAATAACCAGGATGATACAGCATGACAAGATCAAAATTGTGACAAGGAGAGTAAAGCATAGAAATAACGCTACCATATTGTCACTTTAGTCAATAGACTAATTCCTACCTAGGCTATAATAGAATACAACATGTTAAGCTCTAATTCTGCCCTTCAGGTTCCCCTGGGAAGACATAATCCCCTATACCTGAGCAAAGGCCTGAAGTCTGAATAAGCAGCTTTAGCGAAGCGTTCAGCAATCACCACACAGTCATGGTTCTCTGGCTGGAATCTCCCTCTAACGTGTAAGGGACAAGGAAGTGTTTTCATAATAAAACAGCTGATGTTCTGAGAAAATGTCCCTACGTAAGGATGTGTGTTTTTCTATGAATGTCAGCGACAAAACTTGTACCACATTCAGCGGCAACCTATCTTACTGTAGCCTTGGAAAAAGCACTGAGTGAGCAAGAATGTCTTGTTTGAGAACAGAGTGCTGGCCTAGGCAAAAACAGTTAGACAGAAATAAATAAAACAAGACCGTAAAAGTGGCTAATGTAACAATAATAAAATACAGCCAAATAAAATATATCTAGGTTAAAGTGCACTGCAGCAGGCCTAGTATGCTAAAATAACGTGCATGGAGCTATAAATAAAATGGCTACACAACAATATCAAAAACCTTTGAAGTGAACCATTAATAATTAAGTCCTCATCAATTGGTCCCTTATGTTTCAACTATGTCTGAGCAATGTCCACCATTCTCTGTGCCAATTTGATGTTATAAACTGTTTAGTATTATCTCCCATAACATAACACTTGTGTGCTAATGTTATTATAACATTTATCTCCCTAATTTTCTGCGGTTAGCTACATAGTGCCCAATTTAAATGTTGTTGGAGAGGGAAATCCATCACTATGACAATGGAGTTCCCTCCCCAGCAACATTATGGTCCACCCACCCTATTATGAATCATGATCGCCACAGTTGACAGTGGAGATTACTCTGTCTCTTCAATAAGGAAACTTCGAACAGCCCATTGGAGTAAGGGCCGTTGAAGATGTTGCTTTATGTCCACACAACTAAATTAGAGGATCAGAATATATCCATTTTTCAATGCCCATCACTGCCAAGTAACAACTTGTAGTGAGAGGCACTAAAAAGTGATCAGTGCCTGCCATCCCATTACTACATTGCATCGCCCTGGCAGGCAATGGCTTGACCCCCAAATAATAAATCAGGCACACAACTCAGGCTCCTTACCACATTTTATATTCTGACACTCTACTCTTTTTGCATTTTAGAGCTATTTAGCATTGGGCCACAGTCAGTCCCAGTCGTATGACCTTGGTTAATATTCTTGTGCTCCTATTGGTCAGCACCAGGCCACAGAGACAGAGCTGCGTTCATAGTTGCAGAGTTATATAAGTTAGACTTTCCCCCCTGTTTGATTACCTATTTACCACTTCTTGCCAAAAAGTTTGGATCTCCCTGCACTCTCCAGCACAAATGTATATACGTGCCTGTTAGGAATAATATGCCTTTTCTCGCTGATTAGTTCCTTATTTGAGGTACATGTGCCAGTCAATCAGCTTAACAGTCAATATGTGTGATTAATAGAATGCACATTTAGTTTATAATATTATGTTCTGCAATATGATATTCACGTTTACTTGATTTCATTCACAGTATTCACTGTTATGTTTTACTTTATTTGTTATTGATTTCTAAAGAGTTCCTAAACGTTTTATAACTGCATGTCCAATTTATTTTTGTTGTTCAAAAGAATACAGTTTCACATAATGAAAATAAGTAAATTGGCATCAGGTTACTCATTGCAAATCATTTATTCTAAGAATTTTAACAACAATGAAAGCTGTGCACAAACAGGAGGGCCTAGATGGGAATCTTCATGCTAAGTGAGAAAATGATAGACCGTGCAGAATCATATCACTGGTTCTAACTGAAGGCTACGGAGAAGAACTTATCAGTGCCGCTGGCCTTGCATGACAAGAATAGCAGAGCGTCGTATTTTATTGAGTACATGCTCTATTGTTCAAAAAGCATGTAGATGTGAATCACCTCTTAAAATTGGAATATGTTTTTGTTTTCGGCTTGCTAGATTTATCTTAGCACTTAGAAGTATCAGGAAGGGATAACACTGCTTTAAATGTTTAATAGAAATTATGTTGGAATGGTTCTTCTTATTCACACTTTTAGTAAAAATTGCTGCTAACATTTTGTTTGTTTTTATTGTAATTGCAATTCATATAGCAGGAATTAAAGTAGAAATTTGATTTTAAAATAAATCTTAAAATTTAGCCTTTGTGTTCTATAATCCTTCAGTGTGTTTTTCACTTAATGAAAGAGGGTTTGGGGATCCACTAACTATCCCTATAATATCTCATGGGATTGATTGTCACCTAAAATACGACTCTCTCAATCAGTAGATTGTGGGGTGGTTGTATTACTACTACAGGTTTTCTGTATTTAGGTGCCACATTGGCTCAATCTAGGGGCCAGGGTGCCTAGAAAACCAAGCTCTGTCTTTCTAGAAAGCATGTCATGCCCAAGTGTATCATGTATTTAGGCTGTTCATTGGGTTAATATTATTCATCATTTGAGAGGTCATGTAGAAATTCTAACACTTTTCTAGACTACAACAACACAGCTGTTAATGTCTTTGGGTGTACTAAACGTTGTATCAGCTTTACTGGTTTGCTCTTTACACAGGCTAAGAAAAAACATACTGTAGGAATTTCAGAAATTAGAGGCCGTGATATCTCCTTTCTTCCAATGCAGGCTAAGGCCCATATTTATACTTCTTTTGCACCATATTTACGTAATTTTTTGATGCAAAAACCGGCGCAAACATACAAAATATAATTGTACTTTGTAAGATTACGGCACTTTTGCGTAAAAAAAGGATTCAAATGCGGTGCAAAAAAATTATAAATATGGGCCTAAGTTGCTAGAGGAAAATGTTGGCTCTGTTTCCTTTCCACTATAGTTTCTTAATTAAAATATCTCGTTTTCTGAAACACATTTTCAGCATGGGTATGTGGAGCCTAACATATTGAAGTATAGGATGACTATTACTTTACTGATGGCTATTCATCACATCAGAGACATTGTATATCTCAGCCACTTGTTAATGATTGCTTCCAGTGAGTTTAAAAACGCTGTGGCATTGCTATTATGTACAGTCTCATAATGCTCACTGATAAATATACCAAGGTATTATAACAGCATTGTTTGACCCATAGTGGCATACAACAATATAGAATGCCTTGTCTATATAATTACCTCTCATCTTGCCAGTGCCTATTATGCATAATCTGTACTAAGGGTTCAGTTATCAGTATGAACGTCAAAGGGGAACTAGACCATCCTTGGCTTGTGCCTCTGTGTATATGCCAGCTATCTGACACTGGTTACTCTATCTTAACCCATGATATTACAACCCTGTTCAGTAATGCTAATCATCTCAGAAACATTTCTCTTAATTCGTATGTCTCAAGAATTCTGTGAGTTTTCAGCAGGCTGCCTTTCCCTATGTTTTCATTGTACATATTTGGCAGTGGAAGTGCCAAATATTATTTGTATTCCTTACAAAAGTGAAAAGAGACTGTCACAATCTGGTGTTTTCCCAATTCTTACTTGCCGAATCTCTCATGTTAAATCTTCTATCTCAGTTCATGTAGGGGTGCCTCAGTTAAAAGCTGATGAATACCTTCATAATCAGCTGCCAGCTGTTCACTCAGGATAGAATCAAAAACATTAAGCCTATGGTTTATCAATTCCTGTTCTGTCAGGTTTTGACCAGCATGGTTTCATGTTGCCAACATTTTCTTACAACCCTATTGAACATGGCCCTCTCAAAAGGGTGATCCCCAAACTTTTTGCCTTCACCCCTCCAGTTTTCTGAATACGTGTGAGTGGTTGTTCGTGCTCCCTAAAACATTGGTAAATTGACCTACTACACCTGATAAACACATTTGATTTAATTGCAAGTCCTTAGTAAATGGTACCGCAAGTACACAGGCCCTGTACGTTAAATGCTACAAGTAAGCACCTTAAAGCAATTCTCAGACCTGTCACTGCAGTCTTAAGTGTAGTTTTAAACTGTCATTTTGACTTGGCAAAATACATCTTTTGCCAGACTTAAACCCTCCTTTTTAATACTCACATGTCACAGGGCGCAGTGTGTGTAAAAAGGAGGACATGTGTATTCAAGTTTTACATGTCCTAGCAGTGAAAAAATGTTAATGTTGTTTTTTGACTGCTGCAAGGTCTTTTTCTCCTATCAACTAAAACTGGGTTACCTTATTACATTTAATAAGTGATAACTTTGTAGTGAGATAGAGATATGCTGTTTACATGCAAACAAATTGTAATTTGGAAATCCTCTCTAATAGTATAGTCTGATTTTGAAACACAATTCTGAATATGCTACTTTTAGAAGGTTGCCATTTTCTTGTCCTAAGTACATGTGCCTTCTGCCAGTATCCTGGGTCCTGTGAGTGTGAACGGCTCTGCTGCTGGGGTTTGTGTATTCCTGCCAGACAGCGACATAAAAGAGCCTTAGGTGTGGACAGGATGGGCCATCCTGCCAGGTTGGTTAGGGCAGAGCTATGCTTTACCCCACTTACACCAGCCTTTTGTCATCCCGACTTCTTAGATCCATGACAGAAAAAGGGAATAACTTTTCGCAACCAGATATGCATGTATGACAGGGTGCCACCCCACATACAAAGACTGGCACCAGGTACATATATTGCCTTCCTGAGCCACTCATTCTGGACCTTTGGACATTGCAGGAGAAGAACTGCCCTGTAACTAGGGGTGGACGGTGAACTCCGCTCCGCTTGTGGAGTTTGCAGAGTGTTTCCCACTCCACGCTCCGCTTAGGGCATGGAGTTCAGAAAAACTGTGTAGTGGAGCAGAGCGGAGTTGTTTACTCGCTTGTGCTAGTCAATGGTGAGTTAGTGAGCGCGAGCAACCTAACCATTGAGCTGAATGTGACTTACCAGAGGGGACCCTTCTTCAGCTTCTCGTACTCCAGTGCTATCTCCTCCTGTCTGAACAGGTATCCTACGTAGAACTGAATGAATTCTTTGTCTCATGATCACTTTATTTATCCCCTTTCATATTCTATGAGATGAGTATGTAGGCACTGGGAGATTAAGGGCCTGATTTTGAAGTTCGCAGTATTACCGCCAAGCCGCGTCATTGGCAGGCCCGAAAAGACTGTCACATTGGAAAATGTTAGTGGTTGGGAAACAAACCGATGTGGCAGCAGTTTCCCATTGTTGTCCATATGGACTCTACCGCTGTCAGGATGGCGGTGTACTGCTGACCTGATTTAGATGTTTCCGCGGCACCAGCAGTGTGACGGCAGCGGTTAAGCGAAGGAGGGGGAGTGTCCCATTGGATATATAAGTTGATATAGGTGTGTTGCATACAATGGATGCAACTACCTATGTCAACACATATTCCAACCACAAAAACAAAAATAAAAACATACATGTATGTTGACGGTCAGGTCGCTCTTGACTGTAAAGAGTCACCCCTTAGTGTACATGTCCCATGTACTTGTCACCTTCGTGTTCAGCAAAGAAGGGGTCGGTGTCACAGGATGTTGAGCCAATGCTGAGACTCGAACCTGGTTCCTCAGATGTGACAAATTGGATTTGCGCATGGCCTTGCATTGCGGAAAGGAAACATTATGTGAAGAACAACATTGAAACACGACCCTCTAAATAATTTAACTGAAAGGTAATGAAAAAGACTTACGTACATGATCAAAATAAGAACACTAAATGGCCCATTTCTATGTGAATGCAGCTCTTCCACAAGCGTTTTTTGGCTGCAGAGCAAGGTAAAGTGACGCCTCCATCGTAGGTGGATTATTCAGTTGTTCATGGAATAAGGAATAACCAGGTACCTGTTGAGTCATTTGGATGTGCTGTTTTGGATAAATAAAGACTAGTGTTCTTTGCTGGGTGTTGTTTAATGCGTTACTATTCAGCAATCTATTTTCGCAATGTGTTCTTTTATGCATGTTTGTGACATGGATGTGTTAAAAAAGGACAAAGCCAAATAGATTCACTATTTGGCTTTGTCAATGTTTTTTTAAGCTAGGTTGTAGAGCAATGCAGCTGCAGTGCAGCATGTTTGAAAGCACAAAAAAAGCACTATGAGATGACACGCGTTAAATTCATCAGAGCGCTTTCTCTTTTTTTTCTTACGTTCAGCCATACTTCAGACCAGCCACCCTGCTGTACAACATGACTAAAAAACCATTGACAAAGCCAACAGACCTAACATAGGCGAGATCTATTGGCTTTGCCAATGCTTTTTCCCTATCCAGGCTAACTATGCTTGCCAACAAACGCTCCAATATAATGCAACTGTTAAGCGAGTTTTATGATCCTTGAATAGCCAATGTATTCCAGGCTTCTGCCTTCACACATTAAGAAGTAAAGTGCATATGTTGCTCTAAGAGGTCTTGGTCATCACTGCTACCTTATTATACAACATTAAGCACTCTCAATTAATCAAACATGCCTTAGCATGTGGATGGCACAGCAGCTCTGCAGTGAGCCATTCAGTATTGCGAGAGAGGGGCAAGGTCGATATTGCGCCCCGAACCCCCGAAGCACACTGTGTCTACCCAGCCCATTCCCTGGTATGTTCCTCTTTTCTGCCACACTGATCAGGGGCATGACTATTTGCGCTATCTAGTACAGCCACCACTCCCTACGAGGTTTGAAAATCGCTGGCTCACCGTGGAGCACTAACGCTCTCCACAAGGAATCCCTCATGTCCTGCCTCCAAACAGCATGCCAGGGTCCTGTCACACCGTGATGCAGGTCGCAGTCACCCTTTCTCCAACAATAGTGGTATGGCATAGATGTGCTGTTGGTTGATCCTCTAGGTGAGGATTAACCAATCAGCCCTTCAGGTACTGCCCCTTGATGTTAAGGATGTGGGAGCCTCGCAAGTTACAGATTTGCCAGTGCCACTGGGAGAAGCGTCTTCTTAGTTGTCAATTTTGCCTTCTTGCTCATTTGCTTGTTGACTGTTTAAGTATAGAGACACAAAAAAAATGTTCTCGTATTTTTGGCAATATTTGTTTATGTCAATATTGTTTTTAGGAAAAGCGTTAGTGTTCGGCCTGCTCTATACTTATAAGTATACTATAGAGTGTGTTCCAGCGTTTTCATTTGTTAGTTGCAGTTCTTCCAAAATCCTTTCTTGCCAGTGGTCAGTTCTTCCTCTTTGTCCTGCCTTTTTTCACTTTGAGAGCAGCACAAAGTACTGTGTAATTAGGCTGGGTCCTGTTTATCTCTTCTGTAAGGGACTTTTTTTTTGCATTTGCCTGTTTCACTTCAACACTGTGGGTGCTTGTTCAGTCCCTCCTCCCCACCAGCTCCCTTTGCAAACATAATAAAACAGAGGGGGGCTTTTCCAGGGCCAGCTTGCTCTCCCCTCACAGTTTTTTTTAATGTTGTGTAAACATGATTCCGTTTCTTGCGCATATTTTTAAAAGGTCACGGTAAAACACAACCCATGTGTTTATGCGAGTTGAGCTGTAAAGCTTATTGTTTTCATCCCCGTGTGCACTGATCACTTAAACAGGATCCATGTGTTTATGCAAGAGCTGATGGAAATGGAAGAAAATGCGCTCTCATTTTGAGTGGTTTCTTAGTTTTGTCCCCATCACCTGCACCATTGTTTTTAGTTAAAGTATATTTTGTGTTTGATTGTTAAACTTGATGAACTAATTAAGAAAACATAGTGCTAAAACAAATGTGTAAGGATCGAGTCTTGACTGTATGTTAGTTAAACTAACAGAGCTACCCAGGTGCTGAAATGTGTCTTCGGGACATTAAAGACGTTTCAGTGAATTTCAAACCGCACCCCAGGGCTGTGTTAGGTATGTCTCATAAAGCTCAAAGCTGGTGCCGTAGCCTTTTATAAACCACTACCGAGCGCTTAGGTAGGTCTCATGCAAACAAGCTTCCCATCCAATGCTGCGCAAACTGAAACTGGGTCACTTCAGCTTCTCAACTCAGATTCGGCTCATGCTAAGATTTGGAACTGCAGGAAAGTTAACAAGCATTTTCAATGCAACTGGTCTCACATTTGCTCGAGTTAGAGCAATTAGCTTTGTAAACTTCCTACTGGACATTTTTTGCACACAGATGAAAACAAAACGCTGCGCGATCGCGCTTTGTAAACCCCAGCGCGATCATTCTGCTTTTTTTAACTTTTCATTTGTGTGGCAAGAAAAGTCCATTTGGGAGTTTACAACGCTAATAGCTCTAACTCGAGCAAATGTGAGACCCATTGCATTGTGAGCTAACTACTTTGGCCATGGTGCTTTGAATCGGCTCCCACTGCCGTCCCCCAGCACCTCCCGCCCGTTCCTGAGTTTCGTGTTCGTGTCTGCCCGTCCCCACCACAGTTCCCACGTTGTTGCTTGTTTTAATGCACTTCGACCGCCAATGGTAAGTACACAGAAGCCTTGAAAATGTCAAACATGAGCAATCTGAAAACTTGGTAGTGAAGCAAGGTGACCTAAAATGATGCGTTTTAATTTGTATATGTATTGTATACAAATCTTTTTATTTAAATGTGTTTAATTAATACCTACAAATATTTTGCAAATAACTTAAAAACGCATTCCCCTTTCAAGCAACAATCTGCATGTCCTTTGCAAAGAAAATGAAAACAACACGCATTATGCAATCCCACATTTTAGCATTTTTTAAATACACAGCGTTCTTTATGTGCTACACCAAGAATGTGATCAACTTAAATGACAAGTTTCTGCTGAGGAAGTTTGGTTCCCCTGGGGCTGTGTTTCCACTTGAAGAGGGGGCGCAAAATGCATGCCCACTGCCCAGAGCTTCATGTTTGGAGAACTTGTTTTTGAAAGAAGAAAATAGTGGCAATCCCCGGCACTGTTCTGGGGATGCCAGTGGGAGGTATGGCTGCACCACAGAAAGAAGGAGTGGAAACCCCCAGGTGCGCTGCGACAACAATCAGCTCCTTGGGGAGGTGTTTGAGATGTGTAGTGACTTCATCAGTGCTATACTGCAAGGCCAGTCACAGCTGTGTCTCAAGCACAGGGACAGAGCATTGCAGGAGGTGCTCTGGGTGAGAAACTACTGGGTCTTCCTCTATCTTCTCATTCGAGGAGTTTTCCTTTGCTAGAGACACTAGGGCCCGTATTTATACTTTTTGACGCTAAACTGCGCTAACGCAGTTTAGAGTAAAAATATTTTGCGCCGGCTAACGCCATTCTGAAGCGCCATGCGGGCGCCGTATTTATTGAATGGCGTTAGCCGGCGCAAGCAGACCGGTGCTGCCTGGTGTGCGTGGAAAAAAAACACGTACACCAGGCAGCGCCGGCGTTGGGAAAAATGGCGCTAGGGCGTCTTAAAAATGGTGCAAGTCAGGTTGACGCAAAAAATCGCCTCCACCCGATTTGCGCCATTTTTAACGATGCCCAGACGCCATTTACATGACTCCTGTCTTAGTAAAGACAGGAGTCATGCCCCCTTGCCCAATGGCCATGCCCAGGGGACTTATGTCCCCTGGGCATGGTCATTGGGCATTGTGGCATGTAGGGGGGCACAAATCAGGCCCCCCTATGCCAAAAAAAATATAAAAATAAAAAAATAATTATACTTACCTGAACTTACCTTAATGTCCCTGGGGTGGGTCCCTCCAGCTTTGGGTGTCCTCCTTGGGTGGGCAAGGGTGGCAATGGGGGTCCCTGGGGGCATGGGAGGGCAGCTGTGGGCTCATTTTGAGCCCACAGGTCCCTTAACGCCTGCCCTGACCCAGGCGTTAAAAAGAGGCGCAAATGCGGGTTTTTTTGCCCCGCCCACTCCCGGGCGTGATTTTTGCCCGGGAGTATAAATACGACGCATTTGCGTCGCAGTCATTTTTCTAGACGGGAACGCCTACCTTGCACCTCATTAACGCAAGGAAGGCGTTCACGCAAAAAAATGACGCTCATTCCTCATACTTTGGCGCTAGACGCGTCTAACGCCAAAGTATAAATATGGCGTTAGTTTTGCGCCGAATTTGCGTCGAAAAAAACGACGCAAATTCGGCGCAAACGGAGTATAAATATGCCCCTAGGTTTCCCATATGAGTACCATGTTCATGCTTGTGTTTGTTGCATTCTGGTACTTGTAGTTTTGTGTGTCCATTTACGGAGATATGGCAAAATTACCAGAAACCAAACCTGGACAGGATGCGTGGACGCGTGAAAGTCAGGGGTCATCTGCTTGGCTTGTTCCCAATAAGCTGTATACTCCAGTGGACAGATAAGTATGCAGATTACTGTTACCTGGTAACCACTTAACGCCAGTTCAGCGACGCTGTCTCCCAAGGTTACCTATACTCCAGTGTAGTTGTACTGTTACTGCTCATCTCCCTTGTCACACTGGTAACCGGAAGTTGTACTGTGTTGAACCTTGGATCAAAGGTTGGAGTGGCTGGGAAACGACATCCCCAGACTGTATTGAATTGATCGGAATAGTTCCATACTTTTTTTTAGCAAAAAAAAAGTTCTGAACAGTTGAGTTGCTGTGGGTTAAAAGCGGACTCCTATTTTGAGTAAATAAAGCAATATTTAAAAAAAATTGCAGATACAGGAAGAAGGTAAATGGAAGTGCCTTAGTTATATGTAGGGTCACTGGAATTATGTTGCAGAGAGGACCAAATTATGCGGCAAGGTTGATCAATTTATGTGCCAAGAAAAGTCCAGTTGTGCATTTACAACACCAATAGCTCTAACTCAAGCAAATGCGAGACCTATTGCATTGCAAATGCTTGTTCTGATTACTGTGTATCAGCTGTTGGGAGCTCCATTCAAAACAATTGCCTGCTCCGGGTTCTAATGGTCGCTAGAAGCCAGAGCGCCAACATTCCAATGCTTGTGTTCATAGCTGTTACTGTGAAGAAAGGCCTCAAGGAGCTCGAGGCGCTCTCAATCCCCTCTGCTCTGTGGCGCCTTTTTTTATTTACTAGAACATTCTGCCCTCTAATGGCAGAATGTTCTAATATCCTCATAGTCCTTTGTAGCTGTGTTGTACTGGCATTAAAGGCCCCTTCTCTTGTTAAAACCCCTGCCTTCGGCTTGGGTCTTTAACGTGGGCCTTTAATGGCCGGTATAGCCTGCTACGGCTATAATAAAATTGTTATATTTGCATTTACTTAGTTTGAAACATGTGAAGCTTCTTGCTGGTGGTGCTTAGTTTAAAATATGGGAAGCTTCTTGGTGGTGTAGATACAACAAATAACTAATAACTACTAACAAATCCTGTTGGTGTTTGAAGAAATAAATATCCTACTAATGAAGAAAGAGATGAAGGCATTATGCCTAAACTGACTAGCTAGGATCCAGGTCAGAAACTGGTATGCAGTAGCATTATTAACTAACTGCAATAGATACAAAAGTTAACTGGTACTGAAAAGTATATGGTGTTTGTTAGAAATGGGGTCTTTGGTTGACAGTCAGGTTACCCCCTGTTCAAGCAAGGACCCTCACTCTAGTCAGGGTAAAAGAGAATCACCCTCAGCTAACCCCTGCTTACCCCCTTGGTAGCTTAGCAGAGCAGTAGGCTTAACCTCAGAGTGCTAGGTGTAAAGTATTTGTACCAACACACACAGTAACTCAAAGAAAACACTATAAAATGACACACCAGTTTAGAAAAATAGGAAATATTTATCTAAACAAAACAAGACCAAAACGACAAACATCCGACATGCACAAGTCAAGTTATGAATTTTTTTTAGATTAAACTAAAAAATAGCGCTTAGAAACAAAAATGCTTCGATGAGATATTTAACACGGCGTCGTGACGGAGTCGTTCCCAACAAGCCGACACCAGCGGCGCTGGACACGGAGTCGTGTAGACCCCAAGTAGAGCACCTTTGATGAAGAGTGAAAACAAGCCGATGCGTGAAGACGGGGATCGCGGCGTCTGTGCGAAATGTTGAATCCGTGCACTTCGAGCAGCGTCAGTCACGACGTGGTGCGGCGACTTCCACGGAGTCGCGGACTTCAGCGGGGCTGCAGCGGCAAAGAGCGTCGTGTTCCAGCGAGGGTCACGGCATCGGGTGCAGGCAGCGTTACCGGATTCAGCAGCGGTGTCGGTCCAGAGTCGTCCGAAGTCGATTTCCTTAGATTTCCTCCAGCTTTCCTTTCAAGGGCCCAGGGACTGGATAGGGCACCACTTGTCAGAGCAGGAGTCTCTCCAGAGACCAGGTGCTGGCAGAGAGAAGTCTTTGCTGTCCCTGAGACTTCAAACAACATGAGGCAAGCTCTAACTCAAGCCCTTGGAGATTTCTTCACAAGATGGAAGGCACACAAAGTCCAGTCTTTGCCCTCTTACTCTGGCAGAAGCAGCACTACAGGAAAGCTCCACAAAGCACAGTCACAGGCAGGGCAGCACTTCTTCCTCAGCTATCAGCTCTTCTCCAGGCAGAGGTTTCTCTTGGTTCCAGAAGTGTTTCTCCAGTCTGTAGATTTGGGTTCCCTTCTTATACCCATTTTAGTCTTTGAAGTCACCTTTCTTCAAAGGGGACTCACACCTACTTGTGAAATCCTGCCTTGCCCAGGCAAGGCCTCAGACACACACCAGGTGGTTGGAGCTGGCATTGTCAGAGGCAGGCACAGTCCTTTCAGATGAGAGTGACCACTCCACCCCTCCCTCCTAGCAGAGAAGGCTAATCAGGAAATGCAGGTTACACCCCAGCCCCCTTTGTGTCACTGTCTAGTGCGAGGTGAAAAACAACCCAACTGTCAAACTGACCCAGACAGGGAATCCACAAACAAGGCAGAGTCACAGAATGGTTTAAGCAAGCAAATGCTCACTTTCTAAAAGTGGCATTTTCAAACGCACAATCTTAAAATCAACTTTACTAAAAGATGTATTTTTACATTGTGAGTTCAGGGACCCCAAACTCCACATGTCCATCTACTCTCTAGGGGAATCTACACTTTAATCATATTTAAAGGTAGCCCCCATGTTATCCTATGAGAGAGACAGGCCTTGCAACAGTGAAAAACGAAGTTGGCAGTAATTCACTGTCAGGACATATAAACCACATTACTATATGTCCTACCTTAACCATACACTGCACCCTGCCCTTGGGGCTACATAGGGCCTACCTTAGGGGTGCCTTACATGTAAGAAAAGGGAAGGTTTAGGCCTGGCACGTGGGTACACTTGCCAAGTCGAATTTATAGTGTAAAAGTACACACACAGACACTGCAGTGGCAGGTCTGAGACATGATTACAGGGTTACTTATGTGGGTGGCACAACCAGTGCTGCAGGCCCACTAGTAACATTTGATTTACAGGCCCTGGGCACCTCTAGTGCACTTTACTAGGGACTTAACAGTAAAACAAATATGCCAATCATGGAGAACCAATTACGTACATGTTTTAAACAGGAGCACTTGCACTTTAGCACTGGTTAGCAGTGGTAAAGTGCCCAGAGTAACAAAACAGTAAAATCAGAGTCCAGCACACATCAACAACCTGAAGAACAGAGGCAAAAGGTTAAGGGAGACCACGCCAAGGATGAAAAGTCTAACACGTGTCCCCCCCAGCTAAAAGTGGGGAGAAACTACATGGGAGTTCTCATCACTAAGGTGGAAGAACCTGGACAGACCATCAGCATTGGCGTGCTCTGTACCAGGACGATGTTCCACCGTAAAGTCCATCCCCTGTAGGGAAATGGACTACCTCAACAGTTTTGGATTCTCACCCCTCATCTCCATTAACCATCTGAGGGGCCTGTGGTCCTGTGCCCAGACCACAGCAAACGCTTCACGTTCTATGGCACTCCACCTACGTTCCCTGGGTAGTAACCTCCTGCTAATGAAGGCTACGGTTTGATCTAGGCCCTCTTCATTAAGCTGTGAGAGTACTGCTCCAATACCATGCTCTGAGGCGTCTGTTTGCACAACAAACTCCTTGGAGTAGTCAGGTGCCTTCAGCACAGGTGCTGTGCACATAGCAGCCTTCAGGGCATCAAAAGCATTCTGGCAAGCCTCTGTCCAGATCACCTTCTTGGGTTGCTTCTTAGAAGTCAACTCAGTTAAGGGGGTAACAATGGTACCATATCCCTTAACAAACCTCCGGTAATATCCTGTGAGACCTAAAAAGGCTCTCACTTCAGTCTGGGTCTTGGGAGGCTCCCAAGCCAGAATCGTGTCAATCTTAGGCTGTAGGGGTGTCACCTGGCCACTCCCCACCTGGTGTCCTAAGTACACCACAGAACCTTGCCCTATCCGGCACTTGCTTGCCTTAATAGTGAGGCCTGGCCTCTGCAGGGCCTCTAACACTCTCCAGAGGTGTTGCAGGTGTTCCTCCCATGTGGAACTAAACACAGCAATGTCGTCCAGGTAGGCGACACTGAACTCATCCAGTCCTGCCAACACCTGGTTGACCAACCTCTGAAAGGTGGCAGGGGCATTCTTCATCCCAAAGGGCATCTCATTGAAGTGGAAGTGCCCATCTGGGGTAGAGAATGCTGACCTCTCCTTTGCCCCCTCAGTTAAGGCGATCTGCCAGTACCCAGATGTTAAATCAAACGTACTGAGGTACTTGGCAGCTCCTAACCGATCAATGAGCTCATCAGCTCGGGGGATGGGGTGTGCGTCAGTCTTGCTGACCGTATTGAGACCCCGGTAGTCCACACAGAACCTAAGTTCTGGAGTGGCACCAGGAGCAGCAGCCTTTGGGACCAATACCACTGGGCTGGCCCAAGGACTGCTGGAGTGCTCAATGACCCCTAGGGTTAACATTTTGGAGACTTCCTCCTTAATGCAAGCCCTGACCCTGTCAGTCACCCTGCAAACCTTAAGTTTAACAGGTGTACTGTCCCCAGTGTCCACATCATGTGTGCACAGGTGTGTGACTCCTGGGATCAGGGAAAACAGCGAGGTGAACTGTCCCAACACGTGGCGACAGTCCCTCTGCTGTTCCTCAGTCAGGGAGAGGGAGAGGATCACTCCCTCCACAGACCCATCTTTCTCTCCTGCAGACAGGAGGTCAGGAAGAGGCTCACTCTCTTTCTCCACCCCGTCATCTGTCGCTAGGAGCATGGATAGCTCAGTTCGCTCAAAGTGTGGTTTGAAGCGGTTGACATGTAGGACCCTCAAAGGGTTCCTGGGGGATTGCAAGTCTACCAGATAGGTGACCTCGCTCTTTCTTTCCACCACCTCAAAAGGCCCAGTCCACTTATCTTGGAGAGCCCTAGGCTCCACTGGTGCCATGCCCCACACTTTTTGTCCAGGCTGAAACTCAACCAGAGTGGCATTCTGGTTGTACCACCGTTTCATATCCTCCTGGCTTGCTTCCAGGTTCTCCTGAGCGAGACTCCTGAAGCGGGCAGTCTGGTTTCTTAGTGCCAGCATGTAGCTAAATACATCCTGGGGTGGTTTACTAGGAGCTTTCTCCAAAGCCTCCTTCACCAGACTGAGCGGTCCCCTCACAGGGTGGCCATAGATGAGCTCAAAGGGGCTAAAGCCAAGTCCCTTTTCAGGCACCTCCCTGTAAGCGAACAGAAGGAATGGCAAGAGGACGTCCCACTTATGCCTCAAGGGCTCTGACAGGCCCTGAATCATGCCTTTCAAGGTGCGGTTGAATCTCTCAACCAGACCATTACTTTGGGGGTGGTAAGGGGTGGTGAACTTGTAGGTTACCCCACACACCTTCCACAGAGACTTCATATAAGTGGATATGAAGTTTGTACCTCTATCAGATACCACTTCCTTGGGGAACCCCATGCGGGTAAAAACTCCCATCAAGGCATGTCCCACAACGGGGGCAGTGACCGTCCTTAGAGGAATGGCTTCTGGGTACCGTGTTGCATGGTCCACCAAGACCAGGATGAACCTGTTGCCCAAGGCTGTCTTGGGATCCAGAGGCCCCACAATGTCAATTCCTACCTGTTCAAAGGGAGTACTGACAACAGGAAAGGGCTGGGGGGGAGCTTTACATTTCCTCACACTCTTGCCACTTGCCTGACAAGTCTGACAAGATCTGCAATGTGCATCTGAGTGTCTGCGCATTAGGGGCCAGTAAAAGTGGGTGACAAGCCTCTCAAAGGTCTTGTCCTGCCCCAAATGTCCAGCTAAAGGCACATCATGAGCCAACCCCAGTAGGAAGCCCCGAAGCACTGGGGTACCACCAGCACACGGGCTGACCCAGGCTCAGGAACCTTAGGCTCGCTATATAGGAGGTCATCCTCCCAATAAATCAGGTGTGATCATGGCTCCTTGCCAGCCGCCTGGTCTGCCGCCTGCTGCCGCAAACCCTCCAAAGTAGGGCATGAGTTCTGTGCTGCACAGAATGCTTCCCTGGTGGGCCCCCTTCCTGCTACCACTGCGACAGCTCAGGGACCTCCCCCATTTCAGCCACCTGTTCCCCTGTAGGCTCTGGGGCATCACCCTCAGGCTCTGCCTCCTCACGGACCGTGGGAACTTCTGAGGCCGGTTTCCCACACCCCCTGCCCTTCCTCTTCTTGGCAGTCCCCTGGGCCACTGTTTCAGGCTCTAGGGGTTCTTGACTACCCTGATTGGCTGCCATAGACCGGGTGGATACGCATACCCACCCAGGCAGACCCAACATCTCCAAGTGAGACCTGTGTTCCACCTCCTTCCAAGGGGAATCCTCCAGGTCGTTTCCTAGCAAACAATCAACAGGCATGGTTGGACTCACAGCTACTTTCCAGGAACCTGAGACCCCCCTCCCATTCAAAGGGAACCTGCACCACTCTGCAGAGGTGCTCAGAGTTGTCTACTGCAACTACTTGGTGAAGTACCCGGGGATCAATCTGATCTTCAGACACCAGGTGACTCCTCACTGTAGTCACACTGGCTCCCGTGTCTCTCAGAGCCTCCACCCTCTGTCCATTGATGGTCACCCATTGCCTGTACTTCTTAGTGTTATCAGGCACTAGGTTTCTCTGGACCATCTCACTGTCCCCTAGTGAGACAAGGGTCATTTCTGCTGGTTCCCACCCACCCGAAACCAACTCCTCCCCAAGCGCTACACTGGCCAAACCCTGGGACGGTGCACCAGTGGGTGCCGGTGTACTTTTGGGGCATTTGGGGTCCCCCCTCACATGACCCACCTGGTCACATGCATAGCACTTACGCGGGGGACCACCTGCCACTGGCTTCCCTTTGGACAACCATGGCTTCTTTTCACTGGGGGGTTGGGAATCCTTACCCTGGGAATCAGTTTGGGGCCCTTTAGAGAACTCCCCCTGTTTGCCCTTACCCCCCCCTTTCTTCTGAGAGGGACCCTGCCCACCCTTGGCGTGTTCTCCCCCATACCTCTTTTGGACCCTGGTGCTCTCCCAGCGGTCCGCTTCCTGCGCAAGCTTCCTGGGGTCAGTCAGCTTGCTGTCAATGAGGTGCTGGCGCAGCTCTGGAAAACATAAACTGTACAAGTGCTCCCAAGCATTTAAATTGTAAAGCCCCTCATACGTGTTTACCTTACTGCCCTTCACCCAACCATCCAGTGACCTGCAAACATAATCAACACATTCCAACTATGTTTGGGATTCCTTTCCTTTGTAGGATCTAAACTTCTCCTTGTACTGCTCAGAGGTGAGACCATACCTGGTGAGTAAGGCCTCCTTCATGACAGGGTAGGTGAGACTCTGAGCATCCCCTAAGGCTGTCAGTGTGTCCCTCCCCTCTGCCTCAAAATGCTTCCACAAGGCTGCCCCCCAATGAGCTGCAGTGACCAAGTTCATGTGGACAGCTGACTCATAACCCTTGAACCACAAGTAGATATCATCCTCCCTCTTATAATCCCTCACAAGGTATTTTGGGATGTGTACCCTTCTCTCAGGCTGCACTGTAGGATTGCTGCCACCATCCCTACTGGACTGGCTCCTCTGATCTAACTCCTTTAAGTTAAGTTCATGAGCCAGCTACATCTTGCTTTCCTCAAGGACTGCTCTTCTATCATCTCTTTCTTTCTCCAGATTGAGCTTCTGCAGCTCCAATTGGTATGCCCTCTCTGCCTGTCTGTCCTGCAATTCTTCAGGCGTGAGACCTTTGGAGGATACACTGCTACTTGCCCTAGAGACTCTTTCCCTGGGAATAACAGGTCCCCCCACTATACCATTATGCACTGATTGCTCTCCCTCCTCATCCTCAGTGTGCCCTCCAGTCCTTCTGGTTATCACCCAGGCCATCAGTGCCTTTTTCAGCTCATCCTTCTTGGAAGAGCTCTTTATGGGACAACCAAACTTTTTACAAAACTGCTTTAGCTAAGCCTTGTTATAACTATCCAATTGCTCCAGGTCAAAAACAGCTTCAACTGATGCATCTCCAAGTTGAGACATGATGAAAGATTAAAAGAGTGCAAAGTTCCAAATGCAGAAACAAGTTCCCAAATGAAGTTCAAAGTCAATCAAAGATCAGCGAAGAAAAACAAAGTGGATGTAGGGAAAAATCCACAAAAAGAGAAAAAGCTAAAATCTTAAGACAAGCAGTATGTGGTCATGTAGTGGTCTGCACTCAAAATAATAGTGTACACTTAATCACTGTATGTCAAGTACAAATACAAGTCCAAATCCCAACCGCTGATCACCAATGTTAGAAATGGGGTCTTTGGTTGACAGTCAGGTTACAAGGTCAGGTTCTAGCAAGGACCCTCACTCTAGTCAGGGTAAAGGAGAATCACCCTCAGCTAACCCCTGCTTACCCCCTTGGTAGCTAGGCAGAGCAGTAGGCTTAACCCCAGAGTGCTAGGTGTAAAGTATTTGTACCAACACACACAGTAACTCAATGAAAACACTATATAATGACACAACACCAGTTTAGAATAATAGGAAATATTTATCTAAACAAAACAAGACCAAAACAACAAAAATCTGACATACATAAGTCAAGCTATGAATTTTTTTGAGATTAAACTCAAAAATAGCGCTTAGAACCAAAAATGCTTTGGTGAGATGTTTAACACAGCGTCATGACGGAGTCATTCCCAACAAGCCGACACCAGCAGCGCCGGACACGGAGTCGTGTAGACCCCCAAGTACAGTACCTTTGGTGAAGAGTGAAAACAAGCCGATGCGCGAAGTCGGGGATCGCGGCGTCTGTGCGAAACATTGAATCCGTGCACTTCGAGCGGCATCGGTCACGACGTGGTGTGGCGACTTCCACTGAGTCGCGGACTTCAGCAGGGCTGCAGCGGCGTCGGGCCTGCGAAGAGCGTCGTGTTCCGGCGAGGGTCACGGCGTTGGGTGCAGGCGGCGTTACCAGATTCAGCAGCGGTGTCGGTCCGGAGTCGTCCGAAGTGAATTTCCTTGGATTTCCTCCAGCTTTCCTTTCAAGGGCCCAGGGACTGGATAGGGCACCACGTGTCAGAGCAGGAGTCTCTCCAGAGACCAGGTGCTGGCAGAGAGAAGTCTTTGCTGTCCCTGAGACTTCAAACAACAGGAGGCAAGCTCTAACTCAAGCCCTTGGAAATTTCTTCACAAGATGGAAGGCACACAAAGTCCAGTCTTTGCCCTCTTACTCTGGCAGAAGCAGCACTACAGGAAAGCTCCACAAAGCACAGTCACAGGCAGGGCAGCACTTCTTCCTCAGCTATCAGCTCTTCTCCAGGCAGAGGTTCCTCTTGGTTCCAGAAGTTTTTCTCCAGTCTGTAGATTTGGATCCCCTTCTTATACCCATTTTAGTCTTTGAAGTCACCTTTCTTCAAAGGGGACTCACACCTACTTGTGAAATCCTGCCTTGCCTAGGCAAGGCCTCAGACACACACCAGGGGGTTGGAGCCGGCATTGTCAGAGGCAGGCACAGTCCTTTCAGATGAGAGTGACCATTCCACCCCTCCCTCCTAGCAGAGATGGCTAATCAGGAAATGCAGGTTACACCCCAGCCCCCTTTGTGTCACTGTCTAGTGCGAGGTGAAAAACAACCCAACTGTCAAACTGACCCAGACAGGGAATCCACAAACAAGGCAGAGTCACAGAATGGTTTAAGCAAGAAAATGCTCACTTTCTAAGAGTGGCATTTTCAAACACACAATCTTAAAATCAACTTTACTAAAATATGTATTTGTAAATTGTGAGTTCAGGGACCCCAAACTCCACATGTCCATCTACTCTCTAGGGGAATCTACACTTTAATCATATTTAAAGGTAGCCCCCATGTTATCCTATGAGAGAGACAGGCCTTGCAACAGTGAAAAACGAAGTTGGCAGTATTTCACTGTCAGGACATATAAACCACATTACTATATGTCCTACCTTATCCATACACTGCACCCTGCCCTTGGGGCTACCTAGGGCCTACCTTAGGGGTGCCTTACATGTAAGAAAAGGGAAGGTTTAGGCCTGGCAAGTGGGTACACTTGCCAAGTCGAATTTATACTGTAAAAGTACACACAAACACACTGCAGTGGCAGGTCTGAGACATGATTACAGGGTTACTTATGTGGGTGGCAAAAACAGTGCTGCAGGCCCACTAGTAACATTTGATTTACAGGCCCTGGGCACCTCTAGTGCACTTTACTAGGGACTTAACAGTAAAACAAATATGCCTATTGTGAGAAACTGGGGCTTATTGCAGAGGCCCCCTAACTTTTTGCCCCCATTTTCCACTTTATGCTGGTGTTTTCCTGACTCTGATGGTGCCCTGGGTACTGCTAACCAGTCCCAGGGCCTGTGCTCTGTGTAAAATGGATATGCAAATTAGGCTAATTATAATTGGCTAAGTTAACCTACCTATAAGTCCCTAGTATATGGTAGGGCATGTAGGTTTAGGGACCACAGCATAGGTGGTGCACACCTAGGTGCATTGCTGAGGTGCCCAGTGTCATTTTAAAAGCAAGCCTGCCTTGCTGGCTGCTTTTAAATTAAAGTTATATGCAAATTCGACTTTGGAATTAAAGGTACTTCCAAAGTCTTAAACTACCTTATTTTTACATATAAGTCACCCCTAAGGTGTGCCCTATGTGCCCCTAGGGCTGGGTGCCATGTAACTATAAGCAGGGACTTTATAAAAGTAGATTTATAAGCCCTGGTGAGGTAAAAACAGCCAAATTCGTTTTTCCCTCATTGAAGTAAATGGCCTTCATAGGCTAGAATGGGCAGACTTTATTTTAAATTTTAAAGTCTCCTTAAATGTTACATACCAAGAATTTGGTATCAAATTGATTGTTATAATAAATCCCACAACTTCCAGTTGTTGGATTTAATATAACTAGTGCAGGTAAAAAGTTTAGACTTTACCTAAAAAGTTGCCAATTTCAGCTCTGCATTGTTTTTGCTGCTGTGCTCTGATTGGCCAGCCTGCAGCAGCTTCTGCCAGGCTACTTTAATGAGGTGTGAAGTGGCCTGACTTCACACAAAGGAATGTGCTTGGGGGAGAGAATCTCCCCTCAGCAGATGGGGAAGCAGGAAGGGGGAGGGCTGCCAAACTGGTCTTCAAAGGCAGAGAAGGACATCTGGAGCACCCAGCAACACCCCCACATCCTGCAACCCCAGACAGCTAGGTGCCCCCTTGATTAGATTAGGAGAGGGCAGGAGAGGGGTGTGTTTATGATTTTTAGCCACACCAGTGGGTGGGCTCAGCCAGATCTCTCCTCCAAAAATCAGATTCATCCATTTTGGATTTTTAGAGACTATTGCCTTCTGGGATGGATTTTTGCCACACTTCCCAGGAAGTGGTCATCACAGGGGGACGACCCTGTCCCTGATTGGAGGACCAGGGCCCCCCCTGCTTTTCACCCAGGAGCAAGGATAAAACTGGCAGACCTGCACCCACGCCTCAGATCCCCACCAAATTTCAAGAAGAAAGAACTACAAGGAGAAGAAGGACTGCCCTGCTGGACCCCTGGCCTGCACCTGGACCCTGCACTCAGAAAGACTGCACCAGCTGCACACTTGGGCTTCACCACAAGAAGGACTTTGCCTGGCTTCCACTGGTTCAAGGAGGGACTCCCTGTTTGCTACAGGTGAAAAATTGCTAACCAGAGTCCCCTGCACCAACTCCTGAAAAAGTGACCAGCTGACCACTGCCCAGTGGCCAAAAAGGAGTTTGCGCCAGGTGCACTCTGGGAGTTGAAGTCCGCACTTCCCAAGGACCATCACAGAACTTCTGGACCCTTGGGGTGAGCTGTGGACCCCAAAAGAACCTTAAAAGAACATCTGGGTGAAGCCCCAGAAGTTTGGAAAAGATTGGAGAAATTTTAGAAAAAAGCTCCATAAAGTGACCGACTCGACGCGGAAATTCTAGCCGGCTTGCCTCAACCGCGACCCGGTCTGACTTCGTGGTTCGTCCCGGTCAAGAAAAACATCCGAAAAAAAGACTAAGTCCGAAAGTAAAAAGTTGACCGGGACCTTCCAGCCATCGTATCCGAGAAGGGCTCCACGGACGTCGGATCAAGATCCAGGTTTACCCCGGTCGAAGGATTTTCATCTCGAAAAAACGACTAAGTCCGAAGGTAGAAATCACCACCGAGGAAACCGACTTCGCGTATCCGGACAAGGGCTCCAGGAGGTCGGATCCAACTGGCAGGTTCGTCCCGGTGAAGAAAAACTTCAAAATAAAGACTAAGTCAGAAGGTAACTTTTTAACCGAGGCTTCCCGCGACCTGTATCCGAGCAGGGCTCCATCGCGGTCGGCCTGAAAGTTTGACCTTGTCCCGGTCCTGGTGCAACCAGATGACCCGATTGGCGCTTTTTGTTTCTATGCGCTAGAAAATAATAATACTTTAAAAATTCATATCTCCGGTTCCCCTGAACCGATTTTAATCGTTTTTGTGTCATTTTAAAGATAAAAATATAAGCTATTTTTATAAATTGGTTTTGGATTTTTAAACTGTTTCCTGTGTTTTATTTAAATACTGTTTTGTGATATTTGAATGCTTTACACTTTGTCTCCTAAGTTAAGCCTTGACGCTCGATGCCAAGCTACCAAGGGTAGAGCTGGGATTAATTTACTGAGACCTAACTGTACTTTTGTGGAGGTTTGTGGCTTGTTGCTAGGTGTAGGTACCTACCTGCCCTACCAATAACCCATTTTCCAACATAATTGGAAGCAGCGACGGGATCCTGTACTTGTGTTCAATATCACGTTACAGTTTTAGATAAAACAAATTAAAAATCCTTTAAATTGTCCTAGTGCAAAAATTGTTTTTAATTTTTAATTTTAATTTTTTTTTTAAATTAATTTGGATTAAAAATTTCAATTATTGAATTTTTGTAATTTTTCTAAATTCCTGTTACCAATTTTTGCAAAAAGTTTTTATTGACACAAAACTAGGGAACCATGGAGCTTGATCTGGCTAGCCTACCCACACTGACAGTAGTCCAGCTTAGGGGGTTGTGTATTGAAAGAGGGTTGCCTGCAACCACTGATCTCAGGAAGCAAATCCTGATCACATCCCTGACAGCATGGGCTGAGGCCCAAGAGGTAGAGTCAGAAGAAGCTCCAGAGGAGGGAGAAAGAAGGGAGGATGCTAGCTCTAACCACTCAGGGGAGGGAAGGCATCAGACCCCAAGTGAGGAAGAGGAGGAACGGTCCTCAATGGATACAGTCACTAGGGGCAGACCCAAAGCTAGTGGTAGGAAGGGGGTCCTTTCAGGAGGAGAGAACCCATCCATCAGGGAGAGAGAGCTGGAAGCCCAGCTAGCCTACATAGCTTTGGAGGCAGATAAGCTTGCCCTAGAAAAAAAGAAGTGGGCAAGCAAAGAAAAAAAAGATGGAAGCAGCGAGAAAGAAACTGAGGTGTCCCTGGGTGGGGGTTTTGCCCCCAGATTACCCAAAGGGGTGGTTCCTGCCTATGTAGAGGGGGATGACATCGATAAGTGGCTGGGGGCCTTTGAGAGGGCCCTCCAGATGAGGAAAGTCAAGCCTCAGTACTGGGGTTCACTCCTTTGGGAGTTAGTTCCCAACTCTGGGAGGGATAGGCTCCTAACCATGAGTGGGGAGGATGCAGACTCATACCCCAGTATGAAGAGTTGCTTGACTAAAAAGTTTGGTCTAACCCCAGAGCAGTATAGGCTTAAGTTTAGGGACACCCAAAAGACAAGCACCCAGTCCTGGGTGGACTTTGTAGACACCTCACTAAAGGCACTAGAGGGCTGGATTATTGGCAACAAAGTAAATACTTATGAGGGGTTATACAATCTGATCATGAGAGAGCACATCTTGACCAATTGTATCCAAGAAAGGTTACGCCAGCATCTAGTGGACTCTAAGCTGACCAACCCTAGAGAGCTAGGGGAGGCAGCTGATGAGTGGTTGAGAACCAGGGTGGTTGTCAAGTCCCAGGGGGGAGACTCCAAGAAGGGGGGGACAGGTCCCCAAAAACCTAAGGAGGGAGGTGGTAAGCCCACCACAGAGACTCCCTCTGTACCCCAGAACCCTAAGAAGGAGGAGAGTAAATCCCACTCCCAATCTGACATGCAGAGACAGGGAGACCCAGGGTTAAAAAAGCTCTTGGACAGTAGGGCTTGCTTTGACTGTCAGCAGACAGGTCACTTCAGAGGAGATGCAGCCTGTCCAAAGAAAGTGGTTAGCACTGGGCTGTCCAGTGTAGCCATAGAGGAGGATTCCTCAGATGATGAAGTCCTCCTAGCATTGTGCTGGGAGACAGGACCAGATGGTAAGCTGGTGATCCCTGAGGGTGGGAGTAGGCACTTCCACCACATTCAAGTGAATGGGATCCCTACCACTGGCCTGAGAGACACCTGTGCCAGTCACACTGTAGTGAGTGACCGGTTAGTGACCCCAGACATGTATGTCCCAGGAAAGACAAAGAAAGTCAGGATAGCCACAGGGGAGGTCACCTCCAAACCTGTAGCCATAGTGCCCCTAGAGAGGGAGGGTATCCTTGACTGGATTAGGGTGGTAGTCAGTGCTGACCTTCCCCTAGATTGTATCCTGGGCAATGACCTCCCAGAGGTGAGTCTGGTCACAGATGTGGTGGTCGCCCAGGGCGCCCCCCCAACCCAAAGTCCTGGGGAGTCAGTCCCTACAGTTAGGAGACAGGGGTCCCCAAGAAAAGGAAAGAAGAAAAGGAAGGGTAGGCCACTCTTAAAGAGAGTTCCAGGGAGCCAAAGGCCTTCTGCCCCAGTAGGGGGGGAGCCCAGAGTTGGCACTGGTGAGGCCTCACCTGACCCCAAGGAAGTCCTGAGTAGTCAGGCAGCTGTCCAGATGCAAGGTGTTGCCCCTGCACTGACAGAAGGGAGAGTGGAAGGAGGGTGTCTGCCACAGGAGGTGGTAGCCCCCCACTCTAGACAGCAAGAGGGGTGCCAGGACCCCAAAGATGCCCCTAAAGCAGCTCAGCCACCTGTCAGTGGAGAGCTTAGGGTGTGGTTCTGGGTACTGACAGCTGTCAGTAGCCTCTGCTGGGTGCTAGCCTTCCTGGCAGCACTGTACTTGGCCTGGGAGGCAGACCCCAAGGCCAATAGCAAAGTAGGCCCCCTGACCCTGTTGGTCATGGTGGGGTTGCTCAAGTGTTGGGTGACCTCTTTGGGTAAACTAGGTCTTGCCCTAGCAAAGTTAGGAGTAGGGGAGGTGGGCACCTCACTACCCAAGTTGGCAGAGAGAGAGGAGGAAGACCCCCCTAGAGGGAAGTTTCAGTTTGGGTTGGGTCCTTTTACTGTTGGGATGGCTTCACTACCCAGAGGGAGTGACCCTGACAGGAGGATATAAGGCAGAGTAGGCCCTGCAAAGGGACAGCCAGTTTTCTGCACTGTCTTCCTCGCCTAACAAGCCAGGAAGACTCTCCCAGGGTTGGGCTGAGTCTCCTGGGCGTGTGGGCTGGGGGGGGGTTGTGTGAGAAACTGGGGCTGATTGCAGAGGCCCCCTAACTTTTTGCCCCCATTTTCCACTTTATGCTGGTGTTTTCCTGACTCTGATGGTGCCCTGGGTACTGCTAACCAGTCCCAGGGCCTGTGCTCTGTGTAAAATGGATATGCAAATTAGGCTAATTATAATTGGCTAAGTTAACCTACCTATAAGTCCCTAGTATATGGTAGGGCATGTAGGTTTAGGGACCACAGCATAGGTGGTGCACACCTAGGTGCATTGCTGAGGTGCCCAGTGTCATTTTAAAAGCAAGCCTGCCTTGCTGGCTGCTTTTAAATTAAAGTTATATGCAAATTAGACTTTGGAATTAAAGGTACTTCCAAAGTCTTAAACTACCTTATTTTTACATATAAGTCACCCCTAAGGTGTGCCCTATGTGCCCCTAGGGCTGGGTGCCATGTAACTATAAGCAGGGACTTTATAAAAGTAGATTTATAAGCCCTGGTGAGGTAAAAACAGCCAAATTCGTTTTTCCCTCATTGAAGTAAATGGCCTTCATAGGCTAGAATGGGCAGACTTTATTTTAAATTTTAAAGTCTCCTTAAATGTTACATACCAAGAATTTGGTATCAAATTGATTGTTATAATAAATCCCACAACTTCCAGTTGTTGGATTTAATATAACTAGTGCAGGTAAAAAGTTTAGACTTTACCTAAAAAGTTGCCAATTTCAGCTCTGCATTGTTTTTGCTGCTGTGCTCTGATTGGCCAGCCTGCAGCAGCTTCTGCCAGGCTACTTTAATGAGGTGTGAAGTGGCCTGACTTCACACAAAGGAATGTGCTTGGGGGAGAGAATCTCCCCTCAGCAGATGGGGAAGCAGGAAGGGGGAGGGCTGCCAAACTGGTCTTCAAAGGCAGAGAAGGACATCTGGAGCACCCAGCAACACCCCCACATCCTGCAACCCCAGACAGCTAGGTGCCCCCTTGATTAGATTAGGAGAGGGCAGGAGAGGGGTGTGTTAATGATTTTTAGCCACACCAGTGGGTGGGCTCAGCCAGATCTCTCCTCCAAAAATCAGATTCATCCATTTTGGATTTTTAGAGACTATTGCCTTCTGGGATGGATTTTTGCCACACTTCCCAGGAAGTGGTCATCACAGGGGGACGACCCTGTCCCTGATTGGAGGACCAGGGCCCCCCCTGCTTTTCACCCAGGAGCAAGGATAAAACTGGCAGACCTGCACCCACGCCTCAGATCCCCACCAAATTTCAAGAAGAAAGAACTACAAGGAGAAGAAGGACTGCCCTGCTGGACCCCTGGCCTGCACCTGGACCCTGCACTCAGAAAGACTGCACCAGCTGCACACTTGGGCTTCACCACAAGAAGGACTTTGCCTGGCTTCCACTGGTTCAAGGAGGGACTCCCTGTTTGCTACAGGTGAAAAATTGCTAACCAGAGTCCCCTGCACCAACTCCTGAAAAAGTGACCAGCTGACCACTGCCCAGTGGCCAAAAAGGAGTTTGCGCCAGGTGCACTCTGGGAGTTGAAGTCCGCACTTCCCAAGGACCATCACAGAACTTCTGGACCCTTGGGGTGAGCTGTGGACCCCAAAAGAACCTTAAAAGAACATCTGGGTGAAGCCCCAGAAGTTTGGAAAAGATTGGAGAAATTTTAGAAAAAAGCTCCATAAAGTGACCGACTCGACGCGGAAATTCTAGCCGGCTTGCCTCAACCGCGACCCGGCCTGACTTCGTGGTTCGTCCCGGTCAAGAAAAACATCCGAAAAAAAGACTAAGTCCGAACGTAAAAAGTTGACCGGGACCTTCCAGCCATCGTATCCGAGAAGGGCTCCACGGACGTCGGATCAAGATCCAGGTTTACCCCGGTCGAAGGATTTTCATCTCGAAAAAACGACTAAGTCCGAAGGTAGAAATCACCACCGAGGAAACCGACTTCGCGTATCCGGACAAGGGCTCCAGGAGGTCGGATCCAACTGGCAGGTTCGTCCCGGTGAAGAAAAACTTCAAAATAAAGACTAAGTCAGAAGGTAACTTTTTAACCGAGGCTTCCCGCGACCTGTATCCGAGCAGGGCTCCATCGCGGTCGGCCTGAAAGTTTGACCTTGTCCCGGTCCTGGTGCAACCAGATGACCCGATTGGCGCTTTTTGTTTCTATGCGCTAGAAAATAATAATACTTTAAAAATTCATATCTCCGGTTCCCCTGAACCGATTTTAATCGTTTTTGTGTCATTTTAAAGATAAAAATATAAGCTATTTTTATAGATTGGTTTTGGATTTTTAAACTGTTTCCTGTGTTTTATTTAAATACTGTTTTGTGATATTTGAATGCTTTACACTTTGTCTCCTAAGTTAAGCCTTGACGCTCGATGCCAAGCTACCAAGGGTAGAGCTGGGATTAATTTACTGAGACCTAACTGTACTTTTGTGGAGGTTTGTGGCTTGTTGCTAGGTGTAGGTACCTACCTGCCCTACCAATAACCCATTTTCCAACACCCATCATGGAGAACCAGTTACGTACATGTTTTAAACAGGAGCACTTGCACTTTAGCACTGGTTAGCAGTGGTAAAGTGCCCAGAGTAACAAAACAGTAAAATCAGAGTCCAGCACACATCAACAACCTGGGGAACAGAGGCAAAAAGTTAAGGGAGACCACGCCAAGGATGAAAAGTCTAACAGTGTTTCTATATTCAATGAGCTAATGAACAAATCTGCCAATATTGTTTTATTATTTTATTCTAGCATGCAGAGTGCAGATGGAGGCACCATGTTGCTAGGACAAGCACCCTGAGAACAGAAACAGGGGAATGAGGAGGAAAAGCAAGAAATCAAATGAAGGAGCCCAAATGTTTAACTGAACAGCCAAGTTTTCAGCTTTTTTTAAGCAAAGTGAAGTTAGTTGTCTGTTGCAGTCCTAATGGGAGTTTGTCCAAGAGTTTATATCCAACTTCATGGAAGGCTGTAGCTCTGTTGCATCTTTCTTGTACCTACAAATTGTCAGCAAATCATGCAAAGGCCAAATCTCAGCGATTTAGAGGTCAAATCTGTGAGATGTGAAGGGGCCATGCAGCACCAAGTACAAAGAAAGCATCTTGCCTCCCAATGCGAAACCAGTGTAACGTGCGACAGGAAGGAGACACATGACCACATTTGGGCAGATCTGTTACCAGCCAAGTTGCCATGTTCTGTATCATCTGCAGCTTGCTGTTCTGGGTCTTAGAATGCCCAAGACAAAGCTTGTAAATGTGAAAGTCAAAAGAAAGTGCCTTGTCAAACACGATCCTTAGATTTCTTAACATACAGCACTGGGTAGGCAGGGACCAAGATCCCTCCAATTAGGCATTCCTGATAAGTTCGCTTAAAATGTATTTCACATGAGTAACAGTAAAGAACCGTTAGGAACATCACAGCCTATCATAATTTCTGCTGAGCCAAAGGGATGAAGAGTGACCACTTGGCAGCAGCCCATAAGAAAAGATCGATAGGAACTCAAGGTGGTCAATCAGACCGAGGTTCACCAGACGATCCAAAAGCTTTAGAAGTTAAGGTCCACAGTAGTACTGGATGCTGTAAAAAGGTCCGAGACGAGACAATAAGTGGTCGGATTTTGGTCTGCCATGATTCAGAGTTTCTCAAAGAAGGTGGCTGGACCTGCCTCAGTGCTGTGTTCTGCGCAGAAGCCTTCCTGTCTGTAGTTTGCTAGGTTTTGCCACATAATTGTGGCCATTGTTGTGAGAAGCGTACCGTGCCCGTGGCTGGTTACATCACCCTACTGTTGAACATGGTTTTATTATTAAAGCGTAGGTCTGCATCAACCCTTCAGTAAAGAGTATTTAGCTGAACCGTTGACATCTAGGACGCTTGATTCGCCTTTCTTTAACGGATAGCTGGAGATCAGTGCAGGATTAAGAATCGGTCTACATGTTAACACACATCTTAAATGTTATTGTCATTTCACTTTTGTTTGCAACGAAACGCTGTTTACATAGGATATTTGCTTATTTGTTCCCACAGTACAGATTGCATAATTATTGTCACAGCAGCAATCATAAAATCGTTTGCAACTCACCTCAAAAGAGCTTCGCCTTTTGCCTTGATTCTCTATATGGCCCGATAGCTCTTTTGTGATTTCCACTGTCCTTAAAATGTGCAGTAGGGGGTATATTGTTCTCTATAGCACAACCTGGATCTAACTGCATTGCTATCGTAGCGATTAGTAAGGGAGGATGTTTTTAGAAATACAGGCCAGAAACTGCAGAATGCAGACTTTGCAGGATTCAAAAACATTCATGCGGAAATCTGATTTACACTCTCCACGAATTTCTGCCTACTTATGCAGCATCTTAGAGATACGAGGTGCAATGCACAGCACACAATATTTATTTTTAAATGTGTATTGTGAACAGATGGAAAATATGGACTAATATAGAGCTCAAAAGATGTAGCTAAATCTGATTTGCACATTGCTTCTACAATATTATAATCATGTAAATATTCTTTTGAATATACTAGTGCTAGAATGTACTTCTACCAGAGATGTCAAGGAGTTCATTCTGCGTTCACGAGGTGCTTGCTTTGCAGAGATCTGTAAATGAAAGAAACGACATTTCTTGAGACTCTGACTGAAGGTGCGAATCACCACAGCTTTCAGATGGCATGCTAGCATAACAAAAACATAAATACAAATGTATATTATTTTTCACTGAAGGAAACAAAGTTTAAAGTGACATTATAGTTAAGCAAGGTAGTAAGATTTCAGCTTACGCTAAACTCACACAAAAATTCACTGAAAATACAAACAAAGCTTAAAGTGACATTATAGTGAGACACTGTAATATTATAAAACATATTATTTTAAAACAAGAAAACCTAAAATTCTTCAGTTATAGTTTACTGAGCTAACTATAACTTGCACACCATGCGCTGCTCATGACATCACATATTACACTTATGACATTTTAAATGATGTCATTGATTCCATCACTGATGACATCTGAAAACCCTCGCATGGAGACCATGTCCTTGCTGTTCATGGCAACAGGACTCAGAGCCTTGACCCCCCCCCCCCCAGTCGGCAGTCAAGCCCCTGCTGTCCATGACTTTCAACCGTGCATGATGAGGGGCTGGCAAACCGGCTATTACTGTCCAAGCCCCACTTCCCACTCCCAGTGCTCAAACTCCGATGGCTACACACCTCACATTTGTAAGTTTCAGTGCATTTCTGGAGTTTTTTTTTTTTTTTTACATTACCCAACTATACTGTCACTTTAATCTTAGTTTTTTCTGTGAAAATCTAGGATGTTTTTAAGGTAAAGTAAGATATTATTAATAGATCTAACTATAATGTCACTGTAAACTTTTTTTCAGTGTATTTCTGGGGTTCCCTCACTGAACATAACTTTTGACTGTGCATAATGGTGGTTGATAGCACTGCCTAGACTGCAGTCAGGTGCGTGTCCTCACCACACTCTCCCACGTGCAACAAGCCCCCTGTAGTGCACGGCAGACCGTTGATGACAAGATCTGCTCCGCATAGCTTTCAGCCATACGTGGTGTGGAAAAACCCCATCACTATGCACTTCACAGTTTTCCCTTTTAAAAATATTTTTCCTGAGAACTCCCATGGTTCTGTTGCACAAACAGCACTCCAAGTTACCTAGGGCACTGCAAACTTTTCTTTTTATCACTTGCATGGTCCTGCAGTACCCTGAGGCACTCCTGTGGGGCCTAACAGGATGGCTACATTGATTCCGGCAGGAGTTCAGCAGGACCTTGCTGGGAGGCCTCAATGGGTCCTGTTAGAAAACTGCTGGACCTGCAACACAATTTTTTTTTTATTTCGCACCGGGGTCGGGGGGGAGAGATTCTTTGGCCCCTCAACATGGGCCATGAGGTCAGGGTATCCGTGGCCCCTGTACTTATGGTTTTCTAAAATTTAGAACATGGGGAACAAGTCCCCGTGTCCACAAAAGGGTGGCCTACAACATTACTGTTTTCAGAGCCAGCCAATCAGATCACTCAGTTTACCGGTCTCAGCCAATCAGAATGTTCTATTTTTGGAATTTGCAGTAGAGCAGGAGACACATAGATAGATAGATAGATAGATAGATAGATAGATAGATAGATAGATAGATAGATAGATAGATACATAGCAATATTAATACATTTATATTAAATAGCATTTGTATTATTCTTAATAATGCTATCTTTGGCTAGAAAACATCTTTTTCCTCTTTTGGACTCTTTGTAGTATTTATCAAAAACCCAATTTACTAGTAAAGCTAGATTTTAATATTAAGGAATGGGTAATATTAATAATTTTTATTTTCCCTGCCTAAAGGCTCTGGAAGCTAATTTGCATTAGTCTCCAGTTGTAAGCCACTGAGAGCTCAATTCCTGAATGAGGTGTAAAACTCCTCCCACGGCACAGAAAAAGGTCTAAGTGTTGGCAGTGCTCAGGAACATAGTTCTTTTCAAAGGGCTCTCCCTGTTGTAGGCAGATGTCAGACGAAACCTGGCCAGCTCCCTTCTCTGTTCCCCTTGTCAGGTAGGATCCAATCCCAGTGGCAGAGAGCTGACCCGAAACTGGTTTGTAGTGATCACAGAGAAGAAGTTGCTCATGTCCCTGACCACACCTAGGAGGTGGTCACGCAAGTTCTTCACAAGCGGAGAATGGTTTCGTCATCCTGGATTGATAGAAGGAAGGGCATTGTGGGATTGTTTGCATTATGTCACACAAAGAAATGCTGCAAATGTGTGCAGCATTAACACTGGGAACTTACACCCGATTTGTTAGGAAAGAGCCTGGAGGCACCCACACTCACAAGCCAGCCGTACATGTGTCATCCTCAGTATCCTCTGCAGAGCACTCCTGGACTTGGGAAAGCTGCTTTCTAAGACCTGAAAAGAGCCCTGAAGGACTGGACCTGCTCTTTCTTGTACCCAGGAAAAAGACGTGAGACTCAAGGGTCGTAAGGCTGACCCTGTACAAGCTATGGAGACACAACAAACTACAAGAAATGCTTCCTGCATCTGCCCAGCTGACGAGTTCTGAACCTTCCCTGGACTTTGCTGCTGGCCTCTGATACTCAAGTCATGTCCCTGAGGTCCTGGAACCCTATACTATGTCTGGCTAGATTCTCATACCAGCCCTGGGGACCTGAGACCTTTTGGCTCTAAGGATCTCCAGAGAACTAGGACACATTTTTCAAGCTGAAATGACTGGGGTGCATTGTCACTGGACCAAAGATTCAGATTTCTCCCGCTCTAGACTTTTCAACAGTAGCAAACCCCATTCAGCAGGATCTAATGGAGAAGTAACCTGGCACTGTGGAGCCCTCTTCAGCTATAGCCTGCAGAATTTGACCTGCTGGAAAAATATGAGCTAAAAAAAGTAACTAGGTGCAAATAAAGAAATCTTGACTGGGTAAAGGTGCCAAGAGTATTGAGCCAGTGAGTTACTTTCTTGGGTGAGAAATTCAAATTTCTTTCACTCTGAGGATTTCTACCAAAAACAACCTCCTCTATGAAGTATCTAACCTTGTGGAATCCTCACCAGCAATAACCCACTACTGTGCTCGCTGAAGATTTTGGACTTACATTTGTGAGAGCCAGGCCCAAGGTAAATCCTCTGACTGGTTCAAACCTGGAATTTGTATCCGACCTGTGCTCCATTCCTGTCGGGCATAGGTTGTGGTCTACTGCAACCAGTTGGCCCCGATTAGTGCTTAACACATATTGGCACTATTTTTATTTTAAGATTTAAAAACATTGTAGCACCAGTTCCTCTTATTAAATTTTTGTCATTTTGGTGTTGTTTAAGTTATTACAAATTACTCAATTTTTCCGAATTTGTGGTGGATTTTTCTTATGTTGTGTTTTGGCTTTAATACTGTTTAGGTACTGGATTAACACTTTAAACCTTGTATCTAATGTAAGCCTATCTGCTCAGTGCCATAGATACCATGGGGTTGAGCTCAGTTTATTTTAGTTCTTTACCCTGGCAAGGATTTTGTTGATTACCTCAGATAGGTCGTCACCCCCCCCATCCCCCCCACTAACTAATAACCCAATATCTTACAGTGACTTTGTAGTTAGGTATAGTAATAAGGTCTTAGCTTATGTGAAAGAAAATCTCCAGAAAGTCACTGCCCACATGTGTAGCATGTTGATTTACTTCAAACCCACAGGCCATTAAACCCACAATACCAACACTGGATGGTGTAATCAGTAATGTCATCAATGCTGTCATTTGAGATGTCATCAGTTATACCATCAAGGATACCGTTTAACATGTCATGAGTGATGAAATATGAAGGGTCATCATCAGTGTGCATGATGGGGGTCAATGTATGGCTAGCTGAATAAACTATAACTTGTGACCTTCAGTGTTAACTTTAAAGCCACTTTAACATGTGGATTTTTTATTTGGAATGTATACGTGTGTATTTACATATCCATACCTATACCTATATCTATATTCACTTTAAAAAAACAGTGCATACAGGGACATTATAGTTAGGCTCACATTAAAATGTACAAAACCATAAAAATTCATATAGTTATAGTTATTTCAAGTAACTATAACTCGTCCCATAAGGTAAGTATAAATCACGCCTCGGCCATGCAAAGTTTTTTTATGAATAATTTTACAACAAATGTTACAGAGATATTATCAATGATGTCATATAAGATGTCATGAGTGATCTGATTTGGGGTAGTTAGCAGTGCATGGCGAGGGCACGAGTTATAGTTACCTTAGGGCACGAGTCATAGTTACTTGAAATTACTCTAACTATAGCAGCTGAATTTCTATGGTTTTGTACATTTGCAATGTGATCCGAACTATAACATCCCTGTAATGTTGTGTTTTTAAGAGAATTTCTCTTTTTTTAAATTCTGTTTTCTACCATTAACCTCCCTGTAACCTTTATTTTTTTTTTGTGTTTTTTTTTTTTTTAACATTAAGTAATTTTAACTACTTTACGTTAATCCAACCTCCACCGCTCATGACCTTCGGATGTGCAGCACAGGGGTTGGCTGCAGGGTCTGGCCTTTGGCCAGGTCCTGCGGCAAACCCCCTATAATCACCCAACCATGTACCACAAGCGGCTTTTGCCCATGTTCGGCAAGGGGTCGGCCACAGGACCTGGCTTATGGGCAGGGTTTGAGTCTTACCTCCTATAACCATCCAACCCCGTGCCACGCACGCTCCTAGCTCTGTGTGGTGGGAACTGATGACCAGGCCCTGCAGCCTATCTCCTATAACCACCCTACTTCACACCACTCATGAAATGCCTTTTTGTTTGGTGGAGATGCGATCATTTTCCTGTGCATCAAAAATATGTGTCCAAAATCAGGGGGGAACATGCTCCGGGGTCCTTTTAATAAGCTGTCCATCATCTTGGGAAAATGGCAATAATACATTGCATACAGCTAATTTATATGGAGTGGGTCCAAAAGAGTGGGGATTTTAGGTCAGTTTGGTATTTAAATGGGAGAACATGATCTCTGGTGTCAGCAGCCAATGACAAGAAGTAACTTGGCAAAGTCACTACATGAGCTGTTGCGGTCACAAAAAGCAAGGATGCAAACACCTCCATCAAGGATTACAGAAAACTTTTCATGGCAGAAATGCAGAGAAAAGAACATGCTTTCCCTTGGTAATGTGCAGGGACTGTGGGGGGAGACTCAAAGCTCCCGCGGTCCCAGCCGACTCCCCACCTCCTGCGGGAGCCAACTTGCTGGGAGCAATAATTTCATTTCTTTCCCCGCCCACATGCAGCATTTTGACATCTCCCGCTTGCTGGAAATGGAGGGTTTGATTTTGCTTGGTGGGAGTTGTCACAGCTTCCCCCAAGCAAAAGCAAACAGCTATCACCTGAGGGGGAAGGGCACCTTGGGAGATATTAGGAGCCAGCCCTGGAGGGTGGCTGCCCCCAGAGCCATAAATAGCTCCAGGAGAGGGTCCGAGCACCCCCCTTCTTTGTTGTGCATTGTGCATGGGCAGTGCCTGGCAGGTGGTAGTCCCAGTGGCTGCATCTGGCCCGGGAGGGGGACTGTCATGGGTTCCTGTTGCAGTTTCCTTTTAGCACCTAGATCAGGCACCTTTGTTTTAGCTCCAGGCCTGCAGCATGTGCTCTTTTACCTATATACACATTTTGTTTATTCATTTTATTATATTTGCAGACCCCCTGAAGTTCCCATAGGATTTCTGCACCTTTACCGCTGCCAAGACTTGTTGGTTGCCAGTCCGGTAACTAACCCCAACACTCGGCACTGCAAGTGTGGGTCACATCATGCAGCCTGCACCTGACCCGCGCAGCCCAGCTGAAATGTTACATCCCTTAGTCAGCACCGACATGTAATCGGTAAAACCAGCTCCAGCGCAAGTCCTGGTCAGCGCCATGGATAGCCATGACAACTCTACACCTAGATGCCATGGACCAGGTAGAAGTGAACTGACTGTTATGGCCTAGTCCTAGGACCCACACAACCTCAACCTTGCAAGGGTGTCCTGCTGCTCAGCCTCCAAGTGTTTGTTTGTAACCAGTGGCTTCCTGTCATTGACTTCAATGCGAGTCCTGTCTAGCATCACAGACAGCCAGGACAACTCCGCACCCAGACACCACAGGCCAGTTAAGCTACACTGACTGTCGTGATCTGGTCCTAGGGACTGAACAACCATAACACTGTAAGGGTTCCATGCAACTCACTTTGCAAGTACTGTTTTGCAGCCAGGAATATTTCCCCAGGGACTTCATCGTATTGTTTAAATGCCAGTTCTGCTGTGATTTAATTTTGCTTCTATAAACTATAACTCCAGTTATACTGATTCAATACTGTTTTTTTCGTGCCTATATTAAGATAAAAGTAAGCTCTATGGAATATAACTTGGTGTTGGATTTCTGTCAAGTTGTGTCAATTATTTACTGACCATGTTGGTACTCTGAAATGCTCAACACATGTTCCTCTAAGTAAAGCTTGACTGCTCTTTGCTATGCTACCAGGACTGATCTAAGGATTTACTAGTGTGAATCCAAGTACTATCTTTGTGGTGTTGTGAGAGTATTACATGGTGAAGAGCCACCCCCAGACCGCAAAATACTCCACTATCCTACAACCAGTCATATTTCAATTGGCTAATTATGCTTGCACTACCACCATGCACTGCTTATGTCCTAAGGTATTAAATCCCTCGTAACATGTTCAATGACATAATTGACGGAAAATACTGATGACATCTCAAATTACATTTTAGTGGATTTATATGCCGCTTTTTAACCCTTTCACTACTAGACTTTAGCCTTCCTAGAATTCTAAACCCTTTTTTGGCTATCAGGGCTAGTTCGCATATAAGCCTCAATAACTTTTTTTCCTCAAAAGGTATCAATGCCAAATTTGAGTCCTTTTTTTCCAACATCCTCAAGATTCAAACGGTACCCAGGCTTTGTCGATTCTCCTGGAGGGGATTATGAAAATAGCCAAAATATGGCAAACCTTGGGTTTTTTAGGAAAACTATGAAAAAGTGCTTCACAATTAAAAAAACATATTTTTTTGCTAAAAATGGTGTCATCAAAAGGTTTGCTATGCTAATGTCACATTTTTTCAGACTATCATGAACATGCAGAGCTAAGTAAAAAAATGACTACAGTTTTGGCATATTTCAAAGAGGGAGCCAATTTTTTCTAATTTTTATGTTTTCAGCCTGCTTCCAGTCTAGGGAATGAAACTCATGGGTGATCCGGAAAAACTATAGATTTGTGGAAAGTAGTCAAAATTCTAAATTCAGCAAGGGGTCATTTGTGGGAATCTCTTTACCCAAAGAAACTCACAGTTCAAATAAAAAAATAATATTGAAAATACGTACACAAAAACAACCATTTGTGACAACATTTTCATGTGTAAATTCTTGTAGTGATGGACGATTTACAAAAGCTAAATACTAGTACATCTGTTGGACCCTTCTGGTTGTGGGATATATATATTTTTGTAGGTTCTGTAAAATCCTGAGGTACACAGAGCTGACAACTGGATTGTGCTTTTTAATGTTTTTTCATTGTGTACCGGGTATATAGATCAATTCATATTGTAAAATATAAAGACTGAAAATGGGCATCAAAGAAACTTATGTATTTCTGAAATAGGAACAAGATACAGGGTTTATGAGCAGTGGTTGTTTGTACATCTGTGAACTAGAGGGTACCCATACTCTTATGTGCTTCCTATAAATTGAGTAGGATGGTGTATCAGGTCAACATAAACTTCAGGATCTAGGCACTTGGTCTAGCTATACCATCAGGAAAAGTTCACACAATTCCTAGGTAGCTCACAGTGCCTGAAACCCTAAACTTACCAGAGCACCATATGGTATCAACAACCTTAAAAATGATTATTCTGTTTCCCAGAGAAATCATGGAAACATATCTATGTTTTTGTTGTTACTTTCCATGCCTGAGTTAACATACAAGAAAAATGAGAAAATGGCCTTTGAAGCATGTATTGAAACAACTGTATGCTTGTATAAAAAGCATGAGCTGAGATTATTAGGCAGATGAAACAAAGCATAGTGACTAGCATTATAGGAATGATAAAAAAGATAAACAATTCAACCATGATAATGCTAATATGCTGCTACACTCCTATCTGTCACTATCTACACTATCGGGAGAACAGTGGGACTACTCTGCCAGATCTATTGGGATAGTCCAATCCCCATACATGGGTAAGAAGTGCCAGGAAGCCAGTCTGATGTAGTGTAGGTTATCATCCTTTGCAGACTGGAGGTCAGAGGCAGTAGGGCTGCTTCCCAGTCACAGTGCACCTTGTTCCAGGATAATCCAAGTAGAAGTGCTCTTTTGCCGAATGTAACACAAAAGCAATTTATATAATGAGAGCTCTATTCATATTGCTCTGTGTCAGAGGTGCAGAGCTGATGCAATGATGTGTCCTGAGCTTCAAAGCTGGTTTCAGTGGACAATCATAAAATAAAGGCATCCCATTCTGTGTGGCAAGCCTTGGTGGAGGTGTACAGACTACATGGCAGCAACAATTATGAGGAATAAGCTACATGTACAGTGTCTTCTCAGTACATCATTGCATGAGGGTAAAACCGTGTAAGAAGTCACCATAAGAAAAAGATGGCATGCTAAAATGAGTAATCTAAAATGGAGACTCAGTGCAGGCCCTAAAGTGCTTCATCATAATACTACCATACGATTCAGAGGGCATTTATCAAAATGTGTTCTTTCTTACACTCTGCTTCACTTTTGGAAGGCTCAAGTGCAGAGAAATACAATTGGTAATAACACATGTTCTACTATTCTGTATTTCCACATTTTTGCTGATAAAAATGGTACCTCACATTTGTGTAAGCCTAATGCCTCCAACAGGAAATACAACATGGGCACATCTGAAAACTGGCCCTTTTTTCAATGTGGGTAGCTGTGAATTATGGGCCTAAAGTCAGTAGGCACCGAAGGAAACCATGAAAATCTGTACATTTTTTTAAAACTAGACACATAAAGGAATCCAGGGTGGGGTGACTTGTGTCTCCCACCAGAATTCTTACCCATAAACCTTTGCAAACCTCACACTTTGACTAAAAAACACACACATTTTCCTCACATTTCTGTGAGGGAATCTGTGGGGAGCCACTAATTTTCTACCATGCAGCATTACCTAAAGTCTCCTGATATAAACAGTACCACACATATGTTGGTGGGACTTTTGCCTGTGACAGGAAAGGCCCCAAAACACAACATGGACATCAACGTTTTCCACAGAAAATGGATGCCAGATAACTGTGAAATTTGGGCCCTAGCTCAGCTGGCACCCATGGAAAACTAGCAAAACTGCACATTTTTTAGTATCAGGATGGGCTGACTTGCGTGGCTCTCACCAGGTTTTTCTTACCAAGCAGCCCTTGCAGACATCAAACCTTGACTAAAAAACACACTGTCCTCAGATTTCTGTGAAGGAAAGTTCTGGAATCTGCAGGCGGCCACTACATTTCCTACTACCTATCATTCCCCTTCATCTCCTTATAAAAATGGTACTTCACTTGTGTTGATAGGCCAAGTGTCTACGACAGAAAAGACCTCAAAACGCAACATGGACACATCACCATTTTCCAATGAAAACCGACCATATTTTGCAATGTGGCTAGCTGCTGATTTTAGGGCCTAGCTCAACAAGCCTGTACATTTCTGAAAACTTGACACCTAAGGGAATCAAGGGTGGGGTGATTTGTCTTGCTTTCACCAGATTCTCCTACCCAGAAGCCCTTGAAGCCACAAAGTTTGACTAAGAACACACACCTTTCTCACGTTTCTTTGAGGAAAACCACTGGAATCTGGGGGAGACACAAATTTCCTACCACTCAGTACACCCCCAAATATCCCAACAAAAGTGGTAACATAGCAAACCTTTACATTTTTTAAAACTAGACACTTGGGGGAATCCAGGTGGTGGGGTGACTTTGGTGTCTCCCTAATAGTTTTCTTACCCAGAAGCAATTGTAAACCTCTAACTTTGACTAAAAACACACATTTTTCTCACATTTCTGTAATAGAAAGTTCTGAAATCTGCAATGAGCCACAAAATTGCTATCACCCATGATTCCCCCATGTTGTTTGATATGAACAGTACCTTAATTGTAATGGTAGGCCTAGTGCCCACATCAGGAAAGGTCCCAAAATACAATATGGAGACATCATAATTTCTTGTCACAAAAATGATCTGATTTGGAAATGGGAGTAGCACTGTTATTTTGGCTGGGGCTCAACAGCCACCCAAGGAAACCTACCAATCACAGACATTTATGAAAACTAGACACCCAAGGGAGTACGCCTCATGTGGATCCTACAGAGTTTGCTTACCCACAGTGCCAGGCAGACCTCAAACTTTGCCTAAAACTGCACATTTTCCTTGCATTTTAGAGACATACACGCCTGGAATCAGCAGGAATCCACAAAACTCCTCCCACCCAGCATTCTCCCACTTCTCCTGATACAAAAAGCTATTGTGCAAGTTATCCCACAAATGTATTATGCAATTATGCACACAACGCACACCAGCATTCTCTGTTACACAAACCTGCACATGCAGATGACCCAAATTGCTAGTCATAGACAGGAATACAATTTAAGCAAAAGTGCTCGATTTCTCTCACAAAATTAATGATGAAGGAGCCAGATGCTCTAAAATAGGATTTGAAAAAAATTGCCACAATTTTTGCAATGACATTTTGTGCATTTTGTGCACCATATGGTATTTTTCAAACCAAATATTTTGACTACCCCCTGGTATTTTGTGAACCAACCTATAGCTGACCTGTGTGTTAATAGGTCGGTAAACAAAATATCAAATCACAGTGGGTCGTAACAAAACATACCTCATGAATATTAATGCGATAGGTCGCAAATTGCAACTGACTATGATCAGGATCAGTGTGGGATAAAAAGTAGCCCCAGGCATCAAAATAAAATTAGCAAACCAGATAGCAACAAAAGTTGATCACATTTGTAAATCGGGCCAGTTCTAAGCTTGTGAAAATGTGCATTATGGCTACTTTGCAAGTTATGTGAGACTGCATGTAATTATATTCACGGTCGTCAGTGTCCATAATAAAATTAGGGAAATCAACAGTAAAAGCCGTCCCACCAGATCATTAATAAGGCCCACAAACTGCTGAGAAAGCGGCTTGCACACCGAGCAGTCAGACCAGCCCATTGTGCACTGCCAGATTGCCCAATAGGCCAATCCGACCCTGGCTATAATTCGCTGCCATCACAGGGACAGTGAACTGCTGGAATCTGAAGTCCAAAATCACTTTGACTGCTTTTAAATATAGCAAACATTTTGTTTTTATAAAATATAGCAATTTTTCTTAAAGGAAAACAGGATGTGTTTAAAAAAAATAAAGTGTACCACTGTATATTCAAAATACTCAAAAAATGTTTTGACCATATAATAATCAACTCATATCAGCTCAAAAGTTAGCTTTACTTTAATAACAGTATGTCTGTGTGCTGCTCATTAATAATGGTATGAGTTGTAAGCAGGAAATTAAAAAAATACTTTAATAGTCCAAACCTTTAAATAGGACACTTGTTATTATATCCTACCAGACCTAAACTATGATACGTACTTTATCATAGCTACCTACCATCTTTACCATACATAACCCATCATACGTACCTGCCTATCATACCTGTCTATCATGCACAATATATTCTATTCATGATACTAACCTGCCATACCTACCATGTCTAACTTATCATACCATTAACATACATACCTTCCAATTACCCCTAAGCTTTAAGTTCTAACTCCCTTTCATACCCTCACACTTACATTCCTACAATACCAACCTATCAAACTTCCTTTATCTTTACCATACCTATCATAGCTAGCCTACTGTACCATTCATACCTGCTATAACATACCTACCATTCCTGACCAATCTTACCCAACCTACCTTTAATACAAACCTATGTAGCTACTAAATCTAATACTCATACCTATTTACCTACTGTATCTACTTTGCTACCATACAATATATTCCATACCTACCATACTATACCTCACCTACCATACCTGCCCTACCCTACCCTACCACATTTGCCCTACTTACAACCCTAAATACCATACATTCCTAACAACCATACCAACAATACTTTAGCTACCATACATCCTCCATACATCATATCTAAGCCACAGTACCTACTTACTGTAGGAGGCTGGCCTGGCTCATAGTGGGTACCAGAGGTACCTACACCTTGTGCCAGGTCCAGTTATCCCTTATTAGTGTAGAAGATGTGTTTCTAGCAGCTTAGACTGATAGAAGGTAGCTATGGCAAAGCAGCTTAGACTGAACTAGGAGACATGTAAAGCTCCTACTATAGCACTGGTGTCATATGCACAATTTCATAAGAAAACACAATACACAGATATACTAAAAATAAAGGTACTTTATTTTTATGACAATATGCCAAAAGTATCTCAGTGGGTACCCTCAGTATGAGGATGCCAAATATACACAAGATATATGTACACAATACCAAAATTATGCAGTAATAGCAAAAGGAAGTAATGCAAGCAGTGTAACGTTACAATAGATTGCAATAGGAGCACATAGGTATAGGGGCAACACAAACCATATACTCCAAAAGTGGGATGCGAACCACGAATGGACCCCAAACCTATGTGAGCTTGTAGAGGGTCGCTGGGACTGTAAGAAAACAGTGAGGGTTAGAAAAATAGCCCACCCCAAGACCCTGTAAGGTAGGTGTAAAGTGCACCTACAACCCCCAGAGAGCACAGAAGTCGTGATAGGGGGATTCTGCAAGGAAAACCAACACCAGCAATGCAACAACAGTGGATTTCCAGACCTGAGTACCTGTAAGACAAGGGGACCAAGTCCAAGAGTCGCGACAGTGTCGAGAGTGGGCAGGAGCCCAGGAAATGCCAGCTGAGGGTGCAAGGAAGCTGCCATGGATGGAAGAAGCTTGGTATTTTGCAAGAACGAAGAGAACTAGGAACTTCCCCTTTGGAGAATGGATGTCCCACGTCGTGAAGAAGCTTGCGGAGGTGTTCCCATGCAGAAAGACTGCAAACAAGCCTTGCTAGTTGCAAGGGTTGCGGTTAGAGTTTTTGGATGCTGCTGTGGCCCAGGAGGGACCAGGATGTCGCCACTTAGATGAGGAGGAAGAGGGGGCACCCACCAAGTTAGGGAGCCCTCGCAGAAACAGGCAGCACCCGGAGAAGTACCTGAAGGGGCACTTGGAAGAAGAGTGAACTGGAGTCCATGCAAAGTCACGAAAGGGAGTTCCACGACGCCGGAGGACAACTCAGAAGGTTGTGCACTGCAGGTTAGAATGTCAGGGACCCAGGCTTGGCTGTACATGAAGGAAATCCTGGAAGAGTGCACAGGAGCCGGAGCAGCTGCAAATCACGCGGTACCCAGCAATGCAGTCTAGCGTGGGAAGGCAAGGACTTACCTCCACCAAACTTGGACTAAAGAGTCACTGGACTGTGGGAGTCACTTGGACAGAGTTGCTGACTTCCAGGGACCACACTTGTCGTGCTGAGAGGGGACCCAGAGGACCAGTGATGCAGTCTTTTATTGCCTGCGGTTGCAGGGGGAAGATTCCGTCGACCCACTGGAGATTTATTCAGAGCTCCTGGTGCAGAAAGGAGGCAGGCTACCCCCAGAGCATGCACCACCAGGAAACAGTTGAGAAAACCGGCAGGATAAATCGATACAAGGTTGCTAGTAGTCGTCTGGCTACTTTGTTGCGGTTTTGCAGGCGTCCTGAGCAGTCAGCGATCGATCCTTTACCAGAAGGTGAAGAGGGAGATGCAGAGGAACTCTGGTGAGCTCTTGCAATCGTTATCTGAAGAATTCCCCAAAGCAGAGACCCTAAATAGCCAGAAAAGGAGGTTTGGCTACCTAGGAAGAAGGATTGGCTACTAAGCGAGCTAAGAGCCTATCAGAAGGAGTCTCTAACGTCACCTGCTGACACTGGCCACTCAGAGCAGTCCAGTGTGCCAGCAACACCTCTGTTTCCAAGATGGCAGAGGTCTGGGGCACACTGGAGGAGCTCTGGGCACCTCCCCTGGGAGGTGCATGTCAGGGGAGTGGTCACTCCCCTTTCCTTTGTCCAGTTTCGCGCCAGAGCAGGGCTTGGGGGATCCCTGAACCGGTGTAGACTGGCTTATGCAGAGATGGGCAGCATCTGTGCCCATCAAAGCATTTCCAGAGGCTGGGGGAGGCTACTCCTCCCCAGTCTTCACACCTATTTCCAAAGGGAGAGGGTGTTACACCCTCTCTCAGAGGAAATCCTTTGTTCTGCCTTTCTGGGCCAGGGCTGCCTGAACCCCAGGGGGGCAGAAACCTGTTTGAGGGGTTGGCAGCAGCAGCTGCAGTGCAAACCATGGAAAGGCAGTTTGGCAGTACCCAGGTTCTGTGCTAGAGACCCGGGGGATCATGGAATTGTCTCCCCAATGCCAGAATGGCATTGAGGTGACAATTCCATGATCTTAGACATGTTACATGGCCATGTTCGGAGTTACCATTGTGACGCTATACATAGGTAGTGACCTATGTATAGTGCACGCGTGTAATGGTGTCCCCGCAATCACAAAGTCCGGGGAATTTGCCCTGAACGATGTGGGGGCACCTTGGCTAGTGCCACGGTGCCCACACACTGTGGGGCATATTTATACTCCGTTTGCGCCGAATTTGCGTCGTTTTTTTCGACGCAAATTCGACGCAAAACTAACTCCATATTTATACTTTGGCGTTAGACGCGTCTAGCGCCAAAGTTCATGGAGTTAGCGTCATTTTTTGGCGTGAACACCTTCCTTGCGTTAATGAGATGCAAGGTAGGCGTTCCCGTCTAAAAAATGACTCCCAGGCATGTGCGTGGTATTTATACTCCCGGGCAAAAATGACGCCCGGGAGTGGGCGGGGCAAAAAAACCCGCATTTGCGCCTGAATTTAACGCCTGGGTCAGGGCAGGCGTTAAGGGACCTGTGGGCTCAGAATGAGCCCAGAGGTGCCCTCCCCTGCCCCCAGGGACACCCCCTGCCACCCTTGCCCACCCCAGGAGGACACCCAAGGATGGAGGGACCCACCCCAGGGACATTAAGGTAAGTTCCGGTAAGTATTTTTTTTTATTTTTTTTTGTGGCATAGGGGGGCCTGATTTGTGCCCCCCTACATGCCACTATGCCCAATGACCATGCCCAGGGGACAGAAGTCCCCTGGGCATGGCCATTGGGCAAGGGGGCATGACTCCTGTCTTTGCTAAGACAGGAGTCATGTTAATGGGGGATGGGCGTCGTAAAAAAATGGCGCAAATCGGGTTGAGGCGATTTTTTTGACTCAACCTGACTTGCCCCATTTTGAGATGCCCATACGCCATTTTCCCCTACGCCGGCGCTGCCTGGTGTACGTGGTTTTTTTTCACGCACACCAGGCAGCGCCGGTCGGCTAACGCCGGCTAACGCCATTCTATAAATACGGCGCCCGCATGGCGCTTCATAATGGCGTTAGACGGCGCTAATCTTTTTGACGCTAAACTGCGTTAGCGCAGTTTAGCGTTAAAAAGTATAAATACGGGCCTAAGTAACTTTGCACCCAACCTTCAACAGGTGAAGGTTAGACATATAGGTGACTTATAAGTTACTTAAGTGCAGTGGTAAATGGCTGTGAAATAACGTGGACATTATTTCACTCAGGCTGCACTGGCAGGCCTGTGTAAGAATTGTCAGATCTCCCTATGGGTGGCAAAAGAAATGCTGCAGCCCATAGGGATCTCCTAGAACCCCAATACCCTGGGTACCTCAGTACCATATACTAGGGAATTATATGGGTGTTCCAGTATGCCAATGTGAATTGGTAAAATTGGTCACTAGCCTGTTAGTGACTATTTGTAAAACAGAGAGAGCATAACCACTGAGGCTCTGGTTAGCAGAGCCTCAGTGAAACAGTTAGGCATCACACAGGGAACATATGCATATAGGCCACAAACTTATGAGCTTTGGGGTCCTGGCTAGCAGGGTCCCAGTGGTACATAACAAACATACTGACAACATAGGGTTTTCACTATGAGCACTGGGCCCTGGCTAGCAGGATCCCAGTGAGACAGTGAAAACACCCTGACATATACTCACAAACAGGCCAAATGTGGGGGTAACAAGGCTAGAAAGAGGCTACTTTCTCACACTTACCATACCTGACAACCACCCCTAACCAATCACACCTAACCTACATACCTCCATACCATGCCTCCCTATCATACCTACCTATTACAGCCAACACCATCCATGCATGACATTCACCTGTGCTAGGTGTTGGGATGTTGAGCACAGGTCCTGGTGCCCAAATTCCCCACAGGTCCTGACCAGTAGGCCAAGCCCTGTACCCAACCGCAGTGCACAAAATAACCCCACAAAGCGCACAGCTGACTCTGTGATGTTACAATATAAAAAGTATAATTTTAAGTAAGGTCGACCTACTGACTTTATCAACTATAAAAAGTGAGCCTGTTGGCTTTATGAAGGTGTTGGTAAAACAACATTTATAGAAAGTAGCCCTATTGTCTTCAGTAAAACATCTATAATATTCATCATCAAAATGAATATTTCATTAATTGACATAGTGCAATGTTTACTAAAAGTAGTTACCTTAAACACTTGAAGAAACTTGTATTAAAAAACATTAACATTTTTTGAGTCTTTCTTTTAACATTTATCAGCCAATAAAATTCAGCCATAAAAACAACCACCAGAGGACCCTATTGTCCAGCTGAAGAGCATGGACTTCCACTTAGGAGAGCTTTAAAAAATATGGTTTAAACATCAAATTTTAAACTATAAACAAAGTGAAGTTCGCCAGGTATAGTTAAGTGAAGTGGACAGTCAGGATTTTTCAGATGTCATCAGTGATTTTATCAATGATGCCATAGAACAGGTCATGAGTAATGCAATATGTGAAGTCATAAGCAGTGCATCATGAGGGTGCAAATCATAGTTACTTCAGTTAAATAATCAGTGAATGTCGCTGTTTATTTTATTTTAAAATTATCTTCACCCATATCTCCACATACATGTGCAAAGTAACTGGAAGTGACTTCACACTTGTCAATCAAGTATTGTAGTGGGATTTACAATCCAATGCATATTGCAATTTGAATTGAACTATGATAACCCACTTTACATGAAAGGGGCATTCTGTGGATGGGGGGGGAGCAGCCCCATGCAGCCACATGTGTTTTGGCACAAACCCCTGTCTAGAAAGAACTGTGGACAGGGATGTGCCCCAAAAACCCGCACCACCCCCGTGAGATAAGGGGAAATGTTCTAATTCCTGCTTTTATTTTTGTTTAACTTTTTGCATTTGTGAGGCATTCTACAGTACTAATACAAAGCGTAAATCAAAACTCAAATATCCTAATTTTCGTTGATTTAGAATGCATGAGAGCATAATAGGTTGAATAGAAACACAGGATTCCAACCTCTGACCTTCAGGTTACACACAGGTTACACATCTCCTTAAATGATCCATTATGCCCTTACAGAAAATGGTCGTCATCATACTTGCTTTGAAAGTTACAGTCTTAGTTCTGCTCCTCAGTCTTCCAATCTATGCCGACTCAGCTTAGACTTCTATCAAGTGCAAGTACCCTCTTTGGGGACACAGAATTACAACACAAAACACACATCACATCTTTAATTTCAAATAAAGAAGATTTTCGCTATTTAAAAACTAGCCCAACTGGATTTCATTGTGCTTTAGGTGCCACTTTTATTAAACTTTAACATGTTTGCTTTTTGACACATTTCTATGTGTAAACACTCAGCCACACAGTGGAAACGAAATGCAAGTTCTTTATTGATTCAAGAACTCACCTGCTTTTCCAATGTGAACGTTTCACAGAAGGGCAGAAGAACCTGTCAGCGGAAGAAAATGTAACTTTGTAATGCCCGTTGGCACAATCTCTGGCGGTTTGAAAGGTGCTTGTGATCAACGCTAACCACCTACATAGAATTTCTGAACAGTAAAGCACCTCAGTAAGTCCAGCAGAATTGAGGCGGAGTAGTTCTGTCACATGACATAAGCATTTGAAAGCTCAGCTTGTCAGGACGAAGTCCTTCTCACATAGGGTATTTGCCCGGACAGACCTGGTTTTTCAAGGACTATCCTGGCATCTTGACGCTTTATCACTGTGCTGTGAAGGCTCAGATTTACACCAGCCAAACAGTCGCCTGCTGAGCTGTCTAGCTACTCATTCATGCAGCACAGCAAGATGTAATCATTCTCTACGTAGCCCAGGGTCGGGCTGGCCTATAGGGCAATCGAGGAGTTCCGCTTGGGCTGGTCTAACAGATCAGTAATGGGACATTTTATAGCAGTTGTGGGCCTGTTCTATAGTGAGATGTGTCGATTTTTACCGTTGGTTGGTTTCCCTGACATTACTTCAAGTGTTGCCTGCAACAAGCACAAATCTATGCAGTCTCCTATATCTTGCATAGTACCCATACAGCATCTAATTTCAAGATGAAACTAACCAGAATTGCAACTGTGGGCCACTTAAATATTAGCTGCAAGTTTGCTAATGGGGGCCACTTTTGCTTTGTTACCTAGGCCGATATTGTGCCCCATTGCGACCCTGATGGCGCCCATGGTCCAGGGCCCAAGACTGGGATGACAATCCCCCTGCCCTTGGAACAAAGCTTTGAAGAAGACTTGAATACATTTTTTATAGATACATATACACAAAGAGAGAGATAGAGAGAGGGTGATATCTACAGGGACAGACATTAAAATATGGCCACCGTAGCTAAAAACTTGAAGCGCTGGGGAAGTGTTGGCTCACATTTGCTGTGCGTCTAAAAGGCCAGGAGATCTTGGGCAGAGTGTCAATTTTAGAAAAGTGAGCTACACGCTGCCAGCCTGTGACAATCGAGGAGACGCAGAGAATAGAATGCCTAGACTAAGAAACCATTTGTCATCTGCTGCAATCTTCATAACAGCCTAGAGTACTCTGACATCAAAAACATCCAATCATGCCATACCTGTAGAGAACTCGTCTCAGGACTACCAGCCTGTCAGATGCACAGGTTTGTCTGACATGAAAGGGATTTTTACTCCCATTAAAAAGGTTTTTGATTGTTAGGTCACTGTGGAGGTCATAAATACTGCCCAAGCACAACTCTCAGTTCATATGCTTAGGCTATCAATGCACAAACCGTCTTGCGCAGTCTTACACGAGATGCGATTCACGCTGTTGCCAACTTTATCCTCCTTTCAGTTCACAATGCCTCTAATAAATGTATGAACCTTTTCAGCTCAGTCAGCCTTTGATATTCAGACTCACCTGACATTCAATGACGTGCCTAGTCAGTGCTTAATTAGATCTGGTAGTTGCTGGTGGGGAGAACCTACACTTTTTGGGACCCGCGCTTATTTTCCCTCAAAACGCATTTCCCCAGAGCATGAGAGAGAAAAACACACACGGGATGGAAAGAGGAAGGGGGAGCCGGAAAAACCGTCACCAAGGGAGTAAGTAGTAAGCTATAAGAGTGACATAAAGGGGCATGGGGTGACTGGCAGTGGACTTAATATTTTAATATTAAATATTCTGCGCGTTAACATTTAAAAACGCAGGACGCATCTTCTGAGCAGCGCTGTGGCATTGACATTTATTATTTTAGAAATTAAGCATTGCATGCCCTAATCTGACTGCAGGTATAGTCCCATGTGATTTCGATAGACTAGCTGTACCTATGACATAAGACTGACCAGTCTTCAACCATATAGGTCTTTCAGGCATACCGGCACCACAAGCATGCGGCTGACACTCTTCCAATACTTCCGTTACTAATCTTCAGCCAGGCATGTTTCTAATCTTCGTCAAGGCATGTTGGCTTTTCAGACATATGCCCCTGACAAGTTATTCACTCTGTTCAAGCCTCATTGTCCTTCTCAGAGAAAATCCCAAGATAAACAAGTCTTGGTGACATTCAACAGGAACTGCAGAAGGGAGAGAGTCCCTTGAGAGATGTGAGGCTCCCTAAGACATAGGGGCAGATTTATGGAAAGTGGCCTCCACCGAGTGCAGCGCCACTTTCCCTGCACCCCTTAGCACCCCCTACTGCCACAATGTGTGCGCCATATTTGAAATATGGTGAAGCATGGTGCAGGGTAGGGGGGCAATAGCGTCATTTCTCGTTACGCTATTGATGTACTCTGCAGGAGGAGCGCCAAAATATTGGCACTACTCTTGCAGAGTACATAGGAGCCCATTCCAAAGAATGGAAGCCCCCTTTTAATGCCTCTTGAGCAGGCGTTAAAAGTGCCGTAAAAAATGGAGCAAGGAAATCCCATAGATTTCCTTGCGCCATTTTTCCTGCTCCCCTAATGGGGGAATGCCCCCTTTGCATACATTATGCCTGGCGCAGGCATAATGTGGTTCAAAGGGTTACAGAGTGGCGCAATGCATGCATTGTGCCACTCTGTAAATACGGCGCAGGGATTTCGGCATCTTTGGGCCACATTAGTGTCAAAAATATTTATGTTAATGTGGTGCAAGGTGGCGCTAGGGGACTATAAGTATGTCCCATAGTTTGTCAAACTCCAAAACTCAAACAGGAGAGAAAGGGTGAATTAATCAACCAATTGTATGTAACCCAGAAAATGCAGTATGTCACGCGATTTATAGAAAGGAGTGGCTAAAGGAAACATAAGTAATAGTTTAATTTATTTGTAAACACCTGTTTTGTACTGTGTCTCCCTGTACATCTAGAGCAGCCATACCTATTCCTCTACTATTGAATAAATGAAGTGTGAACGAGAATCTGCCTCCCATTATCATCAAAACACCATGAAGTCCAGCACAGGCTGGGTCTTTTAATAAACTACAATAGAATCTACCAACACCAAAACATAAAAGCAGTATAGATTTAGGAGACATGGGGCCGGCTTTAGGGCAGTGCGAGCAGTGAGGCCGCAGGGGTGATGACCTGGATTTGGGGGAGCTGACCTCAGGGTGGCGCAGTGTTTAGCAATAACTCACGAAACTTGCTATTTAAAAGCACCTGATGAAAAGTTGTGCGTCCAGCATTCAGGAAGCAATTCAAATGTCAAGATACCTCTTGTGATTAATGTTCCTGCTAGGGAGAAAGATGGGAGTTTTGTCTAGCAGCAGCTTTTTTCACCATAAAGTAGCATAGAGGGTTAAAATGCCTACTGCAAAGAACAGAAGTATATTTTATGTGGCTAGGTGAGTGGATTAGTAAAGTCAGCCTTTACAAGCGCTTTAAAACAAATGGATGTATGTGAAATGTGGGCTATGGAGAGATGAGGAGCTAATTTGCAAGGTGATAGTGAGAGGATCCAAAGAGTTGATCATGGGGTGTGAGGGTGCAAAAAAGACTGTCACATAGGGCGCCACCAGCACTAAAGCAGGCCCTTAGCTATATTTGTCCCAAAAAAAGGTGGGAAGCCAAGCACTTAAAAGTAACACTACCCACATTTCTTTCTTCATACCCTAGAGTTTTTAAATGGATGGGCATGAAAATCCGTAGTATGAGAAAACAGTGAATTCAAACAAGCAGCACTAATTGACAGTCTACTCCGGGTATGCTGCAATCACACAATGCAATGAAAAGAAATGCGAACTTTTTAAATAGCTATTAGAAATCATAGGAAAAGAGTGGCACATTGTGAACAGTCAATCTACTTCCACACTGAAACACACGTTTTTCCACTAAACACTGTTACCTGATACGACTGCAGCCAAAGGAAGGCGAGAACAGGAAGGCAGCTGCTTGTTACCCAATGCATTTTGATCCTACGCACACCTTCCTTGTCCAGCGAATACCTCATACGCCTGTTGTGCTGAGCAAGTTATAAATCAGATGACTTCGAAAAACGCCCGTAACTGCATGCACAAGAACCAAAAACAGGCATAGCCCACAAAACAAAATGAAAAGCTACAAAGTGAATCACTGAAACAATCAACAAGGTTAATTTTGTTGAGCAGTGCCATGTACTGCAGTGATGCCAACCAGACGTAGGCAGAACTGGAGAAAAGACGTTGACAGACAGAGCATTTGCCTGTGGCTATGTACAAACACAATAAAACAGAGATTTGGCACATATATGACCATCCCAAACTAAGTATGCATAAGAGCTATTACTGGAACTAGGTTTTGCTTACATTCCCCGCCTTAAGGGTGAAATCAATCTGCTTGTGAAGTGTGATGTAAGGAAAGACCACTGGTGATAAGAAGGTGCTGTCCCTAAAAGTTAAAAGCTGTCCTCTGCATCAATGATTGTTGAGAATCCAGCCAAGGCTATTTGCCAGAAAAGAAGCATCTCCCTGCTTACTCCATCTAGCCCATCTGTTGACCCAGATGACCAGTGTGAATTGGCCATCTCAACAACTACTTCAAAGTTGCTCGCAAAACAGGCGGCTAGCTGAAATGTTTTTCCTACTGCACAATTCAGAGATTTAAATCGTTTAGTTGTTCTTCAATCTATGACTCCAGAAATAACAATTATGTCCATAACTGTCCACAATTCCATAACAGAGGATGGTTGTGCCAGAAGGTGATTGCAAATCCCTGCTCCGTATATTTCGTACTGGATTTGTCCTAAAGATGTCAGGCGGGTTATAAGTATACAGGCAGCACAGTGATGCAGAGTTGTGCGCACCAGACCAGCAACCTGACCTGTCATGCTTTTATAAGCTGCTCCACAATAAACTACATCAGTCAGATTGCCATAACAGATGACCTACTATTCGATGTCAGTGGGGTGCAGTGGTGCAAGTGCAACCAACTACAACTTGAGGAATCTACCAGATATAGCACCACTTGCATAGCACATTGGGCTTATAAAAGTACATGAGTTATTTTTTATCTTATTTATAGCTACAAAAGTGTTCCAGATTCCTTCAAAGAAACCCTTACTGAGCTCAAGAATGTAATGATTCTCAGTGATGATATATTAGTTTATGAAAGAATACCTGAATCCGACTACAGCCTGAAGTCAGTGGTTCAGAGACTCTCAGACTGGTTTGACAACTCACAAAACCATTTCAATTGTTCAGATATATCTCCTTCAATAAGGATGACCTGGCAGACACAAAACTGAAAGACCACCACAAACCATCATTAATGTGCTAAAAGTCTTTTGTATTGCCAACTATTGGACCTGACAACCTTAGGGTGGTCATCCCCCAACTTTTTGCCTGTCTCCATCCACTTTTCTGACACTGTTTTTTCTAGTTTTAGGACCTGGTAACATTGGTTCATACCCAATTCGCATATCTGATCTACTTGTAAGGCCCTAGTAAAGTGCACTACATGTGCCTACGGAAGGCCTGTAGATTGAAAGCTACTAATGGGCCTGCAGCACTGGTTGTGCCACCCACATAAGTAGACCCTTAACCATGTCTCAGGCCTGCCACTGCAAGACCTGTGTGTGCAGTTTCACTGCCACTTCGACTTGCTATTTAAAAGTACTTGCCAAGCCCTAAACTCCCCTATTTCCTACACACAAGTCACCCCTAAGGGAAGCCCTAGATAACCCATAGGGCAAGGTGCTATGTAGTTAAAAGGCAGGACATGTACATGCGTGGTTTATATGTTCTGGTAGTGGAAAACGCCTTAATTGGTTTTCCACTACTGTGAGGTCTTTTCCTTTCATAAGCTAGCATTAGGGCTACCTTCATATACTGTATGAGTGGTAGATTCTGATCAGAAATGAGTAACCAGGTCATATCTAGTATAGCCAGAATGGTAATACAAAGTCTGTTTACTGGTGAGGTTGGATTTTATATTAGTATTTTAGAAATGCCACTTTTAGAAAGTGAGCCTTTCTCTGCACTTAAAATCCATCTGTGCCTTACAGTCTGTCTCCAATCCACGTCTGGGCTGGGTTGGTTGACAGCTCCCTTGTATATTGCACACAGACAACCACAAACACAGGATACTCAGTCACACCTGCACTCATCTGCATACTGAATGGGTCTTCCTGAGCTGGGAGGGTGGAGGGCTGACACTTACCTTTCAAAGGCTAGTGACCTGCCCTCACACAATGGACTGCCAAACCCCCTACTGGGACCCTAGCAGACAGACCTGTACTGAAAGGGAACGTTGTACACTTCAAAACCACTCTTTGAAGTCTCCCCCACTTCAAAGGTATTTTTGGGTATATAAACTGGGTCCTTGACCCCACCAAATCACACACTTGTGGACCTGGATCTGAACCTGCAACCTGTCAAGAGGAACTGCTTGGCTGCCCAAATAACTCATCTGGGCTGCTTTGTTGAGAAAGACTACTGCCCTGCTGTTGGTTTGCTGCCCTGCTGCCCTCTGACTTTGCTGAAAAGTTCTCTCCAAGGGCTTGGCTTGAGCTTCCTCCTGTTTTCTGAAGTCTCAGGGCCAAAAAGACTTAGGCCCTCATTACCAGCCTGGGGGTCAGTGATAAGGAGGCGGTAATACCACCAACAGGCCGATGGTAACAAAAATTGAATTATGACCACGGCCGAAACCGCTCAGACAGACAGCGACTTTAACACACCGACAGCCATGGCGGTAACAACAAACACCATGGCGGTAACCGCCAACAGCCAGGAGGAAGACAAAGTACCGCCCACACTATTACGATAGGCCTATCTGCCCCCTTTTCCGGGGCGGTACCAACGACATCAAAAGCACGGCGAAAACAGAACACAGAAGCCAAAGGACTGACCTCTGGAGACTCAGGGAACAACCACGACGCCATGAAGCCCGAGTTGCACATATTCCCCATGCTCGTCTACCTTTTCCTGCATTATGAACACCAACACAGGTGAAGACGGCCATGGAGAGTACCGCCACCTACCACACAAGGGCGGGGGGGAAGGAGAGTGACACACACACGCAACACCCCCACCCCCAACACCCACACACAACCAGATGCAGTAACATTACATATACACCCTGTACACCTCAGGAATAATGCAAGGACAAAATGATTTGAAGAAAGTGAGTGTAATATGATGAAATAACATGAATAAGTGCATCAAAATGTAAACGTATATTCATATTTGCAAATGTAGGGACACTGCCCAGTCCTCAATGTCCGTGGGCCACAGGGCCACATCACATAGGCCAAGGCCCCACCTCACTCCTGCAACAACACAGAGAGAACACTGAAGCCACAGTCTCTCTCGAGGGAGGTTTGCCCACTGCTTGGTCCTGGGGAGTGCAAGGCCACAGTCTCTCTAGTGGGTGGTTTGCCCACTGCTTGGTCCTGGGGAGTGCAAGGCCACAGTTTCTCAAGTGGATGGCTTCTCCACTGGTTCTGGAGGGGGCCTTGTGCCCAGTGTGCTTTATCCTGGGAAGGATGGGGTGAGTGGATGGCTTCTCTACTGGTTCTGGGGGGGGGCCTTGTGCCCAGTGTGCTTCATCCTTGGAAGGATGGGGTGAGTAGATGGCTTCTTCCACTGGTTCTGGAGGGGGCCTTGTGCCCAATGTGCTTCATCCTGGGAAGGATGGGGTGAGTGGATGGCTTCTCCACTGGTTCTGGAGGGGACCTTGTGCACAGTGATGCAGCTCTTGGGGACTGCAACGTCACAGTCTCTCACCTGGGTGTCAGACCCACAGGTTTTGCAGGGGCCAGGACGCACAACAGCCCATGGAGGCAGGACTACACACTGTCTACCGGAAGTGACGGCTGCTCAGTAGTGAGAGTGGCGGGGCTGGTGTCAGTGCTAGCAGTGGTAGGAGGAGGCTCCAGCCCATCCCCTGAAGCCTCAGATGGGTGCCCACTGGGGCTGCTGATAGTGGTGCTGGTGGCGGTGCTGGTGGCGGTGCTGGCAGTGGTGGGGGGGAGGCTTCAGCTCTTCCCCTGTAGCCTCGGACGGCTGCCCACTGGGAATACTGCTGGCAGTGGTGCTGGTGGTGGTTCTGGTGGCGGTGCTGGCGGCAGTGCTGGCAGTGGTGGGGGAGGCTCCAGCTCTTCCCCTGCAGCCTCGGACGGCTGCCCACTGGGGCTGCTGCTGCTGGCAGTGGTGCTGGTGGCAGTATATTGGAGCACTATAGTCATCCCCTTGTGGCTGCTGTGATGCCCCCAAGCACCCATCCAGCTCCGGAGAGGCCACCGCCAGTATGCAGGCCATCAGGGGGTCAGGGTTCGAGGGGCACCCCTTCCTCTTTGGGAGGCCATCCCCAGCTGTGCCTCTGCCGTCTTCCATGCCCAGTGTCTCAGGCCCTCCCACCGTTTCCGACAGTGGGTGCTCTGCCTTCTGTAGACCCCCAGCGTCTGCACGTCCTTGACGATGGCACACCATATACCCATTTTTTGATGGGCACTGACCTACAGAGAAATACACATAGGAAAAGATATCAGTCGGACCATCCTACCTGTTACACTTATGGCCCACCATAGACCTCACATCCCCTTACACACAGACATTGCCCACCATACATGCAGCACGCTGCCCAGGGCCCTTCCACCAATATCTCCTAAACAAGGCCTTCACACAAACCACTCCATGCATTCATGCCCCATGCATCGTGCTCACAGTATGCTCACCTTTTGGTCTGGAGGCCCATAGAGCATTTGGTACTGGGGTAGGACCCCATCAACCAGTCTCTTCAACTCCGCAGTGGTGAAGGCAGGGGTCCTTTACCCAGTGACATGAGCCATGGTCGGTTCCAGACACAGGTCACAACAGCACTTGCAGTGTAGGTCCTCTGCTGTTGAAGGTTAGGTAGCAAGTGAGTGAACAGATAGAAAATAAGGGTCACGTCCGCGGTGGTGCGTACTGTCACCACAGGCGTACATCACCATTGGCCACTGTAACTCATAGGGCCCAATGGTATCCAATGAGGAGTTGCACGGCGGTTCTCGACCACCTCCCGCAATGGCACACAACGTCAGCAGAATTACCTCATTTCACATATCCCTCCATACAGGACAGGCAGATGCCATTTCAGTGGAGGGGCAGGCCATGGCACCTAACTGCGTCACAGAACACATCAGCACCATTTGTGCCTATCCAACAATATACTGTTACAGTCACAACATGCAATGCAGTGTAGTGTTTGGAAATATGGAATACTGACCAGCTGCTCACCGTTTGCCCACTGGATTGCAACCGCTGCGGATGATCAAGAGATGGAGACACCCCCCGTGTAAAGGCCCCTGGTGGACTTCGCAACAATGGAGGACAGGCACAATATTCTCACCTACAGACTGGACAGGGCCACAACCACAGAGCTGTGTGCCCAATTGGAGCCTGACCGGATATCTGCTACCCGTCAGCCCACCAAGATCTTCCTTCTTGTGCAAGTGCTCTCAGTGCTCCATTTCCAGGCAAGTGGCTCCTTCCAAGTGACAGTGGGCTTGGCAGCAGGAATGTCTCAGCCAATGTTCTCAATAGTGCTAAACAGAGTGTTGCCTGCCCTGATTAAATACATGCGCAGCTACATCGTTTCCCGCCAGGTAGAAGATTTGGCCACAGTGAAAGCTGATTTTTATGCAATGGGACATATCCACAACATTATTGGGCCAATAGATGGTACACATGTTGCATTTGTCCCCCCCCTGGAGAAATGAACAGGTGTTCAGAAATCAAAAGAGCTTTCACTCCATGAATGTGCAGATAGTGTGCCTGGCAGACCAGTACATCTTCCATGTCAATGCTAAGTATCCTGGGTCTGTGCATGATGCCTTTATCCTGAGGAATAGCAGCATACCATATGTGATGGCTCAACTCAAGAGGCACTGGGTGTGGCTAATAGGTGAGCCCTGGTTCCCAGCCATTAGGTGTTGGTGTATGGGTATGGTGTGGGCCCTAAGGGTTAGTGTGTGTCCAACAGTTGTCCCTCGATATTTGCAGGTGCACTGGTTACCCCAACCTCTCATGGCTACTGACCCCTGAGAGGAATCCCAGGACAAGGGCAAAAGGACGTTACAATGAGGCACATGGGCAAACAAGAAGAGTTATAGAAAGGACGTTCGGCCTCCTGAAGGCCAGGTTTCGTTGCCTTCATCTAATTGGTGGATCCCTGTACTACTCACCCAAGAAGGTGTGTCAGATCATCGTGGCATGCTGTATGTTGCACAACCTTGCCTTATGTCACCAGGTGCCTTTTCTGCAGGAGGATGAGGCAGGAGATGGGAGTGTGGCAGCAATGGAACCTGTGGACAGTAAAGATGAGGAGGCAGAGGATGAGGACAACAGAAGAGCAATAATACGACAATTCTTCCAATGACACACATGTAAGACACTTTAATTTCACTTTACATGGACAGTTTTGTGTTTGATATTGTCACTGGTCGGCTGAGAGTCCCAATTCCATGGCCAATTACTGTACCCTTTGCCATCTCTATTTTCAGATATTTGTGCCCCACTATCGCTCCTGGTGTGTCCAACTACAGGTCATTCCTATGTATACATTACTGCACAGTTGTATTGCAGTGTTTAAAGCATGTTAAACAAATACACAGTTAAATCATTTGACAGACTCCATACTTGTATTTATTCAAATGGTGTTTATTTAAGTGATAATAACGTAGAGGGGGGTGTGCAATGGGCTGGGGTGATGGTGGAGGAATATCCAGGATAGAGTCCAGTCTATTTGTATCACAGGTGCATTGTCCAAGGGCGCATAGGAAGTGGAGCAATGGCAGTTCAAGGTGGACAGGGTGACAGAGTGGGACACAAGGGTGACAATCAGGAGTCCTATTTCCTGGTGGGGGTCTTGGCAATAGTCTCTGGCTTCTGTCTGGATCACAGGGACATTTTGCGGGGTGGTTCTCCTTCTGCAGGGGGTGGGGTGCTGGTGGCTTGTTGTTCCTGTGGCGGGGCCTCCTGTACATTAGCAGCAGCGAAGATGGAAGGCTGTTCATCGGTTTGGCCAGTGTCAGGGGCCCGGTGGTGTGCCATTGCCTCCCTCATGGTGTTGGCCATGTCTGCCAGCACCCCTGCAATGGTGACCAGGGGGGTGTTGATGTCCTTCAAGTCCTCCCTGATCCCCAGGTACTATCCCTCCTGCAGCCGCTGGGTCTCCTGTAACTTGTCCAGCATCTGGCCCATCGTCTCCTGGGAATGGTGGAATGCTCCTAGGATGTTGGTGAGTGCCTCCTGTAGAGTCTGTTATCTGGGCCTGTCCTCCCCCTGTGGCACAGCAGTCCTCCCAGTGTCCCTGTTGTCCTGTGCCACTGTCCCCTGAACCGTGTGCCCACTGCCACTGACCCCAGGTCCCTGATCGTCCTGTGTTTGTACGGTGGCCTGGGGTCCCTGCAGTGGTGGAAACAATGATGATTGACGTGTCCTGGGGACAGAGGTATGGGCCCACTGGGTGGGTACTGTGCTGGTGTTTCCTGAGGGGGAAAGCTCCGTGGTGGTATGGGACTGTGCTAGGGTTACCGACTGTACGGAGATCCCTGATGGGCCAAGTTGGTCATCCAGATCCAGGCGTCCAGAGCTGCTGTCACCACTGTGGGCCTCTTCTGGGGATGGACTGGATGTTGCTGGCACCTACTCTCCGGTGACGTTGGGTGGGGGACCTGTGGGGATGTAAATGCAGTGTTATTGTTTCTGTGTGTGTCACCTTGTGCATGGCGTGTTGCCCTGTATGGTTATTATTGCCCTGTCAGCGTTGCCTTGTGTGAGTGGTTATTTTGTGGGCTAGGTGATTCTCTCTAGTGTGCATGCTTTAGTGATGGGTGTCCATGCAGGTCTGTGATGGGGGTCCGTGCATTGGTGTTACATGCAGGGCTTGGTATTGGGAGGGGTCGGTTGTGATGGTGAGGTGTGTGGGAGGTGGTGGAGTGATGGGAGTGAGGGAAAGGGTGGTGGTTTGTGATGGCATGCAGGTAGGGGGGTGACAGTAATAGAGAGTTGACTTACCAGATTCCAGTCCTCCTGCTACTCCTGCCAGGCCCTCAGGATGCATGATTGCCAAGACTTGCTCCTCCCATGTTGTTAGTTGTGAGGGAGGAAGTGGGGGTCCACCGCCAGTCCTCTGTCCAGCTATTTGGTGTCTTGCAGCTGTGGAACGCACCTTCCCCCGTAGGTCGTCACACCTCTTCCTGATGTCATCACTTGTTCTGGGTTGTTGTCCCAAGGCATTGACCCTGTCCACGATTCTCTGCCATAACTCCATCTTCCTAGCAATGGATGTCTGCTGCACCTGTAATCCAAATAGTTGTGGCTCTACCCTGATGATTTCCTCCACCATGACCCTTAGCTCCTCCTCTGAGAATCTGGGGTGTTGGTGTGGTGCCACAGGTGTAGTGTGAGTGGTGTGGGTGAGGGTGTGTGGGGTGCTGTTATGGGGCGTATGATGTAAGGTGCATGGATGGTGTATAGGTGATGGTGGTGTGTGGCTGTGGTCTTGTCTGTGGTCTTGCTATCTCTCTTGTGGCAATTGTTTGTAGTCATAAAGGGTTGTGGGTAATGTGGGTGTGTGTTTTATAGTGGTGTGGGGGTGTGGGTGTGATGTGTGTCAGGTGTGTGTTATTCAAATTGTCCAATGTGGTGTTGTTTTGTTTGTGTGTGTGTATTTTGAGCACGGCTGTATGTACCATCAATGGTTTCGCGCCATTGAATGTCCACCGCGGTGATTCTTGGGTCATAATGCTGTGGGTGTAGTTCTGTTGACGTAACGGTGTGGGTTTTGCTACCGCCAGTTTATCACTGACCTTTGGGGTGGCGGAATTGTGTGTGTGGCTGTATAGTGACAGATTGCTATGTGTGGGTCATAATATGGGTAGCGGTAATCCGCTGCGGCGGCGGTAGGTTGGCGACAGTCGGCATGGCGGTAAGCGGTACTTACTGCCAATGTCATAATGAGGGCCTTAATCTCTTTAAGGAACTCCTTGTGTGCCGAATATCATTGCATAGCCTGCCAGAAATGATCTACAGCCTGCCTTGTGATGAGAAAATTGCTGCACAGCCAAACCGGAATGACGCATCCTGACTTCCCAATTGAAGAATCAAAGCAGCATCTGCCTTGCGACCGGAAATTCAATGAACAGCCCTCCAGGAATGATGCACAGCTAAACCGGAACGACGCAGGCCGACTTCCCGAGTAAAGAATCGATGCAGCGCCTGCTGTGCGACAGAAAATTTGGCGCATCACCTCCCGGATAGATGAAACACCTGTGACTTCGCCCCACATGTCCAGGATTTCTACACATCATCCCTGGGCATCAAAAAGATCCCCACATCGCAGTGAAGAATCAAGACTGCACGCCGGAAATCGACGCAAAGCCCCTTGCAGCCTGGAAAGAAACAACGCATCGTCAGTGCTGCACCGGAAAATCCAACACATACCCTGTTTTTCCACACTTCTCCTCCTATACGGTCTATGTGCGTGTTAGTTTTGACGCAAATCAGGTACCTTATGAAACCAAGAGACAACTGTTGATTTCTAAGATTTAAGACTCTTTTTAATCTTGCAAACATGATCTCTCAACTTGTGCCTATTGAATCTTTATCATTTTGACCTTAACTCAACCAGATAATTATCTTATATTTTTCTAAACCTGTGTGGTGTATTTTTGTGGTGTTTTGACTGTGTTGCTGTATAATTTATTGCACAAATACTTTACACATTGTCTTCTATGTTAAGTCTGACTGCTCAGTGCCAAGGTACCAGAGAGTGTACACAGGATAATTTGGATTGTGTGTGACTTACCCTGACTAGGATTGTGGTCCCTATTTGGACAAAGGTGAATGCCTCTGCCAACTAGAGACCCCATTTCTAACATTGTTGATCAGTGGTGAGGATAGGACTTGTGTTTGTGCAGTGACATACAATAGCCACATGTACACTACCTACCCACAGTTTAATGTCAATTTGATAATTCTCTTTTTGCTGCAATTATTTTTCTGCTCGACATTTTAACCCAATCCTAAGTAACATGTCTCTGGCTGGGTCTCAAGGAGGAGCTGGAGGGTTTGACCTAACTAAGCTGGAGACATACACTGTCAGCCAGCAAGGGGACTGGTGTACCTACCCTGGGTGCCTCCAGGAAGGAGGAGTACCAAAAGGCGCTGATGGCCTGGGCAGAAGCCCATTCACAAGAGGATGTTGAGGTGGAGGGGCCAGAAGATGGCTCCCCAGAGGATTTCCCAATAGCAGTGGGGATGACACCCCTGGATTCGTGCCCCCTGCTAAACCAGGGAACAGTGTCTCAAGTGCCTGAACACAGAGGAAAGGAGGGAGGAGAGAGAGTTTAATCTGCAATTGGCAAGGTTAAACATGGAGGCAGAGGAGAGGAAGGCTGAGCGAGAAGTCAAACAAGCTGAGGCTTCAGCTGAGAGGGCCTTGGCTGAAAAGAAAGTACTTCTGGCTCATGAACTGAGTCTAAAGGAGCTGGACCTCAAGTCTAGCCAGTCTGAGTCCAGCACTGATGGTGGCAGCATACATCCAGGACCTGCTGGAGACAAAAAGGTTTGTATGCCCAAAGATGTGGTGCCAAGTTATGTGGTGGGAGATGACATTGACAAATGGTTTGATGCCTATGAAGTTGCACTAAAGGTCCAAGGGTTTCTGAAGAGCAATAGAGGGGCTTGTGGAAATATGTACCAATAATTGGGAGGGACACACTTCTCATATTAGAACCAGAGGACCGTAACATATACTTGCTTATCAAAGCCCTTTTATTTGCCAAGTTTGGACTGACCCCTGAAAAGTATCTCCACACAAATTTGGGTAGACTCTTTTTTTTTCTAGAAAGGCACTGAATGGATGGGTGTGGGGCAGTAAAGTAAATTTATTATGTGAGGTTATTGTCTGTTAGGCAACGACCTTGAGTATACTACCTGGAAGGAGGTAGAGCTAAGGTCTCACATAGAGATGTTAGGTTTGCCTGAGTGGGTCTGCATGACCACAAGGTCCATGGCTGCCCGGGAAGGGAGTCAAGGGTGTCCATAACCTGGAACAATGGCCCAGACAGCTGCCAAGGAAAGGAGCAAGGGGCACAGGAAACTGGTCCCAGAAGTTCCCACTGTGGTTGACAGGGTCCCTGAGCAGGAAGCCCCTGAGCCAACTGGGGAGGACATTGCTGTCCTGGGTAACCTACCTGAGCTTGCTGGCTGGCTGGCTGGCAAGTTGAGGGTGGGCCAACCTTGGAGGAATTCTACCAGGTGCAAAAGGAATGCCCCATTCCTGAGGGTCTGAGGAAACTGGTGAGCAGCAGGTAAAGCCTCTGGCGATCACCATATATATTGGGAGAATTATCACCTCTACAGTGAGCCTAAGGTGCCAGAGGCTGGGGCAGCATGTGTGGGACATTTGGAGCAAGACAAGACCTCTACCAGGCTTGTCACCCACTTTTATTGGCTCTGAATGTGGGTGGCTTCAGATGCATTCTGTAGGTCCTGCCCAACCTGCCAGGCTAGTGGGAAGACAGGAAAAATATTCAAGGCCCCCCTGATCCCGCTCCCCAGCATTGGCACCTCCTTTGAAAGGGTGGGCATTGACGTAATTGGTCCCCTCGACCCCAGGACTGCCTTAAGCAACAGGTTTAACCTGGTTTTGGAGGACCATGCCACCCGCTACCCATAGGCAATCCCTCTGGGAACAGTGACTGCACTGGCGGTGACCAGTGCTCTGATGGCGGCATTTACCCTTGTGGGATTACCAAAGGAGGCACAAACTTCATGTCTGCATACATGAAGTCTATGTGGGATGCATGTGGGGTGACTTACAGGTTCACCATTCCTTACCATCCTCAATCCAATGGTCGTGTGCAGAGATTCAACAAGACCTTGAAAAGCATGATCACAGGCCTCCCTGATGCCATGAGGTCTAAGTGGGACATCCTCTTGCCATGCTTCTCTTTGCTTATAGAGAGGTGTTACAGAAAGGGGTGGGGTTCAGCCCCTTTGAACTTCTTTATGGGTACCCTGTCAGGGGATGTAGGAAAGTACCCTCTTTCTTGGCATGGTTACCTGCTTTTTCTGCCTGATGTCAGTGTGTTTGACTGTGTTCACTGGAATCCTGCTAACCAGGACCGCAGTGATAATGCTCTCTGTAGGAAAGTATCATCTTTCCTGGCATGTTACCCCCATTTTTACATGTATGTCAGTTTGTTTTTCCTGTCTCACTGGGATCCTGCTAGCCAGGACCCCAGTGCTCATAGATGTGGTCTGAATGTGTATACCTTTGTAGTAACTAACTGTGTCACTGAGGCTCTGCTAACCAGAACCTCAGTACTTATGCTCTCTCTGCCTTCAAATCTGTCACTATAGGCTATTGACTACTTTTACCAATTTTTATTGGCACACTGGAACACCCTTATAATTCCCTAGTGTATGGTACCTAGGTTCCCAGGGTATTGGGGTTCCAGGAGATCCCTATGGGCTACAGCATTTCTTTGCCACCCATAGGGAGCTCAGACAAACCTTTACACAGGACTGCCACTGCAGCCGGAGTGAAATAACACACACGTTATTTCACAACCATTTCCACTTCACTTAAGTAACTTATAAGTCACCTATATATCTAACCTTCACTTGCTGAAGGTTAGGTGCAAAGTTACTAAGTGTGAGGGCATCCTTGCACGAGCAAAGGTGCCTCCACATAGTTAAGGGCCATTTCCCCGGACTTTGTGAGTGTGGGGACACCATTACACGTGTGCACTCCATATAGGTCAATACCTACATGTAGCTCCATAATGGTAACTCTGAATATGGCCATGTAACATGTCTAAGATCATGGAATTGTCCCCCCATGCCAGATCTGGCATTGGGGACATAATTCCATGCATCCCTGGGGCACCACTATGAGTCCCGGGTACTGCCAAACCAGCTCTCTGGGGTTTTCTCTGCAGCTACTGCTGCTGCCACCCCACAGACAGGGTTCTGCCCTCCTGGGGTCTGGGCAGCCTAGTCCCAGGAAGGCAGAACAAATAATTTCCTCTGAGAGAGGGTGTTACACCCTCTCCCTTTGGAAATAGGTGTTAAAGGCTGGGAAGAGGTAGCCTCTCCCAGCCTCTGGAAATGCTTTGAAGGGCACAGATGGTGCCCTCCTTGCATAAGCCAGTCTACACTGGTTTACGGAACCCCCAGTCCCTGCTCTGGCGTGAAACTGGACAAAGGAAAGTGGAGTGACCACTCCCCTGTCCATCACCACCCCAGGGGTGGTGCCCGGAGCTCCTCCAGTGTGTCCCAGACCTCTGCCATCTTGTTTCCAGAGGCGTGAGGGCACTCTAGAGGCCTCTGAGTGGCCAGTGCCAGCAGGTGACGTCAGAGATCCCTCCTGATAGGTGCTTACCTGACTAGATGACCAATCCTCCTCTGATGGCTATTTAGGGTCTCTCCACTGGGCTTTTCCTCAGATAATGATTTGCAAGAATTTACCAGAGTTCCTCTGCACCTCTCTCTTCAACTTCTGCCAAGGCTCCACCGCTGACTGCTCCAGGACGCCTGCAAAACTGCAACAAAGTAGCAAGAAGACTACCAGTGACATTGTAGCGCCTAATCCTGTCAGCTTTCTCAACTGTTTCCTGGTGGTGCATGATTTTGGGGCTGCCTGCCTTCATCCTGCACTGGAAGCCACAAAGGAATCTCCTGTGGGTCAACGGAATCTTCTCCCTTCTTCAGCAGGCACCAAACTTCAGAGTCACCGGTACTCTGGGACTCCTCTCATCCTGACGAGCGTGGTCCCTGGAAAGCAGGTGACAGATCCAAGTGACCCAGACTGTCCAGTGGTCCAACTGTCCAAATTTAGAGGAGGTAAATCCTTGCCTCCCCTCTCTAGACAGTAATCTTGTGCGCCGCGTGAGCTGAAACTACAAGGGCTTCTGTGCACATTTCCAAGAAATCCTGCATGCACATCCAAGCCTAGGTCCCCAGCACTCAGTCCTGCGATGCTCAGATCCCTGAGTTGATCTCTTGTGTCGTGGGACCTCCTTTTGCAGTGTTGAGATGACCGCTGTGTTCAGACTTGTTGAACCTGTGTCCAAGGACTTCTGCGGGTGATACCTTCTTGTGCATAGGCTCTCTATGTTGCTGAGGCTCCCCTCTGTCTCCTCTTCCAAGTGGCGATATCCTGGTCCCTCCTGGGCACGAGCAGACCCTTTTTCTCTAACTGTAACTCTTGCAGCTAGCAAGGCTTGTTTGCGGTAGAACACTACTACTCTATTAATAAGAGATAACTGGACCTGGCACAAGGTGTGAGTACCCATGGTACCAACTATAAGCCAGGCCAGCCTCCTACACTCTCTCCCAAAACTCTGTATTTCACCCGCAATTGGCACAGTGGTGCCCCATTTTAAGTCCCTATCATATGGTGCATAGGTACCCAGGGCACTGGGGTTCCAGGGGAGCCCTATGGGCCGCAGCAGATATATTTTGCCACCCATAGGGAGCCCAAGTAAAGGGTTCTGCAGGACTGACAATGAAGCCTGCATGAAAAGGTGCAAGCACCCTTTTACTGCCACTTTTCAATGCACCAGGTCACTTATAAGTCACCCCTATGACAGGCCTTCCAGCCCAGAGTACAGGGTGCCAAGTACCTGTGTGTGAGAGCACCCCTGCTCTGGCAGAGGTGCCCCCACAAACTCCAGGCCCATTTCCCCGGACTTTGTGAGAATGGGGACGCCAATTTACACTGTACTGGACATCGGTCACTACCTATGTCCAACTACTTAATGGGAACTCCGAACCTAGGCATGCTTGGTAGGTATCAAACATGTTGGAATCATACCCCCTTGCTTTTGCAAGCATTGGTTGTATGATCTCATGCACCATGGGTGCTCCTTAGAGGACCCCTAGTATTGCCATATCAGCCTTCTGAGGTTTTCCAGGCAGCACCAGCTGCTGCCACCTCACAGACAGGATTCAGCCCTCCTGTTGCTTGAAAAGCTCATGCCCAGGAAGGCAGAACAAAGGATTTCCTTTGGGAGAGGAGTGTTAAACCCTCTCCCTTTGGAAATAGGTGTTACAGGCTTGGAAGGGATAACTACCCTAAGCCACTGGAAATGCTTTGAAGGGCGCATTTGGTGTCCTCCGTGCATAAACCAGTCTTCACCAGTTCAAGGACCCCCCAGTCCCTGCTCTGGCATGAAACTGAACAAAGGAAAGGGTAGTGACCACTCCTCTGCTCATCCTTACCCCAGGGGTGGTGCTCAGAGCTCCTCTAGAGGGTCCCTGGGTTTTTCCATCTTGGATTCAAGGTTGGAACTCTGGAAGCATCTGAGCGGCCAGTGCCAGTAGGTGACGTCAAAGCCCCCTCCTGATAAGTGATCACCCAGCTAAGTGACCAAATCCCCTTTCAGGGCTATTTAGGGTCTCTCTCTTGGGTGGTTCCACAGATTCGGATTCAAAGACTCCAGCAGGAATCGTCGGCAATCTCCACCTCAACTTCTTACTGAAGAAACTGCATCTGGACTCTTCAGGACCCTACAAGCAGCAACAAAGAAGCAAGATGCCTTCTGCAACATTGTATCTCCAGCTTCTTCCAGCAACTGCAACATTTCCCCAGTCCTGCATCCCCGGAAGAGTGCCTGTCTTTAGCCTGCATCAGAAGGAAGAAGGAATCTCCCTTGGGGTGAAGGAGTCACTCCCCTGCTTCTGCAGGCACCAACTGCAGTGATGACTGGCTGCATGGATCCCCTCTCCTGCTGAGTTGTGTGCATCCTGCATCACAGGTGGTGAACTGAAGTGGTCCCAATGGTCCTCTCTTCCAGCTGTTTAGCTTGGGTGGAGGTAAGCCCTTGCCTGCCCTTGCAGGGCAGTACGCCCGTGCACCATGTCCTTTGCAGCTGCCAAGGCTTGTTGGCATCCTTTCCAAAAGATCTTCAGGCATCTTGAAGCTCCAGTCCCCAGCACTCCTTCCTGCACTGCACAGCTCCCTGAGTGCTTCTTCGGTGGCGTGGGAGCCTTTCTCGTAGTGCTGCATGGGCCTCTTCTGTGACTCTCCTATCCTCATCCTGTGGGACTCCTTTGGGTGCTGCCTGGTCTTCTGTGGGCTCTCTGTGTCGCTGATGGCCCCCTCTGACTCCCCTTACTGGGCAGAGTCCACCTGTTTTTTTCTGGACCCCGGCAGCTCCACTTTCCACTAACTGCTAGTTTTGCATGTGCCAAGGCTTGTTGGCAGAACCCGAAGATGCAACCCAGACTGCAATCTCCCTTCCGGCGTGGGACATCACCTGCATCCTCCAGGAACCCAACCTCGTCTTTTTGGGCACAGTGATGACGCTTCTTATTCACCTGTAGTTCACCTATTGCTTCTTCATTGTGGTAGGTGGGGGCTCCTGCCCCTCCTGGACTTTGTTGTGCTTTTTGGACTTGTGCCCCTTCTTCTCCAGGAATCCACTGTTGGTGTCTTGCATTCTCTTACTCTGATTTTCTCCTGTTTTCCGGTCGCTGGGGTTGGTTGAAGAAATTAATCAGGGGGTACTCCTCATTTATTACCTGACACTCTTTTCTCTGGAACTGGGTCATCCTCACTGTTCATCTGTATCTCCATTCCATCGTTCGAGCAAGTAATCGAGCACATGGTTTTACATAGCAAATCTCTTCCCAATAGGGATATTGGAATTGGTGTACTGTAACTTTGGTTAACCTTCTGACCTATGACCTGTTGAGGAATTATCACCTGCTGCGTTCCATTGGGGCTTGAGGAATTTGAATTTGCTGTCTAAATACCATTTGAACCTGCTGTTGCATTGGCTGCAACTGTGTCATCTGTACACGTGGCATTTGCACCTGCTGCATGGTTTGAACATTTTGCATCTGATTCACATTGTTATGAAAATTTGGATTATGACCTCTCATTCTCGGTCCTCTCATGTTTTGGCACAAATTGATGTCACTTGTTTGCTGAACAACACCTTCCTGTACCATCATCGGACCCTCCTGCTTCCAATGTCCGACCACTCCGCAAGCGTGACAAGGCAACAATCTCTTCATTCCGTGCCCATCATTCTGAGCCACTACAGTACCCAAAGCTGCGACCTCTACCTCTCATCTGATTTTGGAATACCACTTTTCCCTGCTGCTGCTGTGGAAAATTTCTCTGCATCCCTGTTTGTGCCGCTTTAATCTTCATCACCATCGCCTTTTCTTTCTGCGTTCTCTGCTTCAAATCATTCTCATCACTACAGTACTTTGCATACTGCAATACCCCAGCAATCAGCTTTGCTTGCCAGTAAATCAAATGACTCTTAATCATATGGCTAATTTCAGGTCTCAATCCTTCCACAATTCTGAACAAAAACTGAATCATGATTTTCAGTTCAATTGTCTCTGTACCACTGTAATACTTAAACGCCTGCAACAATTTCTCATAATACGCATGTATGGACTCTTTCGCTTCCTGAGCTGTCCTGTCTATGCTCTGCCAGTCAATATTTTTAGGCAAAATTCTCGATTTCAAAAATTCAATCACTTTGTAGTAATATTTCATTACCTCAGGAGATGGCAATGGACATGGTTCTTTTGTCAGCCAATCTATACTCTTGCATACTATCCACTCCATCCACGAATCTGCTGGAACTACTATATCTAATAGAGTATTCAAGTCTTCCCACAGGCATTTTGCAAGTTTCACAAACCAGTCTGTCTGCTGGTACCATTCTACTGGTTTCTCACTCAACCTGAGATTATCATGTGTAAAAGACAGAATGTCACTTTTGTTCCAAGGGACATGAACAAAATTCCTTCTTGGAATCTCTCTCATTGGTAAACTTTTCACCGGATCCTTGCCCTGCTGCACATTTGCGGTAAGATCTGCAGAATCCCTTTTTCATTTAATCCTTTTCTTTACACATCTGCCTTCCCGTTTGTCTAATGCAGTGTCTGGACACTTTGGAGTAACTCTCTAAGGTGTGACTTAATTCCTGCAGATCTCATGTGTTCGAAATCTTTTGTGTCAAAATCTAACATGTAACTCCTTTTCAAATGCTTTCTTTTTTCTATTTCTATGCCGTACTTCTCTGCCAGGTCTGCTAGTCTTTGATGTGCATTGCTCACTTCCTTCATAATTTTTGGGCACAGATATCTCAACTCTGCTTCTGTGTAGGATTCTAGTCTGTTCACACCCATAGTTCCTTCAATGAGTTCACCCACTTCCATCCTTGGTCTTGTATAGTTCAAGTACTCCTCTCCCCTAGGAGCACTCTGTGGAGTATTCAGCTTGTCTAACCATTCAGTCAATTGTTGGGCAGTCAAAGCCTGCAACAAAATGTTGTTGGCCTGGGCATGTGGCATCGGTTGCACAACTACCTCTGGAGACTGCGTTGTCAGCAACTTCAATCTTTGACTAACATCCAACCCTATTACAGTATCCGGAGGAACTCAGAATGGGACAAGGTCAAGCAATGATCTCAATCTGTCAAAGGTCTGTCCCATAGGAGAGACTAATTGGATGTTCTCATTAAGTCCTCCCCTCATTTCATTCTGACTCAAAACTCCCTGTCCACTTGCACTGCTATCTTCTTGTGCAAATAAAGGTACAATTGGGCCAATGGTGACAGGTACAGATGCAGCATCTGGGCTTGGTCTAACACTCAAATTCTGTGGGTGCATAATTCCCATATCCTGGCTTATTAATGCAGTGTCCCTATTAATGGAGTACATTTTGGCACTGCTTGTGACTGCACTTGAGGCAGTAAAAGTGGAGTTGGCTCTGTCTAAACCAATGCAAGCTTCGGGAAAACCTGGCACTACTAAGTTTGTGGCAGTTTCCACAATGGGTACATCAGGGTAAATTCTGTGGACATTCGACTGTGGCACCTGATTTTGTACTAGTGGAGTAATAGGTGTATTAAGACTGCTCTGCATTGGGCTTGGTTTCATATTAGAATTAATCTGCACTGGACTCGTCCTGTTAATCTGTGTCGGAGCTGAAGGGTTTACATTATGCTTGGACCACTCTCTTGTGCTGCATATGGTGGGGGACAATTTCTCAGTAACTGTAAAATAAACTCATCATCGTCTGACTCTTCCTCAAGTGTAAAAGATCTTCTAGACTCTTTTGATCTCCGCTCCCTACTCTTGGAAGGGCTTCTATTTGTCTTTCTAGTTGCTTTCCTTCCTTCTCTCTTGCTGTCCTCTTTAATCGCTGGAAACAATTTGTTCCGCTGTAAAGTCTCGGTTCTCCAAAATCTCCGATCATTGTCCCATCTAGCCTTTACTAGTTTCTTTTCTGCCTTTCCCATTCTTCTCTCAAATTTCTGTTGCTGTTTTTGTCGGGCTACTAACTCCCAGATTGCTAATTCCTCAAACTGTGCTGGTCTTGGAGGGGGTTTCAGATCATACAGCACCCTCCTCAGATTCTCTAAGCTCCTCAAATTAAATGTTCCGTGGGCAGGAAATGCTAAACTCCCATCTTTCTCTGTCACTTTGCACCATTGCTCCAGCCAAAGACATGGCAGGAAATGCTAAACTCCCATCTTTCTCTGTCACTTTGCACCATTGCTCCAGCCAAAGACATGGCACAGCACCCTTTTCCTCGATTACAATGTAAGCTGGTGTACCTTCGGGCCGCAATATCCCCTATACTCATTGTAATATACATATCTCCCATTAAAAAGTACTCTTTAAATCTTTGAAAAATTTACTTCTTACGACCTTTATGTTATTTTAAATCAAATCAGGAAGTGACTTTTAATCCCAGAATTCTCTTCACCAACCTTCTCAACCAATTGTGCTTCACGGTCATGTGCCAATCCGTGCACAACCCTTCTTACTAACCAACCTATCCCAGCGCAGCTCCAATGACATCACACTCACATGTACTATGGCTGACAAGGTCTTGCGGCTTGTGCTCCTAAACTCAGATTCCACTAGACTAATTCAAAATTATTGCGAGCACTAAACAAAATCAAAAAACAATTTGTCCGTTTACTATAGGAAGGGTAACACAATCGCTTTAGAAACTTTACAGATTTTTCACAGATGGTGCTTCACTCTAACAGCTACTCCATCTTTCTCAGTTTCCCTGATTCGCAATCAAAATTTGACCCACAAAGTTTACTCTCAACTGATCAATGGGTCTGTCCTGGTGCGTAAACTGTGCAAGCGCAAAACCTACTTTATTCACACTGCAACTAGAATGCTGAGAACATCCTCAAACAATCATTGGCAAGCTCCAAGGTTCTGGGAAAGTCATTTTAAGTACTTTCTACTTTGTATCATTGAATCTAAAAAATCAAAACTTTCACCAATTTCACCAAATCTGCGAATTACTTGCTACCATCTCAGGGAACACCTGTTAGTCCTCGGTTACTATCTCTGGGGTCAAATACTCTACTACCTATTTCTGGACTTTATGATGAGCTTTTATGGAGACAAACCATGTACCGGGCCTTTACGATGGGCTCTTAAGGAGACTAACCATCAATCTCTGCGACCATCGCTGTTAGCGTCAGACCTTATGAAGTGAACTTATAAGGGGACGCGTGTAGGCTGATGGACCTTTTGACTGCGCTTTGAGTAGTTCCCATTATTTAACCATGTACCAATACAAATCAATAGCAATAACAATCAATGACATCAATAATCAATAGGAGTCAGTAATTTCCACACGCCATGACCTCGCAGCCATGAATAACCACACCTTTATGTAAAAGTTAGAATATTTATTTCCCTATATTAACAATGCTAATGTCACGTAACTTAGGGCCAGATGCATGAAAAAGGCCTTTTGCAAATCAGAAATAGCGATTTTTAAGAAATCGATATTTCTGATTCGCAAAATGCAATGTATCACATTTGCGATTTGGTAATAGCGATTTCTTAAAAATCGCAAATGCTATTACCGAATCGCAAATTGCGATACCGGCCCCCATTCGCACCTAAGGGCCTGTATGCCCATATTTGCGAATTCTTTGCATTTCCAGAAGTGCGAATTCCTAACGGGAATTCACAATTTTTGGAAATGCAAAGTCCAGGGTGCAGGGGGCCTTAGGCCCCCTCTGCTGCACCCCAAAAATATTTTTTTACAACTTGTAAGGTGCACACATGCCAAAAGGGCATGTGTGCTTTACATGTAAATTTTAAAAATGCATTTTAAATGCATTTTTTAAATTTGCATATGGTTACCACCAAGTTCAACTTGGTGGTAAATAGTGATTCCTTAATGCCCAATTCGCATTAAGGAATTGTTTGTTACATGTGCTTTAGAATCCTTATTTGCGATTTCTTATTTAGAGAGTCGCAATTTGTGACTTTCTAAACAGGGTCACAATTTTAAGGAATCACTATTTTAGCGATTCTTTAAAATTGCATTCAGAATGCCTTTGATACATTCTGAAATGGCTTTTTGCTTCGCAAACGGGCATTCGCACCGTTTGTGAATGGAAAAAGCTTTGATACATCTGGCCCTAGGTCTCAAAATCAAATGGTAAACATACAGAAACAATATTGGCTGCCCAAAGCACCTAAAAAATCACAATCTAATCAAAGCTTGAGCTACCAAACATTCTAAGGCTACAGTACAAATTAATTGCAATAATAACTGCGCATACAAATGACATACATTTAGAGTCAGCAAAGAAAAGACATCAACTGTTATTACATGTAGCAAACATCATCCGTGGGAACCCTAACTAACATCAGATTAGAATAACATGCTTGAACTTCATGCAAAAGCAATTTAGTCAACACAAATTTGTTAAAAATCCAACTATGGCTCTATGAAAAGTAGCGGTTGGTACCTAGGGGCAAAAGCAAATAGACAGAACAATCAGTAACATCGTCTTTTACCTTGCCTCAGTATGGCTCAGCAAGTTGTGACAGTCTTGGTCAATTGGACATCAGTTCGGTCAGCAAAGCATCAGGATTCAGCATTAAAATTCAGTAAAAAGCAAAGTCTCTTCAGGCAGTTCGGAAAGGATAGCTAAATCTCAAGAAGAATGGGGAGAATGGAGCATCTCCTCTCAGTGCAGTCCGGCTCAGTTAGATTTCCTCAAACTACTTCCCACGACCTTATTGGTCAAAGAATTGCATGTTTGCATTTAGTCCAATGAGAATAAAACCCCAAATCTATGAATTTACTAGTATACGGTTCACATGTCGATGATTGGCTCCTCTTCTCCTGTTCTCATCGTTGGGCTTGTCAGGTATCAATATTGTTGCGGCTTATACATCAGACAGTGCAACCATTGTCTTCTCCTGGGAAGGTCATTCTTACACACACTACATTATACATTGTATCCCTACCTAGTACAACATACTCTAACAAGCAGTTCTCATGAGAAAGAATTTCAGCTACGAGCACTTAGTCAGCACAGTGGAAAATCACAATTTAATTCTCTAACAGCCTTTTTATAAGTAGTCTAAAAAACACAGCTTGACATGAGGCTGTGCAACTAGGCCCAAGACCTCACGAAGTTAAGGCCTACAAGTAACAAAGCTTATACAGAATACATAACCCTTAATATGACATACTTCTACATTAATAAAACATAAGCTCAACATTGTACATTAATAAGCCATTAATTAGTACACTTCGTGAATATTGACGGACACTCAAGTAGGCACAACATCAAATGTGTGCAATATCTTATCTAAGTTAATTAATTTTCTATGTAAATTCAACACTCAGAATACATGAATATTCGTTAGTAAAACCCAGGGTTAACAATCCCTCCTCTGAGACTAAATGTGTCATCACACTTAATCCTTCTCACAAATGTTCTGCTTTAACTAAAATTCTGTCATTTCTACCCTTTTAATCTTTGTTCCCCAGTATTTGGAGCCATTTTGGGGATACCCTGGCTTCAGTTACACAATCCCAAAATTGACTGGGCAGCAAGGACAGTGACATTAGACTCTAAACATTGCTGCCACTCGTGTTACCAAGACAAACCTTTACTAGTGACACCCTTGCATTGTGGGTCCACACATAGTACAGCTATCAAGCCGGACGACACACTGGCCATTCCTGCACCATATAAAGACTTCCATGATGTCTTTAGTGAACAGAAGGCCACCCAGCTGCCGCCACATAGATCATACGATTGTCGTATAGACTTGATTCCAGGGGCAATGCTACCATGTAGTAGGGTGTATGCTATTTCTGAGCCTGAGAATCGATACCTGCAAGACTACCTTGATGATCTATTGGCTAAGGGTTTCATTCGTCATTCAACGTCACCAGTATCGTCGTCTTTGTTCTTCGTGCCCTAGAAGAATTGAGAGCTGCGAGCCTTTATAGATTATCGCACAGTGAACAAAGTGACCATAAAAAATCGGTATCCTCTTCCGTTGATCCCGGTACTTTTAGATCAGGTACGTCAGTTGACCATTTATACTAAACTCAACCTCCGGGGCACCTACCACTTGATCTGAGTGATGAAGGAGGATGAGTGGAAGAAGGCGTTCTGAACTAAATTAGTACTCTTCGAGTACACAGTGATGCCCTTGGTGTTGTGGAACGCTCCTGCAGCGTTTCAATTTATCATCAATGAAGTGCTGCAGGAGTTTCTGGATGTCTGTGTAGTGGTATACATAGATGACATTTTGATCTATTCGTCTTCCACTGAGGAACATATAGGGCATGTAAGAGCATTTTTACAACAGCTTTGTGAGCATCATCTTTATGCCAAGCTGGAAAAATGTGTTTTTCATGCTACAACTATAGAATTCCTGGGATATGTGATCACTCCTGATGGAATTTCCATGGATAGGTCCAAGGTACAGGCAATCCTGGATTGGGTAGCCCCAAGATCCGTTAAGGAAGTACAACAGTTTTTGGGCTTTGCAAATTTTTAACGGAGATTTATACCCCAATTTTCTACCGTGGTATTTGCAATAACTCGTCTCCTACGAAAGGGGGTTAAGGGCCAGATGTAGGAAACTGGCAAATTGCGACTTGCAATTTGCGAGTCCATGTGACTCCCAAATTGCAAGTCGCAATTTGCTATGCAGAAAGGTGTCTCAGACGCCTTCTGCGAGTCGCTATGGGGTCGGAAAGACCCACCTCATTAATATTAATGAGGTGGGTCGCAATTTGCGCCCCCATAGCGACTCTGAGCACTCACGGGGATGGAGGCCTGCTGGCAACAGCAGAACTCCATGTCCGTGACTGCTTTTAAATAAAGCAGTTTTTTTTTTCCAAGTGTAGCCCGTTTTCCTTAAAGGAAAATGAGCTGCACTTAGAAAAAAAAAACGAAACCTTTAGTTTCGGATTTTTTCAGGGCAGGTAGTGGTTCCTTGGACCACTGCCTGCCCTGAAAAAATAATTTTGGGTCCAGTCACAAAGGGGAAGGGGTCTCATGGGGACCCCTTCCCGTTTGCGAGTGGGTTACCATCCACTTCAAGTGGATGGTAACTGCGACTCCATTTGCGACCGTGTATGCGGTCGCAAATGGAATTGCATACCACTGCGACTCGCAAATAGGAAGGGAACACCCCTTCCTATTTGCGACTCAGAAATTTCTGCATAGCAAACACGCATTTGCGAGTCGCAAACAGCGGTTTTCGCCGTTTGCGAGTCGCAAACAGTTTGCTACATCTGGCCCTAAGTTCCTCTGGGATGCAGAAGCTGAGAAAGCCTTCCAACATCTTAAGAACACACTCACTGAAGCACCCATTCTCCATCATCCCGACCTGGCTCAGCCATTTCTCGTGGAAGCAGATGCTTCCCAAATGGCAGTTGGTGGTGTCTTGTCCCAATGAGATCCTGAGTCTGGGCATTTCCATCCAGTAGCTTACTTCTCAAAGAAATTGCTATCCACAGAGCAAAATTACATGGTGGCGGAGCGGGAGATTCTGGCCAACAAGCTTGCCTTTCAGGAATGGCGTCACCACCTACAAGGAGCTAGACACACGTAACTATTTACACAGATCACCGTAATTTACATTTTTCTCACGTGACCAAGGCCCTGACAACTGGTCAATTACGCTGGCTACTATTCTTTAACAAGTGTGACTTCATAATCACCTATAGGCCCAGTACTGCACAACAAAAGGCAGACACGTTGTCTAGGATGAGTTTCTCCTCTGATGTTGCGCTAGAACAGGTCAGAAGCATTATACCCCCAGAAAAAATCGTGGCTGTGTGCACTTCCCAAGAGTTCCTTGAGAAAATATGGGTAGCCCAACACAAGGTTCCCTGTTCAACTGATGTGTATGAAAAAAAGGGTTTACTATACCATGCTGATCAGCTGTACGTCCCTACCAAAGAATTACAGGATACAGTGTTATATTGGGGACATGATTCTGTCCTCGCAGGTCACCCGGGTGAGAAAAAGATTTTAGATCTCTGTCAAAGATGGTTTTGGTGGCCCACACTTGTGCAGGATGTCAGAAGCTACATCCAGACTTGTTCCACCTGTGTTCGGGCTAAAGCCCCACATACTCCAGCCACAGGATTGTTACTCCCATACCAATTCGGGTGACCCCATGGCATACCATAAGAATGGATTTTATTTCTGATCTCCAGCTTCCAATGGACACACTATCATAAGGGTGTTGTAGATTACCTAACTAAAATGACTCATTTTGTTCAATTAAAATGCCTTCCTACGGCTTCCAAGCTCTCTGATTTGTTTGTCCAACACATTGTACGGCTTCATGGGTTGCCCACCACAATTGTTTCTGATCGTGACCCCCAATTTATATCATGGTTTTGGCGTAGCTTCTGTTCCCCTGTCGGTATGGACGTCCGCTTGTCCTCTGCATATCATCCACAAACGGATGGGCAGGCGGAATGTGCCAACCAATCGCTGGAGAAAATCCTGAGATGTTACATTGACACATGGTCTACTGAGTGGGATAAGGCTTTACCTATTGTTGAATTTGTATATAACAACAGTGTCCACATGGCTACAGGAGTATCCCCATTTTACTGTTTGTTTGGTCTGCACCCAAGAGTGCTACCTATAACTGGGTCCCAAACATCCACAAGAGTCCCATCAGTACAGAAACACCATAAAGAGTTACAGGAAATTCAAAAACAAGTACAACACCATTTAAAACTCTACCAAGCTCAAGTAAAAAACAAGCAGACAAAAGAAGGAGACCTGTTCCCTCTTATCAGATAGGAGATCAGGTGTGGCTCTCATAAACAAATCTCCATCTTGCAGGATCCAGAAAATTAAACCCCTGATTTCTAGGCCCCTTTCCTATTGCCAAAATCATCAGTCCTGTGGTAGTAGAACTGACATTACCAGATGATTTCAAAGTACACCCAGTGTTTCATGTGTCGTTACTTCGTCCCTATTCCCCTGATACCTGCGATGCCCCACCACATCCCCGGTAAAAGTACATGGGCAATTTGAAGTGGCCAAAATTCTTGACTCCAGGCGCGCCCATGGTGTTCTACACTATTTATTGGCTTGGAAAGGCTATGAGCCTGAAGACAATTCCTGGGAACCCGCATCCACAGTTCATGCTCCACGTCTTACAAAAAAATTCCATATCCTGCACCCTTCCAAGCCCTGCCCTTTGAGAGGGTCCTTGGTGGGGAGGACTGTCAGGAATCCCCAAGGTGCTCCTCCATTATCTATCAGCATCCCCAGGGATTAGGGTTAAATCATATCTCTGTTCTTGGTTAAACCTTCATGTTTCTAAGTAAACATAATGTGCTGTGTTACACAACTGGTTTTATCAATGCTTGTTTTACCAATTCTTCTTTGCTAATGTGAGCAGGTGTAGACATGTACTTCTAATTGAGCGTGGTGACTCATCTCAACTGCTTTCCTGATTACCTATAAATACCAGAGTGAAGCATGCCTTTCTACTTGGCTTTGTTTTGCTTCCTGATCTCAGCATCTGACTTGGCAGTCCAGCCCCTGCTGTCATCCTCGTATTCAGGACTTTTGAGGCAATTCTTTTCTTTGTTCCTGTACCATCTGACACCAGGCATTCCTCCAGCACACCAGAAAAGACTGCAGCTAAGTGACTAGTATTCTCCAGGGAGTTTGTTCTTTGAGCGCTGCGCTTTCCTAGAACAGCTGGTGCATTTCAGACCTTGTATTTTGGCAGAGTGCTTGTCTTGAAGAGACAAATGCATTTCTGAACATTCTACATTATTATTGTAGTTACTTGCCTAAATGTGCTTCAGGAAATCTGCTTGAGCTCAAGTACTACAGAAAGTGACAGTGCAATTTTAAAAGAGCATTTACGTTACTTTTCTTTCTCTAATAGCATAACTCTTGGATTTAAAGTGTCTTTCATGCCTGTGTTTCAGGTTTGAGGAATTTTCTTTTTGAAGGGTTTTTCACACACAGAGTGAAACCACACCAAACTGTGCCACCCTAACAGTTTGAACCCAGAGTGGACATTTGTATTTCTTGGATTGTTTTTGTTCCTTTTAGTTTAACCCTATGCATGCAGGAATATATGTGATATAATTTATGCCCTTGTTTGTCTTTCTTGTGCATGATAAGTGCAACCACAGTTCTAATTGTAGTGTGCAACAGTGAATCTCTGTGAAGCCAGCCCTAGTGTCACAGTACCTATTGTTATAGTACTCAGTGTGGGTTTTTGATAATGCGGTGTTAGTAATTGTGTCAACAGTTATTATTATCCAAGAAAAGTGCTGGAGGATCCCGGTGTTCTTCTACCGCTCCTATGCCCATATCAGAAAGAGAGATTCAGTTTCAAGGAAGTTGAGTGCACTAACTCTACTATCACTCTGTCAACAACAACATGCCCCCCCAAAGGTACAGGGTGCCTGGCTGGACCGGCAAGACGTGGCAGTGTTTTGTCTCTTTCTCTTCCACTCCCCCTTTCCTTTTGGGACACCTGCTGGGGTTTTTGTGTCCACCAAGAAGTGCTGAGGGGTGTTCCAGGAGGTTGGGGGCATACCATCGCCCCTGCAGACATCCTGCTTTTCAGGTGAGTGGCCCCTTCTTGCCACTTTGCAATGCAATGGGTTTCACATTTCTGAGAGTTAGAGCTATTGCATTGTACATTATGGTGTTTTTTACCTTTGCGTTTTGTTTTGTAGTGTAGTGTAGTGGATGTATGTTATGTGTAGTGAATTATGTGTGTTGTATTGGAATATTAGTGAGCCGGGATAGTGCTTAAGAGCGAGATAGATGGGGAAGACAGAGTACGAGAGAGCGATAGAGAGAGAATTAGAAGGGGCATCTGGAGGGAGGGGAGGATAGGAGAGGTTTACCAGTGAATAGCGTGAGAAGGTACTATTAGGTAGCATTTGTTAGTAAGCAGTATAGACAGGAGATAGGTAATGTAAGAAAGGGATGGGAGAGGCAATGGTATTCCAAGATGAGAGGGGGTAGTAGCACTTTGAGAGAGAGAGAAAGATAGAGATAACAGGGGCAGTTGGTGTGTTGGTAAGAGAAGACGGGGTGTAATGGAAAGTGTAGAGTGAGCAGTACAGTAGCAGTGTGAAACTGCTGGGCTATCGCACAATGTATTAAAATAAAAAAGAAGCAGGAGGGAAAAGAGAAAAAAGGATAATTAACGCTCGTTGGATAATTTGAACACTTTATGCTGCAGTACCTGGACATTTCCTTGTTATTACAGCACTTGGAGCTCACTGAGACAGCTCAGGCATCAGAGGTGCTTCAAAGTGAGAAACACTACAGTGAAGAATGCTCCCTACAGGAGATGTCACTGATCAAGACTTGTGGGAATAGACTCAGAGTTTAGAGATTAATAAATAGAAATAAGACACATTCATGACAAGTACCAACAACCAACTGAAATGTGAAAAAAAAGGATGCTCAGAAGGGCAAAACAAAGATTTCCTAATCACTTCTTACACTATGTTATGGAAATAACAAAAAAGAACGCCTGGGTGCTCTTCAAGCATGCCCACTTTATATAGAAAAATCTAATTACCAAACTAAAAAAATATTTTAGTACATTAGGAGGAAATATTAGTTTTCAAAGACCAACAATGCTGCTACCTGTTTACCATACTTGCTCTACCTTGGATGTTTATAATGCACAACTATAATTCCTACCTCTTAGGGAGCAATTATTAACCTCTCTAAAGTTTGGGCCGCAGTAGCTTGGGTTCTGTAAACACTGTTCACACAAATACCTCTGTTCCGGAATGCACTTGAAGTAAAATGTAAACCTCCACAAACTCATAAGAAGGTATTTCTGATCTGGTGGTGTTTATTGGGATATATTCTCCATGCCGAGTCGTGTTCCAAACTAAATACGCGCTGTGCAGTTTTTAAACTATAAGGTATAAGCCAAATCTTCTGCCTGAATATTGCTAGTATTGGTCATCAGCCAGTGACCTAGGGACACATGATTTTCAGCTGAAAAGAAATCATGGTATTTTTAGAAAACCCTTTGTTAGACCTGACAGCCTTAGGGTAGTCACCCCTAACTTTTTGCCTGCCTCCCTCCACTTTGTGGATACTGTTTTTGCTGGTTTTTAGACTCTGCGCACTTTACCACTGCTAACCAGTGCTAAAGTGCATATGCTCTCTCTCTGTAAACATGGTAACTTTGGATCATACCTGATTGAACTATTTAATCTACTTATAAGTCCCCAGTAATGTGCACTCCAGGTGCCTAGGGCCTATAGATTAAATGCTACTAGTGGACCTGCAGCACGGATTGTGCCACCCACTTAAGTAGCCCCTTTTCCTTGTCTCAGGCCTACCATTGCTAGGCCTGTGTGGGCAGTTTCACTGCCACCTCGACTTGGCATTTAAAAGTACCTGCCAAGCATAGAGCTCCCCTTTTTCTACATATAAGTCACCCTTAATGTGTGCCCTGGGTATCCCCTAGAGCAGGGTGCTGTGTAGGTAAAAGGCAGGACATGTACCTGTGTAGTTATATGTCCTGGTAGTGTAAAAAAAACCCTCAATTCATTTTTGCACTGCTGAGAGACCTGCTCCCTTCATAGGCTAACATTGGGGCTGCCCTCATACACTGTTGAAGTGGCAGCTGCTGATCTGAAAGGAGCAGGGAGGTCATATTTAGTATGGCCAGAATGGTAATACAAAATCCTACTGACTGGTGAAGTCGGATTTAATATTACTATTCTAGAAATGCCACTTTTAGAAAGTGAGCATTTCTTTGCACTTAAATCCTTCTGTGCCTTACAATCCACGTCTGGCTAGGTTTAGTTGACAGCTCCTTGTGCATTCACTCAGACACACCCCAAACACAGGGTACTCAGCCTCACTTGCATACATCTGCATTTTGAATGGGTCTTCCTGGGCTGGGAGGGTGGAGGGCCTACCCTCACACAAAGGACTGCCACACCCCCTACTGGGACCCTGGCAGACAGGATTGAACTGAAAGGGGACCTGGTGCACTTCTTAGCCACTCTTTGAAGTCTCCCCCACTTCAAAGGCACATTTGGGTATAAAACAGGGCCTCTGCCCTACCTCATCAGACACTTGCTGGAGAAGAAACCGGAACCAGAAACTACATCCTGCCAAGCAGAACTGCCTGGCTGCTCAAAGGACTCACCTGTCTGCTTTCTACAAAGGACTGCTGTCTTGCTGTTGCCCTGCTGCCTTGCTGAACTCTTGACTGGCTGTGAAAGTGCTCTCCAAGGGCTTGGATAGAGCTTGCCTCCTGTTCCTTGAAGTCTCAGGACCAAAAAGACTTCTTCCTTTCACTTGGACGCTCCGTGCGCCGAAAATTTCGACGCACAGCTTGTTTCGCGGCGAGAAAAATGCCGCACCCCGACGCTGATCAACGCGACGCTCTCGGGACGATCGAGACTTCGACGCACAACCTTGCAAGGACAACGCCGCCCGACTTTCCAGGAGAAATCGACGCGACGCCTACCGTGAACGCGAAACTTTGACGCACGGCCTCGCAAGGACAACGCCGCCCGACTTCCGAGGAGAAATCGACGCGACGCCTGCCGTGAGACCAAAATTTCGACGCACGGCCTCGCAAGGACAACGCCGCCCGACTTCCAAGGAGAAATCGACGCGACGCCTACCGTGAGATCGAAACTTCGACGCGCAGTCCCGCAGAACGACGCGCAGCCGGAAAACAAGTAGGAGAATCCACGCACAGACCCGGGACATCTGGTAATCCCCGCGATCCACGAAAAGAGACTGTCTGCGCGCCGGAAAACGACGCCCGACTTCCCCGCGTGGAAAAGAACGACGCAAGTCTTTGTGTGCTGAGGAGAAATCGACGCACACACCCTTTTTCCACGCATCTCTTTTCCTGTGGCCCTCTGAGGAGATTTCCCACCAGAAACCAAGTACTTGGTGCTTGAAAGACACTTTATTGCATTCTAAAGACTTAAGACACTTTATATCACTTCCCTGTGATATTTCTACAATTTTCCATTTGCAACTTTATTCTTTTTGACCTACAATTATCCTGATAAATATTATATATTTTTCTAAACACTGTGTGGTGTATTTTTGTGGTGCTATATGGTGGTATTGTATGATTTATTGCACAAATACTTTACACATTGCCTTCTGAGTTAAGCCTGACTGCTCGTGCCAAGCTACCAGAGGGTGGGCACAGGATAATCTTGGATAGTGTGTGACTTACCCTGACTAGAGTGAGGGCTTTTGCTTGGACAGAGGGTAACCTGACTGCCAACCAAAAACCCCATTTCTAACATTGGTGATCAGCGGTGAGGATAGGACTTGTATTTGTGCAGTGACATACAGTAGCTAAGTATTTCACTACCTACCCACAGTTGAAGGTCAACTTGGTTTTTATCTCTTTTTGAAAATCAGTTTTTTTCCTGACAATTTTCAAAAACTAAATCCTCACTCAACATGTCTCTGACTGGGTCTCAGACAGGGGACTTTGACCTAGTCCAGTTGGATACATACACGGTCAAACAACTAAGAGGATTCTGCAGGGCATTAAGGGTACCCACCCAAGGGGCCTCCAGAAAGGAGGACTTTCAAGTGGCGCTGAGGGCCTGGGCAGAAGCCCATTTAGAGGATGATGAGGAAGAGGAGCCAGAAAATGGCCCCTCAGAAGGATTTTCACTATCTATGGATGGTGTTACCACTGCAATTGTGCACCCTTCCAGACCAGGGAGCAGTGTCTCCATGCAAAGCCTGACCGCAGAGGAAAGGAGAGAGGAAAGGGAGTTCCAATTGCAAATGGCAAAACTGAAAATTGAGGCACAACAGGAGGAGAGGAGGGCAGAAAGAGAAGCCAAACAAGCTGAGGCTGAAAGAGCTGCCAAACAGATTGAAGCTGAAAGAACAGCCAAACAAGCAGAAGCTGAAAGAACAGCCAAACAAGTGGAAGCTGAAAGAGCTTTGGCTGAAAAGAAACTATTGTTGGCTCATGAACTGAGTCTCAAGGAGCTGGAGATCAAGGCAAGACAGTCTGAATCCAGCAATGATGGTGGCAGCATACAGACAGGACCTGCTGGAGAAAAGAAGGTTCGTATACCCAAAAATGTGGTGCCCAGTTTTGTGGTGGGAGATGACATAGATAAATGGTTAGCTGCTTATGAAGTTGCACTAAGGGCACATGAGGTTCCTGAAGGGCAATGGGGGGTAGCTATGTGGGGTTATGTGCCGCCATTGGGGAGGGACACACTTCTCACATTGGATCCACCGGATCAAAACACATACCCACTCCAGAAAGCCACTTTACTTGCCAAGTTTGGGCTGACCCCTGAGGGATACCGTCAGAGGTTCAGGGACAGCACCAAACAAACCACACAAACATGGGTAGATTTCTTTGATTTCTCTAGTAAGGCACTGAATGGATGGGTGCGGGGCAACAAAGTAGCAGATTATAAAGGTTTATATGACTTGATCCTGAGAGAGCATATGCTTAATGTTACTTATACCGATTTGCGCCAGCACCTAGTGGATAGTAAGCTGACTGATCCCAGGAAGCTTGCTGAGGAGGCGGACCTCTGGGTTAGCACCAGAGTGTCCAAAAAGGTACCTGGGGGGGACTCCCACAAAGGTGGTCAGGGTTCCCAACAGAAGAAAGAGGGGGGAGATAAACTTACAGATAAGGAACTCTCTAAAGGCCCCCAAAAGAATTCCCAGGGAGGGGGTGGCAACCCTTCCTTTTCCAAATTTGGGAAAAAGCCAGGGACATTTGACAGGTCAGGAAAATCTAGCCCCAAATGCATGGAGTGTTACCAGTATGGTCACTATAAAGGCGATCCCCAGTGCCCCAAGAGGGCACCGTCCACTACTGGACAGGTCCCTGGGTTGACTAGTGTAGCGCTCGGGGGGGAGATGGACCCAGATAGCTGTGGGGGACAGGTAGAGATTTCCCTAGTGTCCCTGGGAGAAGGAGAAATGATGTCCAAGGTCCACATGCCTAAAAATACTTCCAAGTACCGGCAGTGGGTCCTCATTGATGGGCAGAAGGTGGAGGCTCTGCGTGACACAGGAGCCAGTATGACTACTATCAAGAGTCAACTGGTGTCCACAGAGCAGATAATCCCTAATACATTCCACCAGGTCATAGTCGCTGACAATCGCGAGAGTCACCTACCGGTGGCTCGGGTTCCCTTTGAGTGGGGGGGGGTCTCTGGTACTCTGAAAGTAGCTGTGAGTCCTGCCATGCCTGTAGATTGTCTGTTAGGCAATGATCTAGAGCATACTGCTTGGAAAGAAGTAGAGCTCAGATCTCACCTGGAGATGTTAGGGTTACCTGAGTGGGTCTGCATGACCACCCGGTCCATGGCTGACCGAGAGGGAAGTCAAGGGCATCTGGAGCCTGGAACGATGGCCCAGAGAGCTGCCAAGAGGAGGGACGAGGGGCGCGGGAAACCGGCCCCAGAAGTTCCCACAGTGGCTGACGGGGCTCCTGAGGAGGAGACTCCCGAGCCAACTGGGGAAGACATTGCCACCCTAGGTGACTTACCTGAGCTTGCTGGCTGGCAAGTTGCGGGTGGACCCACCAGGGAGGAATTCTGCAAGGCGCAGAAAGAGTGTCCCACTCTAGAAGGGTTGAGGAAACAAGCCTTAAACCAGGCAGCAGGTGACGCCTCTGGCAATCACCACCTGTATTGGGAGAATGATCTCCTCTACAGTGAGCCTAGGGTTCCGGTCTTTGGGGCAGCCCGTGTGCTGGTGGTCCCCCAATGTTACCGAGCCTTCCTCCTGGGTCTGGCTCACGACATTCCCCTGGCAGGACATTTGGGACAAGACAAGACCTTCAACAGGCTTGTCACCCACTTTCACTGGCCCAAAATGAGGACACACTCAGACAAATTCTGCAGGGCTTGTCCTACCTGCCAGGCTAGTGGTAAAGCAGGGAAGAGGGTTAAAACCCCCCTGATTCCACTTCCGGTCGTTGGCACCCCCTTTGAAAGGGTGGGCGTCGACATTGTTGGCCCCTTGGACCCCAAAACTGCCTTAGGCAACAGGTTTATCCTGGTTTTGGTGGACCATGCCACCCGGTACCCAGAGGCAATCCCTCTGAGGACCGTAACTGCATCGGTGGTAGCCAGAACCCTGATGGGGATATTTACCCGTGTGGGATTCCCCAAGGAGATAGTGTCTGACAGAGGCACTAACTTCATGTCCGCGTACATGAAGCATCTGTGGGATACGTGTGGTGTAACCTACAAGTTCACCACACTCTATCACCCCCAGTCTAATGGGCTTGTGGAGAGATTCAACAAGACCCTGAAAGGCATGATTGGTGGCCTCCCTGAGGCCATGAGGCGTAAATGGGACGTCCTCTTACCATGCCTTCTCTTTGCTTACAGAGAGGTCCCCCAGAGGGGGGTAGGGTTCAGTCCCTTTGAGCTTCTCTATGGGTACCCCGTCAGGGGACCCTTAAGCATTGTCAAGGAGGGATTGGAGAACGCTCCAAAGACACCCCCTCAGGACGTGGTCAGCTACATGTTGGCCCTCCGCAATCAGATGACCCGCTTCTGGAAAGAGGCCCAAAGTAACCTGGAGGCCAGTCAAGAGGTGATGAAACAATGGTATGACCAGAAGGCCACTCTGGTAGAGTTTCAACCTGGAGACAAAGTGTGGGTAATGGAGCCAGTAGAGCCCAGAGCTCTCCAGGACCGCTGGTCTGGCCCATTTGAAATAAAGGAGCGGAAAGGGGAGGCCACTTACCTAGTGGACCTCCAAACCCCTAGGAACCCCCTAAGGGTGCTCCACGTGAACCGACTAAAAGCTCATTTTGAGAGGTCGGAGATCAACATGCTTCTGGTCACAGACGAAGGAATGGAAGAGGAGAGTGAACCTCTCCCTGACCTCCTCTCTGCCCAAGAAGGTGATGGGTCCGTAAGCGGGGTCATTCTGTCTGACTCCCTGACTCTAAACCAGAAAGGAGACTGCTATGAGCTGTTGGAGCAGTTCTCCCCCCTCTTCTCCCTTACTCCTGGACTGACCCACCTCTGTGTTCATGATATTGACACCGGTGACAGTCTCCCTGTGAAGAACAAAATTTACAGGTTGTCAGATAAGGTGAAGGCCAGCATCAAGGAGGAGGTCTCCAAGATGTTGACGCTAGGGGTTATTGAGAAGTCCAGTAGTCCCTGGGCCAGCCCAGTGGTGTTGGTCCCTAAGGCTACTGCCCCAGGCGCGAAGCCAGAACTCCGGTTCTGCGTGGACTACCGGGGTCTCAACTCAGTCACACGGACTGATGCTCACCCCATCCCCCGAGCTGATGAGCTCGTGGACAGGCTAGGCGCTGCCCAGTTCCTGAGTACGTTTGATCTTACTTCAGGGTACTGGCAGATCGCCCTGACTGAGGGGGCTAAGGAAAGGTCCGCCTTTTCCACCCCTGACGGCCATTACCAGTTCCGGGTGATGCCGTTTGGATTGAAAAATGCCCCCGCTACCTTCCAACGGTTGGTTAACGGGGTCCTGGCTGGCAAGGATGCCTTCTGTGCAGCCTACCTGGATGACATAGCTGTCTACAGTTCCAGCTGGGAGGAACACCTGCTCCACCTCAAGGAGGTGCTTCAGGCCCTGCAACAGGCAGGCCTGACCATCAAGGCTAGTAAGTGCCAGATTGGGCAGGGTTCCGTGGTGTACTTGGGACACCTAGTAGGTGGTGGCAAGGTGCAGCCACTCCAGGCCAAGATCGAAACTATCAAGGCCTGGCAACCACCTCGAACCCAGACTGAGGTGAGAGCCTTTTTAGGCCTCACCGGATACTACCGCAGGTTTGTCAAGGGCTATGGTACCATTGTGTCCCCCTTGACAGAACTCATGTCCAAGAAGCAACCTAGGTTGGTGAATTGGACAGAGGCTTGTCAGAAAGCCTTTGACGCCCTGAAGGAAGCCATGTGCACGGCCCCCGTGCTCAAGGCCCCTGACTACTCCCAGGAATTTATCGTGCAGACAGACGCTTCAGAGCATGGCATAGGGGCAGTTCTAGCACAGCTAAATGAGGAGGGCAGAGATCAACCGGTAGTCTTTATTAGCAGAAGACTATTACCACGGGAACAGAGGTGGAGTGCTATTGAAAGAGAAGCTTTTGCTGTGGTCTGGGCACTGAAGAAGCTGAGACCCTACCTGTTTGGGACTCACTTCCTAGTTCAGACAGACCACAGGCCCCTCAGATGGCTCATGCAGATGAGGGGTGAGAATCCAAAACTCTTGAGGTGGTCCATTTCCCTACAGGGGATGGACTTTACGGTGGAACATCGCCCAGGGGTTGACCACGCCAATGCTGATGGTCTCTCCAGGTACTTCCGCCTTAGCGATGAGAGCTCCCAAGAGGTCGGGTAGCTCTCCCCACTTTCAGCTGGGGGGGACACATGTTAGACCTGACAGCCTTAGGGTAGTCACCCCTAACTTTTTGCCTGCCTCCCTCCACTTTGTGGATACTGTTTTTGCTGGTTTTTAGACTCTGCGCACTTTACCACTGCTAACCAGTGCTAAAGTGCATATGCTCTCTCTCTGTAAACATGGTAACTTTGGATCATACCTGATTGAACTATTTAATCTACTTATAAGTCCCCAGTAATGTGCACTCCAGGTGCCTAGGGCCTATAGATTAAATGCTACTAGTGGACCTGCAGCACGGATTGTGCCACCCACTTAAGTAGCCCCTTTTCCTTGTCTCAGGCCTACCATTGCTAGGCCTGTGTGGGCAGTTTCACTGCCACCTCGACTTGGCATTTAAAAGTACCTGCCAAGCATAGAGCTCCCCTTTTTCTACATATAAGTCACCCTTAATGTGTGCCCTGGGTATCCCCTAGAGCAGGGTGCTGTGTAGGTAAAAGGCAGGACATGTACCTGTGTAGTTATATGTCCTGGTAGTGTAAAAAAAACCCTCAATTCATTTTTGCACTGCTGTGAGACCTGCTCCCTTCATAGGCTAACATTGGGGCTGCCCTCATACACTGTTGAAGTGGCAGCTGCTGATCTGAAAGGAGCAGGGAGGTCATATTTAGTATGGCCAGAATGGTAATACAAAATCCTACTGACTGGTGAAGTCGGATTTAATATTACTATTCTAGAAATGCCACTTTTAGAAAGTGAGCATTTCTTTGCACTTAAATCCTTCTGTGCCTTACAATCCACGTCTGGCTAGGTTTAGTTGACAGCTCCTTGTGCATTCACTCAGACACACCCCAAACACAGGGTACTCAGCCTCACTTGCATACATCTGCATTTTGAATGGGTCTTCCTGGGCTGGGAGGGTGGAGGGCCTACCCTCACACAAAGGACTGCCACACCCCCTACTGGGACCCTGGCAGACAGGATTGAACTGAAAGGGGACCTGGTGCACTTCTTAGCCACTCTTTGAAGTCTCCCCCACTTCAAAGGCACATTTGGGTATAAAACAGGGCCTCTGCCCTACCTCATCAGACACTTGCTGGAGAAGAAACCGGAACCAGAAACTACATCCTGCCAAGAAGAACTGCCTGGCTGCTCAAAGGACTCACCTGTCTGCTTTCTACAAAGGACTGCTGTCTTGCTGTTGCCCTGCTGCCTTGCTGAACTCTTGACTGGCTGTGAAAGTGCTCTCCAAGGGCTTGGATAGAGCTTGCCTCCTGTTCCTTGAAGTCTCAGGACCAAAAAGACTTCTTCCTTTCACTTGGACGCTCCGTGCGCCGAAAATTTCGACGCACAGCTTGTTTCGCGGCGAGAAAAACGCCGCACCCCGACGCTGATCAACGCGACGCTCTCGGGACGATCGAGACTTCGACGCACAACCTCGCAAGGACAACGCCGCCCGACTTTCCAGGAGAAATCGACGCGACGCCTACCGTGAACGCGAAACTTTGACGCACGGCCTCGCAAGGACAACGCCGCCCGACTTCCGAGGAGAAATCGACGCGACGCCTGCCGTGAGACCAAAATTTCGACGCACGGCCTCGCAAGGACAACGCCGCCCGACTTCCAAGGAGAAATCGACGCGACGCCTACCGTGAGATCGAAACTTCGACGCGCAGTCCCGCAGAACGACGCGCAGCCGGAAAACAAGTAGGAGAATCCACGCACAGACCCGGGACATCTGGTAATCCATGCGATCCACGAAAAGAGACTGTCTGCGCGCCGGAAAACGACGCCCGACTTCCCCACGTGGAAAAGAACGACGCAAGTCTTTGTGTGCTGAGGAGAAATCGACGCACACACCCTTTTTCCACGCATCTCTTTTCCTGTGGCCCTCTGAGGAGATTTCCCACCAGAAACCAGGTACTTGGTGCTTGAAAGACACTTTATTGCATTCTAAAGACTTAAGACACTTTATATCACTTCCCTGTGATATTTCTACAATTTTCCATTTGCAACTTTATTCTTTTTGACCTACAATTATCCTGATAAATATTATATATTTTTCTAAACACTGTGTGGTGTATTTTTGTGGTGCTATATGGTGGTATTGTATGATTTATTGCACAAATACTTTACACATTGCCTTCTGAGTTAAGCCTGACTGCTCGTGCCAAGCTACCAGAGGGTGGGCACAGGATAATCTTGGATAGTGTGTGACTTACCCTGACTAGAGTGAGGGCTTTTGCTTGGACAGAGGGTAACCTGACTGCCAACCAAAAACCCCATTTCTAACACCCTTGTTTTTGCGTTATTAATTGTTTTTAGGAAATATATGACTTTAACTAGTTGAACAAAGATAGAAATGTTTGTTTTCACATTGTATTCATAGGCCGTATTCCCGCCCTTTGTTTTCAAATATTTTTGTAACATAAACACACACATGCACGCTCCTTGCACACATGTACACTTGTTATAAGAAAGAACGCATTTCTCCTGCTGAGAAAATATTTAACTGTCAAAATCACTGTTAATGTATGTTGAGGTTTTTTGCCTCCTGGTGCTGAAGCTTAGCGCAGCTGGCGCCGATGCAGCTCAAAGGGAGCTAGGGGCGCTGAAGCTTTAGGGAGGCTAGAGGCAGTGAATTTTTGAGACAGCTAGGGAATGCTACCCTCCCCTGCGGTCCCGGTGCAGACTGAATTTGCGGGAGAGCGGATGACAGGGGAGTGTTGCAACACTAGGAGGGGCTGGCACGGGTGTCCATCTCGATAGGGCAGAAAACTCACATGATGGGGTCTTATTGAAGGAATTCACGGCTCAGTACTGTAGCAATGATCCCAGGTGCAAGCACGGAAAATGGCCCCTTTGGCTACTACTGGGGTAGCACAGTGCAACAATTATCACAAGGCTATGGGCCCCTGTGCCACTTCCCTTGTGGGAGCTACGACCCTGCCACTGCTCTTCCTCACTGCCAGTTCGATGGGTGTCTCAACCATACACTGAGTCGGAGACCTATGAAAGTGCAATGGAAACTAGCTGCACTGTCCCTGGGAAAACACTGCAAAAAAAGAAGCACAGTGGATGTACAGCCACTGTAAGCAATGTAGCGAGGGAACAGCAGAGAATGCTCTGTACCGCAACGCACCGCAACATGATGATCTATCAACGCAGTAGTGGTGAGAATGTGACGCACACACAGCCACCAGAACACACCTTGGCACCAGAGATTGGGTGGTGGTAAATGTAAATATTATGTCATTCTTTCAGCATTACCCGCACTTGTATTCTATGATATAAGTACAAGCAGTTAAAATGAGTTAAAGCTATTAGGCCCATATTTAAACTTTTTTAGCGCCGCATTTGCGCCGCTGTTTGACCCAAAAACGATGTAAACATACAAAATACAATTGTATTTTGCACGTTTGCGCCGCTCTTGCATAAAACAATGACGCAAATGCAGCGCTAAAAAAGTATAAATATGGGCCTTAGTGTTGTAAACTTGCAACCAGACTTTTCTTGCCACATAAACTGAAAATGAAAAGTAAAACAGTTTCACAAAAGCGAGCCGATGGCCACCATGAGCGCAAAGCAGACACACAAAAGGAAACAGAACTTCGCTCGCAGTGAAACATATCGGCAAAAGTCCAATGATCCATATAATCGCCAAAAGTACAGTTATCCATGTAACAGGGTCAATGTTATGCAAAGCGCTCGATTACTGCCCAGCGAGGTTGCGCTGCATAGGTAATAAAGAGAAAAAGTAGTCCAGAAACCATATGGAAAACATGGAGCCTCGTAAGCTTTCAGTAGTTAACCGGTGCGCTTGAGGAGGGCTAAACACCAGAAAAGGCATGACTTGTGCATGCCTTTCATTAATAAAATCAAGCAAATTTTAAAAGGCAAGCCCACAAACTAACTAAACTGATGGGTGTGGTTAAAAGCCCACAGAGAGTACACCAGGGACAGAGCGCTTTGCATGCTCGATCCTAAAAACAAAGCTAAAACGGGTATTGGACTAGACAGAGAAGTTGTTATAAAAATTGATTATAAATAACCCCTTAGGTCTAATTTACATGGAAAATTGTCCATAGCCTACAATTAGTATCCACTGGAGTAATCACACAATCTAGGGATACATTAAACCAAGCCAGAAGCCCAACTCTAGCCTGCCCTGAACAAGATGGAAAGGCATACTGTGTGTAGCTCACAAAGCCATCACCAAATGCATCATCTCAGCTTCCTGCAGTAAGACAATGGCAAAATGCTTGACATAGTCCAACCATTCCTGTGACGCCTAGCTTGGCCTAACTTGCTATGTTCCAACTGAGGATTTTAACATTGTGCCAATTTGGGGAGAGATTATCAACAACATTTACATCATCATTATCCTCCAAGGAATTTTGAAGGAATGGTCATTACAGTAGTAGCTTCAAACGAGAGCCTACACTGATCCAAACTCAGTTAAATTGAAAGAATCTCAAAACGGTTCGACAACGAAATCCCTGAGCCTTGTGAAGTGTTAGTTTGCCATGGCTCAGACAGTGCTGCCACCCTAGGTTTGAGTCGGATGGTTATAAACAAAGGATACTGGTAGAAGCTTAATCACCTTTGACCTAATCAAACCCATATTTGCCTGCTGGATCAGACCATCCACTACCCTTGGTTGATTAAAATTAATAATGACAGAATCATCTTTAAAGCTTTTTAGGCGTTAGCCCACCAACCTATCGGTGCAAACCATTGTGATATTGTTAGGTGAGCTGGAGATAAAAATGAAATTGTGGCTAAGCCAATGAGTAACCTTGTTTTTCAATTCCTTTGTGATCTCCACAGTCCCTTGTGTCAGAACTGGTACATCAGCTAATACAACCACATAGGGGCAGAAGACAAGTGTCAGGTGTAAAGTTGATACCCCTCTACCCGTGTTCGGGATGCCCAAGCAGCTGTTTCCCCAATCCTGTTATCACCCAAGGCACCACCCTCCCTTGCCAAACCAACACACCCTCCCTTCAAGCATCTCCCCTTGCCTGGTGTCTCATGAAGTTGTAAATGTTTAGCAAGTAGAAAACAATCCCCAACATTAGCATTAGTACAGTTACCGGAGGCCAAATTTGCAAGCTCTCGTGTCTCTCCCAGGACAAGTGCAGTAGACCTTGTGTTTTTTCAAGCTAAGTTCAATGGCCATCAGCCCCAACTGGAATGCTCTGCCCCCTCACTCCTTACCACAGAATAACCTGGATTTTATGAGGTCTAGGAACAATTGGGTGTGCTGTGGAGAGCGTGCAGTATATGGGGGGGCATAAGTGGCTGACAGAGAGGTGTAAACTGCCTATTTGGGACAGGACAAGAGCGATGCAAGCCAGCCAGAATCTACCCGAGCAGTGCAGTGGGGAGTGATGCACAGCTCTAAGCATAGAACAACAATTTGTGGCCCTCTGGGATTGGCTCACTTGCACAGGCCCACCTGCCTGGCCTTCTTTCTAGTCACCAAACCCTTTCCTTGCTTCTCTTCACTCCTCTCCTCACTGTGTCCACTAAGGCGGCTGGAACACTAGTCCACTGGATCACTGGACTGCTGGACCACTCGGTCTGTATCTCCGCAGCACACCTTCTGTTCCTGAAGCCCACCTGACTCTACTTACAACAGGAAGCACATGTCAGTGGTCCAGACACATTTCCTTGGGTGATTAAAACGTCTTTATTAAAAGTGTGAGTTTTTATGAATCATTTCTGTTTATTCAAGCCTCTAAAGTAACAAATATAACACAGCTGTGAGCCTACAACCCCACGGGCCAGCAGCGTTAGTTGTTTAACTTGCAAAGGATACACAGCTTTAGGCCATCAACCCTGAGGCAGGTAGCATTTTAGAGGCAAAGCATTTAACCCAAAAAAACAACCCACCCCCACCCTATCTGTACATCTCAGGAACTAAAGTTTATAGGAAGAACACATTACACGCTTGAAAGGAAGGGTATACCCTATGAGTCTAGCCACTTTGGTAAAGATGATAGGTACATTAGCCTCATGGTTGGCACTAATCGCAAAACCTTAATATAGGCCGGACATGTCAACTAATTAAATTCTGAGGAGAGGATGTGTATGAACAGGGCCCACCTCTCATTGTAAGCATCAGGTTTCCTGTCTAGCATAAGTGAACCCTTTCCATACGAGAATGCCCCAAGGTTTGTGTAGCCATGCTGTGTATTGTGGGGTGTTGTCTGTTCCTCAAAGAGCCAAAATGACTCGGTGTACCACATTCAAAGCCAGTGTCCTATGCCTTCCTCTCTGCAAGCGAAAGGGAAATCTCAGAGGATTGGATAGACCACGAATTGTATATGCTAGGAGCTGCGGGACAATTGTCATGAATGCCCAATCAATGTCATAAAGGACTTGATCCCAGAACCAAGTAAGTTTCAGAAAATGCCAAAGTAGATGAAGAAGAGTCCCTGTTACACCACATCCCCTCCAGCACTCCTTAGAATGTGCAGGGCACCAGGTGCCCAGTCTGGCAGGGGTATGATACAATAACATTTTATACATTGTTTCGTGCTGGCCATGTTACGGACAGAGTGGCAAGCTCTGTAAAAGATATCAGTCCACTAGGCATCTGATAGTGCTTGACCAATTTCATCTCCCGCCTCTTTTGGCCTGCTGAAGGGGTCTAGGATTCAGTTTGACTGAGTAGCACATCAAATTTGGTAATGAGATGCTTGTCACTGGACTTGCGTACAAGCCACATTTCAAAATATGTTAAGGATCTCTCACTGTGTGGTCTGACTGAGGGTTGTAGAGCCCACTGACAGAACTGGAAATAAGTGAGGCGGTCTGCCTCCTCCAGCCTGTAATCCTGTTTTATTTGTTTAAAGGGGATAATCCCTTGGTCATCAAGCAAGCACTCTGTTCTCTTACAACCCCCAATCTGCTAGTGCATATGCTGATAGTAGCAAAGTATAGATGGGGCTGTAAGTCCACTCTTCTGAGTAGGACGGTGAGCTGGAGCTCTTCCCTTGCCATATCAATGGTGGATTGTATAGTAGGGAGAGAATGTTTTGGCGGGTTTAGGGGCATCACTTGGAAAAGATAAAGGATTCATGGAAGTGTAAACATTTTGATGGCACCCACTCTGCTGAGCCAAGAGATGCCCAGGCGTTCCCAGCTGGAGATGTCAGTGCAAATGTGTTTTAGTAAAGTAGCATAGTTAATCACAATGGTTCAGTCATGGTAGGTGCCATCTGAATTACCAAGTAGGGGATATTGTCAGTTGCCCATTTAAATGGGAGTTTGGCTCACAATAGGATCTCAGTTTATGGACCAACTGCAAAGTTTAGTATTTGGGATTTTTGCATGTTGACTTTAAATCCTGAGAAGGATCCAAAGGTCTTGAGCCCTGAAACTAAGGTAGGGAGGGTATTTAGGGAATTCTTGACAGACCAGAGGACATTGCCTGTGTACAGGCTAATAAGTCGTTGCTCACCCCCAAACTAAACACCTGTCACATCAGCCTATGTGCAAAGGTATTTAGTGAATGGCTCCATGTACAGGGCAAAAAAAGAGTTTGGAGAGGAGGCATCCTTGGCATGTGCCTCTGTAAATGGAGAAGGTTTGGGATAATGTGCCATTAACCCGTACTGCAGCCTTTCAGATTCGTGAAGAGTTTAGCATCCACATTTATCAGGCAGATTTGTCGGTATGAGTTGCACAGAGCAGGATTTTTGCCCGGCTTGAGGATAAGTGCAATTGTGGCCTCCAACATGGTGTCTGTCAGGGAGCCTATGAGAGCAAATGAATTATATAAGCGGGTGAGGACCAGGGCTAACTCTTGGCAACATGTCTTGTAGAATATTGCTGAAAAGCCATCAGGTCCTGGTGATTTAATTGGCTTCAGGCAGGCAATAGCAGGGATCACCTCTTCGCACCATATGGGTTTGTCAAGAGTGGTAGCTGCATGGCTAGAAGGGAGGACGGTGGGCATTCAGTCAAATCCTGTGATGGTTCGGTAGTGGGGACCTCACTGTCTGCATATAGAGCACTGTAGACATTAAGGAATGCCACAGCCTTCTCCTGGTCAGAGTGAGCTTCAGTGGACGGAGTAACTACCCACAGCTGTTGCTCTCAGGATATAATTTGTGTAAAGGTTAATAAGGGCATACTCTTCTCTATCAAGATCGAGCCGGTGAAGAATTTTGCGTGTTCGCTCTAATTCTCTCCATACCTGTGGGGCTCCAGTTCATTTGTGAATTGTTTCAAGCCCCAGCACCTTCAACTATAGCTCCTGCTTTTTTTCTTTCCTGGTATGATTTTCCGCCACTGATGTGGTAATTAGTTTACCCCACACCATTAGCTTTAAAGTTACCCACAATGAGGCTTTGGTCACTTAATCAGTGTCAGTGGTGAGGAGATAGTCTGTGATACATTTACAAATCGACTGAACTGTTGAGGGAGACTGAAGGAGGCTTTCGCCAATGAGACTGGGGGCATAATCGGAGAGAGCTCCAGGACCAATTAAGGAGTTTGGTATGAGGGAGTGGAATGCGGTGGTCGCTGAGAAGTAATATACACAGGCATAAGTTTTGTGCGCCGCTGAATAGTATGTGAAGTCTCCTGTCTGGGGACTTCTCCTTAGTCTCCTTAGTCTCTGAGGCCACAGCCAACCACTTGAGGCCTTGGGACTAGAGGGTTCCCTTTTGGGCCATACAGTGAGCAGAACAGTCAATGTCATGATCAAGCACCAGATTATGGTCCCTCCCACCAAAATGGCTGCATCAGGGGTCTGGAGGACAGGAGAGATAGTTTCTGTAAGGAATACCTCTTGATCTCATTAGTGTAAAAATGTGCCAAAGTAAAAGAAAATGAGCCCAGGCACACTCTGTAAGCCAACATTCGCCCTTTGTGTTCAGCAAATTTGGACTCTATTTCACCTTTAAAACTTTTAGCAAGTAGGATGGCCACCCCCCAACCCCTTGTTTGTTATAGGTAAAAGACCAAAACTGTCTAGGGAACCCTCTGAACTTCATGCAGTGGACATCTGCAGGCAGTAGGTGTGTCTCCTGAAGGAAGCAAATGTCACTTCCCGAGTGCTCAAGGAGGGTTAAAACAGCCCTTTGTTTTGCAGACTTATTTAGGACGTGTACACTGAGACTCGTTATTTGGAGGTCTAGGGCCACCATGGAGGTACCAAGGAAATAGAGCTACTGGGGAGACACCGCATACCACAGTACATATGAAAGTTTATTTGCTAAGATCCCATTGAAGCTCACTAGGAAATGTGTCCCTACCCTTCTGGGTGCAGTGAAGACAAACTGTCAAACCACAAAACATTAACCCAAGAACAGTCACATGAAGTGCTGAGTTCACAGCAAAGTTCCACTTGAGATGAGGGTCTTAACAGCAAGGGGGCACATGGGGGAGGTACAGTGATGGTCTTGCTTGATGGCACGGCCCCCTCCACCACCCCAGCTCCCAGTTCGATGAGGTGAAAATTGCCAGATATCAACTGGATGGGATGGCTAAGTTACCATAGGGTATCATTAGTTGGGGCTTCCTCTCATCTCAGATGGTAAGTGCTCCAAAATTGCCTGCCATACTCACGCACACTCCTTGGGGTCTGGGTGGGAACCCTGTCCTTGTTTACCCACTTTCTGCCAGAGCAAGACCCCTGCGGGATAGTTGTTGGGAGAGGCAGGCAGGCTTTGTGATGCGTTCTCGATGGTCAGGTCCAGGATGCATGAAGAATCTGTCATTGTTCGAAGTTGGTGTAGTTGTTCATTCCACCGGAATATCAGCCTGAATGGGTGGCCCTATCCATAGGAGATTTCATTAGAACGTAGGTAATCCATCACCAGCTCAAAGTCTTTTCACCGCCGGAGGGTGAGCTGTGAGACATCCTGGTCAATGGTGTTCCCTCTGAAGATAATAGACTGTTTCTCTCTGCAGCTCTCAAGATTTCTTCCTTAACCTGGAAGAGTTGTATGCATGCCAAGATATCCGGTGTTTGGGTTGATGGGCCACTGGACCTGGTGACTCGATTTGTAGCTCCACGTTATCATCCCATGCCAGAATGAAGCAGAAAAGAGCCTGAATGCAGGCCAGGATGTCCAACCCCCCGCGCCCATTGGGACCTCTCTCAGCTGAATGTTATTATGGCAGGATCTGTTTTCTAAGTCCTGCACCTGAAGCCACAGGTCCTCCTGCCCTTCTCTTCTTGTAGATGAATAACTTCTTGTTGCAGTATTTCTAGCTCTACTCTATGTGTATATTTTACCATCTTCTAGGGTGAAACATGGTCCCCAACTGAGGCTAAGTCCTGAAAGAGGTCCTGTATGTTGTGCAAAAGGTCACTCTTGAGAGAGTGAAGATCTGCTTTCAGCAACTCAAAGAGAGATGTGAGCAAGACGCTGGTCACTGGGGGGGTCTCTGAGTCCTCTAGGCCCTCTGCATCAGAAGTAGGTGGTGGGGAGACAGCTGTGTGGTCTTTATTCTGGGCCGGCGTGGATCAAGTAAGCATATCTCTGACTGATTGGTCCTTCTTGTGTTTGGATGAGGCCATGGCTCTAGGCGGATGGAGGACATGTTTGCCGCAGGCTGTGGAGGTATTGGGGTGTAGGGACCACTCCCAACACCGTGCCCTGGGCTATTAGTGAACTAAAAGGTATGTGCCAGCTCCCTTCCACATTAAGGAAGCAGCAGCCTTCGAGAGTATTTACAAGGTTGTTAGGTATCCAAGTCACCGAGGTCAGATCTAGGGGAGATGATGTGGTGTTACAACCAGAACTGCCAAGTTTGTAAATAGAGAACCATGTTCTGGGCCTTGCCATTGGCTCACTAGTCTGTGATCCTGTCCAAATGAATGTCACCTTATGTAATGTAACTGGCCCCTTTATCCCCCCACCCCTCCCGGCACCACCACCTTTCTCTGTCTGAGCTCGCTAGCAGTGTTTATTAATTCTATACTTGGGTTGAAAATGTATGCTCAGGCACTTTGAAAGTCCACCAGCCTCCCCTGGCAAACACCTGTTCTTCATCTACCACCAGTTCTAGCAATTGTGAGTCAAAGAGGTCCAATAAAAGGTCAGTGCTGGAACTAGACTGTTTCAACCAGACATTGTGAAGTCTGGGTGAAAGACTTCCAGCCTAGGATGTGAATGCTCCCTACCAACCTTGGTATCATGAAAATGAACTATAGTGACTGCAAAAAGGGACAAGGAACAAGTGACATGAAAATTTGCCTTAATGCAATACCAGATGAGACAGACAGATCTTCTAACAAGGCCTGGGATGTGAGGAACACAAGATAGATGAAAATATCATTATTCTATCAGATGGCTCTGAATTTCTAGACAACTGAACAGCAGCAACCCCACAGTATAGAGGATGATACAGCGTCGCCACAGTGGAGGAGTAAATGAGATGAAGATACCAAGTATTCAGCCCATCTCCACCCCTGTCTACCTCAGAAGCTGAAACGCTATGTAATATAAAGAGTACTTTGAATGACAGCCAGGAAACAAAAACTGTTGATTATTTTTTTTATATTGTTCTACCTCATCCTACTCATACTTCTTTGTGTTAGACCACCAATGCAAAGGGGCACAAGTGCAACATAACTCTTAAGTTAACTTTGCAAAGCCACACAAGGCATATTTGCGTGGCTAGATAAATCTAGAGTGACGCAAAGCTGTGCAAATCACTGTCTTGCCTTCCTCAGTCTTGGGAAGGCATTCCATGGGTGGAGTATGGGTGTTCCCACACATCCACAAATGGATGTCACTGCATTCCCATATTTACCAATACTGGCGAACCTGGGGATTATGCTACAATGCTACGCCTCCCCATGTGAGGAGCAACAAAGATAAATATCTTTATTTATCCTCGTTACTTTCCTTTTCTATATGTGCTGCATTTTGTAGCACACGTAGAGGGAGGAAGATGCCTCACAACACCTTCCTGCACAAAAACAATCCTGCATACAAAGCAGACACCCTTCCACCATAGTGCAAGGGTTCCTACATTGGCGCTTGGCAGCACATTGTGAGTCAGCTCAGAGAAAAGACAGGAGTGCGCCATATTATGTTAAATACTGTGCATTTGTGCCCTATCATGCACCACATGCCCCCATATTTGTAACATGCATGGTGAGTGTCAACAGTCTGTTATGTAACAGACATGATGACATTCACTCACTATACACTACCACAGCTCCCATCACAGGGGGGAAGAATAAAAGGGAGATTTGGTGAGCATTTATCCAGTTCATTCCATATATTTAAGTGTGTATGTTGTTAGTGATGAAGGTAAATGTCATCTTTCACTGTATGGAGGCTGAGATCGATCAACTCCTGAAGTGTGATTGAGCACCAAACACTGGCAACAAAGGGTGTGCATCCAGCATGCTTTGCTGCTGTCCCCAAGAGATGAGAACCTTCTGTATTGATGAGTGATAACATCACAGCCAGGTCTGTTGACCCTAATAGGAAGTGCCTCTATTGGCACATACTACCTACTTACCCAATCCAGTGAGCTACTGGTTTTTGCAACAGACGCCCTGAGGTGGAAAGCATGAAATGGTAATTTCAATAATACTTCGAACTACGATGCAAGTGTATCATATTTTTACATTGCATTTGTTGTAAGATACACACGCCAAAGGTTTTCATTGCATTGTTCTGACACAGACTGCTAGATCTAAGGAAAACCCTGGCTCAGCTCACTCTAATAATTTCCCTGCATGCCCTCCTCTATTTGCGACTCGGACTTAGTACATGGGGCTGTCAGTCACTTGATAAAAGGATTTGTAAAAGGTGAGGACTAGAAAATGGAGTTGTGCCCACATGCAGCGATTTGACAACTCTACCATCAAGGCTTCTTTAAGAAAAGACAAAGAAGATTGTGTGCAGTGAAAATACATTTTAAAAAAGTGACTCCAAGGGAAGGACTTCAGGCTGTTCAATTGTACCTGAATGTCATCATGAATTCCCAAGAAGAACTTCCAGGTCCAGGTGGGACAGGTTGGGGCATAGCTTCAGCAGGGGTGGTTAAAGTGTGACACTACTCAAATGCATTTTTGGTTTGGTAGTTAGTTCTGTGGACCTTGAGTCATGTCTGTTATGTTTGTGTAATTTTTTCTCATCATTCTCAGTTCAGTAAGAGGTTTTAACTTGTCCCTTTTTTGAACGGAGATCTTAGATATATTTAATGACTGGTCCACCAAAAAAGTAATGAATCTACACCGATTTAAGTACACCTTGAATGAGTACAAATTTACTACTTTTTGGAATTCACAAACATTGTCAGTAGTAGGCACAGAAAGCTGCACCAGCCTCAAGTTTCCAGGCATGCTAGTGGCAATCAATGAGCAGCAGGTTCACTTCGGATTTGAATTAGGTGGTCCTCTCTCTAGTAAGGGGATGAGTACTTTCAAATAGTCTAAGCAGTGGCAATCGCTTGGGCCACATTCCAACCTAACAATTGTCAGCCACTGTGCCTCTCTAGAGAGAGGACCACATAATTCAAATCTGTAGTGAACCTGCTGCTCATGGAAACAATCCACCCCATCTTTGCTCATCTCATCCCTCCACCCTGCAGCTCACTGCTTGTTTAGTTAGAAAATGTGTGATTCCTCCCACCTCCCAAATCTCACTGGCTAGGTTAGGTCCCTGCAAAAAAAAACAGGTTCCAGATGCTCACTGATGGCAGACAGGCTAAGCAGGAAGAAATATTGATAGGACAAGTCTTGTGTGACCATACATCTGAAGTTATCAGCACATTAGCGATTTTCAATTATGTTCTCAAGAATTCAGAAAACAATGTCTGGACATATGATTGCCCTGGTTTTTGCTGCTCGGAAGGCAGAGACATTTTAGTACAAACCAAGCAGGCATATGGTTTGGGGATTCTTTGCTCCATTTACATCCTTTGCACACTAAAATGAGCCTCACCAAGATAGGAGATACTATAGGATTTGGGGAGGCTAAGGGATGGGGACCTCTGGATTTCAAGCACAGTCAGAAGATGATAAAGATGTTTTGTGTAGGTTAAAGGAATACCCCAAGAATCCTGGTAAGCAGAGCTTAAAACAGGGCAAAATAAGAGGTAGTCGTATGTGTCTCAATTACATTCAAAATGCCCTGAAAGAAGCATAAAAACAAAATCACATTTGAAGCAGTCCACAGAGTGAAGTACCCTTTCGTGGACCAAGCGTTCAGTGAAGGAAAGACCTGTCAATTCAGATTTGCTGCGAATGAACACGGCTTGTGGTCACGTCTCTTGAAAAACAAAGACTAGAAAAAGAATGTCAACAACTGAAACAATAAAAAGGGGTCTTCCGTGCCCGCTTTTTGTAGCGCACCTAAACTAACTCTGACTGTTACTGCTGCATTGTTCCTGTGGAGCAGTTTTTACATTGTCTTTGAAAACTCCTTTCACTTGATTCCCTTATCCCTTTTTTTCTTTTTTTTCTTTTGTTGACTAATTAAATGCTGCTCATTTTTAATAAATTGGCAATAAAAGCGATGTGGAGCATATTTATGAGCCCCATTGCTTCACATTTGCACCACACAACGTGGTGTTGAGTTGCGCAAAAGTGACACAAACAATAATTCAGAATAATAAAGCCACGGAAGGCCACTTTGCAAGGCCTTGCGTGGCTTCATAAATGTGAATAGCTCAACGCAGCAGAAAAAGCTGTGTTGAGTTACTCTGCCCTGGGAAGGCGTTCCATGGCTATTGTTAGGGTGTTCCCACAAAATTCCCATGGTTTTTCACCCATTCGCAGATTTAGCAGAACTGATAAACCTGGGAATGCGCTGAAATCCTACATCTGCCCAGGGGAGGCGTAACGAGAAGAAATATCATTATTTCTCCTTTTTGTTACCTATTTCTATGTGTGCTGCATTCTGCAACACACATAGAAAGAAGAAAGGGCCTCTCAGGATTGTTTTGTTGTGCAGGAAGGTACCCCTTCCTGCATGAAAACAATCCTGCATGCAACATAGGCACACCATGGTGCAAGGATGTCTGCATTGGCACTAGGCATCCCATTGTGCACCGGCGCAGAGGGAAAAGACAGGAGTGCACCATATTCTGTAAATATGGGGCATGTTTACAAAATAATGACGCAGCCATCTTGCAGGAGCAAGCTGCACCATTCTGGAAGTGCAGGGATGCATCATATTTACAGCAATATGACTAATTCCTGTATTTTCCTCGGTGCTGTTGCACAATTGGCAGCCTAGCTCTAATGCAGGCACCCTTGTACCATAGTGCAAGGATGCCTTTGTTGTAAGGATGATTGTTTACATGCAGGAAGGGGCGCCTTCCTGCACATAACCAATCATTAATGGTTTTCCTCCTTCTATGTGTGCTGCAGAATGCAGTACAGATAGAAAGAGGAAAAAACAAAGAGAAATTCAGACATTTCTCCTTGTCGCGCCACTTTTACACCACCCCTGGGGTGATGCAGGAATGTGACGCATTTCCAGCCTTATAAATTGGGAAATGTGTCAAATTGCATGGGTATTGCATGATAATATCCACAGCAACACCGACGGAAAGTCCCTTTTCGCGTAGAGTAATGTGTGAAAGAGGGTAATATTTACAAAGCCATGAAAAGCCATGCAAAGTGGCTTTGCGTGACCTAGCAAATATAGGCGAGCACAAAGTACAACTGGAGAGTCAAAAAAAGTGACGGTCCATGGCACAAGGGGCTTCTAAATATGCCCCACGGTGCATTCCTGCCCTTTCGCTGTGACACAGGGGATTTCCACTTTGGAGGCAGCCTTCACCCAAAGTACAAATCTGGTGGTTTACACACATAACACACGTAATTAAAAGAAGCTTTCCCAAATCAAGCATGTTCATCCAACAACCCAAAATTTGTGTTGATAATTTCTCGTATATGAGCGAGCGACACTGCTGAATGAGATCCATATAGAGATCCTGTCTGTTGAAAGAATAGAAATACAATAGGCAGGTTTTTGAAACGCAGACTCACGTATATGGGAAGTTTAGTTAAAAATTGAAGATTTACGTCTCTGTCATTTCTGGTGAAAGACTGAAATAAAAGCCTAGGAGCACAATATGACCACCTTGTAATAACTTCAAACCGCAACCCGCAATTGAGTGCAATTCTGCTTTTTCTGCCTTAAAGCATTGTTGTAATATATGAGCTAAAGACATCCTGAAGCGAGGTAAAACTCTACCAGGTCCACAGTAATCAGTGCTTAATTGAAGCAGGTGATTGCAGGTGACGTCCTCTGGCACTCATTTTTGGGGAACCGGCGTTTATTTTTCCTGTTTGGTTCACAGTAGGAGTGAATCACATGCAAGTGGGAAAGAAGGATAAAGAACACATGTAACATGGTGAAAGTGGAGAGCATATACACTTGCAAGAGTGACATGAAGAGGTAGGGAGTGTCTGGTAGGATATTCCGGAGACATGAGGTGGAATCCGGATTAGCAGCCCTGTTATTTGGTTCCCACCACAATCAACAATATGCTTCTGAGCGAAAGATTGGACCCTGGCACTTGTTGTGTTACACATTAAGCAGTGACAATACCCTCATTCTGCAATTCATTAATGAATTCATTCTGATGACATCTGCCAATGCACCCAGTTTCCCTATACCAGGGCGGCCCTTTCTCAACTTTTTTTTTATTTTTATGTAGCGCGAACTCGACTGACAGGAATTGCAGTTCTTTACATGAGTGCCATTTACATTACTCATAGAGTCACATTATTTTTTTTCTTTTTGTTTTTTTTGCAGCGCGGGGACGTTACTTGTTTGCCCAGAATCATGGGATGTTGAGCCAAGCCGAGACTCCAACCTGGCTCCACAGTTCCAAAAACGGCAGCTCTTGCTTAACGCCGTATGTCCTTAACAAACCTGCTTGAGATGTGCCGCTGGGGCACAACCACACCATCACTCACGTACTTTACAGTTACTCTATCAGCTGTACTATTTCCGTGAACGACTAACTTCAAGACAACGTACAGTATGCAAAATACTCCCTTACCTTCAGACTCTGTTGAAAATAGTCAACGCGAATATGAGCTTAAGTGGTGCATTGGAGAAATGATTTATGGAAATAGCAAGCAGATGTTACAAAACTAGATATTGCTCAAGCAGGGTTTCCTTCCTTCCCCTGTATTTGCAAATATTGTAACTGTCAGTAGTTGCTGACAAAGACTCACATGTCACATATTGGTGGATCCGAGGACGTTGCGTACATCCCCAGAAGAATTTACCACTAATTAACCAACAGCTCATAATCACTCACCCCAGAATGCCGTATTCATATCTTCTGCTTTATAGTCATAAACGCCACAATGATTGTTACTGACAAAATCAGAAACCTACAATCTCCCAAGAGGCAGAAACAGCTCCTATAATAATTCTGCAGTATGCAAAGTACTTAAACACTATTACGAGTAGTGGTATACTAGAAACCGAAAGCAACGTCTGCAATCCAATCACAATTCAATCAGTGCTGAATTAAAGTTATTATAAATGACTATTGAAACATACACAACTTTTAATGGTATTTCAGACCACAATCCTTCTGTCAAAAAGCACTGTCGATTTTTATGTCTTCGGTAGTTACTCGTTCTTCCTGAGAAGGCCACATTTATCACTCACTCTTACGGAAAGAGTGTATGAGAAGTAATTAAGGTTTATGTTCGCAAGAGAAATTCCTATTTAATATGTGATGCTTTAAGTTCTAAACGAGAGAAGAATATGCAACTCTGGTGAAAAGAGTTCTGTACAGATCTGCAGGATTGAGCTACCACAGGGACTGTCTGCTGTTGATGTGGGTGACGTGCGCCACCCCAATATGTCCCTCCATTGTACTAAACTGCAGATCAGCAATGAATCTGGGGTAAACTCCCGCATCAAAAAGTCACGTTACCGGCTTTACATCGGCTTTTTGGATTTATGATGAAATCAAAGCTTGCCCTTCTGGCTGAGTAAATGTGCTCAGCCCTTTAGGCCTCCAAGCATTAGCATGAAATACGGTAACCTGATCATCTATACTACCTTTGAAAAAGAACTGACGACATTATCTTCCCCAGTTACACGAGTATAACGTGCGACATGTGTTACATCGAACCTGTGCGCCACATTGGATCCAGCTGCCTTGAGGCCAATGCTGGTTGGTGACAGATTCCGATCCAGGTGTTCCAAAGTGTTAGAGGTACTAGGAAGGCTTCGACTGATTAAATACTTATCCAGAGGTGTAGCTATTATTGCTTAATCAGATGCAGTGACACCTGGGGCAGGAGTCTGATGGGTCCACTTAGCTCACTTTAGCAGTATTTCCACATCCAACCAGCTGTTACCCAGTATTTACAACATCCGCTATTAATAGGAATACATATGGGAGGTTCGGCACAATCAGTACAGACCCCGTAAAAATGACACTAATTTGAGACTGTTTACATCCCTAGTGTAGGAAAGTACCATCTTGCCTGGCATGTTACCCCCATTTTTCACTGTATATATGTTGTTTTAGTTGTATGTGTCACTGGGACCCTGGTAACCCAGGGCCCCAGTGCTCATAAGTGTGCCTGAATGTGTTACCTGTGTAGTGACTAACTGTCTCACTGAGGCTCTGCTAATCAGAACCTCAGTGGTTATGCTCTCTCATTTCTTTCCAAATTGTCACTAACAGGCTAGTGACCATTTTTACCAATTTACATTGGCTTACTGGAACACCCTTATAATTCCCTAGTATATCGTACTGAGGTACCCAGGGTATTGGGGTTCCAGGAGATCCCTATGGGTTGCAGCATTTCTTTTGCCACCCATAGGGAGCTCTGACAATTCTTACACAGGCCTGCCACTGCAGCCTGAGTGAAATAACGTCCACGTTATTTCACAGCCATTTTACACTGCACTTAAGTAACTTATAAGTCACCTATATGTCTAACCTTTACCTGGTAAAGGTTAGGTGCAAAGTTACTTAGTGTGAGGGCACCCTGGCACTAGCCAAGGTGCCCCCACATTGTTCAGAGCCAATTCCCTGAACTTTGTGAGTGCGGGGACACCATTACACGCGTGCACTACATATAGGTCACTATCTATATGTAGCTTCACAATGGTAACTCCGAATATGGCCATGTAACATGTCTATGATCATGGAATTGCCCCCTCTATACCATCCTGGCATAGTTGGCACAATCCCATGATCCCAGTGGTCTGTAGCACAGACCCTGGTACTGCCAAACTGCCCTTCCTGGGGTTTCACTGCAGCTGCTGCTGCTGCCAACCCCTCAGACAGGCATCTGCCCTCCTGGGGTCCAGCCAGGCCTGGCCCAGGATGGCAGAACAAAGGACTTCCTCTGAGAGAGGGTGTTACACCCTCTCCCTTTGGAAAATGGTGTGAAGGCAGGGGAGGAGTAGCCTCCCCCAGCCTCTGGAAATGCTTTCTTGGGCACAGATGTGCCCAATTCTGCATACGCCAGTCTACACCGGTTCAGGGACCCCTTAGCCCTGCTCTGGCGCGAAACTGGACAAAGGAAAGGGGAGTGACCACTCCCCTGACCTGCACCTCCCCAGGGAGGTGTCCAGAGCTCCTCCAGTGTGCTCCAGACCTCTGCCATCTTGGAAACAGAGGTGCTGCTGGCACATTGGACTGCTCTGAGTGGCCAGTGCCACCAGGTGACGTCAGAGACTCCTTCTGATAGGCTCCTTCAGGTGTTGCTAGCCTATCCTCTCTCCTAGGTAGCCAAACCCTCTTTTCTGGCTATTTAGGGTCTCTGTCTCTGGGGAAACTTTAGATAATGAATGCAAGAGCTCATCCGAGTTCCTCTGCATCTCTCTCTTCACCTTCTGCCAAGGAATCGACTGCTGACCGCGCTGGAAGTCTGCAAACCTGCAACATAGTAGCAAAGACGACTACTGCAACTCTGTAACGCTGATCCTGCCGCCTTCTCGACTGTTTTCCTGCTTATGCATGCTGTGGGGGTAGTCCGCCTCCTCTCTGCACCAGAAGCTCCGAAGAAATCTCCCGTGGGTCGACGGAATCTTCCCCCTGCAACCGCAGGCACCAAAAAGCTGCATTACCAGTCCCTTGGGTCTCCTCTCAGCACAACGAGCGAGGTCCCTCGAATCCAGCAGCTCTGTCCAAGTGACCCCCACAGTCCAGTGACTCTTCAGTCCAAGTTTGGTGGAGGTAAGTCCTTGCCTCACCTCGCTGGGTTGCATTGCTGGGAATCGTGACTTTTGCAGCTACTCCGGCCCCTGTGCACTTCCGGCGGAAATCCTTTGTGCACAGCCAAGCCTGGGTCCACGGCACTCTAACCTGCATTGCACGACTTTCTAAGTTGGTCTCCGGCGACGTGGGACTCCTTTGTGTAACTTTGGGTGAGCACCATTTCACGCATCCTTGTAGTGCCTGTTTCTGGCACTTCTCCGGGTGCTACCTGCTGCTGAGAGGGTTCCTTGTCTTGCTCGACGTCCCTTCTCTCTCCTGGTCCAATTTGCGACCTCCTGGTCCCTCCAGGGCCACAGCAGCGTCCAAAAACGCTAACCGCACGATTTGCAGCTAGCAAGGCTTGTTGGCATTCTTTCGGCAGGAAAATACTTCTGCACAACTCTCCCCGGCGAGAGGGATCCGTCCACCAAAGGGGAAGTCTCTAGCCTTTTTCGTTCCTGCAGAAACCTCCGCTTCTTCTGTCCAGTAGAAGCTTCTTTGCATCCACAGCTGGCATTTCCTGGGCATATGCCCATCTCCGACTTGCTTGTGACTTTTGGACTTGGTCCCCTTGTTCCACAGGTACCCTAGATTGGAAATCCACAGTTGTTGCATTGTTGGTTTGTGTCTTTCCTGCATTATTCCTCTAACACAACTTCTTTGTCCTTAGGGGAACTTTAGTGCACTTTGCACTCACTTTTCAGGGTCTTGGGGAGGGTTATTTTTCTAACTCTCACTATTTTCTAATAGTCCCAGCGACCCACTACAAGGTCACATAGGTTTGGGGTCCATTCGTGGTTCGCATTCCACTTTTGGAGTATATGGTTTGTGTTGCCCCTATCCCTATGTTTCCCCATTGCATCCTATTGTAACTACACATTGTTTGCACTGTTTTCTAAGACTATACTGCATATTTTTGCTATTGTGTATATATATCTTGTGTATATTTCCTATCCTCTCACTGAGGGTACACTCTAAGAAACTTTGGCATATTGTCATAAAAATAAAGTACCTTTATTTTTAGTATAACTGTGTATTGTGTTTTCTTATGATATTGTGCATATGACACTAAGTGGTACTGTAGTAGCTTCACACGTCTCCTAGTTCAGCCTAAGCTGCTCTGCTAAGCTACCATTATCTATCAGCCTAAGCTGCTAGACACCCTATACACTAATAAGGGATAACTGGGCCTGGTGCAAGGTGCAAGTACCCCTTGGTACTCACTACAAGCCAATCCAGCCTCCTACACCTAGCCTTCCTGTTTTCATATCTATCCCTGGCTGTAGAAGGCTCAGAGGTGAGCATAGTATATTGCTGCCCCAGACCCATCAATATTTCATAAGGAAACCCAAAGGTGCCCAACCTGCATCTGCGCTTCTGTAACTGTTGGATGAAAGACATTTACAACAGGATGCTTTTTTCATTAAAAATGCAAACATAATGCTGAAGTCATTAATATTTTTTTTTAGGATCCCGCATATATGACATAAACTATGCAATCTTTGTCACTGTTATAGCATGAAGGTGAGGACTGTAAAAACAATCTCACATGCCTGGATGGCTAAACCTTCTCTAAATATAAATTACAGACACTCTTAGAGCATAAATGAGAGATGTTGAGCGAACGTTGTACACAATTTGTCCAAAGCTTCGTTCTCACCCAGGCAGATGAATCCTAGAAATGAAGCAGTTGGATGAACTAAGGTATCGATATATTAGTATGTACATATATTTGGTGTATGCTTCATGCCCGGCTAACACAGCAACACCAACTTGAATTATAAATGTATATAATCGAGACAGATCGTTTTGGTGATGGTAAAACACCTACCTGTACCACTTGTCAGCCTACAGGGCAATATTAATCGTTGTCAATCTGCCAAAACCAGGGGGCCTATTTACAAGCCCCTTGCGCCACTGCAGTGTTATTTTTATTTACGCTATGGTGGCATAAACAGTCACCCACACAGCACCGCATTTAATCACTGGCACAATGGGACCATTGCACCAGTTTGTAAAGGCTTGCATCAAAATATACATGCACCAGTTATATTGTATGCAAGCTAGACATTGCCCCAGCAGAAAACCTGGCAGAGATGGTGCAGTGAAATCAATGAGATTTCACTGCGTCATTCTGCACCATCACAGCGTTATTTTTTTTAGGGCCTGCAGGTGTTAAAGTGATGCTTTGATGTTTTCAATGGGGCCCCCCCAAGCATTGTTGGACTAGCATCAATGTTTTTGACACTAAGCCAGCAATGCTAGGGGTTAGCGCCACAACTGCATCAGAATTTCTGACACAGCTGTAGACACCATGGCCCTCATTACAACCCTGGCAGTCGGTGTTAAAGCGGCGGTAATACAGCAAACAGGCCAGCGGGAAAAAAAATGGAATCACGACCGTGGCGGAAACCACCAACAGAGACAGCCACTTTAACACTCCGACCACCAAGGCGGTAGAAACAAACACCGCGGCGGATACTGCCAACAGACAGGCGGAAGACAAAAAAAACACCCACCCTATCACAACAGGGCTATCCGCCACCTTTTCCGGGGTGGAACCAACTCGAATAAAAACATGGCGGAAACAATACACAGAAGGGAACACCACTCACCTCTCGACACCCAGCGAGGAACCAGGATGCCATGGAGTCCGAACTGCAGATTCTGCCGGCGATGGTCTTCCTGCTCCTCTATCAGGAGCTTCAATGACGGCGGCGGCGACCATTGTGAGTACTGCACCTACAACACAAGGGAGGGGGGAGGGAAAAGAGAGTGACACACACACACAACACGCAACATGCAACACCCCCACCCCCACCCACAACACCATACACACAAATACATGCTGCAACATGACATATACACCCCCACCCCTCCTTGAATAACGCAAGGACAAAAGGAATTGATTTGAACGATTGTAATCAATAAAAATCCATTAGTCAAAAGTCAAACGCCAGTATATACAAATATGTACACAAACTACACAAGTCTGGATAGTGTACTAATCATTGTCTGTGGACCACTGGGCCCAAAATGCATGGGCGAGGCCCACACTAGATACCTGACTGGAAACGGAGAGAACACTGCTGGGGCATCACACTGAAAATATACAGGCACCTCAGGGGGATGGGGAGGGGGGCACCTCAGCCTGATGAACGCACAATGCCACTGCTCCACGAGGGGGCTCCATGCCCACTGCTGTATCCTGGGGAGTGCAAATCCACAGTCTCACAAGTCTTTTCAGTGGGTGGTTTGCCCACTGCATTATCCTTGGGAGTGCAAAGCCACAGTCTCACAAGTCTTTTCAGTGGGTGGTTTGCCCACTGCATTATCCTGTGGAGTGCAAAGCCACAGTCTCACAAGTGTTTTCAGTGGATGGTTTGCCCACTGCTGTATCCTGGGGAGTGCAAAGCCACAGTCTCTCAAGTCTTTTCAGTGGGTGGTTTGCCCACTGCTGTATCCTGGGGAGTGCAAAGCCACAGTCTCTCAAGTGGATGCCTTTCTCCACTGGTTCTGGAGGGGGCTTTGTGCCCAGAGTGCTTCATCCTGCCAAGGACTGAGGTAGTGGATGCCTTTCTCCACTGCTTCTGAAGGGGGCTTTGTGCCCAGAGTGCTTTATCCTGCCAATGTCTGGGGTAGTGGATGCCTTTCTCCACTGGTTCTGGAGGGGGCTTTGTAGGAACGTACCATCTTGCCTGGCATGTAACCCCCATTTTCACTGTATGTATGTATGTTTTAGCCCCTGTGTAACTGGGATCCTGCTAGGCAGGACCCCAGTGCTCATAGTATGTGCCCTGTATGTGTTCCCTGTGTGGTGCCTAACTGTATCACTAAGGCTCTGCTAACCAGAACCTCAATGTTTATGCTCTCTCTGCTTTCTAAATTTGTCACTGCAGGCTAGTGACTAAATTTACCAATTCTCATTGGTACACTGGTACACTCATATAATTCCCTTCTATATGGTACTTAGGTACCCAGGGTATTGGGGTTCCAGGAGATCCCTATGGGCTGCAGCATTTCTTTTGCCACCCATAGGGAGATCTGACAATTCTTACACAGGACTGCCACTGTAGCCTGAGTGAAATAACGTCCATGTTATTTCACAGCCATTTTTCACTGCACATAAGTAACTATAAGTCACCTATATGTCTAACCTTCACCTGGTGAAGGTTGGGTGCCAAGTTACTTAGTGTGAGGGCACCCTGGCACTAGCCAAGGTGCCCTCACATTGTTCAAATTCCCCGGACTTTGTGAGAGCAGGGACACCATTACACGTGTGCACTATACATAGGTCACTATATATGTATAGCGTCACAATGGTAACTCCGAACATGGCCATGTAACATGTCGAAGATCATGAAATTGTCACCCAAATACCATTCTGTTATTGGGGGGACAATTCCATAATCCTCCGGGTCTCTAGCACAGAACCCGGGTACTGCCAAACTGCCTTTCAGGGGTTTCCACTGCAGCTGCTGCTGCTGCCAACCCCTCAGACAGGGTTCTGTCCTCCTGGGGTCCAGGCAGCCCTGGCCCAGGAAGGCAGAACAAAGGATTTCCTCTGAGAGAGGGTGTTACACCCACTCCCTTTGGAAACAGGTGTGAAGGGCTGGGGAGGAGTAGCATCACCAAGCCTCTTGAAATGCTTTGATGGGCACAGATGCTGCCCATCTCTGCATAAGCCAGTCTACATCGGTTCAGGGATCCCCCAGCCCTGCTCTGGCATGAAACTAGACAAAGGAAAGGGGAGTGACCACTCCCCTGACCAGTACCTCCCAGGGGAGGTGCCCAGAGCTCCTCCAGTGTGTCCCAGACCTCTTCCATCTTGGAAACAGAGGTGTTGGGGGCACACTGGACTGCTCTGAGTGGCCAGTGCCAGCAGGTGATGTCAGAGACCCCCTCTGATAGGCTATTACCTCTCTTGGTAGCCAATCCTCCTTTCATGGTACCCAAACCTCCTTTTCTGGCTATTTAGGGTTTCTCCTCTGGGTAATTCTTCAGATAACGAATGCAAGAGCTCACCAGAGTTCCTCTGCACTTCCCTCTTCGACTTCTGCCAAGGATCGACTGCTGACTGCTCCAGGATGCCTGCAAAACCTCAGCAAAGTAGCAAGACGACTACCAGCAACATTGTAGCTCCTCATCCTGCTCCCTTTCTCGACTGTTTCCTGGTGGTGCATGCTCTGGGGGGTCATCTGCCTTCACCCTGCACTGGAAGCCAAGAAGAAATCTCCTGTGGGTCGACGGAATCTTCCCCCTGCTAACGCAGGCACCAAAAGACTGCATCACCAGTCCCTTGTGTCCCCTCTCATCCTGACGGGCGTGGTCCCTGCAACACAGGAACTCTATCCTAGTGACTCCCACAGTTAAGTGATTCTTCAGTCCAAGTTTGCTGGAGGTAAGTCCTTGCCTCCCCACGCTAGACTGCAAACCTGTGAACTGCATGATTTGCAGCTGCTCTGGCTCCTGTGCACTCTTCCAGGATTTCCTTCATGCACAGCCTAGCCTGGGTCCCCAGGACTCTGTCCTGCAGTGCTCAATCCTCTGAGTTGGCCTCTGGCGTCGCAGGACCCTCCTTTGTGACTCTGAGGCAGCTCCAGTTCACAAATCTTCTAAGTGACTGTTTGGGTACTTCTGCGGGTGTTGCCTGCTTCTGTAGGGGCTTTCTGAGTTGCTGGGTGCTCCTCTGTCTCCTCCTCCAAGGGGCGACATCCTGGTCCTTCCTGGTCCCCAGCAGCACCCAATACCCTCTACTGCGACCCTTGCAACTAGCAAGGCTTGTTTGCAGTATTTCTGCGTTGGAACACTTCATCTACCTTTATCGCAATGTGTCACATCTTCCATCCAAAGGAGAAGTTCCTAGTCCTCTTCGTTGTTGCAGAACTTCAAGCTTCTTCCACCCAGAGGCAGCTTCCTTGCACCTTCATCTGGGGTTTTCTGGGATCCTGCCCCCCTTGGACACTATCGCGACTCTTGGACTTGGTGCCCTTGCCTTGCTGGTCCTCAGGTCCAGGAATCCACCTTCAGGGCCTTGCTGGTGTTTGTTGATCTTGCAGAATCCCCCTATCACGACTATTGTGCTCTTTTGTGGTAGTAGGTGTACTTTACTCATACTTTTCAGGGTCTTGGGGTGGGGTATCTTGGACACCCTGACTGTTTTCTTATAGTCCCAGCGACCCTCTACAAGCTCGCATAGGTCTGGGGTCCATTTGTGATTCGCATTCCACTTTTGGAGTATATGGTTTGTGTTGCCCCTAGACCTATGTCTCCTATTGCAACCTATTGTAATTCTACACTGTTTACATTACTTTTCTGACTATTACTTACCTGTTTTGGGTTTGTGTACATACAACTTGTGTATATTACTTACCTTCTTACTGAGGGTATTCACTGAGATACTTGTGGCATATTATCATAAAAATAAAGTACCTTTATTTTTAGTAACTGTTAGACCTGACAGCCTTAGGGTGGTCACCCCTAACTTTTTGCCTGCCTCCCTCCACTTTTTGGACACTGTTTTTGCTGGCTTTTAGACTCTGCGCATTTTAACAGTGCTAACCAGCGCTAAAGTGCATATGCTCTCTCCTTTTAAACATGGTAACCTTGGATCATACGAGATTGGACTATATAATTTACTTCTAAGTCCCTAGTAATGTGCACTATAGGTGCCTAGGCCCTGTAGATTAAAGGCTACTAGTGGGCCTGCAGCACTGGTTGTGCCACCCACTTAAGTAGCCCCTTTACCTTGTCCCAGGCCTGCCATTGCAAGGCCTGTGTGTGCAGTTTCACTGTCACCTCGACTTGGCATTTAAAAGTACTTGCCAAGCCTAAACCTCCCCTTTATCCACATATGTCACCTCTAATGTGTGCCCTAGGTAACCCATAGAGCAGGGCTCTGTGTGGGTGAAAAGCAGGACATGCACCTGGGTAGTTTACATGTCCTGGTAGTGTAAAACTCCTAAAATTCGTTTTTACACTACTGTGAGGCCTGCTCCCTTCATACGCTAACATTGGGGCTGCCCTCATACAATATTGAAGTGGTAGCTGCTGATCTGAAAGGAGTAGAAGGTCATATTTAGTATGGCCAGAATGGTAATACCAAATCCTGCTGACTTGTGAAGTTGGATTTAATATTCCTATTCTAGAAATGCCACTTTTAGAATGTGAGCATTTATTTGCACTTAAATCTTTCTGTGCCTTACAATCCACGTCTGGCTGGGCTTAGCTGACAGCTCCTTGTGCATTCACTCAGACATACCCCAAACACAGGGTACTCAGCCTCACTTGCATACATCTGCATTTTGAATGGGTCTTCCTGGGCTGGGAGGGTGGAGGGCCTGCTCTCACACAAAGGACTGCCACACTCCCTACTGGGACCCTGGCAGACAGGATTGAACTGAAAGGGGACCTGGTGCACTTCTTAGCCACTCTTTGAAGTCTCCCCCACTTCAAAGGCACATTTGGGTATAAAACAGGGCCTCTGCTCTACCTCATCAGACACTTGCTGGAGAAGAAACCGGAACCAGAACCTGCATCCTGCCAAGAACAACTGCCTGGCTGCCTAAAGGACTCACCTGACTGCTTTCTGCAAAGGACTGCTGCCTTGCTGTTGCCCTGTTGCCTTGCTGAATTCTTGTCTGGCTGTAAAAGTGCTCTCCAAGGGCTTGGATAGAGCTTGCCTCCTGTTCCCTGAAGTCTCAGGACCAAAAAGACTTCTCTTTTTCATTTGGACTCTTCGTGCGCCGAAAATGTCAATGCACACCTTGCTCCGCGGCGAGAAAATCGCTGCACACCGACGCTGATCAAGGCGACACCTTCGGGGCGACCGGAACTTCGACGCACGGCCTCGCAAGGACAACACCGCCCGACCACCAGAGGGGAAATCGACGCAACGCCTGCAGTGAGAACGAGAATTCCACGCACAGCCTCCCGGAACGACGCACAGCCAGAAAACAAGCCAAAGAATCCACGCACAGACTCCGGGACATCTGGTAATCCCGTGAGCCACAGAAAGAGACTGTCCGCGCACTAGAAAACGACGCACGGCTTCCCCGCATGAAAAATAACGACGCAAGTCCGTGTGTGCAGGGGAGAAATCGACGCACACACCATTTTTCCACGTATCTCTTCTTCTGCGGCCCTTTGCAGAGATTTTACACTTTAAACCAGGTACTTTGTGCTTGAAAGAGACTTTGTTTGCTTTTTAAAGACTTATGACACTTTATATCACTTTTCAGTGATATCTCTACAATTTCACATTGCATCTTTATTCGTTTTGACCTACAATTATCCTGATAAATATTATATATTTTTCTAAACACTGTGTGGTGTATTTTTGTGGTGCTATATGGTGTTATTGTATGATTTATTGCGCAAATACTTTACACATTGCCTTCTAAGTTAAGCCTGATTGCTCGTGCCAAGCTACCAGAGGGTGGGCACAGGATAATTTTGGATTGTGTGTGACTTACCCTGACTAGAGTGAGGGTTCTTGCTTGGACAGAGGGTAACCTGACTGCCAACCAAAAACCCCATTTCTAACAGTAACTCTGTGTATTGTGTTTTCTTATGATATTGCGCATATGGTGTAAGGGGTATTGTAGGAGCTTTTAATGTCTCCTAGTTCAGCCTAAGCTGCTTTGCCATAGCTACCTTCTATCAGCTAGAAACACCTCTATTCTACTAATAGGGGATAACTGGACCTGGCACAGGGTGTAAGTACCACAGGGTACCCACTATAAGCCAGGCCAGCCTTCTACAGGCTTTGTGCCCAGAGTGCTTCATCCTGCCAAGGACTGAGGTAGTGGATGCCTTTCTCCACTGGTTCTGGAGGGGGCTTTGTGCCCAGTGATGCTGCACCTGGGGTGTGGCAGTTGACTTTGTCTCACCTGGGTGTCTCAGCCACGCGATGTACCTGGAACAGGTGGCATGATACTCCATGGAGGCAGAGACATACCCCACACAGCTGCGGCTTTGCATTCCATATGCAGGTGACAACTGTGATGACAGTGATCCTTGATGGAAGCTGCCCAGGTTCCTGGTACTCACCACCAGCCTCGGACGACTGACCACTGGGGATGGCAGCCATGTCTACGGTGGTGCCACTGTCAGAGGATGTCACGGGGACGCTGCCGGTGCTTGTGGCGGTGTCAGTCGTGGCAGTGCTGGCTGTGGGCTCTGTGGCGGCTGTGCTGGCGGCGGCCTCTGTGGTGGCGGTGCTAGCTGCGGGCTCTGTGGTGGCATGCTGGCGGTGGCCTCTGTGACAGCGGTGCTTGTGGCGATTTCAGTCACAGCGGTGCTGGCTGCGGGCTCTGTGGCTGCGGGCTCTGTGGCAGTGGTGCTGGCTGTGGGCTCTGTGGCAGCGGTGTTTGCGGCAGGCTCTGTGGCTGTGCAGGTGGCGGTCTTCTCCGCCGTATAGGTTGGCATGGACGTGGACAGAAGGTGTGACAATGGTCCCTCAGTCGGTGCCACAATGCCCTCTCCTGACCTGCCCTTCAGTTTCTGGCCCTTCCCCACCTTTGATGGTGGCGCAGCTGTCTTGCCACTATCCCCTTTCATTTTCCCTGACCCCTTGGTAGCAGGGGTTTTCGGCTTCTCCCTCTGGGATGTGGGCAACTTTTTTTTATATTGGCAGGTGGCTGAATGTCCTTGCCCTCGCTCCGTGGCACACTGGCAGCCCTGATGGTTGACGCACTCCAATAGCCCGCAGTTGCTGGCACCACTGTGCCTGGGGATGTGGTGGCTGAGGTGCCGGGTTGGGACCTGGAAAGCCTGGCCCTAGGGGAAGGACGGGGGGAGGTGTAGGGAAGAGGTCAATATTAGCCAGGAAAAGTTTTTTAGACACACTGGGACGGGTAGATGGAGGGGGTTTGGGAGTGGAGGAAGAGGTAGTGGTTGTAGGAGGTGTACGTCTGCTGAATTTCGGTGAAGGTGCATGGGCCGGAGGCTGTTGTGAGGTGGATGGCTGTTGGGTGGGTGTGTGCCTGCGTTTGTGTACTTTTGGAGGAGGGCTCACTGACACACTGGGAGAGGACACAGGGGATGTGTGCATGGTAGTGGGGGTGGTGAGTGCACGTGAGCGGTGTGTGGTGATGGGCGTGCTGGTGATGGAGGTAGTGGCTGAAGATGTAGTGCATGCAGGTGTGAGTGGAGACGTGACTGGGAGGGAGGAGGGAGACATGGGGGAGGGAGACACAGTAGAGGCAGTGGTTGTTGGTATGTCTGCATGGGTATTATGCTTGTGTGAGTGCCTGTGGGATGTGTGGTGCTTATGTTTGCCTGAGCCACCCTTGTATGTTGAGGTGTGTGCATGCTGGTCTGATGGTGTGCTTGGGATAGGCTGAGGTACAGGGGATTGGGTCTGGGTGGAGGAAGTTGGAGGGGGGAGGCTGGACACAGGGACAATGGCTGCCATCAGTGCTGAGGCTAGAGCATGAAATGCTCTCTGTTGGGCTGCCTGGCCAGAATGAATGCTCTCCAGGTATGCATTTATTTGTTGCAAATGCCTCTCAACACCCTGGGTGGCATTCACAATGGTAGACTGCCCAACAGTGAGGGATCTCAGGAGGTCAATAGCCTCCTCACTGAGGGCAGCAGGGCTGACTGGGGCAGGGCCCTGAGGTGCCTGGGGCAAAGGAGATGCCCACCCTCCTGGGTGAGCGGGCACGGGACACACGCTGAGGGGCTGCTGGAAGGGCAGTGCAGGTAGGGGGGGTGGCAGCTGTACCTGTTGATGCGGGGGGCACAGAGGGCCCCACCACCACAAGGGAGCTCCCATCTGAGGAGGAGTCACTGTCACTGCTGTCACCTCCTGTCCCCACCGTGGAGCTCCCCTCCCCCTCCATCCCACTGGTGGCTTCAGACTCTGTTGTGTCGCCCTCCAGGGCCAAGTGGGATGCAGCTCCCTCCTGCTCCGGTGCCACTGCTCCTCTGCCTGATGATGATGCTACTGCACACAAGAACAGGGAGACCACAAAAAGGGGGAGGGAAGACAGAAGAAAGACATGTTAAGTGCATGCAACACCACTGCAGTTGGCGGACACTACAGACACAGCAGCCCTCGGCACTACGCCATGCAGTTATAATTCCTAGATTTATCACATGCCCATGGGGTACAAGGCATAAGCCCGATTGCTGCACACATGGAAGTCACAGGAGCCTTACTAGGTGTAGAGGGCACTAACCACTAGTGGGGTGGGGTTCCACTAAACCTGCCTCACAAGGGACCTTGCCTACCAAGCTCGCCCTGGCCTAGGGGAACCCACTGCCCACCTCCACCCACCCAGACACCTCGTAATGCACGAAGAGTCAGCTGAATGTGACTGTATTCACCCCCTCGTGGCTGCTGTGACGCCCTCAAACGCCCATCCAACTCCACATATGCCACAGCCAGGATCCGGAACATCAGGGGGGTCATGGTGCGACGGGCACCCCTCCCACATTGGGAGGCTATCCCCAGCTGGGCCACCGCTGTCTTCTTGCTCCAGCGGCAAAGGTCCTCCCATCTTTTCCGGCAGTGGGTGCCCCATCTGTGGTGGACCCCCAGGGTCCAGATGTCCTTGGCGATGGCACGCCAAATATCCTTCTTCTGGTGGGCGCTGACCTAGAGGAATAGTACAGGGGAAAAGGAAAATCTTTACCCATCCGAACTGTCATACTCATTGGCCCACGTTCCCACCCTTGCCCTGACGCACATACACTCACGTCCGCTCATGCAGGCCTCAGCCCCCCCAGGTATCTTCCATCCAGACCACTCCAAACAGGCATTGCCCATGCAGCATGCTCACTGTGTACTCACCTTTTTGTCTGGAGGACCGTACAGTTGTGTGTACTGGGGGAGGACCCCATCCACTAGTTTCGCCAAATCCTGCGAATTAAAGGCAGGGGCCCTTTCCCAGACACATGTGCCATCGTCGCTTCCAGACTGAGGTCACAGCAGCACTTGCAGTGTAGGTCCTCTCCTGTTGAAGGTCAGGTATCAAGTGAGTGAACAGACAGAAAATGGTGGTCACGTCTGCGGCGGTGCGTACCGTCACCGCCGGCGTACATCGTCATTGGCTCCTCGGACCCATAGGGTCCAATGTTAACCAATGCAGGATTGCGCCACGGTCTTCGACCGCCTACCGCGATGGTGTAGAACGCCAGCGCAGTTACCTCATATCCCCTTGTCCCACTTTACAGGTCAGGCAGCCGCCATTTCAGGTGGCCACAAGGAATTATTCTAACTGTGTCACACCAATGTAGGCCTTGCATACACACAGTAACAGGCACATTATGGATTAATAACAATTCTGCAAATAACACATTGTGATACCTCAGTGTTGGCTGACTCTCTGCTCGCTGTTCTCCTCCTTAGGGCATGTCCACTGGGGCAGGTGTTGAGATGGCGGCATCCTCTGGTGTACAGACCGCTGGTAGACCTGTCGACAATGGAAGAGAGACATGTAATAGTCACCTACAGACTTGATCGTGCAACAATCCATGAACTGTGTACCCAGTTGGAGCCAGACCTGATGTCAGCTATCCGTCATCCCACAGGGATCCCCCCTCTAGTGCAGGTCCTGTCAGTACTCCATTTCTTGGCAAGTGGAGCTTTCAAACAACAGTGGCCCTGCATCAGGGATGTCCCAGACAATGTTCTCTAACGTGTTGTCCAGAGTGTTGTCTGCCCTGCTGAAACACATGCGGAGCTACATCGTGTTCCCTCAGGTGGAGGATTTGCCCACAGTGAAAGGTAACTTCTATGCCCTGGGACATATCCCCAACATCATAGGTGCCATTGATGGGACACATGTGGCCTTGGTACCCCCCCGCAGGAGTGAACAGGTGTACAGAAACCGGAAGCGCTACCATTCGATGAATGTGCAGATGGTGTGTTTGGCCAACCAGTACATCTCCCCTGTGAATGCCGAGTATCCTGGCTCAGTGCATGACGCTTACATTTTGAGGAATAGCAGCATCCCTTATGTGATGGGGAAACTCCAGAGGCACTGTGTGTGGCTAATAGGTGAGCCTAAAGTCCCCACACAGTTTCATTTGCTGTCTGGGTATGGGAGATTCCCTAATGTTTGGAGGATGTCAAACAGTTGTCCCTCGATATTTGCAGGTGACTCTGGTTACCCCAACCTGTCATGGCTACTGACCCCAGTGAGGAATCCCAGGACAAGGGCAGAGGAATGCTACAATGAGGCACATGGGTGAATTAGGAGGGTGATCGAACGGACCTTCGGTCTCCTGAAGACCAGGTTCCGGTGCCTCCATATGACAGGTGGTTCTCTCTACTACTCACCAAAGAAGGTGTGCCAGATCATCGTGGCCTGCTGTATGCTGCACAATCTGGTTTTGTGACAACAGGTGCCTTTTCTGCAGGAGGATGGTCCAGCTGGAGGTCTTATGGCAGCTGTGGAGTATGTGGACAGTGAAGAAGAGGAAGCAGAAGAAGAGGATGTCGACAACAGAAACAACGTTATCCAGGAATACTTCCAGTGAGACACAAGGAAGAAGATGTCACTGCCTCACACATCTCATACTAATGTTTGAGCTAACATAAGTCTGTCATTTTCACTCAGTGTATGGACCCTGACTTGTCACTTTGCATTTCCATTTAACAGATGTGGGTCCCACTTTGTGCCCTCTGCTATATTTCATCCAGCCCTACAGCTGTGTTTCATCGGTATGTGAACAATTACATTGCTATATTCCATATTTATTGCAATTACACATTTGAGAAAGCACAGACTGACTCCAGATTGTTTTGTGATTGAGGTGTGTTTATTTCTGTGCAAATAAGTGGAGGGGGGTGTAAAATGAGCAGGGCTGATGGTGGAGGAATGTCTATGGCAGAGTCCAGTCTATTTGTTTCACAGGTGCATTGTCCAAGGGGGCATAGGAAGTGGAGCAAAGGCAGTTGCAGGATGGACAGGGAGACAAAGTGGGACAGAAGGGTGACATTCAGGGGGGTCTCATTTCCTGGCGGGGGTCTTAGCAATGTTCTCTGTCTTGTTCCTGGATCTCAGGGACCGTTTGCGGGGTGGCTCTCCATCTGCAGGAGGGGGGTGCTGGTGTTGTATTCCTGTAGTGGTGCCTCCTGTCCAGTAGCGCCAGTGGAGGTGGAGGGATGTTCATCATCCAGGCTAGTGTCAGGGGCGCCTTGTTGTGCCACAGTGTCCCTCCTGGTGTTGACAAGGTCTTGCAGTACCCCTGCAATGGTGATCAGAGTGGTGTTAATGGACTTGAGTTCCTCCCTGATCTCCAGATGGTGTTCCTCCTGCAGCTGCTGGGTCTCCTGAAACTTGGCCAGTACCGTTGCCATTGTCTCCTGGGAATGATGGTACGATCCCATGTTGTTGGAGAGTGCCTCGGGGAGAGTGGGTTCCCTGGGCCTGTCCTCCCCCTGTCGCACAGCAGTCCTCCCAGTTCCCCGTTTTCCTGTTCCTCTGTCCCCTGAACCATGTGCCGACTGCCACTGCCCGCCAAGTCATTGATTTTCTTGGGGTGGTGGGTTTGCCTGGGTTCCCTGTAGTGGTAGACTCACTGCTGCTTGACGTGTCCTGGGAACAGAGGGATGGGCCCGCTAGGTGGGTGCTGTGCTGGTGTTTCCTGAGGGGGGAGGCTCTGTGGTGGCTTGTGCCAGTGTCAGGGGAACAGACTGTCCCGAGGTCCCAGATTTGCCGGGCTGGTCATCTTGATCCAGTTGTGCAGAGCTTCTGTCATCACTGTGGGCCTCTTTTGTGGGGGGAGTGAATATGTCTGGTAACTCCTGTCTCGTGACATTGGGTAGGGGTCGTGCAGGGGTGTCACGGCATGATTATTGCATCTGTGTGTGCCATTGTGTGCAATTGGTGAGTGACCCTGTACTCCAGTGCTTGCATTCTTGTCTAGGTCCTTGTGTGATATTTGGTTTGGGGTCTGTGTGGGTATCTGTAGTTGACATGCTTTGGTGATGGGTGTCCATGCTTTGGTGTTGCATGCAGGGCTTGGTGTTGGTATGGGTGGGTTGTGATAGTGGGACATATGTGAGGTGTTGGAGTGATAGGGGTGAGGGTGAGGGTGGGAGTATGTGATGGCATGCAGGTAGGGTGGGGGATAGAATAGTTAAGATTTGACTTACCAGAGTCCATTCCTCCTGCTACTCCTGCAAGGCCCTCAGGATGCAGTATTGCCAAGACTTGCTCCTCCCATGTTGTTAGTTTGGGGGGAGGAGGTGAGGGTCCACCGCCAGTCCTCTGTACAGCAATCCCCCGTAGGTCGTTCCACCTCTTCCGGATGTCATCCCTAGTTCTTGGATGCTGTCCCTCTGCGTTGACCCTGTCGACGATTCTGAGCCATAGCTCCATCTTCCTAGTAATGGAGGTGTGCTGCACCTGTGATCCGAATAGCTGTGGCTCTACCCGGATGATTTTCTCCACCATGACCCTGAGCTCCTCCTCAGAGAACCTGGGGTGTCGTTGAGGTGCCATGATTTGGTGTTGGTATTGTGTGTTGTGATGTGTGAGGAGATGTGTTGTTGTGTGTTGTTTGAGGTGCGTGGATGTTGTGTGAGTGATGCTGTTGTGTGTCTGTGGATGCTGGTGTTGTTTCTGGTGGTGTCTCTCCCTGGCCTTCTTTCGTAATTTCATGTAGTGAGGGTTTGTGGGTGATGTGGGTGTGTGCTTTATATTGGATTGGGTGTGTGGGTGTGGTGTGTGTATGTGTGTCCAGTGTGTGTATTTCGATTTGTCCAATGTGGTTGTGTTTTGTAAGTGTGTGTGTATTTTGAGCGCGGCGGTGTGTACTGCCAATGGAATACCGTGGTTGAAAGACCGCCACGTGGATTCGTGGGTCGTGATAGTGTGGGCGTATTCCTGTTTGCGTGATGGTGGAGGTTTTGTTATCGGCAGTTTATCACTGACCTTTGGTGTGGCGGACTTGTGTGGGTGTCTGGATTATGGCGGATTCCGAGGTGTGGGTCGTAATAGCTGTAGCGGAATTCCGCTGCCGCAGCGGTTTGTTGTCCTTCTTCTGCACGGCGTAAGCGGGATTTACTGCCAATGTTGTAATGAGGGCCTATGTGCCATGGAGCACTGTATTGTAAATACAGCACTGCCATGGCACCATTAGGGGGGCGCAGGGCAGCACAAGAAAACTGGCATATCAATCACAATGCGTTTCTTTTAAACGAGGCCCTGGGCTTGTTGGTGATTCAAAAACTTTTGAATTAACATCTTAGCTTACAGATGTTGAGCTTGAATTTGAGGACAAGGATTGTTAGATATGACCAATCTAAAATTTAACCAAGCTTTAAAGCTTGGAAGCGCCTAATCACTTTGATAGTATAGTTTTTTCGCATAGAACTCTATTCACAAAGCTAAATTTATACATGTAGGAATACTCGCATACATTTACTCTTACACGTTGCACTTTGTAGTAACTTTTCTGAATCAAGCTATGCTGAGTAGAAACTTACTCTGAAGTGTAAACTCACAAGTCCGAATCCTCTGAAGCTAAAATTAGGAGTATAACGTTACTACTAGCGGTCTCCATCACTAGGTCGAAGAGCTTATTATTGCAAAGTTTACAGACAAGTAAGAAGGTTCATTATACCCAAACTAAACTTAGTAAAAATAAGTTGTCTTTAAATATCATTCTAAAATTATTTAAATATTGTTTTTAATCGAGGACAAATAAAAATGTTACAACACTATTATGTTAAAATATAATAAACATTATTTAATATAAATATATTAATGTATAATTATTTACCTAGTAATTTAAAAAACAATCCCATCTACAGTAAACAGTTTATTTTTACTTGAAAATTATTAAGAAGAGAATTTGATTTACAAAAATATTTACTACAAAAAAATTAAACGTCAAAATGATTTTTATTATATATATATATATATATATATATATATATATATATATATATATATAGAGAGAGAGAGAGCGAGAGTGTAAGTCCAAATAAGTTAATTCTTTTTAACATGATTTCCTATGGTATTATATTGTCCATTTCTCTAATAGTTTCTATGGAAGTATGTTGCAGTCATTGGCCCTGTGTTGTGATGTACTTCCGCCATGTCTGCGCTGTATTTACTCCATGTCTGCGCTGGCATATTGTTTTGGGTCCTTTATGACTGTTGTGACTTTAGAGTTGCCATGGGCTTACGCTTGTGTGAGTGGTTATATGTCCCTCTTTAAAATATTCATTCATCCTTTGATTTTGTAGTATGTATTCCACACTTTCCAGCAACTCACCCTGCCTCACCTGCATTAATTATTAAAACTTAGGTGGAGTTGTGCGGAGATCTTCTCAACTGGATGGAGATCTCCACATAGAAAAGACAGAACCAACTGACAGGAGTCACCATATGTTACTTTATAGCATTTTAAAGTACATGAATAGTACTGTTGTTGGTCTACTAAATGTACTACAAAGTGAAGTTTTTGAATAGGCCCCTTAATCTTATCTTTGCTTATACAATTTCAAGTGCTTCAACCTGGTACTTGTTTAACTTGTAAATACGGAGACTCATTGATGTCATATTATTTAATGTGGTTGCATAACACTGTCAAGACGTGGATGCAATGAAGACTGTGCATGTTTTTAGGTGTGTGAAGAATAGACCTGCACTTTTTGGTAGCCACTCTATCCTTGTACAGTGACATAATCTGCTATCTGCTGTTACGGGCCAATGCTAATTTAGCGATTCCTTAAAATTGCACAGTGAATGCCTTTCGTACATCTTGAAAGGCATTTTTGCATTCGCAAACGGCCACATTTTGCGACTCACACCGTTTGCAAATGCACAATTGTTTGATATATCTGGCCCGAAATATAGTACAAGAAGTCTATTCATTGCAGGGTGAAGCATCAATAAGATAAAGTCAGAAGAACATATGCAGTTATGAAAATCGTTTGACAACAGTGGTTTAAAATGGGGTGACTTGTATCAGAGGCAAAGCTTCTTCAGTTGTTCTTTGCTAAGGAGATTTCAAAGAATTTCTAGGCCTTTGACAGTCATGCACTCTTGTTTTTCAATGATCAACAGTCATATTTGATCAGACTGAACACATATATTCTTCGGGTGGGGATCCAAGTGGCCCCTTGTGTAGGAAATCTGCCGTTTATCCCTGCTACCCAGGAGTAAAAAGCCAGTGCTCCCTCTAAACAAGGATAAATTGGCTTATTCCTGATCAGTATCTTAAATTTGCCAGTAAGTCCCTAGTACATGGTGTAGAAAGTGAGCCCCTGGCCTGGAAGTCAAATGTCAAAGTGGACAGCAGGACCTTTTGTGCCATCCACTACAGTAGCTACAAACACACAAACATAGCTACAGGTCTACCCTATGCGGCCTGACTGCTATGGTGCAGAACCTGTAGTATGATTTATCAGAATCGCCACTTTTGAAAGCTACAGACCTCCCTTTTACATATTAAGCCACGTTTATGTAAGCCTTGCGGCCCACAAGGCAAGGTGCACTATATTTGAAATAGGACAGATGGAAAATTAATATCACTATGTCCCTCGAGTGACAAGGCCCAAAATGCTATTTTCACTGTGGCAAGCCTCTCTGTTTTATGTAGAAATTCAGAGTACAGATAAATATACCGTATTTTACGCCGTATAAGACGACTGGGCATATAAGACGACCCCCTACTTTTCCTTTTAAAACATAGGGTTTGGGCTATACTCGCCGTATAAGACTACCCCTCTTCCAACGCACACCAAATAAAAATTAAAAACCAATAGATTTGATGTTAATATGGTAATTTTAATTCAAATGCTTATGACATGCAGGTACTTAGTAGGAAAACTGTCACTTATACACATAAGGCTGTTTGTCATCAAACATGTAAACATACAACAGTGCAAGTGGATTAAACCTTTCCTAATTCACTCTAAAGCTGAAAGGAAGGATAAGACAATAATCTCATGTGAACTGCCATGCTGTTTATTTTCTAAGCTGTCAACCAAACTGGAACTGATGATGATAGGAGGAAGATAACAAACGATAGAGAGAGAGCAAGTGCTGGGCAAGTCCCTTGCGAGTCAGCAACGCCCATCATAACTCCAAGCTATTTTTACAGGATTTGCTGGTGTGACAGTTTCCCTTTAAAAGCCTTCAAAATCTTCCTGTTCATCATCTGATATCATAAGTACATCAATGACATCTTGTGATACATTTGTAAGGCAGTCATTGTATGGATCTAATTCCGTATCAGATGGTGTGGTCTCAGCTTCGGCTTTCTCTTCATCTTGCCACAAGTAGTCATCCTCCATACCATCTAATAAATTTAATATGCCACACTTCTTGAAAGACTTAATGACTGTTTCTGCTTCAATATAATTCTAGGCTTTTATGACAAACTTGCACAAAACATCCAACTGTGGAGCACGCATGTGTCCTCCTTTTGTGAATGACTTTTCGCCGCTAACCATCCACTCATTCCACTGTTCTCGAATGCGATCTTTAAATGGCTTGTTGAGGCACACATCGAGTGGCTGTACCAATGATATCAATCCTGCAGGAATAACTGCTGCATCTGTGTTTATTCTTGCCAGCCTTTGCTTGGTGCTGGGAGTTAAATGAGCCCTGAACATATCCCACATCAATAGACTACGTTTTTGAATAAGTCCTCCTGGTCGCCTACTCCATACATTATCAAGCCATAGCTTTACCCCTTCTTCATCCATCCAACCTTTTTCATTCACATGTACAAAACAACCAACACAAAACTTGAGTTTCGGCATTGTTTTTCTTTTAAAAATAATCATTGGTCTCAGTTTGGCGACATCAGCTGTGCATGCTAGTACCACTGTAAAACTGGACTTCTCATGTCCTGTTGTTTTAATTAAAATTGTTTTTTCACCTCTTGGATGGAGAGTTTTATTTCCAACCATATCAAAATTCATTGGCGTTTCATCCATATTTCCAATACTGCTTAACGCATAGCCATATTTATTGCGCTGTTGTATTACGTATTGATGGAAACTATTTACTTTGGCATCAAGATCTGCAGGTAATTTTTGTGCAATTTTCGTCTTTTACCTCAGTACCAGATTATGCCTTTCGAAGAATCTAGTACACCAGGATACAGTGGCCTTAAATCTGTTTCTGTGATCTGGGTTAGATTTGGCCTACTGAAGTGCAAACAAACGTATTTTATTTCGTGTCACTACATAACCGCTTTGGAGATGCTCATTCACCATGTCTGCTACATGTTTTCCGAGTTCTGGCCAATGTGGGGTGCCTCTTCTTAATGCACACTTACCCCTTGGCATACTCTTTAATGCTTTTTCATTTGCTTTCCAGTCCCGAACCATCTTTTCTGTTACTCCATATTGTCTTGCAGCAGCACAGTTATTATGTTCCATGGCAAAGTTTACAACTTTAAGTTTGAAACTGGCTTCATATTTCTTTCTTCTTGCTGGTGGAGCCATGATGGGAGCTTGACTGTTAGCCATTTGTATACTGTACTGTATTTACTGGTGCTGTACTGTATGAACCGGTACAGATACTGGTGCTGTGCTGTATTCACCACCACATGTATCTGCTCACCAGATAGACTGCCATCCCTCAGAATCGCCAATCCCAGTATACAACAACCAGCCAATCACGGCAAGCAAAGCATTTCCTGTGCACACTGCATACAAAGGGGGTCATTCTGACCTCGGCGGTAAAAGGCCCTTACCGCCGGTCAGAAGTCCGCCATTCTACCGCCGCGGTAAACCGCCACAGTCATTCTGACCACCAACTGTGAAACCGCCAAAAACCCGACATCCAAGGAAGGCCGCCTCATCAGCGGGCCGCGGAAAACTGGAGATGACCATACCTCCACCGCCACGCCAACACAAACACGCCCATGCCATTCTGACCCACGAATCCACGCGGAGGTCTTTCAACCGCGGTATTCCATTGGCGGTACACACCGCCGCGGTCGAAATACACACACATATACAAAACACAGCCACATTGGACAATTTGAAATACACACACCTGACACACATACAAACAACAGTCCCACACATCCAATCAACTATAAAACACACACCCACATCACCCACAAACCCCCACTAGTTGGAAATCGGAGAGAAGGCGATAGAGATAGAGAGAGCGAGCACAGCAATTGAAAACCCCAACACACACAGGAACCCAACTTCATCACCCACACCACATTTACGCACACATCACCACATATCACCACGCACATCACCACAAACACCACCCCACACCTCATCCACACCGCCCCATGGCACCCCAAAGACACCCCAGGTTCTCGGACCAAGAACTCAGGGTCATGGTGGAGGAAATTATAAGGGTTGAGCCCCAGCTCTTCGGCACACAGGTGCAGCACACCATTATAGCAAGGAAGGCTGAGCTATGGCAAAGGATCGTAGACAGGGTCAACGCTGTGGGACAGCATCCCAGAAATCGGGAAGATATCAGAAAGCGATGGAACGACCTACGGGGGAAGGTGCGCTCGATGGTGTCGCGACACAACATCGCTGTGCAGAAGACTGGCGGCGGACCCCCACCCACTCCACCCCAATTCACAGCATGGGAGCAAGAGGTAGTAAACATCCTGCATCCTGATGGCCTCGCTGGAGTAGGCGGAGGAATGGACTCTGGTAAGTCGAATCTCAACTACTTCACCCCCCCCAACCACCAGCATGCCAAACCACACCCCCACCCTCACCCCCAATCTCAGCCCCCCAGCACACAACCTCCCTGCCAATGTCTCACCAGCACAACCCACCCTAAACAACACCAACCCCTGAATGCCAACACAAACCATAGACAGCCACCACCAAAGCATGACCATTGCACATACCCATACACCCCCCCCCCCCCCCCACCACCCTCACAACACCTCCCACAAGGGAATGCCAGCACTGGGGGACAAGGGCACTCAAAATGCACGCCATGGCACACACAAAAACAATAACCATACTCCTTTACCCCTGCAGGGCCCGAACGCCAACACACCGCCACGGAGGGTCCAGATTTGTCCATCCCACCCCCAGAACAGGCCCCCAGCGAGGACAGCAGCTCTGTCGACCTAGAACCTGATGACCAGCCCAGACCATCGGGGACCTCTGGACAGTCGGTTCCCCACACACAGACACAGGCCACAGCAGACCTAACCCCCTCTGGGAACACCAGCACAGCTCCCACCCAGCGGGCCCAAGCCTCTGTCTCCAGGACGCGTCAAGCAGCGGTGTGTCCGCCACTACAGGGCACCCAGGCTGACCCAACACCCCAACAACAACAGGGACCTGGGGGCAGTGGTAGTGGGCACACCGTCCAGGGGACAGAGGCCCGGGGAAACAGGGCAACTGGGAGGGCTGCTGTGCGACAGGGGGGGGAGGACAGGCCCAGGGAACCGACTCTCCAAGAGGCCCTCACCACCATCATGGGAGCATACCATCACTCCCAGGAGACGATGGCGACGGTACTGGCCAGGTTCACCGAGATCCAGGCACAGCAGGAGGAACGGTACATGGGGTTCAGCAATGAACTCAGGAACATCGCTACCGCTATGGGGACCATAGTCCAGGCCCTCAACTGGATAGAAACCACATTACGGGACCATGTGGCACCACAAAGGGCCCCTGACACTAGCCAGGAACAGCCTACCATCTCCGCCGGCGCTAGTGGTCAGGAGGCCCCCACAGAACGACGGCCCACCAGAACACCACCTCCTGCTGAAGAACAACCACCCCGCAAGAGGAACCTGAGATCTCACAGGAAGACAGAGTAGGATGCCAAGACCCCCGCCAGCATAAGATACCCCCTGATGTCATCCCACTGTCCCACAGTGTCACCCTGTCCAACCTTGAACTGCCCCTTCTCCATCCTTCCACAGGCATATGGAAAAAGCACCTGTGAAACTGAGAACTGGGCTCTGCCATGGACATAACTCCACCCTCACCCATCACCGTTTTAATATCATGTACCAATATCTAGCACTAAAAATAAATCACTCATTGCACTGAAATCATTCAGGAGTCAGCCTGTATTATTTACAAATGTATAACACATTACTGATCAATAATGTTCTGTTATTTTTGTGATGACAACATACCAATGTCAATAAGCATTAGTCCATGGGCTAACCAAGCAGAAGTCACGCAGTGGGTCATACAGCACTGAAAAGGGAAGGGAAAATCAAACATCAGTTTAAAAGAACTGGGAGGAAATACACAAAGTAAAGATGCAGGGGGCTTTCAGTAAATGTTAAATGGCGTGGGTGATTCTTACCTGTGTGCTACTGAAAATACTGTTGGATAACTCTGTCCCTATTGTCTGTGTCGTCCTCTTCGTCTTCCTCCTCTTCACTCTCCGCAGGTTCCACAGCTGCTTCAACACCACCATCTGGACCATCCTCCTGCAGGAAAGGCACCTGACGTCGCAATGCCAGATTGTGAAGCATACAGCAGGCCACGATGATCTGGCACACCTTCTTTGGTGAGTACATTAGGGATCCCCCTGTCATATGCAGGCACCTAAACCTGGCCTTCAGGAGGCCAAAGGTTCTTTCTATGATCCTCCTAGTTCGCCCATGGGCCTCATTGTACCGTTCCTCTGCCCTGGTCCGGGGATTCCTCACTGGGGTCAATAGCCAAGGCAGGTTGGGGTAACCAGAGTCACCAATTAGCCACACACGGTGTCTCTGTAGCTGTTCCATCACATAAGGGATGCTGCTATTACGCATCACATACATGTCATGCACTGACCCAGGGAACTTGGCATTCACATGGGAGATGTACTGGTCAGCCAAACAGACCACCTGGACGTTCATAGAATGGTAATTTTTCCTGTTTCTGTACACCTGCTCATCGTCTTTTGGGGGTACTAAAGCCACATGGGTCCCATCAATGGCACCAATTATGTTGGGGATATGTCCAAGGGCATAAAAATCACCCTTCACAGTGGCCAAATCAACCTCCTCAGGGAATACAATGTAGCTCTGCATGTGTTTCGTCAGGGCAGACAACACTCTGGACAAAACCTTAGAAAACATAGGCTGAGACATTCCAGATGACATGGCCACTGTTGTCTGGAATGAGCCACTTGCCAAAAAATGGAGGACTGACAGAACCTGCACTAGAGGGGGAATTCCTGTGGGTTGGCAGATGGGGGACATCAGGGCTGGCTCCAGCTGGGCACACAGTTCATGTATAGTGGCACGGTCAAGTCGGTATCGTAGTATGATATGGCGTTCTTCCATTGTCGACAGGTCCACCAGCGGTCGGTACACGCAAGGATTCATCCTTCTCCTCGCAAGTCCCAGCAGACGGTGCCTAGAAAGGACAACATGGAGCACAGAGTAAAGCAAATCACAGGTACGTTCACCACAGCTTGCATAGCACACGGTTATCTATGTATTGAAAGGCGTGTATGTGTGGCAATGCAAGGCCTAGGCCTGTGTGACGCAGTACAAATTATGCCATGTGGGCCCTTGAAATGGCGGCTGCCTGACCTGTGAAGTGTGACAATGGGATGTGAGGTCAATGCGCTGGCGTGGCACACCGTGGCGGTCGAAGACCGCTATATGAAGCCGCATTGGTTAACATTGAAGCCTATGGGTTTCATGGGGCCAATGACGAGGTGCACGTGCGGTCGCGGTACGCACCGCCGCGGTACGCACCGCTGCGGGCGTGACCGCCATTTTCTATCTGCTTAATCACTCGAGACCTGATCATCCACAGGAGAGGACCTATACTGCAAGTGCTGCTGTGACCTCGGTCTGGAAGTGACAATGGCTGCTGCGACTGGGGAAAGGGCCCCTGCCTTCAGTTCCGAAGAGTTGGAGAAGCTCGTGGATGGGGTCCTCCCCCAGTATGCGTTACTCTACGGTCCTCCAGACCAACAGGTAAGTACACCGGGTGCACATGGAGTGGGCTATGCCTGTGTGGAGTGGGGTGGATGTAAGTTGGTGGGGTGGGGGGCGAATGAGTAGTGCAACGCACGACAGATGAGAGCATGTGCCATATGGCAAGGTTGGGGAGGGGGGGCCAATCACATCTAACATGCAGTAAATTGATGAATGTTTCCTTCCCACCCTGTACATGTCAAATAGGTCAGCGCCCATCAGAAAGTGGACATTTGGCGTGCCATCGCCAAGGAAGTCCAGGCCCTGGGGGTCCACGTCAGACGGGGCACCCACTGCCGCAAGAGGTGGGAGGACATCCGCCGTGGGACCAGGAAGACCGCCGAGTCACTGCTGGGGATGGCCTCCCAACCTAGGAGGGGTGCCAGTCGTACCCTGACCCCCCTGATGTCCCGGATCCTGGCGGTGGCCTACCCTGATTTGGATGGGCGCTTGAGGACATCACAGCAGACACAAGGGGGTGAGTATCAGCACATTCTGACATCTTTCTGCGCAGTGGAGGCGTCTGGGTGGGGGAGGAGGGTTGTGGGTGACATTAGGCCAGGGCGCTTTCTGTAGTGTAGTCCTCTCCTTTAGGCATGGCCCTGTGCTCACGGCCCCCACCTCTGTAGGGTGACAAGTACAGCTATCGATGGTCCAGCATCACACATGTGCGCGTTTGTCGTCTCTAGACCTGTTGTCCTAGTCAGAAGTACTGAGTAGTGTACCCCGAATGCGCGGCTTAGTGCATGAGGCTCCTGTGTCTGTCCTCTCCGCCAACGGTGTTGACATTGCATGCACTCAACCTGGTCTTCGTTTTTCTCCCCCACCCTTCTTCTTCATCTTCTTGTGCATGTGTGCATTAGCATCATCAGGCGGAGGAGAATTGGCATCGGAGCACGAGGGAGCTGCAAGTCACAAGGCCCCGGTGGGCCCAGGAACAGACACCGAGGGCACCAGTGATCCGGAGGGCGAGGGGAGCACCACAACGGGGACCGGTGGTGAGACCAGCGACACCGACACGTCCTCGGATGGGAGCTCCCTAGCGGTGGCGGCAACATCCGGGCCCCCGCCTCTACAGGTACAGCCGCCACCCAGCGCACCAGCCCCTCCCTCCCAGCAGCCCCTCAGCCTACGCTCCGTGCCCGCTCACCCAGGAAGGCGGGCGTCTCCTTTGCCCCAGGCACCTCAGCCCCTGCCCCTGTCACCCCTGCTGCCCTCAGTGCGGAGGTCATTGACCTCCTGAGGACGCTCATTGTTGGGCAGACTACCCTTTTGAATGCCATCCAGGGGGTAGAAAGGGAGGTGCACCGGAGCAATGCTTACCTGGAGGGCATTCATTCGGGTCAGGGTGCCCATCAACGATCGTTCAATGCTCTGGCCTCAGCACTGACGGCAGCCATTGTCCCTGTTTCCAGCCTCCCTCTTCTGACTGCCTCCACCCTGTCTCTGTCTCCTGTTCCTCAGCCTATCCCATCCACACCATCAGACCAGCCTGCACACACCTCAACACCCAAGGGCAGCTCATCCAGACACAAGCACCACAGAACCCACAAGCATTCACCCAAGCAACACCCAGATGCAGACATTCCAACAGTCACTACCACCTCTGTGTCCCCCTCCTCCTCGTCTCCCTCCTCCCTCCCTGTGACGTCTACACTCACACCTGCATGCACACCACCATCAGCCAGTGCTTCCATCACCAGCACACCCTCCAGTACAGTCCGCACACGTGCAGTCACCACCCCCACTACCATTTACACATCCCCTGTGTCCTCTCCCACTGTGTCTGTCACCCCCTCTTCCAAGACACACAAACGCAGGCAGCCACCCACCCAACAGCCATCCACCTCACGACAGCCTACAGCACAAGCACCTGCACCCAAACACAGCACACCTGACTCTCCTACAACCACATCCTCTTCCTCCACTACCATCACCACTTCTCCTACCCTTTACCTTGGTCCTAAAAAACTTTTCCTCGCTAATCTTAACCTCTTTCCCTCCCATGACCCACCCCCTCCATCTGCAAAGAGTCCCAAGAGCACCTCAGCCACCACCAGCCCAGCTTCGAGTGTCACTGTGGTGCATGGGTTCTGAAGTCCACCCTTTGCCAGCAGTGACACTTCAATCAGCAGCAAGGGGACAGCCAGCCCCCCCCCCAGGCAAGAGGACCAGGAAACTAAAGGGCCGCCGTGAGAGGACTGACACAGCTGCCCCCAAGGAGCAAAGTTCGCCCACTTCACCAGCCACAACATCTGGGGGATGCAAGGGCCCGAGAGCCCCATCTAAGGAGCGAAAGGGCAGCAGGGCGGAGAAGTCAGCCAGCAGGAGCGCGGAGCAGGTGGGCCCCACATGCCCCATCCCGGGTGTTAGGGAGGACACCAAAGGGCCCAGGACTCCGTCACCGAAGGGTCCAGCAACAGCACGGTCGGAGGGCGACTGAGCAGGGAGTCCAGGCCAGGTCTGGCTCCCTTGACTTACTGGATGAGCACCGCTGAAGAGGGCCCCGCCGTGCAGAAGAGCACCGCTGAACAGGGCCCCGCCGTGCAGAAGAGCACCGCTGAACAGGGCCCCACCGTGCAGAAGAGCACCGCTGAACAGGGCCCTGCCGTGAAGATAGGCACCGCTGAACAGGGCCCCGCCGTGAAGATAGGCACCGCTGAACAGGGCCCCGCCGTGAAGATAGGTACCGCTGAACAGGGCCCCGCCGTGCAGAAGAGCACCGCTGAACAGGGCCCCGCCGTGAAGAAGAGCACCGCTGAACAGGGCCCCGCCGTGAAGATAGGCACCGCTGAACAGGGCCCCGCCGTGAAGAAGAGCACCGATGAACAGGGCTTTGCCGTGAAGATAGGCACCGCTGAACAGGGCCCCGCCGTGAAGAAGAGCACTCCTGAACAGGGCCCCGCCGTGAAGATAGGCACCGCTGAACAGGGCCCCGCCGTGAAGATATGCACCGCTGAACAGGGCCCCGCCGTGCAGAAGAGCACCGCTGAACAGGGCCCCGCCGTGAAGATAGGCACCGCTGAACAGGGCCCCACCGTGAAGAAGAGCACCGCTGAACAGGGCCCCGCCGTGCGTCTCAAGCACCGCTCCGCTGGGCCCTTCCTGTCAGGCACAGCTCCGCTGGGCCCTGCCGTGTCAAGCACCGCTCCGCTGGGCACCGCCGTCTCAAGCACCGCTCCGCTGGGCCCTTCCTGTCAAGCACCGCTCCGCTGGGCACCGCCGTGTCAAGCACCGCTCCGCTGGGCCCTTCCTGTCAAGCACTGTTCCGCTGGGCCCCGCCGTCTCAAGCACCGCTCCGCTGGGCCCCGCCGTCTCAAGCACCGCTCCGCTGGGCCCCGCCGTCTCAAGCACCGCTCCGCTGGGCCCTTCCTGTCAAGCACCGCTCCGCTGGGCCCTTCCTGTCAAGCCCCGCTCCGCTGGGCCCGCTGTCTCAAGCACCGCTCCGCTGGGCCCCGCCGTCTCAAGCACCGCTCTGCTGGGCCCTTCCTGTCAAGCACTGTTAACGGTTCACTGTGCCCACCATGCCTCCTCCTTGACCAGTGGAGACTGTGATCCACCTGATGGACTGTGACTTTGCACTCCCCAGGATTGATCAGTGGGCAAACCACCCACTGTAGAGACTTGAGAGACTGTGGCTTTGCACTCCCCAGGATGTTACAGTGGGCAACCCACCTACTGTAGAGACTTGAGAGACTGTGGCTTTGCACTCCCCAGGATGGCACAGTGGGCAACCCACCTACTGTAGAGACTTGAGAGACTGTGGCTTTGCACTCCCCAGGATGGCACAGTGGGCAAGCCACCCACTGTAGAGACATTGAGAGACTGTGGCTTTGCACTCCCCAGGATGTTACAGTGCGCAACCCACCTACTGTAGAGACTTGAGAGACTGTGGCTTTGCACTCCCCAGGATGTTACAGTGGGCAACCCACCTACTGTAGAGACTTGAGAGACTGTGGCTTTGCACTCCCCAGGATGGCACAGTGGGCAAGCCACCCACTGTAGAGACATTGAGAGACTGTGGCTTTGCACTCCCCAGGATGTTACAGTGGGCAACCCACCTACTGTAGAGACTTGAGAGACTGTGGCTTTGCACTCCCCAGGATGGCACAGTAGGCATGGTGGCCCCTTCGTGGATCTGGCGTCGTGGACTCATGTGGCTGTGGTGCCCCCCCCCCTTCCCTTCCCCCTGAGGTGCCTGTAGTTTTTTCATCAGATGCCCCTGCAGTGTTCTCTCCAAAGGACTCAGGTCTCCTGTGTGGGCTTTGCCCTTGTGTTGTTACACTTTGGCCCACGGACACTTCGATTTTCTTTTGATGTGCAGGACTAATTGCCTCGGTTATCCATTGCACTGTATATAGAATTATTTTGGTATTGATTTTTTGGCTAATTGACCAATACTTTTCAGAGCCTATTTTGTACATAAATTTATATTCACAATTTAATTATGTCTTTGCATTTTTCCGGGGGGTTTGGGTGGTGTCACTGTGACTTGTTGCTCTGCATTGGTGTGTACATGTTTGGGGGGGTGGGGGTCGCATATGTGTGTGCGCGTAAGCTTTCCTCCTCCCCCCTCCCCTGTGTCGTAGGTGCAGTACTCACCGTTGTCGTCTGCGCCGGCGTTCGTACTCATGGTAGATGAGCAGGTAGACGAGAGCAGGTAGGATGTTTAATTCGGGTTCCATGCTGTCCTCCTTCCTCGTGAGTAGAGGTGAGCATTTTCCCGTTCGTGGTCTGTTTCCACTGTGTTTTTATCGGCGGTGCTCCCGCCCCGGAAAAGGTGGCGGATTGGTGAGTTATGATAGTGTGGGCGGTACATTGTCTGCCGCCTGTCTGTTGGCGGTGACCGCCGCGCTGTTTGTCTGTCCCGCCGTGGCGGTCGGAGTGTTAATGTGGCGGGCTGTGTTGGCGGTTCCCGCCAGGGTCAGAATTCCATTTTTTGGACCGCCAGCCTGTTGGCGGGTTGGCCGCCGCTTTATCACCGACCGCCAGGGTTAGAATCACCCCCAAAGTCTGCTTGGATTGGGTGGGTCAGCTCTCCCTCCCTGCCTGCCCAGCCCTCCCTGTCTCCAAGATGATCCGAGCAGTAGTATGCAATGTGAGTACGCATGAGAACAGGGAGAGGGGGGCAGGCCGGGATGCAGCGCACAGTGGCTCAGCTAGAGGGCGCCTGTCCCTGAAGTTTCAGCACACCGTATACCAGCTTATAAGACGGCCACCAGCTTATAAGACGACCCCCGACTTTTGAGAAGATTTTCATGGGTTAAAAAGTCGTCTTATATGCCGGAAAATACAGTACTAATTGTTTCCATCTGAAATGGGACCAGTTAATTAGTCATTAAAAATTTGATTTTTAATAAATGTACATGAAAAATAACTTTTTAAATGTGCCTTTTCCCTTCCTGAAGGTCCCGTAGGATGATTTGTATTAAATCTCCTTCAACTCACAACCTGTGCTCAGCCCGGAAAGTGGTGCGAAAGAGGAGTTTCACTCCTCCCAAGAGCACACAATAGGCTGACCTGAATGGCCAGACACAACTCCTCAGTAGAATATGTAGAATGGGCATTGAGGGCATTGAGGGCATTCTGCCAACACCACAATGCCAAATCCTGCCTGGCAGGTCTGTTGAGCTTACTGTAATACTTTGGAACACTTGAAAGAAAGAGAACAGGGTGCAAGGCCAATCTTTGTGCATCCGCTATTTAGATAGATAATAGACAAGACTTTGCTTGTGTCCTTCTAAACATATATCTCCAGGTTTATTGTGGGTATTGTGCCTTCTTTAAAATTATTTTAGTATTAGATGAGGAAGGACAAAAGTGATTATCATTGTGCACTCCTCACAAACATCCACAATTCTCAGGCAAACAGAAACTACAGAAACAATAGTAGGTAGTGTTGCTCATTGGAACATTTAACCCACTGGTTATGGAGTGCCCAGGAGTTGCCCCATCACTAACTTGTGCCAGGCATAAACATAAACATGGCACCCAAAGGCACGTAAACAAAACACTTTCTAACCCAGCCGAGTATCAAAAAAGGACTGGATCTGATGTCTGTGACCGAAGGGGAGCCATCAAGGATTCCTCCCCCTTATGCTCAGGATAAAGAAGTGGACTCCCTGTGTGGCAGAAGGTACCCAACAAGCTGCAAGAGGCTTTTTCTCACAAACACATATGTAGATGCTCATACATATGTATGACTCATCAACAGAGACCTCCTCCGCACAAACTTCCTAGGTAAACTTGACATCTGATGGCAGTTTTCCTTTCAGGTCCATAATGTCCCTAGTTGACAAGGGCATTGCAGGCCATTGAAAATGAAGATATGTTCTGCTAGCACAAAGCAGACTTCCAGTAGCAGTTGCTGGTTTCAGTTCCCTGTTCACTGAGCTCTGAGGAAGCTGAACACCAATATAAGTATGTTGGGGGTACAGGGAAGAAGCACAGAACTGGCAAGACAAAGGTCAGCTGGAAAGAGGTGAGAGGCAAGCACTTGTGTGAGCAGGAGCATGTGCAGGCAGCAATTTCAGCCACACACTCTGAAGAGGTTGGGTAAACCAAGTTTTACACCAAGTCTGTGATGTCAAGTGTGGATAATTTGGATAGTATGTTGGGATGATAAACAGTGTGAAATGCAGTGTACAGTTAGATTGAGGTTACAGTGATGGTCAGAGGTTATGACAAATGGACACATGGAATAGGACACTTTCAGTTTAATGCCATGCATGAAAAGCAGATTGAAGCGAAACTCTTTTAGCGAGAAGTGAGGAGGGTAGAAAACAAGGTTCAGCATTAGTTGTTCAAGGGATTTATAGAAAATGTAGTAGGGAGACAGGAGGATAGTTAGCAAGAATTACATGATATGTGTTGTTTTGTGGTGGAGTGGAATGGGTAGTTATCCTGGTTACAAATGTGGTTTAAGTAGTTTGCTAGGTGAGATAGGTCACAAAACAAGAGAGCGGGTGGTTCTGTGATTTGGGAACCGAAGGTGTCAGATAATGCTCAAGCGGCAGTAGCAGTTTCTGGTGTAGTAATTATTTCAGGAGAAGAGACAGTCTAGACTAAAAAGTACATGAGATGATTTTAGGAGGAGCGTTTTAGGTTAGTTATAATGTCCAAGATCTTAGAAGAGAAGTAACATGCAAAATGTTCTTCAGTGTGGGAGTATTGAGTGATAAGTTTTTTCAAGTGGGGAGAAGTGAGTTTTGAAGTTATGACTATATGCTGAGAACACAATTGTGATGAAAAAGTTAGATCTTGAAACTACTTTGACTGTAAGGGTGGATGTTAGTGTTTTTATTTTTTGTTTTAATTTATGGTGTAGTGTGATAAGGTTTTTCGGTCTGTTTCAAGGAAGTGAAAACACTGGGGTTTTTAATATACAAATATTTGAAGCGATTGAACAGTGTTGTCAGGGTCTGCTGGTTTGGCATTGTGATTTGCATTAATTGTCGAGTTGAACATTCAGGAGCTCCTCCAGTTCTCGAGGACCATCTTCTTGATATTAGTAGCTGGATTGTATGGACTCCCTGTCCTGTGTACATACCAAGACCGCTTCACCAGTTTGGTCTAACTCAGGTAAAACATATATTGGTATCTATCAGGAGAGCCATTACCAGACAAAAGGCATTTAACAAACAAAAAAGGATGGAGTGGGATTCACACAAGATTGGAAAGCCTAATATAAGGGCAGAGGGAATTGATTGCAAACTACAGTCACCCACCAGACAAATGGATTTCAGGCACAGGAACAGAGAGTGTATATGTGTACAACACTCATATGTGGGGTTGAAAGAACACAAGCACACACCAGCCCATTCATAACTCACACATGATCAAAACACAAGAAGCGTTCACAGTTTTCTGTACTTTTTTATATATCTATTTGTTGACAGTTCAATAAAACACAAATACAAAACACAATTGTGCACTGATCTTTTGTTTGATTGCATGAGCATATCAGTACCTGACATTTCTTGCCCTACCTCCTCCTGACTTTTAAATTTAGCCGATATTGATGAGGGACACTAACAGCATCCTGGCAAGATTGGAGGCAGCAAAGTTATGACAAATGTTGTCTCTAACTATTCAAGTTTCCCCAAATTTCACCCCTCTTTTGGGGGCATTCCTGGTCTTCATATATCCCCCTCTCAGCCAACATGCACAAGTCCTTATCTCGTTTCCAGTCCCCTAACTGCAGTGCCTGCTCTGCCCCCACAATCTTGCAATGTTTCATATGGCAACCGACTATCCCAAAGTCGACTATATCTGTTCCATGTGATTCAGGTCTGCTGCGCTCCAGATATTGAGCAGACACCATTTCGCAGAGGCAGTCATAGTGCACCCAGTCACTTCACACATACACGCCACTATCGCTGCTCAGAAGTTTTGTAATGCCGGGCAATCCCAGACTTTGTGTCTTGACTAGTGTAGTTTGGGGGTAATAGGAGCGAAGCAGTATTTGCAATTGAACTAATAGGAAACCCATCCATTTGACCACTTCTCTAGGGGACACTAGAGCCTAGGTCTTGAATCCATTGTTTCATCACATGCTGCATGGCATGGGGTGTGTTGTTGATCAATTTTTTACATGTCATGGACATGGCTTTCAGAGGCATATATCAATCGAAAAGCCGACCCTCCAGGGGTGAAGACTCAGGGAGCTCCACTTACTTTCGGCAACACTGCATGACATGTTTAGAGGCTGCAATAGATCACAGTGGTGGCCAGTTGTTAGTCATGCTGCAAGTCCACCCAGAGGAGAACATCCCCTTGGACTCAGAGGCCCCCAACTCCATAGATCAGCTAGGCCAAGGGCTGTAGGAAAATTAAGTAATGGGGGGCGGGAGGATCCAACAAGCCTAGGAAGCCAATGATGTCACTCCTCGCACTGCACCAGGTGAAAGTCCCTTGCCATGAGCAGTCTTCCTTCTGCCATTTGAAGCAGTAGGGCACTCAGGTCAAGTATTACTATGTCGTTGAAACTTGGAAGGACATAGACTGTGCAGATATTGACCTTGACAACCTCCCAACTCCAAGTAAGGGCTTCATTTCTCCCATGTGTGTCTAACCAAATATGCAGGTTTATCAGCAGGAGTGACTTCCTTACCTCCTTACCACACCTCTGGGTCCTGCAGTGTAATCAGCATGTGCAACCATTTTGTATCACCACCTATCCATTGCTCTATATGTGCTGCCCATCATATGGGCCTCCTGGAGGAGGACAAAATGAAGAGCCTGATGTTTGATGTATTGCATCACAACTCCTCTTTTTATTTGACCTCCTAGGCCATTTACGTTCCATGATAACAGTTTTATATCCAACTTGTCAGTCGAGCAACCCATGGGTAAGCCTGAACCATTGGCCTTGCCAGCCCAGCTATTCTACATCTCTGTCCTAAAACTCGGGGAAAGGCACATGAATTGATGTATAGGTGCATGGTCAGTGCCATTGTCTTGCAGAATAACTTCATCATAGAAAACAAACTATAAGTGCAAACAAAACCCCTGAACAGTAAACCCTTCCTGCCTATATGCGCAGTGGACTTGAAACTGTCTGCCCCCCAACACTGCATAATGCCTGCTGCCCCAAACTATTGATGTAACTATGGGTGACAGTGGTGACCAGTAACAACAATACCCCACCTGCTCCTCCTTCACATTGCTCACGTGTTACCAAAAGTCACCTGACTTCATGAATAATTGAATTGTCTTTAGCTGCATTTATATTCAGACCAGCATCCTGTAAAAGAAGAGAGCTGTATTGAGGTTCTGCACTGGTATAAAATGAGCAAAATGTCCATCAGCTTCAGACCATGCCGTCAAACCAGTCTTTCAGCATCTCTGGTTGAGTCATCACTCTAACGCTCTGTTGCTTCATTGATCACTGTCCATGCCTCATGTCATTCGTGTCATTCTGGTGGTCCAGAAAGTCATGGTCAGATCGCTGTTGGCAAGACTGGTTTCTTGGTCTTCTTCTTTTAGCTGGTCTCCATCCATCAAGTTAGTTCCATGCCACCTCAGGGGTTGTGAAGTGCCAGGTCTTCCCTTAGGCCACTACTCGCAGTTGTGCCAGGAACATCAATGAATTTTTCAGGTCCTGAGCCCTTAGGACTCTTTTCACTTTCACCTGACTGCGGGGCAGTTACTGGACACAGAGCATGAAGTCTGGGAAAAAAACTGATAGCTGCATTTTCGTATTTGACAGGCGGGGCACTTTGGGCTGATGAAGAATGACATAGAGATCTCTGAAATTGAAAAAGCGTCTATTCTTGTGCAGGGTGGAGTGCCCCAGCTTGGACGGGGTTCCCAGGATTCTATGAGCCCTTTCTACAGCAAAAAAAGGCTGCAAAACTTTAAAAATAAGGTCTTTCACAAATAAGTCTACTGCTGGTCCCTCTGCTTTTTCTGGGACCCCGATAACATGAATTTTGTTCTTCCTCAAGCGTCCCTCAAAATCTTCCCGTTTTGCCCCCATGACATCTGTAGTGGTGCGCAGGTCCTTGATTGTTTCCTCAGGGTTGTGGTCTCAGCAGTGAGGGTCATGAGTGAGTCTTCTGCTTCCTTCATCTGGGCACTTATATTGCAGCGGTCTGTCCTTACTTACTTTCATGGATACAGTGTTGATTTTAGTCTCCAGGATTCACAGACTCGCTGGATTGCTTCCATATTGTCTTAGAGTGTGAGTGACTTACTTTTAGATGAGGGTTGGCCTACAGGGCTTGACACACAATCCAGTGCGGCTTTACCTGCTAGGATGAGGTGGAGACTGAATTTGTCCAGTTTGGTTTGGTGTGCCCCTCCAGTGCCTCAGCCTCCAGTCATCGCAGTCATGGTTCATAGGCATCTTAAAAAGGGACCACAATGATATTTGCTGCTGCAGCAAGTGAGCCGTCCCCAATGAGATTTCTCTTCTCTGGCAAGTTGTTTTTTCCACTGTCTGTCCCCCAAGTGTCCAGGGCCTCCACTAAGGCCTGCTGTGATGATCTGCATAGTAGAATGCAGGACTCACATGCAGTAGTTCCAGGGAGGCTTCAGCCTTCCACTGTCCCGGTCCCCCTCTCTGCTGCTCCATGTATATCAGATAAGTGTGGATATAGTGTGCAGGGTGGATATCATAGGTGTCGCGTAGCCTCAAAGTGCCTGATATGTTGCATGGTGAGGTCAGTTGAATCATCACAGTTCTGCCCACAACACAGTCTGCTGGTGTCTGCCACCACAGCCACTGGATGCCAGCCCTTATCAGTTGGTGGACCGGCATTGTGGCCTTTAATAATTGTCTCACTGTTGTGGGAGGGCCAGCCAGGTGTGATCAAAGTGCTCCATCTCAGCAGGCCAGGGGTTGTCAGTTACCTTCTGGCTTTAGGGCCACCTGTCCACTATTCTCTCTGGGTCCCTTGTATTCTACCAGTATTCCTCACAATTGTGAACACCAGTGTTGGACTTTTTTGCTTATGCAGGGTCATCCCCAATCTTTTTGCCTCCTGCTTCCTATTTTTCTGACCTGTTGCTGTTGGCTTTTGAACTCTGAGCACTTTACCACTGCTAACCAGTGCTAAAGTGCATATGATCTCTGTGTAAATTGAATGTAATTTGTTTATCCATGATTAGCATATTTGATTTACTAGTAAGTCCCTTGTATAGTGCACTAGAGGTGCCAGGGCCTATAAATCAAATGCTACTAGTGGGCCTGCCGCACTGGTTGTGCTACCCACATAAGTAGCTCTATAATCATGTCTCAGACCTGCCACTGCAGTTTCTGTGTGTGCAGTTTTTTAACTGTAAATTCGACTTGGCAAGTGTACGCACTTGCCAGGCCTAAACCTTCCCTTTTCTTACATGTCAAGCACCCCTAAGGTAGGCCCTAGGTAGCCCCAAGGGCAGGGTGCAGTGTATGGTTAAGGTTATGGTTCTTCTGTTCTTCTGTCTTCTGTTCTTCTGTCTTCTGTTCTTCTGCTTTCTTCGTCCTCCGTCTTCTGTTCTTCCTGCGCCTGCCCTCCTGGTCCTGTCTCATCTCCCTCCCTCACTCGCCTCCCCCTCTCTATCACCCCTATCTACCCCGTTCGCTATCTGCCTCCCTAACTCCTCCTATCTACCAATCTACCTATCTCTCTATCTCACTATCTATCTCCCTCACTCACCACCTCCTCCTATCTACCTATTTCTCTATCTCTCCACCTATTTCTCTATCTCTCCCCCCCTTCCCGCCACCCCCTCTGTTAGCTATCTTCCTATCCTGTCACTCTACCTCTCACCCTCACCCACCTCTACAACCCCCCCATCTTCCCAACCCTGCTCCTATCTCTCTCCCTAATCTCCTAAACTTCCTAACACTCACCCCCCTCCACCCTTAAACCCCCCTCCCCCAGTTCTTCTCACTCTATCTGTCCCCCCTCCCTCCCGCTTTCCCGCTGCGACCTCCTGCACGCCCCCGCCCCCAGCTCCCATTCGCCCCCAGCTGACCCCTCCCTCCCCTCCTCCCTCTTATGGCGGCTGCTGCGCGACCGCGCCGCTGGCGTGCCGGAGGAGCGACAGAGGCAAGCCCGTCTGCGCCTGGCCCACGCCCAGCGCCATGACCCCTGGTCCCCAGCTCTCCCAAACCCCGCTGCTCCGCTACGACCCCGCCACCCTCCACGCCCTCAACCCAGGGCGCTCCAACACCTGCTTCCAAGCTCACCCCAAACGCACCCATGGACCCTTCGCCTGCAACTCCTGCAAACGCATCTTCCACCACGCAACTACCACGACCACCAGCCCACGCGCCATCAACCAGCTCAAGTGCATCCTGGTCAACGCTCGATCTGTCCACAAGCACGCCGTTGAACTCTGGGACCTCCTGGACTCCACAGCACCGGACGTCGCCTTCATCACGGAGACCTGGATGAACGCCTCTTCGGCCCCAGACATCGCCACTGCCATCCCCGAAGGCTACAAGATTTCCAGAAAAGACCGCACCAACCAAGTAGGAGGAGGTATCGCCATAGTCTTCAAAGACTCCATCAGCGTCACCACCTCCACCAAAGACACCCCTCTCGCCGCTGAACATCTGCATTTTCAGATTCGCACCGACCCCAGGACCACCCTCAGAGGATCCCTCGTCTACCGTCCCCCCGGACCGTGTGCCCCTTTCAGCGACTCCATCGCCGACTTCGTCTCCCCGCACGCCCTCGCCTCGCCGGACTACATCCTCCTAGGTGACCTCAACTTCCATCTGGAACAAAACAACGACCCCAACACCACCGCCCTGCTCGACAACCTCGCCAACCTCGGCCTCAAGCAACTGGTGAACACCGCCACCCACATCGCCGGACACACGCTTGACCCTATCTTCTCCGCCAGCAAACACGTCTTCTTCAGCCACACCTCTGCTCTACACTGGACCGATCACAGCTGTGTCCATTTCACATTCCGACGCGAGAACCGCCACCTCCGCACTCAACCCATCCCTCGTCGACAGTGGAAGAAAATCCCCGAAGAGCAACTCTTCTCCGCACTCGCCGTCAACCAACCGACCCTCACCACCGACCCCAACGACGCAGCCCTCAGCCTCTCGAACTGGATCTCCAACTGCGCAGACAACATTGCTCCCCTCAGACGCACGCATCAACAGGCCATCACCAAAAAACCTCTCTGGTTCTCTGACACCCTCAAAGAATCGAAGAAAACATGTCACGCCCTCGAGAAGGCCTGGCGCAAGGACCACACCGCCGACAACATGACCGCCCTCAGAAACGCAACCCGCGAACACCACCACCTGATCAGCGCAGCCAAAAGGAACTTTTTCACCGACAGACTGGACAAAAACAGCCACAACAGCAGAGAACTTTTCAGCATCGTCAAAGAGTTCTCCAACCCCAACGCCAACGCCGTCACGCCCTCACAAGACTTGTGCAACTCCCTCGCCACCTTCTTCCATCGCAAGATCAGCGACCTCCACGACAACTTCGGACACCAGACCCAACCAAGCATCACCGAACCCACACCCCCGGCCATCACCCTCAACGACTGGACCCACATCACCACTGAAGAAACCAAAACCACCATGAACTCTATCCACTCCGGCGCCCCATCGGACCCCTGCCCGCACTTCATCTTCAATAAAGCCCACGACATCATCGCCCCGCACCTCTAGGCCGTCATCAACTCTTCTTTTTCTTCTGCTACCTTCCCCGAAAGCTGGAAACACGCCGAAGTCAACTCCCTACTAAAGAAACCTACGGCTGACCCTAGCGACCTGAAAAACTTCCACCCCATCTCGCTCCTCCCCTTCCCTGCCAAGGTAATAGAGAAGACCGTCAACAAACAGCTTACCACCTTCCTGGAAGACAACAACCTGCTCGACACATCACAAACCGGATTCCGAACCAACCACAGCACTGAAACCGCCCTCATCTCAGTCACAGACGACATCAGAACCCTGATGGACAACGGTGAAACAGTCGCCCTCATCCTCCTCGACCTGTCGGCTGCCTTCGACACCGTCTGTCACCACACCCTAAAAACCCGCCTCCGCTTCACCGGGATCCAAGGCCAGGCCCTGGACTGGATTGCCTCCTTCCTCTCAAACCGATCTCAAAGAGTTTACCTCCCACCGTTTCGCTCAGACCCCACCGAGATCATCTGCGGCGTACCTCAAGGCTCATCGCTCAGCCTGACACTCTTCAATGTCTACATGAGCCCCCTCGCCGACATCGTACGCAAGCACAACATCATCATCACCTCCTACGCCGACGACACCCAACTTATACTCTCCCTCACCAAGGACCCTGCCAGCGCCAAGACCAACCTACAAGAGGGCATGAAGGACGTCACAGATTGGATGAGGCTCAGCCACCTAAAGCTGAACTCTGACAAAACGGAAGTCCTCATCCTCGGCAACACCCCGTCCGCTTGGGACGACTCCTGGTGGCCCACGGCACTCGGCACCGCACCGACCCCCTCTGACCACGCCCGCAACCTCGGCTTCATCTTGGACCCTCTTCTCACCATGACCAAGCAAGTCAACGCCGTGCCCTCCGCCTGCTTCCTCACCCTCTGCATGCTCCGCAAGATCTTCCGCTGGATCCCCGCTGACACTAGAAAAACCGTGACCCACGCCCTCGTCACGAGCCGCCTGGACTACGGCAACACCCTCTATGCTGGGACCACCGCTAAACTCCAAAAACGCCTGCAACGTATTCAAAACGCCTCGGCCCGCCTCATCCTCGACGTACCCCGCAACAGCCACATCTCCGCACACCTGAGACACCTGCATTGGCTCCCAGTCAGCAAAAGGATCACCTTCCGACTTCTCACCCACGCACACAAAGCCCTCCACAACAAGGGACCGGAATACCTCAACCGTCGCCTCAGCTTCTACGCCCCCACCCGTCTCCTCCATTCCTCTGGCCTCGCGCTCGCTGCCGTTCCTCGCATCCGCCGCTCCACGGCGGGTGGGAGGTCCTTCTCCTTCCTGGCAGCCAAGACCTGGAACACCCTCCCCACCAGCCTCAGGTCCACCCAGGACCACTCCGCATTCCGGAGACTCCTCAAAACCTGGCTTTTCGAGCAGCATTAACCCCCCCTTCCCCCTAGCGCCTTGAGACCCGCACAGGTGAGTAGCGCGCTTTATAAATGTTAATGATTTGATTTGATTTAGGACATACAGTATAGTAATGTGTTTTATATGTCCCGACAGTGAAATATTGCTAAATTCGTTTTTCACTGTAGCAGGGCCTGTCCCTCTCATAGGTTAACATGGGGGGTACCTTTAAATCTGATTAAAGTGTAGATTCCCTTTGGGAGCGGATGGACATGTGGAGTTTGGAGTCTCTGAGCTCACAATTTAAAAATACATCTTTTAGTAAAGTTGATTTTAAGATTGTGTGTTTGAAAATGCCACTTTTAGAAAGTGAGCATTTTCTTGCTTATACCATTTGTGTGAATCTGCCTGTTTGTGGATTCCCCGTCTGGGTCAGTTTGACAGTTGGGCTGGTTGCACCTCACACTAGACAGTGACACAAAAGAAGCTGGGGTGTAGTCTGCATTTCCTGATGAGCCATCTGTGCTAAGAGGGAGGGGAGGAGTGGTCACTTACACCTGAAAGGGCTGTGCCTGTCATCACACAATGCAGTCTCCAACCCCCTGGTGAGTGTCTGGGGCCTGGCCTGGGCAAGGCAGGATTTTACATTCAAAAGAGACTTTACTTTGAAGTAGGCCTACTTCAAAGGAGAAATTGGGTATAATAAGGGCGCCCAAAACCACAGACTTTTGATCACTTCTGGACATCAAGAGGAACTTCTGCCTGGAGAAGAGCTGAAGAGCTGCCCTGCCTGTGACTGTGCTTTGTGGAGCTATCCTGCAGTTGCTGCTTCTGCCAGAGTAAGAAGGCAAAGACTGGACTTTGTGTGCCTTCCATCTTGTGAAGAAATCTCCAAGGGCTTGATTTAGAGCTTGCCTCCTGTTGTTGAAGTCTCAGGGAGAGCAAAGACTTCTCTCTGCCAGCACCTGGAGTATCCGGAGAGACTCCTACTCTGCCGTGTGGTGCCCATCCAGTTCCTCGAACCCTGAAAGGAGAAGCTGGCAGCATAAAGACAAGGAAATCCACACACAGAGCGCCTTGCGGGGAAAAGATTGACGCAACTCTGAAATGCGGCTGGAGAAACCACGTGCTGCCGGCTCTGCAGCTGAGAAACGATGCTTGCAGGAAACCTGACCGAAGAATTGATGTACGGAGCAGGAGAAATGACACGCAGCATCGCTGACGGAGGCTGGGAGATCACAACCCACGCTGCGGGGTTTTCGGATCATCGTGCGGCTGGATTTCCGACTCAAGTACCGCTGTGCGTGGAAAAACAACGCAAGGCCTGCCCGGACCCGAGTGTGCGGACCGGATTGACGCATTGCTCTCCTGCGGAGAGAATAAACGACACGACCCGGTGAAAGGAAAAACGACTCACGATCCCGCTCGTGAGTGGAATCAACACCTCGCAAGCCCTTTTTGACACACACTCGCCCGTGCGGGGTTATTTTTGATGTGCACCAGGTACATTTTCATGTTAGCAGTGCTAGTGTGTGTTTAAAACTACTTAGAGATTATTTTTGCATATGTATTGATAACTTTACTTGTGTATTGTGGATTTTTGTTGTTTTGGTCTTGTTTTGTTTAGGTAAATATTTCCAAAATGTCCAAAACTGTTGTTGTGTTATTTTGTAGTGTTTTCCTTACGTTACTATGGAGGTTGGTACAAAAATCTACACCTAGCACTCTGAAGTTAAGCCTACTGCTCTGCCAAGCAGCCAAGGGTGTAAGCAGGGGTTAGCTGAGGGTGATTCTCTTTTACCCTGACTAGAGTGAGGGTCCTTGCTTGAACAGGGGGTAACCTGACTGTCAGCCAAAGACCCCATTTCTAACAACCAGCATCAAGCTTCCTGGTATTTGGGCCATCCCCTATGCATGCAGAATGCTGGGGATAGTGAATAGCTTTTCTCCCGGGGTCCTTTACTGATTCACCTAGGACCCAGCATCTGCAAGCAGCCTACTGGTCTGCATCCTAGTGTGGTTGGGGCCTGTCACTGTTGCAGCCAAGTAAGGGTTTGGATGCACAGGTCTCTTCACACCCATTCAACTCTCTGTCGGCCTCCCACTGTTGGTAGTGCGGGCCACCGCCTCCTCTGATATCACCCAGATGCTCTGCAGCATAGGGATCCTAGTGTATTTTCAGGGTGCGGATCCTGGCCAGCGATTACACGCTGATCTCCCCGTTGGCCACTTTCATGCAGTTCTCAAAGTCAAATTCCTTTGGGACACATGCTCATTGGTCGCCCCCCATCCCAGCTCTGTTCCCTCACTTGAGGCCGCAGCTGCAAGTGCTGCACCATGTGTCTCCTCACAGCGTAGCGAATCCAGCAGCGTCGGATGGTACAAAAAAACTCTTTGCCATCCCCATAGCCTCAAACCACCAAGACCACAGCGTTAGGGACGCGGGAGACGGAGAAATATCTTGATGTTAGAGGATTGGGCCGATGGAGGACAGGACCCACTCTAGCAAGCAGTCAAATTGTGCTCCATGCTCCCCCTGTTTTGGGTGCTGGTGGTGCTTTTTATCATTAACAGTGCTGATTGGATGGACCATGACTAGAGGAGTCTCATAGGATGAGGGCCTGCAGCAGTGAATTACAAAAAATACAGGAAAATCCACATGTGACAAGATTTAAATTACAAACCATGAAGGTTTTTTTTTAAATTTAGAATCATTATATAGAAAAAAGTATTTAATTTGTCAGTTCAATTCAAATCATGAATAAATGCTCAAAAGGCAATTAAATGCGTAGTAGCGTAGGTAATAAAAAAGGAGCTCAATTCTAGGTAAAAGCCCGAACCAAATTCAGTCCAGATCAAGGCAAATAATGAATCAAAGAGCAAATTGTCAAAAGTACTGTTCAGTTTAAGGTATTCCAATGGGATCACCCCAACAGTGAGTGATCCATGCAGTTCAAAGAAACCAGACTTAACGCAAAGGATGAAATTGGACCACACCCCCAATAGCCGGAGGCCAGCTGTAAATCAGTTTGCCCACAAACCAGGGCAGGTGCACCTCATGATCAGCATTTCTCAGGTGGGGAAACCAATACTCACGGTTTTGATAAACTTATATTTTAAAATCCTGCATTAAATCCGAAAGTGTCCCTAACCTTAACCTAATTTTGATTGTCCCACATGCAAGGAGATTGCAACATGTCAGTACAGCACATATAGCTTGCAGAAGAGTGAGGCACCATTAGGTGATATCCCACATACAGAAAAATGAAAATTGATGGACATTGGGATTCTGTCTACAAAGTACAGAAAAGTACATAACCTTCTTTTGGAAACTCATGGACTTCTACTGAAAGACCATTTAGGCAAAGGATTACAGTGTGGGTGGATGTGTGTGTGGGGGGTGTGTGGGGTGTGTGGGTGTGTGTGTATATGTGTGTGTGTGTGTATGTGTGTTGGACACGCATAACTAGCCCTAGCGCAGCCGGTACCTAGGGAACTCTAGCAAAGTTGCACATTTTTTAAAAATAGACACCTGGTGGAATCCAGGGTGGGGTAACTTGCATGTCTCTGGCCAGGTTTCTCTTTACCTAGAATACCTTACAAACCTCAAACTTTGAATAAATAAACACATCTTGATCACATTTATGTGATGGAAACTTCTAGAATCTGTGGGGACCACATTTTCTTCCACCCAGCATGTCTCCAAGTCTCCTGATAAAAATGGTCCCTCACTTGGGTGGATAGGCCTATTGTCCAGGACAGGAACTGGACAAAAATGCAACCTAGAGACATCAGTTTTCCACTCAAAACTGACCCTTTTTTTGGAAACTGGGTAGTTGTGGATTTTGGGTCCTAGCTCAGGTGGCACATAGGGAAATCTAGCAAACTTACACATTTTTGAAAACTAGACACATGGGGGAATCCAGGGTGAGGTAATATGCGTGACTATCACTAGTTCTTTTTTTTGTACCCAGATTCAATTGCAAATCTCAAACTTTGACTATAAAAACGCATTTCCTCATATTTCTGTGAAGCAAAGTTTTGGAATCTGTGGGGAGTCACACACTTCAATCCACCTAGTAATCCCCCAAGTCTTCTGATAAAAATGGTATCTAACTTGTGTGGGTAGGACTAGTGCCCACAACAGGAAATGGCCCAAATCACAACATAGATACCTTTCTTACCAAAATTTTATGTTTATGCTTCTTGGTAAAATTACCTGATAAAGGCCACACAAGTCATGCACCCTTGGACGTCTCAGGTTGTCTTTTTCTTTTTTTAAATGTACATGTTTGCCTATGTGCTGGGAGAAACTAAAGCCCAAAATCCATAGCTAGCCACATTGCAAAAAAGGTGTGTTTTCACTGCATAAATGTGATGTGAATTTGTTGAGTTTTAGGCCCTTTCGAATCAGTGGCACCAGGGCCACCCACAAAAATTGGGTTTGATTTTTATGTAGAGAGTTGTGGGACGACTGGTTGGTGTTCCATTTGTAGATCTCAACATATTACAGAAATTTCTAATGCAAGATATAAATTAATGAGTAATATTAGCCATGTATGCACTTTCAAGTTTTGTACGCCACTAAGGAAAAGTGAACAGAAACAATGAATGGTACACTGCTCTGGACGCCTTTAGATTGCCATATTAACATTTTAGTGGATAAAGATGTCGCCATCGCCCTGGCGAAAGACGTAATATCTGCCATGCTGAGAATTCTCTGCCCATCAAATTTAGAAATGGGCCCCAAGCTGGCAGTCAATTAAAAAATATTGACAGGAGTTTCCATCATGGCGGTTCCTGTCAATGCCTTTTTACACTTGACGCAATGCTCTATCAATTTATCTTTTAATTTTCAAAAACAAAATCCTGAAGCAGGATTTTCTTTTTGAAAAAAAATGCCCCTCTCACTGTAGGAAAGTGGACTAATATATAGTGATGCTGTTTAGGCTTTTCTATGTAATACTCTCCCAGTACCTTTTGGATTAACAATAATTAATCCTTAGCTCAGCCCTGGTATTGTGGCAAAGAGCAGTAAGGCTTTACTAGAGGAACATATGTTAAGCATTTCAAAGCACAAAAATAGACAATAAGTAATTGACACACCTCAAAAGAAATTTGACACCAATTTATAAAAATAAAGAAGATTTTTATTGATTTAGACACCAAAACAAAGTAGGTTAGATACGTATAACAGGAGTTATGGAATTTCAATTGAAAAATAATTTAATACAGTTCAAGCTATCAAACCTTTATCTTTGTGGTCAATGAGGAAAATCCCTTAGCCACTTGTGGGTTGACTTCAGAGTCACTTGTAGTTACTGTTATGTGGTTCCCATGACCATGCTGTGTCAGTCAGACCAATTTTACCTTGCTTATGGGGCCCAGGTGCAGAGGTGTCATGGCTGTCCTTCGTGCTGAATGTGGGAGCTGCGGGTGCTGAAAAATAGTACTTGTGACACTTCGTCACATGTAGATCGAGTGTGTTGGAGCCCACTGAGGGTCAATCTTGTGTAGGCCCCTTGGACCGGAATTTACCAGGAAGAGCAACTCCACCTAGCTCAGGTGTCTTGGGTGCAGAGCTGTGCTTGGCTATCATTGGTGCTGAACTGGAGCTGCACTTGCTGGTTTTACCACAGTGACAGTGCAGGCGAGGAAACAGAGCCACTGGTGAGCTTCGGACTTAGGTGTTGCAGTGTGCCCTCGGGTTGTAGCATCGAGTAAAGGTGATGATGACTTGACTGGCCATCAACAAGACTTGGCAGTGGTAAGGTGGAGGAGAAGCTATCTCCCCTTCCGGAGGTCCTGGTCCTTCTCTTTCGCTCACAATAGGTTCCGTCTTGCTGGGGGAATTTACCTTTGGGCTAGAGAAGTCACAGTTTAGCAGTTCTTGAAAGGTTGCTACATGTTCAAGGCATCTCGCCATTTGTTTGTGTAGATTTCTGTTTCTGTCAATAAGGTTCTCCTTCTGTCCTTTCTTTGCAAGTTCAGATATGAGGTTCTGTTGCCAGGGGCCCCCTAAGTCCTAGATTTAGGAGTGGTAGGGGTGTGTGTGCAAGTAGTCTTTGGGCTGCTAGCTGAAGTGGCTAATCCGTCTCTGAGGTGGCCACATTTGATGGGTTGTGGCACCTTTTCTGCCCAGAACCTTCTGATTTGCTATTTTTCAAGATGACAGATTTCTTTACCGGCTGTACAAAGAAGGTAGCCAACCATAGAGGCATGCCTAGCCTTCTGAGGGTGTACACATTCTGAATAACTAACTTTTCCACCTGCCTAGGTGCAAATGGACCTGGGGGGAAGACGTTGACTTTGTCCTTCACTGAAGGACAGCCTGCTTGGGTATCAGAAGCAGTGTGCCCTTGGAAGCTCACTGCATTGATGTGCCACTTCACTAGCCTTCATAGGAGGGAGGAAGGTGTGGCCTCCTTCCCATCAGGCCTTTGCCCTGACTCCTGGGAGTACTCATACTCCTGCCCAGGGGGCCAAAACACTGCCCTGGCTGCAACAGCTGCAAGCTGGCATCCAGAGCATAGGAAAACTGTGGAAACTAAGTGGGCAACCTCTAAGGTTGCTCTCTGGGTGCATGCCACATCACCCTCAACATGATATTTGTGTCAAGGGTGAGAAGGCATGTTGTTTGATACTAAACATGACCAGTTAGGTGGGACCATAATAGAGCTGGGGACCTTGGGCATGCCCAGGTGCAGGTCCATTTTATCCTCTGGACAGCATTTCACATACAGTAGCCTTTAACGGAAAAGTTAACTATGGAGACATATAGGCTTGCACTTACATGTCCACACCTTTAATAGAATGCACCCTGCCTCCTGGGCTCAGAAGGCCTTCCTTAGGGCTGACTGTCATATATTAAATTTAGTGCTTTGGCTGTGTCACACATGGTGTGGGCACAGTTGAGTTAAAGCAGTTTACACTGCTTCTGCAGACTACAATGGAAGGCCTGTCGTCAGTAGTTTAATTGGGTCCCTAAGGGTGACACAAACAGTGCTTCGGGACCTGGTGACCCTTTTAACACCCATACCCTGGATACTACTGGTACCACATACTAGGGACCTATAAGTGGGGTTAAAATGCTCGCCAAATGGGGATACCAATTTACACATGCCAGTTTAGGGAGAGAGCACTGGCACTGGGGTCTGGCTAGCAGACTCCAGTGCACTTGCAGTGTTATAACCAACAGCATCTAGACCAAAACTGTGGGGTTGAGCAGCCAAAAATTGCACTTTCCTAAACTCACTATTGGAGTTATCTCCCATGGCAAGGGTGGCATTAGAAAGTTTTCACTGCCCTTTACCTCCATGGTTTTCTAGGTGGTGACGGGCAGAGAAAACTGACCTGTATGCCTCCACATCTAAATTAGGTGGCTGGACATAGAAGTCAGCCGCACATGGACTTTCCTCAGTTGGGACATGGGAGGGATGCTACCATGCCTGAGATGGAGTAGTCTTCCCCACAGTTACACCAGTGGTCCATCTGCAAATATATTGGGTGGACAGACTATTATCTTTAAGGTAAAGATACTCTATTCACATTGCAATGGAGTATCGTTATTGCCACAAATATTTACCTGGAACCAATTTTTTAAAGCTAATCCACCACTTGTTTGGTTTTATCACCTCCAGAAATGCTAGTTTGAAGGCACAAATAATTATCAAAGCATCTGAATACTGAAAACAAGGCTACTGAAGGTGAGCCATAAAGACACGTCAAGGCACCAACCACTTTATGGTCCATTCACAAGTCATACATACACCACACAAAAGACTTTAATACTGCATGCCACAGGCCCAATCCAACAGTTCAGTGCACTCACATCAACTGCCATTCAAGGGTCACATCACATTCATACGCACAGGAAGGAATCCCCACTCATGACTGCCTCTTAACCTATCATCAAACAAATTGAACACAATTCACCACAAACAAATCTCTTTTAACACATATGTCCATACATATTGACAGTGCATACACAACCTTCTCAAATGCAATGTCAATTATATAGATCAATATATACAGGATAGGGCACCCATAACTGTACATTAGAAGGATATTGCAAGCCACCGAATGGTTTTCTGACCACATACAGAACTTTGCCAGAGTTCTTCTTGTGTCGTGTGTTGGTTGGGTATGTACTGACCGTTAACCTCCTTAGGAAGGGAATCAAAAAGAACTTCAAACAGTATGTATATTGGTGGGTGAGTGAGTGGTTGTGTGGCTGTATAAGTGGTGTGTGAGTGTGTGTGTGGGTGTTTGAGTGAGTGTGTGATTGGATCTGCGAGAGGGTGTATTTTGTTTTAATTGGGGACTGGATCCACGGATCCATCGTGGATTTGCATGTGGGCTGCGCTGAGCGCCGCGGTGGAACCTCCGATCCTTGCACACTCTAAATAAACATTTTTGGAAACATTTTTGTCCACGAGGGTTCCCTCACAGACCTACTTTCAAATAATAGCACTCTTTCTTGGTTTGCATGGTTAATTTAGGAAGGACATGTGCTGAACCGGAACCCCTCTCTGTACCCCCATAATTATTTTTGGTGCCATGTATGGTAGACCAATTATTCCACACTAACAATCAAAATAAAGAGAACGAACATATTTTTGTACAGTCTTACATTAGTAGATACAACATATCTTAACCATACCCACCAACAGAATGCCCTCCAGTCTATTTTGTTTTAAGATGAGAAGCGTTGAGGGCATACACATTCTTACTAACAAAAAGCAAGCCAAGTACTTTTTTCGACGAACAGGATTGGGAATGAGCTTCATTATGCAGGAAGTGCAATGAAAAAAGTAAACCCTTTTTAACATTTACAGAAAAAAAATAACAGAAAACAACACGTTAGAACAATTGTTAAAATGACATGGTCTTGGTAAAGCAACAATATTATGTAGACCCACAGCAACAAATACAACTGAAAGAAGTCAAACAATATATGAAACAACATATCATTTTACATATGCAAAAGTATTGCACAGTGGGATCGTAAATGACACCGTCAATGAATGTTCCAAGTAATAAATGAACTAAACACCAACAAAGAGCTACCCATTGAAAGAGAGTGCAAGGCTGTACAATATGAAATACTTTATAATTATTCCCTTAATGTTCTCTCTAAAGTAATTGCCTCATGGGATGTTACCACAGAGAACATTACACTCCCGGTGACGACATGAGTACAGTGAAATCGCAGTTCAACTGCCAGCCCACAGCCACCAATGTTTCAACCACACTAGTAGCAGTGGTGGATGGTGACATTTAAAGGTGGTGGGGCATACATTTTCCAGATGTTCTTTAAATGGAAAACATGCATATCTTTAAATTTTTTTGGTTGCTCCCATCCGTGCTTAGATTTCTCATTAAGGACTCAAACACAGTGAGCACTTTTGGTTTCACATTTCATGTGTGTGCATATTTTTCATTTAAAGTAGCCAACTGCAGAACAATAAACGATCAATCAACCGGTGATAAAATTGTCTCTGCAGTCAGGGAGGGGGTCTAAGGTGGGAGGGGATGTTACGTCTACAGAACTAGCAGTGCATGATAAAGGCACTAGCTTATTCAGTGGAGATAGAGGGCTGTTAAAAAAGTAAATAATGTCGTAGTAATATTAATACCCAGAGGTTAATTTGGAAAATAAATAGGGCCGGTGCCTAATTTTTTTCATGGGTGGGCGCTGGCCACATCTTCCTCTGGTATCACCCACTTCCGTCTCAGGCATGATCCACTTGCACCACTGGCACTGCTCAAAGATGGATTCCAGTGAGCAAGCAATCTCATCTACCTACATGAAAGTGAGTTTGATTAGAAGAAGGGCTCAGCTCCTAGAAAATTCTTCAAAAACTGATGTCAAATAATGCATTCTACAGTCACATTTTAACTTCATTTTGCTAAAAAGCTATAGGTGACACTGTCAGTCTAATGCCACATTATGCATAGCCTGAAGGGGTATTTTCCTCACTTCTCTTCCAGAATGTACAGGGGCACGCAGCCCAGGGTGAACTGAATTATATCTGTCAGTGCTTTGATCTTCTACCGCAGGGAGGTATAGGTGTGTGGTAGTTTCATTATGGACCAGCTTCTCTTCCAGAAGCTGCATTCTTACATACATTTTTATTCAGGGGTGGCTCCTCCATAAGGGCGGAGGAGCGTTGCCCCCTGCCAGCAGCGGCAGCTGCAATAACTTTCAAAGAAAAGGATAATAAATGAGGCAGGGCCACGGGGGTCAGTGCATGTATGTTTGGTCGGCTGTCTCGGGCCGGCGGGCTTGAGAGAGCCTGCACAGGCTCCCAGTCTGCCTGGGAGCGCCATTGCTGGGTGCTCCCAGCCTATCTTGACGCTGCTCTGAGCAGCATCAGGAATGGCGCAGGGCAGGCTGAGAGCCTGTGCCTGGAGCGACGATGCAGAAGAGAGGACCAGCACACGGCGGAGAAGGTAAGTTTAAAAAAGAAATCTTTAATGAATTGTAATGTATTATTACCCCCTTCGCGTGCGCCCCTGCCCCACCCCCAGGAATCCCAGGGAGCCGCTACTGTCTTTATTGTAGCCTGCAATGTGGTAATTCCTATTAGCACCTACACACTGTACTCCAGTTTCAACCAGCAGCTCCCTGATATTCAATACTGTCTGTAGCATAAACTGTACTAAAGAGCTGCTACGCTGCCACAAGCAATCTGTGTTACATGATAGAATTTAATTCATATCCTGACACAGCTCTGCTTGAGCATCTCAAGCCTGACCAGCAGTACATTGCTGAGTCATCTGCCTGGACTTCAAGCCTGAGCTGCAGATACAATTGCAGTCTTAACAACTGTACAGGTGGAGCACAATGTGCGCTGTTTGATGGTGACAGAAAATGTTCAATGTATATGATTAGAGAGGTAGGCAAGCCACTTAAACTTAAACCTAGAGACAGACATGCACCGTATGCCAAGATCTGGCCCAGCTAGTGGTCCTTTTAGAACCTCACACCCAGTGGTAGCCAATCTTCCATGTGGCTTCTGCCTACCACCCTCGCTCTACCTTCCTGCGCAAAGATAAAAACAAAGCATTAACATTCGAGGTAAAAAGAACAGACAAATAGATACCAATTTAGTGGCTGATTTGTACAAATTGAAACTAGAAAACTTGGGAACAGTCTCAGCTTGGCTGCTTAACCAAAATGTGTGATCTTACGCAAATATATTTTTCCTCATCCCCAATCCAAGGGGGGTCCTGACATTCTGAACAGTATACAAGAGCTGAGGTTCCTGCCACATAAAGGCCTGCCAGTCTGCAAAAAATACAGCCAGAATACTTGAGGTTAGAATAGAGCCAAACAAAGATTAGAAGTGACGTTTGCCTCAGAGTTCATCAAGCACTGTGCCCAGCTGTGGCTAGTAGTGGTAGCAGGGCACACTGAGAATGGCACAGTTCCGCTGGCACTGCAGCTCTATGTTGCCTGATTTGTTCCTTTGCTTCTTCATAATTATCCAAATATACCTCCAGAAACAGCAAGTGCAACCTGCCATGTTGGGCGTCTCCAAATTATGCCAGGCGTAAGCACCAAACTCCTCATCAATCATGCTTTCTCTTCAACACTTCCTTTTTATGTAACTTTTTATTAGACTTTTTGACAAAACAAAAGCAAAACCTGGCACAAAGCATACAAATAATACAGTCAGGTCAACGTCATCACACCACAATTCCACTCTGGGCATTTTATCTATACCTCAGGTACTCAGAGAGCCATAGCCCTGTTAACCATATCACATAAAAAAAAGTAGCCAGGGAGCCAGTAACCTTCGCTCCTTTAGATCTCGACTTGGTATGGCAACTCATTGTCCATGGACCAGGGTCTAGACAGACAAGGTTCAACATAGATCCCTTGACATTCTGCCCAGTCCTTCCAGATTTTGAAATACTTCTTGGGGCACATCCTTGCATGATATACTGGCCGTTCCAGGTCCATAAAGAATTCCATACCATTTGCCCACTGCTCCTATAATGAGACATCTGCATTGAAGCACTCCTTTGCAATGTCCCACTTGGCCACAAGCAGTCCCAACCAGAGCAACACCATCTGACACCTATCACCCTCTATATCATCTGTGAATGTAATAAGACAAGTTTTGGCTCCATGTCTCGGGACAATACCTGCCTCACTGTCACCATAGGGTCTGGTTGTTGGAGTAACAGTGTGTAGTAGAGACCAACAACTTGTATGTTCTAATGTCAGTAAGTAGGATTTTTGCCTTCAAGAGTGAATAGCCTGGGATGTCAGTGTCTGTGGGCAAATAAGGGCTGGGGGCGTGGCTAAGCTGGAGATAAGGAAAGAATTGTGAGCAGTGCATTTGGTATTCCATCTGCAGCTCTGAGAGGGCCATGAATTACCTGTTTGTGAGGATGTCCCCCAGCATCACAATGCCAGTGTCATCCCACCTCGCAAAGCTGTGAAGTGCTGACACCTGAGAAAGTCTGGTCCCCATCCATAATGGGGTCTTCAATGCCAGTTGGTCAGGCCATCCCGTGGCTTTCATGGCCTCTTTCCAAATGGTCAATACCACCTGTGTGGAGGTGACCATAGTGTGCAGCAATTCACCACCGTATAACAATTGTGGAAGTCAGTCATGACGTAAGACCCATCCATGCACTGCATAGACTGGGTCCCCAAAGCCCTCAAATCACCAGTCATTAAGCACTAGGAGATATGCCGCTTTATAGCATAGCAGCAGGCTCGGGGTGACAAGGTCCCCTTCAAAGGTGGGCCTGCAGCATTTTGCAAGGGCAATGTGGGGTGATCCTTCATTCCACAGTACCTCACATAGTAGAGCATTACCCCCTAACAAAGAAGGTTTCCTTCACCGGAAAGGAGAAGTTCTTGAAGTTGATATAAGACTCTCAGCAGAGAGACCATCTTTCTAAAAAAATAAAAAAAATAAACTTAATTGTTCAATTTTTCAGTTTCAGCTTAACAAACAAAGCAAATAGTGCAAGTTACCCGATACATATGCCCCACAGTGTATTTACATTTCCTGTTGCACTACGCTAGCCAAGGTAAGTGATAAATTTCAGACAAGTCAACATGATACTCTAGAGTGTAAACATCACAAAAACTTCTGGCCTCCACGGAGCTATAAGCAGAGGTGCAGCCAGGATGCCTATTTCCCTACCTCATCCAGCTCTGAGTCAGCATTATATCATTCATGATTGTTAAATCTTTCTAGCACTGCTCCCCACTCTCCATATTCTCAAACACTTTCTCATCAGATTGGGACACGTGCATGTGGTGTTCTTCCGCAAGTCTCAACTTAAGCACATACTAAATTCAATGTGTTATTTGCTATACTCAAGTACCCAGCCAGCCAATAGCGACTTGTCTCTCAGCCAGTAGGAGAGTAAGTTGCAAAATCTTATAGGACATCTTCCATCCTTTTGGTCTCCTCACTATCCCCAGTAAGCATACTCCAGAGGTGGATGGGACCGTTAGCTAAACCGTCTCTACTCTAGGCACCACTTCCCTCCAGTACCCATGGCCTTCATCAGAGACCCAAAAAAGATGCAGAAAGGAGGCACCCTCCTTCCAAAAGCATGTACAATATACCCCGGGTGCAATCAATCTTGTTCAATATGTGAGGTGTAAGTCTGATGGAGAAAACTGAAAAGTAAAAATTTGAGCAGCAAAACAGAGATAGCATGAGAGAGTTCCAGAGTTTAACATCTCAAGCCAGTCTTTTGAGGTGAGAATTAAGGCTGTAATCATATGCCAAGGCTTGTCCTCTTTGATATACACCCCAAGGTATTTCAACTCCTGCTGAAGAACTCACATTTATAGGGCCCACAACATAACTGTTGCGCAGTGTGGTAGATGGATGATTTAGCTTTAATAATCTGTAGGCTTTAATAGCTCCCAAATATATTAATTATTTGCCAGGCCTGTGGTCTAGAGCTGGAAGTGCCATCCAGGAACAGCAGAATGGTATCTACGTACAGTGAGATTCTGTTGCTCACTGACGGAGACCATTGGAAAAGGCAGAGCAAGGTATCTACACCCACTTATGCCATCAAGGGCTCTATCATTAGGGAAAAGGGCAGGGGAGAAAGCAGGTACCACTGATGAGTGCTCCTTCCTATGGGGAACCATGGTAGGGGACGGCATTGCCAGTCTGTACTCTGGCCTGGAGGTGGATATAAAGCAGCCTAATGTAACTTATGGATTTGGGGAAAAACGGTAGGTATGTTAACAATGTAAAGAGATGTTACTAGCCTTTTCTGGAAGTCAACCACGAATAAAGCTTGATGGCCCGGTAGGCTAGCACTTATCTTGAAGGCATTGTGGACTCTTCCCCAACTGGTCTGAGTGAACCAGTTTTTCGATCTGCCCTGACAATCTATTGGCAGCACCTTAGCCCAGATCTTAACTTTTATGTTTAGCAGTGAGATTGGTAGATACTCCTCACAGTGTGTGCCACTGTGGCCCAGCTTCAGGATTGCCACTATGCCCACCACTGGGAGGTCCCTATGTAGTTGGCCCCTCTTTAGAGCTTCCTGAAATGCCTACAGCAGGAGCAGTCCCACCTGACTACCATCCCTTAGCACTACCACTCAGTCTCACAAGAGGTATTTAGACACTCATCACTGTTCATTGGAGCGAGGAAAGCTGGGAGACACTGGGAAGGTGACAGGGGGTCGGCTGCAGCAGTGCCCTGAGTGAGTTCCACCTCTGTCTCTGAGACCGACTGCCTCGCTGGAGGGCCATCGAGTATGAGTGATTGTACTCTGTTGCCCCTGCATTGAGTCCTTCACGGAGGGACAGTATTCTAGTCTCTGGGAGGCCCTCTGATGCTGTCTCTTCCTCCCACCCTTCCAGCAAAAGATGTGCCCCAGCTCCTCAAGTTATCTCATTTTTTCAGCCCAGTCCCACAACACCTGGGTATCAAAAAAACAAAGTTTTATCTTGGTAAATGACCTTCGATCGGCCAGGAAAGAGGAGCATATAACTAATATTCAAGGTCCTCAGCTTCTGCTTCACTTCCTGGAAGGACCTCCTTTGCTGCTAAACCTTCATGGTGTAGTGTGGGAAGATCATTACGGGAAAGGACTGATAGGTATGGGTTGCAAGTGAGCCTTGCTCTTAGAGAATGGCATATTGGTTGGCATAGTTGAGAATGTGGGCAATTAAATGTGGGGGCTGGGAGCCACCTCTGCACCCTCTCGATTATGAAGCAGGATATTACCTCAGAAGCTCGCACCCAGCTCCTCAACCAATCTGAGATGAACGTAGTTGGTGTGGCCCTCTCCATCCCTTCTAGGATGCCAACAATGCACAGATTATTGATCTGGAACCTACCCATAGTTTTCTCCGCCCTTGCCTCCAGCTGACTGACCTTTCTTTGTAATGCAAATAATTGGAGTTCCTGTGATTGACAGTGTCTTTGGTTTCAGGAACTCTGCCTTTCACTTCCATGATTCTGTCAACTGTATTCCATAAGTCCTGTCTAATAAGAGATGTTAACTCTCAACTAATTTGGTCTCCTTCGTTACTTTGAGGTCCTGGATGACTTGTAGGATGAAGGCCATTTGGAGGCCTTCTGATCAGACATCTCTTCCTCCCGCTGCACCATCATTCTCCAGTGTCACTGCCTGCTTGATATATTTGTCATTCTTTTGTTGAGTGGCAGGGGCCAAGAGTTTGTCGCATTCCGGAATGGTATTCAGGCTGTTTATTCATACCCCGGGGAACCAAGTGAGCAACTCTCCTTTACCATGTTGGCCCTGCCCCTCAATGCACTTGGCAACACCAGTTTCTACTCACCTGGCACTGCAAAACACAAGGTCCTCACAGGGGAACCCTCAGGTCATAATCGCACCCCAGGTACCTTTTGGTGCAGCTGTACATGGGGCAGCTGTGGTGAGAGGCTTCGCCCCTGGTTCAGGTCACAGTTTAGGCATTGTGCTCCTGGCGCTAACCATGCAGCTCAATGCTGCCTTCAGTCACAGAGGCCTCCCCCCACAATCCCTTTAGAACAGAGGGTAAGGACATTATCTACAGAGTGGTATGGATAGGAGGAATATATAACAAGGGTGTCCACATGGTATCTTCCCCTCTGGAGAGGCCCCCCCACTCGTCCACATGTCTGGTAATGGGGCAGCAGGGCCCGTCATCAGTAATCAACCAAGAATGCAGGGGAGGAGGGCATGGAGTGGGAGAAAAGGGAACATGGTGCGCTGAATCTCACAGTTCACACCGCTGCAAGAGTACCATGTCGAGATCTGAGGGTGGAGGAGATGGATCCCTCACCTTAGTGGTTACAACCACTTTTAGCTTGTGCTCATTCACCTGTTCTGCCCCCTCCTATTATTTCAGTGGAGGTCTGCTGGCCCTGCCCTGGTCACAGCAGTAAACTCTCAAAGTCAAACGTATTCAGCACTGTTAAATCTTGCCTTTCCTATCACCCTGATGTCATTGCCCTGGTTTGTGCCTCACGGATGTAGTGACTTCCTCCCCTGGACATGTGCAGGGCTCACCAGTCCTAGCACTAATCCCTTAACCCAGAAACAGCACGAATGCTGCAGAGGACAACAGAAATACTGCAGTTGGGGACTCCAAGCCCCATACTCCACACATCAGGACATACTCTGCCTGAGCGGGTGGGGGGGAAGCTCCCCTGCACTTTAAAATGCCATTAGATTTCCCACAGTGCAAGACAGCAGGAACACCACACTTGAGGACTCCAAAATCCATACTCCACAGTGCCAGTAGGTGTTGTGCCTGAGTGAACTCTCCCACACCTCTGAAAGTGCCATTAGATCTCCTGCAGCATGGGACAGCAGGAACACCACACTTGGGGACTCCAAGGCCCATACTCCACAGTGGTAGGAGGTGCTCTGCCTGAGAGTCAGAGGGAGGAGCCCCCATGCGTTTGAAAGCACCATCAGATTTCCCATAGCGCAGGATAGCAGGAACTCAGCACTTGGGGACTCCAAGTCCATACTCCACAGTGCCAGAAGGTGCTCTGCCTGAGGAGCCGGGAAGGAGTCCCCATGCACCTGAAAGTGCCATCAGATCTCCTCCAGTGCAGGACATCAGGTACACTGCACTTGGAGGCTCCAAGCCCTACAGTCCACAACACCAGGAGGAGCTCTGCCAGAGAGGCTGGGGAGGAGGCCCCACACACTAGAAAGTGCCTACAGATCACCCACAGTGTGGACCAGCAGTATGGGACTCCAAGCCCCATACTCCACAGCGCCAGGAGGCACTCTGCCTGATAGGCAAGGGAAGAGCCCCAACATGCTGGAAAGCACCATCTGATCTCCTGCAGCACAGGGTGCATATTGACCATAACTGTGCGAAGCCCAGGCCAAGGCGGGCACCTACTGTGCCTGTCAGTGACAGGAAGAGGCAGTGCAGGGCCACCCCTTTGGCTCTGCTCTTTCCATCGGCCAGCCTTTGACTGGTACGCTCATTTTTGTGGTTCTGTCTCTCCACTCGGGATCCACTTTTATTTTCCATGACCTTGGCTTGTCTGATTGACTGATTTGCGTTGTGTGGCTCGACTTCGTCCCTGTTCATTATCTGTGCCATCTTAAGTGCCATCAGCAAATGGAAAGCATTCAACTTGGGTGTTGGGAAAGAGCCTAAATCTCCACGACGCCTTGCAGCAGAGAATTGTGCTCTTCAAGTAATTGATGACCTGATTGTTGAGGTCGAGGTCATGCTTAGTAGTGGGAGATCTATCCCTGCCACACCTGCACCCAGGAGAGTGAAAACTAAGATCACCCAGTTCTATAAGAGGAAGGGAAAGGGCAATGCATTGGGTGGCCGTTCATCTGACAAGGATCCCCCTGGTACTGCCATTAACTTGGAGAAAGAGTCAGGGCCTCTAGGCACTGTTACTGTACATATTCCACTCTCACTTACCATCCCCACTGTCCCATCACCAGCCTACTCTCAGAAGCTGCTTTGTCCAGTCAAGGCTCCCAGGCTACACCATCGCCCCCACTCACTCATGCATCTGTTCCTACTGATGCAACTAGTCCCAGAGCCCAGCAGAAAGCTGGTTTGGATCCAGTTAGTGTTGATACCAACTATCTGGAATGTTGTCTGGGTTCTCTCTCTAAACAGAAGGGTGTTGGATCTTATTGGAATTAATATTGGTTTAATGGCAAAGCTTAGGGAAAGAGAGTCTCGTACCAATCTCTCCTGTGTTAATGCACCATCTTCTCATACAACCAGCTCCACTGGTCTTAGTGTTGGATGTCCATGCCAATGGGAACTGCCCATCGCCTTCCACTTATGTAGTCCCTACGCCTACACAGATGACTGCCACATGTCTTGCTTCTACCCTAACATCTATAAGACAATAGGTTTCCAAACAGGACAGGAACATCAGTTCTGAAAAATCATACAGGGGCAATTCTAATAACTCCTTTCCATTGCATCATATGACATCAAAGTATGCCAACCCCATGTGCACCCATATTGGGGCTTACTTTGTACCCTCATTGGGGACAAGTCTCCTGGGTTGTCCTCGTAGGGGAGACTTCTTCGATCTTCCACCTGCTTGCACTCCTTCTGTGGTGGTTCTAATGGAAGTGATGCCAATGAAATCAAACACTTAGTGGGGGTTTTCACAGCTCAAGAATAAAGTGTCCCATTGGATGTCTACGAGGGTAGGGGCTGACACCAGCATCCACACAGATAAATGTGGTCCATAGAATGGGGCGGGTTGGTTGAGGGCAGAAGATGTTTAAGGGCGATTGTATTGTGGTAGACTTTAATAACAGATGGGCTGCTCCCAGAATTCTGGCTTCCTCCCAGGGTAAAGAGAGATCATGTATTGGGCTGCATCTTTTAGGGTTTTTCTACAAGCCAAGGACCGGATCTGGGTTGATTGGGCCCTACCTCTACCGGGTCCTCTAAGTCCCCTAAGCTACACATAGTAAGTCCTCCAGGGAGAAGTCTGTCCTTTTTACCTCCTTTGGCACAGGGGTGAGCAGTCCCCATTATCTTGGGGCTTTTTAAGATCCTTTAGTGTCTTACTGTAAGCCTCTTAAGGAGAACACTACCCCTTTCACCTCTTCCAACAGGTTTGAGATCCTTGACTCTTTTGAGGGGAAAGATTGACTACCTCTGTTTTAATCTGGGAATGACTTGGATGCAGCAGGTGAGAAAGCAATAGATCATCCCTAAGCACCTAATACTAGTGTTCAGCAGGGGCTCTTTTCCTGTAACATAGCTGGGTTAGAAGCTAAGATCTAGGATCCAAATTGGCTAGCATTTATCAAATCTTTTCACATTTTAGCCTTTGATGGAACTTGTCCCTTAAAACCACCCTTTTCTTATGCCAGTGACACTTTCTCCCTCTGGGAGAGCTAAGGTTGGATTGTGTATTTTATTTGCATTAGCATAAGTGTGGTGGAGACTAACTGTACATATGTATGGGCAGTTCTACTCACTTTTTTAGGTAAATCCTTGATTTTAATTGTGAATATTGTCATTTTCCCCACTCTGATGTTATTCGTAATCTAGGATCTAGAGAGATTAAAGAACCCCTTAGTCTCCCGGGTGTTGATCTAGCTAAGAAAGTCTTGATTGTGATTATAGGTGATTTTAACATCCACCCCTGCTCAGGACCCTGTTTTGTTTTTCAGGACCTCTTGGAAGAAGATGAGTCACCATTACCTCACTTTGAACATTTTCCCCAATGGGAACAGTTGAACATTCTGACTTCTTCCTAGAATTTGGTTATACCTAGTACCCAAGTGGCTCCTACTTATGTAGGAAGAGGGGAGGAATCAATTGTGGACCATATCATGATTTCTCTGTCACTCTCTAGTTATTTGGTGGAGTACCAGACTAAATGGGTGGGATGGAGTGATCATAACCCCTTTGTGTTACTATTAAATTATCAGAGTCAGTGTTCCCGGTCATCGGCCTCTACTTTCCAACACCTGATACCTTCAGCTCAGAGTACACCCTGAGGTGGTCCAAAATAATCTCTGAGGAATTTCGAGGGACTCTGTTTAACCAACTGCACCCTGAGTTTGACCACTGCCTTGACTCTTACCTTTGCCCTAATGACATCTTACTGCTTTCTTTGCATTTTGCACAGGGGTGAGAGTTGCCCTTACTGCTCCCAGTCTAGGTTTTCCTGTTTTGAGTAGACATCAGTGGTTGAATGAGATATGTTCTAAAGTACATTGTGCCTTACAGATAGCCCTTAAATGCTGTCCAAGAAAGAGGGGAGAACTCCAGGGCCTTAGAATCCACTACAAGAATGTCTTGAAGGAGATAAAGGAATCCCTTAAGGATGACGCTTGGGATCAGCTAGTTAACGCTGGTGATTCTAATGATTATGCAGCATTCTGGAGAGTATTAAATCACCCTTTTTTAGCTGATGGCACCATGCCTAATTTGGCCACTGTAATTTGTGAAGATAAATTGTATGATCATTTCTTCCAAATTTATTCCGTTGAAGACAGGAAGGAGTTAGCTACCTCAAACACAGGTACGAAGGACCTTAGCTCCCCCTGCCTTTCCTTTTCTATCTCAGGAGTTGTATGTGGTATCAGAAATCTAACCTGTAATAAGGCCCCTGGCCAAGATGGTGTTCCAGCCAACCTCTTTAAGAATATTGTAGTCATCTGGGCACCCTTGTTGACAAATATCTTACATGCTGCTGTGTCAATTGGCCTCTTATGTTCCTGGTCTCAATCCATCATTGTGGCAGTTTTCAAACTGGGTGACCAGGCAGATCTAAAATGCTGTAGGTCCATATCAGTTATTGACCCCACTGTTGAGGTTCTATGTTTGGTGGTTCTAAAAAGGCTATCTAGGTGGGCTGAAGAGAGGTACATTATCATTATCTCTCAGTATGGCTTCAGACCTGGTCTTGGTACCATTGATCAATGTTGAATTTACACCTTTTGATTCAGAAATATACGGTGGCCGAAAGGGGCACACTTTTTGGGGGTTTCACATAAAATCTCTTAAACCTTTGATCGGGTGACTCATTCAAAGCTGTGGTCACTATGGACATGTCTGCCTCAGTTAGATTCAGGCAGGATGGCACTTGAACCAACAGATTCCCCATTACCTGAGGAGTTAGACAGGAGTGCATTCACCATTTATACCAATGGTATAGAGGAAGCATTGCTGAGAGTACAAGGTGACCCCCCTCAGGTGGGTTTTATATGCAGATGATGCCGTCCTAATGTCAAGGATGGCACTAGGCCTTTAACGGCTCCGTAAATCTTATGTTGAGTTTCTGGAGGGCCTGGACCTCTCTGTAAATACCCAGTGGTAGTAAATCTGTCAAAACAAAAAGCCATTTCTGCTTGAATGCTAAGATCACCCGAGATTATTCCTTTACTTATCTGTGTATTTATTTCCTGGGGTCCCTCTTTCCTCTTGAAAATGCTTGTACTAGCCAGATTATGCCACTAGGTCCTGGATTTAAGTAGGGTGTGTAAGAAAGCCATAAAAGCTTTGATCCACATTTACAAAGGTAAGTGTGTCTCTGCAACCTATTACAGTAGTGACTTCTGTGAGTACTAGGACTGTGGCCCCATTCAGCTGGAGGAAAACATGTTTTTAGGGAAGTTTCTGTAGGTACCTCAAAGTTTGTTAACATTTGCCGTGCATGAGGAACTGTCTAAGATACATTTTGGAAACCATCAAATTCAGGCCCCAACTACGTTGGCTCTCTACATGGTATGAGTGAGCCAAACCTTAATAGGAGGATAATCAGGGACTGTCCTACCCTGGACAATTCATAAGCAATCCATTGGTTGAGTTATTTCAAGTCTGACCTGACAGTTCTGGTTCGCCCCGCCTATTAACTCACCCGAAGAAATTGTCAAGGTTGAATTTTCATTGGTCAAACATAATTTTTATTATGCCTCTCTGTTGTTAGGGAATGGCTTAAAATGCAGAAACCAATTGTTCAAGCACACTGTTTGACTAAAACTGTTAATTCCATCGAACTGTACCTGACTTGAGTTTATACTGTTTAACATCCTCAGCTTTTGTCCAGGTTCAGAGTAAATTCTTTTCTCCCACTAATCAGCTTTCTCATAGGTTGGGCTGATGATGGCACCTTAGGGAGTGTGATAAAACTTTGGCTCAGCCCATTACTCACTCTCTATTGTTTTGCACCTCATATACTTCCTAGAAAAAGTTTTTGGTACCTATTTTAGGAGCGGTTAATTTTAACCGAGTAAGGCCAGCAATGTTGTTTCTCCCTCTGCTGGGGAAGGGAGGTGAGAATGAGTAATACAATGTAGGTTCACAACTACAATGGTAAATGAGGACACGTTCTGAAAGAAATTAATAGGTATATAAAAGTCATAAATAAAACAAAATAAAAAAACATACAAAATATAGCACTTAAGATCGAGAATAGTCAAATAAGTGCAGAACAGTTGTCGTTAATACATATCTCACAACAACAGTCAGAGCAATCTGACATATATGCCCCACCCATCAATCATGATATGTGCAGCAAGGTCGAGTGCTAACTTTATAAAGCACCTGGAGAGAAATATTATTCAAGGAGAAATCGTTTACATTCTTGTTGAGAAATGGGAAGAGAGGTGATAGTGTTTATAGAATGCAAAACAGTATTTCAAACTGTTATCACGCCCATAGAATTACTATTTCAGGACACATTTTTATATTGAACATGTTGTCTTTCTAGCAGAAGTGAGTCAGGGCTGTAAAGTTGATAAGTGCCCATTAAGGTAGTCAACTTGAGTACTAGTTATTGCCATTGGTCAGACTGTAAGATCCTTTGAGCCAAGTAATAAAGTTAAAAAACAAACCTTACCTCAGCAGGTAGCAAGCCCCCTAAGTAAAGTACTGGGGTGATGTATTTGGAGCAGGCAATGAGCTTACATGAGCTGCAGCATGCAAGGAAGATTTGAGTGGGACAATATGTAAATTAGGAATACCCATGAGTACTGCATTACCATAATCAAGTCCAGATAGTACCAGCCTCTGGTCACTTAGTTTGAAAACATGACAGAGAGGAAAGTATGTGATTCCCTGAATCAACTTAATATGGCAGTCAACACTATTGACAATGGCATTGACTTGCTTATTGAGATTGAGTTAAGAATCTAAGATAAAGTCTGGTAATTTCATGCGGTCAATAATAGATTGAGTGTAGCCTAGGATATTGGTAGGAGCACACTATTTCAGGATGTAGTAGGCTTGTCTCAATGTCCCCAAAAGTTGTAAAAATCAAAGGACTATTTTCATCCTTCTGAAGTAGTACATTTGTTCTCCACTATGGTCCCCACAAAGTTAGAACAAATTAGATTTTCATATTAGATTCTTATGGAGCATCACTTGAAAATCCTCATCAGGTGGGCTATATTATTTGAAGAGTTCTAGAGTAGAAAAACATCAGTGGAAAACCATATATTAGATGCATATATGAAAGAAGAATTCTTCTTCTGCATAAGGTTAGGTCTTTCTCCAATGTGATGATATCATGTGACAATGAGACCTTCTTCAGTGTGAAGTTGGTCATGTCTTAAAGTTCATGGAAAGTAACACTAGACAAGGAATGATTAGTACTTAAGATAGCCTTCAACCTTCAATATAGCCTTTACAATTTTTAGGATGAACTAAGGGTATTCTTGAAAAAATACTAAGAGGTGACTAGATTATTTGAGGAATTCACAAGCAGAAAATCATGTTCACCTTGCTAGGGAGGTTTTATAGCCATTTACTGTAATGAGCCAATATGATGATCACTCAGCATGGCCTGTCACTGTGCAGGACAGGGTCCCACTCTTAAGAGCCTCCGGAGCATAACTAGAAAAACAACACTCACAATATTGACCCCAACACTCCAGCGGGGGGGGGGCTCAAAATCCACCACATAGGCCTTGACTATCCTCTGCAGCCAAGCAAAATCAGGCCACGAGCATGCCCCTCAAGGAGACATTCAAGTGTGATCCACCCAGGGAACGAGGATGATGTGACCAGGACTGCAATATGTCATGCCAGAAATTTCTTGCCATGACTTGGTCACCATTGAGACAAGAGATGCAAATCCCCACCCTGTTTACTGACCTCCATTTCAGGGATGTGCAGCAGTGTCCACTGAGCCCCAAGTGCAATTAGCTCAAACTTTTATCAGAGTGGAGGACCCAGTGAGCCACTCCAAATCTGATTTGGGTTAAAGCAGATTCAAACTGCTTACTCCAAGGTGCTATGTCAAGACCACTTCTTACTATGACACAACATGAACTGATGCACCATGAAGATTACTATTGGTAAGGCTCAACCTCCCCATTCTCGCTGCAGCAGACCAAGACCTGCTGCATGAAACAAATTCCCAATTTACACCACAAGTTCAGCTGCAATAACCATCAGAGACCATACAAGCAAGTAACAGGTGAGTGGGTCAATCGAGCATTTAGTAAACTTTCCAGAAATATAGTCAAGCAAAGGTGGACTGCACTGCCCATATTAATGTTGGTGCTGCTTTGAGGTCAGATTTTTTAAAAGTCTGTGGCTGAGTCATTAAAGCTCTGTCATGGTCTGCAGCCATGCTGCTCTTGGAGTCAGCCTAGTAATTTGTTGGGTTCCAGCATTGCGATGTGTACACAGAGGCTGACAGGTAACTGGTCATGGTGTAGGTCCAACAGTGCCCTAATAGTCAGGATTATGCCCAAATAATTAATCTTGAAAGCTTGTATTTCACTTTAGTACACAGTTTCATTGGTTTACGAAAACGTTCACATTTTGGAGATAATCGATTTTCTACACATTCAACCCAATTGTTTATGGAGGTGGCTATTTTCCCAGCTGCAAGCCAAATAGTACAGAATCTCTGTTATTTACCCAGCAGCCTGCAAAATAGAGCATAGTTTCTGCTGTTTAGCTTGCCACAGGCTAAATAGTAGAGATGCTGTACAATATGACCAGCGTCCGGATAAATAGTGTGAAAGAGCTCTTTGAAAAGCCAGCTATGAAGAAAAATGGAAAAGCAGGCAATAGTAGGGTGGTATACAAAATTAGGGAACACTGCCTAAGAAAACTAACTTAACAGAAGCAACTTAGATTTACAATGTCTTAATTAGACATTTACTCATTGGAGCATGATAAATACACATGAGGCCTCTATAAACAAAACAATGATTTATTATTTATTTATTTTTATGCATCACAATCTAAAAAGTATTAAAATAATCAATAAATATCTGTGTAATATGATATTCCACCAATCCTGTTAAGTCAATGAGCTCATATAATATTCACTAAATGGGGACAAATACAACAACACTAAAAAGTTTACTCAACATACCAACATGCATACAGTCATTACATAATACACACATACACACTGCATACATTCAGAACAACTCACCCACAATATAAAAACAAAAACAGGACAGCGGGGAAATTCAAGGTCACCAAATAGACAAAAGACCCACAGATAAAGCTGTCTAAGTCAGTTTGTAAATCATGATATACATAAGCACAGTACAATTCACTATCCAAAACCCAATGTATATTAATACATCATTACATTGATGATAATCTATCAATGCAATTCATTCTTGGGAATAGTGTACATGATGATTCTCTTATCCCCACAAAGCGCAGCCGTGTATTTTGGTGGAGCCGCAGAGTGGGAACCACATTCTTCGGGGCGCAAAGATGTAAAATAGTAGGGTGGTGGCCATCTTGTAACAGGGCTGCAGCATGTGAGACATTTGTATGTGAGCGCGAAACACAAATGAGCAATATTTTGTACAAAGGTAAGGGCATGAATTAAGCTAAGATTTTTACAGACAAAAAACTGTAATCATGCATGTATTTTAATATTCAAATAAAAATGCAGGACTCAAACTTCAATTTCAGGAGCTTCAGGATATGGCACACCAATGTTTTACATTGCAGTCTAGGAGCATTTGGCTGTCTGCAAAGAATAATGAGTATGATTTTAAAGCATGTTACATAAATGTTTGAGTCACTCACGAGAATAAATTGGGGCTTATTTACAAGCCCCTTGGCCATGGTTGCGTCATTTTTTTAAAATGTAGGGGTGGCAGAAAACAGCCTCCTACAGTGCGCCACATTTACAAACTGGCACAGTGGGACCATTGGGCAGTTTGTAAAGCTTTGCACCACATTATACCTGCACCAGGTATAATGTATGCAAGGTAGGTGTACCCCTGTTAGAAGCCACGCAGAACTGGCTCAGTGAAAGCCATAAGATTTCACTGCATTGTTCTGTGCCTTTCCTGCATCAAAAATGTAATGCCTACACAGAGCAGTTGTTAAACTGACGCAGGGCTTTTTTAAATGGGGCCACCTGGGATTGCTTGAGTAGCGTTATTTTTTCATGCTAGTCAAGCAATGCATCATTTTAGCATCACATATGCATGACAAATTCTGACCTGTCTTTGGAAAATGTGCACCATGGATCTCTGTATCGTAAATGCAATGCTACCAGGGTAGCGTTAAGGGGTGCCGGGCAGTGCAAGAAATATTTCTTTTAAATGAGGACCATTGTTTGTTTAATGTTCTTTTTCCTTCTTTTGATGATTTTTGAAGGCTGGGGTCTTTTTGGCTTCTTATGGAAGGTTTTGTGCTAGCTTTAAGCCTCTTTGTCAGGAAGGTTGTGCTTGCTTAATATTTCAAACCTGGCAATATAGCACCAATTGACAAGCTGCAGCAAACAGTGAATGCAGACAGATAGATGGTATCTGGGCTGTCAAGGGAGGGACACGTACAGTAGGCAGTTGATGCTTGGGAGCAAAGTGCTTTGGTACTCTTGTAGAAGGTAAATTGAGTGAGACTTAGGAATGGGGTTTCTGTGCAATGAGGGAGTGACAGTAGCAGACAGGTGAGTAATGCATCTGAGTAATTTCCAGTTGTTCACTTTGCTACCTGTGAATAAACACACTTTTTTCAGACTATTCACCCAGAAGAGTGGGTCCAGGGATAGATGCTTATTGGTGCCCTGTCACGAGAGGCCTATTCAGCCACTCTGATATTTTAGTAACCTGCTCAATGTATCTTGGGAATGGTAGTTTTGATTCTTAACATGCTAAGCAGTGTGTTAAGTGGGCAAGGTTCTGCCCCCATTTCTGTTCTTGTTCTTGCCAGTTTTGTCTCAGCAAAAGAAATCTAGAATCCCAAAATGATTAAAATCTTAGGGACAGGTTTGGAGGCTGTACCTGACAGGTTTGGAGGCTGTACCTGACTGAAGTCATTCTGGAAGGGGACTGGTGAGAAAAGAAGTAGAGCGAATAAGGGGAGGATGATGACACATAGGAGAATAAGTGCTAGGGCCACCACAAGGGCTAGGACAACCAGAGTTACGGGGACCAGGACAAGAAGAAAAGACCCAGGGCAACCTAATCTATAGGTACCAGAGTTAAAAATGCAGAGGGGACTAGGAGCAAATAACCAATGAAACCAGGACAAGGAAAAACTGGACTAGGAGTACTGTGGTTAGGTTAGGAAAGACAAGTAGGGCTGGGAGAATGTGGAACAGGGAGTCTGGACCCAGAAGGAAGTGGCCCGAAGTAACAGAAGGACATGGGGCAGAATGAACAGATGGACTGTAATAACCAGGAGGGCTAGGAGAACCTGAGAGCACCGATCAGTACCGGGGGGACGAGCACAACAATGGCTATGAGTAGGAGCCTGAGGCATACAGACCAAGGAGACCTGTACCAGGAGACCAATGGAAAGAAGGACCAGACACAGGAGGGAAAGACCTCAGAGATCAGATCAAGGAGCACCAAGGGGCCAGACGGGAATGGACCAGGACCAGTAAGACCATGACTAGAAAGGATCAGGGCTAGCAGGATCTGGAGACCCTAGATCAGAATGATCAGGGGATGAGTATAAGTGGAACCAGGATCAGAATGGCAGTTAGGGTCAGACTCAGGGGGATCCCAAACCAGGATGACAAGGATTACATGAACCAGGGTGACCTGCTACCTGGGAACTAGGAGGACCAGTGCCAGGAGGAACAGGAGGACCAGACCCAGGAGGAACATGGGAGAGGGTCAGATGGACATAAACAAGATTTAACAGGCAAACCAGTAGGACTAGTACAACCAGGATGGAGCAGGAGGACTGGGGGCCTTGGAATGCTATGGAAACCAAGGCCAATGGAACCAGCACCAAAAGCCAGATAGAAGAGGACCAGGCAAAGTAGTACCATAACTACGACCAGGACTACATGGAACAGGCACAAAAAGAGCAGAAGGATTGGGAGTAGGCAAACCATGGGGATAACATGAGGAGCATGAGTAGGAGGGCAGATGGATGATGAGAGGTGGATGATAAGGTCCCGGACCGGGAGCCGTTGAAACACGAAACCTAGGACACCAAGGGCTATGTACAGACATACGTGTGAATGATGACCAGACAGACAGTAAGTACAGGGCAAGGAATATCTAGGGCTAGGATGTACCAGGTGTCAAGGAACATCAGTACTAGGAAAGGTCAAGGAACATCAGGACTAGGAAAGGTTAAGATGATTTGTCATGGGCCAAGTCACATTATTACATAACCATGAGGGCAAGGAGCAGGAGGACTAAGGCCAGGCGGATCAGGACCAAATTGAAGAGGACAATGAAAATCAGGACCTGGAGGGCAATGGACAGTGGTAGCAGAAAACCAGGATTAGCAGGACAGAAACTAGGAAGACCAAATAGACCAGTCCCAAGGACCCCCAGATGTTTAGAGCAATAAGGAATAGGTGAAATAAAAGGATTATGACCAGGAGGCATTGAAACAGAGATAAGAGGTCAAAAAAGTATATGAACTAGGGGACCAGGGGGTTTGAATTACCATGTGGGGCAGAGCAAGGTGACTGGCCAGTGGTGGCCAGGAGGACCAGGACCAAAATGACCAGGCCCAGGAGGATCCACACAAGCAGACCCTGGATCAAGAGTGCTTAATAAGTGGCTGCAGTACTGTACCAGTAGGACTAAGAGGATTAGGAACAGATCCAGGATGACTAGGACAACATAAATCAGGAGCACAAAGGCTAAAAGGGCCAGGACACAAAAGGGCAAATGGATAAGGACATGCGGTACCAAGGCTAGAGGATTCAGGAAGAGAAGAATCAGGAAAAGGTGATCAGGGCCAAGAGGACCATAAAGGAACAGAGCCAGATGGACCAAGAGTGGGGGAACTAAGAAGGGGCAGTATAGCCAAAAAGCAAGGTTTATGATAACAAGTACAAAAGGACAAGAATGTATAGGATGACCAGAACCATGGATACCAGTGCTAGAATGGTTGATGAACTAAGTCCATTAGAACTTGGCCCTGGTGAAACCAAACAACCAGGATCAAGAGGATCAGGGACAATGTGCACATATTCTCGAGAATCACTATGAAAAACAAGATTAGCATGGCCATGGTCAGGAGTAGCAGAGAGGTCAGACCAGGGACCCAAGCAACCAAAGCTAGAAGGAAAAGTTCTTGAAGGACCAAGAATTTAAGGAGTAAGGGTGCCGGGAAGATCAGGGCAAAGAGGATCAGGACCTTGTGTACCAGAACCAGGAGGACAAGGGTGAGGAGCAAAAGGATGATTGGGACCAGGGAGACCACACCATGTAGATCCAAGCTACAGTGCTAGGAACAAGGTGGCCAGAGAGATGAGGAACAGGATAGTCAGGAACAGGATGAGCAAGGAAGACCATAGTCTCTTGAAGTAGAAGCACAAAGAGCAGGATGATCAGGAATAAATCCTGAAAGAATAAGAAGATTAAGGACATGAAGATTATGGCATTTAGGACCAGGTGAAGAGAATAAGCACTGAATATGGTATGTCTTTTCATGTCTTTTCTAGCTTGATTTCACTCTTCATGACACTGGGATGTTCACACATTCACCACTTGGGACTGGGGTTGATTCTTTTGATTGAAATCACAATTTTTTCACTGTTCTGTGACATGAGGGTTTTCTCGACCTGGAAATTCTGGACACTGCAACCATGCCTTACATGTGTGCTTTATCTTTTAACTGCTTAGAACCTCGCCATCTAGCACTATGGCTAATAAGAGGTTAATAATCGTTTCTGTCTCATTTAAAATAGCCCTTCTTTTGGGGGTCACTCATCTGAACAATGTGAGTGAAGGTCACAAGTTTAAAACTAATATTGTTTTTTTGGAACCGTCACAATATTTATGATTCCCTGTTACCGTCATTCTATTCTAGTGAACTTTCTTTTATATATTAATTCTTGCAGCCTTGAGAAAGTCTTGATGACAAAACACGTGTCGGCTGTTGTTATTGGATTCATCGTGTCTCGCGAAGAATAAATCATAACAAGCAACAAGATGTGTTCAGAATTTTTGTTGACATGCTTCATACAGTATAGACTTTGTGGACTACTTTGGTGTGCCTTGGTAATCCGAAATAAATTTGTTCAGTCCTGATTGGATTTCCAGTTGGGACAGCCACACCCTTGGTGGTTGGGTGTGAATATCCGAGAGGCATCCAATGGACATCACTTAAGACTATAAGATACAGTTTCCCCCAGTAATTGTAAATGTATACTTAGGATGTGCAAACCTGGAATCACAGCCACCTCTTTCTTGTAGATAACACCATGTAGATCCAGGCCATACTGCTAGGACCAAGGTGGCCAAGGGGATGAGGAACAGGATAGCCAGGAACAGGATGACAAGAGCAAGGAACACCATGATCTCTTAAAGTAGAAGCACAAAGAGCAGGATGATCAGGAACAGATCCTGGAAGAATAGGAAGATTAGGGACATGAGGATTATGGCATTTAGGACATGGGGAAGAGAATAAGCAAGGAAGATGAGGGAGGTAGCATCAAGGATCCCAGCAAGACCAGAGCTAGGAGGACCAGGACCATAGCAATGAGGATTAGATGGATCAGCACTAAGAGGACCAAGAACAGATCTATGAGTGTCAGGGGACCATCAGCATAGGGCCAGGGCCTAGAGTACCATGTGGAACAGGAAATCTAGGATCTTAGGTAGCAGGACCAGAGTAAGGATTTCAGGAAAACCAGAACAGTCAGAGCTAGGAAGACTAAATGGGACTGGACCTGTGTGACCCGGATGACCCAGAATCAAAATTATGAGGCTCAGAAGGACTCAAACAAAGAGAATTAGGACCAAGAGAGCCCAGACCATTAGCTGCAGGGGCAGAATGACCATAGGTTCAAGGCACAGAGCCAGACGGACCAGAATGATTTAAACCAGAAATACAAGAACTAAGAAGGCAAGGCCAGAGATGACCAGGATTTGAGAGGCCAGGTGGATCCAGGTGATTAGCAGGTCCGGGACCTGGAATTCCATGACCTGGAATCACATGACCAGGACCTAGAATCATATTAGGATGGTGAGAAGGATCAGAATGACCTTGTCAAGGGAACAAAGGTCAAGAAGATCAGGAAGGAAGAGTCAGAGGTAGAAGAAAGAGGCCTGGAAGGACCGAGGTCGACATGAGGTCAGAACCAAGAGGATTAAGTATGCAAATAACCAAAGAAGCAGAAAGAAAAGGAACATGTCTACTGGGTACAAAACTGGGAAGAGAATACAATCTCTGAGGACCAAGAACAGCAAGACCAGTGCTAAACATACCAGGCCGACAGTGAGGAAGACTAGAACAGGACCTAGAGAATCAAAAGGAGATGGCCAGGTTACAGAGCCTTCAGGACAAGAGCTATGACAAAAGGGACGGGAGGACCTGTGGGACAAAAAACAAGGTGAAAAGGAAGATCAAGTCACAGAGTCTCAGGAGTATCAGGACCTGGCATACCAGAAAAAGGAGGAGCAACATGACAGAGGGCCAGGAGAAGGAGGGTCAGGATGACAGGAGCCAGGTAGACTAAGCTCGGTGACTAATAACAGGATGGCCTGAAAAAGGCGGATCCAGACTAAGTGGACAAGTTAGTGCAAAATCAGGATGTCAAGGAGCAGGAGGACCAGCCCGAGTATCATGCCAAGTTGGAGGAGGACCAGGAGAACCAGTCAGGGCAGGAGCAGGTGAACTAGGGCCATTAAGACAGGTTGGAGAGGATTAGATGGACTAGTAAGACAAAGCAGGACCAGGTACAGGGCTATAAGGACCACAGGGGTCATAACTAAGGGGTACTGCTTAACTGGGGTTTTAGGACCTAGCTGGTGCGAATCAGAGGTACCAAGACAAACAAAGCCACAGAAATCAATGAGACCAGACCAGGACCAAAATAAAATGGTCCAGTCCAGGAGGACCTAATCAAGAGGACCAGTGTTGGACCTAACCGCCTTAGGGTGGTCATTCCCCAACTTTTTGCCTGCCTCCTTCCACTTTTCTGACACTGTTTTTGCTGTTTTTAAGACTTAACCACTGCTAACTAGTGCTAAAGTGCATATGCTCTCTCCCTTTAACATGGTAACATCGGTTCGTACCCAATTGGCATATTTGATTTACTTATAAGTCCCTAGTACAGTGCACTACATGTGCCCAGGGCCTGTAAATTAAATACTAGTGGGCCTGCAGCACTGATTATGCCACCCACATAAGTAGCCCCTTAACCATGTCTCAGGCCTGCCATTGCAAGGCCTGTGTGTGCAGTTACACTGCCACTTCGACTTAGCTTTTAAATGTACTTGCCAAGACTTAAACCCCCTTTTTTCCACATATAAGTCGCAACTAAAGTAGGCCGTAGGTAACCCAAAGGGCAGGGTGCTATGTAGGTAAAAGGCAGGACATGCACCTATGTTGTTTTGTATGTCCTGGTAGTGAAAAACTCCTAAATTCATTTCCACTACTGTGAGGCCTGCGCCTTTCTTAGACTAGCATTAGGGCTGCCCTCCTGTACTTTTTGAGGGGTGGATTCTGATCTGAAAGGAGTAACCAGGTCATGTTTAGTATGGCCAGAATGGTAATAGGAATTCTGCTTGGATTTCATGTTATTATTTTAGAAATGCCTTTTTTAGAAAGTGAGCATTTTTCTGCACTTGAAACAGTCTGTGCCTTACAGCCTGTCTCCAATCAACGTCTGGTCTGTGTTGGTTGACAACTCCCTTGTGCATTTCCCCTCGACAACCACAAACACAGGACCCTCAGTCACACCTGCATTCATCTGCATATTGAAAGGATCTTCCCGGCTGGAAGGGTGTAGGGCCTCTCACTTACATTTTGAAGGCCAGTGGCCTGCCCTCACACAATGGGCTGCCAAACCCCCTACTGGGACCATGGCAGGCAGGACTGCACTCAAAAGGAAACCTGTGCACCTCAAAACCACTCTTTATAGTACCGCCCACTTCAAAGGCATTTTTGGGTATATAAACCGGGTCTCTGACCCCACCAACTCAGACACTTCTGGACCTGCACCCTGTCAGAGTAGCTGCCTGGCTTCCCAAAGAACTCATCTGGACTATTTTACTGAGAAGGACTGCTGCCCTGCTGTTGCCCAGCTGGCCTCTGACTTGCTGAGAAGGACTCTACCTTCCCCAAAAGTGCTCTCCAAGGGCTTGGATTGAGCTTGCCTCCTGTTTTCTAAAGTCTCCTTGTATGTCGAAAATCAATGCACCACCTGTCGGAATCGACGTGAAGCCTGCATTGCGACCGAAAAATTGCCGGACGGCTGAACGGAACAATGCACTCCTGACTTCCTGACTGTAAACTCGACGCAAGGCCTGCCTTGCGATGGAAAATTCAACGCATCACCTACCAGGTTGACGCAGCACCGATGTCTTCTCCCAGCACATCAAGGATTTTTCCCGCATTGTCCCTGAGCATCAAAAAATCCCTGCATCGCAGTGAGAAACCAAGATTATGTGCCGAAAAATGACGCAAACCTTTTGCAGCATGGAAAGAAATGATGCATCATCTGTGCCTCATCGGAAAATCCGAAGCAACACCCCATTTTTCCACCCAGCTCTTCCCCTGTGGTCTCCTTGCGTGATATTTTTGATGCATAGCAAGTACTGTGTTTAGGAGACAACTGTACATTTCTAAGGATTAAGACTCTTTTAATACTTTTAAAATTGACATTTAATCTTTTGCTTATTGGATCTTTGTTGTTTTTACCTTATTTTATTCAGATACATATTATCTATTTTTTCTAAACCTGTGTGGTTTATTTTTGTGGTGTTTTCACTGTGTTACTGCATGATTTACAACACTTTACACATTACCTTCTAAGTTAAGCCTGACTGCTCAGTGCCAAGCTACCAGACGGTGGGCATAGGATAATTTGAATTGTGTGTGACTTACTCTGAATAGGATTGTGGTCCCTACTTGGACACAGGTGTATACCTCTGCCAACTAGAGACCCCATTTCTAACAACCAGGAACTTGTGATGAAATACCAGGTGGAACACGAAGACAGAGACCAGGGCAAAGAGAATAGGATGACCCAAATCAGTAAGACTGTGAGTGCCAGATCCAGGAGAACCAGGACAGCAGGGTTAGGTGGAAAATGACACCAGTATGATCAGTCGCACCAGAATCAGGAGGCCTAGGAAGGGCTAACACAATTAAGGGACATGCTCAGGGTCAGCAAACCAGTATCGGCGGTACCAGTACTAGTTAGACCAGGGCCAGGATGAGGATCAGTAGGATCAAAACAACCCAGAAAAGGGGGACTTGGAATAGGGGGACCAACACCAGAACACACAGAAGGACCTGGAGGAGAAGGAAGAAGATGGGGAGAAAGAGGACACCTTTGTGATTGCATGGCACATGTATTAGCATACCTCTTTTGTAAACAGTTCTTATTCGTGCTTCTTATGCTGTCAACCAATCCCCAGAAACATCCACCATTTTAAGCCCACTTATAGAACAGGTAAGCATGTTCTGAAGCATTGGAGCATGCATAAGGAAATAAAAAGCTAGAACGGTTCCACTCTTACCTGTGAGTGACAGCAGAGGCTGTAGGATGCTGGCACAGTAGTCTGAGGGTGGATCTGGGGAAGGAGGGACTTAAACATGGCACAGGAGTCTAAGGGTAGATGGGTGAAAAGGAGTGCACTCTGTGAAGAATGGCAGAAAGGGTTTGAGAAACTCAGATGGCTGAAGACATAAAAAATGATTACTGGCTAACAAAGGGGGTCAAAGGGCTTTGGCAAACAGCAAAGGGGAGCTTAGGATCATAAGGAGGCTCAGATGAGCAAATGAGGGGATAAGGAAGGTTCCAGACACATCCTTTCAGATGACCAGAGGGATTCTGAGTAAGAAAGTTTGCTAATTGCCAGCTGTTATAGCAGTGGGAACCAAGGCCAGCAGAGATAGTTTCAGCACTGGACTAGTGGTCTCTAAACCTCTACAGGCCAGATGAAGGATAGTGGAGATACATATGTGGCAGATGGGTTTGGAAGGCCAGCAAAGAGACAATGAGTGTCAAGACTGTTAAAATAGTCTATGTGACTATGATGACTGTTAAAATAGTCTATGTGACTATGTTGACATTCTATATGTATGTATGTGTGCTGAATATATAGTAAGTGGGAAATAGTAAGGCTCTTGTGTGGGGTAAGTCTAAGTGAATGGACCAGTGAGATGCATTTTTCATGACATGATGGATAGTAGATACTGCTTCCCAGGACTGTGAAAGGGTATTGACTACATCCCTGTGGCTGGAGTTGAGACACCAAAGCATTAAAGGCTACCCTCAGAAATTCTGTGAGGTCAAAGGACTGATGATTATTTCTTCCTTTGGGACATCATTGGGTAGATGATAGAATAAGGGGTAGGTCAGAAAATTCTCTTCTTAAAGGTAACAAAGATTCTAAGCAGGGCTGCCCTTTGTCTGTGCCTGATGACTGCTCAGGAAGACTGAAGACCTCCGGGTGCTGAGATCAACTGCTACTTTCATGAAGGACCTCACCTAGCACAAAGGCTGTGTCTGAGCAACAGCCGGAAAATGACATTTAAAACAAAATTACCCCAAAGCAGTTCTGAAACCTCAACAGTGGATCCACATCCCCTATCTGAAAAATTAGTTAAATGTGGAACAGTGTCATGATCGAACCCTAGGTCAAAATAAATGCAGGTAAAAAACTGTCTCTATTTATTGAGTGTCTTATTTTCTAAAATATTTTAATAAAGTCCATAAATAAAATATCTCCTTGATTTTCTTTTCTTTTGTTTCTTTGAATCCCATTTCCCTCTTTCCAATTTATTGGGACTATTCATCCATATTCAGATGTCATGGAGTGCAAATACAGTGCAATTAATTGCACTGTATTTGCACCTTTGCGCCTTAGAAGAATAGTTCCTCTGGCAGCCTGATGGAGTAGGGGTTTTTGGGGGATGGACTGTAAAAACTGACTGTAAGTGACAGGAAAAATAAATAATGACTCAAACACCCTGAAAGAAAACTCTGAGAGTATGGGGACCATTAGTTATATGATTTGCAAAAACAAACTCCAGGCTTTGGGCTGGAAAAACAAAAAATGTTTCAAAAGTGTTCCAGCCTGCCATTATTTCTGATGGTATTGTCTGTCAAACTTTTTCTGCATAGACAGAAACTGCCATGGCTGCTGTTCTTGCCAATGCACGTAGTTGTTTCACAGGGTCGCCTGGCAAATCTAAATTTGAAGGGTATAAGTGTGTCAGGATGTCGTCCAACATCTTATGGAGTTAAGTTCTTCCTCCAAACTCTAAATCAGGCCTTAGTTTTTCTTCCTTATGTCATGAGATGAAGTCTCTCAATTATATTGTCATAAGGGGCCTTACGCAGTTGTTAGTATTTTGATGAAATCACTCCAAATTTGATATGACTATGTCCGTTGGGTAAAACATTTCCAGTTCTGGCCTTTGCTTTTACAAATCATTTGTTTTCAGTTGTTTTAGTCTGATTTGTTAAATTGAACTGAATCATAATTAATATTTCCAGATTTGCTGCAGAGAAGAGGTGTTCTGATAATATTGAGTCTTTTTTGTAATCCTATATGTGCCTTAATACATTCCCATGACATTGTGAGTAAGTGCAAGTACATAGCTGTAGAAGAGTAAGCAGCTTCAACTAGTCCTGCAAAAGTTCTAATCATCTTTATCATGAGCCACTTCTGCACGTAAACATAAAGAATGTGGAGCATGTGTGGAGCATAGGATAGCCTGATAAAGGGCCTCCCAAGTCACTGTGGCTTAGCACATGGTGCATTGAACTGGAACTCTGTGCTATGTCTGTCAAAATAACATGGAAAAATTAAAACATTTTTTACCTATATATAGAGTGAGCATAACTTGTGTAATTTGTTGTAGCGTAATGACATGAAATTATAGCAAAATATGTGGAATTACACAAGGAGTGTAACCCAGCATTTAGAGCTATTCTCTTGCTGCAAGGTGCACACCTGCATCCAAAATGGACCCATGTATGCATTTTGTGCCTTGAAAATAGAGCTAAATGCAAAAAAACAGGAACAGTAGCAGCTGTCTGTGCTTACTAAGTTCATTGTTTGAGTCCCCCTGTGGTAGAATTTTTGCTCCAGATTTCTCTTTATAATGCAAGTAGGAGAAATGGTTTCATTTTCTGTAATTTCGCGGGACTACTTGTAAATTGTACTTGTATCTAAGCCAATTCTATCACAGGGTTAGTGGCCACAAAAGTGCTTATCATTATCTAAAAGTCTTTTGACTAGTAAAATATTTTTTTTTATTTTTCCTGAATTGCAAATTGGAGAGGTAATGAAAGGAGTTTCTCTGTCCTATTTTCATGTTGGAAAGGAATTAATTGATAGGTTACAACTGCAATTTGCTGTCACGAACCATTGATGAGTTAACATCCCCTCAGTTATAGTAGTAACTCATTTTCAAAGGTGATTTTATGAAAAAGGGAAAGAAGATTTCCTAAATGGAAAGCTTTCTTGTATAGCAGAACTGGTTTGTTCAAGAAACATGGGGTGCTTTGAAAAAAAGTATTTTCCATTTTAGAATACAGTTATAGGGACTGTGGTGTGCTGCCTCTTGCAGGCCTCCATCCCTGTGATAACAGCCAATCACAGAGAGTTGTGATTTGGCACCCAGCTATTGAATATTAATTAGGCAGATTATTCTGAAACCACCAGAGATTAAGGCCCTCATTATGACATTGGTGGCAAGTCCAACTTATAACCACGCTGACTGCCGCCAACCTACTGCCACCACCGCGGATATCCGTTCACCATATTATGACACACCAATCCGACAGTATTCAGCCACATACACAAATCTGCCTCACCAAAGGTCAGTGATAAATTGCCGGTATCCAAACCCACACCGTTATGCCAACAGAACTACGTCCACCACATTATGACCCACTAATCACCATGGCGGACATTCAACGGCGGTAAACCATTGGCAGTACATACCGCTGCGCTCAAAATACATGCACACAAACAAAACAACACCACATTGGGAAATTCAAATAACACACACCTGACACCCATACACACACTACACCCAGACCACTATAAAACGCATACCGACATTACCCACAACCCTTTACCACTACAAACAATTGCCACCAGAGGGAGACAGCAAGATCACAGACACAACCAGAGTCACACACTACTCACACCTACACACCACTCACGCACCCCACATCACACACCCAACATATTACCCAACACACCCTCACCTACACACCTCACACAACACCCATGGCACCACAAAGACACCCCCAATTCACAGAGGAGGAGCTAAGGGTCATGGTGGAGGAAATCATTTGGAGCACAGGTGCAGCAGTTATGGATAGCTAGGAAGATGGAGCTATGGCGGAGAATCATGGACAGGGTCAACGTGGTGGGACAGCACCCCAGAACAAGGGATGACATTTGGAAGACGTGGAACGACCTACAGGGGAAGGTACGTTCCATCGCAGCAAGACACCAGCTTGCTGTACAGAGGACTGGCAGTGGCTCTTCACCTCCTCTCCCACAACTAACAGCATGGGAGGAGCAAGCCTTGGCAATCCTGCATCATGAGGGCCTGGACTCTGGTAAGTCAACTCTATACTACTACTACCCCCTTACCTGCATGCCATCACATACCCCCACCCTCACTCCCATCACTCCACCACTACCCACACACCGCACCATCACATCTCACTCATCCCAATGCCAAGCCCTGCATGCTTCACCAATGTATGGACACCACTCACAGCCCTGCATGGACACTCATCATGAAAGCATGCACACCATAGAGGACTAATCATCCCACCATACACCAACGTACACAAGTAAAAGCTGCCAGGGCTAATACAACCAAAGAGGGCAAGTCACGGATGCACAATATGTCAGACACCGAAGCCATAACACATCATTTACATCCCCAAAGGTACCCCAGCAATGTCACCGGAGAGTAGGTGCCAGCAATATCCAGTCCCCCAACAGAAGAGGCCCACAGTGGTGACAGCAACTCTGTTCTTCAGGATCTGGATGACCAACCTGGCCCATCAGGTACCTTGTGACAGTCAGTTACCTAGGCCCAGTCACACACCACCACAGAGCCTCCCCCATCAGGAAACACCACAACAGCACCCACTCAGGGTACCCATACCTCTGGCCCCAGGACACGTCAATCAGCAGTGTGTCCACCTCTACAGGGACCCCAGGGCACATCTCAAACTGATGACAATCAGGGACCTGGGGTCAGTGGCAGTGGGCACACAGTTCGGGGACAGAGGCACAGGCCAACAGGGACACTGGGAGCACTGCTATGCGCCAGGGGGAGGACAGGCCCAGGGAACCGACTCTCAGTGGAGGCACTTGCAGAGATCCTGGAAGCATATCAACATTCCCAGGACACGATGGGCCAGATCCAGGAGAACAGGCAGCTGCAGGAAGGACAGTACCAAGGGATCAGAGAGGACTTGCAGGCCATAAACAACACCCTGATCTCCATAGCAGGGGTGCTGGCAGACATGTCCAATATTATGAGGGAGGCAGTATCACACTAGCGTGCCCCTGCCACTAGCCAGACATCGAAACAGGCTTCCACCTCCGCTAGTGGACAGGAGGCCCGCCACAGGACTCACAGGCCACCAGCACCCCTCCCCTGCAGAAGGAGAACCACATCGCAAACGTTCCCTGTGATCCAGACAGAAGCTAGAGACTATTGCCAAGACCCCGCCAGCAAATGAGACTCTCCTGATTGTCACCCTTGTGTCCCACTCTGTCACCCCGTCCACCTTGAACTGCCATTGCTCCCCTTCCTATGTCCCCTTGGACAATGCCTCTGTGCTACAAATAGACTGGAACAATACCCTGGACTTCCCTCCATCATCACCCCATCCCATTGCACTTGCCCCTCAAAATTTTAGCACTTCAATAACCACCCTTGCACAAAAAAAAAAATTTGGAGTATGTCAAATTCTTCAAGTATGTGTTAATTTAAACAGGTACAAACATTGCAATTCAACTGCACAGAAAATGAGCATAGATTAATGACTTGTAGCTGGCTGCAGTGATCACACCATGAGCATATGTGAGGTCACCAACATCTGCAAAATGAATTGCCAAAGGGTACAGTAAGTGGGCATAGAAGTGGTAAATAGAAGCATGCCAGTGTCACAGAAATTTCAACAAATTCAATAGAAATGTGAAGTAACACTGTCTTACCTGTGTGTCATTGGAAGTATTGTTGGATCACTGATGTTCTGTTGTCCTCATCCTCATCCTCTGCCTTCTCATCCTCACTGTCCACAGGGTCCACTACTGCCACATGGGCATCCCCAGCCTCCTCCTCCTGAAGACAAGGTACATGGCATCTCAGGGCAAGGTTGTACTACATGCAGCATGCCACTACTATCTGGCAGACCTTCTTAGGTGATTAGCACAGGGACGCACCTGTCAGGAGCCCAAAGGTCTTTTCTTTCATCCTCCTGGTTCGCCCATGAGCCTCATTATAACGTTCTTCTGTCCTTGTCCTGTCATTCCTCAAAGGGATCAGCAGCCATGATAGGTTGGGGTAACCAGAGTCACCTGCAAATATTGAGGGACAACATTTAGCCACACACTATGCCATTTGGCCCACAACATACCCATACAACAACATGTACTGGGTGGGAACCAGGGCTTACCTATTAGCCACACCCTATGCCTCTGTAGTTGGCCACTTCATATTTGGGATGCTGCTATTCCTCAGGACAAAAGCATCATGCACCGACCCAGGATACTTAGCATTGACGTGGGAGATGTACTGGTACGCCAAGCATACCATCTGAACATTCATTGAGTGGAAACTCTTACAATTTTTGAACACCTGTTCATTCTGACAGGGGGACAAATGCAATATCTGTTCCATCAATCACCCCAATTATGTTGGAGATATGTCCCATTGCATAGAACGCGGCCTTCACTGTGGCCAAATCTTCAACCTGGGGGAATACAATGTATACAATGTAGCTGCACATGTATTTAATCAGGGCAGACAACACTCTTGTTAGCACTATTAAGAACATTGGCTGCAACATTCCTGCTGCCAAGCCCACTGTCACTTGGAAAGAACCAGTTGCCAGGAAATGGAGCACTGATAGAACTTGCACAAGAGGGGGGATCCCAGTGGAGTGACAGATACCAGATATCAGGTCAGGCTCCAATTGGGCACACAGCCATGTGATTGTGGTCCTGTCAAGTCTGTAGGTGAGGATAATGTGCCTGTCCTCCATTGTAGCCAAGTCCACCAGGGTTATGTGCACGGCTGTATGTCTCCATCTCCTATTCATCCACAGCGGTAGCAAGCTATGGGGCAAAAGAGTGAGGAGCCGGTCACAAACTGAACAATGGGGCTACAACAGAACTTTGCATGCTGTTAAATTGCAATGGGTAAGTGTGATTTGTATAGTATGCCCATTTCACCAGTGACGCAGCAAGTAACCAGGGCCTATCCCCGCACCCTGAAATTGCATCCGCCTGTCCTGTGTGGAGGGACAGGTGGAAGTGAGGTAATTCCGCTGACGTTGTGGACCACTGCGGGAGACGGTCGGGAACCGCCATGCAACTCCTCATTGGATAACATTGGGCCCTATGGGTTACAGTGCCCAATAGTGATCTACGCCAGCGGTGACAGTATGCACCGCCGCAGGCATGACCGCCATTTTCTATCTGATTCTTCACTTGTTACCTGATCTTCAACAAGAGAGGACGTACATTGCATGTGCTGCTGTGACCTGTGTCTGGAGCCTACCCTGGCCCGTGTGACTGGGGAAATGGCCCCTTCCTTCACCTCAGCGGAGTTGGAGAGACTGGTGGATGGGGCCCAACTCCATTACGGACTGCTGTATGGGCCTCCAGACCAACAGGTGAGTACACTATGGGCGCGATGCATGTGGCATGAATGCATGGAGTAGTGTGTGTGAAGGCCTCGTGTAAGGGGGGTGGGTGGATGTCCTCTGAGCGGCTTATTGGTTGTGTGCTGGGCCATGTGTGTGTAAATGGTGATGTGAAGGGGTATGGTGGGCCGTAAGTGTAACAGGCAGGAATGTTTGACTAATTCTATTTTCCTGTGTGTATTTCCTCTGCAGGTCAGCGCCCATCAAAAGCAGGGTATATGGCATGCCATCGCCAAGGATGTGCCTACCCTGGGCATCTACGGCAGGCAGAGCACCCACTGTCGAAAATAGTGGGAGAACCTGAGACGCTGAGCACGGAAGACAGTGGAGGCCCAGCTGGAGATGGCCTCCCAACGAGGAAGGGGTGCCCGTCGAACCCTGACCCCCCGATGGCCCACATACTGGCAGTGGCCTATCCTGAGCTGGATGGAGGCCAAACAGAGATCTATTCAGGCTCTAGCCTCCTCTCTGATGGCATCCATTGCCCCTGTTTCTACCCTCTCCCCTCCAACTTCCTCTTCCCAGCCCCATTCTCCTCAACACCAACCCATCCCAAGCACACAAACAGACGAGCATTCACACAAGACAACACACAAGAGTGGCACAGGCAAGCACAAGCACCACACTTCATCCCACAGGCACTCACACAAACAGCATCCATCCAGATGCAGACACAGCCACATCCACTATTTCCACTGTCTCCCCCTCCTCCTCCTCCACCTCCCTCCCAGTTCCATCTACACTCACACCTACATGCACTATATCATCATCCACTATCAGCATCATCACCACATCAAGCAGAACACACACCTCACTGGCCGACACCTCCACAACAGCCATTCACACTTCCCCTGTGTCCTCTCCCACTGTGTCTGTCCACCCCCCAAAGGTACACAAGCACTCAGACATCCAACAGCCATCCACCTCACAACAGCATCCAGCCCATGCACCTGCACCCTAAATCAGCAGACAGACTGCTTCTACAACCACTCCCTCTTCCTCCACTCCCATTCCTTCTCCCTCTTCCTGCCCCAATGTCCCTAAAAAACTGATCCTGTCCACCACTGACCTCTTCCCTACCCCTCCCCCATCCTGCACTTATGGCTAGGGTGGGAAGAACCCAGCCAAGCACCTCAGCCACCAGGTCCACGGGCCCAGTCGTCAGCCCACCCTCTTGTGTTGGAAATGTATCCAGGCCACATGTCCTGAAGGTGAAAGAGCCTGCACCAGGCAGCTTCAAGGGAAAGGAGCCTGCCCCAGCTGCCAGAAAGACCAAGGAGACTGCCCCAGCAGGCAAGGAGGTAAAGGAGCCTGCCCCAGCTGCAAGAAAAAGGAAGGAGCCTGCCCCGGCAGGCAAGAAGGTAAAGGAGCCTGCCCCAGCTGCAAGAAAAACCAAGGAGCCTTCCTCAGCAGCTGCCTAGAAGGTAAAGGAGCCTGCACCAGCTGTCAGGAAGAGCAAGGAGCCTGCACCAGCAGGCAGGAAGACCAAGGTGCCTGGGGCAAGAACTGTGATGGAGCCCCCAACACCAACCACGGTTGTGCAGCCTTCCGAGGCTGCAGGGGAGGGGCAAGAGCCTCCCCCCAAGTAGCACAACCACTTCCACTGGGCAGCCGTCCGAGGCTGCAGGGGATGGTCAGGAGCCTCCTCCCACCAGCATCACCACCACCTCCACTGGGCAGCAGCCCGAGGCTGCAGGGGATGGGCAGGAGCCTCCCCCACCAGCAGCACCATCACCTCCACTGAGCAGCTGTCACCGCCGGCGGACAGTATGGAATTCTGCCTCCATGGGCTGCTGTGCAGCCTGCCCCCTGCAAATCCAGTGGGTATGACACCCACCTGAGAGACTGTGACCTTGCACTCCCCAGGATCAAGAGCACATGCCACAATGCCCCCTCCAGAACTAGTGGGTAAGACACCCACATACCCAAGACTCCCCAGGATCAAGAGCACAGGGCATGATGCCCCCTCCAGAACCAGTGGGCAAGACACCCACATAGCAAGACACCCCAGGATCAAGAGCACAGGGCACGAGGCCCCCTCCAGAACTAGTGGGTAAGACACCCACATAGCCAAGACGCCCCAGGATCAATAGCACAGGGCACGAGGCCCCCTCCAGAACCAGTGGGCAAGTCACCCAATCAAGAGATTGTGGCCTTGCACTCCCCAGGACTAAGCACAGGGCACGTTGCCCCCTCCAGAGCAAGTGGGCAAGTCACCCAATCGAGAGACTGTGGCCATGCACTCCCCAGGTCTAAGCACAGGGCATGTTGCCCCCTCCAGAGCACGTGGGCAAGTGACCCACACAAGAGACTGTGGCCTTACACTCTCTAGGACCAAACACAGGGCATGTAGCCCCCTCCAGAACCAGTGGTCTTGTTCCATGTCCCGGCTGAGGTGCCTCCCATCCCCCATCCTCCTGAGGTGCCTGCCTATTTACCAACTGATGCCCCTGCAGTGTTCTCTCCGTGTTGATGCAGGTGACATGTGTGGCCTTGATCTTTGGCCTGTGGCCATTTGGCCTACGAACATTGTGGACTAAGCTGTGTCCCTTTTTATGTACATATGTATATATCTATTCTCTTGCCTACATTATTTTTCTAGATGTGTTGCTCTCATTACATTCACTTTTTCAAAAGTATTTTGTCATTGCATTATTCATTCGGGTTGCGGGGTAAAATGTTTTAGTAATGCAGCTGGTTGTGTGTATGGTGTGTGTGGGGTGTGTGTTGTGCATGTGTGTGTCACTGTTTTTTCCCTCCCCCCCCTCCCTTGTATGCTATGCGGCTGTACTCACCGTCATTGCCTTCGCCGGCGTTGGTGTTCGTGGTGGAGCAGCACGTTGAAGATCATGGGGAAGACATGCAGCTCAGGCTCCATGGCAGCGTGGTTGTTCACTGTGTCTCCAATGGTGAGTCCTTTCCCTTCTGAGCTCAGTTTCCACCAGGCCTTTGATGTCATTGGTACCTCCCGGAAAAGGTGGCGGATTGATGTGTCTTAATATGGTGGGTGGAACATTGATTTCCACCTGGCTGTAGGTGGCTACCACAGTGGTGGCTGTTGTTTCCGCCCTTGCGGTCGGTGCGGTACATTGGCTGTCTATGTGAGATCTTTCCGCCATGGTCATAATTTGGTGGTATATACAGCCAGCCTGTTGGCAGTATTACCGCCACTTTAACACCAACCACCAGGGTTGTAATGAGGGCCTAAGTATTTTGTGAATGGACCTCAAAGTTCATAGGCAATTTTGTAAAATAATATTCCATTCGCAAAAAGTATGTGTGCGATTTGTGACCACATCTTGCAAATGAAATAATAATGCATTAGGACCTTAACTTTTATAAGGAGATGGATGACAATTATATTTACTCCATGTTTGCAGTTCTACCTGGTGGTAAATAACTGTGGAATGTGCATATTAACACAATGTTTAAGCTGTTTAGAGATGAATCTGGTTGATTAGTAAAGTCCTCTCCTATTGCATGGCTACTGGTCACGTTGTATATACTGTCTGTGTGAGAAACCTGGTTGTTGATTGAATGGGGTGTTATTCCTGCACAAACAACAGTCATATTCTCTGTCAGGGTTACCTCAAAAGTCACTAAACTAATCTGTGTTTAACCTTCTGGTAGCCTGGCACAAAAGCAGTCAGGATTAATTTAGAGGCAATGTGTAAAGTAGTTATGCAGCATACAAACAGTAATAAAGTGAAAACACAACACAACAAAACATCCCACATAACATTAGACAAATAGAGCAACATTTGACACATATTTCAACACCAAAAATGACAAAAATGCAGTCAGTAGAACTTGAATTATGATTTTTAAAGAGTTTAGTAAAATCTAGCACCTAAAAGATTAAAGCTCCAATTACGGACATCTAGTCTTGCGAGATCAGGTCAAAGTTGAAAAATGTGGCCAACCACGATGGAGCGTAAGTCAGATATTAAAGTGGTTTGGTAACAGTCAGTGCTTAACTTCCAACTTAAAAGAAATTTTAAAGGAAAAGTTCTGAGATAGTAAACTTTAGAGATGCAAGGTTGTAGGGAGTGTCCGAGGCAGAGCCAGAGGCGTTGTCACTGGGTAGCCACTGGATGAAAACTTCTACTTTTGGATTTTGTCCAATCTTCAGTGGGACAAGACAGGGGTCTGTAGCCGATGAGAGTTCCAGAAGCCCAGATATTCCTTTAGCGAAGGACCACTGAACCGGGTTTTCTGCTGTAAAAAAGAACGTTGCAGGAGCTACCGCAAAGTCAGGCTGACCGGCAATGAAGCTTGGGCAGATAGATAAGCAGGTTGGTCCCGGGCTTCCTTCAGTTCGAAGTGCGTGTTTTTTAACCAAGTTTTAGTTTTTGGCTATCTGGGCGCCTTTAACAGCATCACCAAGGGTCCAGGACTAGAGGGTCGCTACTTGGGAGTACAGGACTCACTCAGGCTAGGCCTAGGTGTGGATTCAAGATGGTGTGAGCCTTTTCGCTCCTCGAGGCTCTGAACAGGAAGGCAGGAAACTAGCCCTTGGAGTCACTCTGGTAGTTCTGGGTTTGGATGATGAAGCAGAGCTCAAGCATCAGGACAGATGGGCCTCTGAAGGTTCAAGGCTGGTTACAAGCAGCAAAGCAGTTCTTCCAAGTGCAGAAAACCAGAGTCGTGGCATACACAGCAGGCCACAGCAGCAGGCATTCCTTTGAGAGTCCCTCCACAGGTCCAGAAATTGAACTGAAGAGTGGGTCTAAGGGTCCCCTTTGATACATAGTGCCTTCTTTGAAGTAGTAGAAGTTTCTAGAGGATTCCCTATGAAGACCTGGCAGTTGCCTGTCCCCCGTGCCCTGGCTTCAAGCTGGCTGCATAAACAATGCAGGTGTGACAAATCCTCTGTGGCAAGGCAGAGAACGCAGCCTGTTCAGTTGCAAGTGGGGCTGTGCCCAGCTTATCTCCCACCATCCTGCCAGTTGACAGCTTATTCAGGCATGCCTAATTCCCCTAGTGTGTGGATGTCTGGGTGGAATAAACAGAGTCCAACTGTCAGTTACACCCAGACATGTGAACCAGGAGCACGGTGCGGGCACCAAATGGTTATGGCAGGAAACGGTCAACTTTCTGAAAGTATTATTTTCACATTTTTATCGCAAAATCCAACTTTACCATTAAAGAGAATTTTAAGTTACAATTTTTCAGACACCAAACATGAAATGCTTAACTGTTTCCAATCAAAAGTTAGTACTTATTAAATGTAATAAGGCAACCCTATGATATTCAATGGGACAGGTAGGCCTCACAATACTGCAAAATGAATTTAGGTGTTCTTCACTACCAGGACATGTTAAATCTAAAAGTACATGTTTAACCTATCAATTACCATGCACCCTGTCATATTGGCTACCTAGAGCCTACATTAGTGGTGTTGTATATGCAATACAAGGGCATGTTAAGGCTTTGTAAGATGTTATATTGCAATGTCGAGTTGGCAGTTTTAGTTTGAATTCTGGCTCAATGGCATGTCTGAGACTTGTTTTAATGAGCTACTTTAGCGGGTGGCTCAATCAGTGCTGCAGGCTCACTAGTGGTAATTAATTTAGAGGATTGGGTATAGAGTGTACTACTTTACAAGTGACTTATAAGTAAATTAAATATGCCATTCAACTGTAAGCCAATGCACAAGCAGTGGTAAAGTGTAAAGAGTCCTGAGAGCAACAAAAATAAATTCAGCAAAAAGGGGAAGCTAATGGCAAAAGGTTTGGAGTGACCATGCAGAGAGGTCAGAACCAACAGTCTGCTTTTTTGCAAAACCCCAAGGAAACAATGAAGTTTCTCTTCCATTTGGAAGGCCATGGGCCAAACAGTACATCATTTCTGCAGTTTAGCCAGCAGCCTAGTAAACATTAAAATTGTATTGCTAGTTGCCAGGCTACGAGTGAAATAGTATATAATATCTGATATTTTATCAACAGCCAGGTAAATAGATAGGTTTATTTGGTAATTGCATAGCTGTTGTCCCCACTCTAAATAATGCCTGCTGTTTTGCCAACAGCTGGATAATGAGTGAGGTTTCTTTGCTGTTTCATTTACATTTTGCCAAATAGTACATAACCATTGCTAATCAGCTAGTGGCCAGGTAAATAGTGAAGTGTTCTTGTTTTTGCACTGCTGCTGGCCAGCCAGTGTAGATTCTCCAGTATTTAGCCACTAGCAGGATAAATAGTGAAGCTTTTCTGCTAATGCAGGCCCACCAGCCAAACAGTGTAGAATCTCTATTACTTACCATTTGGTTGGGAAAATAGGAATGTTTAATTGTTCATTTCAAGGCCACCTGCCAAATAGTAAATATTTTTGCTATTTAGCCAGCAAGTAGGAAAACTGGTTTAAGAGGCAAATATATAGTCACTATTTATCTGGTGACTGGCTAAATAGCCTTTACCAAATGTTGATCTTACATACCCGGTGTTATTACCAAGCTCAATTGAACAATCTGGGAAGAATGAAATGCTGAATCATGTTTTTTGGCCACCAACTGGCCTGCAGTCAAAGTGTACGCCACCCACCTGCCCTCTCCATAAAGACTGCGATTCTAAGTACTGTATGAGGTAGGGGAGCAGCAAAAATCTGAAACTTCACAAACCTGAAAGGGATCAGAGGTGGCCTGTGCTTGCAAAAGTAGGCATTGTATGCAGAGACTGCCAGGGACAGCCTGATGTGCTGAGGTGCCAAAAGGAGTTAATAGTTACAGAAGCATTACAGTGAATAAACACTGAGGAAATCACTGTATTGGCAGTATAGGAGTGTAGGTGAAGCTAAAACAAAAGACTGTCAGATTAGGACATAGCAAATATTTATAGGGATAGTGAGAGCCTGGATGGAGCAGAGGCAGACAAAGGTCTGTAGAGGACGAGGAGAGACTAAAACAGGAATGAATAGCCCAAGGCTGCCAGTTGTGCGCGCCATGTCTTAGCATGTTAGGAGCCATCCCTGTGGCAGTCCCTTTACACTTCCACAACATCCTTCATCCCCGAACTTGCTACTAAAGGAGTCACTAAGAGCACCTCATCTGGAGTGAGGCTTCAGTTATTATCTGGCACTAGGCTTAATAGTTCAGAATTTCTACTATTTAAACAATGGCACCATAAACTGTAAGGTTTCTGCACCAAATGGTACTTAATCTCTGCTCTTTTGTCAGTGTCACGGTAAATAGTTATGCTTATTTGCTACAAGCACAGCTGTCTACTAAGTAGTACATGTTCTATAACAATAATATTAGCAAATTATATTTGCTATTTCCACTGCTGCTGGCCAAATAGGACATGTTCTCTTCCAATTAGTTGGCCGGGTGGGGGGGGGGGGGTAATACAGTGAATATTATTTGCTATTTGCCCATAATTGGCAATATTGCACATAACTTTTAATATTTAGTTAGCAGCCAGATATATAGTGGTTTCTGTGCTATTTGCACAGCTCTGTTTTTTATTCAGCGTCCATGAAAACTGAGAAGTTTCTTAGCTGTTTGCATGGTCGCTGGTGAAATGGTCTGTGATCTCTACTGTTTTAGTTGCCAGCTGGATAAATAGGGAAGTTTTGTTGTTTGTATAGACACGACCAAATAGTACATGATCACTGCTATCGAGCCAGCAGCCCAATTTGTACATGATCTCTGATACCTAGTCGGCAGCTGTGTAAATAGTGAAGCTTCCTTGCTATTTTAATGGCCACCCGCCAAGTAGCACATGATCTCTGCTATCTAGTTGGTGGTCGCATGAATGGTGAAGTTTATTTGCTATTCCTTATTTGACTTTGCTGGTCAAATAGTACATAACCTGTGCTATCTAGGTGGCAGCCGGATGAATAGTGACATTTCTTTGCTATTTGCATGGCTGCTAGCCAAATAATACATAATCTTTGTGCTTTAGCCAGCAGCAGTGTAAACAGCAGCGACAATCCACTATTTACCTAGCAAACGGGTAATTAGCCACTATTATTATTTATTCAGTGCAGTTTTCTTAGTGCCCTTGCGATTTAGGTTTTAGTGTTTTTTTTAATTCTTTTTACAGGTGCAATTTCCTGTGAAGTCATTGATGTCAAGGGTTGTGGGGCATCTTTTTCTGCGACAATATCAATATTCGTATTAGTTTTCTCACCTAAGAAGTAATAAACATGAGAGCTCTACATTATCACCTAGCACTGCCAGGTAAAAAGGAACACTGCAACAGTACTTCAAATACATAAGGGGATATTTTCAGGTCCACCTATGTGATGAAGCTGGACATGTCTGCAAGGGCAGCTGGTGCAGTGCTGTGCCATCCTGGACAAGGAGGAGAAGGAAATTTAGGCAGCTTAGCAGAAGGCTACAGGATGCGTGTGATGTACCAGCCTACAGGGAATGCAGAAGAAGGCAGAAGGAGGAAGCACAGAGGAAGTCATGAAAACAATAAAAGTTAATCAGAAAAAGACTACGAGTCAGATCACAAAAAGTGAGGTAATGTAGGCAAGGTCTTTGCCACAGTTTTGGGCTGATCAATGTTTTACAATTGCTAAAAAGATGGAGCTGTAATCTGTTGCCACATTAGACAATGATGCATGGTTATATGCCTCCTAAAGTTTAAATCAATGTGCTGCTTTTTATTGAAATTGTAGTCAATTTACTGATGTTTTGAAGTAACATCAGAGCAAAATGCAAGACAGTAATGTAAAGCAATGCAATGTCACAGTACTGCAAAACAAGTAAAAACATAACACAACACAGAGTACAACAACAACATAAACAATACAAAGCACAACACAAGGACAAAAACATACAGCACAATATTAAAGTACAATAATGCAACACAAAACACAACTTTACAAACAACAGCATCTCACCTCCGAAATAAAGGCAACACAAGAACAGAAAAGGCAGCACAAGAACCACAGCACATCAATAATATTCAGCACAATATCACAGTAATGCAAAACAAAAAATATAACGTAACACGAAACAAAACTAACCCACAATAACAATAATGTCAGAATAATGATATAAGAGAACAGAAGAACACAGAAGTACCACAGTGTCACGAAGCAACATAACTCAACAAATCAGAATAGAATTGCAACCACAAAAACCACAGATACTCCATACCACAACACCATAAGAGATACATGTAACACAATCTAATACAACTAAGTAGAAAATACACGCTGCTGTATTGTTTTGTGCTTGTGTAATATTATGTTGTGGTGGTGTGATGCCTTGATTTGCTGTATTGAGCTGTGTTTTTGTGGTTTCAATTTTAATTTATTTTGTTGGTACATTGTATTGTGTTGTTGTGTTTTATATTTGCTGTTGTGTTACTTGTGCAATGTTGTGTTCTTTTAGGTTATGCGTTTAAGTTGTATTGCTGTTATTGTAGTGCATTATTGTAATATGGCGCAGTGTAGATATGATGTTATTGTACTTCAACTGTAGTCTGGTTGCTTAAATATAGATGCACATTACAGCTAAACATTAACACATCTACAAGTCTGCTTCAATGATATGGTGGTGAAATGTGTTTGCTTAACTCACCACCAAGGACACGTAACAGCGCCAGACAAAACATTTTGAGATACTGCCAGGAGAGCAAAAGGGTGGAAAAATGTGAATGGAAATACAGAGTAATGTAGAAGAAATGGGGGTTAATGACAAAAAAGGGAATGGGACGACATTCCACAGAATAAAGAATACTTTATAAAATCTAACAAGGTCATCTCCTTTGTTGTCTATAGCGTGATATAGTTTTAGGATCACACACCTCTGAATACTGCCTTTTTAGTGCCGTTTTCTGATTGTTTTACAATGGTTCGACACAATATTGCAACAACTATACAGTGCATTTTTAAGATGTGGTTTTAAAAAAATGTCATCTCTCAGTTATTTGTCTGGAAGTAGTTTTGTACAGTTTGAAGTCCTTCTAAACAAGTTTCTTAGCATCAAGCAAAAATACTTTTTCAAAACAACAGAATTATGTATCAACAGTATTTGCTTTGGAAATCTGGACAATAATAAAAGAAGCATGCAGTAGTGCACATTTTGTGTTTGTGCACCAGGAGGAAAACTTAAGAGGTCATCCCTCAAATAATTGTTTGTAACTTGTAGTTGTGCATTCATTTCACACCCTCTAATTTCCACACCCCACTGTATTACGAATTGGGTGAATTCAAATCCCAAAAATTTTTTGCTGATGCAGTGTTTTAAAAATAATTGCAGACTTGTATCAAGTTAACTTGGTTTCATTCTAGCTATGACAGAAAGTGAAAATGTGAAGAGATATTTGACATAGTCAAAATCATAAGATGATCATTTTGGAATGCATTTCACACATGAATACAGAGGTGGGCCTCAACCAGTATGTATTTGTGGGAGATGCATAACTTAAAACGTCCCTTCATCATTTCATCTTATGGCAAACACATTTGCCCTATGATGACAAGACATTATTTCTAACAGCTTCCGCTCCTGGAAAAGAAAACATAACACATTCTTAGAAAGTTACGCTTTCAGTGCTATTTTATTATCAGTCTCAGGTAAAAAAATAATAATTTCATGTGTATTTGATAAAATGTTAATATTTCCAATACACATTCTAGGCCTATATAAACAAGAACTTCTGTAGAGCAAAGCAAATCGTAATTATTCAGTTTCAATGGTTTCATTCTTGCACATGCTCTTCTGTCTTCTGCCTGCTGTCTAATTTACAGATTGTTCACTCTTATACAGTTTTTCCTATGTAGTAGACATTACAAAATTAATCAATTGTGGACACTTCCATTAAAGATGAAAAAGTAATTTGCTTAAGGCCACACATTTCTCTGAAGTGAAGATGCCAAAATGTACATGCAGATCTCAAGTTACTAAAATATACAACAATGTCACTTGGCCACATCTCCAGGTTGCCCTCCTCTCCATGCATTCCTTTTCTTGGTGAAGTCAAAAGGATTATCAGATTGTGTGTTATTTGTATTGTAGAGTGGGAGGGGCCAGATCTGTATGCATTCTTCTGGAAGTAGCGTTCTGTGCGGCATTACCTCTTCAAAAATATTTTGTAAATTTGAAATATGTTTAAAAGAATATCAACAATATCTTTTTTATTCGATTTTTAGCTTTGGCTTGGAATCATCTAAGTGTCTGCTGAGAATGCATATGTCTTTGTTGGTTAATCAAAAAGAAATCTGGGATGCTTTTAAAATATTAAAATATTTAAAGATTGTTTCTGCCTTCTGCTTCACAATTATGTTAAACATATATTTGTATTCAATAAACCAATAAGCAAATGTGAACTAAGATGCTACATTTGTCAAATTTTATGGGATCATTTCTACATTAGTTAATACTCAGACATAAGCTTGTTGTAAGACAACACAAAGAAAGACTGAAAGACTGAAATAACAGGTAAACTAATGGTTTCATCCTGATATTCCACTATAGTTGTGGTGATAAAGCACATCATGATCCTAAATTGTACCATAGAATAATACCAACCATCTTATCACAAAATCCTTCTGAATGGTCAAAGCATGTCCCAAATATCTTATAAAAATATGGTATCATTATGCCAAAGGCCTTACTTATGGAAACCAGTGTAATCCCATGCTGTTCATACCATGCAGACACCGCCTTTCTCCTCTCTGGATGGATGTACTTTCCCCCTCCCCAAGAGATCCTTTGAAATTTTCGCCAAAGAGCTCCTCAGGAAAAAGAAAATTAAAGACAAAGGTATTATAGTAAAGGAGACAAAGACAAAAAATTCTCTCTCAATCAGAGCCTATAATTGGCAGAAATGCAGGAAAAAAAAACTATTCTTATGTATCATCAAAAGATAGTATTTCTATGGGGGTATTTTTGGCTGGACATCCAAGCACCTATAAAGATAGATGTTTGTCATTTAAAAAAATATATATTTTTAGTAAACAGTTTTTTCACAATTTATACATAACTGCAATTCATCAAGCAACAGCTCATAATCCCTGCATGGTCTTCAGACACAAACAGTGACCTTGTTAGCGAAATGTGCCTGAAGAGGTCAGCTGGCATAATTTGAGACCATTCAGGCCATTCAGTCTTCAATTGCAAATTCTGAATTGTACTGCTTTATTTACATTTGATACTGTACATTGTGCATCCCATACTGTGTAGATGCACAATTTGTTGGAAACTGCCACACAGGTCTGCCCCAGCCGTAATTTTCTCCAGATTTGTATTCAGGATGTGTACAATATTTGAAATAGTGTATTATTTAACTTTTGTTGGAGAACAAAACATATTTGTTGCATCACAAATAATTTCTGTACATGCAAGTGCTAGAACCTTATATATTTAAGAATGCACATGTCCAGGTTTATTGTCAAATCTACTAATGTGCTTATTATCGTGAACTACCTGAAGAACAGTCACTTGAGTTTGAACATGTTCTACTGCCTTGTACAGTCAGATATTCCAGCCAACATCTAAATTAACTGGTTTATATCACCTTATAAGCTGTACCTGGTAGGATTTTAAGGAGGTGGCATAGTTAGCCTTAATGAAATCTTTGAACTGTGGTGTCATTTTGTGGCTATACAATATCATAAATCGTATGGAGTGTCATACATCAAATCTTCACATTACGGTTCTCATTTTTAAAGTTTTCATATGACTCCATTTCACTGCAGGGTTATCCCCAAACCTTTTGCCTTTCTCCTCCTATTTTTCAGACCCTCTTTTTGTTGTTTTTAGGACTCCGGGCACTTTAACACTGCTGGTCAGTGCTAAAGTGCATGTTATCTATCCCTTAAAACTTGGTACGATTGGCTTACACCTGTTTGGCATATTTCATTTACCTATAAGTCTCTTGTAAAGTAGTATGCCATTGAGCCAGAGCCTGTAAATTACTAGCTAATAGTGGCCCTGCAACGCTGATTGCGCCACCCACAGAAGAAGCCTTTCAAACCTGTCTCAAGCCTACCATTGCAGAGCTGAGGTGCACGGTTTATTGCCACATCGACTTGGCATTTCAAACTACTGTCCAAGGCCTTAAACTCCGCTTTTACTATGCTTAACTCACCCCTAAGATACACCTTAAGTAGACCTAGGGGCAGGGTGCTGTGAAAGTAAAAGATAGGACATGCACTTTTATGTTTTGCATACCCTAGTTGTGACAAAGAGCATATCTTATTTTTCACTAATGTGAGGGCTGCTCCTCCCATAGAATAGCATTGGGAATTCCCTTATATGTTTTAGGTGGTAATTTCTCATCAGAAAGGAGTAACATTGGCATATTTAGAATGTTTGGAACGGTAGTGAAAAACCCTGCTTACTAGTGTAGATTAATTTTGCATTTACTGCTTTAGAAATACCACTTTTAGAAAGTTGGCATTTCTCTGTGCTTATAACTCTAGTGTTTCACAGCCTGAATCCAATCCACATTTGCACCCAGCTGCATACTGATAGTCTTCCTGGGCTGGGGGACGGGAGGCTGGGCGAACTTACATTTGGGTAGGCTGTGCCCCAGGTACGGCATACATCAGTGGCTGCATGAGTATGAGAGGGGTCCAATACTACACAGGATCCCCGAGGATGATTGGGCAACTGCCTTGGAGAGTTATTTTCCAGGTGATGGGAAGGGTGCCCTAATGGCCCTAGAAGAGAGAGACAGGGAGAGGTACACCCCCATAAAGGAAGCCCTGATTGCAAAGTATGGAGTCACCCCTGAAGAGTATAGATTGTGGTTCAGGGGCAGTAGGGTACTGTCCCACCAGTCTCGGGGGAGTTTGTGGAAAACTGTTGCAAAGCACAAGATGAATGAATACTGGGTAGCAGTTAAAACAATTTTGAAGGGCTATACAATCTGATTGTCAGAGAGCACATGTTCCATTGTTGCTTTCCAGGGCTACACCAACACCTGTTGGAGTGCAAGTTCTCTGACACCAGGGAACCTGCAAAGGAGGTAGACCTCTGGATGAGTACCAGAGGGTTTGGTAAGGCACTTGGGAGTGACCCTAAAGGGAGTTGCTCAGGTTCCCCCCAAACAGGGGTGGAGGAGGTCCCTTTATAGTGGGGTGGGTGCAGGGTCTCATGTCCCTTCTAAGAGGAGAAGGAGAGGCAGGAGATGTCCCAGGGTACACCATGTCCAAACCCAGAGTCTGGACAGTACTTCGAGGGGGCTTTAGGAGGGGATCTTGCCCCTAACTCCTGTCAAACCTAAGGGTGGCGACCCTGGGTTGGGAGACCAGTTGCAGGGTAGAAACCCTGAACTGAACTGGGGGCAGAGCTGAGCAGGACGGCTGCCACAATCGCCCTGACAGTTCTGGATTCTGGGGGTACCACTCCCAAAAGGGGGTAGGGAACCCCAGAATGAGGGGCAGGGGGAGGAAAGCCTTGTACCTGGTTCCTGTGAAGCCTGAGGGTACAGACCCTGGGGCTGGAGGCCAGTCTTGGGATACCACTCCTGAACTGGTATGAGGTGGAGTGGAGACAGGATGTAATGCTCCTGGGGCTACCACCCCCCACTCTGAGAAGCCACAGAGGACAGAGACCCCTAGATGGTCTGGGGGCTGGCTATTGACAATGACAGCTGTCAGTGGCCTCTGGTGGTTGCTGTCCTTGGGTTGGGAACAGAATTCAGACCCAATGGGTGGCATGGCCCATATCACTTTGCTGGGCATGGTGGTATTGTCTGTTTATTGGGATGCATCTGTGAGCAGATTAAGGTTAGGTGCTTCACAGGTGGGATTCACAGGTGAGGAAAAGAGTTCCCCATGGCATAGTTCAGTGGAATCCAAGAGTATAGACAGAGGGATCCATTTGAGTTCAGAGTGGCATAGAAGTGTCACATGCTAGCCATTGCCTCTTTCTTTTGAAGTCACCTCTTGAAGAAAGACATTTCAGAGTATAAGTACAGGGGCTCTGACCCCATATTTTGAGAACTCCTTGGAACTGGAACTAAGCCTCTGTCAGAAGGACTGCTGCACTGTATCAAGGAATAACTGGCTTACTTTTCTGCTTGTTTCCCTGCTCAGGTGCCCCCCTGCATTTGGTTTCACTAGGCACTGCTGGACTGCAAGGAGAGATCGCCATTAGGACTGCAGGGTTGTGCTGGTCTACCTGCCTACTGCTGCCTGACTTATGTTTTCCCCAGTGTTCTCACAGGAGCCAGCATGGGTTTAATGCTGTTTTGTGGTCCCCCTGGTTCATTGTGTACCCCAGCCCTTTCCCTCCAGAGACTAAGACTGTGTGTTTGCACCTAGCGCATGATGAGCGCTGTGTTCAGCTCCCTGTTCCCTGGGCATGTGAATTCCCTGTCTGGCTGTAACATGGTGAGGAGAGTACTTTCCAACAGAACCCTTGCTTTGCAATGATCAGTGCTTATTTTTTGCAAAGGCTATGTTGATGCAGGTCCCCGCCATGCCCCAGTGCAGCTCGGACAGGCATTATCCTAGTGGTGGGAATGTGTGTTCTGAAGCTCAAGGAACTCCAGCTGCCTCCTCCTGCCTGAGTCACCTAGTGATCCCTGCCTCCTGAGACCTCACATGACTACACCTACCAGTGCTGCTCCATGAGAACAGCCATCAATCCCCTATGCTGGGAGGGGCCCAAGCCAGGTGAGTCATCTGCCGAACTCCAGGTACTGTGGTGTTGCTGCAGCTGCACCACAAGGTCATGGGCAGATGCCTCTCTTCAACATGTTACGTGGGGGAACAAGGGTGTTCTCCCTGATTCCCCCTACAGTGCGGGACTCGCTGCCATTGTCTATTGTGTGTGTGTGGCCACCACCTGTGGGACCGTACCTGAGGCACTGATACATGCTAAAGATAGCCCTGGTGGGTGGAGTCCTCCACAGAGGACCCGTTGGAAATTCAATCACTGAGGAGTTGCCATAATCCCACAAGAAGCATGCAGGTAAGACGCCTAATACTTATTGTATTTGACCTCATGAGAGCATGGGTGTCTTGGAGTCCCATAACTGCATTGGTGAACTGTGTGTTTTTGCAAGCCCAGGCAACTCTGTGGTCTGACTACCATATTATGTATTATAGGGGCACGGGCACGCCGAGCGCTACAATTTTATTTTGATTTATGTGCCTGATGTGCTGGGTTCATTACCCGATGTGTCCCTTACACTAATGTGATCATTTCTGTGATATGTTACGAATAACTGCATTTCATGGCATAAAAATTCACTGATGCTAGGGGACATGTCAATTTGAATTCTTACTGTACCAGAATGCAGGGTATTATTACTGTAAGTTTACTTTGTGTGCAATGCTTATGATTTATATCAGATAGGTCTAAGCTCTAAGATATATCTCCACAATATAAGAAACATATTATTATCTATAATCATGCGTGGACTCTCTTTTGTGGTATATTTATTGTGCCAGGGGTGGGAATGTGCAGTGCAAACTCTTCACACATTACATTTGGGGATGAGCCTGACTGTTCTGTGTCAAGCCACCGAGGGGGTGAGCGCAGGTTATCTTTGGTATGTAACTTCCATGCCCTGACTAGAGTGGTGGGTTCTGTCTGGTTTAGGTGCATACCCTAGCCAATCAAAAAACACATTTCTAACACCCACTTTTAAAATCATTCAATTATATGTCAAAATATCGAGGGTAGAATCTATTCATAGCTCTACATCAGAGTACTTTGAAGTATTATTCGTGATATGTTCGCGAAATATTCAATATACAAACAGAGATATACAAATTTATTTTCCATTTAACTCCGCTCTGCTCAACTGGCCCTCGCCACCATTCTGAGGATCCGGAAGCACAAGGCTTGAGGAAGATCCTTCTCCTCCCTCGCATCACACACCTGGAACACGCTGTTGCTTCACCTCAGGCAGTCACCCTCGCTGGTTCAGCTGAGGAGGAACCTCAAGACCTGGTTCTTCGACTGACCCCAGTCCTTCTTCAGCGTCTTGAGACCCCGGGGTGATAAGTCATGCTCTACAAATATTTGATTAACTGAATGCCTCAAAAACTACTGAACAGATTTACTCCAAATAAGCAAAAGATCACTCTGTGTACCGAAAGCGAGATTTCTGCCAAAGCTGGTGCAGTACTGTCCAGTGGTTCAGGCTATAGAAGTGTCTTAAGGTCCTATGGGAATTAACATGAGAAATGAAACTCTTTTTTACCCCCACCTTTTTCTCTGCTCCCTCTTGACAGATTACCCTGAAACTTTCAGTGCGTAACAAGAATCACTGGGGCACTTTTGGGGGAAAATTTCCTAAAGATTTTTTAAACGGTTCCAAAGAAATATGTCAAGTCAAAAAATGCTTTTTCATGGAAACTTGGTCCTAACTATAACTACCTACTGGGGACCGCCAGTAGGTAATATACTAATAGACATATATATATATATATATATATATATATATATATATATATATATATATACATATATATATGTCAATATCTATCTATCTATCTATATATATATACATATATGTATATATATATATATATATATATAGTATGAGGGAGCGTAGCTCTTATACTCAAAATTAACATGAAATGTTTATGAACTAATGCATAATAATGGCGCATAGAAAATTTATTAATGTGTTTTTGCTAAACGTGCGCTTGAAATGTGCCCTCGGGGAGTGGCCGTCAATCTATACAATGATTCATGAAATTGACTAATAATGAAATAACAATGCGCTAATGAATGATGTTACACTAATATTAAGAGTTATATGTTAAGGATTTACTAATAAATCACTAGGCCGTAGTTAGCATGAGTCGGAGCCTAGCTGCCCGGTTTCATATTAAATGTGTTTTTCTAACGTGCAGTGTGCTGACTTGCTGAAGGACATGTACTCGTATTTTTCCAGAAGCTATAAGATGAGTGTAACTGTAGTAGATCCGTTCTCATGAAATTCGACTTGCTCAAGGAAACATTCTTGCTGAATGTAACAGTGTAGACTTGTATCAGGTACAAGGTCGCCTAAACAGGTATAGACAATGGAACCACTGACTGGGGATGCCAGAGGACCACGAGAATATGAAATCATTCCGGACATTAGATCCGTTGGAGACGTCAATCACAAGAACCAATAAACTTCGTGAGAACTGTTATGAGTTGACAATTTTGATGGTACGACTGGAGAACCATTGAATGGAGATAGTGGGGTGCCACAACTGCCCAATTACAAATTAGGGGACGGTACAACAGAAAAGGGATAAAAACCTTTGACATGAGGAGCCATTAGGAGATGCCATTGCAACCTATTCTTGATATCACCCAGACACTTTGTCACTCTGCCTAAAGACTTTGCTGTTTGACTCTTCAAACCATCCTCACCCTTATTTTGCCCGTTCTATACTTCTCCTCCTTATGAGGGAAGTGTCCCTACTTACCCTGTCTTGCTGAACTTTGCTGTGTTTCCTGGCTGATGGCGAATCAACTGATGTCTTGAGGACGAAGACTGACTCTGTATGCTGACCCATTATGGAGGGTAACTACATGATGATGAAATTGTCATTGTCTATTTGCCTTTCCTTTCTAGGTACCAACTGCTTCTTTTGATAGAGACCATAGTTAGATGTTTTCTAAATTGGTGTTACCAAATTGTTTTGCATGAAGCCCAACATGCCAATGCTAATTTGAGGGTAGTTAAGAAGTTCACTAAACAGACGCAAATAGACAAATGACCGAATCAATGTTTTGTTGAATAACGCGCTAATGATACTCTGCAAAGGTTAACCTATGTTGACGTCGTGTTATGTTCTAATGTTCGTGATCTTTGCTTTGATGAAATCTTATTCGAGTTTACATATTATGACAATGTTGATGTGTTTCATGGTTTTGAGACTAATAAACTTACTAGTAGAATTGTAATCAATAGGGAATAAACATCACAAAATCGTACTAAATTGGTGTGGTTATTCATGACTGAAAGGTCATGGTGGTTTCCGAGTCTTATTAATATTATTGATTAATCTAATTGATTTGTTATGGTGAATATTGATGACGTTATTGACTTATTGACTGACATGTTGATTAGAGATCTCGTCTTAAGGTGTCTTCAATCAGGGTCAAAAGATTCATCGGCCTAAAACGAGTCCCAGGGTGAATAAATTATCTAGATTGGGACACGTTAGCAAGTATGCAATATGCAGTATGCACCAGGAACATCATGTGTGATAGTACGTTTGGTTTATTTATACCGTGTTTACCCTGCCAGTTTAAATGTATGATATTGTGATGTGATTTGTGTTAATGATGATTTTGAGATAGGATACATTCAAACATAGGAATATAGATAATAATTAGTATAATTTCTCCATGGAGGTCTGGAATCGTTATACGGAATACCCACTTGGACTTTATTAATGTTGGACAGTATCGAGGAGGTCTTAAATAACAGATGATACATATTGATGGATGAATTTACAAAAGAACCTTGGTGTACTTTTAGAGGGGGTTTTATTAATTTACAAAATAAGTCTCTTTGGAAACTGTGCAAAGAACTACATATGATTTGCTGAAATTAGGAATTGGGAATGTGTTTTGAAGGAATACATACTTACATGTTAAAAGATGGCTGCCACATTTTTGAAGTAAAAAGAGGTAGCATGCGTTTTTAGTCCTGTGTTGATTTTCACACTTTTTTGGGTTAAAATAGTGCATTGAATTCCGGCAACTCACCCGTGAGCAAGGCGTTATATGCCAAAACGAGTTGGGTGTGTCATCATTGTGCTTTTGAGGTTGCACTTTATCACTAATAAATCTTGTTGCCTGAGATGCTGCAGAGTTCGTATGTTCCTATACCGAAGGAGCTGGAGCATGGTGGAAGCAATAGGGTGATTGAGCCCGACCCTATATATACATACATACCGGTGGCTGTCATCATTGTGTAGCTTACAGTTGGGATAATGTTTCCACATAGGAAATGTCTTTTTTGCTTTACTAATAACTTTGGCCCCGTTTGACAAATCTTCGCTTAACTTTCCAAAAACTTTCAAACGCAGAATCTAGATTCAATTTCCATAGACATTTTTGGAATGTGCTACTGCCAAAAGGACTGAATGGAATTACACCAAATTTGGCAGGAAGTTGGATTTTGGTCCAGAAAGCATGTATTTTGTGATTTATATTTTTTTAGAAATTAAGTTTCAAGATATTTGTCTATCAGGAAATCTGGGTTCGCAAAATTCTTACAAGTGTGCTGTGAGCACAAACATTAAAATTTTTTAAAAAAACACAACTTCAAAAAATTTAGCTTTTGGATTGGCTGAGGGTGCTTTTTTCCTTAATCTACCCCACTCCTGCGGGAGAGAGGGTCCCACAGGAAAGAACACTCTGACCGCCTGGCTGTAACACAAACAAAAATGTTGCATCGACCATTAAAGAACTTGAGGACTTAGGGTCTGGTTTAGATCTTGGCAGAATCAGTCCCAATGTTGATTTTCTGTTGGATTGCTCACACTCTGCCTTTTTGGTCCACCCGTTCTATTAGATGTTGGTGGTTCTAAAGATGAAAGTCCATCAACAAATCACCAACAATGTCTGTAGGAAAATACCCTCTTTCTTGGAATGGTTACCCCATTTTTTTGCCTGATGTCGGTTTCCTTGACTGTGTTCATTGTGATCCTGCTAACCAGGACCCCAGTGATTATGCTCTCTCTCCCAAAACTCTGTATTCCATCCACAATTGGCACACTGGTGCCCCATTATAAGTCCCTAGTATATGGTACCTAGTACCCAGGGCATTGGGGTTCCAGGGAATCCCTATGGGCTGCAACATACATGTTGCCACCCATAGGGAGCCCATGCAAAGGCTTCTGCAGGACTGCCATTGCCGCCTGTGTGAAAAGGTGCAAGCACCCTTTCACTGCTATTTTTCACTACACCAGGTTACCTATAAGTCACCCCTATGGTAGGCCTTCTAGCCAGAGGGCAGGGTGCAAAGTACCTGTGTGTGAGGGCACCCCTGCACTAGCAGAGGTGCCCCTACGAACTCCAGGCCCATTTTCCCAGACTTCGTGAGTGCTTGGATTTCATTTTACGCATGTACTGGACATAGGTCACTACCTGTATCCAGCTACATAATGATAACTCCGAACATAGGCATGTTTGGTATCAAACATGTTGGAATCATACCCCAAGGCCTTTGCAAGCATTGGTTGTATGATTCCATGCACTCTGGGGGCTCCTTAGAGGACCCTCAGTATAGCCATTTCAGCCTTCTGAGGGTTTCCAGGCAACCCCAGCTGCTGCCACCTCCCAGAGAGGTTGCTTGAGAAATGCGAATTGCATAAACCAGTCTTCACTAGTTCAGGGACCTCCAGTCCCTGCTCTGCCACGAAAGTGGACAAAGGAAAGGGGAATGACCACTTCGCTGTCCATCACTACCCCGGGGGTGGTGCTCAGAACTCCTCCAGAGGGTTCTTGGGTTTTGCCATCTTGGATTCAAGGTTGGCGGGGAACTCTGGGAGCATCTGAATAGCCAGTGCCAGCAGGTGATGTCAGAGCTCTCCCTTGATAGGTGCTTACCTGGTTAGGTGACCAATCTCCCTTTCAGGACTATTTAGGATGTCTACTTTGGGTGGTTCCTCAGATTCAGATTGCAAGACTCCAACAAGAATCCTCTGCATCCTCCACTTCGACTTCTGACTGAAGAAACTGCATCTGGACTCTTCAGGAACTTACAAGCTGCAACAAAGAAGAAAGATGCCTCTTGCAGCATTTTATCTCTGGCTCCTTCCAGCAACTGCAACATTTCCCCAGTTGGGTATCCTCTGAGGACAGCCCGCCTTCAGCCTGCATCAGAAGAAAGAAGGAATCTCCCTTGGGGTGAAGGATTCACTCCCCTTCTTCTGCAGGTACCAACTGCGACAACGACCTGCTGTGTGGATCCCCTCTCCTGCTGAGCTGCATGGATCCTGCATCATGGATGCTAGACCGAAGTGGTCCCAACAGTCCTCTCTTCCAACTGTCCAACTTTGGTGGAGGTAACACCTTGCCTCCCCACGCAAGACAGTACCCCGTGCACCACATCTTTTGCAGCAGCCAAGGCTTGTTGGCATCCTTCTTTCAAGATTTTCATGCATCTTGAACCTCCGGCCCCCAGCACTCTCTCCTGTGATGCAGAGCTCCCTGAGTGGTTCTCTGGCGGCATGGGAGAATTTGTCGTAGTGCTGCGTGGGCCTCGTCTGCAACTTTCTTGTCCCTGTGCTGTGGGATTCAAGTGTACGATGCCTGGTGTTCTGTGGGCTCTCTGTTTTGCTGAGGGCCCCCTCTAACTTCCCCTCCTGGGTAGAGTATACCTGGTCCTTCCTGGTCCCCAGCAGCGCCATTTTCTGCTTGTTAGTGGACTCCAATGATGCAAACCCGACTGCAATCCTCCATCCGTGGGACATCACCTGCACCCTCCAGGAACCCAAATTTATCTTCTTGGGTGCAGTGCTGACTTTTCTTCTTCACTGGTGGTTCACCTTTTGCACCTTCATCTGGGTTAGAAGGGGTTCCTGCTGCTTCTCTGCTTCTTGGACTTGGTCCACTTCTTCCACAGGTCTTGTTGTCCAGGAATCCACTGTTGGTGTCTTGCAGTCTCCTCTGGGATTTGCATAGTTCTTATTTTCTTCCCTCTGTGTGATCTGGGAAACTTACTGTGATTTAGTCCTGTTTCCCTGGTCACTGGAGTGGGAACTTACCTTTGGGCTTTTATAATACTCCCAGCTCCCCTCTACACACTTTCCTTGCCTAGATGGGGGACCGACTTTCACATTCCACTTTCTTAGTATATGGTTTGTGCTCCCCTTAAGCCTATTTCTGACTATTGTGATTTTCTCTAATTGAACTGTTTTCTAACTGTTTTTATGCCTATTTCTGCATTCTAATGATTATAATTTGTGTATTACGTACCTCCTAAGGGTGTAGTCTCTATGCTATTTTTGGTATTTGTGTCACCAAAAAAAGTACCTTTATTTATGTAACACTAAGTTGGTCATTTTGAACATAATGGGAAAGCCCGATCCGCCGGCGGTGGCGGTGATTACCACTGACGGCATGGCGGTGCACGACCACCATATAAAGAGGACATTAGTGAACTGGCTGCAAAGCATCCAGTTCACTTACACCGACCGCCATGCCTGAAATGACTGCTGGGCCAAAAGTAGCCACCTTCGACCCTGTGGTCGAGTATAGACCGCCGGTAGGATAATGATCTCATTTCCACCAGAGATTTCCTGGTAGGATATCCGCCAGGTAATCCCTGGCGGAATACATACGGGTGACAGGAATACTAATTCCTGTCACCAGTATGTGACACGTTAGGCCCCCCACTGCCAGAACCCCCAAATACCCTCCCCCAAGACCCTGGACATCCCGCCACCCCCAAACCCTGAAAACCTAAACCCTACCCCTCCTCCCCCAATCTCCCTGTAGGCCCTCTCCAACACCCTCTCACCATCCCCCACCTCCATTTAAGCCCCTCCAACCCCCAAATACACATGCACGAATAAATAGACATACACACACACACACATTCATACACACAGACACACATCCCCCCTTCACAAACACACATGGACACCCCCATGCACGCACTCACTCACTCAACACACACCCCTCTCCCCACCCTTCCCTCTCGGGCAGCACTTACCTATTCCATGACGCAGCTCCGGGAGGGAATGGGCTCCTAGGTGGTGGTGTCTGACTGGCGTGGCGTGAGGGTGGATCAGCTTCCACCCCCGCCACTGACTGCCAGCATGGCACCTGCTGACCCTCACCGCCATCAATGGAGCTTAGGGTCCAGGCGTCATTATATGGTGGGATGCCTACCATCGCTACTGGCTGTCTTCCGTCGACTGTCAGCACGGTTATCGGCGGTGTATCCCGCCATGTTCAAAATGACCGCCTAAGTGTTTTCTTTCATGTGTGTAAGTACTAAGGCCCGTATTTATACTTTTTTAGCGCCGCATTTGCACTGTTTTTTGATGCAAAAGCGGTGCATACTTACAAAATATTTTTGTATTTTTTAAGTTTGCGCCGCTTTTTGACGCAAAAGTGGAGTAAATTTACAAAATACAAAAATACGGGCCTAAGTTTGACTACAGTGGCACTGCATGGGCTTTGCATGTCTCCTAAGTAAGCCTTGGCTGCTCATCCACAGCTACAGAGAGCCTTGCTTTTAGAGACTGCCTACACCACATTAATGAGGGATAACCGGACCTGATGTAAGGTGCAAGTACCATAGGTACCCAATACACACCAGATCAGCATCCTACACCATCACCATCAGGATTGTACACCCGTATCGACTGCACCATAGGCAAAAGCAGCTGGTGGCGGGATTTGTAATACAAACCTACAATGGTCCATGCAGAAAATAAATTTCATTTGAATAAACTACAGATCAATAATCAGTATAAATTATATCATCTCCATACAGCGCAAAACGGCCTTCTAGCCCACAAACATACGCCATAAACCTTTTCATATAAAAATATTCCATTTTAATTGTTCCATCCTTATATAACACTACAATTTAAAATATAAGTATAATTACCCCCTACAACACAAAGACAAAAAAGACAGAATAAGTGCAAGAAAAAGTTATTGTGACTAAAGAGAAAGAATGCAGGTAATGAATCCAAGTTAATATACAGAGAAAATATTCTTAAAGAAGCCTGTTGGTTGACCATTAAACAATAAACCCAATATATCACATTCAGTTCGGGTAATGTGCCCCTAGTCACAATTGCCCTCTGGTGGACTTCATGAACCAATCTAGGCTAAACCATAATCGTCGACGTTTCAACCCAATGTCAACAATAGGGCCAATTCAGAGCTCAACTTCTGGTCTTCATCAGGACTTGAAGGTAAGAGGGAAACAACCTATCATCAAAAAGGACAAAAAATGTCCAACCTTAATGTTGTGTCACTCAAAGATATCATATGTGCTGCATGGTGCCAATAAAATCACACACCCATAGTATTACGTACATGATGAGGTAGAGGCTCAAATCTCAGATGTATGTTTTTGATACTCCCAAAGAACATATCACATAATTTCTTATATCTAGTAAAGTAAATAAATTAAACAAATTAGAAAACAAATCAACAACCATCCTCAATATAAACCATCACTCATAATAACGCAAAACACTTTATCCCGTTATATCTGTCACCTCAATAGAGGGAATACCACATAAATGAATCTCTCTCCCCAAATTGATTGCAACATAGAAGTATTCATTATCAGTTACATGTCTGTCTTATTCTATAGAATTCCTTCAAGAGAAATGACAAATCAATCCAGTAACAAAATAATGTAGACTCGTCATTCTTAAACATAGTAGTCAAAAGACGTAAATGGAACACAATAGCAGCTCCTCCAGGGTTCACGGCATACCTGGGTATTCAGGGACCTTTGACTCCACTATTCTCCCAACTCAGAATGAAACTCGCAGGGAAACCAACTCGCCTAGGGTCAGAGTGCACATTATCTGAAGTATGATCTAAATGTGGAAACTATGTAGTCACGTCAGTTTCCTCCATTGGAGATTTAACCCTATCTACTCCACAGGAACATAAATTGCCGCCTAGGTGAATCTATTACTCTCATGTTCATTTGGATATGTTCAAAAACATCAATCCAGCATAGTCGCAACTGTCTTCCTACTTGAAATTAATTGAATCCACTTAACACTAAAAGAGCAATATTTTTCACTGTGATTCCTAAACCCCCATGTTGATGCAGATATTTTCAAAATACAGAGCTAAAATGACCCCGTTAGACTTCTTAATGGATTTTAAACCCTAATGATGATCATCATAACCTCGCCGTCAATTTTCTTAATGAATCTATTCTTCACCGGTAGAACATTAGTCACCTTGATGAATCATATCACCTTCTTGTTCACACGAATATATTCTAAAATATCGATCCATCATAGTCGCGCACATCTCTTTTAGGAATGTTTAACCCTCTCATCACCAGAGAAACATTATTTTCTAGGTGGAATTACGACCATCATGTGAATACCAATACTTTCAAAATGAAGAGCAAGAGTCCATTTCCTTACTGGATATTGAACCCTAGTACTATTGATCATAACTGCGGCTACAAATGGTGTCATGAATCAATATATCCCCGACAGAGGAATACAAACAATTTCTCATACTCCCTTATAAACAAATCCAGCTATAGATTAAAATGTTTAAAGAGGTTGCAAATAGGGGTCTCCGACTCTACCATCTTGAAGTTCCTGGAAGAGTCTCACCCCAAACTTTACAGTGCTAACCCAAGTTAAACCACCAATACTGATCATAACAGCAGCTAGGAGGGGCATCAATTTTTTCAATGTGTCTATTCATCATTGGCTACGGAATACAAAAGATTAATCATACTCATTTAGAGCAATTAGACAGCCAGGCTAAAAACTGGGTTCTACCCTCTAAGAATTCGCAGAGGGGTCTCACACCATGATCGACAGTACTCACCCAGAAGAACAGTCACTTATCCTCCACTAGTCAGGCATACCACCTGTCTTGCTATTTCCTGATATTCGTTCAGACCCTGGGATACTGCATCCAGGAGATGGATCCGTTTACATTTACGCAAATTCAGAATATTAACTAAATCACCCCCCACATGGTTTTATACTGACGTCCTCAATCACAAACCATCTGATACTCTCTATCAAATGGTTCTGAGTTGCATAATGGTCAACCATAGGTGCTCCCTGTACCTCACATCTAATACAGCTACAGTGTTGTAGAATGCGCACTTCAATCTTTTGTCTTGTCTGTCCCACATACTTTAAATCACAAGGGCATTTGATCACATAAATTACATTCATGCTATTGCAATTGGTATGCTTTCTTAATGAAGGTTTGGTCTTTGTATAAGAAGATTTTAGTTTCCAAACATAGGCCCTCAGTTTAAGATTGGCGGTAAGTGCCGCTTATCGCTGCGGCGATGCCCGCCAAAAGACCATTGCGCGGCTAACATCCGTCCACCAAATTATGACCACAGCCAGATTTCTGCCACAAGAAGGGCGGAAATCCAGCTGTGGCCATATTGGCGGATGGTGTTAAGGTGGCGCTGCTACCACTACCAGCGCCACACCAGTAGACCGCCGTCAGCCGCATTATGACAAATAATACAGCCTGGCGGTGTTCTGCGGGCGGGCGCTGCTGGTGGTAGCAGCGTCCCGTCCTGTTCCCTGCCGGAAGACCCCCTGGATGCGGGTAAGTTTGGTTTCTGACAGGGGAGGGGTTGGGTTGTGTGTGTGTGTGTGTGTGTGTGTGTGCTTGTGTGCATGAATGTGTGAGTGTGTACGTGAATGCAAGTGTGTGTAGTGTTGTTTGCGTAGGTTTATGCATGTGTGAGAATGCGTGTATGATTGGAAATGTGAATGCGTGTCTGCGTGTCAATGTGAATGTGTGTACGAATGTGTGAGAGAATGAATGATGCATGCGTGAATGTATGCATGTATGTCTGTGTGAGTGAGTGTGTGTATGTATGGTGTGTATATGTGGATGTGCATGTATTGGGGGGTGGGGATCCAGATTGGGGAGCGTGGATTGGTGGGGTGCGGGCATCTGCGGAGTGTTTGGGGGGGTGGGTGAGCCTCCTACCAGTGACAGGGAACAAATTCCCTGTCATTGGTAGGTCCTACTGCCATGGTTTTCAGGGCATTACGAACGTCACGGAAACCATGGTGGTAGGCATGGTCAAAATACCGCTGGCGGTACAAAAATAGCGGCAGCCGGGCTGGAGATTGTTATCTCCGGCCCGGCAGCTGCTATCGCCATGGCGTTAGCAACCGTAAATTGGCGGGTTGGCTGCAGCCAACCCGGCAATGTCATAAATTGGCGGTTTGTGCTGCCAGCCTGTTGGCCCCTATAATGTGCACGCTTTGCAATTACCACATTTATAGTGACCCAAAATCTGCACTAAATTTCACATTGACAACAAAGAGGGTTTTGGAGGTTCATCTAAGTGGAAACTGACCACGAGGTCCTTGATGTTCTTGCCTCTCTTGAATGCATTAATGGCAGGATCGTGTAAGTCAATCTCATCTGACATCAGTGTCCAAAAATGATTTATAATCTTCTTTATTTCAGTACTACGGGTAGAGAATGTTGTAACACATGACATCCTGGTATCCCCCTCCCCTGTCCGTGTTTTTTGTTCAAGTAAATTTTCCCTATGACAAAACCAGGCTCCCTTCCATGCCTTTCTTACCAATCTCCTAGGGTGGCCCCTCATAGTTAGGCATCTCATTAAGTCCTCTGATTCTTCAACTTCCAGGAGCAGCTCCTCTGGAGATGGAGAACTTGTCCCTAAGGTAGATTATCCTTCAAATTTCTGGTATATTGTAATAGAGAATTCTTCTCACTATCCTTCCTATACAAAGTAGTATATAAATGATCATCTTCTACTGATAGCCAATAAGTTTATTTCTAGTGGACAATTTCTATGGTAAATATGATATCTTTGGACCTGCAATTCAACCATTTATGGAACTCTAAAAGTCTCTGTTCTGTACCTGTCCAAATCATTAAGACATCATCAACATAGCATCTCCATAGAGCTATATGTTCATAATCTGGACTAGCAATTTCATATATGTATTGTTCTTCATAGTGGTCTAGATACAGAATTGCAAAATTAGCTCCCATGAGGAATCCTTTTGTTTGTTAATAATAATCTCCCTGAAAAAATAAAATGTTCTTAGTCATAGCAATCTCCAAAAGATCAATCAAAAAAGTAGTGGGTACCTGCGCTGGGCTGTGGTCTCTTATTCAATACCTCTCTAATAACTCCTAATGCCTGTCTTTGAGGGATATTAGTGCATAGAGATACAATATCCATCATTACCAAAATTTGTTCTTGAGGATCAAATGTCAAATTATCAATCAATTTTATAGTTTCCATAGCATCCCTCAAATATGCTTTTGGAAATTCAACCATAGGTTTAAAAAGGAAATCTGTGTATTTGCAAATAGGTTCTAAAATTGAACCACAACCAGATACTACGGGACGTCCTGGGGGTCTACTCAGATTCTTATGAATTTTGGGAAGCGTATAAATTGTTGGAATACGTGGTTGTTTTTTTTTTAGGAAATCCTATTCCAGTTCCGTAAGAAACCCCAACAACAGGTCCTCATCAGTTATCCTCTTAATCATGTCTGCCACCTCTCTCGTGGGGTCAGAATTAAACTTAATGTAACTTACTCCATCCATGAGAAAAATCTCAGCCTTGTAGTCTGTAGTATTCTGGACAACTATTGCTCCTCCCTTATCAGCTGCCTTAATAACTGTCTCCCTGTTGGACTTTAGACTTCTCAATGCCTCTTTTTCTTCTTTTGTGGTATTGTACTTCACATATCTACTCTTAGAGTTAAGATTCATAGAATCCCTCATGACTATTTGCTCAAAGGCTAAGATCAAGTTTGAGGATGGTGTAAAAGTGGAGGGTGTTCTATATCCAGTGATGAAGAATGATGTAAGGGAGGGAATTTTATTGAAATAATATCTCAACCTCACCTTCCGGAAAAATTGATGTAATTCCATTTTGAGATTAAAAGAGTTGGTTAATGTGGGGTAAAAATGATAAACCTCTATATAGCGCCCTGTTCCTCCACTGCAGACAATTGGTAGTTAGACAGGTTCACAATAGGGTTAGATTGTTGTGAATTCACCACCTGTAATGTTGTCTCCATGTCTGTATTTCCTTGTGATGCTCTTGTTGGAAACGTACCTGTTTCTTTCCTCTGTATCTGCCTCTGGGTTGTCCCGTGTTTCATGGTTCGCCATGTCCCCTGTGTGGGGTCCATTGGCTGGTTCCTACAAAAGGATCTGATGTCAACTCCTGATAATTGAATTCCTGATCACGAGAATCAGACCTAGTACTGGGTTGTTCGTTGTCACTTTCCCCACCACTTGTACCCGAGGATTCTGAGAAGGTAGTGCAACGTCTATATCCACCTTGGCCTCTACTCAAGTATCTTCCTTGAGAGTCTTGTTTATAATATTCTTCCATCAAATAAGGGTAGGATAGCTTTTTATCATGAAGCCTAATGTCTTTAGCCAATTTGTCCAGCTTATAAGCTTGTGTATTAATATCAAAGTCTCTAATCATTCTTTCTAAATGTTCTAGAGCCTCCTTGGAATTAACTAATGCCTTATTCTCCAAGATCTCCTTCTTGAGAGCCACAATCTCTCTAGTTAACTTCTGTACTTCCTCTAATGCTGTCTCTACTCCCAGAACCATCCAATGTCCACCCCCATACAAATTGCTAGAACCTTAGATATTTAAGAATACACATGTCCAGGTTTATTGTCAAATCTACCAATGTGCTTATTATCGTGAACTACCTGAAGAACAGTCACTTGAGTTTGAACATGTTCTACTGCCTCAAACAGTCAGATTTTCCAGCCAACATCTAAATTAACTGGTTTATGTCACCTTATAAGCTGTACCTCCTAGGATTTTCAGGAGGTGGCATAGTGAGCATTAATGAACTCTTTGAACTGTGGTGTCATTTTGTGGCTACACAATATCATAAATGGTGTGGAGTGTCATACATCGAATCTTCACATTACGGTTCTCATTTTTAAAGTTTTCATATGACTTCATTTCACTGCAGGGTTATCCCCAAACCTTTTGCCTTTCTCCTCATATTTTTCTGACCCTCTTTTGTTGTTTTTAGGACTCTGGGCACTTTAACACTGCTGGTCAGTGCTAAAGTGCTACACTGCATGTTATCTATCCCTTAAAACTTAGTACGATTGGCTTACACCTGTTTGGCATATTTGATTTACCTATAAGTCTCTTCTAACGTAGTATACCATTTAGCCAGAGCCTGGAAATTAATTGCTAATAGTGGCCATGCAACGCTGATTGCGCCACCCACAGAAGTAGCCTTTCAAACCTGTCTCAAGCCTGCCATTGCAGAGCTGAGGTGCACGCTTTATTGCCACATCGACTTGGTATTTCAAACTACTTTCCAAGGCATTAAACTCCACTTTTACTATGCTTAACTCACCCCTAAGATAGAGCTTAAGTAGCCCCAGGGGCAGGGTGCTGTGAAAGTAAAAGATAGGACATGCACTTTTATGTTTTGCATACCCTAGTTGTGACAAAGAGCATTTCTTATTTTTCACTACTGTGAGGGCTGCTCCTCCCATAGATTAGGATTAGGAACCCCGTTATATATTTTTAGGTGGCAATTTCTCATCAGAAAGGAGTAACATGGGCATGCTTAGAATGTTTGGAACGGTAGTGAAAAATCCTGCTTACTAGTGTAGATTAATTTTGCATTTACTGCTTTAGAAATACCACTTTTAGAAAGTGGGCATTTCTCTGCGCTTAGAGTTCTAGTGTTTCACAGCCTGAATCCAATCCACATTTGCATCCATCTGCATACTGATAGTCTTCCTGGGCTGGGGGAGACGGAGGCTGGGCGAACTTACATTTGGATAGGCTGTGCCCCAGGTAGAGGGATGACATACATCAGAGGCTGCATGAGTATGAGTGGGGTCCAACAGTACACAGGATCCCTGAGGATGATTGGGCAACTGCCCTGAGGAGTTTTTTTCCAGGTGATGGGAGGGGTGCCCTACTGGCCCTAGAAGAAAGAGACAGGGAGAGGTACACCCCCTTGAAGGAAGCCCTGATTGCAAAGTATGGAGTAACCCCTGAAGAGTATAGATTGAGGTTCAGGGGCAGTAGGGTACTGTCTCGCCAGTCTCGGGGCAGTTTGTGGAAAATTGTTGCAAAGCAGAAGATGGATGAATACTGGGTAGCACCTTAAACAATTTGAAGGGCTATACAATCTGATCGTCAGAGAGCACATGTTCCATTGTTGTTTTCCAGGGCTACACCAACACCTGTTGGAGTGTAAGTTCTCTGACACCAGGGAACCTGCAAAGGAGGTAGACTTCTGGATGAGTACCAGAGGGTCTGGTAAGGCACTTGGGAGTGACCCTAAAGGGAGTTGCTCAGGTTCCCCCCAAACAGGGGTGGAGGAGGTCATTTTATAGTGGGGTGGGTGCAGGGTCTCATGTCCCTTCTAAGAGGAGGAGGAGAGATGGGAGATGTCCCAGGGTACACCATGCCCAACCCCAAAGCCTGGACAGTACTTCAAGGGTGCATTAGGAAGGGATCGTGCCCCTAACTCCTGTCAAGCCTAAGGGTGCAGACTCTGGGTTGGGAGACCACTTGCAGGGTAGTAACCCTGAACTGGGGGCAGAGCTGAACAGGACGGCTGCCACAATCGCCCTGACAGTTCTGGATTCTGGGGGTACCACTCCCAAAAGGGAGTAGGAAACCCCAGAATGAGGGGCAGAGGGAGGAAAGCCTTGCACCTGGTTCCTGTGAAGCCTGAGGGTACAGACCCTGGGGCTGGAGGCCAGTCTTGGGATACCACTCCTGAACTGGTATGAGGTGGAGTGGAGACAGGATGCAATGCTCCTGGGGCTACCACCCCCCACTCTGAGAAGCCACAGAGGACAGAGACCCCTAGATGGTCTGGGGGCTGGCTATTGACAATGACAGCTGTCAGTGGCATCTGGTGGTTGCTGTCCTTGGGTTGGGAACAGAAGTCAGACCCAATGGGTGGCATGGCCCACATCACTTTGCTGGGCATGGTGGTATTGTCTGTTTATTGGGATGCATCTGTGAGCAGATTAAGGTTAGGTGCTTCACAGGTGGGATTCACAGGTTCCCCATGGCATAGTTCAGTGGGATCCAAGAGTATAGACAGAGGGATCCATCTGAGTTCAGAGTGGCATAGAAGTGTCACATGCTAGCCATTGCCTAGTTCTTTTGAAGTCACCTCTTGAAGAAAGACATTTCAGAGTATAAGTACAGGGGCTCTGACCCCATATTTTGAGAACTCCTTAGAACTGGAACTAAGCCTCTGTCAGAAGGACTGCTGCACTGTATCAAGGAATAACTGGCTTACTTTTCTGCTTGTTACCCTGCTCAGGTGCCCCCCTGCATTTGGTTTCACTAGGCACTGCTGGACTGCAAGGAGAGATCGCCATTAGGACTGCAGGGTTGTGCTGGTCTACCTGCCTACTGCTGCCTGACTTATGTTTTCCCCAGTGTTCTCACAGGAGCCAGCGTGGGTTTAATGCTGTTTTGTGGTCCCCCTGGTTCATTGTGTACCCCAGCCCTTTCCCTCCAGAGACTAAGACTGTGTGTTTGCACCTAGCGCATGATGAGCGCTGTGTTCATCTCCCTGTTCCCTGGGCATGTGAATTCCCTGTCTGGCTGTAACATGGTGAGGAGAGTACTTTCCAACAGAACCCTTGCTTTGCAATGATCAGTGCTTATTTTTTGCAAAGGCTATGTTGATGCAGGTCCCCGCCATGCCCCAGTGCAGCTCGGACAGGCATTATCCTAGTGGTGGGAATGGGTGTTCTGAAGCTCAAGGAACTCCAGCTGCCTCCTCCTGCCTGAGTCACCTAGTGATCCCTGCCTCCTGAGACCTCACATGACTACACCTACCAGTGCTGCTACATGAGAACAGCCAACAATCCCCTATGCTGGGAGGGGCCCAAGCCAGGTGAGTCACCTGCCGAACTCCAGGTACTGTGGTGTTGCCGCAGCTGCACCACATGGTCATGGGCAGATGCCTCTCTTAAACATGTTACGCGGGGGAACAAGGGTGGTCTCCCTGCTTCCCTCTTCACTGCGGGACTCGCTGCCATTGTCTATTGTGTATGTGTGGCCACCACCTGTGAGACCGTGCCTGGGGCCCTGATACATGCTAAAGATAGCCCTGGTGGGTGGAGTCCTCCACAGAGGACCCGTTGGGAATTCAATCACTGAGGACTTGCCATAATCCCACAAGAAGGCATGCAGGTAAGAAGCCTAATACTTATCGTATTTGATCTCATGAGAGCATGGGTGTCTTGGAGTCCCATAACTGCATTGGTGATCTGTGTGTTTTTGCAAGCCCAGGCAACTCTGTGGTCTGACTACCATATTATGTATTATAGGGGCAGGGCACGCCGGGCGCTACAATTGTATTGTGATTTATGTGTTTGATGTGCTGGGTTCATTACCGGATGTGTCCCTTACACTAATGTGATCATTTCTGTGTTATGTTACAAATTACTGCATTTCATGGCATAAAAATTCACTGATGCTAGGGGACATGTCAATTTGGATTCTTACTTTACCAGAATGCAGGGTATTATTACTGTAAGTTTACTTTGTGCGCAGTACTTATGATTTATATCATATAGGTCTAAGATATATATCCACAATATAAGAAACATATTTTTATCTATAATCATGTGTGGAGTCTCTTTTCTGGTGTATTTATTGTGCCATGAGTGTGAGTGTGCAGTGCAAACTCTTTACACATTGCATTTTGGGATGAGCCTGACTGCTCTGCGTCAAGCTACCGAGGGGGTGAGCACAAGTTATCTTTGGTATGTAACTTCCTTGCCGTGACTAGAGTGGTGGGTTCTGTCTGGCTTAGGTGCATACCCTAGCCAATCTAAAAACCCATTTCTAACAGCCACTTTTAAAATTGTTCAATTGTATTTCAAAATATTGAAGGGAGAAGCTATTCATAGCTTTACATCAGAATACTTTGAAGTATTATTTGCAATATATTCGCGAAATATTCACGGCCAGAGATATACAAATTTATTTTCTATTTAACTCCACTCTGCTCAACTGGCCCTCGCCACCATTCTGAGGATCCAGAAGCACAAGGCTGGAGGAAGAACCTTCTTCACCTCGCAGCACACACCTGGAACACGCTGTTGCTTCACCTCAGGCAGTCACCCTCAGTGATTCAGCTCAGGAAGGACCTCAAGACCTGGCTCTTCGACTGACCCCCTGTCCTTCTTTAGCGTCTTGAGACCCCCGGGTGATAAGTCATGCTCTACAAATATTTGATTAACTGAATGCCTCAAAAACTACTGAACGGATTTACTCCAAATAAGCAAAAGATCACTCTGTGTACTGAAAGCGAGATTTCGGCCAAAGCTGGCTGTCCAGTGGTTCGGGCTGTAGACGTGTCTAAAGGTGCTATGGGAATTAACATGAGAAATGCAACTCTTTTTTACCCTCACCCCCCTTCTCTGCTCTCTCTTGACGGATTGCCCCGAAACTTTCAGTGCACAACAAGAATCACTGGGGCTCCTTTATGGGGAAAAATTCCTAAAGATTTGTTAAACGGCGCCCAAGAAATAGTCAAGTCAAAAAATGCCTTTGTTATGGAAATTTGGTCCTAACTATAACTACCTACAATTAACGCCAGTAGGTAATATACATATATATATATATATATATATATATATATATATATATAGATAAATATATATATATATATATATATATATATATATAGTATATATGCAGTATGTAGTATGCACCAGGAACATCATGTGTAATAGTACATTTGGTTTATTTATACTGTGTTTACCCTACCAGTTTAAATGTATGATATTATGATGTGATTTGTGTTGATGATTTTGAGATAGGATATATTCATCCATAGGAATATAGATAATAATAAGTATAATTTCTCCACGGAGGTTTGGAATCATTATATGGAATACCCACTTGGACTTTATTAATGCTGGACAGTATTGAGGAGGTCTTAAATAACAGATTACACATATTGATGGATGAATTACCAAAGAAGCTTGGTGTACTTTTAGAGGGTTTTTTATTAATTTACAAAATAAGTCTCTTTGGAAACTGTTCAAACAACTACATATGATTTACTGAAATTAGAAATTGGGAATGTGTTTTGAAGCAATACATACTTACATGTTAAAAGATGGCTGCCACATTTTTGATGTAAAAAGGGTAGCATGCGTTTTTAGTCCTGTGTTGATTTTCAAAATTTTTGTGGTTAAAATAGTGCATTGAATTCCAGCAATTCAACCGTGAGCAAGGCGTTATATGCCAAAACGAGCTGGGTTTGTCATCAATGTGCTTTTGGGGTTGCACTTTATCACTAATAAATCTTGATGCCTGAGACGCTGCAGAGTTTGTATGTTCCTATACCGAAGGAGCTGGAGAATGGTGGAAGCAATAGGGTGATGGAGCCCGACCCTATATATACATACATACCGGTGGCTGTCATCATTGTGTAGCTTATAGTTGGAATAATGTTTCCACATAGGAAATGTCTTTTTTGCTTTGCTAATAAATTTGGCCCTGTTTGGAAAATCTTCGCTTAACTTTCCAAAAACGTTCGAACGCAGAATCTAGATTCAATTTCCATAGACATTTTTGGAACGTGCTACAGCCAAAAGGACTGAATGGAATCACACCACATTTAGCAGGAAGTTGGATTTTGGTCCAGAAAACATGTGTTTTGTGATTTATAATTTTTTAGAAATTAAGGTTCAAGATATTTGTCTATCCGGATATTTGGGTTCGCAAAATTCTTACAAGTGTGCTGTGAGCACAAACGTTAAAATTGTTTAAAAAACACAACTTCAAAAAATGAAGCGTTTGGATTGGCTGAGGGTGCTTTTTTTTCCTTAATCTACCTCACTCCTGCAGGAGAGAGGGTCCCACAGGAAAGAGCACTCTGACTGCCTGGGTGTAACACAAACAAAAATGTTGCATCAGCAATTAAAGAACTTGAGGACTTAGGGTCTGGTTTAGATCTTGGCAGAATCAGTCCCAATGTCGATTTTCTGTTGGATTCCCCACACTCTGCCTTGTTGGTCCACCCGTTCTATTAGATGTTGGTGGTTCTAAAGATGAAAGTCCATCAACAAATCACCAACAACGTCTGTAGGACAATACCCTCTTTCTTGGCATGGTTACCCCCTTTTTCTGCCTGATGTCAGTTTCCTTGACTGTGTTCACTGGGATCCTGATAACCAGGACCCCAGTGATTATGCTCTCTCTCCCAAAACTCTGTATTCCATCCACAATAGGCACACTGGTGCCCCATTATAAGTCCCTAGTATATGGTACCTATTACCTCGGGCATTGGGGTTCCAGGGAATCCCTATGGGCTGCAACATATATTTTGCCACCCATAGGGAGCCCATGCAAAGGCTTCTGCAGGACTGCCATTGCAGCCTGTGTGAAAAGGTGCAAGCACCCTTTCACTGCTATTTTTCACTACACCAGGTTACTTATAAGTCACCCCTATGGTAGGCCTACTAGGCCAGAGGGCAGGGTGCAAAGTACCTGTGTGTGAGGGCACCCCTGCACTAGCAGAGGTGCCCCTATGAACTCCAGGCCCATTTCCCCAGACTTCTTGAGTGCATGGACATTATTTTACGCGTGTACTGGACATAGGTCACCACCTATATCCAGCTACATAATGATAACTCTGAACGTAGGCATGTTTGGTATCAAACATTTTGGAATCATATCCCAAGGCTTTTGCAAGCATTGGTTGTATGATTCCATGCACTCTGGGGGCTCCTTAGAGGACCCTCAGTATAGCCATTTCAGCCTTCTGAGGGTTTCCAGGCAGCCCCAGCTGCTGCCACCTCCCAGAGAGGTTGCTTGAGAAACGCGAGCTAGGAAGGCAGAAAAAAGGATTTCCTTTGACAGAGGGGTGTTACACCCTCTCCCCTTGGAAATAGGCCTACAGGCTTGGGAGGGATAGCATCCCTGAGCCACTGGAACTGCTTTGAAGGGCACATTTGGTCCCTTCCATGCATAAACCAGTCTACAACAGTTCAGGGACCCCCAGTCCCTGCTCTGGCGTGAAAGTGGACAAAGGAAAGGGGTTGACCACTTTGCTGTCCATCACTACCCCAGGGGTGGTGCTCAGAACTCAACCAGAGGGTCCCTGGGTTTTGCCATCTTGGATTCAAGGTTGGCAGGGAACTCTGGGAGCATCTGAATGGCCAGTGCCAGCAGGTGATGCCAGAGCCCTCCCTTGATAGGTGCTTACCTGGTTAGGTGACCAATCTCCCTTTCAGGACTATTTAGGATGTCTACTTTGGGTGGTTCCTCAGATTCAGATTGCAAGACTCCAACAGGAATCCTCTGCATCCTCCACTTCAACTTCTGACTGAAGAAACTGCATCTGGACTCTTCAGGAACTTGCAAGCTGCAACAAAGAAGAAAGACACTTCTTGCAACATTTTATCTCCGGCTCCTTCCAGCAACAGCAACATTTCCCCGGTTGGGTATCCTCTGAGGACAGCCCGCCTTCAGCCTGCATCAGAAGGAAGAAGGAATCTTCCTTGGGGTGAAGGAGTCACTCCCCTGCTTCTGCAGGTACCAACTGCGACAAAGACCTGCTGTGTGGGTCCCCTCTCCTGCTGAGCTGCATGGATCCTGCATCATGGATGCTAGACGGAAGCGTCCCAACAGTCCTCTCTTCCATCTGTCCAACTTTGGTGGAGGTAACACCTTGCCTCCTCACGCAAGACAGTACCCGTGCACCACATCTTTTGCAGCAGCCAAGGCTTGTTGGCATCCTTCTTTCAAGATTTTCATGCATCTTGAAGCTCCGGCCCCCAGCACTCTCTCCTGTGATGCACAGCTCCCTGAGTGGTTCTCTTGCGGCATGGGAGAATTTGTCATAGTGCTGCGTGGGCCTCCTCTGCAACTTTCTTGTCCCCGTGCTGTGGGATTCCTGTGTGCGATGCCTGGTGTTCTGTGGGCTCTCTGTTTTGCTGAGGGCCCCCTCTAACTCCTGCTCCTGGGTAGAGTCTACCTGGTCCATCCTGGTCCCCTGCAGCGCCATTTTCCGCTTGTTAGTGGTCTCCGATGATGCAAACCCAACTGCAATCCTCCATCCTGCGTAGGACATCACCTGCACCCTCCAGGAATTCTTGGGTGCAGTGCTGACTTTTCTTCTTCACTGGTGGTTCACCTTTTGAACCTTCATCTAGGTTAGAAGGGGTTCCTGCTGCTTCTATGCTTCTTGGACTTGGTCCACTTCTTCCACAGGTCTTGTTGTCCAGGAATCCACTGTTGGTGTCTTGCAGTCTCCTCTGGGATTTGCATAGTTCTTCTTTTGTTCTCTGTGTATGATCTGGGAAACTTACTGTGATTTAGTCCTGTTTTCCTGGTCACTGGAGTGGGTTGTGGAACTTACCTTTGGGCTTTTATAATACTCCCAGCTCCCCTCTGCACACTTCACTTGCCTAGATGGGGGACCGACTTTCGCATTCCACTTTCTTAGTATTTGGTTTGTGCTCTCCTTAAGCCTATTTCTGACTATTGTGATTTTCTCTAATTGAACTGTTTTCTAACTGTTTTTATGCCTATTTCTGCATTCTAATGATTATAATTTGTGTATTACGTACCTCCTAAGGGTGTAGTCTCTATGCTATTTTTGGTATTTGTGTCACCAAAAAAAGTACCTTCATTTATGTAACACTAAGGTGGTCGTTTTGAAAATAACGGGAAAGCACGGTTCGCCAGCGGTGGCGGTGATTACCACTGACGGCATGGCGGTGCACGACCACCAAATGAAGATGACATTAGTGAACTGGCTGCAAAGCATCCAGTTCACTTACACCGACCGCCAGGCCTGAAACGACTGCTGGGCCAAAAGTAGCCACCTTCGACCCTGCGGTCGAGCAAAGACTGCCGGTGGGATAATGATCTCATTTCCACCAGAGATTTCCTGGTGGGATACCCACCATGTAATCCCTGGCGGAATACATACGGGTGACAGGAATACTAATTCCTGTCACCAGTATGTGACACGTTAGGCCCCCCACTGCCACAACCCCCAAATAGCCCCCCAAGACCCTGGACATCCCTCCACCACCAACCCCTGAAAACCTAAACCCTACCCCTCCTCCCCCAATCTCCCTGTAGGCCCTTCCCAACCCCCTCTCACCATCCCCCACTTCAATGTAAGCCCCTCCAACCCCCAAATACACATGCACGAATAAAGAGACATACACACTCACTCACTCAACACACACCCTTCTCCCCACCCTTCCCTCTCGGGCAGCACTTACCTGTTCCATGGCGCAGCTCCGGGAGGGAATGGGCTCCTAGGTGGTGGTGTCTGGCTGGCGTGGCGTGAGGGTGGAGCAGCATCCACCCCCGCCACTGACTGACAGCATGGCACCTGCTGACCGTCACCGCCATCAATGGAGCTGAGGGTCCAGACGTCATTATATGGTGGATTTATATCCAAAAATGGGAATGGAGCACACATAGAAAAGTGTCAATATATTCTCAGTTCTAAAGTAGTCATGAATCACTAAATTATGTAAGAGAACTATAGTGATATAAAAAATTGCCAAAATGTGGTATCAGTGCAATAAATGATAATTTAAAAACTAAAAAATGTTTTAAATTCATGATCATTAAATTTAATACATACAAAAGAATATACAAAAATTACAATACAGCTAAAGTAATATACCAAATGACCTATTGTTACATAGAGATGTTCACCAGAAATTTGACAATTTCTATATTTAACTCAAGAACAAAGCGGTTTATCCCTTAAAACATTCATAATCGACTATATACAAAGTCAAACAATTTGGTTATAAGGGTGGAAATTATCCACTCTGAAGACTTGTAGCGGAAGGATTTTTCTTCATCCAATAGGGAAATAGATTGTAAAGTTCATCCAAATTCAGCCGACACGTGTTTCGTCCTACAAAGGACTTTATCAAGGCTGACAAAGCGAATTATATAATTACTTGTTTATACATATAATCCTGCTAATGTCCAAATTAATAGCAACCAAAATATTAAAATATCCCACAATATATTGGCATAATGATGACGATATAAGTGTCATAAAATTACAAATACCTAAGTGATAAAATACACCATGATACCACAAAAAATCACCAAATTCTAAGTGCATTAGAAACAAACAGAAACCATCCTTCTGAATATCCTCAGTTGATATTAGAAGTTTTAATGAGCCAAAGAGGGAAAATGAAGATGATATGAGCACAAGATGATATGAAAACACCAATGGGCATAGTACCCCCATGCATATTTGTGGTGTTCAGTTCCAAAGGACCAAAATTTGTGAAGGTGCCACAGGAATTATATGGTGGGATGCCTACCATTGCTACTGGCGGTCTTCCGTCGACTGTCATCATGGTTGTCGGAGGTGTATCCCGCCATGTTCAAAATGACCGCCTAAGTGTTTTCTTTCATGTGTGTAAGTACTAAGGCCCGTATTTATACTTTTTTAGCGCCGCATTTGCACCGCTTTTTGATGCAAAAGCAGTGCATACTTACAAAATATATTTGTATTTTGTAAGTTTACGCCGATTTTGCGTCAAAAAGCAGCGCAAATGCGGCGCTAAAAAAGTATAAATACGGGCCTAAGTGTAACTACAGAGGTACTGCATGGGCTTTGTATGTCTCCTAGGTAAGTCTTGGCTGCTCATCCACAGCTACAGTGAGCCTTCCTTCTAGAGACTGCCTACACTACATTAATAAGGGATAACCGGACCTGATGTGAGGTGCAAGTACCATAGGTACCCAATGCACACCAGATCAGCCTCCTACACCATCACCATCAGGATTGTACACCCGTATTGACTGCGCCATAGGCAAAAGCAGCTGGTGGCGGGATTTGTAATACAAACCTACAATGGTCCATGCAGAAAATAAATTTCATTTGAATAAACTACAAATCAATAATCAGTATAAATTATATCATCTCCATACAGCGCAAAACGGCCTTCTAGCCCACAAACATAAGCCATAAACTTTTTCATATAAAAATATACAATTTTAATTGTTCCATCCTTATATAATACTACAATTTAAATTATAATTATAATTACCCCCTACAACACAAAGGCAAAAAAGACAGAATGAGTGCAAGAAAAAGTTATTGTGACTAAAGAGAAAGAATGCAGGAAATCAATCCAAGTTAATATACAGAGAAAATATTCTTAAAGAAGCCTGTTGGTTGACCATTAAACAATAAACCCAATATATCACATTCAGTTCGGGTAATGTGCCCCTAGTCACAATTGCCCTCTGGTGGACTTCATGAAGCAGTCTAGGCTAAACCATAATCGTCGACGTTTCAACCCAATGTCAACAATAGTGTCAATTCAGAGCTCAACTTCTGGTCTTCATCAGGACTTGAAGGTAAGAGGAAAACAACCTATCATCAAAAAGGACAAAAAATGTCCAACCTTAATGTTGTGTCACTCAAAGATATTATGGGGGTGATTCTGATTCTGGCGGGCGGCGGAGGCCGCCCGCCAGAATTCCGCCCTCCAAAATACCGCGCCGCGGTCAAAAGACCGCGGCGGGTATTTCAAGTTTTCCCCTGGGCTGGCGGGCGGCCGCCAAAAGGCCGCCCGCCAGCCCAGGGGAAAACGACCTTCCCACGAGGATGCCGGCTCGTAATCGAGCCGGCGGAGTGGGAAGGTGCGACGGGTGCATTTGCACCCGTCGCGTATTTCACTGTCTGCCAAGCAGACAGTGAAATACTTGTAGGGGCCCTCTTACGGGGGCCCCTGCAGTGCCCCGCGACCCCCCCTACCGCCATCCGGTTCCCGGCGGGCGGACCGCCGGGAACTGGATGGCGGTAGGGGGGGTCGGAATCCCCTCGGCGGCGCAGCTAGCTGCGCCGCCTTGGAGGATTCAACAGGGCAGCGGTACACTGGCGGGAGACCGCCAGTGTTGCCGGTCTGACCGCGGCTTTACCGCCGCGGTCAGAATGCCCTGCGGGGCACCGCCGGCCTGTCGGCGGTGCTCCCGCGGACCCTGGCCCCGGCGGTCTAAGACCGCCGGGGTCAGAATCACCCCCTATATGTGTTGTACGGTGCCAATAAAATCACTCACCCATAGTATTACGAACATGATGAGGTAGAGGCTCAAATCTCAGATGTATGTTTTTGATACTCCCAAAGAACACATCACATAATTTCTTATATCTAGAAAGTTAAATAAATTAAACGAATTAGAAAACAAACCAACAACCATCCTCAATTTAAACCATCACTCATAATAACGCAAAAACACTTTATCCCGTTATATCTCTCACCCCAATAGAGGGAATACCACATAAATGAATCTCTCTCCCCAAATTGATTGCAACATAGAAGTGTTCATTATCAGTTACATGCCTCGTTTTATTCTATAGAATTCCTTCAAGAGAAATGACAAATCAACCGATTCACAAAATAATGTAGACTCGTCATTCTTAAACATAGTAGTCAAAAGACGTAAATGGAACACAATAGCAGCTCCTCCAGGGTTCACGGCATACCTGGGTATTCAGGGACCTTTGACTCCACTATTCTCCCAACTCAGAATGAAACTCGCGCGGAAAGCAACTCGCCTAGCGTCAGAGTGCACATTATCTGCAGTATGATCGAAATGTGGAGACTATGTAGTCACTTCAGTTTCCTCCATTGGAGATTTAACCCTATCTACTCCAGAAGAACATAAATTGCATAGGTGAATCTATTACTCTCATATTCATTTGGATATGTTCAAAAACATCAATCCAGCATAGTCGCAACCGTCTTCCTACTTGAAATTAATTTAATCCACTCAATACTAAAAGAGCAATAGTTTTCACTGTGATTCCTAAACCCCCATGCTGATGCAGATATTTTCAAAATTCAGAGCTAAAATGACCCCGTTAGACTTAATGGATTTTAAACCCTAATGATGATCATCATAACGTCGCCGTCAATTTTCTTAATGAATCTATTTTTCACCGGTAGAACATTAGTCACCTTGATGAATCATATGACCCTCTTGTTCACACAAATATATTCTAAAATATCGATCCATCATAGTCGCGCTCATCTCCTTTAGGAATGTTTAACCCTCTCATCACCAGAGAAACATTATTTTCTAGGTGGAATTACGACCATCATGTGAATACCAATACTTTCAAAATGAAGAGCAAGAGTCAATTTCCTTACTGGATACTGAACCCTAGTACTATTGATCATAACTGCGGCTACAAATGGTGTCATGAATCAATTTATGCCCGACAGAGGAATACAAACAATTTCTCATACTCCCTTATAAACAAATCCAGCTATAGATAAAAATGTTAAAAGAGGTTACAAATAGGGGTCTCGGACTCTACCATCTTGAAGCTCCTGGAAGAGTCTTACCCCAAACTTTACAGTGCTAACCCAAGTTAAACCACAAATACTGATCATTACAGCAGCTAGGGGGGGCATCAGTTTTCTCAATGTGTCTATTCATCATTAGCTACGGAATACAAAAAATGAATCATACTCATTTAGAGCAATTAGACAGCCAGGCTAAAAACGACGTTCTACCCTCTAAGAATTCGCAGAGGGGTCTCACACCATGATCGACAGTACTCACCCCTAAGAACAGTCACTTATCCTCCACTAGTCAGGCATACCACCTGTCTCGCTATTTCCTCATATTTGTTCAGACCCTGGGATACTGCATCCAGGAGATGGATCCTTTTACATTTACGCAAATTCAGAATATTAATTATATCACCCCCCACATGGTTTATACTGACGTCCTCAATCACAAACCATCTGATACTCTCTATCAAATGGTTCTAGGTTGCATAATGGTCAACCAAAGGTGATCCCTGTACTTTACATCTAATACAGCTACATGGTTGTAGAATGCGCACTTTAATCTTTTGTCTTGTCTGTCCCACATACATTAAATCACAAGGGCATTTGATCACATAAACTACATTCATGCTATTGCAATTGGTATGCTTTCTTAATGAAGGTTTGGTCTGTGTATTAGAAGATTTTAGTTTCCAAACATAGGCCCTCAGTTTAAGATTGGCGGTAAGTGCCGCCTTCCGCCGCGGTGATGCCCGCCAAAAGACCGTTGCCGCGGCTAACATCCGTCCACCAAATTATGACCACAGCCAGATTTCCGCCACAAGAAGGACGGAAATCCAACTGTGGCCATATTGGGGGATGGTGTTAAGGTGGCGCTGCTATCACCACCAGCGCCACACCAGTAGACCGCCGCCAGCCGTATTATGACAAATAATACGGCCTGGCGGTGTTTTGCTGGCGGGCACTGCTGGTGGTAGCAGCACCCCGTCCTGTTCCCTGCTGGAAGCCCCCTGGATGAGGGTAAGTTTGGTTTCCGACAGGGGAGGGGTTGGGGGGTGGTGTGTGTGTGTGGGCTTGTGTGCATGAATGTGTGAGTGTGTGCATGAATGCAAGTGTGTGTGTAGTGTTGTTTGCGTGGGTGTATGCATGTGTGAGAATGCGTGTATGAATGGAAATGTGAATGCGTGTCTGCGTGTCAATGTGAATGTGTGTACGGATGTGTGAGAGAATGAATGATGCATGCGTGAATGTATGCATGTATGTCTGTGTGAGTGAGTGTGTGTATGCATGGTGTGTGTCTGTGGATGTGCATGTATTAAGGAGTGGGGATCCAGATGGGGGGAGCGTGGATTGGTGGGGTGCGGGCATCTGGGGAGTGTTTGGGGGGGTGGGTGAGTCTCCTACCAGTGACAGGGAACAAATTACCTGTCACTGGTAGGTCCTACCACCATGGTTTTCAGGGCATTACGAACGTCACGGAAACCATGGTGGTAGGCATGGTCAAAATACCGCTGGCGGTACAAAAATAGCGGCAACCGGGCTGGAGATTGTTATCTCCGGCCCGGCAGCTGCTATCGCCATGGCGTTAGGAACGGTAAATTGGCGGGTTGGCTGCAGCCAACCCGGCAATGTCATAAATTGGCGGTATGTACTGCCAGCCTGTTGGCCCCTATAATGTGCACGCTTTACAATTACCACTTTTATAATGACTCACAATCTGCACTAAATTTCACATTGACAACAAAGAGAGTTTTGGGGGTTCATCTAAGTGGAAACTGACCACGAGGTCCTTGATGTTCTTGCCTCTCTTGAATGCATTAATGGGAGGATCGTGTAAGTCAATCTCATCTGACATCAGTGTCCAGAAATGATTTATAATCTTTATTTCAGTACGACGGGTACAGAATGTTGTAACACATGACATCCTGGTATCCCCCTCCCCTGACCGTGTTTTTTGTTCAAGTACATTTTCCCTATGACAAAACCAGGCTCTCTTCCATGCCTTTCTTACCAAACTCCTAGGGTAGCCCCTCATAGTCAGGCCTCTCATTAAGTCCTCTGATTCTTCAACTTTCAGGAGCAGCTCCTCTGGAGATGGAGAAATCGTCCGTAAGGTAGATTATCCTTCAAATTTCTAGGGTGATGACTGGTATATTGTAATAGAGAATTCTTCTCACTGTCCTTCCTATACAAAGTAGTATATAAATGATCCTCTGATAGTAATATCCAATACGTTTATTTCCAGTGGACTATATTCTATGGTGAATTTTATGTCTTTGGACCTACCATTCAACCATTTATGGAACTCTAAAAGTCTCTGTTCTGTACCTGTCCAAATCATTAAGACATCGGCAACATAGCATCTCCATAGGGCTATATGTTCAAAATATGGACTAGCAATTTCATATATGTATTGTTCTTCACATTGGTCTAGATACAGAATTGCAAAAGTAGCTCCCATGAGGAATCCTTTTGTTTGTTAATAATAATCTCCCTGAAAAAAGAAAATGTTCTTAGTCATAGCAATCTTCAAAAGATCAATCAAAAAAGTAGTGGGTACCTGCGCTGGGCTGTGGTCTCTTGTTCAATACCTCTCTAATAACTCCTAATGCCTGTCGTCTTTGAGGGATATTAGTGCATAGGGATACAATATCCATCATTACCAAAATGTGTTCTTGAGGATCAAATGTCAAATTATCAATCAATTTTATAGTTTCCATAGTATCCCTCAAATATGCTTTTGGAAATTCAACCATAGGTTTAAAAATTAAATCTGTGTATTTGCAAATAGGTTCTAAAATTGAACCACAACCAGATACTACGGGACGTCCTGGGGGTCTACTCAGATTCTTATGAATTTTGGGAAGCGTATAAATTGTTAGGATACGTGGTTGTTTATTTTTTAGGAAATCATATTCCAATTCCGTAAGAAACCCCATCAACAGATTCTCATCAGTTATCCTCTTAATCATGTCTGCCACCTCTGTCGTGGGGTCAGAATTAAACTTAATGTAACTTACTCCATCCATGAGAAAAATCTGTCGTATTCTGGACAACTATTGTTCCTCCCTCATCAGCTGCCTTAATAACTATCTCCCTGTTGGACTTTAGACTTCTCAATGCCACTTTTTCTGCTTTTGTGGTATTGTACTTCACATATCTACTCTTAGAGTTAAGATTCATAGTATCCCTCATGACTACTTGCTCAAAGGCTAAGATCTTATGCAACATCAAGTGTGAGGGTGGTGTAAAAGTGGAGGGTGTTCTATATCCAGTGATGAAGAATGATGTAAGGGATGGAATTTTATTGAAATAATATCTCAACCTCACCTTCCAGAAAAATTGATGTAATTCTATTTTGAGATTAAAAGAGTTGGTTAATGTGGGGTACAAATCATAAACCTCAAGATAGCACCTGTTCCTCCACTGATGACAATTGGTAATTAGACAGGTTCACAATAGGGTTAGGTCGTTGTGAATTCACCACCTGTAATGTTGTCTCCGTGTCTGTATTTCCTTGTGATTCTCCTGTTGGAAACGTACCTGTTTCCTGCCTCTACATCTGCCTCTGCCCCTACCCCGCTCTCTGGGTTGTCCTGTGTTCCATGGTTTGCCACGTCCCCTGTGTGGGGTCCATTGGCTGGTTCCTAAAAAACGACCTGATGTCAACTCCTGATAATTTAATTCCTGATCACGAGAATCAGTCATAGTACTGGGTTGTTCGTTGTCACTCTCCCCACTACTTGTATCTGAGGATTCTGAGAAGGTAGTGCAACGTCTACATCCACCTTGGCCTCTACTTGAGTATCTTCCCTGAGAGTCTTGTTTATAATATTCTTCCATCAAATAAGGGTAGGTTAGCTTTTTATTATGAAGCCTAATGTCTTTAGCCAATTTGTCCAGCTTATAAGCTTGTGTATTAGTAACAAAGGCTCTAATCGTTCTTTCTAAATGTTCTAGAGCCTCCTTGGCATTAACTAATGTCTTATTCTCCAAGATCTCCTTCTTAAGAGCCACAATCTCTCTAATTAACTTCTGTACTTCCCCTAATGCTGTCTCTACTCCCAGTACCATCCAGTGTCCACCCCATACCCTTACAACATTCCCACCCCCCACTTCCCCAAACCCCCAGTAACCCCCATCCCCGCTCCCTGTAGTGACCCCCATCCCTCCACATACACATACTAACTACCCACCCTGATCCCTGTACTCACCCCCAGCCCCGCATACACACACGCACACACAGAAACGCACACCCTGATACTCACTCACTCACACTCACATGTGCACACACACAACACCCCCCAAATCCATACACACATACATGCACACATGCACAACACTCCCACTCACACACGCACTCCCCACATTCACCCCATTGACACGCATATACACTCGATCTCCCCACCCCCTCTTTTCCTCAACATACACACACACAACCCCCACACCTGTCTATATGCATACACACATGCACCCCGACCCAGCATTCACATTCACCCACACATGCCTCACCATCACCAAATTTATACACAGACACAAATCCATTCACACACCTCACTCCCCTCCCCTTGCGGAGAACACTTACCAAATATATATACATATTTTTTTAATTATTGGGTGGAAATAATAATTAAAAAAATACAGTTCAGTTGTGGCCCATACCTTCACTCTCTGACTCATTCCAAACCTTTCAGACTACTTCAGGCTCTTAAACACATTTTCAAACACTTCCTCCCTTTTATCCAATTATTCCAACTAACAGCACATATGTCCACCACTCCCAAAGACAACTTACATCTTCCCTTTACTAAACCACTTCAATGAATCCATTCCTTTCAAATCAATTAGTAAAGGATTGAGATCTCAAAGATCACCAACTTAACTCAGTTACCACAACTAATCCACAAGGAAGAAAAACACTTTTTACCAATGTATTACCTTCTTACCTCAAAAAATTAACTACTCGTCAGGGGTAGTAAGCGCTAGATAAATACAATTTACGATTACAATGACGGTTTACAATTTACAGCACCAAGCATAAAACTTTGTCACAGCATAGTGTTGTAAATTTTGTAAATGTTGTATGCGGTCAGGGTATTCCTACACTGCTGCCTTGTGCTTTTTTTATGTTTTTCTTGGGACTCGTGTGAGTCCCAAGTCTCAAGATGGCTGCCATCACTTCCTGTTTGAAGTGGTGACAGCCCTTCAGATCTTAGTATGAGATCTCTCAGATGCATGGGCCCTCTGCATAAATCTTTTTTTATTTACTTTAAAACTACTGAACGGGTTAACACCAAATTACAGAAATATATAATTCTGGACCTTGATCTAGCTTTCTGCCGAATTTGGTGTAAATCTATTTGGACATTTGGTCATGTGTAAAATCCCTATGGGTAATTGCATGGGGAAAACCCATTTTGGGACCCCCTTTTTCTCTGGTCCTCCTTGACGAATCACCCTTAAACTTTCCAGACAGCAGCTGAACTGCCTGGCACACCAGGTTTGAAAATGTTGTGAAGATTCCTCAAAGTCACTAGCAAATCAAAAGAAAAATTACATGGAAAGTAGGGGCCAGATGTAGGAAGCACTTTGCGAGTCGCAAACGGCAAAATTTGCTGTTTGCGACTCGCAAATGCGTGTTTCCTATGCAGAAATGCATTTTGCGAGTCGTTACCGACTCGCAAAATGCATTTCCAAATCGCAAATAGGAAGGGGTGTTCCCTTCCTATTTGCGATTCGCAATGGTATGCAATTCCATTTGTGACCGCTTATGCGGTCGCAAATGGAGTCGCAGTTACCATCCACTTGAAGTGGATGGTAACCCATTCGCAAACGGGAAGGGGTCCCCATGGGACCCCTTCCCCTTTGTGAATGGACCCCAAAATATTTTTTCAGGGCAGGGAGTGGTCCAAGGGACCGCTCCCTGCCCTGAAAAAACCGAAACAAAAGGTTTCGGATTTTTTGAAATGCAGCTCGTTTTCCCTTAGGGAAAACGGGCTACATTTAAAAAAAAAAAAAACTGCTTTATTGAAAAGCAGGTCGCTAACATGGAGGCCTGCTGACTACAGCAGGCCTCCATGTTAGCGAGTGCCTATACTCGCTATGGGGCCGCAATTTGCGACCCACCTCATGAATATTCATGAGGTGGGTCATTGCGACCCCATAGCGAGTTGCAGTCGGTGTCTGAGACACCGTACTGCATAGCAATTTGCGAGTTGCAAATTGCGAGTCGGAAGGACTCGCAATTTGCAACTCGCAAATTGCTTCCTTCCTACATCTGGCCCTAGGTCTTTACTATAACTACCTACTGGTGACCACCAATAGGTAATGAATATATATATATTTGTTAAACCTGATAGCCTTAGGGTGGTCTTCCCCCAACATTTTGCCAGCCTCTCTCCATTTTTCTGATCCTATTTGTGCTGCTTTTAGGGCTCTGGGCACTTTACCACTTATCCGCAGTGCTAAAGTGCTTGTGCTCTCTCCCCTAAACATGGTAACATTGCCTCCTACGCAAATGGCATATTTAATTTACCTAAAGGTCCATAGTAAAGTGCACTATATATCCCCAGGGCCTGTAAATTAAATGCTACTAGTGTGTGAGCCAGCAGCACTGATTGTGCCACCCACATAAGTAGCCCCTTAACCATGTCTCAGGCATGCCATTGCACGGCCTTTGTGTGTAGTTTCACAGTCACTTCAACTTGGCAATTAAAACTACTTGCCAAGCCTTAAACCCCCCTTTTATCACATATATGTCACCCCTAAGGTAGGCTCTAGGTTGCCCATAGGGCAGTGTGCTGTGTAATTAAAGGGCAGGATATGCACTTATACGTTTTACATGTCCTTCTGGTGAAAAACTTCCAAAGTTGTTTTTCACTATTATGAAGTCTGCTCCTTTCGTAGACCAGCATTTGGAAATTCCCTTACATACTTTTAAGTGTTAATTTCTGATCTGAAAGGAGTGGCATTGTAATGTTTGGTATGATTGGAATGGCAGTGAGAAACCCTGCTTACTGGTGAAGTGGGAATTAACATTACTATTTTTGAAATGACACTTTTAGAAAGTAGGCATTTCTCTGCACATACTGTTCTCTGTGCCTTACAGCCTGTCTCCAATCCACATCTTGTCTGTGCTGGTTGACAGCTCCCCTTGTGCATTCTGCCCGGACAGCCACAAACGTAGGACACTCAGCTGCATTCATCTGCGTACTGATGGGTCTTCCTGGGCAGACAGGGTGGAGGTACTCTCACTTACACTTCAAAGGCTAGTGGCCTTACTTCACACATACGACTGATAACCCCCACAAACCTCCTGATAGACAGTACTGGGTTGAAAGGGGGAACTGTTGCACTTCAAAAACACTCTTTGAAATCTCCACTTCAAAGTCATATTTGGGTATATATACTGGGTATGTGACCCCCTGAGATCAGACACTTCTAGACCTGCAACTGGAGTCTGTCAGCAGGACAGCAATGCTGCCCAAAGGACTCAACTGGACTGCTTTTCTGGAAGGACTGCTCTTCTGCTTGTTGCTCTGCTGTCTGTTGTTCCCTGACTCTGCTGGAAGGATGTTGCCTTCTCCCACAAGTGATCTCCAAGGGTTTGGGCTGAGCTTGCCTCCTGTTGAGAAGTCTCAGGGGCATTAATGACTTCATCTGCCAGTAGCTGGGTTCTCTTGCTGAGAGTCCTGACTTGTCCAGGGATGCCAAACCCAATTCCTGGGCCCTTTGGATGGAGTTCTGGTGAAACAAAGAAGAAACCAGTGTACCAATGCCCGGAACAACTTCAAGACTGGCACTGCACTCTGATGCAGCACCACCGTCTGCACCAGTGACATTTCCCTTGCAGACTGTGACCTTTGGCACAGGCCTGAGACTGCCACAGCGCCTCCGAAGTCCGGCTACAGCGTGAGTCCAGAGCACTGTGTCACTGACATCTATGGCACTCACCTCAACTGTGGCCCCATGGTATGTTTGGAACCCAGCGAAGGTGGTGCCTCATGTCTTGACCTGCTGGACCTATAGACCTTGCTGTGTCATAAGCAACCAATGCCTTGCAACCGAAGCTGCATCAACCCTTCTACAACCGTAAGGAACTGAGGCCTCAGCTCCTCTGCCTAGCAGTAAGGATCAAACACTTTACCTTCCCCGTAGCAATAAGGAACCAATACTGCACCGGCTCCAGTGACTCCTCGCCTCTCTTACTCAGTACAATGTCTTTGTTTCCCTTATCTTTTCGAAAGTACTGTACTCAGGGTCTGTGCAACTCAGTAACCATCTCACACTCCCCCGCAAGTGGTGTTGGACTGTTGGAAGCAACTCCATCACGAAATCCTGTTAGCCCAGGTTGTGGAGTACGTTTTGTGGTGTTTTCACTGTGTTACTGTATGAGTTATTACATAAATACTTCACACATTGCCTTCTAAGTTAAGTGTGCCTGCTCTGTGCCAAGTTGCCGAAGGGAGAGGACAGGATAATTGAGGTTGTTTTGATACTTACCCAGACTAGGATTGTGGTCCTTCCTTGGACAGGGTGCGTACCTCTGCCAACTAGAGACCCAATTTCTAACATTGGTAATCAGCAGTGAGGATAGGACTTGTGTTTATGCAGTGCCATACAATAGCTATGTGTATAATACCTACCCACATTTAAAGAACATTTCATTTTCTTTCTTCTTCTGCAATATTCCCTGCTTTGCATTTTTAATACATCCTACACATCATGCCTCTGGCTCATTCTGCAAGTGGAGCCATGGAGTTTGAGTTGGCTAAGCTGGAGCAGTGCACAGTGAACCAGTAGAAAAGATTTTGCAAAAGGATGGGGGTACCTACCTGTTAGACCTACCAGCCTTGGCATGGTTCCCCAGGCTTTTTGCCTCTGCTTCCTGTATTTTTGACTGTGTGCTGGACTTTGTTTTTGCTTGTTTTGGGTACTCTGTGCACTTTACCACTGCTGACAAGTGCTAAAGTGCTCCCTTTGTAAATTGTGATTATGATTGGCTATCCATGATTGGCATATTTGATTTACTAGTAAGTACCTAGTATAATGCACCATGTGTACCCAAGGCCTTTAAATCAAATGCTACTAATAGTCCTGCAGCCATGATGGTATCACCCACATGAGTAGCCCTGCAAACATGTCTCAGACCTGCCACTGCAGTGTCTTTTTGGGCAGTTTGGAACTGCTAGCTCGACCTGGCAAGTGCACCCACTTGCCAGGCACAAACCTCCCCTTTTAGTACATGTAAGGTACTCCTAAGGTAGGCCCAAGGAAGCCCCATGGGCAACATGCAGTGTATTTGAAAGGTAGGACGTGTACTGGTGTGTTGTACATATCCTGATAGTGAAATACTGCTAAATTTGTTTTTCATTATTGCAAGGCCTATTTCTCCTCTCCCCCACAGGGTAACACGGGTTTTGCCTTGAAATATCTTTTAAGTGCAGTTTTCCATTGTAGACAAATAGAAATTTGAAGTTTGGGGTCTCTGAACTCACAATTTAAAGATACACCTTTTGGTAAAGTTGGTTTTTAGATTATCAGTTTGAAAATTCCACTTTTAGAAAATGGGCATTTTCTCACTTAACCATTCTCTGCCCTTGCCTGGCTGCTACATACATGTCTGGGTAAGACTGGCAATTGGGCTGTATGTGAATTCACTCAAGACAGTAACACAAAGGGAGCTGAGGTGTGTCCTGCTTCTCTTGGTGGGTCTTCCTGGGTTGGAGTGGAGAGAAAAGCTGACACTTGCACCTGAATAGGGTTTTGACTGTCTTTACATGATACAGTCTCCAACCCCCTGGGGTTTGTCTGGGGCCAGGACAGGGAGAGGCAGGGTCTTGTGCACTACAAAAACTTTCCTTTGAAGTTTTCCTAATTCAAAGGCAGAAATTAGTATAAGTATTGGACTGCTGACCCCACAACTTCAGGACTTTTCCGGATCAAAAGGACCCTCTGCCAAGGAGAAAAGCAGAAGAGCTTTGAGATGGAGTACTGTCCCTTTGCTGTGTGCTATGCTGGTTTGTCCTGCAGTTGTTGCTTCTGCCTTAGAGACGACAAAGACTGGAATTTGCTGTGTATCCTGCTTGTGAAGTTTCTCCAAGGGCTTGGACTGAACTTGCCTCCTAGTAAGAAGTCTCAGGGACATACAAGACTTCATCTGCTAATACCTGGGCTCTTTTGCTGAGACCCCTGACTTGCCAAGTGGTGTCACATTCAGTCCCTGGGCCCTGGGAAGGAGAAGCTGAGAGAAAATCCACGCACTGGAGCTGGGTAGCTGAGTGTCAAATCTTCAACATCAGCGCAAGGAACCGAACTGCTTTCTGGAAATCAATACATCATTCTCATGCGGGGAAAGAATCGAAGCAACGCCTACCCAAAAAGGAAAGAATCGACCCAAGGCATCTCTTATAAGTAAGGAATCAACACATTGCTTGCTTTTCTGATCCACCTTTTCCACTCAGCTTTTTTTTTTACGCTTACCACGTACTTTGTACTAAAACATTGCATTTATTGATTTCTTTGAATTACTACCCTTTTAATCTTAAAAATTTTAATCTTTGCTTGTGTATGTTGGATATTTGTCATGTTGGTCTTGTTTGATTTAGATAAATATTGGCTATTGTCCTAAACTAGTTTGGAGTTCTTTTGTGGTGTTTTCACTGTGTTACTGTATGTGTTTGTGCAAACACTTTACACATTGCCTCTGAAACAAGCCTGGCTGCTTGTGCCAAGCTACTAAGAGAGTGAGCAGGGGTTTATTTGGGCGTGTGACTCCCTTCCCCCTACTAGAGTGAGGGTTCCTACTTGCACAGGGTGTAAACTGACTGCCAGCTACAGACCCAATTTCTAACACTACCCAACGAGCCAGCAAAAAGGTTGAGCTTTAAATGACACTGAGGACCTGGGAAGAGTCCCGCTTCCAAGAGAACGATGAGTTGGCGGAACCTGTGAATGGCTCTTCTGAGGAGAAACCTGCAGCACTTGAGGGGAGCACCACTGGTTTTGTGGTATCTGGGAGGACATGAAGCAGTGTCTCTAGTCATGGCCTGACTCCAGAGGAACGGAGAGAGGGCAAATAATTCCAGCTGCAGTTATCAAAATTAAACATGAGGCTGAAAGGGAAGCCAAGTAGACTGAAAGAGCCTTGGCAGAAAAGAAACTATCTCTGGCTCATGAACTGAGTCTAAAAGAGCTGGAACTCAAGGCCAGGCAGGAGGATTCCAGCAGTTATGGTGGCAGCATATATGCAGTACCTGGTACAGACAAGAAGGTTTGTATACCCAAGGTTCTGGTGTACATTGATGCAGTGGGAGATGACATTGACAACTGGTTTTCTGCTTATGAAGTTGCACTAAGAAAGGCCCTTGGCCAGGGGATAGGTCCTGCACAGGTAAAGCCCCTGAGCCTACCACCACTAAGACATCAGACTCTAGTGTCCCTAGCAGTACTGGTAAAAGTGGTGGGACTACTTTTAATAGTCAAACTAAAGGTGTAGTTGGGTTCACTTTTGGGAACATAATAGAAACTGGGGTAGACAGTCCCAAGACAGTCTCTGTCACACCTGGTGGCATTGGCCTTGCCACGTTGGCTGCTTGTCACCTTAACATGGATAAGTACAGGCAGTCAATCCTAATAAATGGTGTTGAGGCCCAGGCCCACAGGGACACAGGTGCCAGTTTCACTTTGGTGACTGGAAACCTGGTGTCACCTGCACAGCACCTCCTTGGACTGAAGTACCAAGTTACTGATGTCAATAACTCCAATCAGTCTCTCCCCTTAGCTGTAGTTCAACTTAGTTGGGGTGGAGTTACTGGCCTTAAGCAGGTAGTGGTATCACCTAGCTTACCTGTATATTGTCTCTTAGGGAATGACCTAGAGGCCTCAGATTGGGCTGAGGTAGAGTTTAGTACCCATGAATCCATGCTGGGTATCCCTGAGGAATTGCTTCCTCTCATTTCTGGTGAAATGAAAAATCAAAGGAGAGAAAAAGTCCTGAAATCTCAGAATCCCTCTCCACCAACAGGTTAGAAGGGTATCGAAGTATCCCTTTCCCACCCTGCCACTAAGGATACCATTCCTGTGCTGGGTAAAAACTCTCCTGGGGTGGAACCTGTACCAAAGGAGCCCTTAGCTACCACAGCTGGACTCCCAGAGGTAAAAGTACCTCTTTGTGGAACTACTAAAGCAGATGTGCAAAATTGCACCATTTTAGTAAGTATGGAACATCCATCCAGCCCTGCCAGAGAAACTTCAGTGCAGCAGCCCTGCACTTCGTCTACACACTTAGGACAGCAGCCTTGTCCTGGTGTGGAGCTTATAGGACAGCAGCGCTACCCTGCTCCAACTCAAGAGAAACAGCAACCCTGTTCTCTCTTACAGCCATATGTACAAACTTTTTGCCCAGCTATGGCTCTATTGAGACAGCATCCCTGTCTAGCATTTACTGCATTTGACATAGGCTCAGTGGACCAATCCCACTGCGCAACTTTAAAAAATACTAATAGGAACTCTGAGAATTTACACTCACACTGTTGGTTAGATAAAAATCTCCAAACAGGGTGGTTTACATCCCCACAGTGAAGTAACCATATAGTGGATGATAAAGGGAGTACCCACTCTATTGAAGATCTACTCTCCACGTATCACCACTTAGACAATAAAGTCTAAAATTGCCAGGGTTAGCCTTATTGTCGTTCGTTTGCGTGGGGTTGTGTGAGAAAGTAGTTCATCCTAGCATGGTTATCCCCACTTTTGGCCTGTTTGTGTGTGTGTGTCAGTGTGTTTTTACTGTGTCACTGGGATTCTGCTAGCCAGAACCCCAGTGCTCATAGATAAAAACCTATATGTCAGTGTGTTTTGCCTGTCTCACTGGGATCCGGCTAGCCAGGACCCCAATGATCATAGTTTGTGGCCTAACATGTATGCCTGTGTAGTGCCTAACTGTGTCACTGTGGCTCTCTAATCAGAATCTCAGTGCTTATGCTCGCTCTGCTTTTAAATTTGTCACTGTAGGCCAGTGACTTCATTTACCAATTTCAATTGGCATACTGGACCCCCCTTACATGTCCCTAGTATATGGTACCTAGGTATCCAGGGTATTGGGGTTGAGCTGCAGCAATTCTGTTGACACCCATAGGTAGCTCAGACAACCCCTTACACAGGACTGCCATTGCAGCCTGCGTGAAATAGTGCACACGTTATTTCACAGCCATTTTCACTGCACTTAAGTAACTTATAAGTCACCTATATGTGTAACCTTCACTTGCTGAAGGTTAGGTGCAAAGTTACTGTAGGAAAGTACCATCTTGCCTGGCATGTTACCCCCATTTTTACTTGTGTGTATGTTTGTTTTTGCTTGTGTCTCTGGGATCCTGCTAGCCAGGACCCCAGTGCTCATAAAGTATGCCCTGTATGTGTTCCCTGTGTGGTGCCTAAATGTATCACTGAGGCTCTGCTAACCAGAACCTCAGTGTTTATGCTCTCTCTGCTTTTACAATTGTCACTGCAGACTAGTGACTAATTTTACCAATTCTGATTGGCACACTGGAACACCCTTATAATTCCCTAGTATATGGTACTGAGGTACCTATGGTGTTGGGGTTCCAGGAGATCCCTAAGGGCTGCAGCATTTCTTTTGCCACCCATAGGGAGCTCAGACAATTCTTACACAGGACTGCCACTGCACCCTGAGTGAAATAACGTCCACGTTATTTACACAGCCATTTTTCACTACCCTTAAGTAACTTATAAGTCACCTATATGTCTAACCCTCACTTTGTGAAAGTTAGGTGCAAAGTTACTTAGTGTGAGGGCACCCTGACACTAGCCAAAGTGCCCCCACATCGTTCAGGGCAATTTCCCCGGACTTTGTGAGTGCGGGGACACCATTACATGCGTGTACTACATATAGGTCAATACCAATATGTAGCGTCACCATGGTAACTCTGAACATGGCCATGAAACATGTCTAGGATTGTGGAATTGTCACCCCAATACCATTTTGGTATTGGGGGAAAATTCCATGCATCCCCGGGTCTCCAGCATAGAGCCCGGGTATTGCCAAACTAACTTTCCGGGGTTTTCTCTGCAGCTATCACTGTAGCCCAGTCCCAGGAATGCAGAACAAAGGATTTCCTCTGAGAGAGGGGTTACACCCTCTCCCTTTGGAAATAGGTGTGAAGGGCCTTCCTTACATAAGCCAGTCTACACCGGTTCAGGGATCCCCCAGCCCTGCTCTGGCGTGAAACTGGACAAAGGAAAGGGGAGTGACCACTCCCCTGACCAGCACCTCCCAGGGGAGGTGCTCAGAGCTCCTCCAGTGTGTCCCAGACCTCTGCCATATTGGATGCAAAGGTGTGAGGGCACAATGGACAGCTCTGAGTGGCCAGTGCCAACAGGTGACGTTATAGACCCCTCCTGATAAATGCTTACCTCTCTCTGTAGCCAGTCCTCCTCTGAGGGCTATTTAGGGTCTCTCCTGTGGGTATCTCCCCAGATAACGAATGCAAGAGCTCACCAGAGTTCCTCTGCACTTCCCTCTTCGACTTCTGCCAAGGATCGAACGCTGACTGCTCCAGGACGCCTGCAAAACCACAACAAAGTAGCAAGAAGACTAACAAAAACATTGTAGCGCCTCATCCTGCTGGCTTTCTCAACTGTTTCCTGGTGGTGCATGCTCTGAGGGCTATCTGACTTCACCCTGCACTGGAAGCCAAGAAGAAATCTCCCGTGGGTCAACGGAATCTTCCCCCTGCCAACGCAGGCACCAAACTTCTGCATCACTGGTCCTCTGGGTCCCCTCTCATCCTGACGAGCATGGTCCCTGGAACACAGGAGCTGGGTCCAAGTGTCTTTGACAGTCCAGTGGCCCTTCTGTCTAAATTTGGTGGAGGTAAGTCCAGGCCTCCCCACACCAGACAGTAATCCTGTATACTGCATGAACTGCAGCTGCTCGGGATTCTGTGCACTCTTGCAAGATTTCCTTCATGCACAGTCTATCCCAGGTCCCTAGCACTCCTTCCTGCATTACCCAACTCGCTGAATTGAAATCCGACTTCGTGGGACTCCCTTTTGTTGTGCTGAGTTGACCGTCATCCTCAGATATTCTGAGCACCTGCTCAGGTGCTTCTGCAGATGCTGCCTGCTTTTGTGTGGGCTCTCTGTGTAGCTGAGCACCCCCTCTGTCTCCTCCTCCAAGGGGCGACGTCCTGGTACTACCTGGGTCCTAACAGCACCCAAAAGCCTCATCTGCAACTCTTGCAGCTAGCAAGGCTTGTTTGTGGTATTTCTGCATGGAAACAACTCTGCATCCTACAGCACTCCGTGGGACATCTTATGTCCAAAGGGGAAGTTCCTGGCACCTTCCGTTGTTGCAGAATCTTTGGCTTCTTCCACCCAGAGGCAGCCCTTTTGCACCTTCATCCGGGGTTTAGTGAGCTCCTGCCCCCCCGGACACTTTTGTGACTCTTGGACTTGGACCCCTTCCTTTACAGGTCCTCAGGTCCAGAAATCCATCTTCAGTGCTTTGCAGTCAGTTGTTGTCCTTGCAGAATCCCCTATCTCGACTTTACTGTCTTTCTGGGGTAGTAGGGTAACTTTACTCCTACTTTTCAGGGTCTTGGGGTGGGGTATCTTGGACACCCTTAGTGTTTTCTTACACTCCCAGCGACCCTCTACACACTAAACTAGGCCTGGGGTCCATTTGTGGTTCGCATTCCACTTTTGGAGTATATGGTTTGTGTTGCCCCTAGGCCTATTTCTCCCTATTGCATTCTATTGTGTTCTACAGTGTTTGCACTACTTTTTTAACTGTTTACTTACCTGATTTGGTTTGTGTGTGTATATTTTGTGTATATTACTTGCCTCGTAAGGGATTATATCCTCTGAGATACTTTTGGCATATTGTCACTAAAATAAAGTACCTTTATTTCTAGTAACTCTGAGTATTGTGTTTTCTTATGATATAGTGCAAAGTGATATAAGTGGTATAGTAGGAGCTTTGCATGTCTCATAGTTCAGCCTAAGCTGCTCTGCTATAGCTACCTCTATCAGCCTAAGCTGCTAGAGCACCTCCAATCTACTAATAAGGGATAACTGGACCTGGCACAAGGTGTAAGTACCACAAGGTACCCACTATAAGCCAGGCCAGCTTCCTACTGTTACTAAGTGTGAGGGCACCCTTGCACTAGCAAAGATGCCCCCACATAATTCAGTGCCATTTCCATGGACTTTGTGAGTGCGTGGACGTCATTACATGTGTGCACTACATATACTGTAGGTCAATACCTATATGTAGCTTCACAATGGTAACTCTGAATATGGCCATGTAACCTGTCTTAGATCCTGGAATTGTCCCCTCATTCCAAATCTGGTATTGGGAGCCAATTCCATGCATCCTGGGGGCTCCACCATGGAACCCCAGTACTGCCAAACCATCTCTCTAAGACTTGCACTGCAGCTACAGCTGCTGCTACCTCACAGACAGGGTTCTGCCATTCTGGGGTCTGGGTAGCCCAGTCCCAGGAAGGCAGAACAAAGCATTTCCTCTGAGAGGAGGGTGTTACACCCTCTCCCTTTGGAAATAGGTGTAACAGGCTGGGGAGTGGTAGCCGCCCCCAGCCTCTCGAAATGCTTTAAAGGGCACAGATGGTGCCCTCCTTGCATAAACCAGTCTACACCGGTTCAGGGTCCCATTCTCCCCTGCTCTGGTGGGAAACAGGACAAAGGAAAGGGAAGTGGCCACTCCCCTGTCCATCACCACCCCAGGGGTGGTGCCCAGAGCTCCTCCAGTGTATCCCAGACTACAGCCATGTTGCTTTGCAAGGTGGGGGGGCACTCTGGAGGGCTCTGAGTGGCCAGTGCCAGCAGGTGATGTCAGAGACCCCTCCTGATAGGTCCATACCTGATAAGGTAGCCAATCCCCCTTTCAGGGCTATTTAGGGTCTCTCCTGTGGGTTCTCTTCAGATTCTACTTGAAAGTTTGCGTCAGTAATCCCCTGCAACTTCAGCATCCTCTGACCTCGGATCAACCGCAGCCTGCTCCAAGAAATGCTGTAACTGCAACAAAGTGTCTACAAGAGACACTTTTCTTCAGCAACCTCAACTCCAAGTCAGCAACTGCAACAGTTTCCATGGTATGCATGCTTTGGGGACTCTCTGTTTTCATCCTGCACTAAAAGGACCGAAGTAATCTCCCGTGAAGTGACGGAGTCACTCCCCTGCTCCAAGCAGGCACCTTCCAAGGCGACAACCGGTACCTTGGGACTCCTCTCACGGTGATGAGCGTGCTCCTAAGGACACAAAGGGTGGACATCATCGACATAGACTGTCCTGAGGTCCTGCTGAAGACCTCGCCTTCCCCAAGAATGATGGTACCCCTGTGTTTTGTGTCTTCTTGTCTTCTTCGCCTCCTGAGGCCTCTGTGCACTCTTTGCAAAATTCCTTTGTGTACAGCCTGGCCCAGGTCCCCAGCACTCCACCATGAGACGCTCAACTCGCTGAGTTGTTCTCCGGTGGCGTGGGAACTTCTTTTGTTGTGCTGCATCAACCGTGTTCTGCACCTCCTTTGAACCCAGATCCTGCGGCTTCTGGGGGTGCTGGCTGGCATCCTGAGGGCTCTCTAAAGTGCTGAAAGATCCCTCTTCCTCCTCATACAGAGTTGAGGCCCCCAGGTCCCTCCTGGGTCCATCCAGCACCATTTTGATGAAAAACATACTTTTGCCGTAGCCAAGGCTCGTTGGGTCCTTCCAACAAGAAATCTCATCTGCAACGATCTACACGTCGTTGGACATCTTTTGCATCATGCAGGAACCCACTGGCATCTTTCTAGGGTGCATTTCTGCAGTCTTCAACTAACCAGGAACTCCTCTTTTGCACCCTCTTCTGGGTTGGCAGGGGCACCTGTCCTTCCGGGAACTTCTTTTGACTTCTGGACTCGGTCCCCTTCCTTTGCAGGTCTTCAGGTCCAATAATCCAGCAGTTGTTCTTTGCAGACTTGGTTGGCTGCTGCAAAATCCCCAAGACGAGGTGTAGTGTGTCCTAAGGAAACTTGCAGTACTTTACTCCTGCTTTTCTGGACTCTGGGGTGGGGTGATTTACTTACCTTTACTGTATTCTTACACTCCCAGCAATTCTGCACACACTACACTTGTCTAGGGGGGAATTCGTGATTCACATTCCACTTTTTTAGTATATGGTTTGTGTTGCCCCTAGACCTATTTTCTCCCATTGCATTCTATAGGATTTCCTACTGTTCTATGACTACTTACTTGTCTAATTTTGGTGTCTAGTGTTTATATTGTCTATAATACTTACCTCCAGAATGAGTATTGTCTCTAAGATATTTTTGATACTGTCACCCAAATGAATACCTTTATTTTTGGTAACAATGAGTATTGTCTTTACTTGTGTATAAGTATTGTGTAACTATAAGTGGTAATGCATGAGCTTTGCATGTCTCTTAGTTCAGCCTAAGCTGCTCTGCTATAGCTACCTCTATCAGCCTAAGCTGCTAGAACACTACTACATTCACTAACAAGGGATAACTGGACCTGGTGTAAGATATAAGTACCCGAGGAACCCACTACAAACCAGGCCACCCTCCTACACCTAATGAGGTCATTCAAATTCCATATGTATTCAAAATATCCATGATAGATGTTATAACACCCGGTGTTGTATCCAATGATTGGGATGTCTAGACAGTTGATTCTATGTTAACTGAAATGGAGGACTTTTCAATATTTATAAGTGATGATGTATATGTAAATACAAAGAATTACGGGGAAATGTTCTGCTACAATAAGTGGCGACTACTACCTGCACCGTGCAACTAGACATCGACCTGTGCTTAATTACACACAGTGGGAACATTGTTCAACACCACCGGTGGGGAGCCCAAAAAATTATTTAGAAAAATGCACTTATTTTTCGGGGCATGACACAAGAAATTCTGAGTCAATTTTTTTTAAATTGCCTCCTTCAAAAATTAGGAAAAGTTTGCTAACAGATACAAAACTGATATATTCAGATGCCTTTGTTTCCCGTCTTACCATTGAAGGTTACAATCACTGGAAGAACAATATTGATTTAAAGAGTGTATGGGGGGCACAAGATTGGCAAATAGAGGGTAGGGAGCCCTTGTTTAGAGCCTGCCTGATTCCTGTACAAATGATTTTTTTTAAATGACTGTTGAACAGAACTCCTGCCACGGTTTAGCAAAAATAAAAGAAATGATCACGCCCAGTATCCCCACACCGGCTGAATTTAATGATTGGCAATTCTTCCTGAATAACATCGAAGAAGAGCTAGATGCAAAAGTTCAGGCTGGTACCAATAATTCTTCACTTTCCAGTCCTGGCGGTGGTTAGTTTGGCCAATAGACACCCATGGATGTCAGGCTCGTTTTTTAAACTCCTCAGGGGGTTTTAAGATTAGCCGGCCAGATCCTCGCTTCATATCTGGTCAACACACGGGGATAGTTACTACATACAGTGTGGGTAAACTGTGTCAACAATGGGTACAGTCTAACTCATTAGCCGCAGTTAAAGAGTACCTGAACACACTTTCTGAAGATATAGACTTGGAGGACTTCCTGTTAGGTCCTAGGAAACAGCGCTCTAAAAGATTTGTATATGCTATGTATAATGAGATATGGAAACTTTCTCAAATAGAAGCTGCTGCACATTTAGGGCAGATAGATAAGAAAAACTTTGAAAAGGCTTTGGTGGTTGTCGATAATGGCATGAAAACCCTGTTCAACAAAATGTATTCAATCACAAACATAATGTCATCTACTATTGATATCATTCAGTCAGACATGTCCAGTTTATACCATGGACAAAGTCTGCTGTGTTATATTATGCAGCTTAGTTGGACGTTACAAATATTGAAAAATGACCATGTTCCATGGAGATACATTAATGGTTAATGGTAGTGAATTGCTCACTGCTTTTAATTTATCAGAGAAACAACAGACAATGGCCAATAGGGAAGCGAGTTTCACTATGCTTCATATAGAAAAGTTGGAAAAATTGCCTTTCACGATAGCAGAGAGTTCTTCGACACTCTGGCTCATACATGACATTATTAATCTGCCCATATCCACCTTTTGTTTTTCGAAATGCTTGAAACATCTTGCCGTGGGCAGGTAGGAGCTTTTGGGTGATAGCCATATTAAGGAACAGTAAGAGTTGCCTTTTGATCTAAATGTCTGAATGACAAAACAGAGGTCTTTCTTAGCGGAAGCGAGTGTGAGACTACTGTTAGTCATTCTAACTGCAATGCTGGGGTCGAGAACTTGGCCTGTTTTCTGAAGGGTACTCCCGTTTCTTAGATTTGACCAGCATTTCATGTACTTTCCAATGGCAGTTATATGGCGCTCAGCGATCAAAGCTGTTGCTGTATGCAACCGTGCATTCCATACACAATTTCGGTCTCTAAGGTCGTTACGTGTTGTGGACACAATTCCCCCCACACAAGAGATAAAGGTATCAGAAATGTGGCCTCACATTGATACTATTAATGTGAGTTATGACAAGCTAAGTAGGCTAAAGGCACTACTGTTTCAAAAACAGGTCACGTTGACATCCGCTAGAGAGACGTATGTTCTCCAGATTGCGAGATCATCAGCCGAGATACAATCCCTATTAAATACCAACTTCCCCAAGCACTTTGGTGAGCTGGTATCCAAACTTTTCAACGCCTCGAGCACTACTGGGATTGTACATTTCTTTAAGGCTGTAGAGTCTGGATTTGTGTCCGTCTGCCAGAGTATCTTTGGAGTCATCCATTCACTATTTTCAAGTGTGTTTGGTGGCTTTCCTGTAATTTTGGCTTTATTTGGCGGAATACTGCTGCTATTTTTTCTGATTCGCAGTGGTTGTTTCTTTACAGCTACATGGAGTGATGGAGCCGCTGCCACCAGCACAACTGTGCCGTGAACGCATGGTTCAGATCTTCAATGTTTCCTTGCTGGATGAACTAAAGGGGAACTGGTCATTGTCATTTCGACCACTCCTCTGGTGTGTGCAGCCTGTATTTCACTGCGTATGGTGCTTCTTCGAACATTTGCCAACAGTGTGTTTTTCCGTCTTGACAGTTTCTCTTGTGGACCAAGAACTGCTGATGTCCGAGATGAGGGTTCATACTCGGTCGTGCTCCATGAGACTAAGGCTGATCCGCGAGGCCACTTGTGAACACTCAGAGTTGGCTTTTCCATCTACAGACAATGACACTGATGCAGGTGGACCTACATATGAGACTATTGCACACTTTTGCTCCGTGAATCCATCCGCCCAAGTGATTGATCGTACATCAGACGATTTGGCCTCATTTTTTATGACTTTCTAACAGGTGACTTCGGAGCTAGTCTTCAAGAGCATGACTATAGTTCCACGCCACAATGATTGACATTTTTTTTGTCTAATTAACATCCAATTTGTGATTTTACTTTGGCCTGCTGTGCTTGTCATGGTTGACTTTAAGTCTCTTTAGTATGTTTTTTAACTATGTTTTTATCTTTGATTTTTATGCTTCGCTTTTAGTCCAGAGCAGCTTTTTTAGCTTTATGGATTTCCACACCTTCGATGGCGTCCAGTAATGGCATCATACTTGTTATGGCAATGGGGAGGCTGTAGTGAATCCTAGTTTGTTTTAATGGGCTAACAGGAGTTAGCTTAGCCTTTAACTTACAGACTCGTGCCCCCGTCACCTAGTGACTTTTAACCTACTTAGCTTGCTCTGTCGTAGACCATTTATTTAATTAATTCTTCTAAGATGGCTGCCTTGTTTATAGTTAGGCCTTTTTGTTAAGAGTTATGGTATCAGTGTCACCGTGCTAAGGCATCAACTCATGCGACAAACAAACTGTAGGTGCTCACATTAGAAATTACCGTCCCAAGCATGCGGTGTTATATATTGTTTTGGAACAACCTACGTCAGGGGTTGTTAGGGTTTGTACACAGCAAAGAGCATGTCTCCTCTCACTGCACTAGTGGGTTCTGTAATAGCTCCCTTTTAAACTTACTATTGAAAGCCTTTCTTGTTATCTCACCTTCCCCCCCCCTAGGCTTCTGTGTATGTTGTTTAATGTGCTGTTTTGTTTACACATTGGGCCTTGCTTTTACCAAGGCTTCTTTAAAATACTCCTCCCTAGGCCATGTGTTAATCCAACTCATTTGTATAATAACTGAAACTCTGCACACCTTTCAAGAACATGTGCAGCATGTGAGGACCACACCCAGCTCTTCAAACCACACCCAGCTCTGCACACCTTCCAAGAACATGTGCAGCATGTGAGGACCACACCCAGCCCTTCAAACCACACCCAGCCCTGTCTATAAAAGGCATCCCCCGAGCCTCACCCAGTGCTTGTGCTCGTCTACCTCCCGCTTACCTGAGAACAGATCCCTCGGCGCTGGCACTCCTGCTCTTTACAGACTTTCATTGACTTCAATGGGCACAGCTTCTGGCTCTTCCTTCTTCCGGTTTCCGGTTCCTCCTTGCTTCAGCCTCTCTCCTATGAGTAACCTGCAAAAGAGAAAGAAGACAAGGTTAGACTGATCAGTATCTCTTGCCAGCAACAAGTAAGTGCAAAACCTTTTATTACCTGAAAGAACTTTGACAACAATTTCTGGATTCGTGTATAGACAATTTGAAACGAAATACCTTCCACGAACATTGTGATTCAAACTCTTTGTTACAAGAATATTTTGCAGAACTTTGTGAAGCAAACATTGTTTTTTCTCATGGAACTTTTAAGAATCGAACAGTGGAAACCATTAACAGCAAGGCGAACAGTAAATCAAGGACTTGCACAAATTACATGCTGTATTTTGATGTAAAAGTACAGTATTTGTTTTATAAAAGATTCTGGAAATATGGGAAAAGTGAGTCTGCTATTGGGAATTTAGGCTTTAGTTATATTATGATGAATGTTTGATATTGGTAATTCTGATAACGGTATTTGTTTAATGTTTTAGAAGCTTTACAGTAATAGAAAACACATCCCAGAGCAGTAACACATTCCAAACCTGGAAACTAGAGACCCGGATACAAGAGGTACTTTTAGAAGAGAATTTCTAATAAATAAAGGGATAGTCAGGAACCCATTTAGGAATAGGTTGCACTTATCTGTTCTTTGTTTATGTTTCATTAGGCACCAGTTTCTACAGAAGTCAGAAAGGGCCGCAGATTTGTGCAGCACTTCAACAGTGGAAACGCAAGAATGGTGTTGTCTCTCTTTTTTATTTTATCCACTTCCCCCCTTCCCTTGAGCTTCTGTTCTTAGTGCACTGTTTTAAAAACGAGTGTGCTGGAACAAGCAGTTTCAGGGTGGGGTCGGATTGTCTTCAACCTCCATCAGAACTGAACAAGAACTCAGGTGAGCTGGGCTTTGACAGGGGTCCAAGTAGATCGGTATAAATACATCACACCTTAGACAGATAATTAGAGGGATTCCGAGCAGATACCATTGCTGCTATCGATGCTGCACATCGCCTTGGCGCTGACCCGGACCTTCGTGTTCTCCCGAAGTCTGAGCTCGAGACCTCATTTCAAGTAATCAGGGTTGGGGGCTCCTTCCAGGGACATGACATTGGCAGATTAGGTTTAACATACCCAGCTCTCCTCTAGGTAGAAGGTTAGGTTTATTACAATAGGGTACTAGGACATGTTATACACTTTGGGCCAGATGTAGCAAAGGGTTTTACCCATTTTGTGTCTATGGTAAAATGTGTTTGTGCATATGGCCTCTAATGTCTTTCCATGCTAACACAAGATGGTGGGGGTCTTCATAATCATGACTCTCATCTTTGCAATTCTATTTCTTGCACTGTGCATTATCCTAATCATTGCAGCCCATGCGATTTACCATATTGTATTAAATAGTAACTATTGAAACATTACTGCATCTTTGTTATTGCCTGTGTTTGGTTGAGACATGATATAAATGTGAGAAAGGGGCCACTCCCTGAGATGTCATACTTCTGAGTCCATGCGTAACAGCTGCCACAAATCACCTTCAACTGTTTGGGTTTTTGATGAGGTACTGCTAGTGAGCCGGAGGGGTTGGGATTACAGTTGCAACTTGTAGGATAGGCACAGCCACCTACAAACATAAGTACTGTCATCCTTGAATCAGCAGTCTTGACCAGAGCAAGAGTCCAAACTACGACAACGCTACCCCTCATAAATCAGACAATACCCTTACACATAAGGCCTTATTTCTAATGCAATCCTATGAGAAGGCAGCACTCACAGCAGTGAGGCACCAAGTTAGGCTGTTTGTCACTACCAGGTGTGATGCTATTAATTATGTTTGACCAATGACTTTGTGTTTCACCACAGGGCATATTAGTTGCTCAATGTTCACCAGTAGCACATTACATGTTGTGTTCAGTTTAGTTGCCTATTGTCTTTGACATGGCATTAGACATTACATTCTGTATTCAGTTTAGCTGCCTATTGGCTTTGACATGGCATTAGACATTACATTCTGTATTCAGTTTAGGTGCCTATTGGCATTGACATGGCATTAGCCATTACATTCTGTATTCAGTTTAGCTGCCTATTGGCTTTGACATGGCATTAGACATTACATTCTGTATTCAGTTTATCTGCCTATTGGCTTTGACATGACATTAGACATTACATTTGATATTTAGGTTAGCTGCCTATTGTCTTTAACGTGGGGTTAGACATTGCAGATGAGCTGTGTTTTTCCATAATATGGACCAAGCTGTTTTCTTCACACCAGACCTTAGCTGATAAGAGCACATAGATTTTGTGCTTACCTCGCAATCCAGTCTGACAGCGAGGGAGCTCAGGAGAATTGGCCACTCTCCAAGTTTCTTCGGTTCTCACACTGAGTTTGCTTTTAAGGATGGCTCTGGACTACGGTGGGGTAGATTTAATCTGCTTTGACTTCAGACAGGAGCTAGACGTCAGTTGCCTGTCTCCCGTTTGAGTAGAAAATCTCTTTCCCGCAGTTGACCGGAGTCATCAACTTGCAGACCCCAGAAAGATGAAGCTGAATATAGGCCATACAGCCTTGCCCATCCGGTGATGAATTTTGACTTTTATGCTTTGCTTTGAAGTTATACTATGATATAATCACCTATATTTGCTGTGTACATTGCAACTGAGAAGTACTTTGATATATTTTGCTTTCATTGCTGCTACTACTTTTGAACGTGTGCTTCCAGTCTACTAATTCCATCTATCAGGAACCTCGTGGTGGGGAATTAATAACAATAAATGTCTTCTTTAAACTCAGAAGTGTATTCCAGAGAGGTTCTGTAAGCTCGGTTATGAGATAAGAGGGAAAGCAGAACACCAGGACAGGCCAGGCAACTTGGCACATGTCCTGCCTTCTACATAAATATAGGTCTTGCTCAGGCCTACCTTAGGGGTGACCTACATGTAGTAAAAGGGGAGTTCTGGGCCTGGCGAATACATTTAGATGCCAGGTCCCTGTGGCAGAAAACTGTGCACACAGGCACTGCGATAGCAGGCCTGAGACAGGTTTGAAAGGCTACTTCAGTGGATGGCGCAAGCAGCACTTCAGGCCCACTAGTAGCATTTAATTTACAGGCCCTGGGTACAGAGATACCACTGTACAAGGGACTTATGGGTAAATTAAATAAATATGCCAGTTAGGTATAAGCCAATCATACCAACTTTAGATTGGAGAGCACCTGCACTTTAGCACTGATCAGCAGTGATAAAGTGCTCAGAGTCCTAGAGACAACAGCAAGAGGTCAGAAAAAATAGGAGTAACTAGGCAAAAAGACAGGGGATGAACCTGCCACAAGGGCCAGGCCCAACACTTGTCATGTGGCTCTGGGCCCTTTTTTGTATTGTCAATTATAGGCCTATATGTGTTTTTTGTTTTCTATTCATCCTGCTTTTTGTTTGACCATGTGGCTGGTAGGCATTTTGTGTAGGCAGCCAGTGTGTTTTTGCTATAGGCTATGCCTCCTTGTTCGTTGCTGTTGCCATTTGACTATGTGGCTGGCCACCATTTTGTGTAGGTAGCCAATGTGCTTTTAGGCCTGCATGTATTCTATGTTGTGGACATGCTTCCTTTTGGATACTGTTTGTCCATGTGGCTGACCGTCATTTTGTGAGTTATGCTTGAGGCATAGTAGCTCAATGCTCATACTAAATGTACTGTATGAAAAATGTTTTGTATTATATTATATCCTTTTTTGCGTTTTTCACCTGCACCACTCCTTGCCTCCCAAATCCCAGTGGTTTCTCGTGGTAGTTCCCTTCCCCTAGTGCATCAGCAATTATATTTTTTGTATTTAATTTTTTTTAAGTTTTCACAAACTTGTTTTATGTAATGTATTTAATTCATAATAATAGTTAATAATTAATTATTTTTTAAAAAAATATTTTGTTTATTGTTTATTTATTTTTAAAAATTAAAACATTTTATTTATTTTTCAAATTTTTTTTTTTAATGTTTTTATTTGAATGTAATTTTTTTTTTTTCAATTTTCCCCATCAGCCCCGTGTCTGCCATAGGTGCACAGCCGCACAACATATTCTAAGGATTATTCCAGTGGCACCTGCACCTCCCTGAATGCCACATGCCAGCTTGATGTACATAGAGCTAACAGTTACATATGTATGTTGAAGTTGTTGTTCTTTCTTATCCTTCCTGAGTCTACATGATGAAGAAAGTTTATGTTGGTGTGGTTTTAGGAATGGATACACTGTATCGTTGATTATTTATAACTTAAGTACCACTAAATGATACTGTTTGTACTACTAATTCAACTGCAACAATGCCACTTTTCACTGATGTTCTTCTTGCATGTTTGCTTTTAGGTGCACAAGAGAAGAGAAAGAGACATCACCCACAGTACTGCCAGACTGAAGGCCTGTGCATGACGTGGCATATGACCACACTCACGACATGGACATCTCTTCAGTTTCTGAAGCTAAGTGCTACTGTCAACTGATAGCTTCAAGATGGCCGCAAAGGAAGATGCTACCAAGAAAGTAGCCAGTGATAAGAAGGAGGTTCCCACCACTGGTGTGTCGCACCAGACCTTTTTCAGGCAAAACTGTGTGCCTGACACACTGGCCTCCGGGGAGCAAGCTGGGAGCAGCACTCCTGCATCAGCGGCCCTACTCCAAACTATGCCAAAGTCCATGTCTGGCATAGAAGCAGCCACTCTAATCATGGCAATGCCAACGAGCAGTGACATTGCATTGGACTTATATCTTTCTCAAAGTAGTACCAAATCATTGCCAGAAACTCAGCTCAGCAGACAAAAACAGTCAGGCCAGCAATACTAGTTCCTCCTCAAGTAGGAGCACATCAGGATATTGAGCTTCAAGCTGAGGAAGTTGAAGATGTCCCTCTTTCACAAGATCTACTGTCTTCCAGATCTCCACCATCTTCTTCTTCAAGCTCCATTTCTGATGATTAAGACTTCACTTGGATGCTGCCTCAGTCTGAGATACACCAGGAGATGCAAGGAGTTAAAAGCAATGTTTCTGAAAGCCTTAGAGTTATGGATGAAGAATAGGAGGATGACAAGTCTGACAATGAGCCAGTCATCATGGATGTTAGTCCAGTCCCAGTGGAGTCTGACATTACCCCATCTTCTCAACCTGCTCTGAAAGATGTGGCACAGATATCACCACCAATGCCACCAGTTTTTATATTTACAACAAGGCCCCGGCTGTGACCTACATCCACAGCCACCTCAGTAGAAGTAGGCACTGCAGAGAGGCAAAGGTCATCAAAACACCTACCTACCACCACTTCGTCTGACATTAGCAGAGGCACCAGCGTTAGAAAGTTGCCTTTCAAGTTTGGGAAAGTTAGTGAAAAGGAGCCAAACACTGCCACATGCTCTATTTGCAGAGCGAGTGATAGATGGGGTAAGCTTGGTATAAACTAGGGAACAAGAGGCCAAACAACCCATTTAAGAAAACACCACACAATCCATTGGGAGGCACACTGGGAGGCACACCTTAGCGGCCAAAAACCTGCAAGTGGTATTGGTAAAGGTGGTGAGAGCAGGGAATCTGATCCAATCATGGTGGAAGGTGAAGATGAAGTAGAGAGTGACATTTTTGCTGCACAAATCAGCCTTCTCCCAAGCAGTGCAGTACTATAGTCACCCACATCAGCAACATTGCAATGGCACAAGACTCAGAGTCAGGTCAAGACAACAAGGCAAGAACATACAGTGGCTGCCCCGCTGAGACACACAGTGAGCCTACCACCACCTTCTGATTTCAAGAAGTCACCTGCATCAGTGGCACCAGCAAAGAAAAAAAAATCCAGGCTACTATTACTGGCATGTTTAGGCAGGAGGGGCAGTACGTACGCAACCATCCAACAGCACATTTGCACAACACGAAGCTGACTAAAATGCTAGTGCTGGACCTCCTCCATTTTTCTTTTGAGGTGGGAGTAGGTTTTCTACAATTTGTGGTGGCCATATGCCCAAGATGGAAGGTTCCCAGACGGACCTATTCTGCCACAGTTGCTGTTCCAACACTCATCACGATGTGCAGGAATTGATTGGACAAGCTTTACAGCAGAGTGCTATCCACATAATCCACTTAACGACAGACATGTGGACCAACTGCCAAGCCACTGATTACATGTGCATCACTGCACACTAGATCTCTTTTGCGGGGGTTAAAGAAATTACATCTGCAGGTCTTGGCACTGATGACAACAGCAGCTATTGTTTGCATGGAGAAATCTCATACAGCTGCAAACATCTTGGATGACTATAACTACAAGGTATTTGAATGGCATTGGATTTGTTGTCACGGCCAATGGCAGTAATATAATTAAGGCCATGTCAGATGGTGGCTATTTCAGGGTCCTGTGTTTGGCGCACTGCATCAACATCATTGTACAGGACTTTCTAAAAAAAGAACCCCGAGTAAGTAACTTACTATCCACATGCAGAAGAATCTGCACTCATTTCAGCCATTCTTTTAAAGCCCAGAAGCTGTTTAGGATTATCCAGCATGAAAATAGAATGCCAGGTAAAACATCCATATAGGAGGTGCCAACACATTGGAATTAAAAGTATTGTATGTTGCAACATCTGTTTGAGCAGTACAGACCGATCAATGAATATGTAATGCAAAGAGGGCATGCCACTATGAAAGGGATGATCATTGAGAAGGACCAATGGGGCTTGGTCAAATGCCTGACAGAGATGCTGCTTCCTTTTGAAATTTTCACACGGGAAGTTAGCAAGGAGGACTGTACCATGGGCCATGCTATCCCACTGTTCCATATGCTGCAGAAACTGCTAGAGGAGGTGTCTGAAACGTACACAGGTGTAAATGAAAAAAACAGATGTGCAGGAGTTGGTGGAGAGCTAAATCCTTTGAGTATATGTTAATACAAGGCTGCATAGAGATATTGTGTCATCTAAACATTACTTCTGTGCCACAGTTCTTGACCCACGGTACAAACAATCACTGGCAACGTTCATTCCTTTTTGAAACAGGGATGTTTCAACCTACAAGGCATGGATTGCTGAGCAAGCCAGCGACCTAGAAAAAGAACGGCTGGGAATTAGAGGCCCTCTCATGGGCAGAAGTTTCGGGATGCAGCCTTCAGCTTTCATAGAGCCTGCGGACAGTGCTGTTAGCTCACAGCAGCCAAAACCAACACCAGCAACAACAACTGGAACAGGAGCAGCAGCCCCAAATTCTGCAGTTGATTGGTTTCTAAAGGCAGGGCTAAAGTCCAGTGCAGAGGTGAAGGCACAAGAGGTCGAGCAAGGTGGAGCACCAATGACTATTGAGAGGATGGTCCAGGCCTACCTGGATGACCCAACGGAGGTCTACTTGGATAAAACCGATTGGTGTATTGGTATGGGAAGAAGCGTCAATGGCCAGTGTTCAGCAGGCTGGCAATTAAGTATCTGGCTTGCCCTGCAGCCAGCGTGTCTGCTGAGTGTGCCTTCACTGCAGCTGGTAAGGTTTTCACAGTGAGAAGGACCAGGCTCTCACCCCAAAACGTCAAGAGATTGACTATGATCATAATGAATCAGCATTTTATACCCCCAAATTACAGCATAACTGAAGTACAACAGAAGGAGAATGAGGGTGATTGGTCAGACTCAGGTCATGATAGCATGTTCGCTGACCAACTTCTGGTCAAACCACCTGAGTTTGAGGACAATCTCTACTTCCCTCTCTACTGAGTAGACGTGGGCCACCATAGAACTTTCTATTGACAAACTGCTTTGATTGATTTACAATGTTGGTGGCCTAAAGGGTAATTTTTTTTTTCCTGAAGGTTATTTTTTTCCTTCCCCTTTGACACTTAGTGAGAATTGTTTGCTGGTTTCACACTGCTTTGTTTTCTGGTTCACACTCCTCAAAGACCCAACCAGGCCATTTAGATAAGAAACACAAATCTAGTCTACAAAAAAACTACTCTTGTTGTTCATCACAGCACTGCAGTACAGGTCGCTCTCGCTCAGTTGGGTCAGGAAACTGGGACTCTCAGGAGGAGTCGGTACAGAGTTGGACACAATCTTTAATCAGAGTCAGGAAAATAATGGAAGGACTCAGGGTGTGAATTGATAACTTCAACAACTGGCAGAGGAAGGAACTTATCAATTTCATGGACATCAACATGGATGATGACTTTAACAGGCCTACTCAACTCTGTGGACTGGAGAGAGGTGCGTTGATTACTTGATTTGGGAAATGCAATGCTTCATAATGTGTATGCACTGGCTGGCTAAAATTTGAAACTATATGGTTCCAGGAAGGCATGCTGCTGCAGGTAACTGGAGACAGACATGATGGCCCTCACTCTAGTCAGGGCAAAGGAGAAACACACTTGGTTAACCCCCGCTCACTCACTTGGTAGCTTGGCACGAGCAGAAAGGCTTAACCCTGAAGCAATGTGTAAAGTATTTGTACCAATACACACAGTAGTAAAGTGAAACACTACAAAAAGGACACCACACAGGTTAAAAAAATTATTAAATATTTATCTAAGTAAGCAAGACCCAATTTGATAAAAATCCACAATACACCATTAAAAATATGACCGTAGCAATTAAAAACACAAAATAGTGCATAGAAGTGTCAATGCTGCAATTTGATGTCGCGACAGAGTCGTTTCACACAATGCGACACCACTGGCGCTGTTTACGGAGTCACCCGGACCCCCAGGTACAGTACCTTGGCAAAAGGGTGGAAAACAGGCCAGTGAACGTAGGTGAAGGAGCGGAGGGATCATGAAGAGGCATTAGGTCCTTGCAGTGGAGGTGAGGTGGTGGTGGTTGTGAGGAATCGGTCCTTGGGCACCTACAGCAAAGTTGAAGTACAGCGAAGCCACATTGCCGTGGGGAGAACTCACAGGGTTGCAGTCATGTCACAGACACTACAACGGAGTCAGGTGTCACGAACGTTGGTGCTACGACACTCCGGTCTTTCGAGTTCTGAGGACATCAGAGGTGTTGGGAACTTGGGGCCTGCAATGTCGGTGGGGTCATCTCACTTCAGTGAGGGCCACGGCTTCAGGTGCAGGTGGCGTTACGGGTTCCATGCAGCAGCATCCTTGCAAAGTCACACAGCATCGTCCGGTGTTGTTTCACAGGATTTTGCCAGAAATCTACTCTCAGGGGCCCAAGAACTAGATTGGCACCCTCTGACAAGTAGAGTCCACAGCATGCAGACTCAGACACTGGTTGATGAAGCCTTTGCTGTCGCTGAGGCTTCAAAAACAGGAGGAAAACTCAGCCCCTGGAAATTCCTCTCAAGCAGGAATATACTACAAAGTCAATGCTCTGTCCTCTTTCACAGGCAGAAGCAGCAACTTCAGGATAGCCCAACAAAGCAGAGTCACAGGCAGGGGAAATACTACCCCTCAGCTCTTCAGCTCTTCTCCTTGGCAGAGGTTCCTCCTGGTTCTAGAACCAAATCTTAAAGAAATCTAAAGTCTTGGGTTTTGGGTCCAATACTTATACCCCTTTCTGCATTTGAAGTTGCCCAACTTCAAACAAAAAGTCTCTGTTCTTTACAGGATCCTGCCTTGCCCAGGCTAGGCCCCAGACACACACCCGGGGGTTGGAGACTGCATTGTATGAGGGGAGGCACAGCCCATTTAGTTGTATGTGACCACTCCTCCCTCCACTCTAGCCCAGGTGGCTCACTAGGATATGTAGGCTACACCCCAGCTTCCTTTGTATCAGTGTCTAGAAGAGATTCATAAACAGCCCAACTGTCAGTCTGACCCAAACGGGGAATCCACAAACAAGCAGAGTCATAGAATGGTTTAAGCAAGATAATACTTACTTTCTAAAAGTGGCATTTTTATACTAATAATCTAAAAACCACCTTTACTAAAATATGTATTTTTAAATTGTGAGTTCAGAGACCCCAAACTCCACATTTCTTTCTGCTCTAAAATGAAACTGCACTTTAAGGCAGTCCCTATGTTAACCTATGAGAGAAGGCTTGCAACAGTGAAAAATGAATTTGGCAGTATTTCACTGTTAGGACACTGTAAGTACATGTCCTACCTTTAGCATATACTGCACCCTGCTCATGGGGCTACCTACATGTATGAAAAGGGACGGTTTGGGCCTGGAAAGTGGGTACACTTGCCACTTCGAATTGACAGTTTAAAAGCTGCACACACAGACACTGCACTGGCAGGTCAGAGCCCTGTTTACAGGGTTACTCATGTGGGTAGCACAATCAGTGCTGCATGCCCACGAGTAGTATTTGATTTACAGCCCTAGGCACCTCTAGTGCACTTTACTAGGGACTTACTAGTAAATCAAATATGCCAATTATGGAAAAGCCAATTACACACACAATTTCACATAAGGAGAACTTGCACTATAGCACTGGTCAGCAGTGGGAAAGTGCCCACAGCAACAACAACAGAGTCCAGCACACAGCAACAACCTGGGAAGTAGAGGCACAAAATTAGGGGAGATCACACCAAGGATGCCAAATCTAACATGTGTCCCTCCCAGCTGATAGTGGGGAGAACTACCCAACCTCACAGGAGTTCTTTTCACTAAGGAGGAAGAATCTGGACAGACCATCAGCATTGAGATGTTCTGTTCCAGGGTGATGTTCCACCATAATGTGCATCCTCTGTAGGGAAACGGACCACCTCAACAGTTTTGTATTCTTACCCCTCATCTGCATTAACCACCTGAGGGGCCTGTGGTCGTCAGAACCCGGAAGTGAGTCCCAAACAAGTAGGGTCTTAGCTTCTTCAGTGCCCCGACCACAGCAAAAGCTTCACACTCAATTGCACTCCACCTACGTTTTGGGGGAAGTAATCCTCCTACTGATGAAGGCTAAAGGTTGATCTAGGCCCTCTTCATTTAGCAGTGACAACATGGCTCCTACACCATGCCCTAAAGCATTAGTCTGCACGACAAAAGAAATCAGGTGCCTTCAGCACGGGTGCAGTGCACATGGCTACCTTCAGGTCATCAAAAACTGTCTTGCAAGACTCAGTCCAGATCACTTTCTTTGGTTGCTTCTTGGACGTTTTCTCTGTTAAGGGAGCAGCAACGGTGCCAAATCCCCTACAGTAACCTGTGAGACCTAAAAAGGCTCTCACCTCAGTATAGGTCTTGGGAGGCTCCCAAGCCATAATAGTGTCAATCTTGGGTCGTAGGTGTGCCACCTGACCACTCCCCACTGGGTGCCCCAAGTACACTACAGAGTCCTGCCCTATTTGGCACTTGCTAGGCTCAATAGTGAGGCTTGCCTTCTGCAGAGCCTCTTACACTTTGCAGAGGTGTTGCAAGTGTTCCTCCCAAGTAGAGCTGAACACAGAGGCTGCACTGAAATCATCCAATCCAGCCAACACCTGGTTAACCAGCCTCTGAAAGGTGGCAGGGGCATTTTTCATCCCAAAGGGCATCACACTAAGCTGGTAGTGGCCATCTGGGGTAGAAAATGCAGACCTCTCATTGGCTCCCTCAGTCAGAGCAATCTGCCAATATCCAGAGGTCCAGAGGTCAGATCAAACGTATTTAGATATTTGGCAGCCCCTAGCTGATCAATGAGCTCATCAGCTCGGGGTATGGGGGCGTGTCAGTATTAGTGACTGCATTGAGTCCCCGGCAATCCACACAGAACCTTAATTCAGGAGTGTCACCAGGAGCAGCAGCCCAAGGGCTACTGGAAAGCTCATTAACCCCAAGAGCTAACATTTTTGATACCTCATCCTTAATGCTGGCTCTAACCTTGTCAGTCACTCTGTAAACTTTATGTTTCACAGGTGGACTGTCCTGAGTATCTACATCATATGTACACAAATGAGTGACACTTGGGATCAAGGAAAACAATGAGGCAAACTGTCCCAACACCTGGCAACAGAACCTCTGTTGTTCTGGGGTCAGTGAAGGAGAGAGGTTCACACCCTCCACAGACTCATCGTTTTCCTTAGCACACAGGAGGTCAGGAAGAGGCTCACTCTCTTCCTCCACTCCATCATCTGTTGCTAGGAGCATTGTCACCTCTGTCCTCTCAAAGTCAGGCTTGAGGTCATTCACATGTTGGACCCTAGGAGTCCGCAAGTTCACCAGGTAGGTGACATCACTCTTGCGCTCCACCACCTAGAAAGGTCCAGTCCACTTGTCCTGGAGAGCATGAGGCTCCACTGGGGCCATCACCCACACTTTCTGCCTAGTATGAAACTCAACCAGAATGGCATTCTGGTCGTACCAGCACTTCATATCTTCCTGGCTTGCTTCTTGGTTCTCTTGGGTGAGCTTCTTGAAGCGAGCTGTCTGATTCCTTAAAGCTACCATGTAACTGAATACATCCTGGGGGGGCTTACTGGAGGCTTCCTCAAATCGAATTGACAGTTTAAAAACTGCATACACAGACACTGCAGTGGAAGGTCTGAGTCCTGTTTACAGGGCTACTTAGGTGGGTGGCACAATCAGTGCTGCAGGTCCACTAGTAGTATTTGATATACAGGCCTTAGGCACTTCTAGTGCAGTTTACTAGGGACTTACTAGTAAATCAAATACACCAATTATGTAAAAGCCAATTACACATTCAATTTCACTTGAGGAGCACTTGCACTTTAGCACTGGCCAGCAGTGGTAACAAAAACAGCAAAAATAGAGTCCATCACACAGCAACAACCTGGAAAGTAGAGGCAGAAATTTAGAGGAGACTACACCAAGGATGCCAGGTCTAACAATAATCATTTCTGTTTTACAATCTGCAGGCCTTCTTTTCTCCTGCACAAAAGCCAAAAGCACCATGACACTCATGCTTACCTTATCGGATTGCTTCAGCCAGGCAGGCACTTTAGATTGATGGGGCGATCCAAAAAGAAAGCAGATTCACCACCCAATCTGGCAATACAGTATCATTTTTCTTTTAATGATCTATTTTAGAACTGTGTATATTCTTCACTCCAACATTATTTGTACTTACTATTCTTCAAACCTAAGTGACAGAACATTTATATATATAACTTGGGTCTCTCTTGGGCTGACAGTCTGTTTGCAGTGCACTTAAGTTAACTGGGTCATATTCATTCCTTTCTTTTCCTCCTATAACAAGCTGTTAATCATTGCCCAGATGAATAAGTGCAGTGTTTGCCTTTTTGTCACACCTTTCCCTAAATCCCCTTTCCCATCCATTCATCAAATCCCTAACCCTCTTCCTCCTGGCTGTGTGAGTTATTGAGGTGGGACTTAATAATTGACACCATTTATTGATCACACACATGGTGGGACAGATATGGTGAAAGCAACACAAACTCAGTGAGCAGGATCTTCGTTTGAGTTCACCTAAGTGTGAGTGGGACCTCTCTTCTGATGGCTTCACTGTTAGTGCGCTAGCACGCTACTACTACCACCACCATGACACCTTGGGAAACCATGCAGCCCTCGCTTTATCTATTCAGGTAAGAGAACTATGGAGTATTGTACTTTTAGACAATATAATAGGCAATGGCAAATCTTCCCCCCAGTCCTTAGGTGTCAATATAGTTGCACTGCAGTGCAGAGATGATGGCGGTCATTATGATCTTGGCGGGATAGCCCGCCGCCATAGATGCTGACGGTTAACAGAAGACCACCGGTGGTGGCAGCAGGCATCTTGCCAGATAATGCCATCTGGAGCCTCATCGCCATTGATGGCGGTGAGAGCCACCAGGCGCCATGCTGGCCGTCAGTGGCCGGGGTGAATGCTGCTCTACCCTCACCGCCACGTCAGTCCAGACACCGCCACGCCTATAATGATGCAGTCATAGGCGTGGCGGTGTATGGAGACACAGCAATGCTGGTGGAGCAGCATCCTAGGAGCCCATTCCCTCCTGGAGCAGCCCTACGGAACAGGCAAGTGGTGGCCGAGAGGGAAGAGGGGAGGCGGGTGTGGGGGTGTGTTTTGAGTGAGTGAGTGCGTGCATGGTGGTGTGTGTGTGTTTTTGTGAAGGGGGATGTGTGTCTGCGTGTATGAATGCGTGTGTGTATGTCGGTATATGGGTGTATGTGTATGTGGGGGTTGAGGGGACCTGAATGGAGGTAGGGTAGGTGGGGAATGGTGAGGGGGTGATTGTGGAGGGCCAACAGGGAGATTGGAGGGAGGAGGGATGGGGGGTCGATTTTCAGGGTTCGGGATGGGGCGGGTCTAGGAGCTTGGGGGTTGGGTGGGGGTTGTGGCAACGGGGGGCTGGCATGTCACATACAGGTGACAGGAATGAGAATTCCTTTGACCTGTATGCTTTCTGCCAGGGATTACCTGGTGGAAATAGGAACATTATCCCACCGGTGGTCTGGCCTCCACCGCCGGGTCAAAAATGGCTGCCGAAGGTCGATTCTGGCCTGGCGGTGGGTAGTAGTGTTCACTTCTGTTTTCATTATATGGCGGTCTGAACCTCCATGCCATCGTCGTTAATTACCGCCACCGCCGGCGGTGTGGTCATTACCGCCAACTTCGAAATGACTACCTATGAGAGTAGTAGGACAAGGGTACCTAACTGCATAACTAATTGTTATACACTGTCGGCAGATTTAAAAAACACGCTGCCCTAAAAGGCAGCAGTGCGAAAATAAAACACCTCAAAAATGATTTGAGGCATAATTAACATTAAATAAATATTTATTAACCCCAACAAGAATATAAAACCCACCCCTTCCACCCACAACTGGCCCACCCTTCTAACCAAACATATCTCCCTGTCCCGAACCAATGTCCAAAAAAACTCAACTGTCCATGATAAAAGAAAAGTCCAACTGTCCTGGTCCTAAGAACCCACATTCCCACTCTCTCTACCCACAGCAAGTCCCACTCAGCAGAAAAAGGATAAAAAAGGAGCAGAAGAGGGCACTAACAGCTGGCCAGGAGTTGTTTCAGGAGCCGCTTCATATGTGCCTGCCTGGCTTCTGTCTGCGCCAGCCTTTCTAGGATGAAGCATTGAAATGTACAGTTTGATGTGGGGCAGCAGCGATGGAAAGGTGCCAGGCAGCTGCAAGAGGAGTGTGGTGCTGGTGTTGAAAGTCTGGAGACACGGGTGCTGGAGCCATGGGCATTGGCATCCGTCACCTGCTCCTCTTCTTCTTCCTCCTCTTGGACCACCAGCCACTGGTATTCAGTTCCGATGGCCTCCAACTTCTGCTGCCACAGCTAGGCTGCTATTTCCTGCCTGGAAGTTGGACCAGCAAGAGTAGCTATATCAACAAAGAGAAAAGGCAAATTGTAAACAATGCTCTGTGCAAAAAAATGTTTAAAATTATGTAATGGCACAGTAGCAGTACATTTGCTAGTCACCTTAGGCCATTCCATTTTTATGTGATTAGAATTCACACTATGCACTATGGAGTACAAGTATTCTCTCTCCTGTTGTGCTAAATTAATGGAGGCATGCTAGCTCAGCTGGTGCCCTAGTTGTACTTGTTAGTCATACTTTGCTCCTGTCTGCAGAAAGGGCAGCTGTAATAGACAATTATCTTATTCCATTGGTCCTGTTCTTCTTCAAAATGCCTTTCAATTTTAACCTGACTACAAGGCAAATGAATACTACGAATGATACATGTCAAGTACTATAAAATCAATCATGCAGACATCCTGTCTGCTGTAAGTAGATGGTGTGCACTGCAGTACAGGAAAAGGATTGAAATAGATTGTATTTGGCACATTCGTCACAGACTATCCCATCCGCAAAAGTCAAAGCACTTACTTAGTACCACTTTACTCCCTAGCCTCAACTTCCAACACCTCCTTACTTTTTTCCAACAAAATACATTTTCTTATCAGTAAGGAAAGGAATCTTAACTTTCTCTACTGCAGGGTAAGTTAGAGGGTATTAGGTAGGTAGACACTTTTCTGATTATAATCATCACAATGTGCCTAAGGTTTGCTAGTAGTGGGTCACTGGTTGGTAAATGTTGCAAGGGGAAAATTTGAACAGATGTAAATTCGTTGCTAGAAAGATTTGGAGGAAGCAAGAATGGATTTTTTTTTAATTTTCAGAAGGCTGGGACAAAACTTAAGAAAGATTACAGGTGTAGGAAGTGACTGAGTGGGCATTGGGACTGAAGGAAAACACACGTTGCCTTTGCATTGCCAGGCATTGAAAACCTTGTAAATAAATGGCACATTAACTTCACTTAAACAGATGCACATTGCACAGCCAACACTGCAGTGCCGGATTGAACCATGCAGCTGCTAGGTCATCATGGGTGGCCCTGGTAGAATACCATAGGTAGGGAGGGAGGTGATGATTAACGATGGGTGGGATGCATATTATCTGTCTCATTTGAAAAATATTATGAGTCAAGGGAGTAGTCAAAAATACCACTCCAACCCTTTGAATCAAAGCTCTGATATAATTATTCTGAGCAAGTAAAGTAGGTGAGAAGAACAACCTTATCAAGAAGACCTTCATTGTTTCTTCATTCAAGCATTTATCCATTCATCATTGCATTGTTCTTCTAGTATTCTTATTCTTCACCCTTGAATTTGATACACAGCGTTTAAGCATTACATTCAGGCAGGCATCCTTTTACCCATGCCATTTCACCAACCCAGGCAGGTATCCTTTCACCCTTACACCCTTTCATGCATCATATCATCCACTTAAATGTACCCTTTCGCCCACACACTCTTTCACTCATTATATTTCACCCTTCCTTTCTCCTTCTATTCTTCTTTACCTTTTCCATCAACCCATCATAGTTAAAGTCCATTATGAAACTTTGCCTGCTGAGTTGCAGTTATAACAGGTCATTAAAACTCAACTCTGCAATATCTGCTAAAGTAGGGTGTTCACGAGTGAGCCAACACTAGTTTACTCATGCAGTGAGTATATTACTAATTGTCAATAAGCAAGCAATATTACTTACCACTGCCCACCACTGTCACCCTTGAGACCCCCCCTTTTAACACTGCCGCGTCTGCTGCTGTGCTGGTGCTGGTGCTGTCGCTGCTGGCAACATCACTGGTGGTTGGTGCAGCTAGAAAAACAACATTACACATTTTCGATGCCAGGTAGGTCTACCCCTATTTTTTTTAATACCAAAATACATCCATGATGCATCACTACAATTCAGTTGCAGTATCTTCTATCAAAATATGAGGTGGGCATTTGGTTGGCTGTCCATTTTTGAATAGCCAGGTAGTCAAGCCAAATAAAAACATTTTGTAATGGAGGGGATGAATCTGATTTTTTGAAGAGAAATAAAAGGGTGCAAGAATTGGTCAATGAAAGACATATGGTTTTGATTGGCAAACACAATGTAGCCATCTCCCTCATACTTCCAACCATGGTGCACAGTCATCAACTGCTGGTATACCATAATAATAATACATACACAACATTGGAGGGTTCAGTTGCATGACCATGTCCAAACACTCTTTTTTTACTGCTTGAGCAGGAGAAGGAAAAAGCAAGCCTTCCCAGCAAACATGCGTAGAATACCTTACTTGGGATTTGGTGGTTCAGGGGGGCCTTGCGCTGCCGCTCCCCTCCTCTTCCATGGTGCTGAGTGTGAGAGGAGACCTCTTTTTGCATGGTTATCCCCCCACTTTTTGCCTGATGTTGATATGTTCTAGAAGTTGGGAGTGGCCAGGGCCCCTGCTAAACAGGTTCCTTGGGCCAGATCGCTTTCCCTAAAACTGTTGTGAAGCTTGGCACAATTGGTTTTGCTCTTAAATACCACTGTAAGTCCCTAGTAAATGGGTACTCCAGTACCCAAGGCAAGAGATATTAAGAGTAGGCCCCTGGGGCAGCAGCACTGATTGTGCCACCCCAAAGGGCTCTGCACCCAGATGCACCCAGCATTGCCATTGCAGGGTGAGTGTACTGGGGCAACCCTAAAAGGATAAACTCGACATGGCACACTCTCTGTGTGCCGTGTCCACCATACACTGCATATGTTATGGGTAAGTCACAACTCTAACTGGCCTTGCAGCCCTAAGGCAGGGTGCCCCATACTATATGTGAGGGCATAGATGCATGAGCAAAATGCCCCCACTGTGTCCTTGCTAAACCTAGGACATAGTGAGTGAACAGGGCAGCCATTTTAATATAAGTACTGGGCACTGGTCAAACACGAGTTCCCCAGCTTCATAATGGCCACTCTGCACCCCAGGTTGTTTGGTATCAAACAACTCAGAATATTAAATCCAAAAGATAGCAGTATTGGATTTAACCTTAAATGTACCCAGGGGCCACCTTGGAGGTGCCCCCTGCAAAAGCTAACCCCAATTAGCAGAGCAGCTGCCACTCCAGACAGCCAATATATACACCTGGGGGAGAGTCCTGGCTCTCTGGTTTGTAGGACAATGCCCTTCCTGGGTTAACTAACTCCCCTCCCTCAGGAATGTGCAACACCCTGGCGGTGAGCTTCAAAGGGCTACAGTCCCTGACACTCGAGCCTCCAGGCCTGCTGCTAGCATCAGAGGGCTTCCCCCTTCACCAGCCCCCACTTTTAGCAGGAGCAAAGGCGGGAAACCAGACAAAGGTAGGAGGAGTGGACTCACTGAGCATACACCACCCATAAGGGCTTGCATGTGAAGTGGACCCTCTGATTCAGTTTTCTCCATCTTGGAATGGAGAAAAACAGCCAATGAGGTTTGGGGAAGTGACCCTTCCCACAGGAAGTGGTCACTGTACTGGGTGTGACCACCCAAGGGTAAGTGTCCCATTGGAACCTACCAGGTTCCCCCTAAAACGCCCACTAAATTCAATATTTAGTGGGCTCCCCTAGACCAAGACTTTAGATTCTAAAAGGACTCCAAGAAGGCAAGAAAACCAGCAGCAGAGAAACCACCAGGATGAGAATTGAGGACCTACTGCACTAGAAGAGGCGCCAAGACCACTGCTTGCTGCATCAGAGCCCTGACAACCGCGACTGCGGATGAGCTGAACACTGGACCGACCCCAAGAAACCCAGGGAACCTCCAGGCTTCAGGGATCACCCCAGATCTCCCTTATGAGTGGACGCGCCACTCAAGAAAAGTAAGTAAACTGCAAAGAACCAAGAAACCAGTGAAGGACACCTCATTGAATCGCCGATATTTCCATGACCGAAGTCACAGCCAGACCCAACGACACACAGACGACAGTCCGGAAGTGCTCCCAGCTGTACTAAGTTTAGTGATGCTGCAACCCCTAGTGGCCGAGATAAATCAATACCCTTGGTCCTCGTCAGCTGACATCAGACCAGGAGAAAACCAGATTCCCCAGAGCTGACAAAGAATCAGGAGGAAGCCCCAGTTGAGGGACTTTAGGAACACCCCAGACCTCCAACCAGAGTGCCCCCGTTGCCCTGCAGCGACCTCCAAAGAGACTCACCTCCAGCTCCAGTGTACTCCGTTGTGCACAGCATCCAAGACCTCCAAAACACCCTGCACCTGGCCTCCCTGGGCCTTGCATCGCAGGTTCTGCTGTGTGCCCTGGGTCCCCAACCCCGTGTGACCTCGACAGCCAAAGGGAACCCCCAGGCACCACTTTGAATTTGCAAAAGAGCTCCTTTTCCAAGTGGCACCATCCAGGTGGCCCTGTGCCAAGAGCTTTCCTACCCTGCTCCTGCCAGAACCGGGAGCTGCCAAAGCTCTCCAGCTGGCACAAGGTTCCCACCGACCACTGCGACCACCCTGCAAAAGAAGAGACTGGTAACTCAACCGTACAATTTTTAATGCATTTTTACATGTGACTGTCAATTCATTCCAATGGTGTGTAATTACACACAGAAGAACTAACTTTGCTAAAACTTCAAAAAGTCATAACAAGAAAAGTACTTAACCTATTCTAAAGATTTTGGTCTTAAAAATTATATAAAAGTCTGGAGTATTTTATAACATCTGGTCGCAAGTTATTCATTGTGTGTGTGTGGTGCATGATTGGATTTATGAGTACAGCAAATACTAAGCACATCTCCTGGATTAGCCTAACTGCTCAACCAGCTACCTTAAAAATTAGAGCATTAGTTGGTTAGATTTTTATCCCTGAAAACTAACATGTGGTTGTTCGGACCACCTGCATAGTGTACTTGGTTTTTGTACGCTACATAAAGGTCCAGCCTCCAACACTGGGCACTGGGTGGTGGGGGGGGATAGAAGAAAGTTAAGAAAAAAATAAGAAAGTTAAGTGAAAAAGTACAAAAGTACAAAAGTCACAAAAGACACAAAAAATAGAAAATATAATAAACACAAGCACCAAGAGGAAAGATAAGATAATGAATAAAATTGAGGGTAAAATATGTTTTATAGCCATAGGATGAAAGAGAATAATGAGGGATTAAAGTAGGCACCAGCACGATAACCAAAGCAAGAAGAAAGATGGCTGCACCCATGCAAATGGCATGAGCATTCCAGCACGAGAACATACTTTGCGTTGCCATTGATGCAAAACGTCATGCAAACGGCCACTGCAAGAAACTCTGCCTGCTTGCGGAACTCTGCATAGCGAACCAGAGTTATTTTACCATTTAGCAGAGTTCAGTGTAGCATGATTATGCAAACTCCTCCTGGGTCTAGTATCCAGTCCCAGTCTGATCTTAAAAAGAAAAGGTTATTTGACTGTAATATAGGGAGGTTTGTACCCCAATGCACACAGTGCTCTGAGTATGGTCACTCTAAGGGCGACTACGAATGTCCCAAGAGGGCAAAGTCCTGCACTGGTGGGCAGACACCTGGGTTTGCCAGTGTAGCGCTTGGGGAGGAGATAGTCCCAGCTAGTTTTTGGGACCAGACAGAGGTAACCCTAGTGTCCCAGGAGAATAATAATATGGTGCCAAATGCCCACATGCCTGTCAATACTTCCAAGTATAGGCAGTGGTTCTGCACGAGGGTCTGCAAGAAATGGGAGTCAGCATGACAACTTTCAAGTGTCAGTTCGTGTTAGCAAAGCAGGTGCTGCTGAACACATTCCACTAAGTCATAGTCAATGACAATTGGAGCAATCTACCAATGGCTCTGGTTCCCTTTGAGTGGGGGGGGCACTCTGTTACTCTGAAAGTTGTTGTGAGCCCAGCCATGCCTGTAGATTGCCTTTTAGGCAATGACCTTGAGCACACTACCTGGAGGGAGATAGAGCTCAGATCTCACTTGGAGATGATGGGATTGCCTGAGTAGGTCTGTATGACCACACAGTCCATAGCTGCCCGGGAAGGGAGCCAAGGACATCTGGAGCATGGAACAATGGCCCAGACAGCTGCCAAGGAGGGAGGCAAGGGGTGTGGGAAACTGGTCCCTGAAGTTCTTACGGTGTTGAGTGATGGAGCCCCTGAGGAGGAGGCTCCTGAGCCACCCGGGGAGGACATTGTTGCCCTAGGTGACCTATCTGAGCCTGGTGGCTGGCAAGTTGAAAATGGGTCCACCAGGGAGGATTTCTGCAAAATGCAGAGAGAGTGCCCCAATCTTAAAGGCTTGAGGTGATATGTGTTGGCCCATGCAGCAGGTGATGCCTCTGGGGATCACCTAATCTATTGGAGAATTATCTCCTCTACAGCGAGTCTAAGGCTCCGGGTGTCGGGGCAGCATATATGCTGGTGGTCCCCCAGTGTTACCACACCTATCCAATCGTTTGGCTCAGGATATACCTTTGGCAGGACATTTAGGGAAAGACAAGACCTTAGCCAGACTTGCCGCCCACTTCTATTTACCTGGAATGAAGACAGCTTCAGATACATTCTGCAGGTCCTGTCACACCTGCCATGCCAGAGGGAAGTCAGGAAAAAAGATGAAAGCTCCCCTGATCCCACTTCCCATCGTTGGTAGTTGGCATCCCCTTTGAAAGGGTGGGCTTCAACATTATTGGTTCAATGGACCCAAAGACAGCCCTAGGCAACAGGTTCATCCTGGTCTTGGTGGAGCATGCCACACGCTACTAGAGGCAATCCCTCTTAGGACGGTGACTGCACTTGTGGGGACCAGAACTCTTATGGGGATCTTTACCCATGTTGAGTTCCCCAAATAAATAGTGTCTGACCAAGGAACTAATTTCATGTCTGCATACATCAAGTCCATGTGAGATGCATGTGGTATAACCTATATGTTCACCACAACCTATCACCCGAAACCAATGATCTACTTGAAAGGTTAAAACAAGACCTTGAAAGGCATTACCTTCTTGCATACCTTCTCTTTGCCTACTGGTAGGTGCCACAGAAAGTAGTAGGGTTTAGTCCCTCCAAAGTCCTCTATGGCCACCATGTCAGGGGTTCTTTATGTACTGTCAAGGCAGGGTGAGAGAAAGCTCCCAGGAACCCCCCGCCCCCAGGATATGGTCAGCTACATGTTGGTCCCCCGGAACCAGATGTGTCACTTCTGGAAAAAGGCCAAGAGCAAAAGTCAAGGCAAGCCAGGGGGTAATGAAACTCTAATATGATCAGAAGACCACCCTGTTAGAGTTTCAGCCTGGCCAGAAAGTAAAAGGTCATGGCTCCAGTAGAGCCCAGGGCTCTTCAGGACCACTTGACTGGCCCCTATGAGATCAAGGAGCGTAAGGGGGAGGCCTCATACTTAGTGGATCTCCACACCCCTAGGAAACCGGTAAGGGTGTTCCACATCAACAGACTCAAGCCTCACTTTAAGAGGTTCAAAGTGTGCCTGCTCCTTGTGACAGATGAGGGTCTGAAGGAGGAGAGTGAACCTCAGACAGGATATCAGACAGGGTGAGAATAAGCATCCAGGAGGAGGTCTCCAAGATGCTAGCTTTAGGAGTGACTGAGCCCTCTAGCATTCCTTGGTCCAGCAGTGTGGTGTTGGTACCAAAGGGCACACCACCGGACGCCAAACCAGAACTGACGCACACCCCATCCCCAGAGCTGATGATCTCATTGACAGGCTTGGCGCTGCCAAATTCCTCAGTACTTTTTATTTGAAATCAGGTTACTGGCTGATCACTGGGGGAAAAAAGTGAGGTCAGCATTATCAACCCCTGAGGGCCATTAACAATTCTGGGTGATTCCCTTTGGCTTTCGCTTATAGAATGCCCCTGCTACCTTCCAACAGTTGGTTAACAGGGTCCTGGCTGGCTAGGAGGCCTCCTACTTAGATGACATTGCAGTCTATAGTGCCAGCTGGGAGGAACATCTACATCACCTCCAAGAGGTGCTTCAGGCCCTGCAGCAGGCAGGCCTGACAATCAAGGCCAGCGCGTGCCAGATTGGGCAGGGCTCCATGGTGTATGTGGGGCACCTGGTAGGTGGTAGCAAGATGCAACCCCTCCAGGCCAAGATTGAAACCATCATAGCCTGGCAACCACCTGAAACCCAAACCGAAGTGAAAGCCTTCCTTGGCCTCACTGGCTAGGACAGAAGATTTGTTAAGGGATATGACACCATTGTTGCCCCCATAACTGAGTTGACTTCTAAGAAACAGCCCAGATTGGTGATCTGGACAGAGTCCTGTCAGAAAGCCATTGATTCTCTCAAGGAAGTCATGTGCACAGCATCTGTGCTCAGGGCTCCTGAATTCTCCAGGGAATTCATCATGCCGACTGATGCTTCTATATATATATATATATACATATAGCTCCTCATGAGAATTGGATGCTTTCTAATAGATAATCGTACAAATATGGGTCCAATCTTTAACCTCTCAAAATATAAATTGACATCATACGAGCTATCGGTACTTAGTAAAGGTTTATCATTTGTACCTACTGCTCGAACACATTTTTTTTAGGTTAAATTAGAAATGCAATGATTTTTTAGAAGAATACGTCTAAGCAATTTTTACAAGGGATGTTCAGTTGAAGGTCGGATAGATGTGACGGGTTTAAGACCACTGTCTTCCTTTACACCTCCTTCCAACTCAATGCCAGTGGAAATATTGACTTTCGAAAAAATGGTTCTGAAAGATATTGACACTTTGTGTAAAAAACAGAAGTATGTCAAATATAACCTTACTCACAATGAAAATTTAGCTTTGAAAAGTTTAAAAGAGAGAAATGACATAGTGATAAAGGTAGCTGATAAGGGAGAGGGATAGTCTTGCAAGATATGACAGACTATCAACAGGAAATTCTCAATCAATTGAGTGATAAAAACTGTTATAAAGAAATTGGTTTGGTCCTCTCTAAGGAATTGAAAGAGCGAATTGCAGAGATAACAATAATGGGACTAGATTAAGGCTTCTTGAGTAAAAATGAATACCAGTTTCTTTATAAGAAGGATCCTCGTACTCCTGTGTTATATACTCTGCCAAAAATACATAAAAGGTTGGAAAACCCCCCAGGTAGACCCATTGTGTCAGGATGTGGTTCCTTATTGGAACCCTCATGTCAATATCTTGATTTTTTCTTGAAACCATTTGTACCCTTGACACGTGCATATGTAAGGGATAGCATGCATTTGATTACCATGTATGAAAACTTGGATTTCTCTACCACCACAGATCTGCTAGTTACAATGGATATACATTCATTATATACTAATGTTCCTCAACAGGAGCCCCTTAGGGTAATAACAGAGGTGCTGGACTCTCGTATTCAACCAGTACAAGTACCCACTTGGTTTCTAGTATCCATGATGGATATAGCGATGGGTAACAATTATTTCCTATTCAATAACAATTTTTATTAACAAGTGAAAGGCGTAGCTATGGGAGCAACATTTGCACCGAATTTGGCTAATTTGTATATGGCCGATTATGAGATCCAAAACATTTTGAACCAGACAAATCCCTTCCTAGGACACATACGGAAGTGGTTTGGATACATCGATGATGTGTTGTTAATCGGCCGAGGGTCAATTATTGAACTTCAAGAATTCCATACTTGGTTGAATAAAAAGTCAAATGATATACAATTTACAATGGACTTTAATAGAGAAAACATCCTTTTTCTAGATTTGAGAATAGGAGTAGATGAGAACAAGTTATTTGTCTCGCTATATCGGAAACCGACAGAAAGGAACACGTTACTACATTATACTAGCAATCATCCGAGAAGTTTGAGCGATAATCTCCCATTTGGGCAGTTTCTCCAGATCCGGACAAATTGCTAAAAAAAATCTGCTTATTTTAGAGAATCAGACACCCTTATAGAAATACTTATAGAGAGGGCCTATCCCAAAAGACTGTAAGGACAGCAAGAAAGCGAGCTTGGTACAACCATAGAGAATGTCTCCTAGAACCCAAACCATTGAAAGAGAACTACAACAGACCAGCCTGTGTAACTACATTCAATCCGGCCAGCAATGATATCAAAAAGAATATTCTACATCATTGGGAATTGATTAAAGAACACCTTCATGTACAGGAATCCCCCTTGTTTTCTTTCAAGAAAGGGAAGAACCTAAAAGCTACTTTGACAAGAGCTCTTTTACCACAAATACCGAAAAGGACATATAATACACTATGGGGTTTGCCAGCGGTTGTGGGACATTACAAATGTGGACACTGTGCGGCATGCAAACTAAATTTTAATACAATGGAATTTTGCCACAAGGATAATACATTCACCTTAACTGCTTTTATACATTGTAATACACAGGATGTTATTTATGTGATCTGGTGTCCATGGAAGCTTATGTATATTGGCAAAATGACACAGAAGGTAAAATGCAGAATTTTACAACACAAAAGCAGAATCAAATGCAAAACAGTAGGAGCGCCCTTAGTGGAACATTATGAAAGACTCCAGCATAACAGTGATGATTTGAAATGGCAAATTATAGAACAAATCACTTTGGGTCCAAGAGAAGGAGATAAGGATTACCTCCTCACCAAACGTGAATTGTTTTGGATGGAAAAAATGTGGAACTATAAGTGATGGACTGAACACTTTAGAGGATTGGAGATAGGCCTCTTTTTTTTATAATTGTTAAGTTGTTTCCATCACTTATTAATGTTTCAAGGCTTTAGTGGGGACCTTAGGATGTTAGAGGATATGTTTAATCATCATGACCTGTGTATATACATATGATTCATGCGGATATATATGCAAAAAATCTGTTGCCCAATAGCCTTGCACATCCAGGATTTTGAAGTACATTTCCGTTGATCATTTTGTGTTTGGCCACAGTGTTAGAATTATGTTTTACTAGATCGTTTTTAACTCTTTTTGGTAGTGACCCATGGTGTACATCGTATACTATGACAGTCTTTGGGTGGTTTGATTTGTCTTGGTTTGTCTTGATATACATGATGGGGTTTAGTTGTTATTTATTTGTAACAAATTGAGGGTTAATGGGCTCCCTTCTAGCCCGTAGCTGTTGGGTACAACTCCAATTTGGAGTGTCCCATGAAAATTCTTGAACCCTGCCCTTTGGTTCTAGGTCTCCCCAGTGTATAGATCGCATTTTGGTGTGCCGTTGGTTTCGGGCGATCATTTGACAATTACTGTGCGAGACACGGGACGTTGATATCATCGAGGAGAGCCCTTGCTGATTCCTACGGCGGTGGATTTGTTTACTGAGTTGAGACTGTTTTAACGTTCTGCGTATATGTTATGTAAGAAGGCCATTAAATGACCGGAAAATAGCTCCTGTTGTTTGAGCACGTATGCGTTTTACGAAAACACACCCCTGCGGACCAGAAAGGGAACTGGTTGTTGCTCATAAGCGTTTTTTTGATACGATGAAACTTTGCACCCTCCGCCCATAGGCCCACCAAGAAGGAAGCCTCCTACCTGATCAGGCACACATGTGCCGGCTTTATTTAAACGCTCCCGATAGAAACAGACGGGAGGTTGCAATACAACTTCCTCAGATGCGCAGGATGATATGCTGAAAGTAAGTTGATGATAAGACTAATATGAAGGATTGAAGCTTGAGTATTGATATTTTTGGCATTCTAAATTCTATATATTTCTATTATATTTTTAGAAGCTCTGAATTAATAATCAGCCGCCAGTATTGCCAGTACCCCATTAAGTGAGGATTTCAAGGATTTAAGGGAGAGATCACAATCCTGGTGAAGAGCCTAATAAGAGGCTTCGTTTAATGAGATTACTGTGCAGAATCGTGTACATTTTAAGTACTACACAGTGAATAAATCTTTGCAATATTACATTAAGGAACAATGATTTCTTATAGAATTGTGTTATATATGTATATATGTACCTATTACGAAGACAAATGTATCAAGATATGATAACACTACATCTGAACTACTAGGTAAGAGCTAACTCCTATTCAAACAGTTGATGTATGTGTTTTATGAATAGAGTCCTTTTAATAAAATAGATGTTTAATTATTTTCTAGGTGCTACCATATAGAATGATTCCCAGTCCTGGTGATGAACCGTTGTTGATTCATATCTATATACAGGGTCGAAACATTGACATAAATTGAATGTGGATTCATATTATATGCTTCTGAGTGGTTTCAGGACTCCTGGATTGACGGAGCCTCTGGAAGTTCACACTGATTTTAACCACACATTTTGTATATATTGTACATAACACAGTCACTTTTGTTAACAATATTCACTTTCACTGTGTTTTTAAGTATAGGAGAACCTAGAATTATACATCATATAGATATTTTTCTTAAATAAGAAGAGATTCATGTTGAGTCTTTTAGATTATATTAATTGAGGTGATAAAATAAATAAAATTTAAATAAACCCAAGTAGATTGAATGAACTGAATACAATAATAAATATTCTACTGTGTAAGTCTAGGTTTACTTCCCCCTTGGAGTGACCACATATTATTACTATTGTTTATAAACCCAGGTCAAAGGGTTAGTGGGTTTTGCCTCATTCTTTGAAATGACTGATGCTTTAGATCATGAATTAGGGGCATTCTGAGCACAGCTGAATGAGGAGGGCCTAGACCAACCAGTAGCCTTCATTAGGAGGCTACTTCCATGAGAACAGAGGTGTAGGGCCATTGAAAGATATTTGCTGTGGTCTGGACTGACTTCTGGGCTCAGAAAAACTGCAGGACCCTAAGATGGCTTGTGTTAATGAGGAGTGAAAATCCTAAACTCCCTACAGGGAATGGACTTTGTGGTGGCGCATCGCTTGGGGACTGACCACACCAATGCTGATGATCTCTCCAGGTTCCTCTGCCTTAGTGAAGAAAGTTCCTAACCTTTTGGGTAGCTCTCCCCACTTTCAGCTGGGGGGAAACATGTTAGACCTGACAGCTTTAGGGTGGTCTTCGCAAACATCTTGCCTGCCTCCATTTTTCTGATATTGCTTTTGCTGGTTTAGGACTCTGCGCTCTTTACCACTGCTAACCAGTGCTAAAGTACGTGAACTCTCTTTCCTAAACATGGTACCATTGGCTCCTACCCAATTGGCATATTTAATTCAGCTATAAGTCCCTAGTAAAGTGTACTACATGTGCCCAGAGCCTGTGCATTAAATGCTACTATTGGGCTTGCTGCACTGATTGTGCCACCCATAGAAGTAGCCTCTTAACCATGTCTCAGGCCTGCCATTGCAAGGTCTTTGTGTGCAGTTTCACTGCCACTTCGACTTAGAATTTAAAACAACTTGCCAAGCCTTAAATTCCCATTTTATTACAAATAAGTCACCCATAAGGTAGACCCCAGGTAGCCCATAGAGCAGGATGTTATGTATGTAAACGGACGGACATGTACTTATAAGTTTTAAATGTCCTGGTAGTGAAAAACTACCAAAGTCGTTTTTCACTATTGTAAGGCATGCTCCTTTCATAGGGCGTCATTGGAAATCCCCCTATATACTTTCAACTGGTAATTTCTGGTCTAAAAGGAGTGGCATTTTCATGTTTCGTATTGTTGAAATGGTAGTGAGAAATACTGCTTACTGGTAAAGTTAGATTTAAAATTACTATCGTAGAAATGTCACTTTTAGAAAGTAAGCATTTCTCTGCACTTACTGCTCTATGTCCCTTACAGCCTGTCTCCAATCCACGTCTGGTCCATGCTGCCTGACAGCTTCCCTTGTGCATTCCATCCGGACAGCCATAAACACAGGACACCCAGCTGCACCCGCATTGATCTGCATACTGATGGGTCTTCCTGGGGAGGAAGGGTAGAGGGGCTCTCACACTTCAAAGGTTAGTGTCCTGATCTCACAAAATGGATGGATAACCCCCCACAGATCTCCTGGCAGACAAGACTGGGTTGAAAGGGGCACTGGTGCACTATAAAACCACTCTTTGAAGTCTCCTCCACTTCAATGGCCCATTTAGGTATACATACTGGATCCGTGGCCCCCTCAGATAAGAACTTGTGGACCTGCAACTGGACTCTGTCAGTAGGACTGAGGTGCTGTCCAAAGGACTCAACTGGACAGCTTTTCTGGAAGGACTGCTCTTCTGCTTGTTGCCCTCCTGCCTGCTGCTCCCTTATTCTGCTGGAAGGACGTTGCTTTCCCCAACAAGTGATCTTCAAGTGCTTCAACTGAGCTTGCCTCCTGTTAAGAAGTCTCAGGGTTACCAAAGATTTCATCTTCCAGCACCTGGCCTCTCTTGCTGAGAGTCCTGACTTGCCAAGGGTTGCCAAACCCAATTCCTTGGCTCTTGGGAGTGAGTTCTGGTGAAACAAAGAAGAAACCAGGGTACCAATGCCCATCAAGACTTCAGGACGCTGTGTTGCCGCATGCACCTGAGTGGTGTTCCTCGGAGATTGCAACTCCTTTGGCAGGCCTGACACTGCTGCAGCATCTCTGAGGTCCTGCCACAGTGTGAGTTCAGATAGTCATGTCACCGATATCCATGGCTCCCGACTCTGCCCCAGCACGTGTCACCCAGTGGTGTGATCGCGACTCAGTGAAGGCAGCGCCACACGTCTTCACATGCTGGACCAATGGACCTCATTGTGTCGTAAGGAACGGATGCTTCAAAAACGATACGCCATCAACTCCTCTTCAGCCGTAAGGAACCAAGGCCTCACCTCCCCTGCCTAACAGCAAGGAACTGACACTTCACCTCCCTGGGAGCAATAAGGAACAGACACTAGACCGACTCCAGCGACACCTTGCCTCCCCATTTCTGGGCACTGTCTGTGTTTCCCTCATTGTTTCCAAGGTACTTTACTCGGGTCCGTGCAACTCCACAACCAGCCCGCACTCAGCTGCGAGTGGCATCGGACTGTTGGAAGCCACTCAGTCACAATGTCTTCATAACCCCAGTTGGAGCTACTGTATTTCTAAGTGCTTTACTACATTTAGGTCCTCATTATGACATTGGCTGCAAATCTCACTTACAGCCACGCTGACTGCCGCCAACTTACCGCCGCCACGGCGGATATCTGTTCACCATATTGTAGGAAAGTACCATCTTGCCTGGCATGTTACCCCCATTTTTTCACTGTATATATGTTGTTTTAGTTGTATGTGTCACTGGGACCCTGGTAACCCAGGGCCCCAGTGCTCATAAGTGTGCCTGAATGTGTTACCTGTGTAGTGACTAACTGTCTCACTGAGGCTCTGCTAATCAGAACCTCAGTGGTTATGCTCTCTCATTTCTTTCCAAATTGTCACTAACAGGCTAGTGACCATTTTTACCAATTTACATTGGCTTACTGGAACACCCTTATAATTCCCTAGTATATGGTACTGAGGTACCCAGGGTATTGGGGTTCCAGGAGATCCCTATGGGCTGCAGCATTTCTTTTGCCACCCATAGGGAGCTCTGACAATTCTTACACAGGCCTGCCACTGCAGCCTGAGTGAAATAACGTCCACGTTATTTCACAGCCATTTTACACTGCACTTAAGTAACTTATAAGTCACCTATATGTCTAACCTTTACCTGGTAAAGGTTAGGTGCAAAGTTACTTAGTGTGAGGGCACCCTGGCACTAGCCAAGGTGCCCCCACATTGTTCAGAGCCAATTCCCTGAACTTTGTGAGTGCGGGGACACCATTACACGCGTGCACTACATATAGGTCACTACCTATATGTAGCTTCACCATGGTAACTCCGAATATGGCCATGTAACATGTCTATGATCATGGAATTGCCCCCTCTATACCATCCTGGCATAGTTGGCACAATCCCATGATCCCAGTGGTCTGTAGCACAGACCCTGGTACTGCCAAACTGCCCTTCCTGGGGTTTCACTGCAGCTGCTGCTGCTGCCAACCCCTCAGACAGGCAGCTGCCCTCCTGGGGTCCAGCCAGGCCTGGCCCAGGATGGCAGAACAAAGAACTTCCTCTGAGAGAGGGTGTGACACCCTCTCCCTTTGGAAAATGGTGTGAAGGCAGGGGAGGAGTAGCCTCCCCCAGCCTCTGGAAATGCTTTGTTGGGCACAGAGGTGCCAAATTCTGCATAAGCCAGTCTACACCGGTTCAGGGACCCCTTAGCCCCTGCTCTGGCGCGAAACTGGACAAAGGAAAGGGGAGTGACCACTCCTCTGACCTGCACCTCCCCTGGGAGGTGTCCAGAGCTCCTCCAGTGTGCTCCAGACCTCTGCCAGCTTGGAAACAGAGGTGCTGCTGGCACACTGGACTGCTCTGAGTGGCCAGTGCCACCAGGTGACGTCAGAGACTCCTGCTGATAGGCTCCTTCAGGTGTTAGTAGCCTATCCTCTCTCCTAGGTAGCCAAACCCTCTTTTCTGGCTATTTAGGGTCTCTGTCTCTGGGGAAACTTTAGATAACGAATGCATGAGCTCAGCCGAGTTCCTCTGCATCTCTCTCTTCACCTTCTGATAAGGAATCGACTGCTGACCGCGCTGGAAGCCTGCAAACCTGCAACATAGTAGCAAAGACGACTACTGCAACTCTGTAACGCTGATCCTGCCGCCTTCTCGACTGTTTTCCTGCTTGTGCATGCTGTGGGGGTAGTCTGCCTCCTCTCTGCACCAGAAGCTCCGAAGAAATCTCCAGTGGGTCGACGGAATCTTCCCCCTGCAACCGCAGGCACCAAAAAGCTGCATTGCTGGGAACCGCGACTTTGCAGCTACTCCGGCCCCTGTGCACTTCCGGCGGAAATCCTTTGTGCACCGCCAAGCCTGGGTCCACAGCACTCTAACCTGCATTGCACGACTTTCTAAGTTGGTCTCCGGCAACGTGGGACTCCTTTGTGCAACTTCGGCGAGCACCGTTTCACGCATCCTCTTAGTGCCTGTTTCTGGCACTTATCCGGGTGCTACCTGCTTCAGTGAGGGCTCTTTGTCTTGCTCGACGTCCCCTCTCTCTTCAGGTCCAATTTACGACCTCCTGGTCCCTCCTGGGTCCCAGCAGCGTCCAAAAACGCCAAACGCATGATTTGCGCCTAGCAAGGCTTGTTGGCGTTCTTCCGGCGGGAAAACACTTTGGTACGACTCTCCAAGGCGAGAGGGATCCGTCCACCAAAGGGGAAGTCTCTAGCCCTTTTCGTTCCTGCAAAAACCTCAGCTTCTTCTGTCCAGTCGAAGCTTCTTTGCACCCGCAGCTGGCATTTCCTGGGCATCTGCCCATCTCCGACTTGCTTGTGACTTTTGGACTTGGTCCCCTTGTTCCACAGGTACCCTAGATTGGAAATCCACAGTTGTTGCATCGCTGGTTTGTGTCTTTCCTGCATTATTCCTCTAACACGACTACTGTGTCCTTAGGGGAACTTTAGTGCACTTTGCACTCACTTTTTAGGGTCTTGGGGAGGGTTATTTTTCTAACTCTCACTATTTTCTAATAGTCCCAGCGACCCTCTACAAGGTCACATAGGTTTGGGGTCCATTCGTGGTTCGCATTCCACTTTTGGAGTATATGGTTTGTGTTGCCCCTATCCCTATGTTTCCCCATTGCATCCTATTGTAACTATACACTGTTTGCACTGTTTTCTAAGACTATACTGCATATTTTTGCTATTGTGTATATATATCTTGTGTATATTTCCTATCCTCTCACTGAGGGTACACTCTAAGATACTTTGGCATATTGTCATAAAAATAAAGTACCTTTATTTTTAGTATAACTGTGTATTGTGTTTTCTTATGATATTGTGCATATGACACTAAGTGGTACTGTAGTAGCTTCACACGTCTCCTAGTTCAGCCTAAGCTGCTCTGCTAAGCTACCATTATCTATCAGCCTAAGCTGCTAGACACCCTATACACTAATAAGGGATAACTGGGCCTGGTGCAAGGTGCAAGTACCCCTTGGTACTCACTACAAGCCAGTCCAGCCTCCTACACATATTATGACACACACACACCAATCCATCAGTGTTCAGCCACAGACACAAATCAGCCACACCAAAGATCAGTGATAAACTGGCGGTTTCAAAGCCCACACCGTTACGCCAACAGAACTATGTCCATCGCATTATGACCCATGAATCACCACGGCAGACATTCAACGGGGGTAAACCTTTGGCCGTACATACCGCCGCACTCACAAAGGACACACACAAACAATACACCACATTGGACAATTCAAACAACACACACCTGACACTCATACACACACCACACCCACACACCCACAGCACTATAAAACACACACCCACATTACCCACAACCCTTTACCACCAACAATTACTGCTAGGAGATTGACACCAAGATCACTGACACAACCAGAGCCACACTCTATACACACCTATACACACTTTACGAATTCCACATCACACACCCCAATACATTACCCAAGACACCCTCACCTACACACCTCACACAACACCCATGGCACCACAAAGACACCCCTGCTTCAGAGAGGAGGAGCTAAGGGTCATGGTGGAGGAAATCATAAGGGTAGAGCCACAGCTATTTGGAGCACAGGTGCAGCAGATATCGATAGCTAGGAAGATGGAGCTATGGCGGAGAATCATGGACAGGGTCAATGCCGTGGGACAGCACCCAAGAACTAGGTCTGACCCCCCTACCTGCAAGCCATCACCTACCACCACCCAATGCCAAGCCCTGCATGCTGTACCAATGCATGGACACCCCTCACAATCCTGCATGGACACTCATCAGTAAAGCATGCACACCACAGAGAACTAACAATCCCACCATACACCAACATGCAAAAGTAAAAGCTGCCAGGGCAAATCCAACCAAAGAGGGCAAGCCATGGATGCATAATATGTCAGACACAGAAACCATAACACATAATTTACATCCCCACAGGTATCCCAGCCAATGTCAGAGGGGAGGAGGCTCCAGCAATATCCAGTCCCCCAACGGAAGAGGCCCACAGTGATGACAGCAACTCTGGTCTTCAGGATCTGGATGACCAACCTGGCCCATCAGGGACCTCAGCCGGTTACCCAGACCCAGTCACACACCACCACAGAGCCTCCCCCATCAGGAAACACCGCCACAGCACCCACCCAAGGGTCCCACACCTCTGTTCCCAGGACATGTCAATCAGCAGTGTGTCCAGCTCTAAATGGACCCCAGGCCACACCTCATACCCAAGACAATCAGGGACCTGGGGTCAGTGTCAGTGGACACACGGTTCAGGGGACAGAGGCACAGGTCAACAGGGAAACTGGGAGGACTGCTGTGCACCAGGGAGAAGACAGGCCCAGGGAACCGACTCGCCAGGAGGCACTTGCAGAGATCCTGGGTGCCTATCAACAGTCCCAGGACACGATGGGCCAGAACCTGGACAATGTGCAGGAGAACAGGCGGCTGCAGGAGGAACAGTATCAGGGGATCAGGGAGGACTTGTAGGCCATCAACAACACCCTGGTCTCCATAGCAGGGGTGCTGGCAGACATGACCAACATTATGAGGGAGGCAGTCACACAACAGTGGTCCCCTTCCACTAGCCAGTCATCTGAACAGCCTTCCACCTCCGCTGCTGCCAGTGGCCAGGAGGCCCCCGCAACAGGGTTCACAGGCCACAGCACCCCTCCCCTTGCAGAAGGAGAACCACCCCGCAAACGTTCCCTGTGATCCAGACAGAAGCCAGAGACACTTGCCAAGACCTACGCCAGGAAATTAGACTCTCCTGATTGTCTCACTTGTGTCCCACTCAGTCACCCTGTCCACCTTGAACTGCCATTGCTCCTCTTCCAATGTCCCCATGGACAATGTACCTGTGCTACAAACAGAATGGAACAATACCCTGGTCTTTCCTCCATCATCACTCCATCCCCTTGCACTTGCCCCTCAATATTTTAGCACTTCAATAAACACCCTTGGAAAAAAAAGATGTTTGGAGTATGTCATATTTTTCAATTATGTATTCATTGAAACAAGTGCAAACACTGCAATTCCACTGTACAGAAAATGAGCATAGATTAATTACCTCTAGCTGGCTGCAGTGATCACACCAGGAGTATATGTGAGGTCACCAACATCTGCAAAATGAATTGCCAGAGGGAACAGTAAGTGGGCATATAAGTGGGAAATATCAGCATGACAATACCACAGAAATTCAATGTCATTGAAATGTGAAGTAACACTGTCCTACCTGTGTGTCATTGGAAGTACTGTCTTCACTGATGTTTGTTTGTCTTCATCCTCATCCTCTGCCTCCTCATCATCACTGTCCACAGGGTCCACTGCTGGCACACAGGCATCTCCAGCCTTCTCCTCCGGCAGAAAAGGCACATGGCATCTCAGGGCCAAGTTGTGCAACATGCAGCATGCCACTACTATCTGGCAGACCTTCTTGGGTGAGTAGAACAGGGATCCACCTGTTAGATGGAGGCAACGGAACCTGGCCTTCAGGAGGCCAAAGGTACTTTCAATTATCCTTCTGGTTCGCCCATGTGCCTCATTATGACGTTCTTCTGCCCTTGTCCTGGCATTCCTCACAGGGGTCAGCAGCCATGATAGGTTGGGGTAACCAGAGTCACCTGCAAATAATGAGTGACAACATTTAGACACACACTATCCCATATGGCCCACACCATACCCATACACCAACATATACTGGGTGGGAACCAGGGCTCACCTATTAGCTACACCCTGTGCCTCTGTAGTTGGCCCATCACATTTGGGATGCTGCTATTCCTAAGGACAAAGGAATCATGCACTGACCCAGAATACTTAGCATTGACGTGGGAGATGTACTGGTCCGCCAAGCACACCGTCTGTATATTCATAGAGTCGAAACTCTTCTGATTTATCAACACCTGTTCATTCTGACGGGGGGGAAATGCAATATGTGTTCCATCAATTGCATCAATTATATTGGGGATATCTCCCATTGCAATGAACTCGGCCGTCACTGTGGCCAAATCTTCAACTTGGGGAAATACAATGCAGCTGCACAAGTGTTTAATCAGGGCAGACAACACTCTTGTCAGCACTACTGAGAACATTGATTGTGACATTCCTCCTGCCAAGCCCACTGTCACTTGGAAAGAACCAGTTGCCAGGAAATGGAGTACAACTTTCACAAGAGGGGGGACCCCTGTGGGGTGACGGACAGCAGATATCTGGTCAGGCTCCAATTGGGCACACAGCTCTGTGATTGTGGCCCTGTCCAGTCTATAGGTGAGGATAATGTGCCTGTCCTCCATTGTTGCCAAGCCCACCAGGGGTCTGTACACAGGGGTATGTCTCCATCTCCGATTGATCTGCAGCGGTAGGAATCTATGGGGCAAAAGAGTAAGGAGCCGGTCACAAATTGAACAATGGAGCTAAAACAGAACTTTTCATGCTGTTAACTTGTAATGGGTCAGTGTGATTTGTCCAGTATGTCCTATTTTCACCAGTGATGCAGCAATTTTCCAGGGCCTGCACCCCCCCAGAAATGGCATTCGACCTGTCCTGTGTTTAAGTACAGGTGGAAGTGAGGTAATTCTGCTGACGTTGTGTGCCGTTGCGGGAGGCACCACCGTGCAATTCCTCATTGGTTAACATTGGGCCCTATGGGTCACAGTGGCCAATGGTGATCTACGCCGGTGGTGACGGTATGCACTGCCGTGGATGTGACCACCATTTTCTATCTGATCCCTCACTTGCTACCTGATCTTCCACAGGAGAGGACATACATTGCATGTGGTGCTGTGAGCTGTGTCTGGAACCTACCATGGCCCGTGTGACTGGGGAATGGGCCCCAGCCTTCACTTCGGAGGAGTTGGAGAGACTGGTGGATGGGGTCCTACCCCAGTATGGACTGCTGTGTGGGCCTCCAGACCAACAGGTGAGTACACTTTGGGCACGATGCATGTGGCATGAATGCATGGATTGGTGTGTATGAAGGCCTTGTGTAAGGGGGTGGGTGGCTGTCCTCTGGGCAGCGTATAGGTTATGTACTGGGCCATGTGTGTGTAAATGGTGATGTGAAGGGGTATGGTGGGTCATAAGTGTAACAGGCAGGACTGTTTGCCTAATTCTATTTTCCTGTGTGTATTGCCTCTGCAGGTCAGCGCCCATCAAAAGAAAGGTATATGGCGTGCCATTGATAAGGAGGTGCACACCCTGGGGGTCAATGGCAGGTGGAGAACCCACTTTCACAAACGGTGGGAGGACCTGAGACGCTGGGCATGGAAGACCGTGGAGGCCCAGCTGGGGATGGCCTCCTAATGAGGAAGGGGTGCCAATCGAACCCTGACCCCCCCTGATGGCCTGCATACTGGCAGAGGCCTATCCTGAGCTGGATGGGCACTAGAGGGCATCACAGCAGTCACAAGGGGGTGAGTACAGTGCCCATCATTATAACTTACGCATGGTAGGGGGGTGTCTGGGTGGGGAATGTGTGTTAGTGGGTGCCCCTAGGCCAGGCCTGACATTGCAGCATTGGTCTCCAGGTAGCTAGGGTTCAGAAGGGAAAATCTTGCTACCTAGCTCATAGGCATCCACTACTGGTCAGGGCTGCGTGGGTCCCAAGTGTGCTGCATTTGGCAGTGTGTGCCCCTCCCTGTGCCTTGGCTGCTAACTATTTCTCTGGTAGTGAAATGGCATATTGCGTAGTCCTGTTCCCTGTGTGTGAGGGTGCTGTGTACGCCAAAGGTGGTTTTGGTGCAGCCATTGACCAAGTGTATCCTTTGTCTCTCCCCCCCCATTTTGTTTTGTCATCATGTCCTTATGTGCATTAGCATCATCTGGCGGAGGAGCAGAGGCACCGGCAATGGAGCGAGCTGCATCCCACAGGACCCAGGAGGCAGAGTCCACCGACGGTGAGGGCACCAGTGGGACGGAGGGTGAGGGGAGCACCACGGTGGAGACTGGAGGGGACAGTTCTGAAACAGATTCCTCCTCCGATGGAAGGTCCCTGGTGGTGGCGGACACTTCTGTGACCACCCCAGCTACAGGTACATCTGCCACCCCCTGTACCAGCACTGCCCTCCCAGAAGCCTCATCGAGTTGCCCGTGCCTGCTCCAAGGAGGGTGGGCCTCTCCTTTGCCCCAAGCACCTCAGGCCCTGCCCCAGTGAGCCCTTATGGCCTGAGTGAGGAGGCTATTGACCTTGTGAAATCCATCTCTGTAGGGCAGTCAACCATTGTGAATGCCATCCAGGGGCTGGCAGCCCAAATGCAACAGACTAATGCATTCCTGGAGGGCATTCACACTGGAATGGCGGCCCAACAGAGATCGATCCAGGATCTGGCCTCCTCTCTGATGGCAGCCATTGTCCCTGTTTCTACCCTCCCCCCTCCAACTTCCTCTTTCCAATCCTATTTTCCTCAACACCAACCCATCCCAAGCACACAGCCAGATGAGCATTCACACAAGACAATACATAAGAGTGGTACAGGCAAACACATGCACCACATTTTATCCCACAGGCCCTCACACAAACACCATCCAGATACACACACCAACTTCCACTTTTTCCACTGTCTCCCCTCCTCTACCTCTTCCACCTCCCTCCCAGTTCTGTCTACACTCACACCTGTATGCACTACATCATCATCCACTACCAGCATCATCACCACACCAAGCAGAACACACACCTCGCTGGCAGACACCTCCACAACAGCCATACACATGTCCCCTGTGTCCTCTCCCACTGTGTCTGTCCCTCCTCCTAAGGTACACAAATGGAAGCACTCAGACAAACAACAAACATCCACCTCACAACAGCATACAGGCCATGCACCTGCACCCAAAAGCAGCAGACAGACACCTCCAACAACCACTCCCTCTTCTTCCCCTCCCATTCCTCTTCCCCTCCCATTCCTTCTCCCTCTTCCCACCCCAATGTCCATAAAAAACTGTTCCTATCCACCTTTGACCTCTTGCCTACCCCACCCCCATCCTGCAGGTTTGGAAGAACCCAGCCAAGCACCTCAACCACCCAATCCACGGGCCCAGTCATCGCCACACCCACTTGTGGTGGAAAACGTTCCAAGCCACATGTCCTGAAGGTGAAGGAGCCTGCACCAGGCATCCTCAAGGGAAAGCAGTCTGCCCCAGCTGTCAGAATGACCAAGGAGCCTGCCCCAGCAGGCAAGAAGGGAAAAGAGCCTGCCCCAGCTGCCAGAAAGTGCAAGGAGCCTTCCCCAGCAGGCAAGAAGGGAAAGTAGCCTGTCACACCTGCCAGGAAGACAAAGGAGCCTGCACCAGCAGGCAAAAAGGGAAAGGAGCCTGCCCTATCTGCCAGGAAGAGCATGGAGCCTGGGGCAGAAACTGTGACGGAGCCCCCACCACCAACCATGGTTCTGCAGCCGTCTGAGGTTGCAGGGGATGGGCAGGAGCCTTCCCCCCCCAGCTGCACCACCACCTCCACTGAGCAGCCGTCCAAGTTTTTTTTTTTTTGTTGTTGTTTTTTTATTTCTTTTTATTGAGCATTTATAATAAACATAACCATTGCATCCCAGCCGGGAGGCCGAAAACTTACTTCTTACATAGGGATTGAAAGGTAGGCAAAGGCAAATGCATGCATCAACATACCATATAACAATAAATTGGAGCAAGCTTCCACCAAAAGCAGCCTAGCATACCGATATTCTACAGCCTCCCAACAGGCCCGCTGGAGAATGCAATAACATAAAAAAAAAAGTCCTGGAAGCAGAAAAAGGACTATAGAATGGAAGACCATTAACAACAAGAAGAGAAAAAGAAGAAACCGATAAAAGAGAGAGACACAGAATGCCAATGCATCCGTCCATCCACCAGTATATCTACAGAGGGTGATGGATGTCATAGACAGGATTCTAGCCATCTATATTCACGGGGAAGTACGCCTAACCATCTGATGTCATCAAAGTTTCGGACTCCAAGAATGAGCGCAGGGGGGCCCATATGTCTCTAGGCCGAGACCCCTCAGGCATCAATTCCTAGTATACCATTAGCTGTTGCGCAACCACTCAGAACAACGGGGGATCCGACTACGTCCCCAGCACATTGAGACTCTGCGCTTTGCCAATAGCAACAGCAATAGCAACAGCAATCCCACTAGTCTCCTTTGAGCTGAGGGGATCTCCTCCACATAGCCCAAAAGAGCCAGTTTAGGAGCATAAGGCAGATCAAAACAAGTCATCGCCCCAATCACCTGCAGCACCTCAGTCCAATAGGCACACAAAGCAGCACAGCTCCACGCAAGATGCAGAAAATCTGCATTCGTGGCCTTACATCTGGCACACCACGCATCATCACGTAGACCCGTACCGCGCAAGCCACAGGGTGTATATTACAATCGATATAGGGCAAGCACCCTCATATGTGAGCAACATTTTCGTCACATCTCAGCGGGTATGACCTCGCCGATGTCCACCTCCCAGCTAATCTTAGCTTTAATCTCGGTCTCAGATATCTCGTTCTGCATACAAATGTATAGCTTGGTAATAAATCTGCCCGGGGACTGCGCCCGATACATCAGCTCCAGCGCTCGGCTCATCGGTGGCGCCTCAGGAAAGCAGGTGAAGCGCGTGTGCGAAGCATCGTGCCAATACAAAGTACGTATAGCCGGTTCAGCGCTGTATCACGCCCATCCCCAAGCGCCACCTCCAAGGAGAGAAACCACCCATCGGCAAACCAGTCACCCAAGGTAGTTAAACCCGACTCATGGAGAACTTCACGCAAATGGGCATCTCTTGACATCTGCGTATCCACAACGTCCAACACTGACATTACAGGGGCAAAAAGATCACGCACATTGGCCAGGATCAGCAGCGCAGTCCAGGCCCTTGCTGTACAAGACACAGTGTCCACCCCACGTAGCCTGGGTCTGGACGGGCTCCCAAGTACCCGTGATAATCTGTCCGGCCACACTGCATCACTTTCAGGTTCAGGTGCCTCCATATGACAGGTGGTTCCCTATTCTGCTCACCAAGGAAGGTGTGCCAGATCATCATCGCCTGCTCGATGCTTCACAATCTTGCTTTGCGACGCCAGGTCCCTTTTCTGCAGGAGGATGGTCCAGATGACGGTGTTGTGCCAGCTGTGGAGCCTGTGGACAGTGATGAGGAGGAAGCAGAGGAAGAAGACATTGATAACAGGGACTCTGTCATACAGCAATATTTCCAGTGACACAAAGGTGAGAACAATTTTTTTACTATTACATTTACTTTCACACTTCTACCTCTATCCTTTCTGTCAATTTGAAGCAGTATTTGCTAACTGAGTGGTACATTTCCGTTACGGTTTCACAGGTGTGGTTACCAACGTGTGTTATCTGCTTGCATCCTTCATGGACTTGTGATGTGTGACATAGGTATGTTGACATTACATTTTCGAACGGATTTGGCCATTGTCATAGTTAATATAAATTTTCATAATCACAGACTGACTCCAGATTGTTTTGTGGTTTAAGGGTGTTTATTGAAGTGCTTATTATTGGAGGGGGTGGCAAAATGGTGATGGGTGATGGTGGAGGAATGTCCATGGCAGAGTCCAGTCTATTAGTCTCACAGGTGCACTGCCCATATGGGCATAGGAAGTGGAGCTGGAACAGTTCCAATCTGGACAGGGTAACAAAGTGGGACAGTGGGATGACAATCAGGGTGTTCTCCTTTCCTAGCGGGGGTCTTGCCATCTTGCTCTGTTCTGTTCCTGGATCTCAGGGACCGCTTGCGGGATGGTTCTCCGTCTGCAGGGGGTGGGGTGCTGGTGTGGTGGTCCTGTGGTGGGGCGTCCTGTCCACTAGCGCCGGCGGAGGTGGTGGGCAGTTCATCGTCCAGGCTAGTGTCAGGGGCCCCTTGGAGTGCCACGGTGTCCCTCATGGTCTTCTGTATGTCCTTCAGCACCCCTACGATTGTGCCCAGGGCCGAGCTGATGGTTCTGAGCTCCTCCCTGAACCCCAAATACAGTTCGTCCTGCATGCGCTGGGTCTCCTGAAACTTGGCCAGGACCGTCGCCATCATCTCCTGGGAGTGGTGGTATGCTCCCATGATGGAGGAGAGGGCCTCATGGAGACTGGGTTCCCTAGGCCTGTCCGCCCCCTGTCGCACAGCAGCCCTCCCAGTTCCCCTGTGTTCCTGTGCCTCCATCCCCTGGACCGTCTGCCCACTACCACTGCCCCCAGGTCCCTGTTGTTGTTGGGGTGGTGGTTATCCGGGGTTCCCTGTAGTGGTAGACACACAGCTGATTGACGTGTCCTGGGTACGGAGGTATGGGCTCGCTGGGTGGGTGTTGTGTTGGTGTTACCAGAGGGTGGAAGGTCAGTGTTGGGCTGTGCCTGTGCGAGGGGAACCGACTGTCCTGAGGCCCACGATGGTCCGGGCTGGGCATCTGGATCCAGTTGGCCAGAGCTGCTGTCATCACTGTGGGCCTCTTCTGTGGGTGGGGTAGAGATGTCTGGACCCTCCTGTCTGGTGACGTTAGGTAGTGGTCCTGCAGGGGTATAAAAGCATGATTATTGCATGTGTGTGTCTCATGGTGTACAATGGGTGGGTGAGCGTGTACCCCAGTGCTAGCATTCCTGTGTGTGTGCTTGTGTGATGATGGTTAGGGGGTGTTATGGGTATGTGCAGTGGGCATGCTTTAGTGATGGGTGTCCATGCTTTGTTGTTGCATGCAGGGCTTGGTGTTCGGATGGGTGGTTTGTGTAATTAGTACATTAGTGAGGAATTTGAGTGATAGGGGAGGGTGTGAGGGTGGGGGCGTGTGATAGCATGCTGGTAGGGTGGGGGATATGATAGTTAAGATTTGACTTACCAGTGTCCATTCCTCCACTGACTCCTCCGAGGCCATCTGGATGCATAATGGTCAAGACTTGCTCCTCCCATGTTGTTAGTTGTGGGGGAGGAGGTGGGGGTCCGCCGCCAGTCCGCTGTAACGCGATGTTGTGCCTGGAGACCACGGAACGCACCTTCCCCCGTAGGTCATTCCACTTCTTCCTGATGTCCTCCCAATTTCTTGGGTGCTGTCCCACTGCATTGACTCTGTTGACTTTTCTTTGCCATAGCTCCATCTTCCTAGCTATGGAGGTGTTCTGCACCTGTGAGCCAAATAGCTGTGGCTCTACCCATACGATTTCCTCCACCATGACCCTGAGCTCCTCCTCCGAAAACCTGGGGTGTCTTTGGCATGCCATGGAGTGGTGTAGTTGATGTGTGGGGTGGTGTATGTGGTGATGAGTGTGGTGATGTGTAGTGGTGTGTGGTGTTTTGTGCGTGGATTTTGTGTGGGTGATGGTGTTTTGTGCCTCTGTGTGGTGGGGTTGTCTATTGCTGTGCTCTCTCTATCGCCTTTGTCTCTATTTTTTGGTCGTAAGTGTTTGTGGGTGATGTGGGTATGTGTTTTATATTGTGTTGGGTGTGTGGTAGGGGTGTTTGTATGTGTATCTGGTGTGAGTATTTGGAAATGTCCAATGGGGTGGTGTTTTGGAGATGTGTGTGTATTTTCAGCGCAGCGGTGTGTACCGCCAATGGAATACCGTGGTTGAAAGACCGCTGCGTGGATTCGTGGGTCGTGATAGCATGGGTGTTTTTCTGTTGGCGTGACGGTTGAGGATTTGTTTTCGCCAGTTTATCACTGACCTTTGGTGTGGCAGACCTGTGTGGGTGTCTGAATTTCGGCGGATTCCAAGATGTGGGTCATAATAGCTGTGGCGGTTTTCCGCGGCCGTGGCGGTGTATTGGCGGTCTTCTGCACGGCGGTAAGCGGCTTTTACCGACAGTGTTGTAATAACCCCCTTTGTCTCTGTGTAATGTGACACATCAACTGCGCAGGAGATTTGTGATGCATGTCACATGTTAATGGCCACAGTTTGTCAATCTAATAGTGTGGAAAGAATGTGGGCTGATATCTATGCACAAGGGTCTGGATTTTATCATCATCTGTGCTGCAGTTGGCTTATTTCTGAAGTTAAAGCATCACAAACAGTATAATGCTGTATAGAAATGTATCTGTCAGGCCAGAAGAATCTACAAGATGAAACTCAATACTGCCCACATCCCCTACAAGACAATCATTATGTATGTGACATATGACTCTAAACTTTAATCCCATACCCACACCATACAGCAGGAATGGATGTGGAAGAGTATTTACACAATAACGTCACCTGGGAGTACAATGTAATAAATCATAGGTGTGATTTATATATACTGAACTTCATACGATTATGACACCACTCAGTTTATCAGAGTTCACATGAACATCAGGCTGCAGGCAGACGTCCCACAGTCCCCGAGATTCCAACACAGGACTCAAACGATGACAGATTTAAAATCACACCAACCTTCACAATACATTGGGAACCATAGTTACCTTGAGTGGTGGGTCCAATGGATGGCAGATGCACAGAGAAGGAGCTTTGTTGTAGCTGCCAATGTGACAGCTCATTTGTAAATGGGAATAACCGTGTCAAGAATGGGATGTGGATGCAGGATGGAACACACAGGCAAACACAAATTTGACAGTGTACACTCATGCAAAGGCCCTGATCCCCAAGCATATGACACATACTGTAAAGGAGTACATCAAACTTTATTATATATGTATGAAAGGAAACGTAAACTATGTCAAACACCTAAACTAACCTAACCTATCTTAACTATACATTACCCACAACTGGCCCTAACTACCCTAAGCTAAACTTACTTACCACATGTAGCTAAACACTATAAACACCAACCCCTCACTCCCATTATATGACGGGACACCTGTAGAACAACATATACTAACCTAAACACATACTAACTAATCCTAAACAAATATATATTTTTTGCATTTAAAAAAAATATATATATATATATTATTATTATTATTTTTTTAAATACAAATAAACCCCAACATCAACAACCACCGACCCACCCACAAACCAACATGTAATTATATAACTCCCCCACCCTCCAACCCACTTATCCTAACTAAATTAACAGTCTACTCTAACCTATCACTAAGCCCCCTAAACCCACCAAAAAACAGTATGAGGAAAGTGGAGGGAGGGGACGGAATTAGGGGGTGAGGAACAATCAAATCAAGGATTTGCACTCTTCAGCATTTTTTTTTTATCAATCACAGTGTCCTGCTGTTGTGGGCCACCTCCTGCTGTAGACTGTCCATGCACCGCAACATACGTTCCATGTCACGTTGGAGGTTGTGGAAAGCTGCCATGTCCATTACTCCAGCTGTGGTGGTCTAAGTAGCACTTGATGTTGCAGGTGCTGGTGCCGTGGTTGGAGGTGGTGGTGTAGATGGTGCTGCTGTTGGGCCTTGTGCTGATGAGGTCCAAGGACCAGCTGGCGTGGCTGTCATTCCAGTGTCCACTGTGTTCGGAGTTGGTGTGATGGCAACTGTTGTGGCCAATGCTGGCCCCCCTTGGCTAAAAGCCCTCCAGGCCCCTGTGGCTCTCTCGTGACGATACCGCCTAGCCATCATACGGTACCAGCCTTCACATTGAGGATGTGTCTATACTGCACTGCCCGCCACTGAAATTCACGGATTTCCTGTGTATTCATTTGGGCAGCTGTAAAAATAGAGACAGGCAAACATTATTGACATCATTGTGTGATACATGTACAGATGATAATCTAATACTTCCTTACAAATAGCACATGCAGTCCAAATCACAGTACAGATGATAGAATGTCCCTGATGAATTACATGCCAACGCAGCCTACCCATCAACTATCTAACAGCACAGCAATGCACAACAAGGTGTGTAGTTAATTAACTGTTCTGGGCATATATGTAGTGCTATTGGTCACATAACAAATGCTGCAAGTACTCAACATGTGACAGGCCAACTAATCCCTATCTTCTGGATCAAATTCAAGGCACACAAGAACTGTGATTTGTATATGGAACTGGCAGGATGGTATGCAGTTGGTAATCATAAGGGGGCATTGTAGTTTAGCACACATGAACGCTTGAATAACATGTCTGTCATCTACACTGTGACCAGCACACTTAGCTACATGTATTTTCTCCCCCCAACGGGGGTCTCTTTCCAACATCAAGGACAACCACAAAGCTTTGTCCAACTGTACATGGATTTAATCAGTGTACCACAGGTAAGGAGGCCTGCCAACTAGGATTGAGTCAACCATTGGACAATCACATCTACATTCATGTTTCTATTTCTGGACAACCATCAACATCAGATCTCACTGACACTTTTCCTAAATCAACCACATTGATGCAGGCACCTATCTGGCCTTGACCTGCATGCATGCCTATGACATATCACTCAAGTGCCGCATAAATGGAGTACAACATGTGGAGCTAGATGCTGTGGGACAGTCACCCATTCAATCCCACATGTTCATTACATAACAGGGTTGTTCAAGTTTGTGTGTAAAACAGATGCATCACTGTTTTGTGTTAATTAGGGTATGACTTGTTGACTAAATTATGACACTGGCCACCTTCAAATCAATTTTTGGCATTCATGCGGCTACAAATCACCTTGCTCACCTGCCCATGCCTATTGCGCAGCACTCAACCCCCAATATATGACTCTCTGCCAGTGAATGTCTAACTCTTTCATGGAACACTATGTCAACCTCCTGTCAAGTCACATATCATATCATATGCCAGCTCATCATATCTTGCAATGAGTCCAACACACAGGAGTCAATCACACAACATCTGAAAACACAACACAGGACACACATTTTCACTCTTACTGGATACGTCTGGGTCATCGAATAGAGCCACTTCAACTGTGGTGTAGGGGGCTGGTCCACCTGTAAAACATGAAGGGTGATATGTACTCAAAGTCTGCTCACTGTACAAATGTTGGAACAACAAATCACTGTGTGTGACATTTTATATGATAGAGCTGCACATCAGGCATGTAGACACTCCAACAGACATACCCCTGCAAACATGCATTGACACTGTCACTCCAGTGAGTGATAGACACACATATGCACTGGCCCTAACAATCATGTGGTGCCAAACATGATACCTCAATTACGTAGATGATACATTCCAGATGGTACTCCATTTCATCTTTTGTACTTGGGAGACACATGCAATGTTACATTCCTGGTGCACTGCAATACCAGTGACTCAGGTATTGTGGCTTTTGCATCATGTGACAATGAGTAACAGTGTGATGGACATGTGGGTTGATTTGCTTTCATGAATTATTGTGCTTTCAGTGGTCCATAATAGATGTGCCAGGGTTGTATGTAGGTTACATATGCCACATTGGCAGTGTACCCTAAGCCGTATCTGCCCCCTATGACAACATGATGGCAGGGATCCTGTGTGTTAATTGATGACAATATTACGCTAAACATGGATTGGCCACTTTTCTGTTTCAAACCTACAAAATGATGTATGCTGACAGTGTCTTAGTTGATCATCGCTGACAGAATGCATGGGCACAGGTGTAGTCATTGCACCTGAAATGTGTCACTCTGGGCCATGTGTACCTATATCAGGTATTGTGAATCACACATTGCCAGATTCTTCAACTTAAAATTAGCAAGTTGGGTGATCAGAGGTAGTACACCTGAACTGACACTGTTCTCTAATGAAAAATAGGGTAGTGTAAGGAAATGCCTCCTTGGCATGGTTGCCCCCTGACTTTTTGCCTTTGCTGATGCTATGTTTACAATTGAAAGTGTGCTGAGGCCTGCTAACCAGGCCCCAGCACCAGTGTTCTTTCCCTAACCTGTACTTTTGTATCCACAATTGGCAGACCCTGGCATCCAGATAAGTCCCTTGTAACTGGTACTTCTAGTACCAAGGGCCCTGATGCCCAGGAAGGTCTCTAAGGGCTGCAGCATGTCTTATGCCACCCTGGAGACCTCTCACTCAGCACAGACACACTGCTTACCAGCTTGTGTGTGCTAGTGAGGACAAAACGAGTAAGTCGACATGGCACTCCCCTCAGGGTGCCATGCCAGCCTCTCACTGCCTATGCAGTATAGGTAAGACACCCCTCTTGCAGGCCTTACAGCCCTAAGGCAGGGTGCACTATACCATAGGTGAGGGTACCAGTGCATGAGCATGGTACCCCTACAGTGTCTAAACAAAACCTTAGACATTGTAAGTGCAGGGTAGCCATAAGAGTATATGGTCTGGGAGTCTGTCAAACACGAACTCCACAGCACCATAATGGCTACACTGAAAACTGGGAAGTTTGGTATCAAACTTCTCAGCACAATAAATGCACACTGATGCCAGTGTACATTTTATTGTAAAATACACCACAGAGGGCACCTTAGAGGTGCCCCCTGAAACTTAACCGACTGTCTGTGTAGGCTGACTAGTTCCAGCAGCCTGCCACACCAGAGACATGTTGCTGGCCCCATGGGGAGAGTGCCTTTGTCACTCTGAGGCCAGTAACAAAGCCTGCACTGGGTGGAGATGCTAACACCTCCCCCAGGCAGGAGCTGTGACACCTGGCGGTGAGCCTCAAAGGCTCACCCCTTTGTCACAGCCCAGCAGGGCACTCCAGCTTAGTGGAGTTGCCCGCCCCCTCCGGCCACGGCCCCCACTTTTGGCGGCAAGGCTGGAGGGAACAAAGAAAGCAACAAGGAGGAGTCACTGGCCAGTCAGGACAGCCCCTAAGGTGTCCTGAGCTGAGGTGACTCTGACTTTTAGAAATCCTCCATCTTGCAGATGGAGGATTCCCCCAATAGGGTTAGGATTGTGACCCCCTCCCCTTGGGAGGAGGCACAAAGAGGGTGTACCCACCCTCAGGGCTAGTAGCCATTGGCTACTAACCCCCCAGACCTAAACACGCCCTTAAATTTAGTATTTAAGGGCTACCCTGAACCCTAGAAAATTAGATTCCTGCAACTACAAGAAGAAGGACTGCCTAGCTGAAAACCCCTGCAGAGGAAGACCAGAAGACGACAACTGCCTTGGCTCCAGAAACTCACCGGCCTGTCTCCTGCCTTCCAAAGATCCTGCTCCAGCGACGCCTTCCAAAGGGACCAGCGACCTCGACATCCTCTGAGGACTGCCCCTGCTTCGAAAAGACAAGAAACTCCCGAGGACAGCGGACCTGCTCCAAGAAAGGCGGCAACTTTGTTTCCAGCAGCTTTGAAAGAACCCTGCAAGCTCCCCGCAAGAAGCGTGAGACTTGCAACACTGCACCCGGCGACCCCGACTCGGCTGGTGGCGATCCAACACCTCAGGAGGGACCCCAGGACTACTCTGATACTGTGAGTACCAAAACCTGTCCCCCCTGAGCCCCCACAGCGCCGCCTGCAGAGGGAATCCCGAGGCTTCCCCTGACCGCGACTCTTTGAACCTAAAGTCCCGACGCCTGGGAGAGACCCTGCACCCGCAGCCCCCAGGACCTGAAGGACCGGACTTTCACTGGAGAAGTGACCCCCAGGAGTCCCTCTCCCTTGCCCAAGTGGAGGTTTCCCCGAGGAATCCCCCCCTTGCCTGCCTGCAGCGCTGAAGAGATCCCGAGATCTCTCATAGACTAACATTGCGAACCCGACGCCTGTTCCTACACTGCACCCGGCCGCCCCCGCGCTGCTGAGGGTGAAATTTCTGTGTGGACTTGTGTCCCCCCCGGTGCCCTACAAAACCCCCCTGGTCTGCCCTCCGAAGACGCAGGTACTTACCTGCAAGCAGACCGGAACCGGGGCACCCCCTTCTCTCCATTCTAGCCTATGTGTTTTGGGCACCACTTTGAACTCTGCACCTGACCGGCCCTGAGCTGCTGGTGTGGTGACTTTGGGGTTGCTCTGAACCCCCAACGGTGGGCTACCTTGGACCAAGAACTGAACCCTGTAAGTGTCTTACTTACCTGGTAAAACTAACCAAAACTTACCTCCCCCTGGAACTGTGAAAATTGCACTGTGTCCACTTTTAAAACAGCTATTTGTCAATAACTTGAAAAGTATACATGCAATTTTTATGATTTAAAGTTCCTAAAGTACTTACCTGCAATACCTTTCGAATGAGATATTAGAATGTAGAATTTGAACCTGTGGTTCTTAAAATAAACTAAGAAAATATATTTTTCTATACAAAAACCTATTGGCTGGATTTGTCTCTGAGTGTGTGTACCTCATTTATTGTCTATGTGTATGTACAACAAATGCTTAACACTACTCCTTGGATAAGCCTACTGCTCGACCACACTACCACAAAATAGAGCATTAGTATTATCTCTTTTTGCCTCTATCTTACCTCTAAGGGGAACCCTTGGACTCTGTGCATGCTATTCCTTACTTTGAAATAGCACATACAGAGCCAACTTCCTACATTGGTGGATCAGCGGTGGGGTACAAGACTTTGCATTTGCTGGACTACTCAGCCAATACCTGATCACACAACAAATTCCAAAATTGTCATTAGAAATTCATTTTTGCAATTTGAAATTTTTCTAAATTCTTAAAAGTCCTGCTAGGGCCTTGTGTGTTAAGTCCCTGTTTAGCATTGTCTTTTTAGAGTTTAAAAGTTTGTTAAAAGTTTGAATTAGATTCTAGAAACAGTTTTAGATTCTTAAAAAAGTATTCCAACTCTTAGCAGAATAATGTCTGATACAGAGATGCAGGTGGTGGAACTCGACACCACACCTTACCTCCATCTTAAGATGAGGGAGCTAAGGTCTCTCTGTAATATCAAAAAAATAACCATTGGCTCCAGACCTACCAAAATTCAGCTCCAGGAGCTGTTGGCAGAGTTTGAAAAAGCCAACCCCTCTGATGATAACCTCACAGAGGAAGAAATTAGTGACTTGGAGGCCAATGTCCCTCCTCCAGTCCTAAATAGGGAGAACAGGACCCCTCAAGTCCTGTCTCGAACTGTGTTAGTCAGAAATAGTGAGTCCCTCACAGGAGGGTCCCACATTTCTGAAATCACTGAGGATGCTCTCAGTGAAGATGACCTCCTGTTAGCCAGGATGGCCAAAAGATTGGCTTTAGAGAGACAGCTCCTAGCCATAGAAAGGGAAAGACAAGAGATGGGCCTAGGACCCATCAATGGTGGCAGCAATATAAATAGGGTCAGAGATTCTCCTGACATGTTAAAAATCCCCAAAGGGATTGTGACAAAATATGAAGATGGTGATGACATCACCAAATGGTTCACAGCTTTTGAGAGGGCTTGTGTAACCAGAAAAGTGAACAGATCTCACTGGGGTGCTCTCCTTTGGGAAATGTTCACTGGAAAGTGTAGGGATAGACTCCTCACACTCTCTGGAAAAGATGCAGAATCTTATGACCTCATGAAGGGTACCCTGATTGAGGGCTTTGGATTCTCCACTGAGGAGTACAGGATTAGGTTCAGGGGGGCTCAAAAATCCTCGAGCCAGACCTGGGTTGACTTTGTTGACTACTCAGTGAAAACACTAGATGGTTGGATTCAAGGCAGTGGTGTAAGTAATTATGATGGGCTGTACAATTTATTTGTGAAGGAACACCTATTGAGTAATTGTTTCAATGATAAACTGCATCAGCATCTGGTAGACCTAGGACCAATTTCTCCCCAAGAATTGGGAAAGAAGGCGGACCATTGGGTCAAGACAAGGGTGTCCAAGACTTCAACAGGGGGTGACCAAAAGAAAGGGGTCACAAAGACGCCCCAGGGGAAGGGTGATGAGACAACCAAAACTAAAAATAGTAAAGAGTCTTCTACAGGCCCCCAAAAACCTGCTCAGGAGGGTGGGCCCAGAGCCTCTTCACAAAACAATGGGTACAAGGGTAAAAACTTTGATCCCAAAAAGGCCTGGTGTCATAGCTGTAAACAGCATGGACACCAAACTGGAGACAAGGCCTGTCCCAAGAAAGGTTCCACTCCAAACTCCCATCCAGGTAACACTGGTATGGCTAGTCTCCAAGTGGGATCAACAGTGTGCCCAGAGGAAATCAGGGTCCACACTGAAGCTACTCTAGTTTCTGAGGGTGGGGTGGATTTAGCCACACTAGCTGTCTGGCCGCCTAACATGCAAAAATACAGACAGCAACTCTTAATTAATGGGACTAGAATAGAGGGCCTGAGGGATACAGGTGCCAGTGTCACCATGGTGACAGAGAAACTGGTTTCCCCTGCCAATACCTGACTGGAAAAACTTACACAGTCACCAACGCTGACAATCAGAGAAAAGTACATCCCATGGCAATGGTTACTTTAGAATGGGGAGGGGTCAATGGCCTGAAACAGGTGGTGGTCTCCTCAAATATCCCAGTGAACTGTCTGCTTGGAAATGACCTGGAGTCCTCAGCATGGGCTGAGGTAGAACTAAAAACCCATGCAGCAATGCTGGGTATCCCTGAACTGGTGTGTGTGAAAACAAGAGCACAATGCAAGGCACAGGGTGAAAAAGTAGAGCTGGAGTCTGGAAAAATGGCCCAGCCTACCAAGAGAACAGGAAAGTCAGTTGGGAAACCAACTGCAACACAGCAAAAGAAAGGGAACCTCTCTTCTCAGGAAGAAGTTCTGCCCTCTGAGGGAACTGAGCCTTTGGAGCTTGAACCTTATCAGGTTGAGCTCTTAGGCCCAGGGGGACCCTCAAGGGAGGAGCTGTGTAGGGGACAAGAAACCTGTCCCTCTCTTGAAGGCCTTAGGCAGCAAGCTGCTGAAGAGTCCAAGGGCAAGAAAAATGGAACACATAGGGTCTATTGGGAAGATGGACTCCTGTACACTGAGGCCAGAGACCCCAAACCTGGTGCCACTAGGAGAGTGGTAGTGCCTCAGCTGTTCAGAGAGTTCATCCTAACATTGGCCCATGACATTCCCCTTGCTGGACATTTGGGACAAACCAAGACGTGGGAGAGGTTAGTCAACCACTTCTACTGGCCCAATATGTCCAACATGGTTAAGGAGTTTTGCCTCTCCTGCCCCACCTGTCAAGCCAGTGGTAAGACAGGTGGACATCCAAAGGCCCCCCTCATTCCACTTCCAGTGGTGGGGGTTCCCTTTGAAAGAGTGGGTGTGGACATAGTTGGTCCACTAGAACCTCCCACAGCCTCAGGAAATATGTATATCCTGGTAGTAGTGGATCATGCTACCAGGTATCCTGAAGCTATTCCCCTTAGGTCGACTACTGCCCCTGCAGTAGCCAAGGCCCTCATTGGTATCTTTACCAGAGTGGGTTTCCCTAAGGAGGTGGTGTCTGACAGAGGTACCAACTTCATGTCAGCATACCTAAAGCACATGTGGAATGAGTGTGGAGTGACTTATAAATTCACTACACCATACCACCCACAAACTAATGGCTTGGTTGAGAGATTCAACAAGACATTAAAAGGCATGATCATGGGGCTCCCAGAAAAACTCAAAAGGAGGTGAGATGTCCTCTTGCCATGTCTGCTTTTCGCTTACAGAGAGGTGCCACAGAAGGGAGTAGGATTCTCACCCTTTGAACTTCTGTTTGGTCATCCTGTAAGGGGACCACTTGCCCTTGTTAAAGAAGGCTGGGAGAGACCTCTCCATGAGCCTAAACAGGACATAGTGGACTATGTACTTGGCCTTCGCTCTAGAATGGCAGAGTACATGGAAAAGGCAACCAAAAACCTTGAGGCCAGCCAACAGCTCCAGAAGTTTTGGTATGACCAAAAGGCTGCACTGGTTGAGTTCCAACCAGGGCAGAAAGTCTGGGTTCTGGAGCCTGTGGCTCCCAGGGCACTCCAGGACAAATGGAGTGGCCCTTACCCAGTGCTAGAAAGGAAGAGTCAGGTCACCTACCTGGTGGACCTGGGCACAAGCAGGAGCCCCAAGAGGGTGATCCATGTGAACCGCCTTAAGCTCTTCCATGACAGGGCTGATGTGAATCTGTTGATGGTAACAGATGAGGATCAGGAGGCAGAGAGTGAACCTCTCCCTGATCTTCTGTCATCAGACCCAAAAGATGGCACAGTAGATGGAGTGATCTACTCAGACACCCTCTCTGGCCAACAGCAAGCTGATTGTAGGAGAGTCCTACAACAGTTTCCTGAACTCTTCTCCTTAACCCCTGGTCAGACACACCTGTGTACCCATGATGTGGACACAGGAGACAGCATGCCTGTCAAAAACAAAATCTTTAGACAGTCTGACCATGTTAAGGAAAGCATCAAGGTGGAAGTCCACAAGATGCTGGAATTGGGAGTAATTGAGCGCTCTGACAGCCCCTGGGCTAGCCCAGTGGTCTTAGTCCCCAAACCTCACACCAAAGATGGAAAGAAAGAGATGAGGTTTTGTGTGGACTACAGAGGGCTCAATTCTGTCACCAAGACAGATGCTCATCCAATTCCAAGAGCTGATGTGCTCATAGATAAATTAGGTGCTGCCAAATTCTTAAGTACCTTTGACTTGACAGCAGGGTACTGGCAAATAAAAATGGCACCTGGAGCAAAAGAGAAAACAGCATTCTCCACACCTAATGGGCATTATCAGTTTACTGTTATGCCCTTTGGTTTAAAGAATGCCCCTGCCACCTTCCAAAGGTTGGTGAATCAAGTCCTTGCTGGCTTGGAGTCCTTTAGCACAGCTTATCTTGATGATATTGCTGTCTTTAGCTCCACCTGGCAGGATCACCTGGTCCACCTGAAGAAGGTTTTGAAGGCTCTGCAATCTGCAGGCCTCTCTATCAAGGCATCCAAATGCCAGATAGGGCAGGGAACTGTGGTTTACTTGGGCCACCTTGTAGGTGGAGGCCAAGTTCAGCCACTCCAACCCAAGATCCAGACCATTCTGGACTGGGTAGCTCCAAAAACCCAGACTCAAGTCAGGGCATTCCTTGGCTTGACTGGGTATTACAGGAGGTTTGTGAAGGGATATGGATCCATTGTGACAGCCCTCACTGAACTCACCTCCAAGAAAATGCCCAAGAAAGTGAACTGGACTGTGGAATGCCAACAGGCCTTTGACACCCTGAAACAAGCAATGTGCTCAGCACCAGTTCTAAAAGCTCCAGATTATTCTAAGCAGTTCATTGTGCAGACTGATGCCTCTGAACATGGGATAGGGGCAGTTTTGTCCCAAACAAATGATGATGGCCTTGACCAGCCTGTTGCTTTCATTAGCAGGAGGTTACTCCCCAGGGAGCAGCGTTGGAGTGCCATTGAGAGGGAGGCCTTTGCTGTGGTTTGGTCCCTGAAGAAGCTGAGACCATACCTCTTTGGGACTCACTTCCTAGTTCAAACTGACCACAGACCTCTCAAATGGCTGATGCAAATGAAAGGTGAAAATCCTAAACTGTTGAGGTGGTCCATCTCCCTACAGGGAATGGACTTTATAGTGGAACACAGACCTGGGACTGCCCATGCCAATGCAGATGGCCTTTCCAGGTTCTTCCACATAGAAAATGAAGACTCTCTTGGGAAAGGTTAGTCTCATCCTCTTTCGTTTGGGGGGGGGTTGTGTAAGGAAATGCCTCCTTGGCATGGTTGCCCCCTGACTTTTTGCCTCTGCTGATGCTATGTTTACAATTGAAAGTGTGCTGAGGCCTGCTAACCAGGCCCCAGCACCAGTGTTCTTTCCCTAACCTGTACTTTTGTATCCACAATTGGCAGACCCTGGCATCCAGATAAGTCCCTTGTAACTGGTACTTCTAGTACCAAGGGCCCTGATGCCCAGGAAGGTCTCTAAGGGCTGCAGCATGTCTTATGCCACCCTGGAGACCTCTCACTCAGCACAGACACACTGCTTACCAGCTTGTGTGTGCTAGTGAGGACAAAACGAGTAAGTCGACATGGCACTCCCCTCAGGGTGCCATGCCAGCCTCTCACTGCCTATGCAGTATAGGTAAGACACCCCTCTAGCAGGCCTTACAGCCCTAAGGCAGGGTGCACTATACCATAGGTGAGGGTACCAGTGCATGAGCATGGTACCCCTACAGTGTCTAAACAAAACCTTAGACATTGTAAGTGCAGGGTAGCCATAAGAGTATATGGTCTGGGAGTCTGTCAAACACGAACTCCACAGCACCATAATGGCTACACTGAAAACTGGGAAGTTTGGTATCAAACTTCTCAGCACAATAAATGCACACTGATGCCAGTGTACATTTTATTGTAAAATACACCACAGAGGGCACCTTAGAGGTGCCCCCTGAAACTTAACCGACTGTCTGTGTAGGCTGACTAGTTCCAGCAGCCTGCCACACCAGAGACATGTTGCTGGCCCCATGGGGAGAGTGCCTTTGTCACTCTGAGGCCAGTAACAAAGCCTGCACTGGGTGGAGATGCTAACACCTCCCCCAGGCAGGAGCTGTGACACCTGGCGGTGAGCCTCAAAGGCTCACCCCTTTGTCACAGCCCAGCAGGGCACTCCAGCTTAGTGGAGTTGCCCGCCCCCTCCGGCCACGGCCCCCACTTTTGGCGGCAAGGCTGGAGGGAACAAAGAAAGCAACAAGGAGGAGTCACTGGCCAGTCAGGACAGCCCCTAAGGTGTCCTGAGCTGAGGTGACTCTGACTTTTAGAAATCCTCCATCTTGCAGATGGAGGATTCCCCCAATAGGGTTAGGATTGTGACCCCCTCCCCTTGGGAGGAGGCACAAAGAGGGTGTACCCACCCTCAGGGCTAGTAGCCATTGGCTACTAACCCCCCAGACCTAAACACGCCCTTAAATTTAGTATTTAAGGGCTACCCTGAACCCTAGAAAATTAGATTCCTGCAACTACAAGAAGAAGGACTGCCTAGCTGAAAACCCCTGCAGAGGAAGACCAGAAGACGACAACTGCCTTGGCTCCAGAAACTCACCGGCCTGTCTCCTGCCTTCCAAAGATCCTGCTCCAGCGACGCCTTCCAAAGGGACCAGCGACCTCGACATCCTCTGAGGACTGCCCCTGCTTCGAAAAGACAAGAAACTCCCGAGGACAGCGGACCTGCTCCAAGAAAGACGGCAACTTTGTTTCCAGCAGCTTTGAAAGAACCCTGCAAGCTCCCCGCAAGAAGCGTGAGACTTGCAACACTGCACCCGGCGACCCCGACTCGGCTGGTGGCGATCCAACACCTCAGGAGGGACCCCAGGACTACTCTGATACTGTGAGTACCAAAACCTGTCCCCCCTGAGCCCCCACAGCGCCGCCTGCAGAGGGAATCCCGAGGCTTCCCCTGACCGCGACTCTTTGAACCTAAAGTTCCGACGCTTGGGAGAGACCCTGCACCCGCAGCCCCCAGGACCTGAAGGACCGGACTTTCACTGGAGAAGTGACCCCCAGGAGTCCCTCTCCCTTGCCCAAGTGGAGGTTTCCCCGAGGAATCCCCCCCTTGCCTGCCTGCAGCGCTGAAGAGATCCCGAGATCTCTCATAGACTAACATTGCGAACCCGACGCCTGTTCCTACACTGCACCCGGCCGCCCCCGCGCTGCTGAGGGTGAAATTTCTGTGTGGACTTGTGTCCCCCCCGGTGCCCTACAAAACCCCCCTGGTCTGCCCTCCGAAGACGCGGGTACTTACCTGCAAGCACACCGGAACCGGGGCACCCCCTTCTCTCCATTCTAGCCTATGTGTTTTGGGCACCACTTTGAACTCTGCACCTGACCGGCCCTGAGCTGCTGGTGTGGTGACTTTGGGGTTGCTCTGAACCCCCAACGGTGGGCTACCTTGGACCAAGAACTGAACCCTGTAAGTGTCTTACTTACCTGGTAAAACTAACCAAAACTTACCTCCCCCAGGAACTGTGAAAATTGCACTAAGTGTCCACTTTTAAAACAGCTATTTGTCAATAACTTGAAAAGTATACATGCAATTTTTATGATTTAAAGTTCCTAAAGTACTTACCTGCAATACCTTTCGAATGAGATATTACATGTAGAATTTGAACCTGTGGTTCTTAAAATAAACTAAGAAAAGATATTTTTCTATACAAAAACCTATTGGCTGGATTTGTCTCTGAGTGTGTGTACCTCATTTATTGTCTATGTGTATGTACAACAAATGCTTTACACTACTCCTTGGATAAGCCTACTGCTCGACCACACTACCACAAAATAGAGCATTAGTATTATCTCTTTTTGCCACTATCTTACCTCTAAGGGGAACCCTTGGACTCTGTGCATGCTATTCCTTACTTTGAAATAGCACATACAGAGCCAACTTCCTACAGGTAGCAAATGTCCTACTTCTGCAGTCATGATGAGGTAGGTCTCTATTTGAAAACACCTTGGGAATGCGGCACTCACAGGAATGCTGGCCTGCTGAGCTCAGCAGACCACCATGACTGTGACTGCCTTCATACTGAGAAGTTTAAATTTGTAGAAATGCTGCTATATTTCAGCAAGGGTGTACAAAAAGTAATTTAACAACCTATTTCTTCACTAAAATAGTATAATGGAAGCAGTCAGTGGTCCCTTGCACAGCATAGTTTGTGACCATGCATTCACAAAAAGCAGGGATCCCATGCTGACCCTTTCACTTCAGAAAATGAGTTGGCACCAAAGTAACACAGATGGTAACTGCAATAGCTCAGTCCCAGCAATTGTGCCCAAGTAAAAAATGTCATTGGGCCCTGCTACTCAATGATAGGATTTCAACACCTACTCCGAAATGCCACAAGATGACCCTGTTCTGTGATAATGCAATCTGGTAGCATAATGGCCCACTTGGGTTTGAACATGTGAATGATTATGAGTCCACACGTAAACACACAGAAACAGTGAACGTAGGCCCAGATGTGTAATTTTTGTTTGTGTCACATTTGCTTCATTTGTTGACGTAACAGCTGCGCAAATTAGCAAAATAACTTTGAATGCAGCAAGTGTGCGATACTTTTGCGTCCAGACATTATGCAAATGCAGCGCAAACAAAGTAGAAATATGGGCCTAAGATAATAGTGAAGGTTATGAGGAGCTTGGTACGTATGGCCCTGAATACTGTTCGGACATGGTTCCACAAAACTATGGACTACATTGTTTCCATGTATTACCATGTGAAATACATCCCATTCCTGGTTCACTCACAGTTTGTTCAACTTGCATTCCTCATGTCCACAAACATTGCATGCAGCATGTCACAACATCTGCTACTGTCACTCCAGAGCATTGTTGTAGGAGGCTGGACTGGCTTGTAGTGAGTACCAAGGGGTACTTGCACCTTGCACCAGGCCCAGTTATCCCTTATTAGTGTATAGGGTGTCTAGCAGCTTAGGCTGATAGATAATGGTAGCTTAGCAGAGCAGCTTAGGCTGAACTAGGAGACGTGTGAAGCTACTACAGTACCACTTAGTGTCATATGCACAATATCATAAGAAAACACAATACACAGTTATACTAAAAATAAAGGTACTTTATTTTTATGACAATATGCCAAAGTATCTTAGAGTGTACCCTCAGTGAGAGGATAGGAAATATACACAAGATATATATACACAATAGCAAAAATATGCAGTATAGTCTTAGAAAACAGTGCAAACAATGTATAGTTACAATAGGATGCAATGGGGAAACATAGGGATAGGGGCAACACAAACCATATACTCCAAAAGTGGAATGCGAACCACGAATGGACCCCAAACCTATGTGACCTTGTAGAGGGTCGCTGGGACTATTAGAAAATAGTGAGAGTTAGAAAAATAACCCTCCCCAAGACCCTGAAAAGTGAGTGCAAAGTGCACCAAAGTTCCCCTAAGGACAAAATAGTCGTGTTAGAGGGAAAATGCAAGGAAAACACAAATCAGCAATGCAACAACGATGGATTCCTGACTGAGGTTACCTGTGGAACAAGGGGACCAAGTCCAAAAGTCACAAGCAGCTCGGAGATGGGCAGATGCCCAAGAAATGCCAGCGGTTGGTGCAAAGAAGCTCTTACTAGGCTGAAGAACTGTAAATACTGCAGGAACGACAAGGGCTAGAGACTTCCCCTTTGGAGGATGGATCCCCCACGCCTTGGAGAGTCGTGCAGAAGTGTTTTCCCGCCGGATGGACGCCAACAAGCCTTGCTACACGCAAATCGTGTGTTTGGCGTTTTTGGACGCTGCTGGGGCCCAGGAGGGACCAGGAGGTCGCAAATTGGACCTGCAGAGAGAGGGGACGTCGAGCAAGACAAAGAGCCCTCACTGAAGCAGGTAGCACCCAGAGAAGTGCCAGAAACAGGCACTACGAGGATGCGTGAAACGGTGCTCGCCGAAGTTGCACAAAGGAGTCCCACGTCGCCGGAGACCAACTTAGAAAGTCGTGCAATGCAGGTTAGAGTGCCGTGGACCCAGGCTTGGCTGTGCACGAAGGATTTCCGCCAGAAGTGCACAGGGGCCGGAGTAGCTTGCAAAGTCGCGGTTCCCAGCAATGCAGCCCAGCGAGGTGAGGCAAGGACTTACCTCCACCAAACTTGGGCTGAAGAGTCACTGGACTGTGGGGGTCACTTGGATGGTGTCGCTGGATTCGAGGGACCTCGCTCGTTGTGCTGAGAGGAGACCCAAGGGACCGGTAATGCAGCTTTTTGGTGCCTGCGGTTGCAGGGGGAAGATTCCGTCGACCCACGGGAGATTTCTTCGGAGCTTCTGGTGCAGAGAGGAGGCAGACTACCCCCACAGCATGCACAAGCAGGAAAACAGTCGAGAAGGCGGCACGATCAGCGTTACAGAGTTGCAGTAGTCGTCTTTGCTACTATGTTGCAGGTTTGCAGGCTTCCAGCGCGGTCAGCGGTCGATTCCTTATCAGAAGGTGAAGAGGGAGATGCAGAGGAACTCGGCTGAGCTCATGCATTCGTTATCTAAAGTTTCCCCAGAGACAGAGACCCTAAATAGCCAGAAAAGAGGGTTTGGCTACCTAGGAGAGAGGAAAGGCTACTAACACCTGAAGGAGCCTATCACAAGGAGTCTCTGACGTCACCTGGTGGCACTGGCCACTCAGAGCAGTCCAGTGTGCCAGCAGCACCTCTGTTTCCAAGATGGCAGAGGTCTGGAGCACACTGGAGGAGCTCTGGACACCTCCCAGGGGAGGTGCAGGTCAGGGGAGTGGTCACTCCCCTTTCCTTTGTCCAGTTTCGTGCCAGAGCAGGGGCTAAGGGGTCCCTGAACCGGTGTAGACTGGCTTATGCAGAATTGGGCACATCTGTGCCCAACAAAGCATTTCCACAGGCTGGGGGAGGCTACTCCTCCCCTGCCTTCACACCATTTTCCAAAGGGAGAGGGTGTCACACCCTCTCTCAGAGGAAGTTCTTTGTTCTGCCATCCTGGGCCAGGCCTGGCTGGACCCCAGGAGGGCAGCTGTCTGTCTGAGGGGTTGGCAGCAGCAGCAGCTGCAGAGAAACCCCAGGAAGGGCAGTTTGGCAGTACCAGGGTCTGTGCTACAGACCACTGGGATCATGGAATTGTACCAACAATGCCAGGATGGCATAGAGGGGGCAATTCCATGATCATAGACATGTTACATGGCCATATTCGGAGTTACCATGGTGAAGCTACATATAGGTAGTGACCTATATGTAGTGCACGCGTGTAATGGTGTCCCCGCACTCACAAAGTTCAGTGAATTGGCTCTGAACAATGTGGGGGCACCTTGGCTAGTGCCAGGGTGCCCTCACACTAAGTAACTTTGCACCTAACCTTTACCAGGTAAAGGTTAGACATATAGGTGACTTATAAGTTACTTAAGTGCAGTGTAAAATGGCTGTGAAATAACGTGGACGTTATTTCACTCAGGCTGCAGTGGCAGGCCTGTGTAAGAATTGTCAGAGCTCCCTATGGGTGGCAAAAGAAATGCTGCAGCCCATAGGGATCTCCTGGAACCCCAATACCCTGGGTACCTCAGTACCATATACTAGGGAATTATAAGGGTGTTCCAGTAAGCCAATGTAAATTGGTAAAAATGGTCACTAGCCTGTCAGTGACAATTTGGAAAGAAATGAGAGAGCATAACCACTGAGGTTCTGATTAGCAGAGCCTCAGTGAGACAGTTAGTCACTATACAGGTAACACATTCAGGCACACTTATGAGCACTGGGGCCCTGGGTTACCAGGGTCCCAGTGACACATACAACTAAAACAACATATATACAGTGAAAAATGGGGGTAACATGCCAGGCAAGATGGTACTTTCCTACACAACCCCCCCCCCAAACGAAGGACAATAAGACTAGCCATTACCTGATGAGTCTTCATTGTCTAAGTGGAAATATCTGGAGAGTCCATCTGCATTGGAGTGGCTACTCCCAGGTCTATGTTCCACTGTATAGTCCATTCCCTGTAGGGATATGGACCACCTCAACAATTTAGGATTTTCACCTTTCATTTGTTTTAGCCAAAGTAGAGGTTTGTGGTCTGTCTGAACAATGAAGTGAGTGCCAAACAGGTATGGCCTCAACTTCTTCAGAGCCCAGACCACAGCAAAGGCCTCCCTCTCAATGGCAGACCAACGCTTTTCTCTAGGGGTCAACCTTCTACTAATAAAAGCAACAGGTTGATCCTGGCCCTCAGAATTAAGTTGTGATAGGACTGCCCCTACTCCTAATTCAGATGCATCAGTTTGGACATAGAATTTTTTAGAGTAACAAGGGCTTTTCAGGACAGGTGCAGAGCACATGGCCTGCTTCAGCTCCTCAAAAGCTTTCTGACAGTTTGCTGTCCATAATACCTTTTTAGGCATTTTCTTGGATGTGAGGTCATTAAGAGGGGCTGCAATGGAGCCATAGTTCTTAATGAACCTCCTGTAATACCCAGTGAGGCCTAGGAAGGCTCTCACCTGAGTCTGAGTGGTAGGGGGAACCCAATCAATAATAGTTTGGATTTTCCCCTGAAGTGGTGCAATCTGTTCCCCACCAACAAGGTGTCCCAGATAAACCACCTTACCCTTCCCTATCTGGCACTTTGAAGCCTTGATAGTGAGGGCTGCCTTTTGCAGGGCCTCCAAAACTTTCCAAAGGTGGACCAGGTGATCATCCCAGCTGGAGCTAAAGACAGCTATATCATCCAAATATGCTGCACTGAAAGCTTCCAGCCCTTGCAGGACTGTGTTCACCAACCTCTGAAAAGTGGCAGGTGCATTTTTCAAACCAAAAGGCATTACAGTAAACTGGTAATGTCCTCCAATGGTAGAAAATGCAGTCTTAGGTTTAGCATCTTCTGACAATTTGATCTGCCAATACCCTGCAGTCAAATCAAAAGTGCTTAGATACTTGGCAGATGCCAGTGTATCTATAAGCTCATCTGCCCTGGGTATAGGGTGAGCATCAGTTTTGGTTACCAAGTTGAGACCTCTATAGTCTACACAAAACCTCATTTCCTTCTTTCCATCTTTAGAATTGGGTTTTGGTACCAGTACCACAGGAGAAGCCCATGGACTGTCAGAGTGCTCAACCACTCCTAGTTCCAACATCTTCTGAACTTCTTGCTTTATGCAGTCCCTGACATGGTCAGGCTGCCTATAGATCTTACTTTTGACAGGTAAACTGTCTCCAGTATCTATAGTGTGCTCACACCAAGAAGTGGTGCCTGGCACAATGGAGAAGAGTTCTGAAAATTGTCCTAGGAGATTTATGCAATTATCTTTCTGCTCAGCAGTAAGACAATCAGCCAAAACTACACCTTCCACAAGAGCATCTTGTTCTGTGGAAGAGAAGAGATCAGGTAGAGGATCACTGTCTTCTTCCTGTCCCTCATCTGTTGCCATGAGCAGGGTGAGATCAGCCCTGTCATAGTAGGGTTTCAGGCGGTTGACATGGAGCACCCTAAGGGGACTCCTGGCAGTGCCTAAGTCAACCAAGTAGGTGACTTCACCCTTCTTTTCAACAATTGTGTGGGGTCCACTCCATTTATCTTGGAGTGCTCTTGGGGCCACAGGCTCCAAGACCCACACTTTCTGCCCTGGTTGGTACTGAACCAAAACAGCCTTCTGATCATGCCATTGCTTCTGGAGCTCTTGGCTGGCCTGAAGGTTTTTACTGGCCTTTTTCATGTACTCAGCCATCCTTGATCTGAGGCCAAGTACATAATCCACAATATCCTGCTTAGGAGCTTTTAAAGGTTGTTCCCAACCCTCCTTTACAAGTGTGAGTGGACCCCTAACAGGGTGTCCAAAAAGAAGTTCAAAGGGGCTGAAGCCCACTCCTTTCTGGGGTACCTCCCTGTAGGCAAAAAGGAGGCATGGTAGAAGGATATCCCATCTCCTGCGGAGTTTTTCAGGGAGTCCCATAATCATGCCTTTGAGAGTTTTATTAAATCTCTCCACCAGTCCATTTGTTTGTGGATGATAGGGTGTTGTGAACTTGTAAGTTACACCACACTCCTTCCACATGGCCTTTAAGTATGCAGACATGAAATTGCTTCCTCTGTCTGATACTACTTCCTTTGGGAAGCCCACCCTGGAAAATATTCCCAGGAGGGCCTTTGTCACTGCAGGAGCTGTAGTGGTCCTTAAAGGAATAGCTTCAGGATATCTTGTGGCATGGTCCACTACCACCAAGATAAACCTATTGCCTGAAGCAGTAGGAGGGTCAAGGGGGCCAACTATGTCAACCCCTACCCTCTCAAAGGGAACCCCAACCACAGGCAGTGGGATAAGGGGTGCCTTTGGAGTGCCACCTGTCTTGCCACTGGCTTGACAGGTTTCACAGGACTTACAAAATTCTTTTGTGTCCTCAGACATCCTAGGCCAATGAAACAATGGTACCAATCTGTCCCAAGTTTTCATTTGACCCAGGTGCCCAGCTAAGGGAATGTCATGTGCCAGTGTTAGGAGGAACTTTCTGTACTCCTGAGGAATCACTAATCTCCTGGCAGCTCCAGGTTTAGGATCCCTATGCTCAGTGTACAAGAGGTTGTCCTCCCAGTAAACTCTGTGTGAGTCACTGACATCCCCATTAGCCTGTTTGACAGCTTGCTGTCTGAGACCCTCTAATGTGGGACAGGTTTGCTGTGCCACACTCAGCTCCTCTCTGGCAGGCCCCCCTTCACCCAAAAGCTCAGCAGTGTCTGCTTCCAGCTCCTCTGGTGTAGGTTCTGCACAGGGAGGGAATTCTTCTTCCTCAGAAGTAGAATCCACTGTAGAGGGAGGGATAGTAGGAAGTGGTTTGCTTCTACTAGCCCTAGCTTTAGGGAGCACTTGGTCCATTGTTCCAGGATCCAAGCTTCCCTGTCCTTTTTGCTTTTTGGCCTGAGCCCTTGTCAAAGCAAAAATATGCCCTGGGATGCCCAGCATTGCTGCATGGGCCTCCAACTCCACATCTGACCAAGCTGATGTCTCCAAATCGTTCCCTAATAGACAGTCTACAGGTAAATCTGAAGCTACCACAACTTTCTTTGGACCAGATACCCCCCCCCAGTTGAGATTTACAACAGCCATGGGGTGGCTTTGTGTTATGTTGTGAGCATCGGTTACTTGGTACTGGTGTCCAAGTATGTGTTGTTCAGGGTGCACCAGTTTCTCAATCACCATTGTGACACTGGCACCTGTGTCCCTGTAGGCCTGGACCTCAACACCATTTATTAGGGTTAGTTGCTTGTACTTCTCCAAGTTATGGGGGCAAGCAACCAAAGTGGCTAAATCAATAGCCCCTTCAGAGACTAAAGTAGCCTCTGTGGTCTCCCTAATCAGACCAACCCCAACTAAATTACCAAAAGTGAGCCCAGCTACTCCCTTGGATTGGCTATTAGTAGGTTTGCTCCCACCACCACTGCTATTAGTAGGGACACTAGGTGTAGCAGTAGGGGTTGTAGTGGTAGGAGCTGTGGTGCCTTTCTTTGGACAACTGGGATCTGTTGTCCAATGGCCTTTTATTTTACATAAATAGCACCATGGTTTCTTTTCCTTGTTCTGATTAAAGGAGGATTTGGGCCCACCACCCCCACCAGAGTGTTTTTGTGGGCCTGATGAAGACTCATTTTTAGATTTGTCCCCACCCTTGTCAGAAGACTTACCATCCTTCTTTTTGTTGCCATCTTTGTCACCCCCTGTATGAACTTTTCTGTTCACTCTTGTTCTGACCCATTTGTCTGCCTTCTTTCCCAATTCTTGGGGAGAGGTCAGATCAGAGTCCACCAAGTACTGGTGCAACAAATCAGACACACAATTATTAAGAATATGCTCTCTCAGGATCAAGTTATACAGGCTGTCATAATCAGTAACTTTACTGCCATGTAACCACCCCTCCAAGGCCTTCACTGCCTGGTCAATGAAATCAACCCAGTCTTGTGAAGACTCCTTTTTGGTATCTCTGAACTTTATCCTGTACTGTTCAGTGGTTAAGCCATAACCATCCAGGAGTGCATTCTTAAGAACTTGGAAATTGTTAGCATCATTTTCTTTTACAGTAAGGAGCCTATCCCTACCTTTTCCAGTAAATGATAGCCATAGGATAGCAGCCCACTGCTTTTGAGGGACATCCTGTACAACACAGGCCCTCTCAAGTGCAGCAAACCACTTGTTAATGTCATCCCCCTCCTTGTAAGGGGGAACTATCTTATGCAGATTCCTGGAATCATGCTCTTTTGCAGGATGACTATGGGGAATACTGCTGCTGCCACCATGGGTATCTAAACCCATTTTCTGTCTTTCCCTCTCTATTTCTAAAGACTGTCTATCCAAATCCAGCTGTTGCTTCTTGAGCTTCAGTCTGGTTTGCTCCACTCTCAATCTATTGAGCTCCCTTTCTAACAATCTGTCATCAGGGTGGGTGGGAGGGACATTTCTAGATACAGAGGTATGATGGGAATGAACAGAAGGAGACCTGTCCCTTACCAAGGGCACCCTAACAGCTTGGCTACCAGCATAATGTGAGAGCACATCATCAGTATGATGTGATTCAACCTCTGTACCAACTATGCTAGACTGTCTAGTAATGGGCAGGCTGAGAAGTTTCTTTCCTGAACCTTTTCCTGGGGGAGTCCCTGGATCAGATTGAGAACCATTAGCTACTTTTTCTACAGATTGGGCACTTATGGCCTTATCCTGTACTCTAAGCATATTAATTAACAGTTCTAAGGAAGGATTCTTCCCTACACTCAAACCTCTCTCTATGCAGAGACTCCTTGCTCCTTTCCAGCTAAGGTGATCATATGCAAGTTTGGACAGTTCAACTTTTTGGCCTGTGCCAGACATTTTTAGAGAGAGTTAAAGTGATAGACAAAGAGAAAAAAGTTTTCAGAACTTTTTGGAAAGACAGAAAAAAAACTTTTAAAACTTTTAAGAACTTTTTTAAAGTTTAGAAGTACTTTTCAGCACTTAGAAAAGAGTGAAAAGAGGAAATGCAAAAACTTTTTGGCTATGTGTATATACACTGACCTTGTTTTGTATATTTTTCTCTTATGAAAAGTACAATGACAAGAGTGGTAAGTAGTCTCAAAGCACTTATCCCACCGCTGCACAACCAATGTAGGAGGCTGGACTGGCTTGTAGTGAGTACCAAGGGGTACTTGCACCTTGCACCAGGCCCAGTTATCCCTTATTAGTGTATAGGGTGTCTAGCAGCTTAGGCTGATAGATAATGGTAGCTTATCAGAGCAGCTTAGGCTGAACTAGGAGACGTGTGAAGCTACTACAGTACCACTTAGTGTCATATGCACAATATCATAAGAAAACACAATACACAGTTATACTAAAAATAAAGGTACTTTATTTTTATGACAATATGCCAAAGTATCTTAGAGTGTACCCTCAGTGAGAGGATAGGAAATATACACAAGATATATATACACAATAGCAAAAATATGCAGTATAGTCTTAGAAAACAGTGCAAACAATGTATAGTTACAATAGGATGCAATGGGGAAACATAGGGATAGGGGCAACACAAACCATATACTCCAAAAGTGGAATGCGAACCACGAATGGACCCCAAACCTATGTGACCTTGTAGAGGGTCGCTGGGACTATTAGAAAATAGTGAGAGTTAGAAAAATAACCCTCCCCAAGACCCTGAAAAGTGAGTGCAAAGTGCACCAAAGTTCCCCTAAGGACAAAATATTCGTGTTAGAGGGAAAATGCAAGGAAAACACAAATCAGCAATGCAACAACGATGGATTCCTGACTGAGGTACCTGTGGAACAAGGGGACCAAGTCCAAAAGTCACAAGCAGCTCGGAGATGGGCAGATGCCCAAGAAATGCCAGCGGTTGGTGCAAAGAAGCTCTTACTAGGCTGAAGAACTGTGAATACTGCAGGAACGACAAGGGCTAGAGACTTCCCCTTTGGAGGATGGATCCCCCACGCCTTGGAGAGTCGTGCAGAAGTGTTTTCCCGCCGGATGGACGCCAACAAGCCTTGCTACACGCAAATCGTGCGTTTGGCGTTTTTGGACGCTGCTGGGGCCCAGGAGGGACCAGGAGGTCGCAAATTGGACCTGCAGAGAGAGGGGATGTCGAGCAAGACAAAGAGCCCTCACTGAAGCAGGTAGCACCCGGAGAAGTGCCAGAAACAGGCACTACGATGATGCGTGAAACGGTGCTTGCCGAAGTTGCACAAAGGAGTCCCACGTCGCCGGAGACCAACTTAGAAAGTCGTGCAATGCAGGTTAGAGTGCCGTGGACCCAGGCTTGGCTGTGCACGAAGGATTTCCGCCGGAAGTGCACAGGGGCCGGAGTAACTTGCAAAGTCGCGGTTCCCAGCAATGCAGCCCAGCGAGGTGAGGCAAGGACTTACCTCCACCAAACTTGGGCTGAAGAGTCACTGGACTGTGGTGGTCACTTGGACGGTGTTGCTGGATTCGAGGGACCTCGCTCGTCGTGCTGAGAGGAGACCCAAGGGACCGGTAATGCAGCTTTTTGGTGCCTGCGGTTGCAGGGGGAAGATTCCGTCGACCCACAGGAGATTTCTTCGGAGCTTCTGGTGCAGAGAGGAGGCAGACTACCCCCACAGCATGCACAAGCAGGAAAACAGTCGAGAAGGCGGCAGGATCAGCGTTACAGAGTTGCAGTAGTCGTCTTTGCTACTATGTTGCAGGTTTGCAGGCTTCCAGCGCGGTCAGCGGTCGATTCCTTATCAGAAGGTGAAGAGGGAGATGCAGAGGAACTCGGCTGAGCTCATGCATTCGTTATCTAAAGTTTCCCCAGAGACAGAGACCCTAAATAGCCAGAAAAGAGGGTTTGGCTACCTAGGAGAGAGGAAAGGCTACTAACACCTGAAGGAGCCTATCACAAGGAGTCTCTGACGTCACCTGGTGGCACTGGCCACTCAGAGCAGTCCAGTGTGCCAGCAGCACCTCTGTTTCCAAGATGGCAGAGGTCTGGAGCACACTGGAGGAGCTCTGGACACCTCCCAGGGGAGGTGCAGGTCAGGGGAGTGGTCACTCCCCTTTCCTTTGTCCAGTTTCGCGCCAGAGCAGGGGCTAAGGGGTCCCTGAACCGGTGTAGACTGGCTTATGCAGAATTGGGCACATCTGTGCCCAACAAAGCATTTCCAGAGGCTGGGGGAGGCTACTCCTCCCCTGCCTTCACACCATTTTCCAAAGGGAGAGGGTGTCACACCCTCTCTCAGAGGAAGTTCTTTGTTCTGCCATCCTGGGCCAGGCCTGGCTGGACCCCAGGAGGGCAGCTGCCTGTCTGAGGGGTTGGCAGCAGCAGCAGCTGCAGAGAAACCCCAGGAAGGGCAGTTTGGCAGTACCAGGGTCTGTGCTACAGACCACTGGGATCATGGAATTGTACCAACAATGCCAGGATGGCATAGAGGGGGCAATTCCATGATCATAGACATGTTACATGGCCATATTCGGAGTTACCATGGTGAAGCTACATATAGGTAGTGACCTATATGTAGTGCACGCGTGTAATGGTGTCCCCGCACTCACAAAGTTCAGTGAATTGGCTCTGAACAATGTGGGGGCACCTTGGCTAGTGCCAGGGTGCCCTCACACTAAGTAACTTTGCACCTAACCTTTACCAGGTAAAGGTTAGACATATAGGTGACTTATAAGTTACTTAAGTGCAGTGTAAAATGGCTGTGAAATAACGTGGACGTTATTTCACTCAGGCTGCAGTGGCAGGCCTGTGTAAGAATTGTCAGAGCTCCCTATGGGTGGCAAAAGAAATGCTGCAGCCCATAGGGATCTCCTGGAACCCCAATACCCTGGGTACCTCAGTACCATATACTAGGGAATTATAAGGGTGTTCCAGTAAGCCAATGTAAATTGGTAAAAATGGTCACTAGCCTGTCAGTGACAATTTGGAAAGAAATGAGAGAGCATAACCACTGAGGTTCTGATTAGCAGAGCCTCAGTGAGACAGTTAGTCACTACACAGGTAACACATTCAGGCACACTTATGAGCACTGGGGCCCTGGGTTACCAGGGTCCCAGTGACACATACAACTAAAACAACATATATACAGTGAAAAATGGGGGTAACATGCCAGGCAAGATGGTACTTTCCTACAATTGTGCTGTACACATTAGTCAATTGGGTACTCACCAACAGGGCCACCAATCACCACATCCAGGTGGTCCAGCAGGTCCTGTTCTCTGGCCACCAGGTCAGCCCAGTGATGCTTCAGCTGGTGATCATTACGTTGGGTCTTGAAAATGCACCTCAGGTGGAACAGCACCTTTGCCCACCTCAGCCGTCTTGCCTCCGTGTGATACCCCTGTATCACACAGCCCCCAGCCTCCAACATCAGGGGTAGGAAATGGCACACCAGCCACACCAATGCCCATAGCTCCTCATCACCCATGCTTCCCAACATCACACCAAAACAATATTTAAAAAAGAAAGTGGGAAAAACAGGGAAAGGAGGTAGAAAAAAGGAAACTTATCTAACCCAAAGACAGACCAAAACTACCCCAAATAATACTACCCACAAACAGACTCCCAACAGTACAAAGACAAATCTAAATACATTTAATGACACATATACACTCACACAAGATACAAAAGACACTTACCAAACACTAAAAGACAATACATAGAGCACACAGGAGACAAAATCACAGAATCCACAGAGAGACAATCCAAAACACAGCCACACAGCCTAGAATAATCACATACTGCAAAGTGAAAGTGAAAGTACACCAACTGTACCATTTCTACAAACAGGATATCCTATAACATCACTTCCTGTCTCATTTGTGGCCTGTTTTTGTCTTGTGTGTAAATGTTTGACGCTTACAGGGTTTGCGTCAATATTTTTTGACGCATATATGTTAAAATCCCACGCATTCATGGATCAATACATTTTCAATGGGTATCCGCATGCTTGGGGTGCGCTGGTGGAATTAACGCTAGAGACCAATTGATGTATAATGTGCGTGAGCATAATTTTTCAACGCATATGCGTCAGTTTTTGACGCATATGTGTCATTTTTTACGCGCTTGCGTCAAAAATTCTGTCTTAAAGTGTGTTTGTGTCATTTTTCACATTTTAACATGCATGCAGCCTATAACTACACAAAGGTAGGATGGTATGACCTGCAGTGTGTGTTCTAGTGTTTGGGCACATGTGGCAGACCATACTACTGTGGCCCATAATACTCATGTTGTTGTGCACGATTAGCTCTCTTAACTGACGCAACAGCAGCACAAACTTTGGAAATTAAATTGGATTTTTCAAGTTTGCGCAGGTGTTGCATCAATAGAGGACAGCAAGGCTACTCTACTAAAAAAGGAATCCTGGCCTGTGTGATTTGTATGTGAATTGTCTGTTAAAATTATTTTTGTGCCTCTGTGGGAACGGCATGCAAAACATTTGGCGTAAGTCTTGTGAGCAATGCTTGTCATACCTGGGGCACTTGTGCTATCCATTTTCAGGTTTGATGCACTTCTTGTCACACATGCAGCTTGCAGAAATAGCTGATGTCACACTTACTGCTGTCAAGGGTCTGGTCATACATTCCTGTTACCTATGCAATTGCACATCCACTGCCTCATGTATAATGCACTTTTTTCCTTATGATTGATGGTGTCTTAGTTGGGTGTCATATGCTGCAATGGACCATGTTGGCAACATGGATGTGTCTCATAGCTGTGGTCCTATGGAATTGCCCTTCAAATGTCAAATAGACAGGATGTATTTCATAAAAACTGTGTGTGATGTTTGCTATACATTCATACCCATCAAATGTGATGTGGCATCTGAATTGTGCAAATTTGTCTTTCTGCAATGCTCCATGAGGCCATACTCTGATTATGATTCCAAGAGATCATGTGATGCATAAATAATTACCCAGAGCATGATTGAGTGATGAACTGAGGTGTTTAATTCCATATCATAACAAAGTAGTGATAGTGAGTATAGTTGGAAAAAATGTTGTACTATATGTTGTCTGCGACGCATTCGTGCAGCTGTGTTAGGATGTTCCCCCTCATTTTCCCGGACAGCATCCTCCTCCTCCTCCTCCTCTTCAGGCAGTTGTTGTTCAGGTTCATATAGGAGAACGTTCCTCCTAAATGTTGTGCAGGATGACACAGGTCAAAATGCTCTTGTAGACCATTTCTGGGGAATATAGGAGGCTGCCTTGGGTGATGTCCAGGCACCTGAATCTGGACTTCAGGATGCAAAAAGTCTGTTCCACTATGGTGTGTGTCCTACGATGTGCCTCATTATAGGCACGCTCTGCTGCTGTGCTTGGGTTGGCAAATGGGGTCATAATCGATGGATGGATCCCGTAACCCTCATCAGCTGAAAGAGAAAATGGGGGTAAGTATTTTGTTGTTGGTTGCACCAGGAATGTCACTTTGCATGGCAGTTGTTATCTTGTGTCGTCTGTGACTCATGTGTGTTTGTGGTATTGTGTGGGATCCTAGGCTTCTGTGAGGTTCTTTCTGCATTGGGTTGTTTGACTAGCAAAACTGGTGTTTGGCTAATTGACCTGATATCTCTGGTATACTTATAAACTTGCAGTTCACTGTGTATCTCCCATGCGTTATGTAGTGAGAAAGATGTGTCTGTGTGCATTCACTGGAGGTGACATGATATTTCCACACACACACAATAGATTCCACTGTGGTGGTAACATGGTTGCACTACATTGCCTGGACATCCAATCCAATTAGACATATGTAGTTGAAGGTGAAATTCAACAATGAGGCCCTTTGATTTGCCTATGTGACAATGCACAACACATCTCCATAAGTTGGCAGCACTGAAGTGTTCAGTATTGACAATGCACAAGTAACCCATGTGTGACTAGTTCTATGCAAACCTGTTTTTGTTCCCAAACCCAGTTGGCTCATGTGCAACCGTGCACCTACACTACTGAACATGCTCTAGGTGAGCTGACTAACTTGGTTGTGGGGGTGAAGGTTTTAGTGTAGGAAGGTCCATCCCCCTGTACATCTGTTATGTATATGGGGAATTGTCTCATCAAGTATGTGTAGCAGTGTGCACTTAGCATTAGTGCCACATCAACATTTTTTCATTGCACAGTTCTCTTCCTTATTGTTTGCAGGGGTGATGTGGGATGTTGGTACTGCCTCAATAATTGTATGTCACCTTCATTTGAGTCAGTGTCATCATGCTATGTGTCTCATGGTGTTTGACCTGCAGCAACACACATTGCACACCCTTTACACACAACGTATTGCTTGGAAGGGTGTGGGATTGACTGTGGCTTATGTGATATTGAATGGTTAATCTTCCAAGTTGTACTGGCAGTTAATGCCATGTCATTGTCACTGTGTGGTTTTAAATTGGTCCCTAGTGGCTCTAGAGTGGCAGCTATTGTTATTTGCAGTCGTCATTTGTCCAGAGGTGTGGATCCCATTGGGTCAGGATATCAAACATGACTACCGGTGTCACACCTCAGTGACTTCCTGCCCACGTGTCAATGTAGTGGTGTATGTCTTGTGTGTCCTACAGGGTTGCTGGGCTATGTGTAAAATACTAGGTTTCTGGATTTACCTACAAGAAGGCCTTTGCCATTTCGTCCATCCTGGAAGTGGTAATTGATGGTGCTGTGGTGGAAGATGAAGGAATCATGTACACTCCCAGGATACTTTGCCATGATGTTGGTGAACAATCCCTGGTGATCAACAATGGCCTGCACATTGATGGAGTGTGTGTGCTTTCTGTTGCGGTATAGGTGCTCAGTTGCAGCAGATGGCACAAGCCGGACATGTTTGCAGTCAATGGCACCAAGCATGTGCGGGAAGCCATTCATTTGATAAAAACCCTGTTTGGCCTCCTGCTGCTTCTGCTGTGTGTTGGGGAAGCTGATGTGGTGGGGTGTGAGGAAGATGATGGCATCAAGTACATTTGGAAGGAAGGTGGAGAATGAGGGCTGTGAGACCCTGGCAACCAGGGTACCAGTAGTTTGAAATGAGCCACTTGCCAACATATGCAGGACAGCTAGCAGCTTGGTCTCCGGTGGAATAATGTGGGGTGTCTGCAAGCTGGCTGCTAACTGTGGCTCAAATTGGTGCAGCAGCTGCTGTATGGCTTGCCAGTTGAGTCTGTACCTCTAGATGATATCCTGTGTTCTGAGGCCCCAGTGGGTTGTCCTGGTCCTGAATAGCCTCTCGTGCCTTCTGTGTTGCCTTTGGGGTCCAGGTTAGTGGTGGTGGTAGCTGCTGCTGTTGGTCTTGTGCTCTGCGTCTTCTGGCATGCTGCATGAGTAGCCCCTCCATGTCGTCCTTCTTGAGCAATGATGTTGCTTGGGTGAGTTTTCCTTAAGTTGTGGTGTGTTTGCCCCATTTTAATGCCTGCCCTGACCCAGGCGTTAAAATTTGATGCAAATTGGGATTTGCGTAATTTTCCAGCTGCGCCTCCCATCCGTGCGGCATTTTTGCACGGTTGGATAAATATGGCGCACAGGTGTTTGAGTCATTTTTTGGATGGGAACGCCTATGTTGCATCTCATTGACGCAAGGCGGTTTCACGCATCTGGAAAATGACGCACACTCTGATATTTTGATGCTAGACGGGTCTAGCGTCAAAATATAAATATGGTGTTAAGTTTGCGCCGGATTAGCGTAAAAAACAATTATGCAAATCCAGCACAAAGGGAGTATAAATATGGGCCTTAGTCCCCTGTTCTGAAAAAGTTTTTGAAAAAGGGCATCAGGAAGGAGGGTGTGTCATACTGACCCCTAGGTTGACCTGTTCAGGAGATAATTTTTTTTAAAAAATCAGCTGAGGCTACAGTGGTACTCCCCAAGATACTATAATACCATGCAAGCTTCCTCAGGGAAACGCATGGTAATGCGTTACTTTGGGGTTGGGACTTGCATGGCATGTCCTGCAGGAGAACAGCAGTACCGGAGAAAATGACAAAAACATAAGAAGATAATGCAGGTTGGGCATGCACAGCCAAAGTATATATACAGAGACGGACGGATGCATGGCTAGAACTGAGTCGTGGTGGTTGGGCATTTATCCCTTTTAATTAGTAATACATTGCCTGTGCTCCCCCATTTAAATATAGTTGAATTGGCATAACCCTAATTGGAATATTTAACTTATTCTTAAATCCCCAGTATATGGTACAAAGGATACCAAGACCTGTATGTTGAATGCTAGTAGTGGATTGCAGCACTTATTTTGCCATAAACTACAGTGGCAGTATGAAACATGGCTTCAGGCCTACAACCGTACCCTTTCTGAAGCAGTTTTTAAACTGCAGTTTGAATAGTCCAGAAGGCAGAGTGCATGGTAACTAAAAGTAGGACATGTAGAAACTTAATGTGAAATGTTCTTATAGTGACTATAACCTAAAAGCTATTTCTTTTGTCACAAGGCTGGCTGTTCATTTTAGAAAAACCAGGATACACTATGAAATCTAATAATGCTGTGATCAGCTAGGAATCTGCCAGAAGTTTCATTGTTGGACTCTCTTTTAAAGTCATCAAATACATTAGTGAAGTTGGAGTTTTCATAAATAGTAGCGGGAAATGTAATTTTAGAAAGTTAATTTTCCCTGCCTAAGAACTCTGGGGGCTAATTGTGATTTGCTTCGAGCTGCAGCTCCTTGAGTGCTCAAGCCCTGAATGAGGTCTGAAAAAGTTTTGAAGAACGGACACAAAGGCCTCCCCTATCACAGACAGATGTCAAATGACATCTGGACAGACCTCTTCTTTGTCCCTCCATCAGGCAGAGTCCAATGCCAGTGGAGAGAGAGCTGCCCCCAGAACTGTCTGAAATTACCAAATAGAGGATGTTTATTTCCCTGGCCACGAATCTGGCGAGGGTACAAAGGTTCATCATCTTGGATACAGACAGAAAGCAGCACTGTGGGATTGTTTGCAATAGGACACAGGAAATGCTGCAAAAGTTGGTAGGATAACTGCTGTGAACATCTCCCTATTTGTTAAGAAGGAGTGAGGAGGCACCACACCTACCAGCTGGTGCCAGGCATACAATTACCCTCTTTAGAACACTACTGGACAAAAGGAAGATGAGAAGAGAGCTGAACCTGATGTCTACATCCTGGGAAGAGCACTGAAGGAATAATTGTTTCCCTTATAGTTACGCACTACATTAACTATAACTCCCCCCTATGCAATGCACAGTGTTCTAAAAAATGATGTAGTTTGGGATGTCAAGTATTGTTCTGAATTCTATAGTTTCACATAGTGTAAGTAATGCAATATGAAAGGGTATAAGCAGTGTATCGTGAAGGCACACGTTATAGTTAATTTAGTGTGGGTAGCGATTTGACAACACTTTACAGAGAAGTGCAAGCTATAGTGATTTGAAGGTAGTACATAAATTATAAATTTAAGGAATAACTATAACTGTACAATTTATAATGTTCATGTAGTTTAAGTTTGGTTTGTATAGAAGGAATAAATAAAGTTTTCCTAACTATAACTAAGATTTAACCTTTGTTTTTGGCATTCAGTTGTAATGGTTTTTGTTTTTAATAAAAATGTGTTTCAAGTAGTGGAGTGGAGTGTTGTCAAGTGGAATGTCATTAAGTGGAGAGTCATAGACTACATTGGAGGAGACTGTTGTAGAGTGCAGTGTAGCTCAGTAGAGTTGTAGAGTGGAGTGAAGTGGCATGCATAGGAGTAGTGTAGAGTAAAATACTGTAAAATGGAATGGCGTAAAATGGAGTGTCATAGAATGGAGTGGTGTACAGTAGAGCACTGTGGTGTAGAGTGGAGTTAGTGTAGTCGCATAGAGTGGAAAAAGTAGAGTTCAATGGCATAGAGTGGAGTGGCACAGAGAGGAGAGGCCTTGATTGCAGTGGCATAGAGTGGAGTGGCATAGATCTCACTGGGGAAGAGTGGAATAGCATACGGGTGGAGTGGCAAAGAATGGAGTGGCATATAGTAGACTGGGACTGATTAGAGTGGGGTAGACTTGAATAGCAGAAAGTGGAGTGGCATTGAATGGAGTGGCGAAAAGTAGACTGGTGTAGAGTGGAATAGTGAAGTGGTATAAAATGAAGTGGCATAAATGTGATTGGAGTGGCATAAAGTGGAGTGGTATAGAGAAAAATAGTGTACAGCATGGTGGCACAGAGTGGAATAGCAAAAAGCTGAGTGGTATAGTGTGGAGTGGCGTAGAGTGGAAAGGTATACAATGGAGAGGCATAGAGTAGCATAAAGTCACATAGACAGTCAGCGGATTAGCACAACGTGTAGTGACATTGAGTAGAGTGGCATACAGTAGAGTGGCATTGAATTGAGTGGCATAGAGTCACATAGCAAAAAGTGGAGTGCCACAGAGTAAAATGACAGTGTAGAGTGGCGTAAAGTAGAATAGCATAGAGTGGGATGGCATAGAGGGGAGTGGAGTAGAGCAGAGTGGCACAGAGTGGAGTGGCATGGAGTGGAGTGGTGTAGAGAGCTGTGGTGTAGAGTGGAATAGCATAGAGTAGGAAGGCATAGAGTGGAGTGGGTTGGAGTAGGGCAGCATGCAGTACAGTGGTGTTGAGTGGAATTGCATAGATTGTAGTGGCATAAACTGGAGTGGCATAGAGTGAAGTGGCACAGGGCAGAGTGGCATAGAACGGAGTGGCGTACAATGGAGTGGTATAAAGCAGAATGTGGTATACTGGAGTGGCTTCAAGTGGAGTAGCATAGTCCGAGTGGCATAGAGTGCAGCGGCATACAATGAAGTGGCATGCAGTAGAGTGGCATAGAGTGGAGTGGCATAGAGTCAAATAGTGGATAGTGGAACTGCGTAGTGGCATAAAGTGGAATGGCATAGTGTAGAGTGATGTTCAGTGGTGTACAGCTGAGAGGTGTAGAGTGGAGTGGATTGTTGGAGATTAGGTTGGCATAGAGTGGAGTAGTGTGTCAGAGTATAGGGAAGTAAACTGGCATGGAGTGGCTCAGCAGGAGTTGCATAGAGTGTCAAACAGTGGAGTACAGTGTCCCAAAGTGGCATAGAGTGGAGTGGATTGGAGGGGCAGTGAGTAGAGAAGAGGGGAGTGAGATAGATTGGAGTGCTGTAGAGTGGAGTTTAGTAGACTGTTTTGCCATAGATTGTCATGGCTGACAGTGTTGTGATGTAGACTGTTGTGATGTACAGTGTCAAACATACAGTGGAGAGGCATGGAATGGAGCGGTGTATAGCGGAGAGGTGCAGCGTAGAGAGGGGTAGACTGTAGTGTTGTACAGTGGGGTGGGGTGTGTGTGTTGCAGAATAGATTGGAATGGTGTAGAGTGTAGTGCTGTGTCAAAGAGTACAGTGGAGTAATGAGTCATAGTGGCATGTTATTGAGCGTCTTAGAGTGTAGGGGCATAACATGGAGAGCTGTAGAGTGTAGTGGTATCTCATGGAGCGGAGTACCTTGTCATACAGTTGAATAGTGTGTCGCACAGTACAATGGCATGAAGTGTTGTAGAGTGGAGTGGAGTGTTGTGTAGTGCAGTGGCATAGTGTATAAGGAGCAGCATAAGATAGTATGGATTTGTATGTTAAATGGAGCATAGTGGAGTAGCATACAGGTGAATGGTATAAAGTGGTGTCATACAACTCTGTTTCATCGATTGTTGTGGCACAGGGTGTTGTGACTTGAGTGTTGTGGCCTAGTGTATCATGGCATAGAGTGTAGTTGTGTAGAGTGGAGTGGCGTGGCGTACTTAGGAATGGTATGGCGTACACTGAAATATAAAGTGGAGTGGTTTACAGTTGAATGGCATGTCATTGAATGGAGCAGCAATTTATAGAGAGGCATGGAGCATCACAGGGTGGAGTCGAGTGGAGTGTCGCAGAGTGGAGTGGCATGTGACAGAGTTAAGCTGCATGTTTCACATTGGACCGGCATGTCATAGAGTGCGTAGAGTGGCATACAGTGGAAGGGCATAGAGTGGAGTACAGTGTTGTAGAGTGGAGTGGCGTAGGATGAAGTGGCATATTGTAAAGTGTGTTCACATGGAGTGGCATAGAATGTCATACAGTGAAGTAGAATACAGTGGCGTACATTGATGTGGTATAGAGTAGATTAGTGTAATACAATGGAGTATAGTGCAGTAGTAAGCCACTGAGTAGAGTGGATAAAAGTGGTGTGGAGTGGCATAGAGGGAGTTGCATAGACTGTTGTAGACTGGAGTACAGTGTTGCTGTGAGTTGCAGAGTAGACTAAATTGGAGTAAGAGAAGTGTAGAGTGGAGTAGAGTTTCATACAGTGGCACAGAGTGAAGTGGGGTGTCGTAGAGTGGAGTGGGGTGTCGTAGAGTGGAGTTGCATTTCATGAAGTGGAGTGGCATGTAGTAGAGTGGAGTGGATTGTCAGAGAGTGGAGTGGCATGTCCTAGAGTGGAGTGGTGTGTCGTAGAGTGAAGAGGGGTGCCATAGAGTGGGGTGGCATATTGTAAAGTGGAGTATAGTGGTGTACAATGGGGGGATAGAGTGAAGTAGAGTGTTCTGTACTGGCATTTCATACAGTAGAGTGGAGTGGCGTGTCATAGAGAGTCATATCATACAGTGCCTTAGAGTGGAGGGGCGTACATTGGCATGGCATAGAGTGAAGTAGGATGCCACAGAGTGGATTCGCATACAATGGAGGGACATTTCGTGGAGTGTCCTCTGGTGGTTTATAGTGACATGTTACAGAGTAATGTGGCATGTCATGGAGAGCAGTGGCATTGAGTATCATTTAGTGGAGTGGACTGTTGTAGAGTGGCGTTTTGTAGAGTGAAGTGGCATGTTATAGACCTATGTGGTACAGGGTGGTGAGGCATGGAGTGGAGTGGTGTAGATAGAACTGGGATATCGCAGAGTGGAGTGGCATGTCTTAGAGTGGAGTGCTGTGTGGTAGAGTGGAATGCCATGTGAAATATATGTAGTACAGTGTATTTTTTATTGTATTTTATTTTAGCTTTTAAAAGTATCACTGTACCTTCTAGGCAGTAGTGCAGTACTGATAATTTTCTTTAAAAAATAAATATGTAAAAAATTAAAAATAAAGTGTAGTACACCATATTTGTGCAATATAGTGCACTGTATTTTTAAATATTTTACAAATTTAATATTTTGATTTTATTTTGATGTTTAAGGACATTGGTACTTTTTAGGTTGTACAGTGGTATTCTGTTCACTTTAAAAATATATATATATATATAAAGTAAGTAAACTACTTTTATCTATTTTTCACAGACTTACCTAAACTGAGTCAATCCTTTCTATTCTCTGATTAAACAGTACCACACTCTATTTCAACTTAAAACCCACAACGTTGACTATGGGGGTCATTACGAGTCCGGTGGTCTCATGACAGCCATGTTGGTGGTGGCAGTCTTACCCCCAACAGGCTGGCAGAGAAGACAGCCAAATTACGACCATGGCGGTCTTCCCAACACAAATACAGCCAATCCACCGCCGGGACCGCCAGTGCGGTCAGGCTGCCACGGATGATGGTAGCCACCTTCCAGCCAGTGCAGACCATGTCCCTGCCAGACAGATTACAAGGCTGCACACCACCAAGGTTTCTGCCGCGGTGGCACCACCACGGAATCCCTGGCAGAAACCAACTCTATAAAAGGAGACACTCACCCTCAGAAGCACGTACCTGCCTTGAGCCGCCATGGAACCTGAGCTACATGTCTTCTTGCTGCTCTTGCTCACCCAACAACTCCAGAACCAGCAATGACAACAGCAACAGTGAGCACGCACACTTATCTGTCACCGTTGCACAATGCCAATGTATCTACATGCACAAAACATATACATCCTGAACGGGTAGCATTGGCGACACACACATGTTCCCTCACACTGACACACACACCCACTCACAGCCACACACACACACATACATGCGCTATGGCCAACACTCACACACACTTCCAAAACACACACCAACACCGAGATACACAGCACCGGCACAGTCAAACACAACCAAATAGCACAACACCACAACCCAACACCTCAAAAGCACTGTCATTCATCCACAATACACACTTCCACTTGACAGATCATGCATGCACCCTATCTAACAACACCAGAGAACCAACACACACATTCACCCATCCATACAACAAGGCATACGTTATATCTAGCCAACACACATCATAATGGATCTAACATACCAATCACCACACACACTCACACACACACACAGTAAAACCACACAAGGGCACACACCACTATAAATAACATCAATACAATCACTACTCACAATATTAACATTAATCCATGTCCCAAACTCATACATGCCCATCACACAATGCACAGTAATCACAGCAAGACACGTGCATTGCATACACCCACACATGCTGGCCAGACACAACTGGTAGAACAACCACCACACACACAAAACATACCCACACATTAACAAAAGCAGCCAAGACCAAAGGCAGGACAAAAATCTAACCTTGGAACCAACTGGTTGGCCCAGTTTTATGGCAATAAATAAATAAATATAAATACAGAACTGTATACATTATAAGAGGCCATAGGCCAGTCCATAGGCCAGTTCAAACACATATGTGCTGCAGGGATATATGGTACATTCCAGCATCCCTTCTTGACTCCTGACCTCCACAGTTTAGGGCATCAAGTGGGCAGGCAGGCACTGTAGGGATTGGAGGTGGGGTGTGGGAGGGTTAGGCTTAGGCTTGGATGGGTGATCCTTTGGACGTGGGGTTGGGATGGGGGGCTTAGGTCGAAGCTTAGGGAAAGGGCTGGGAACTCTTGAGAGGGGTCGACTTCTTGGCGGGCGAGGGGCATAGCTACCTGCAGAAGGGCCAGGGGAGGAGTTGGAGGTGGAGGTGGAAGGGCTGAACTTAGGGAGTGACACAGATCTTTTGGAAGTCATACAGGGTGTGAGAAGAGTAGGGAAAAGGTTCAACTTTGAGAGGAAGTGAGGGCACAATGGGGACCTCTGAGTGGCCAGTGCCAGCAGGTGATGTCAGAGATCCCTCCTGATAGGCTCTTACCTGGTTAGGTAGCCAATCCTCCTCTGAGGGCTATTTAGGGTCTCTCCTGTGGGTTTCTCCTCAGATAAGGAATGCAAGAGCTCACCAGAGTTCCTCTGCACCTCTCTCTTCGACTTCTGCCAAGGATCGACTGCTGACTACTCCAGGACACCTACAAAACTGCAACAAAGTAGCAAGAAGACTACCAGCAACATTGTAGCGCCTCATCCTGCCGGCTTTCTCAACTGTTTCCTGGTGGTGCATGCTCTGAGGGCTGTCTGCCTTCACCCTGCACTGGAAGCCAAGAAGAAATCTCCTGTGGGTCGACTAAATCTTCCCCCTGCTACCGCAGGCACCAAACATCTGCTTCACCAGTCCTTTCGGTCCCCTCTCATCTTGACGAGCGTGGTCCCTAGAACACAGGAGCTGGATCCAAGTGACCCCGACAGTCCAGTGGTCCATCTGTTGAAATTTGAATTTGAAACTCCCCACGCCAGACAGTAATCCGCCGCCATGGAGGATTCAGAAGGGCAGCGGTGACCGCCGGTTTACCCTTTCTGACCACGGCTGAACCGCCGCGGTCAGAATGCCCTTCGGAGCACCGCCGGTCTGTCGGCGGTGCTCCCGTGACCGGTGACCCTGGCGGTCACCGGCCGCCAGGGTCAGAATCAGGCCCTAAGAGCTCTTGGGATGGGAAACCAGCTGCAGTATTTTGGCCGTCTGCACAATCTGATTCCCCAAAAGTTTGGCAAACATCTCAGCAGATGCAGCATTTGCCATTTTCCCAAAAGGTTCAGTGTAGTTTTGAGACTAATCGCTGTAAGGGCGGGCAGGGTACAACTGTGCTAAAAGTAAGGCTATGTCATAGTTTGTAAGTAAAGTTACTAAAAGTTTTTTGTATATACCTTTTGAAATTAAACACACAGACCCTTGCTGATTACGTATCAGTAACCACAAATCGGAAATGCGCGGTTGCTCTGAAAAGGCAAAGTAACAGCTCCCATTGTTGTTTGAAAAAAATGTGCTTGTTTTGACCAGAGCAGTTTTGCCATCAACACTAGTGTCAGGAGCCGCCCATTCTTTACACTGCGTGTGCACTCAGGAGTTGTTGGAGTCCGCCACATAAAAATACTGTGATCCACCAAAGTTGTACATCTGTAGGCGCAGACCTGCATTTTTAATCGTCTCTACATAAACATATGCACCTATACATATATATATATATGTGCATAACACCTACATGTATAGGTATATAGGTCTGCACCTACATTCCTAAACAGATAAGTTTATCAATACTGTGCATAGCTAGTTAGCTGGTGACCGTAGAAGGATGCAACGTTACAGATTCTTGAATTGCATTTTGATTCTTGTTCAAATGAAACATACTAATCTTATTTTGCATGTATATGTAAATAAATCATTTGATGATGTTGTATATAATATCAGTCCCTGTTTCAGACCGTTACACTGTGCTTCATTTACATTTTTGTCTGAAATAATAATCCGGAGACATGACACTGTTCTCTGAGTGGCAAATAGCTGTTCTCTTTCTCTGTTGGATTCTTTTTTAATTTTTCTATCCCCACAGAGCTTAATTTGTGCTTGTTGTCCCTGCTTCCTCCTCCTTCCCTTCCCATAGCGCTTAATTTGTGCTGGGTGTTTCCGGTGCTGAGCACCGTCACTTATTTTTGAGGGCACTGAGGTGGTGGGGGTAATGCAGAGGAGCCTGGGCACAGCCAAGAGCGGGGAGACATCCTAACAAACTCACGTACACCGTGCAAGCCCTGATCTGAGCACCTCGTGCACCCGACCACTGTGACTTTCACGGGCATGATCGGGTGATTGTGACTCGGTTGAAATATGTAAAAGCAAAGCTGCTGCTCTGAGCCCCATACGGAGAAAGCCACTGAAACGTCACCCCCCACCGAGGGACTGCAGGCGAAGGCCACCACCGATCACTGACTCCCTGTGAAGAAGGAGTGCACAGCAGACCACCAGAACTTGAGAGCCACTCTGCACCTAGGGCAGAACCGCCCTGTATATCGTCTAACCACTGCTGCATTCAGCTTGGACTCCGTGATGCTGGGTGCCATAGTTTTAACAAAAACTGCTGGGAGGCCGATAGCGTTGATGCGCATTGTCAATGGCACCCTGAGAGTGAAGAAGGAGAATCAGCACAGACTACTGCCTGGCCCCTGTGGGTCAAAGGCTGATGACTAGACTGCTGCCCAGTGCTTAATTTGTGCTTGTTGCACCAGCCTTATTTTTGAGGGTCGGGGCTTATGCTTATGCCTCAAGCATTTGCTGTGAGCAAAATACACACATGGAAAAGATGGAAGAAGGAAAAAATGAAAACGCGTCATAAAGGGAGAAAGTAGAAAGCTGCAGCAGTGAGCTGAAGGGGCAGGAGGGTGGCTGTAAATGGATTGAAGAGGCCCAAGATGGCTTCAGGTTTACACTGCCTCAGTATTTACTGCTGGCAGATTTAACTACAGCAGCCTCGTGTTTAAGAGGAGGGCTTTGAGCACCGGCACGTTTTTATTTACTTACGTCCCTATTTGAAAGAGACGTGGGGACTTCCGACAAGATACCGACTGCTTTTACCAATCGGCTTAGCAAGCCTAAAAAGACACAATTGCAGCAGCTGCATGTTTATATGGAGGACTTTGGGCACCAGCACATTTACTTTTAAAGGATGAGCAGTGCAGACAACACAGTCACTGCAGAGGAGATGCCTGGAGTGCCACCATGGCCCTTTAATCACAAGTACCTGATTTCTTTTGGGACCCACGTTGGGCAGTGATTTCTCCTCGGGTGGCTGCACCTCCGTCCGTTGTCCTACTCTGTTGTGAAGAGAGTGACAGTGTTTTTGCGCTGTTTCTTTTTTAAAACGCAGCGCTGATGCACGGTTTCACTCTCTCGCGTGATGCAGGCAGTGACGTGTGAGCTTTGCAAAGAGAACTGGGTGGTGGGGAAAGGAAGGGTGCGCATGCGCCCGCGCGTGCACTTTACAGGGAACATTGCTCAGAGGATATACTCCCTTAGGAGGTAAGTAAAATACACAAAATATACACAGAAAACCAAACCAGGTAAGTAAAACAGTCAGGAAGTAGTGCAAACACTGTAGAATACAATAGGATGCAATAGGCCTAGGGTCAACACAAACCATATACTAAGAAAGTGGAATGCGAACCACGAATGGACCCCTAGGCTAGTGTAGTGTGTAGAGGGTCGCGGTGAGTGTAAGAAAACACTAAGGGTGTCCAAGATACCCCACTCCAAGACCCTGGAAAGTAGGAGTAACGTACTACTATTTTTCCAGAAACACACTAAAGTCATGATAAAGGATTTTGCAAGGACCACAACAGACTGCAAAGCACTGAAGACGGATTCCTGGACCTGAAGACCTGCAAAAGAAGGGGACCAAGTCCAAGAGTCACTAAAGTGTCCAGGGAGAGCAGGAGCCTACTAAACCCCAGATGAAGGTGCAAAATGGCTGCCTCTGGATGGAAGAAGATGAAGATTCTGCAACAATGCAAAGCGGTAGGAACTTCTCCATTGTGCGGAAGATGTCCCACGGTGTGCTGGAGGATGCAGATTTGTTTCCTTGGCAACATACCGCAAACAAGCCCTGCTAGTTGCAAGAATCACAGATGAAGAAAAGGGGTGCTGCCTGGGCCCAAGAAGGATCAGAATATCGCCACTTGGGAGAGGAGACAGAGAGGGCCCACAGCAATGTAGAGAGCCCATGCTCAAGAAGGTAGCACCCACAGAAGTCCTTGAACACGGGTTAAAGAAGGCTGAACACAGCGGTCGTCTCAACACTGCCAAAGAAGGTCCCACGACACCGGAGATCAACTCAGGGCACTGAACATCGCAGGGCAGAGTGCTGGGGACCTAGGCTCAGCTGTGCATGCAGGATCTCTTGGAAATGTGCACAGGAGCCCTTGTAGCGGCAGTTCACGCGGTGCACAGGATTGCTGTCTGGAGAGGGGATGCAAGGACTTACCTCCTCCAAATCTGGACAGTTGGACCATTGGACAGTCTGGGTCATTTGGGTCCACCACCTGTGTTCCAGGGGTCACGCTCATCAGGATGAGAGGGGTCCCAGAGTACCGGTGAAGCTGAAGTTTGGTGCCTGCTGAAGCAGGGACAAGATTCTGTCGACCCATGGGAGATTTCTTCATGTCTTCCAGTGCAGGGTGAAGGCAGGCAGCCCCCAGAGCATGCAGCACCAGGAAACAGCCAAGAAAGCCGGCAGGATTAGGCGCTACAATGTTGCTGGGAGTGTTCTTGCTACTTTGTTGCAGTTTTGCAGGTGTCCTGGAGCAGTCAGCGGTCGATCCTTGGCAGAAGTCGAAGAGAGAGGTGCAGAGGAACTCTGGTGAATTCTTTCAAGTCGTTATCTGAGGAAAAGCCCACTGGAGAGACCCTAAATAGCCCTCAGAGGAGGATTGGCCACCTAGTCAGATAAGCACATATCAGGAGGGGCCTCTGAAGTCACCTGCTGGCACTGACCACTCAGAGGCCTCCGGAGTGCCCTCACACCTCTGGATCCAAGATGGCAGAGGTCTGAGACACACTGGAGGAGCTCTGGGCACCACCACTGGGGTGGTCAAGGACAGGGGAGTGGTCACTCCCCTTTCCTTTGTCCAATTTCACACCAGGGCAGGGACAGGGAGTTCCCTGAACCATTGTAGACTGGCTTATGCAAAGAGGGCACCTTTTGTGCCCTTCAAAGCATTTCCAGAGGCTGGGAGAGCCTACCCCTCCCCAGCCTTTAATACCTATTTCCAAAGGGAGAGGGTGTGACACCCTCTCTCAGAGGAAATTCTTTGTTCTGCCTTCCTGTGACTGGGCTGCCCAGACCCCTGGAGGGCAGAACCCTGTCTGGGGGTTGGCAGCAGCGGTAGGTGCAGAGAAAACTCCAGAGAGCTGGATTGGCAGTACCCGGGGTCCATAGTGGAGCCCCAGGGATGCATGGAATTGGCTCCCCAATACCAGATTTGGCATGGGGGGGACAATTCCATGATCTTAGACATGTTACATGGCCATGTTCAGAGTTACCATTGTGAAGCTACACATAGGTATTGACCTATACGTAGTGCACACGTGTAATGGTGTCCCCGGACTCACAAAGCCCGGGAGAATGGCCCTCAACTATGTTGGGGCACCTTTGCTAGTGCAAGGGTGCCCTCAAACTTAGTAACTTTGCACCTGACCTTCAGCAAGTGAAAGTTAAACATATAGGTGATTTATAACTTACTTAAGTGCAGTGAAAATGGCTGTGAAATAACGTGGACGTTATTTCACTCAGGCTGCAGTGGCAGTCCTCTGTAAGAATTGTCTGAGCTCCCTATGGGTGGCAAAAGAAATGCTGCAGCCCATAGGGATCTCCTGGAACCCCAATACCCTGGGTACCTCGGTACCACATACTAGGGAATTATAAGGGTGTTCCAGTGTGCCAATTGAAATTGGCAAAAGTGGTCACTAGCCTATAGTGGCAAATTTAAAGGCAGAGAGAGCATAAGCACTGAGGTTCTGATTAGCACAGCCTCATTGACACAGTTAGTCACTACACAGGTATACACATTCAGGCCACAAACTATGAGCACTGGGGTCCTGGGTAGCAGGATCCCAGTAAGACAGGCAAAAACAAACTGACACACAGTTTAAAACGGGGGTAACATGGCAGGCAATATGGTACTTTCCTACACAATCCCTCCACCCCCGCAAACGAGAGGCAATAAGGCTAACCTTGCCCAGATGAGTCTTTTTTGTCTAAGTGGAAATATCTGGAGAATCCATCTGCATTGGAGTGGGTGCTCCCAGGTCTATGTTCCACTGTATAGTCCATTCCCTGTACGGAGATGGACCACCTCAGCAATTTAGGGTTTTCACCTTTCATTTGTTTAAGCCATAATAGAGGTTTGTGGTCTGTTTGAAAAATAAAGTGAGTACCAAAGAGGTATGGTCTCATCTTTTTCAAGGCCCAGACCACAGCAAAGGCCTCCCGCTCTTTGGCAGACCAACGCTTTTCTCTAGGGGTCAACTTTCTGCTGATAAAAGCAATAGGTTGATCCTGGCCTTCAGTGTTTAGCTGTGATAGAACTGCCCCTACCCGTAATTCAGAAGCATCAGTCCGAACTCTGATTTTTTTGGAGTAACAAGGGCCTTTTAGGACAGGTGCAGAGCAGCTACCTGTCCATAATACCTTTATAGGCATCTTTTTTGGTGTGAGGTCATTAAGAGGGGCAGCTATAGTGCCATAATTCTTTATGAACCTCCTATAGTACCCTGTGAGTCCAAGGAAGGCTCTCACTTGGGTTTGAGTTGTAGGGGGAGCCCATTCCATAATGGTTTGGATCTTCTTGTGCAGTGGTGCAATCTGTTGCCCACCTACCAGGAGGCCTAGATAAACCAATTTCCCCTGCCCTATCTGGCACTTTGAGGCCTTGATAGTGAGGCCTGCCTTTTGCAGGGCCTCCAAAACTTTCCATAGGTGGACCTGGTGATCATCCCAGGTGAAGCTAAAGATAGCTATATGATCCAGATATGCTGCACTAATGGCTTCCAATCCATGGAGGACTGTATTCAACACCCTTTGAAAAGTGGCAGGTGCATTTCAATAACAGTGAACTGATAGTGACCACTAATGGTTGAAAATGTTGTTGTTGATTTAGCATCTTCTGACAACTTAATCTGCCAATACCCTGCAGTTAAGTCAAAAGTGCTTAGATACTTGGCAGAATCCATTGTATCTATCAGCTCATCTACCCCTGGTATAGGGTGAGCATCCGTTTTGGTTACTTGATTGAGACCCCTATAGTCCACACATAACCTAATTTCCTTTTTTCCATCTTTACTATGAGATTTGGAGACAAGTACCACTTGGCTGGCACAGGGACTTTCAGAAGGTTCAATCACTCCCAGATCCAACATTTTCTGTACTTCTTGTTTAATATAGTCCCTGACATGGTCAGGCTGGTAAACTGTCTCCAGTATCAATTGTATGCTCACACCAGGTAGTTGTACCTGGAATCAGTGAGAAGAGGTCAGAGAACTGATCAAGGAGATTTATGCAGTTGTCCTTCTGCTCAGCAATAAGGCAATCTGCTAACACAAATCCCTCCACTAAGCCATCAGCTTCAATTGTGGAAAAGAGGTCAGGGAGAGGGCCACTCTCTTCCTCCTGCCCTTCATCTGTGGCCATGAGCAGGGTTAAGTCAGCCTTGTCATAATAAGGTTTCAGGTGATTGACATGAAGCACCCTAAGGGGGCTTCTGGCAGTGTCCAGGTCTACCAAATAGGTGACCTCACCCTTTTGCTCCACAATGAGATGGGGTCCACGCCATTTGTCCTGGAGTACTCTTGATGCCACAGGCTCCTGTACCCACACCTTCTGTCCTTGGTGGTACTGAGTCAGGACAGCCTTCTGTTCATGCAATTGCTTTTGGAGCTCTCGGCTGGCCTGAAGGTTTTTGTGGGCCTTTTTCATGTACTCAGCCATCCTCGATATGAGGCCAAGCACATAGTCCACAATGTCTTGTTTGGGAGCTTTTAAAGGTTGTTCCCAACCCTCCTTTACAAAAGCAAGGGAACCTCTTGCAGGGTGTCCAACGAGGAGTTCAAAGGGGCTGAAGCCCACTCCTTTCTGGGGTACCTCCTTATAAGCAAAAAGGAGGCATGGCAACAGGACATCCCATCTCCTCCTGAGTTTTTCAGGGAGTCCCATGATCATGTCTTTGAGAGTTTTATTAAACCTCTCAACCAATCCATTTGTTTGTGGATGAGAAGGAGTAGTGAACTTGTAAGTAACACCACACTCCTTACACATAGCTTTGAGATATGCAGACATGAAGTTACTACCTCTGTCTGATACCACTTCCTTAGGGAAACCCACTCTGGAAAAGATTCCTAGGAGGGCTTTTGCCACTGCAGTAGCTGTAGTGGTCCTTAATGGTATAGCTTCAGGCTACCTAGTGACATGGTCCACTACTACTAGGATAAACCTATTTCCTGAAACTGTTGGGGGGTCAAGGGGGCCAGCAATGTCTACCCCTACCCTCTTAATGGGCACCCCAACCACTGGAAGTGGAATTAAGGGGGCCTTAGGTGTGCCTCCAGTCTTGCCATTGGCTTGGCAGGTCACACAGGAGCGACAAAACTCCTTGGTGTCCTCTGACATTTGAGGCCAGTGAAACAATGGAATAAGTCTGTCTCAAGTCTTACCTTGGCCCAAATGCCCAGCCAAAGGAATATCATGTGCCAAAGTCAGAAGAAACTCTCTTTACTACAGAGGGATAACCAATCTCCTGGCAGCTCCAGGTTTAGGGTGCCTTGACTCAGTATAGAGAAGGTTATTTTCCCAATAGACTTTATGGCTATCATTGATATCCCCATTCTCCTGTTTAACAGCTTGCTGTCTTAAACCCTCTAGTGTGGGACAGGTCTGCTGTGCCACACTCAGCTCTTCCCTAGCAGGCCCCCCTACACACAAAAGCTCTGCCAGCTCACCTGGTGCAGGTGCTGCACAGGGAGAGGATTCCTCTTCCTCAAAAGGGGAATCTTCTGGAGAGGGAGGGATAGTGGGAAAGGATTTACCCTTGCTACCTCTAGCTTTTCGGAGCACTTGGTCCATTTTTCCAGGATCCAAGTTTCCCTGTCCTCCTTGGTTCTGGGCCTGAGCCCTTGTGAGAGCAAAAAAATGCCCTGGAATGTCCAGCATTGATGCACGAGCCTCCAACTCCACTTCAGCCCAATCTGATGTTTCCAAATCATTTCCTAGTAAGCAGTCTACAGGTAAATCAGTGGCTACCACAACTTTCTTTGGGCCAGTAACCCCTCCAGTTGAGATTCACAACAGCTATGGGGTGGCTAAGAGTGTTGTTATGAGCATCAGTCACTTGGTACTGCTGACCAAGTAGGTGTTGTTCAGGGGCCTGTGCCCCTCAAAACCAGAGGTGTGGCGGTGTGAAAGATTGCTTGGATCCAATCAGGAGCCAGCAGTATACTAGGGCAATTTTCAAAGAGGAGCACATGTGCTGTGCTAGGTGTGGTGGCATGTTGTTTCAGATCAAGCAAGGAGGAATAACTAAAGGAAAATCTTACAGACGACGAAGATGAGGTCAGGGAAAGACAGGGCACTTCAGCCACAATCCAGGAGAAACAAGAAGCAGATTAAGCCCTCTCCTTCGCCTTCAACACCAAAAGGAGAAAGGAAAATGAAGACAAAGCATCAATCCCTGATCTCCCCTATAGCCCCTTTCTTCAGTAGGGTTAAAAAATCAGTAAACGTCCCCCACCAAACTGATTTTCTAAGGGAGCCTTTTGATGTGATTTTTCTTTACCTAACGGCTCCGCGACTTTACCCCTCCCAATCTCCCCCATAAAAAGTGAATGCAGTATGCTATATGAGCAAGACGATAATAGTGGGACTAAGGAGGAAGGGTGTTTGCAAAATTTACCCCTCAAGAAAATAAGACCCAAATGGAAGGCAACCGTAAAGAAAATGTTTGGGACTCCATCAATGACCTAGAATTACAGACTCTCCGGTCATCTTCGCCATCCCCTGTTACCTCCAATTTTCCACCTTTAGGCGGCCAAACTAACTTTCCTCTTTTAGGCTTTCAACCTCCACTTGAGATTAATGTAAGTATCAAAGGGGCATTTGACTCTTCCTTAAAGGAACTTGCTGTGAGGCATAACAGCATGGTAAAACAAGGAAAAGGAATAATTCTCTTGAAACTACTCATATTTCGGAAAATCTTAATAATCCGAACTCGTTAAAATTAAACCCTTCTTGACAAAGTAGGCATTTGAGCCCCTTCACGCTCATCTCCAACAAGCCCTTTAAGAAAGATATGGGGGTGCCCCTGCAAGAAGAACCAATTGCAACCTTAGAAACTCAAATGGATATTTCTGTTCTTGAATATAAATCCCTAAATGCATCCATTTTATTAAAAGAAAAAATAAGTGAACAAGGAGGAGAGGGAAAATAGTGAGATTACACTGGATCAAAATGCAGTGTGGGACATATTTTTTAAAACCTCACAGCTAACGCTGGATGCTCTGTCCTATCAGTCCTCTAAAATGGATATCCAGGTGGATTTATTGAATGCTATGGCTAAATCAGTAGCAGGGATTGACCAGAAGTTGGCAAATTTAAACAACTTGATTAAGCGAGCTCAGAATCTTGCTGAAATGACAATAACAGATTGCTCTTGCGAGCCCATAATCAATACGCTAGCCACGCTCCCAGAAGCTCTAAACTCATTGATAGTAAACCTTAAAGAAAATTTAAATATGAAAAGGAAGGATGAAATTATAGTTAAAGAATCCCCCCTTATCAGGGGGAGGGGGAAAAATAAAATCCGGGAAATAGAGTAAATTGGTGTCCGATGAAATCGACCAACAACGGGATAGAACCCCTTGAAGAACTGAGAAGTGACCAGAAAAGAGCTTGTAAGGAAAATGTAGGCTTTTCTGTCCCCCCCAAACTAGCGGGTCTTCCATTGCATCCAGTAATGCCACCTACAAATAGATCAAAGAAAAAGCAACGAAAAGCAAGAAATATAAAAGGGGCTCCCTTAATGGGTCCCCCGGTTGTAAATGTGAGCCCCTCTTCAAATTTGGATTTAGGGGAGGATATGTCAATGTCCAATGACCCCGTGTCAAACACAAAGGATATTTCAATGGCAAATAAACTGTTCCCACTATTCAACACTGGAGTGAGGGGCCATTCCATCCGACATCAAAAGGGGCAAACTGAAAACGATCAATACTCCTATGAGGGGGATATAAAAAGTAATGACCAACGAATTATGCCCATATCAAATGATATAAGCCATTCAAATCATGAACCTCAGAATATTAAATTACATCAATGGGATACACAAGCCGTTATGAGTCCTAGTCCCACAATAAACAGGAGGTCTTTTGAAAAAGAGGGTATAACTATCACGGTTGCAAATTTTGAATATGCAGTGTACCAAGGGGTACAAACCGGAGCCCTACTGTCGCAACACCAGGCAAAAAAAGGAAGAACGCCTAATCCATCCCGGAAAGAAGAGTACCTAAGCGGATCAATAGCAAAGTGAAAGGCTACAAAATTAGAATGTTCTGATAGAGAGCCCCAGGAACACTGGTAACAGAACATCAAAGGGCAGTTCAACTAGGTGAACAGTGTCAAGTAGTGCGCGCTCTACGGGCAACTGGAATGCCAAAACCCAGCACTTATGAGATAACATAATTCATGCATTATGCTGATATGCTGTTGCATTGCAGAGTTTAATCTTGAAGACTTATATTCAAGGTACTTATAAATACTGTTCATTTGCAATGTATTGCTGCAGGCTTTTAGAGTGTGTCAGGGTGTGGTCCCTTTCCAGGGGCTTCTAGAAGCTTTCTCTGCAGCATGACTGGGTGTGGTTTGTGGGCTGGACCAGACTCTATACTGTATAAGGGAGCCAGCCCAGCTCCACGTGCTCACTATTCAGAGGTCCTGGTGCAGAGCAGCAGCAACTTCCTGAGCTCCTGTTCCGGAGGCCTTCTTTGATCTCCAGGCCTTGCCCTTCATTGTATTGGTGATCCTTGATCAGGGCGGTAAGACGGAGGTCGGGCTGGGCCCCCGATCCCGTTTTCGAAGGCATTCGACTTCCTGGGCCTAATTTTCATGTTGAGAGATTTTATCTTGTGCGTGTGAATGTGCTCTTGGTTTTTCAGGCATTTACGAATCGGCAAGACGCGCGATTCATTCCTCGTGTTTAACCCTTGATATTCATTGTGCGCTACCATTTCTTGGCAGTTACATGATGGCATTCGAATCAGCAAGACGCGAGATTCATTCCTCGTCTTTAACTCTTGATATTCATTGTGCGCTACCATTTCTTAGCAGTTACATGGTGGCATTCGAATCGACAAGACGTGCGATTCATTGCTCGTGTTTAACCCTTGATATTCATTGTGCGCTACCATTTCTTGGCAGTTACATGATGGCATTCGAATCAGCAAGACGCGAGATTCATTCCTCGTCTTTAACTCTTGATATTCATTGTGCGATACCATTTCTTGGCAGTTACATGGTGGCATTAGAATCGGCAAGACGCGCGATTCAGTCCTCGTGTTTAACTCTTGATATTCATTGTGCGCTACCATTTCTTGGCAGTTACATGGTGGCATTCGAATTGGCAAGACGCGCGATTCATTTCCTTGCATTTAACTCTTGATACTCATTGTGCGCAACCATTTCATGGCATTTACATGGTGGCATTCGAACCGGCAAGACGCGCAATTCATTCCTTGTGTTTAACTCTTGATACTCATTGTTCGCAACCATTGTTTGGAATTTACAAGGTGGCATTCGAATCGGCAAGACGCGCGATTCATTCCCACAATTAAAACTTGATGTTTCAGATCGAATGCAGTGTGCACTATAATTTTATGGCTTTTGCATATTCTTGTTGAAATCAGCAATGTGCGCAATTCATGTTTCTGCATTTAAAACTAAGTGTTAAAATTCTAGATGTTACATTATATGTGGATAATAAGTCCCTTAATGCAACTCCTATTGTGTTTCCAGAAAACGTTCAGATTATTTTCTTGTCCTCATGCAAAAAGACCATGTTTGATTTTGAAAACATAATTCTAGAGGGTTCTTATATTCCTAGTCAATGTGTAACATTTCATTAAGAGGTTAATTGAGAAGTTGTATTAATCATTCTTGATTCCTTCCCAGGTAACCAGACGTCTTGAGGCCTAGTTATTTAGCCCATGCTTAAGTTATCCATGGTTACAGTATGACAATGCTTAGAATCATAGTCTAGTAAAGATTAATGTGATATAATCTTGATATTGTGTGTTTTAAACCTTTTGTTTCCTACAGATCTCCTTCCCAGCTGTTCTCATCCTAATCCCCTTTTCCCCCGCTTGGACTCTCTCAGTCTCTGTGATTCATCTATCAGAGTCTTGGAGCTGTCTAGTGGTGGACATGTTGGGAACGTGCACAGACCCTGAGGATCTGGTCTCCCTGACTAACAGGTGATCACTATAGGTAGCTCTAACTCCAGTCTGCCTAATGACTGTTCTCAGCTAATTCTGTAACCACAATACCATTCTAGGGGTCAATATGATATCCTAAATGGAGGAAATATATTAAAGTTATTTCAAGCCATTCCTGCATTAAAAGATATAAAATCCACTTATATTATCTCCATAGAGTTTTTACCAAGGGAAAAAACTAGTGAAAGAGACCAAAATGAATCAACCTTGGTAACCTGGAGATCATCACATTTGGTAAAATGAGTTGTTAAAGAAAAGCGCTCCTTTTTAAAATGGGGAATCAAATTCATCATACCCAAACAAGTAGGTTATCCTGACACATTAGAATATCAAATTAATATGGCTAATCAATTTAAACCAAAAGAGTTGGATAAGCCTTTCTTGGTTCTGAGATCTGCGAATGGAAGAACGGAAGACTATCCCTCAGGACGCATCTACTGCACACTCCTTACCACAGTTAGATTTAGGCTGGATATTGGAGATAATCCATCTAGAAGAACGTCAGTGACTTATGAGTAGTAGGGCGCACAATAGGTTGGGAACTTTGCATGATGACCCTCTTCGAGTTTGTTCCTGGAACATAAATGGGGTTTGTTAGAAATGGGGTTTCTGGTTGGCTAGGGTATGCACCTCAGCCAGGCAGAACCTACCCACTCTAGTCAGGGCTTGGGAGTTACACGTCCAAGATAATCCCTGCTCACCCCCTTGTTAGCTTGGCACGAGCAGTCAGTCTTAACCTGGAGGCAATGTGTAAAGCGTTTGCACAACACACAACACACGTGACGCAAAATGTACACCACAAAGTAAACACAACACTGAGCTATGTAAAAATAATCTGTATTGCACAAAACATAATTAGACCAACATTAAACATAAGTAATACCCTGCTACCTTAGCAGTTGTCAGACTGTTACACAAGTTACTAATACTCTGCAGGAGTATGCAGTTGTCACATTAGAACACGTAAGTACTCAGGATTCTGCAAAATAAGTAGTAGTCAGGAATTACAATAAGAGGTATGTGCACTTGTCATGAATAATTCCGAAATACCCCTAAAAGGAATAGTAGTGAACATACAGCAAGACATAAATAAATATGTGTTTCTCTCAGTGGAGCACCCTAGAACATCCCACCCTTCCAGTGACCCCAAGTGTACCTTAATTCCCAGTGTAAGGCACTCCAGTGCCTGGAAGGTCGTAGTGGGGGCCCCAGGCGCTCCTATGAGCTCAACAGGGGCCACACGCTGTTCTGTAGGTGAGAGGGGTAGCCAGCACCCTCTCTGAGATTCAAAACGGGCCCCTCTAGCCAAGGAGGGAGCCACAAAAATGCCCACAGGGTCGATGGTTGGCGGCGCGGGAAGCCTCTGATGAGAATTCCACCCCACCCACTCTTCCGTTTCGATGTTGGCCCTTCTGGGGGCTGTGTCCTCTGGGGGAGCTTCCCCCTGGGCCTAGTCTGGCCCTTCCTCGGGAGGGGGGGACAGGGCCCCACAAAATACTGTGGACCTGGTGGGGCGGGGGGAGCCTCTCAGGAGGCTTCCGTCCCCTTGCACAACGGAGAAGCTTTGCAATGAGCCTTTCCGGCTCACGGCAGCGGGCAGGAACCCAAAGGTGCCTGCTTTTGCCCCGGGGATGCTCTGGAGAGTGAGCTCGCCCCGGGGGTAAGACAGGAGCTCGCTTGCTCCTATTCCTTTAGTTACAAGTGCCCTGCGGGCACCGAAGACAGCGCAGCTCTGGTGCACTGGATCTTACATCAGGAGCTGGGTTGCGGCAGTGACTCCAGGCAGGGGAGAGGCGCCGTGCAGAGCGCGAGGGGCACTCCGATAAGCCCGGGCTGCGGCGGTGATTTTTAAGGTTCCCAATAAAGCGCTTTTCACAGCGCTCAGGTCAAATCTGCAGCCTGGGCTGCGGCAGTGATTTTTCCTTAGAAACAAAAGAGCTCCCTTTGGAAAGCGCTGTGGGCAAAGTGGTAGAAGGGTTGGCAGGGGTGAGGGGCCACAACACCCTGCCCCTAGGAGCAACCAAAACAAGAAGAAGCACAGGGCTGGTGGGCCCAGCTACAGGTCAGCACAAGGGGTGGAGATGGTGGCAGTTCCTCCAGTGACCAGGCAGGTAACAGGTCAGCACAACAGCAGCAGTCCAATGTGGTTTCCTGGTGAGTCTATTCATCAGCATTCTGTGTCCAGTTTCCAGTTCCAAGAATGTTCAAATTGTGGGGAAAATTCCCCTGTACTTATAGTCAGTTCTTACAGTGTTTTTCAATGGTAGGGAGAGGAGGTTCCAGCCAGGTACAACTGGTTCTGGGAGTGCCCCCTCTCTCCTTTCAGCACAGGCTCCAAACATCAGTGGGGGGGTTAACGACCCTATTGTGTGAGGCCAGGGCACAGTCTTTACAAATGCAGGTGTGCCCCGCCTCTCCCTTCTCTCAGCACAGGAAGGCTTTACAATATGTAGATGCACCTCTGTGTCACCTCCACCCTCCCTGTGTTCAGGCTGTCTGAGAAGTATGCACAAAGCCCCAACTGTCAGCCTGCCCAGATGGTGATTGGAGACAAGCTGCAAAAACACCAAAGTTATAAGCACAGATAAATGTGCACTTTCTAGAAGTTGCATTTCTGTGATAGTAATAAAAAATGCACCTACACCAGTAAGCAGCATTTTTTACCACTGTTACAACCATACCAAACATGCCTAGGCTACCCCTCATAAATCAGACAATACCCCTTACACATAAGGCAGGGCATTTCCAATGCAATCCTATGAGAGGTCAGCACTCACAGTAGTGAGACACCAAGTTAGGCTGTTTGTCACTACCAGGATAGGCCACGCAACATGGCACATGTCCTGCCTTCTGCATACATGGTACCCTGCCCAAAGGGCTAGCTAGGGTTTACCTTAGGGGTGATTTACATGTAGTAAAAGGGGAGTTCTGGGCTTGGCAATTAAATTTAGATGCCAGGTCCCTGTAGCAGGAAACTGCACACAGGTTCTGCGCTAGCAGGCCTTCGATAGGTTTGACAGACTACTTCAGTGGGTGGCGCAAGCCACGCTGCAGGCCCACTAGTAGCATTTAATTTACAGGCCCTGGGTATAGGGATACCACTTTACAAGGGACTTATAGGTAAATTAAATATGCCAATCAGGTATAATCCAATCATACCAAATTTGTAAGACATAGCACATGCACTTTAGCACTGGTTAGCAGTGAAAAAGTGCTGAGTCAAAACGTCAGCCAACAAAGGTCAGAAAAATAAGGAGGCAAAAGCAAAAAGTCTGGGGAATGACCCTGTAAAAGGGCCAGGTCCAACAGGGTTTGGTCAAATATTACTAAAAAAGATCTATCAAGCGTATTAAAGAAATTTCAAATGATCCTTCTCCAGGAGACCTAGGCTACCAACCTCTTCGCAATCAATGGATTTATGGGATTATTTTCCCCAGCAACAAAGGAGAAAAGGCATGGGCATCTAAAGGGGGGTCTAGCAATTTTTATCTCAGCAGGATTAAACATATTATGTACTCGATTGTATGAGGAAAACAAAGATTACTTGCTAGTGAAGCTAGACGGGTGGAATAAGGAACATTCCAGCCCTCTCCTGCTAATTGTCTACATCCATCCAGACGCCCGATCTAAAAAACATATATCTTATAAATTGATAGACATAATTCTAACTGCCCATCAGGATTTAGGTCCCCTGGAGCTCCTAATAGCCGGGGACTTTAACCTGAAATTACTAAATCCCTTTGAAAGGGACGCACAAATCATCCTGCAAGACCAATTATGGGCAGTACCACAGCAGTTCCTGGGAGCAACAGAGAGAAGAAAAACTGGCACACTAGCCCTTTCCTTAGTAAAGGACCTTGAGGCTCTTGGGCTTAGGCTTCTAAATGGAAGATATCCACAAGATACTCCACCAGCAACTACCTGCTATGTCACTGAAACTCAAGCGACAATTGACTACACTGCAACTTCCTTATTTCTCCTCTCGTTAATTACAAAGTTTTATATTGTAAAACAGAGATGAGTGACCATGGCCAGCAATGCCTGGAGATAGGAGGTGGCCTTCCCAACTTTAACCCTGCACTAACCACACCAAGGGATATTACTACAACAAATTATAAAAAACTCCAATGGACTGAAAAGTCAAAGGGATCCAAAGGTGAACAAACAATGGTGATATTTGACCAATGCAATATGGACATAACCAGGGACTTAACAACTATCTGGTCGACTTTCCTAGATAGATTTGTGGCACACATGATTAAATTAAGAAAAGAACGGAATAGAGTCTTAAGACTATAAAACAAGAATCCAACAAATTGTTATATTAAGGCTGACCTAAAAAATCTAAATAAGATATATCGGAAACAAATTTGGGAATAGAAACATCAAGTAAACAATGATTTTTGGGCAAAGGCCCTTCTCTTAAGTAAAAAATCAAACACACAAGGTTTTTGGAAAATGATAAATGACCTGAATAGAGCCCCGATGACTCTGACCAGTTCTAATATTTAGGAAGCCATCTGGTTTGACTATCTAGGTCACTACTTTGACGAACAAAAGAGAGCCAGCAAAAATTTAGAAGAGACATTAAAAAAGTCAAGCCTAGAAAGAATAAAATTAAAGCCCCTTACCCCCACCAGAAGGGTACCGAAAAAATAATATGTACAACAGCCGAAATTATGAACTTAATAAAAAACAGCAGAAGTGGGGGTGCTCCTGGTCCAAATGGGATCCCAAATGCCTTGTTTAAATTGAATCCTGGCTTCTGGGGAGAAAAACTAGCCTTGACCTTCAACCACTGTATAGCGCTAGGAAGTATTTCACAATCTTGGAGAGAGGCGATAATCCATCCAATATTCAAAGAAGGTAGTAAATCACAACCTGAGAGTTATTGATTGATTACCTTAACGGATGTAGAAGCCAAATACTATGGAGGGATTTTACTGGAGCATCTTCGCAGGTGGGCAATTGAAAATGGTATCATTCTCTCTAATCAGACAGGTTTTGTAACAGGCCTGTGTACGGCTGCAAATATTATAACTCTATCCATGGTTATTGTTAAATGTAAACAAAAAAATCCACCCTTGTATCTGTGTTTTGTTGATTTTAAGTTGGCCTTCGATTTGGTACAGTGATCTCTTCTATGGGAGAAATTATCCTCCTGGGAGATACCGGAGAATCTGTTAAAAGCAATTCAGCAGCTATACACACATACATGGATAAGAGTTAAGATAGGGGATGGATCCTTCCTTTCAAGGGAAATTAAGACAAAACAAGGACTGAAACAGGGTTGCATACTGGCACCATATCTCTTTAATCTCTTCCTATCAGACTTGACTGCAGAACTAAATAATGTAAATGCACACTCTCTAAAACTCGGCGATATGACCATTTCAAACTTGCTATATGCTGATGATGTAGTACTCCTGAGTCACACCAAAGTAGGGCTACGGCAGCTCATCGTAAAGATATTTGAATATGCTGAACAGAATGGAATGGCAAATAATTGAAAAAAAAACCTAAATAATGGTAATCAGTAAAAAAAACTTCTAAAGTCAAAAAATGGTCCATACAAGAGGGTGGTTTGGAACAAGTAAATCAGTACAGATACCTGGGTGTACTCTTTGATGAACGGGGCTCTTTTCTCCCCCAGAAACAGGAGCTATACAGGAAAGGAAATGTTTTCCTGTTCACCTTCCGCACTTTAAAAAATGTGCTTACTGGCTCTAACTACCGGCCCTTACTTCAAGTCATTGCAGATAAACTAATTCTAACTTTAGAGTACAGAAGTGAAGCCCTGTGTGGTCAAGATGCTATGATCCTACAAAAAATAACTGGAAAAATTTTTAGGTCCTTATTCCAGCTACCAGGGCATACCTCCCAAGCTCAAATTAGTCCGGAGTTTGGCTATTTAAATCAATGTATAGACAGAAAAGCCAGTTACATCAAAGCCTGGAAACGTTTACAGCTAACAAAAGAAAATCAGATCTGCTGAGCACCCTGGAAAGAGATTAGTTCAAACTCTAAAGCCAAATCTCAACAGTATTTAGACCAGGCACTAAAAGACTTGGAAGCAGTGGAATTATGGGACTCAAACCTTTCCTACCTTGCCTTAAAAAAAAAACGAACAGTGAGGAAAAGATCAGTAAATATGGACAATAACTTATTAGCCACCAGATCGCATTCCTGGATGGTAATAAACGAGTATAAACTCTTGAAATATCAGCCATATCTGAGGCTGGGTGGACAAAATCAGACAAGGACCTTTTCATCAAATATCGATTTGGCATAATTCCCGGTGGTGCTCATCTAGTCCAGTGGGAATGCCCTGCAATAATCCCTCAGTGCAGGTTGTGTGGCTGTGGTCAAGAAGATATAATTCATTTGATCTGTATCTGTAACTACCTACGAAATGAACACAAATCTCTATTGAAGGCAGCATTCAATCAAAGGGCCATACGGTCCTGCTGGCAAGCGGTGACTGCCTGTTTTATACGTTCTGAATGCTAGATTTACCAAATTTGTACGTTTAATATCAAAAACCTTTTAATACAAGTTCATGATTAGTATAAGTATAATAATTTTCCATACAGAATTTATGGAATTACTTTTATCTTTTATTCCATATACTATTTTAGAGTTTAACCGACAAGGGTATGGTTAATTTGTATTCACCTCAGAATAGGAGGTACTTCTTAGAAGAATTTCTTAAATAATATTATCCTTACGCACATTAAAAATTTCTAGTAGTCATCCAGGACTGTATATATTTTGTTTTAATTAGAATGATGTGATGTATTGGTTTTTATTAACTATGCATTATAATAAAACTTGAACTTAAACCAGTTCTCAATCACCATGGTGACACTGGCTTCTGTGTCCCTGTTGGCCTCAACCTCAACACCATTTATTAGGGGTAGTTGCTTGTACTTACCCATATTAAGGGGACAAGCAACCAAGGTGGCAAAATCAATACCACCATCAGAGACTAAAACAGCCTCTGTGGTCTCCCTAACTAGACCAACCCCAACTACATTACCAATGGTGAGCCCAGCTACACCCTTTGATTGGCTATTTGTAGTGTTCTTCCCACCACCACTGCTATTACTAGGGGCACTAGTGGACACAGTTTGGGTTGTGATGGGGGGAGCCTTGATGTTTTTCTTTGGACAAGGGGAATCACTTGCCCAGTGGCCTTTACATTTACATAAACAACACCATGGCTTATTTTGATTGTGTGAAGAGGTTTCCTCCCCCAGAGGATTTTTGTGGGCCTGATGAAGACTCAGAATTCTTTTTGTCTTTGTTCCCATCCTTGTCAGAAGACATTACCATCCTTCTTCTTGCCATCCTTGTCACCACTTGTAGGAGCCTTTCTGCTCACTCTCTCTGACCCATTTGTCTACCTTCTTTCCCAATTCTTGGAGAGAGGTCAGATCTGAATCTACCAAGTACTGTTGCAACAAGTCAGACACACAATTATTCAAATTATGTTCTCTCAAAATAAGATTATAGAGGCTTTCATAGTCAGTCACCTTACTGCCATTTAAGCATCCCTCCAAGGCCTTCACTGAACAGTCTACAGTCTGTCCAGTCTTGAGAGGACTCTTTCATGGTATTTCTGAACTTTATCCTGTACTGTTAAGTGGTTAAGCCAAATCCATCTAAGAGTGCATCTTTCAAAACTTTGTAGTTGTTGGTATCACTCTCCCTGACAGTAAGGAGTCTGTCCCTACCTTTGCTAATGAAAGATAGCCACAATATAGCAGCCCACTGCCTTTGAGGGACCAACTGTACCATACAAGCTATGGTACAGGTGCAGAAAACCACTTGTTTATGTCATCCCCCTTCTTGTAAGGGGGACAATCTTATGCAGGTTTCTTGAATCTTGAATCTGTTTCTCTAACAGGATAACTATCAAGATTGCTGCTGTTGCTGCCACCATGGGGAACTAACCCCAACTTCTGTCTTTCCTTCTCTACATCTAGGGATTTCCCTATCTAAGGCAAACTGATGTTGTCTTAGCTCCAGTCTGGCCTCTTCTAACCTCAGATTTGTGAGTTCCCTGTCTAGGGTGTTATCCTCAGGGTGGGAGGTTTGGGAATTCTCTAACACAGAGGTAATGTGAGAATTAGCAGAAGTTGACCTTTCTCTAACTACCTGAACCCTAGTGACCTGGCCAATTGAAAGGTGCCCTACTGATGTGTACCCCCCTTCCACTACCAGCTTCACTAGGTGGCCTGATAACTGAAAGGTCTTTGGAAGTACCCTCCCCAGAATCCTCAAGGCCCTCCCATGATCCTACCTGAGTACCCCCCTCCTCTACCTCCTGATCCTGGGTTTGACCAGTCTGACTCTGGTCACTTTGAAGGAGAAGGCTAAGAAGGAGATCTTTGGTAGGGTTCTTACCAATCCCTTAACTTCTTTCTATACAGAGACCCCTCAAACTTTCAAAGTATAGATTCTCTTAAGTTGTCTTCACAACTTTGTGAGTGGCCTCTACTACAGAAATAGTGGAAAGAAATAGTTTAGGGAAGAGAGAAAACGTTTTAGAGAACTTTTAAATTTTGAAGAAGAGCAGAAACTTTTTCAAACTTTTCTGAAAGTTTTTATAAAGTTTTTATGGAGAAAGTAAGACTGTTAAGTTTACTTGTGTATATTTCTAAAAAAAAGTACTTATCCCACCGCTGGACCAACAATGTAGGAGGCTGGGCACCAATGGTACTTACACCTTGTGCCAGGTCCAGTTATCCCTTATTAGTAGAGTAGTAGTGTTCTAGCAGCTTAGGCTGATAGAGGTAGCTATAGCAGAGTATCCAAGGCTGAACTATGAGACATGCAAAGCGCCTACCATACCACTTATATCATATAGGTACTATATAATGAGAAAGACAATACTCAGTGTTACTAAAAATAAAGGTACTTTATTTTAGTGACAATGTGCCAACAATATCTCAGAGGATATACTCCCTTAGGAGGTAAGTAAAATACACAAAATATGCACAGAAAACCAAATCACGCAAGTAAAACAGTCAGTAAGTAGTGCAAACACTGTAGAATACAGTAGGATGCAATAGGCCTAGGGGCAACACAAACCATATACTAAGAAAGTGGAATGCGAACCACAAATGGACCCCTAGGCTAGTGTAGTGTGTATAGGGTTGCTGGGAATGTAATAAAACTCTAACGGTGTCCAAGATACCCCACCCCAAGACCCTGGAAAGTAGGATTAAAGTACTACTATTTCCCCAGAAACACACTAAAGTTGTGATAAAGGATTTTGCAAGGACCATAACAGACTGCAAAGCACTGAAGATGGATTCCTGGACTTGAAGACCTGCAAAGGAAGGGGACCAAGCGCAAGAGTTGCTAAAGTGTCCAGGGGGGGGCAGGAGCCCACTAAACCCCAGATGAAGGTGCAAAATGGCTGCTTCGGGTGGAAGAAGCTGAAGATTCTGCAACAACAAAAGGGGGTAGGAACTTCTCCTTTGTGCAGAAGATGTCCCAAGGTGTGCTGGAGGATGCAGAGTTGTTTCCTTGGCAAAATACTGCAAACAAGTCTTTCTAGCTGCAAGAGTCACGCTTGAAGAAAAAGGGTGCTGCCTGGGCCCAGGAAGGACAAGAATGTCGCCACTTGGGAGAGACGACAGAGGCGACAGAGGGGGCCCTCAGAAACGTAGAGAGCCCACGCACAAGAAGGTAGCACCCACAGAAGTCTTTGAACATGGGTTCAAAAAGACTGAACATGGCAGTCATCTCAACACTACAAAAGAAGGTCCCACGACACCAGAGATCAACTCAGGGAGCTGAACATCGCAGGGCAGAGTGCTGGGGACCTAGGCTCTGCTGTTCTTGCAGGGTCTCTTGGAAATGGGCACAAAAGCCCTTGTAGCTGCAGTTCATGTGGTGCAAAGGATTACTGTCTGGAGAGGGGAGGCAAGGACGTACCTCCTCCAAATTTGGACAGTTAGACCACTGGACAGTCTGGGTCACATGGGTCTACCACCTGTGTTCCATGGTCCACGCTCATCAGGATGAGAGGGGTCCCAGAGTAATGGTGAAGCTGAAGTTTGAGGCCTGCTGAAGCAGGGGAAGATTCTGTTAACCCATGGGAGATTTTGTGGCTTCCAGGGTGAAGGCAGGCAGCCCCCAGAGTATGCCTCACCAGGAAACAGTTGAGAAAGCCAGCAGGATTAGGCGCTACAATGTCACTGGTAGTCTTTTTGCTACTTTGTTGCAATTTTGCAGGTGTCCTGGAGCAGTCAGTGGTCGATCCTTGGCAGAAGTCAAAGAAAGAGGTGCAGAGGAACTCTGGTGAATTTTTGCAAGTTGTTATCTGAGGAAAAGCCCACTGAAGAGACCCTAAATAGCCCTCAGAGGAGGATGGCCACCTAGTCAGGTAAGCGCCTATCCAGAGGGGTCTCTGGCATCACCTGCTAGCACTGACCACTCTCAGGCCTCCAGAGTGCCCTCACAACTCCGGATCCAACATGGCAGAGGTCTGAGACACATTGGAGGAGCTCTGGGCCCCACCCCTGGGGTAGTGATGGACAGGGGAGTGGTCATTCCCCTTTCCATTGTCTAGTTTCGCCAGAGCAGGGACTGGGGGTTCCCTAAACTGGTGTAGTCTGGCTTATGCAAGGAGAGCACCATTTGTGTCCTTCAAAGCATTTTCAGAGGCTGGGAGAGCCTACCCCTCCCCAGCCTTTAACACCTATTTCCAAAGGGAGAGGGTGTGACACACTCTCTCAGAGGAAATTCTTTGTTCTGACTTCTTGGGACTGGGCTGCCCAGACACCAGGAGGGCAGAACCCTGTCTGGGGGGCGGCAGCAGCGGTAGCTGCAGAGAAAACCCCAGAGAGCTGGTTTGGCAGTACCCAGTGTCCATAGTGGAGCCACGGGATGCATGGAATTGGCACCCCAATACCAGATTTGGCATTGGGGGGAAATTCCATGATCATAGAAATGTTACACGGCCATATTCTGAGTTACCATTGTGAAGCTACACATAGGTATTGACCTATACGCGTGTAATGGTGTACCCGCACTCACAAAGTCCAGGAAAATGGCCCTGAACTATAAGGGGGGCACCGTTGCTAGTGCAAGGGTGCCCTCACACTTAGTAACTTTGCACCTAACCTTTAGCAAGTGAAGGTTAGACATATAGGTGACTTATAAGTTACTTAAGTGCAGTGAAAATGAAATGGCTGTGAAATAACATGTGCTTTATTTCACTCAGGCTGCAATGGCAGTCCTGTGTAAAGGTTTGTCTGAGCTCCCTATGGGTGGCAAAAGAAATGCTGCAGCCCATAGGGCTCTCCTGGAGCCCCAATACCCTGGGTACCTAGGTACTATATACTAGGAAATTATAAGGGTGTTCCAGTGTGCCAATTGAAATTGGTAAAAGTGTTCACTAGCCTATAGTGACAAATTTAAAGGCAGAGAGAGCATAAGCACTGAGGTTCTGATTAGCAGAGCCTCAGTGAAACAGTCACTACACAGGTATACACATTCAGTCCACAAACTATGAGTACTGGGGTCCTGGGTACCAGTGAGACAGGCAAAAACAAACTGACATAAATGTAAAAATGAGGCTAACATGCCAGGCAAGATGGTCCTTTCCTATATCACCCCACACACTTTCCACAGAGACATGGTACCCCTATCAGATACCACTTCCCTGGGGACCCCATGCGGGTAAAAAAAACCATCAGTGCACGACCCACCACAGGGGAAGTGACTGACCTCAGAGGAATGGCTTCTGGGCACTGGGTGGCATGGTCCACCAAGACCAGGATTAACCTGTTGCCCAAGGCTGTCTTGGGGTCCAGAGGCCCCACAACGTCAATACCTACCGTCTCAAGGGGAGTACTAACAACAGGTAAAGGTTGGAGGGGAGCCTTACATTTCCCCCCACTCTTGGCACTTGCCTGGCAAGTTGGGCAAGACCTACAGTGTGCAGCAGAATGCTTGCTCATCTGGGGCCAATAGAAGTGTGAGACAAGCCTCTTATCGGTCTTGTCCTGCCCCAGATGTCCTGCCAAAGGCAAATCATGAGCCAACCCCAGAACCCCAGTAGGAAGGCCCTGAAGCACTGGTGTACCACCAGCATACAAGCTGACCCAAGCTCAGGAACCTTAGGCTCACTATACAGGAGGCCATCCTCCCAATAGATCAGGTGAGTACTGGGCTCCTCGTCAGCTGCCTGGGCTGCAGCCTGCTGCTGCAGTCCTTCTAGAGTAGGGCAAGTTTTTTTTCTTCACTTCACAGAATGCCTCCCTGGTGGGTCCCCCTTCCTGCTGCCACTGCGACAGCTCAGGGAGCTCCCCCAGTTCAACCACCTGTTCCTCTGTAGGCTCTGGGGTGTTACCCTCAGGCTCCGCCTCCTCCTGGACCGTAGGAACTTCTGGGGCCGGTTTCCCGTGCCCCCTGACTTTCCTCTTTTTGGTGGTCCCCTTCGCCACTGTTTCAGGCTCCAGGGGCTCACTACCCTGACGGGCTGCCATTGACCAGGTGGATACGCATATCTACCCAGGTAGACCCAACATCTCCAAGTGAGACCTGTGTTCCACCTCCTTCCAAGGGGAATCCTCCAGGTCATTGCCTAGCAAACAATCAACAGGCATGGTTGGTCTCACAGCTACCTTGAAGGAACCTGAAACCCCTCCCCCCCCATTCGAAGGGAACATGCGCCACTCTGCACAGGTGCTCTGAGTTGTCCACTGCAACTACTTGGTGATGTACCTGGGGATCAAACTGCTCTTCAGACACCAGCTGACTCCTCACTGTAATCACAACGGCTCCTGTGTCTCTCAGAGCCTCCACCCTCTGTCCATTCATGGTCGCCTGTACTTATTAGTCTTCTCCGGCACGAGGGTTCTCTGGACCATCTCACTGTCTCTGAATGAGACAAGGGTCATCTCAGCTGGCTCCCACCCACCTGGAACCAACTCCTCCCCAAGCGCTACACTTGCCAAACCCTGGGACGGTGCACCAGTGGGTGCAAGTGTAGTTTTGGGGCATTTGGGGTCCCCCTTACATGACCACCTGGTCACATGCATAGCACTTACGTGGGGGACCACCTGTCACTGGTTTCCCTTTGGAGAACCATGGCTTCTTCTCACTGGGGCGTTGGGAATCCTTGCCCTGGGAATCAGTTTGGGGCCCTCTAGAGAACTCCCCCTGTTTACCCGTCCCCCCCTTTCTTCTGAGAGGGACCATGCCCACCCTGGGTGTGGTCTCCCCCATACCTCTTTTGGACCCTGGTGCTCTCCCAGCAGTCCGCTTCCTTTGCAAGCTTCCTGTCAGCTTGCTGTCAATCAGCTGCTGGCGCAGCTCTGGAAAACATAAACTGTACAAGTGCTCCCAAGCAATCAGATTGTAAAGCCCCTCATATGTAGGCACCTTACTACCCTTCACCCAACCGTCCAGTGACCTCCAATAAGAACACATTCCAACCATGTTTGGGATTCCTTCTTCTTATAGGACCTAAACCTATCCTTATACTGCTCAGGGGTGAGACCATATCTTGTGAGTAGGGCATCCTTCATGATTGTGTAGGTGAGGTTCTGAACATCCCCTAAGGCTGTCAGTGTATCCCTCCCCTCTACCTTAAAGTGCTTCCACAGACCCGTCCCCCAAAGAGCTTCAGGGACCAGATTCATGTGGAGAGCAGACTCATACCCCCTGAACCACAAGTATATGTCATCCTCCCTCTTGTAATCCTTCACTAGGTCTTTTGGGATGTGTACCCTTCTTTTAGGCTGCACTGTACTGTTGCTTCCACCATCTCTACTGGCCTGTCTCCTATTATCTAACTATTTCAAGCTAAGCTCATGAGCCAGCAGTAGCTTCCTTTCCTCAATGGCCATCCTTCTCTCTTCCATCTCTAAACTGAGCTTCTTCAGCTCCAATTGGTACTCTATTTCTGTCTGTCTGTCCTGCAACTCTTCAGGTGTCAGACCCTTGCAGGACACACTACCAAGTACCTTAGAGACTCTCTCCATAGACAGACCAGGCCCACCCACTACATCATTGTAAGTGACTTGCACCTCTTCCTCCCCTTCCTGCTCAACATCTGTGTGCCCCTTAGCTTGTTTGGCTATTACCCAGGTCCTCAACGCCTTTGCAGCTCCTCCTTCTTGGATGAGCTCTTAATGGACAGGCAAAATCCTTGTAGAATTGCTTCAACTGAGCTACTGTGTAGCTCTCCACTTTCTCTATGTCAAAGGCAACTCCAGCTGATGCATCTCCAGATTGAGACATGATGAAGATTTAAAGCAAGTGCAAAGTTCCAAAAGCAGAAAAACAAGTTCCCAAATGAAGTTTTAAAAAAAAGTAAATCCAGGGATCAGCAAGAAGTAGAAAAAAAAGATGTCCCAAAGAGAAAAGCAAATATCACAAGACAAGTAATATGTGGTCACGTAGTGGTCTGAACTTAAACAGTAGTGTACACTTAATTACTGTATGCAAAGTACAAATACAAGTCCAATCCCATCCGCTGATCACCAATGTTAGAAATGGGGTCTTTGGTTGGCAGTCAGGTTACCCCCTATGCAAGTAAGGACCCTCACTTTAGTCAGGGTAAAAGAGAATCACCCTCAGCTAACCCCTGCTTATCCCCTTGATAGCTTGGCACGAGCAGTAGGCTTAACTTCAGAGTGCTAGGTGTAAAGTATTTGTACCAACACACACAGTAACTTAATGAAAACACTACAAAACACCAGTTTAGAAAAATCTAAAATATTTATCTAAACAAAACAAGACCAAAATGACAAAGATCCACAATACACAAGTCAAGGTATCAATTAAAAAGCAAAAAGAATCTTCATGTAGTTTTAAACACACACTAACATTGTTAGCGTGAAAATGTACCTTGGGGGCTTCAAAAATAACCCTGCACGGGCGAGTGTGCGTCAAAAAGGGCTTGCGATGTGTTGATTTCACGCATGAGTGAGACCTTGCATCGTTTCTCCTTTCATCAGGTCTGGGCACATTGTTTCTTCTCTCCGCAGGAGAGTGATGCGTTCATCCAGTCAGCACTATCGGGTCCGGGCATTAGCCTTGCGTAATTTTTACATGCCCAGCGGTGTTTACGTCGGAAATCCAGCTGCACGATGATCCGAAAACCACGCAGCACAGGTTGCAATCTCACAAGCCTCCTTCAGGGATACTGTGCGTCGTTTCTCCAGACACGGGCGTCGATATTCGGGTTGCGTCACAGGCGAGCTTCGATTTTCAGCTGCGAAGCCGGCGGCGCGTCGATTTTTCAGAGGCATATCGGAGTTGCATCGATCTTTTCCCTGCATGGCATTCTGTGTATGGATTTCTTCCTCTTAGGCTGCCAACTTCTACTTTCAGGGTCCCAGGAACTGGAAGGGCACCACTTGGCAGAGTAGGAGTCTCTCCAGAGACTCCAGGTGCTGGCAGAGAGAAGTCTTTGCTGTCCCTGAGACTTCAAACAACAGGAGGAAATCTCTAAATCAAGCCCTTGGAGATCTTCACAAGATGGGAAGCACACAAAGTCCAGTATTTGCCCTCTTACTCTGGCAGAAGCAGCAACTGCAGGATAGCTCCACAAAGCAAAGGCACACGCAGGGCAGCTCTTCTTCCTCAGCTCTTCAACTTCTCCAGGCAGAGGTTCCTCTTGGTTTCCAGAAGTGTTCTAAAGTCTGTGGTTTTGGGTGCCCTTCTTTTACCCAATTTATCCTTTGAAGTAGGCCTACTTCAAGGCAAAGTCTCTCTTGAATGTGAAATCCTGCCTTGCCCAGGCCAGGCCCCACACAATCACCAGGGGGTTGAAGACTGCATTGTGTGAGGGCAGACACAGCCCTTTGAGGTGTAAGTGACCACTCCTCCCCTCCCTCCTAGCACAGATGGCTCATCAGGAAATGCATACTACACCCCAGCTCCCTTTGTGTTACTGTCTAGTGTGAGGTGCAACCAGCCCAACTGTCAAACTGACCCAGACAGGGAATCCACAAACAGGCAGAGTCACAGAAATGGTATAAGCAAGAAAACGCTCACTTTCTAAAAGTGGCATTTTCAAACACACAATCATAAAATCAACTTTACTATAAGATGTATTTTTAAATTGTGAGCTCAGAGACCCCAAACTCTAAATGTCCATCCGCTCCCAAAGGGAATCTACACTTTAATCTGACTTAAAGGTAGCCCCCATGGTAGCCTATGAGAGAGGCAGGCCTTGCAACAGTGAAAAACGAATTCAGCAATATTCCACTGTTAGGACACATAAAACACATTTCCATATGTCCTACCTTAACCATACACTGCACCCTGCCTTTGGGGCTACCTAAGGCCTACCTTAGGGGTACCTTACATGTAAGAAGAGGGAAGGATTAGGCCTGGCAAGTGGGTACACTTGCCAAGTCGAATTTACAATTAAAACTGCACACACAGACACTGCAGTGGCAGGTCTGATACATGATTACAGAGCTACTTAGGTGGGTGGCACAACCCATGCTGCAGGCCCACTAGTAGCATTTGATTTACAGGCCCTGGGCACCTCTTGTGCACTATACTAGGGACTTACTAATAAATCAAATATGCCAATCATGGATAAGCCAATTACATACACATTTTGTAAAGGAACACTTGCACTTTAGCACTGGTTGGGGTGGTAAAGTGCCCAGAGTAACAAAAACAGCAAAAGCAGTGTCCAGCACACATCAACAACCTGGGAAACAGAGTCAAAACGTAGGGGAGACCACGCCAAGGATGAAAAGTCTAACAGAGCACATAAACTTTTCCATTATTAATAAACTGATACGCATGTCTACTCTAACCTGTCTCTTGCTGGTGTCTCTCTAGACTTTGTTTACGCAAAAAGCAAACTTCTGTGAGAAAAGACTTGTGGGATTCTAGGCAAACCAATTTGCAATCAAACAGTGCATTTTTATTTTAACACATCTTCACTGCTACCCCAGAATAGACAACATCACATGAGAACATGTATTTCTCAATGTGATTATGCAATCCTGAACAACACTGTATAAAAAACTTCAAATATTTGTTTGGCTCTCTCGAAAGGTTTTCACCTTCCATTCTGCAACTTCTCCCATTGTGACTCACCTGCTTGAGAAATGAAAACAATAATCTCATAAAAAGGATCTTGGCAAAGGTACAGCACTAGCTCTAGGCTATATATCAATCAGGGTAATATGAACGGAATTAAGCAGGTAGGTGAACACTGGCACTTGCCAGCTACAATTATCTTCCCAATCTCTAACTGTTGTCCTTTCCAAGTGTTGTGAAATTACGTGCACCAAACGCACCAACACACGAAGTCAAATAATAATGGACACCTTCTCTATTAAAAAACTTGTGGGTATGTTGGAAAAACATCAAAGCAAAAGTGCTAGATTTCTCTCCTAAATGTAAGGAACAAGAATATAGATGTACTAATATAGGATTTGCAAAAAGTGGCGCCAATGGGCCAGATGTATCATTGTTAACGATAGCAATTACCTAATTGCGATGTTTAGCGAATCGCAATTAAGTAATCGCTATTGGAATGTATGAAACTCTAGGAGTTTCGCACTGCGATTTGCAAGGGCTCGCAAATGGACCTACTTCATTAATATTCATGAGGTAGGTCGCAATTTGCGAGCCATTGCGAATGGCTACAATCACAGGGATGGTGACCTTTATTTTCAATAAACCAATCTTTATTCTTTAAATGCAGCCCGTTTTTCTTAAAGGAAAACAGGATGTGTTTAAAAATGAAAAATGAAAAGTTTTCTTTTCATTTTTTAAGAGTAGGCAGTGGTCCTTGGACCACTGCCTGCTCTTAAAAAACGTTTTTGCATGCATTCACAAAGGGGAAAGGGTCCCTTAGGGACCCCTTCCCCTTTACGAATGGGTTACCACATACTTAAAGTAGGTAGTAACTGCGATTGTTTTGCGACCGCATTCACGGTCTCAAAACAATCATACATACCTCTGCGATTCCGTATTAGGAAGGAACACTCTTGACACGCCCCTTCCTAATACCTGCTAACTCAAATGTATTAATTAGAAATTTGAATGAATGCTTGTAATAAAATGGGTAGAAAAATTAACGATGTAGAAAAATAATGTGCACGTTTGAAAATGTGCCGCGAAGAGAGGCTGCCATAATTCACGAATTATATTAAAGGGCAACTAACGTGTGAAATGTTGAAAATATATTAAAATAATGTAGTAATATGTCATATTGAGAGATATAGTGTATGTTTATATGTTTTGCATTTTATTGTAGAGCTTAACTTAGCCAAAGTTCTGGCCTAGATTTGCCAGGCCTCGTGCCGAAGCTGAATACTAATGCTCAATGTAGAAAATGCTGGAATGCTAAAATGACCATGAACTGCTTATTTTTTTAATAAAATCTGCTCAGCTAAAATCCTATGCGTGAACCGACAAACAGGAGATGATGGAATCAAATTCGTCATGATGGACTGTATAAAGTATTCAGAGTGTACTTTCCCAGGACGCGAACAAAGAAGACACTGACTGGAGAAGAAGATCCAACATTTTCGATACCTGACGAGCCGAAGGATGAGAACATCGTACAGTGAACCAATCAACACCCTGAGAACTGTGTAATACTAGAATTCGTAGAGTTGGAAAATTAATATTATTGGGCAGAGTCATAACTAGTGATTAAGTGACCAATTAGGAATTGGGGGATAGTCTGGGTGACTTTAATATAATGTCTTGACAAAGGGAGAAAACTTCAGACGGAGACAGATGCTAGGAGAGATGTTAGCTGTGAGATCGAAGAGACATGATATTCTGTCATTGGGCTCATGCTCTTGAGAGCCTGATTTGATACTGATTGACTGATGACCTGAAGACGAAGATTGACTTTTTTGCTGATCCATACCGTGGATAGGTAGCTATGACAATGTAACTAAACTACTTTTGTGTCTTTCCTTCCTAGGTACCAACTGCGCTGTTTGAATAGTTTTTCTCTTAGCTAGATGTTCTTCCAAATTCGTATTTAAATTGTTTTCGCATGACGTCCCACATGCTAATGCTAATCTGGGTTAGGTGAGGTTTTATTCTAATGGCGTTGATGCATACAGTGACAAATGATTGACAAACTGATTTGTTGAACTTTGTTATTCATGTTGACGTATTGACCTTTGACTCGTATGCTGTCTTATGCTGATGCGTTAGAATGTATTTTGTCTCAAATTCTGATTAGATTATGTTATTGGTGGTCACTAATGAATTAATTGTGATTTGATTTGAATAAAGTTTGAATTAATCTCATGAATTATTATTGTAACAAATAGTGAATAAAATTACTAAACGGATATAGAGTTGTGGTTATTCATGACTGGATTGTTATGATGTGGTGTTATTAACTGTTGATTAATGATTCGCTTAATGATTATTGGTTCCTATCTATCAATTATTGAGAAACATTGGGCACTCCGTAACTAGGATACTCCATGCGAATCAAAAGGTTCATCGACCTTTACGCGCACCCTTATAAATGTACTTATTAAGGATCAGGCGAGCTAGCCTACCGAATCAGTATGTAGTCACAAATCCAATTTGCGATTCAGTAACAAGTTATCGAATCGCAAATTGGAGTCGTTACATACCAAAACGCATTTTTGCGATCTCAAAAATGTTTGATACATCTGGCCCAATGTGTGCACCACCTTTGTGTGTATCTTGTGAACCCACCTATGCACTAGTAGGGCAGTATACTAAATATCGAATCACAGTGGCTTACATTTCAACCTACTAATGAATATTAAAGATCCAGATGACAAATTGTAACCCACAGTGATTCGCTGCCACCACTGTGATGGTGGTGACCTTCTGGTATCAGAAAACCACCATGTCTGTGATTGCTTTCAAGCAATCATTTTTCCAAAGCAGTTCGATTTTCAAAATGTTTCCTTTATGTTCAAGTCACACCAGACTGCAAATAAGAAAAGTCACCAACCTTGTTAATAACACAAGTCACAGCGATTAAGGCTCTGTCAGGCATAAGCCATTGAAAGAGAATTAGATCTAAGCAGGCACCACACCACCAGGATTTGTTTCAACACCCCTCTGTCTCTCTCCGGTCCTCTTTGCTCTTCTGTCTTAAGGTTACTGATTGAAGCAAGAATGTTTTTCTTTTACAAAAAGGCTTTTTGGGACATTGTTCTTGATACATTTAAGCTTGCTTTAAGCCTTTGTTCCTCACATGGGTAAACTTTTGAAAAATCCCCCAAACCAAGTGCACTAAATGGAAGACAGAAGATGTACAGCTAGAAGGCAGAGAGGCCCAAAACCCCTGTATTTGAAAGGGTTCCTTCCACTGCTCCTTTTGAAAACTGCAAGCCTAGGCAGCTGTCACTCTCAGACAGCCGTGATCGAAACACTTGAGTGAAAACAATTTGGTGCTTGTATCTAATCATGTCAAACATGTCATACTGCATGATCAAACACATCCGTGGATGGTACTGCTGCTTCAGGCGAGGAGGTTCAGTAAACAGTTGTACTCATTAGCATGAAGCATTGGCAAAGACAACAGATCTGACTTTTATGTGGAAACATAGGCATGCCCTAATGTTGTTTGAATGTATTCGCACAGTAAAGTCAGTCCGATTGTTTTTGCAAGTGCTTGTATTATTCTGTTACCGACTACAGCTGTACGTGGAATCCCTTAACTTGCAACAGCAATAGCGTGCTGAAAAGTGACAATGAATAAAACCCATTCCAACTGAGATGCCATAGGTGCGCGTGAAAGGTGACACGTGCACGCATGCGTTGTGACAAACCAATGGCAGTTTTGGCTTTTTTAGTTTGAGATTCAAACATAGTCAGCTTTACAACGGTAAAGTAAAAGTAAATAAACTGGGTTTATGGGCCAAGGCACACAAGCTTTGGCAAAGCCAACAGGTAGGGGCATGCTTTTAGAGGTAACCCCTATTGGAACTGGCTGTCCTTGTTTTAAAGGGGAAAGACAGACTTGACAGTAAAATGATAAGCCGTAAGGTATGTTGTGATGATCTGTTTGACAGGTTCTCCCTTGACTTTATTAATTGTCAGTGAATACAATTTGTATTTCTATTGTGTGCTCTAAGCACACCATTTTGTATGTTGGGTTTTTATGATGGCAACCACATTTTACAAATATGAAATCTGACCATTTAGGAATAACCTTTAAGTTTGCAAGTTCTTTTATGTTCTGTTTGTCCATGTGGAGGTGTTTCCTGCTAAACTCTCAATGCAGCACGGAAGCTTCCATATGAATTTACGAAACACAGCTATGCCTATCTGCCTTATGTGCTTTGATTAGGCTAGCTTTGCATACGGCATATGACTTAATATGCTCCAACACCACAGGTATTTCAGGGACATTGGCACGCCTAGCATGTGACTAACACTCTACCTTTCCTAATTGGTTCTTAGAAGAACAGGCTCATCTGACATGTTACTGACCTTTAGCTTGTTATGTTTTTAGGGACATATTTATACTTTTTGACGCAAAACTGCGCTAACGCAGTTTTGCGTCAAAAAAATTTGCGCCGTCTAACGCCATTCAGAAGCGCCATGCGGGCGCCGTATTTATTCAATGACGTTAGCCAGCGTTAGCCGCCGGCGCTGCCTGGTGTGCGTGAAAAAAAATGACGTTCACCAGGCAGCGCCGGCGTAGGGGAATATGGAGCTTGGGCGCCAAAAAATGGGGCAAGTCAGGCTGATGCAAATTTTTCGCCTCAACCCGATTTGCACCATTTTTTTCGACTCCCAACCCCCATTGAAATGACTCCTGTCTTAGCAAAGACAGGAGTCATGCCCCCTTGCCCAATGGCCATACCCAGGGGACTTATGTCCCCTGGGCATGGTCATTGAGCATAGTGCCATGTAGGGGGGCACAAATCAGGCCCCCCATGCCACAAAAAAATAAAAAATAAATACTTACCTGAACTTACCTTAATGTCCCTGGGATGGGTCCCTCCAGCCTTGGGCGTCCTCCTGGGGTGGGCAAGGGTGACAGGGGGCGTCCCTGGGGGCATGGGAGGGCACCTCTGGGCTCCTTCCGAGCCCACAGGTCCCTTAACGCCTGCCCTGACCAGGCGCTAAAAAACGGCGCAAAAGCGGCTGGACGTCATTTTTTTTTACCCGCCCACTCCGGGCGTGAATTTTGCCCGGGAGTGTAAATACGGCGCACATGCCTCGGAGTCAATTTTTTAGACGGGAACGCCTAGCTTGCATATCATTAACGCAAAGTAGGTGTCCACGCTAAAAAATGACGCAAACTCCATGGACTTTGGCGCTAGACGCGTCTAACGCCAAAGTATAAATATGGAGTTAGTTTTGCGTGAGAATTGCGTAAAAAAAAACGACGCAATTCTGGCGCAAACAGAGTATAAATTTGCCCCTTAATCTTTACAGAGGCATACTGGCTTTTCAGACACATGCCACTGACACGTTATTCACTCTGTTAGCCTTTTCACAGAGAAGCCCAAGAGAAACAAGGCTTGGTGACATTCAACAGGACCTGGCCAATAGAAGCTCCATCAGACATAGTTTGCCGACCTACAGAACACAAACACCAGGATTAAAGGATGAATAAACCAAGGAATTGTATCCAACCCAGACAGTGCAGATAGTCACATGATTCAAAGATAGGATGTGTCAGTTTTCAGAGGAAATAAAACTGACAGTTTAATTTAGTTGTAAATATCTGTTTTGTAATACGTCTCCACGTGCAGCCAGGCCAGCATCACCTGTTCCTCCAGTGTTTGGATGAATGAAGTGAGAAAGAGAATCCTGGTGGACTGGGCTCACACCTGCATCTCTTTTAGAGGCGAGGCTGCCCTTCCCTCCTCACATTAGCGCCAACAATTTAAAGCAGACTTTTGAGACTTGGATAGCTATATCTGTTCCCAAAAAGGTGGAAAGCCAAATATTTAAAAGCAACACCAGCCACCTTTCCTCTTTCGTACACAGACTTTCACCTTGGAGAATATATAATATGTAATAGGTTAATACTTAACACGCACTTTTACAGTAAGGCTGTATTGATGAGTAATTCATAGAACTGCCTGTGACTGGACCAAATTACAATTATAGTTGCTATAAGAGAGGTCGCACCTTCTAAAAATGCAAGTTGTCTTTTCAGTTTTTACTTGACTGGGCTTAAAATGTCTGTGGTATGAGAAAACCAGTGAATTCAAAGAAGCAACACGAGTATTCTACAGTAACACTGTGCAATGAAAAGAACGCTAACTTTTTAAATATGTGCTAGAAATCACAAGAAAATAGTAGCGCAATTTGAGCGTTCAATCTAACTCTACACTGAAATAACCAGAAGTTCATTAATCAATTTTACCTGATCAGACTGCAGCCAAAAGAAGGCAAGAAAAAGGAAGGCAGCTGCTTGTTAATTGTTATCCAATACATTTTGATTCTATTTATGGACCGGAGGCTCTGATTCTGCTTTTTCTTTACTACGATTTTTTCAGCAGCCAATCAAAAGTGAAACAAAACAAAACTACATTACTCATGAACACAATATACTCATATCACATGCCTCAATCATAGGAGAGTATCCCCATATAAAAAATACAGCATGCCACCGTATTGCGTCCCCTTTTAATGCTGCGCAGCCAGATAAGTACTACTTCATAGTGTATTATATTTGCCAAGGTTGTTTTATGTACTTCATAGTGAAGCAATTCAGCGAGTTTCATTAATTGGATGTGCATCGCTGACGTGCGTTTGCCCCCAGAACTCGCTTTTCTACCTGCAGCACATTGGCTCTGTTTTCAACCCGGGTTTCTGGACTATTTTATCTATTTTCCCCGCAGCGTGATCGCGCTGGGGTTTACATAGCGCGATCGCGCTGTGTTTTTTTCTTTTAATTTGTGTCAAGAAGAGTCCGGTTAGGAGTTTACAACGCAAATAGCTCTAACTCGACCAAATGCGAGCCCCGTTGCATTGTTTGTTTACAGTGTTCGTGCTCTCCTCTGCTACCTGCTCGTCTGCGCCCTTCGTTAGCCTGCTTTGCTTCCCTCCAGACGCCCTGCTTGCAGTGAGCACAGAGTTGTAAAATGCAATCAGACTTAGCCTAGAGTAGCTCCAGGCAGTTCCTTCCATACTTTATTGAGGCTTCCTCTCTGGCCTTGCAGGGACTTGCACATCCTTTTTACCTACCCAAGAGAATGGCTCTGGGGCAGATGGGAAAAATGTCTCTGAGGATCTCAACAGTGAGTTGGAAATGAACTTGGTGGAGGCTGTGAATGATGCCCTGGTTAGGGCCTTGGGTCCTTTTACAGAGCAATTACTTCAGTAGGCTCATGCACAGGTTTGGGTGACAGGACGCTTGGCTTCTTGTGGAACTCCTACCCAGCCGGGTAAGGGAAAATCAGCAGCAAAAACCGAATCTGAGGTTCATGCGGACACCTTCGATAAATTGCTCTGCAAAAGGGCAAATAAGCATAATTACAGTACATCCCATCCTCCTGAGTCCCTCCTTTCACATGTTTCATCAGATACCTGCTGGGATTCAGATGACTCTCCTTCCATTACTGAAGATGCGCACAAACCAGGCCCCAGTGAAAAGACAATAGCCTCTTAACCCAAAACCACAAAGGTGCTTAGGTTTGAGACAATTTAAATATAACATCCTAGAGCTTCTAATTGGACCCCTTCTCCAGAGCTGGCAAAATACATAAAATCTCACCTACAACAGAACTTTGACAAAGAAGTTCATTCTCACCTCAAAGCTGAATGTCCTCAACCAGACTTATAGGGGAAGGTTGCAGATACACCTGAGGTTGACCCCACCATGATCACCTTTATGAAGATGTACTCTGAAGAGCCTAAGAAGGGTCTTGATAGGGCCTAGCACAATGGTTGGGAAAAGCTTCTAGACATGACTGGTCCTTTCACTAAGATTCTGGAGTGATCTTATCATGCTAAGGACTCAGATTCCCTGGTTGATATGGACACTTTAATTAGTTGGGCACAAAGGGCCATCTGTCAACTCAAAAACACTACCTATGCCATATCTGCCGAACGTAGATAATTGAACCTATTTTTTCTGACCTGTTGCTATTGGTTTTTTAACTCTGAGCACTTTACCACTGCTAACCAGTGCTAAAGTGCATATGCTCTCTGTGTAAATTGTATTGTTGATTGGTTTATCCATGATTGGCATATTTGATTTACTAGTAAGTCCCTAGTAAAGTGCACTAGAGGTGCGAGGGCCAGTAAATCAAATGCTACTAGTGGGCCTGCAGCACTGGTTGTGCCACCCACATAAGTAGCTCTGTAATCATGTCTCAGACCTGCCACTGCAGTGTCTGTGTGTGCAGTTTGTACTGTAAATTAGACTTGGCAAGTGTACCCACTTGCCAGGCCTAAACCTTCCCTCTTCTTACATGTCAGACACCCCTAAGGTGGGCCCTAGGTAGCCCCAAGGGCAGGGTGCAGTGTATGGTTAAGGTAGGACATATAGTAATGTGTTTTATATGTCCTGACAGTGAAATATTGCTAAATTCGTTTCTCACTGTTGTAAGGCCACTGTTGTAAGGCTCTCATAGGTTAACAGGGGGGCTACCTTTAAATCTGATTAAAGTGTAGATTCCCTTTGGGAGCGGGTGGACATGTGGAGTTTGGGGTTTCTGAGCTCACAATTTAAAAATACATCTTTTAGTAAAGTTGATTTTAAGATTGTGTGTTTGAAAATGCCACTTTTAGAAAGTGAGCATTTTCTTGCTTATACCATTTCTGTGACTCTGCCTGGTTGTGGATTCCCGGCCTGGGTCAGTTTGACAGTTGGGCTGGTTGCACCTCACACTAGACAGTGACACAAAGGGAGCTGGGGTGTAGCCTGCATATCCTGATGAGCCATCTGTGCTAGGAGGGAGGGGAGGAGTGGTCACTCACACCTGAAAGGGCTGTGCCTGCCCTCACACAATGCAGTCTCCAACCCCCTGGTGAGTGTCTGGGGCCTGGCCTGGGCAAGGCAGGATTTCACATTCCGAAGAGACTTTACTTTGAAGTAGGCCTACTTCAAAGGAGAAATTGGGTATAAAAAGGGCACCCAAAACCACAGACTTGAGAAACACTTCTGGAACCAAGAGGAACCTCTGCCTGGAGAAGAGCTGACTAGCTGAGGAAGAAGAGCTGCCCTGCCTGTGACTGTGCTTTGTGGAGCTATCCTGCAGTTGCTGCTTCTGCCAGTGTAAGAGGGCAAAAACTGGACTTTGTGTGCCTTCCATCTTGAGAAGAAATCTCCAAGGGCTTGATCTAGAGCTTGGTTCCTGTTGTTTGAGGTCTCAGGTACAGCAAAGACTTCTCTCTGCCAGCACCTGGAGTCTCTGGAGAGACACCTACTCTGCCCTGTGGTGCCCATCCAGTTCCTGGGACCCTGAAAGGAGAAGCTGGCAGCCTAAAGACAAGAAAATCCACGCACAGAGCGCCGCGCGAAAAAGATTGACGCAAATCCGATCTGTGGCTGAAAAAACGACGCACCGCCGGCTCCGCAGCTGAGAAACGACGCTCGCAGGAAACACAACCAAAAAATCGACGCACCGAGCAGGAGAAACGACGCGCAGCATCGCTGACGGAGGCTGGGAGATCACAACCTGAGCTGCAGGATTTTCGGATCATCTTGCGGCTGGGTTTTTGACTCAAGTACCGCCATGTGGAGTTATTTTTGACGCACACCCGCCCGTGCGGGATTATTTTTGACGCACACTAGGTACATTTTCACTCTAGCAGCGCTAGTGTGTTTTTAAAACTACTTAAAGACTTATTTTGATTTTTAATTGATAACTTGACTTGTGTATGGTGGATTTTTGTCGTTTTGGTCTTGTTTTGTTTAGATAAATATTTACTATTTTTCTAAACTGGTGTTGTGTCATTTTGTAGTGTTTCCATTAAGTTACTGAGTGTTGGCACAAATATTTTACTCCTAGCACTCTGAAGTTAAGCCTACTGCTCTGCCAAGCTACCAAGGGGGTAAGCAGGGGTTAGCTGAGAGTGATTCTCTTTTACCCTGACTAGAGTGAGGGTCCATGCTTGAACCTGACTGTCAACCCAAGACCCCATTTCTAAAAGGGGGTAGTCCTTGTTTCTTCTGAGGATTCTGATGCAGACAACAAGAAGCAATACAAGACGCAAGATACTCTTGTAAGAATTTTCCCATACTCAGAGGTAATCTAGGGAGGAAGAGTGGGTTTGTTCTTAGAAACTTGGAAGCTAATTACCTGTGACCCTTAGGCGTTGGAGACCATTCTGGGTTTCAGACTGGAATTCACGATGCTCCCATTCAATTCAACCCTCCAAAACAAAAGTATTTTTTCCTAAGAAGAGGAGTCTTTTATGGGCCTCATCCCAGGAGTTTCATCGTTCCCATTTGTCTGGTAGAAAAGAAGGGGGGCATCACCTTGTCTTGAACCTCAAGGAATTCAACCTTTGTATTTTGTACAGGTATTACAAAATGGTGGGAATGTACATGTTAAGTGATATTCTGCTAGGGGGTGACTGGATAGTCTGCTTGGACCTCAAAGACGTGTCTCTATCCATTCCCATTTCCCCTTGAAACAGGAGATTTTTGCAGTTCCAGTGGCAAGATCAATGCCTGGAATTCAAAGCCTTTATGGTCGGGCTGTTGTCAGGCTCTTAGTGCTTCACCAAAGTGATGCGACAGGTGGTGGAGTCTCTCAGATCCTGTTGAGTTCGACTGATATTTTATCCAGACGATTTGCTTTTGATGGTTCAGGACCCTCAAACTCTCCGGACTCGTCTCTCTTATACCTTCAATCTTCTTCAGAGTTTGTGATTCATAATCCCTTTTGACAATCTCTCAGCAGATCTAATTTCTAGGGTTCCAGATAGACTCGATCTGCACCCACTTGATTCTTCCCTCCCAGAAAATTTGCATTATCAAGAGGGAATTGAGGTCTGCCTTATCCAAACAGACTGTATCATTGAGATTGATCACCAGGATTGTGGGCCTTCTGGCATTGTGAATCCAACCAATTTTCTGGGTCCTCTACATTACCAAGCTCTTCAAAGGCTAAAGATTCAGCACCTGAGGAAGGGCCTTGTCTCCTGGGAAGAGATTTTCCTGTCCGGGGAAGTCAAGGCAGAAATACTGTGGTGGTTGGAGCACATGGAGGCTTGGAACAGCAGGGCCATCTTCAGGTTCTAGATGGGACTGGGGAGAAATGCAGAACGATTTTGACTGAGGATGTCGGTCAGTAGCGGAGCTGGGGCTTCACATCAATTGTCTGGAGCTTCTGGTGGGCTCTTTTGCAATCAGAAGTCTATCACTCAAGAAAACCAATCGTTGCATTCTTTTGAAGATGGGCTACATTTCAGCCATTCGCTATGTCAACAAATTGGGTAGAACTAAATCCAGGCTTCTGGCAAAGATAGCAAAGGATTTTTGTCATTATTGTCTCAGCCATCGCCTATACATCACAGCGGAATATCTCCTGGGCAAGAGGAATATAACAGCGGACTGAAACTCCTGATATCTGAGGGACTCCAGCAACTGGAGACTGAATCCATTTGTGTTTTGACAGCTGCAGAGCTTGTGGGGTCCATGCAAAGTGGACCTCTTTGCTTTGTGACTCCACCACCAATTGCCAAAATGTTTCAGTTGGCGCCCGGACTTGCAAGCCCTAACTACAGATGCATTTCTCCAGGATTCGTCTTAGTTTCGGGGTTATGTGTTTCCCCCGTTCTTGATGATTCCCAGGGTTTTGTCTAAACTCAGATGCCAGAAGGCAGAGGTCATTCTTCTGCCCCCTTCTGGAGAGCTCAACCTTAGTTCCCAGTAGCTCTAGCATTAGCTTGTGCTCCTCCGGTTCTCCTTTTTACCTGTCCGAATCTATTACTGAGCACAGACAATCTGCCTCATCTGTTAGTCCTCTAAGGGCAACTGCAGTTGATGGGTTGGATGGTTTCAGGGAAACATGAAATACACCAGACATTTTGCAACAGGCTGCTGACTTCCTTAGTCAAAGGTGTGCAAGTGGTACCCATAAATGTTATGCTTCAGATTTAGGGAGATGGAGTGGTTGGTGTGATGTGAGGGATTTCGATACCATGGGGCCTGACCCTTGCATGATAGTAATTTTTTTTGTCTGAACTTCCTCATCTGGTCTGGCTTACAGGACAGTGAACAATTTTAGGTGGGTGAGTTCAGTGTGTCATGTTCTGGTGGATGGTAAACCGGTAGGTGAACACCCCTTTGAATTCCAAGGTAATGTGGGGGATTCATTTGTCTATTCCTCTTAAGCCCAAATATTCATCCCTTTGGGATGTGTTAGAAATTGGGTCTCTAGTTGGCAAAGGTATATTACCTTGTCTAAATAGGGACCACAATCTTAGTCAGGATAAGTCACACACAATCCAAATTATCCTGTGCCCACCCTCTGGTATCTTGGCACTGAGCAGTCAGGCTTAACTTAGAAGGTAATGTGTAAAGCATTTGTGCAATAAATCCTTCAATAACACAGTGGGAACACTACAAAAAGAGACCACACAGGTTTAGAAAAATATAAGATATTTATCTGATTAAATTAAAAGTTTTGATAATCACAAATTGAAATATTACTTTTGAAATGATGAGATGAGTCTTAAGTTCATAAAAGCAACAATTGTTTCTTGCAAGCACAAAGTACCTGGTGTGCGTCAAAATTACATGCACAAAGACCATGGAGAAGGAGAGGTGTGGAAAAAGGTAGGTGTGCGTCGGTTTTCCTGTTGAACCCAGACGATGTGCCAATTCTTTTCCACACGGCGAGGGCTTTGCGGCAAATTTCGGCACACAAGCTTGAATGCTCTTTGGATTGCAGAGTCTTTTGACGCCCAGGGATGATGCGTGGAAATCCTGAGCAGGCGGGATGAAGTCACAGCTGTTGTGTCAATCCAGTGGGTGATGTATTGGAATTTTTGCCGCGTGGCTGGTGCTGCGTCGATTCCTCTCGCAGGAATTCGGTCGCAACATTTGTGCTGCGTCATTCTCCACTCGGGGAGCCAGGCTGCGTCATTCCGGTTCAGCGATGCAGTGATTTTCTCACCACTGGGCAGGCTGTGAGTTAATTCTGGAAAGCTGTGTGTTGATTTTCGCTGCACAAGGAGTTTTCTTGGAGAGAAGAAGTATATTTGGCCCTGAGACTCCAGGAACAGGAGGCAAGCTCAATCCAAGTCCTTGGAGAGCACTTCTCAGCACAGCCAGAGGCCAGCAAAGCAGCAGGGCAACAGCAAGGCAGCAGTCCTTTACAGCAAAGCAGTCCAGGTGAGTCCTTTGGGCAGCCAGGCAGCTTCTCTTGGCAGGTTGCAGGTCCTGGTGCAGAGTGTCTGTCCAAAAAAGTTTCTGAGTTGGTATGGTCAGGGACCCAGTTTAAATACCCAAATGTGCCTTTGAAGTGGGTTAGACTTCAAAGAGTGGCTTAGAAGTGCATAAGGCCCCCTTTCAGTACCATCCTGTCTGCCAGGGTCTCAGTAGGGGGTTTGTCAGTCCATTGTGTGAGGGCAGGCCACTGTCCTTTGAAATTTAAGTGTCAGGCCCTCCACCCTTCCAGCCCAGGAAGACCCATTCAGTATGCAGATGTGTACAGATTTGACTGAGCCTCCTGTGTTTGTGGTTGTCTCGGTGAAATGCACAAGGGAGCTGTCAACCAGCCCAGCCCAGACGTGGATTGGAGACAGGCTGTAAGGTACAGAAGGATTTAAGTGCATAGAAATTCTCACTTTCTAAAAGTAGCATTTCTAAAATAGTAATATAAAATCCAACCTCACTAGTCAGCAGGAGTTTGTATTACCATTCTGGTCATACTAAATATGACCTGTCTACTCCTTTCTAATCTACCACTCAAACAGTTTATGAGGGTAGCCTTAATGTTAGCCTATGAAAGGAGCAGGCCTCACAGCAGTGGAAAACGAGTTTAGTAGTTTTCCACTACCATGACATAAAAAATACACAGATGTATGTCCTTCCATTTACTCTCACAGCACCTTGCCCTCTGAGTTACCACGGGCCTACCTTATGGGAGACTTATATGTAGAAAAAAGGGGAGTTTAAGGCTTGGCAAGTATTTTAAATGCCAAGTCGAAGTGGAAGGGAAACTGCACACACAGGCCTGAGACATGGTTAAGGGGCTACTTAGGTGGGTGGCACAATCATTGCTGCAGGCCCACTAGTAGTATTTAATTTACAGGCCCTGGGTACATGCAGTGCACTTTACTAGACACTTATAAATACATTAAATATGCCAATTGGGTATAAGCTAATGTCACCATGTTTTAAGGGAGAGAGCATATGCACTTTTGCACTGGTTAGCAGTGGTAAAGTGCACAGAGTCATAAAACCAGCAAAAACAGTGTCAAAATTGGAGGGATGCAGGCAAAAAGTTGGGGGTAACCACCCTAAGGCTGTCAGGTCTAACAGGATGTAAATGTAGTCCTCAAATATTTACACCAATAGCTAGCAAAAATGTATCTCTCACAGAAACAAATCTCAGCTTCATTGACCATGTTATTATCTTTGATCTCTTATAAAAGGGTATTGGATGTCCGAACTTTGGACCTCTCAGGCAGTTTATTACCCAGAAGGTGTGACGTTCACTATTACTAGGTGGACTAAGTCTAATTGCAGGTCAGCAACATACGCTATGTTCCCAGATAATTCTCAGTTGTGTGTTGTTCAATGTTTGAAGGTTTATGAGGCTATTACGTGTGAACTGAGGAAAGAGTTGAATGGTCATTTACCTACTGCCCTTCAGAAGCCTTTTCGATCAGTGTCAGCGGCTACTTCAGCCAGATGGATGAGATAGTTACAGACAGAAGCTGGTATTGATACCTCAGTTTTTGGAGCTCTTTTGGCCAGGGGAGCCATGGCGTCAAAAACCTATGCCTTAGGGTCTCGTTTGAGGACATAATGAGAGCAGCGGATTGGTCCTCTGAGTCTACCTTTTGAAAATTCTATTATAAGTAGATAGTTGATGTAGCTTCTATGGTGATGATGCAGCTTTGAAGAAGTATAATCAGAGCCTCTTGTCATGAATTAGAACAACACATTTTCTAGCTCACACGTCAAGAATTTTCAAATCTATGACCCCTTCGCTTCCAGGCCTTTTCCCCTCAGGTGCCAGACCTTTTTTTGGCTATTTGAGGCAGTTCACGCTTATGCCCTCATAACATTTTGTCCACATAAGCTACCCACGCCAAATTTGCATCCTTTTTTCCAACATCCTCGGGATTCCAGAGGTACCCAGACTTTGTGGGTTCCCCTGAAGGAGACCAAGATATTAGCCAAAATACAGTGAACATTTTGTTTTGTTTTTTAAAAATGGGAAAAAAGGGCTGCAGAAGAAGGCTTGTGATTGTTTCCCTGAAAATGGCATCAACAAAGGATTTGCAGTGCTAAAATCACCAGATTCCCAGCCTTCAGGAACAGGCAGACTTGAATCAGAAAACCAAATTTTTCAATACAATTTTGGCATTTTACTTGGACATACCCCGTTTTACTATTGTTTGTGCTTTCAGCCTCCTCCAAATTAGTGACAGAAATGGGTAGGAAACTAATGCTGGATCCCAGAAAAGCTAAACATTTCTGAAAAGTAGACAAAAGTCAGAATTCAGCAAGGGGTAATTTGTGTAGATCCTACAAGATTTTCCTATAGAAAATAATGGCTAAAATAAAGAATATTGAAATTGAGGTGAAAGAAACAGCCATTTTTCTCAATGTTTTACTCTGTACCTTTTTTCCGCTATATCAGATTTTTTAAAGCAATATACCGTTACGTCTGCTGGACTCTTCTGGTTGCGGGGATTTATAGGGCTTGTAGGTTCATCAAGAACTCTAGGTACCCAGGGCCCGTAAATGAGCTGCACTTGACAATGGGTTTTCATTCTATACCGGGTATACAGCAATTCATTTACTGAAATATAAAGAGTGAAAAATAGGTATCAAGAAAACCTTTGTATTTCCAAAATGGGCACAAGACAAGGTGTTGAGAAGCAGTGGTTATTTGCGCATCTCTGAATTCCGGGGTGCCCATACTAGCATGTGAATTACAGGGCATTTCTCAAATAGACATCTTTTTTACACACTGTCTTACATTTGGGAGGAAAAAATTTAGAGAAAGACAAGGGGAATAACACTTGTTTTGCTATCTCCCGATAAAAATGGTACCTCACTTGCGTGGATAGGCCTAATGCTCGCGACAGGAAACACAACATGGGCACATCACATTTTTACATTGAAATCTGACGTGTGTTTTGCAAAGTGCCTAGCTGTAGATTTAGGCCTCTAGCTCAACCTACCAAACCTGTGAATTTTTTTAAACTAGACACCTAGGGAAATCCAAGATGGGGTGATTTGTGGGGCTCGCACCAGGTTCTGTTACCCAGAATCCTTTGCAAACCTCAAGATTTGGCCAACAATATACTTTTTCCTCACATTTTGGTGACAGTAAGTTCTGGAATCTGAGAGGAGCCACAAATTTCCATTCACCCAGCGCTTCCCCAAGTCTCCTGATAAAAATGGTACCTCACTTGTGTGGGTAGGCCTTGCGCCCGCGAAAAGAAATGCCCCAAAACACAACGTGGATTCATCACATTCTCCCAGAGAAAACAGAGCTGTTTTTTGGAAAGTGCCTAGCTGGGGATTTTGGCCTCTAGCTCAGCCCGCACCTAGGGAAATCTACCAAACCTGTGCATATTTGAAAACTAGACACCTAGGGAAATCCAAGAAGGGGTGACTGGCAGGGCTCACACCAGGTTCTGTTACCCATAATCCTTTGCAAACCTCAAAATCTGGCCCAAAAAAATGTTTTCCTCACATTTCGGTGACAGAAAGTTCTGGAATCTGAGAGGAACCACAAATTTCCTTCCACCCAGCATTCCCCCAAGTCTCCCTATAATAATGGTACCTCACTTGTGTGAGTAGGCCTGGTGCCCGTGAAAGGAAATGCCCCAAAACACTATGTGGACACATCAAAATTGTCAAATACTAAACTACCTGTTTTTGTGGGGGTGACCTGAGTTTTTGGTCCTGGGCTGAGCAGCCATATAGGGAAACCTACCAAACCCAAACATTTCTGAAAACTAACTACCTGAGGGAATCCAGGGAGGTGTGAATTGCGTGGATCCAACCATACTGGTTGGTAGCCACCACCCTACTAGTTTATATATTATTTTAATTCCCTGGCATCTAGTATGCTTTCTGTCCACCGGGGAGTGGATCCGGGGTAACTGCCCCATCTGCCCACTGGTGGGCAGAACAACTTTGGCCCCATTTATTTGGGGTGGGGGTATGGCCATACCCCCATCCTCTTTTTTGGAGAAAGAAAATCTTCCCTGGTCTCTGGTGGGCTTTCTGTCCCCCTTGGGGACAGATGGGCCTTCCAAAAATAGGCTGATGGGCAGATATGGCCAACAGTAATGTGCCCCCCATGGGAAGTGACCCTTGCCCAAGGGGCTATCCCCCCAAACAAAACACACACATACACACACAGCAATCCCTGGTGCCTAAGTGGTTTCTGCCCCCCCGGGGCATTTCGGCCTAATAGAAATAGGACGATCTGCCCCCAAGGGGAGCAGAAATGGCCTAAAATAAATTTGCCCCCCCAGGGAAGCAACCCTTGCGTAAGTGGTCGTTCCCCTTGTGTGAAATTGGTGCAAAAAAAAAATTCCTGGTGCCTAGTGGTTTCTTTCCCCTTGGGGGCAGATCGGCCTAATAAAAATAGGCCGATCTGCCCCCAAGGGGGTAGAAATGGCCTAAAATAGGACCAACCCTTGCCTAAGGGGTCGCCCCCATTGTGTGAAATTGACGCAAAAAATGAAAATCCCTGGTGTCTAGTGGTTTCTGCTCCCCCTTGGGGGCAGATTGGCCTATCAAAAATAGGCCGATCTGCCCCCAAGGGGGGCAGAAATGTCCCAAAGACAATTTGCCCCCCCCCAGGGTAGAGACCCTTGCCTAAGGGGTCGCTCCCCACATGTAAAAAAATAAAATAAAAGGCCTTTCCTTTCCTTTGATGCCTCTCTCGGCCCCTCCACATGATCGCAGGTGAAATGCTTTTGCATTTCTCCTCTGATCCGCGCTAGAAGATCAGCACGGTGGGGGCAGCCTCTGATGAGGTCAGCGCATGATCAAGCGCTGATGTCATCAGATGCCATGGGGGGTCAAGAGGAGCGAGGGTGGAAGGGGAAACGATTCCCCTTCCATCCCTGCCCAGGGGAGGGGGGTGCAAGGCCCCTGGGGGGAGCGCTAGCTCTTCCCTTGTGGGCCCCTGACTGGACGTAACGGTAACGTCCTTGGCACCCGAGCGGTGCTGCCCAGGACGTAACCATTGCATCCAGGGCTCCCAAGGGGTTAAGGACATGGCCAATCAGGTCAATGCTGTGTTAATGTGCAAGTTGGCAACCTCAAATGCAAGAGGGGCCAGAGTGACGTTGTAGTGCTAATTGGGCCATCACCCTTGTACAGTGTATAAGTTGGTGGCTTCATATGCCAGAGGAGGCTACTGTGAAGATTGTCATGCCACTCAGTCTGTCACCTATATGTGGTGTGTAAGTTGGTGACCCCATATGCAAAAAGGGCTGCTGTGAAGTTTCTGTGCTGATTGGTCCATACCTGGGGTGCATAAACCTGCATGCCAGAAGGGGCCTCTATGAAATTTGCCATACTGATCTAGCGACTGCCTGTGTGCAGTGTGAAAGTCAATGACCCTGTATGCCAGAGGAGCCACAGTGAAGAGAGACCTGATGCTGTGTCGGATGTTGTGCCCCTCTATGCTTGAGTAGGCCACCGGAGGACTACCAGAATTGAAGCCTGGTGGATGCCAGTTGTTAGAAATGGGATCTCTAGTTGGCAGTCTGTTTGCACCCTGTCCAAGGAGGGACCCTCACTCTAGTCAGGATAAGGGAAATACCCGCTCAGATAACCCCTGCTCAGCTCCTTGGTAGCTAGGCACAAGCAGTCAGGCTTATCTCAGAAGCAATGTGTAAAGCATTTGCACATAACACACAATAACACAGGGAAAACACTCAAAAGGGCACCACATCAGTTTTAGAAAAATAGCCAATAATTATCTATGTAAAATGAGACAAAATACAATAAATAATCCACCAGACAGTAACAAATATATGAATTCTGCAAGATTTACTCAAAAATACAGTTCCTTGAAGTCAGCATTGTGATAACCAAAACCAACAGTGCAGGCCGGCCGTGGCATAGCGGGCCAGCTACGGTGTCAGGAACACCCACAAACAGTACCTTTGGAATTGCAGGGCATTGTGATCCTTGTGGTGAGCTCCTAAGAGCGGCGTTGCTGGTGTCGCTGGTGTTGGGGTGTCGGTTCCGGAGTTGGTCCGGGAGTCGTCGGGCCCTTGAAGTCACATACATTGTGGATCGGTCTCCGGGCTGATGAAGTCAGGAGTGCTGGAGTAGATGGCATCGGGACTGTGATGAGAAGTGGGATGATGAAAAGTGTGGTGCCCACTGGTCACAGTGCAGGCAGCAGCTCGGTGATGGCATCCACCGGTGATGGTGAGACCAGGGATGCTGTGTAAAGCGGGACGATGAGATGTGTGGTGTCATCAGCTCACAGTGCAGGCAGCGTCGTCGTCGTTGCTGAAGCGCTGTCATCAGTAGGCCCAAGCTGGTGGTGTGGGACGGGACAGTGCTTTGTGACCCTTACGAGCGGTCGCCACAGGCCACGGTGCAGGCAGGGATGCCTGGTGACGAGACTGGAGTCGATGGTGCTGCCGTCGGTGGACCGGGGCTGCAGTGCGGAATGGAACGGTGCTTTGTGCTCCTCACAAGCAGTGTCCACAAACCATGGTGCAGGCAGCGGCACAGGTAGCAGCAGAAGCGGCAGCATCAAGGATGCTCAGGCTGGGGTGTAAGCAGGAGATGCCAGAGTGCAGGACACACAGGTCACGGTGAACAGCGGCTGTGAAAAAGTAGCCTCTTTCTAGCATGGTTGCCCCCATTTTTGCCCTGTTTCACTGTTTTTGTCAGTGTGCTTAACTGTGTCAATGGAGTCCTGCTAATCAGAACTCCAGTGCTTATGCTCTCTCCGGTTCCAAATTAGTACTTACAAACTGGTAATCCAGTATTACACTCCAAAGTGCTATACTGGACTCCCCTTATAAGTCTCTAGCATATGGTACCTAGGTACCCGGGGCATTGGGTTTCCAGGAGATCCTTATCGGCTGCAGCATTTCTTTTGCCACCCATAATGAGCTCATACAAACACTTCTTCAGGACTCCCATTGTAGCCTGCGTGAAATAGTGCATGCACTATTTCACAGCCATTTTCACTGCACCAGGTCACTTATAAGTCACCTATATGCCTAGCCTTCAGACCCTGAAGGCTAGGTGCATAGTACCTGTGTATGAGGGCACCCCTACACTAGCAAAGGTGACCCCACACCGTCCAGGCCCATTTTACCAGACTTCGTGAGTGCTGGGATGCCATTATAAGTATGCACTATATATAGCTCAATACCTATATATAGCTTCACAGTGGTAACTCTGAATATGGCCAAGTAGGGTGTCTAACAACTGGGAATTGTACCCCAATACTGATTCCAGTATTGGTCGCACAATCCCATGCACTCTGGGGGCTCCACCATGGCCCCCAGTAGGGCTATACCAGTCTTCTGAGGTTTCCAATGCAGCCCTAGCTGCTGCCACCACACAGACAGGCTTCTGCCCTCCTTGTGCTTGAGCAGCTCACTCCCAAGAAGGCAGAACAATGCATTTCCTTTAGGAGAGGGGTGTTACACCCTCTCCCTTTAGAAATAGGTGTTATAGGCATGGGAGGGGTATCTGCCCAGAGCCTCTGGAAAAGCTTTGAAGGGCACAGATCCTGCACTCCTTGCATAATCCAGTCTACACCGGTTCAGGGACTCCCAGTCCTTGCTCTGGTGTGAAACTGGACAAAGGGGAGTGACCACTCCCCTATCCATCACCACCCCAGGGGTTGAGCCCAAAGCTCCTCCAGAGTGTCCCTGGGCTCTGCCATTTATTTTTGCTGGATGGCCAGTGAACTCTGGGAGCATCTGAGTGGCCAGTGCCAGCAGGTGACGTCAGAGACCCCTCCTGATAGGTGCTCACCTTCATGCACAGCACAGCTTAGGCCCCTAGCACTCCATCCTGTGACACACAGCTTCCTGAGTGGTTCTCTGGTGGCGTGGAATCCTTTGTGTCGTGCTGTGCAGGCCTCGATTTGCACCTCCTTTGTCCTCGTGCTGTGGGACTCCTGTGCACGCCTCCTGGACTTCTGAGGACTCTCCGAGTTGCAGAGAGCCCCCTGTGTCTCCCCCTCCTGGGTAGAGGCCACTAGGACCCTCCTGGTCCCGGGCAGCAGCATTTTCTGCTAACCGCAAGCTTTGCGTTTACCAAGGCTTGTTGGCAGAATCCAGCGACGCAAACCAGACTCCATTCATCCATCCAGCATGGGACATCTTCTGCACCTACCAGGAACCTGCATCTGTCTTATTTGGTGTAATACTGACTTTGTCATCTCACCGGTCGTTCCACTTTTGCATCTTCAACCGGGTTAGCAGGGACTCCTGTTCTCCCTGGACTCTTCAGTGCTTCTTGGACTTGGTCCCCTTCTTCCACAGGTCTTCAGGTCCAAGAATCCATTGTTGGTGTCTTGTAGTCTCTTCTGGTTCTTGCATTATCTTCTATCACGACTTCTAATGTGTTTTAGGAAACTTGCTGTGTTTTACTCCTGCCTTCCTGGGCTCTGGGGTGGGGTACTTTACTTACCTTTGGTGTTGTCTTACACTCCCAGCGCCCCTCTACACATTACAATTGCCTAGGTGGGAAACTGACTTTTGCATTTCACTATTTTAGTATATGGTTTGTGTTCTCCCTAGGCCCATTGCAACCTCTTTTGATTTTTACTATTTGTACTGTTTTCCTACTGTGTACTTACCTGTTTCTGCTTACTAGTGTATATATTGTGTGATGTACTTACCTCCTAAAGGAGTATAGCCTACAAACTATTTTTGGCATTGTGTGACTAAAATAAACTTCCTTTATTTTTGTAACACTGAGTATTGTCTTTCATGTTTGTAAGTAATGTGTAACTGCAGTAGTATTGCAAGAACTTTGCATGTCTCCTAGTTCAGCCTTGGCTGCTCTGCCTACAGCTACCTGTAGACAGACTGGCTTCTAGACACTGACTACATTTCACTAATAAGGGATAACTGGATCTGGTATAAGGTGTAAGTACTTCGGGTGCCCACCACAAACCGGGCCAGGCTCCTACAGCGGCTCAGTGAAGTCGTCCGATGACAGCATCGGTGAGACCAGGGTCGCGGTGTGAAGCGGGGCAGTGCAGCAGCATTGCAGTGATTTCTCCTCTTGAACAGCACAAAGCACACAGTTCCCAATGCTGCAAGTCGAGGAAACTTAAGTCTTTGGTGTCCCTGAGACTTCCAACAGGAGGCAAGCTCTACTCCAAGCCCTTGGAGAACTTTCTCAAGCAGAACACACAGAAAGGTTCACCCTTTGCACTCTTTTCAGGAAGAAGCAGCAACTGCAGACCAGTCCAGAAAAGCAACACAGCAAAGGGACAGTACTCCTCTTTCAGCTCTTCTCCTGGGCAGAGGTTCCTCTTGATTCCAGAAAGATTCTAAAAGTCTGGGATTTTGGGTCCAATACTTATACCCCTTTCTGCTTTTGAAGTTGGCAAAATTCAAAGCAAAGTCTCAAGAGTTTGCAAGATCCTTCCTTGACCAGGCCAGGCCCCAGACACACACCAGAGGGTTGGAGACTGCATTGTGTGAGGGCAGCACAGTTCTTTCAGATGCAAGTGGCTACTCCTCCCTCCACTCTAGCTCAGATGGCTCATCAGGATATGCAGTCTACACCCCAGCTCCCTTTGTGTCACTGTCTAGAGGAGAGGTGTAAATAGGCCAATTGTCAAACTGAACAAGACAGGGACTCTACAAATAGGCAGAGTCAGAGAATGGTTTAAGCAAGAAAATGCCTACTTTCTAAAAGTGGCATTTTCAAACTTCAATCTAAAAACCAACTTCACTAAAAGATGTATTTTTAAAGTGTGAGTTCAGAGACCCAAAACTCCATATTTCTATCGGCCCTCAAAGGGAATCTGCGCTTTAAATTTATTTAAAGGCAGCCCCCATGTTAACCTATGAGGGAGATAGGCCTTGCAACATTGAAACACGAGTTTGGCAGTATTTTACTGTTAGGACATGTAAAACACACCAGTACATGTCCTACCTTTTAAATACACTACACCCAGCCCATGGGGCTTCCTAAGGCCTATTATAGGGTGCCTTACATGTACCAAAAGGGAATGTTTGGGCCTGGCAAGTGGGTACACTTGCCAGGTCGAACTGGCAGTTTAAAACTGCACACACTGACACTGCAGTGGCAGGTCTGAGCCATGTTTACAGGGCTACTTATGTTGGTAGCACAACCAGTGCTGTAGGCCCACTAGTAGCATTTGATTTACAGGCCCTGGGCACCTCTAGTGCACTTTACTAGGGACTTACCAATAAATCAAATATGCCATTCATGGATAAACCAGTCAACAGTACAATGTATATGAGGAGCACTTGCACTTTAGCACAGATTAGCAGAAATCAGAGACAGAGACAATAAACCAGCAAAAACAGACCTGAAAAAATAGGAGGAAGAAGGCAAAAAGTTTCGGGATAACAATGGCCCACTACTGCAGGGGCTCTTGCCAGTTCTCCATCTGTGTAGCACCGAACCTTATCTTGCTCACAGATGCAACCCAGGAGACAGACAGTACCACCAGGGCCAACAGGTGGTACCCTCCCACCCCGGGGGTCTGACTTCAGTTACCCACCCAGGGAAAACTCTGACTACAAGGATAACAACCAACAGAGGCCATTGACAGCTGTCAGTGTCAAGAGCCAGGCCCCAGGCTATCCTAGGGTCTCTGGTTTCTGTGGTTCAGAAAAGTGGGGGGCAGTATACCCAGGTGACTTGCACCTTCTTTCTAATTCACCTCCCACCAGTTCAGGGGTGGTATCCTGAGACCCTCAGGAAGTAAGCAAAAAACTGAAAATATACACACAAACCAAAATAAGGTAAGTTAACAGTTAGAAAAGTAGTGCAAACAATGTAGAATACAATAGGCTGCAATAGGCCTAGGGGCAACACAAACCATATACTCCAAATGTGGAATGCGAACCATGATTGGACCCCAGGCTTAGTGTACTGTGTAGAGGGTTGCTGGGAGTGAAAGAAAACACTAAGGGTGTCCAAGATGCCCCACCCTAAGACCTGAAAAGTAGGAGTAAAGTTACCCTACTTCCCCAGAAACACACTAAAGTCGTGATAGGAGATTTTGCAAAGGCAACAACTGAGTGCAAAGCACTGAAGATGGATTCCTGGACCTGAGGACCTGTAAAGGAAAGGGACCAAGTCCAAGAGACACGCAAGTGTCCAGGGAGGGCAGAAGCCCACTAAATCCCAGATAAAGGTGCAAAAGGGCTGCCTCCGGGTGGAAGAACCCGAAGAGAGCCCATGCAGGCAGCACCCGCAGAAGCACTTGAACAGGCGTTCAAGAAATCTGAGCATGGCGGTCATCTCAACACTACAAAGGAGGGTCCCACAAAGTTGGTGGTCAACTCAGCGAGTTGAGCAATGCAGGACGGAGTTCTGGGGACCTGGGCTGTGCTGTGCATGAAGGATTCCTTGCAAAAGTGCACAGAAGCCCTAGCAGCTGCAGATTATGCAGTACACAGGATTATTGTCTGGCGTGGGAAGGCAAAGACTTGCCTCCACCAAATTTGGATAGAAGGACCACTGGACTGCCGGGGTCACTTGGATCCAGCTTCTGTGTTCCAGGGACCACGCTCATCAATATGAGAGGGGACCCAGAGGACCGGTGATGCAGAAGTTTGGTGCCTGTGTTAGCAGGGGGAAGATTCCGTCGCCCCACAGGAGATTTCTTCTTGGCTTCCAGTGCAGGGTGAAGGCAGACAGCCCTCAGAGCATACACCTCCAGGAAATAGTCGAGAAAGCCGGCAGGATTAGGTGCTACAATGTTGCTGGTAGTTGTCTTGCTACTTTGTTGCAGTTTTGCAGGGGTCCTGGAGCAGTCAGAGGTTGATCGTTGACAGAAGTTGATGAGAGAGATGCAGAGGAAGTCTGGTGAGCTCTTGCATTCGTTATCTGAAGAGAAGCCCACAGGAAAGACCCTAAATAGCCGTCAGAGGAGGATTGGCCACCTAACCAGGTAAGCACATATCAGGAGGGGTCTCTGACGTCACCTGCTGGCACTGGCCACTCAAAGGCCTCCATTGTGCCCTCACACCTCTGCGTTCAAGATGGCAGAGGTCTGGGACACACTGGAGAGCTCTGGGCACCACCCCTGGGGGGTGATGGACAGGGGAGTGGTCACTCCCCTTTCCTTTGTCCAGTTTCGCACCAGAGCAGGGGCTGGAGGATCCCTGAACCGGTGTAGACTGGCTTATGCAAGGAGGGCACCATCTGTGCCCTTCAAAGCATTTCCAGAGGCTGGGGGAGGCTACTCCTCCTCAGCCCTTAACATCTATTTCCAAAGGGAGAGGGTGTAACACCCTCTCTCAGAGGAAATCCTTTTTCTGCCTTCCTGGGACTGGGCTGCCCAGACCCCAGGAGGGCAGAGCCTGTCTGTGGGTTAGCAGCAGCGGTAGCTGCAGTGAAAACCCCAGAGAGCTAGTTTGGCAGTACCCCGGGTCCATGCTGGAGCCCTGGGGATGCATGGGATTGGCACCTCAATACCACATTTGGCATGGGGGGACAATTCCATGATCTTAGACATGTTATATGGCCATGTTCGGAATTACCATGTGAAGCTACATATAGGTATTGACCTATATGTAGTTGTTGGAAAATGGGTTATTGGTAGGGCAGGTAGGTACCTACACCTAGCAACAAGCCACAAACCTCCACATAAGTACAGTTAGGTCTCAGTAAATTAATCCCAGCTCTACCCTTGGTAGCTTGGCATCGAGCGTCAAGGCTTAACTTAGGAGACAAAGGGGGTCATTCTGACCCTGGCGGCCGGTGGCCGCCAGGGCCACCGACCACGGGAGCACCGCCAACAGGCTGGCGGTGCTCCAACGAGCATTCTGACCGCGGCGGTTCAGCCGCGGTCAGAAGCGGAAAGTCAGCGGTCTCCCGCCGACTTTCCGCTGCTCGTTTGAATCCTCCATGGCTGCGGAGCGCGCTCCGCAGCAATGAGGATTCTGACCCCCCCCTACCGCCATCCTGTTCATGGCGGGAAAGCCGCCATGAACAGGATGGCGGTAGGGGGGGTCGCGGGGCCCCCGTAAGAGGGCCCCGCAAGGTATTTCAGTGTCTGCCTTGCAGACACTGAAATACGCGACGGGTGCTACTGCACCCGTCGCACCTTCCCACTCCGCCGGCTCGATTACGAACCGGCATCCTCGTGGGAAGGGAGTTTTTCCCTGGGCTGGCGGGCGGTCTTTTGGAGACCGCCCGCCAGCCCAGGGAAAAACTCATAATACCCTCCGCGGTATTATGGGGGCGGAATTCTGGCGGGCAGCCCCAAAGTGTAAAGCATTCAAATATCACAAAACAGTAATTAAATAAAACACAGGAAACAGTTTAAAAATCCAAAACCAATTTATAAAAATAGCTTATATTTTTATCTTTAAAATGACACAAAAACGATTAAAATCGGTTCAGGGGAACCGGAGATATGAATTTTTAAAGTATTATTATTTTTTAGCGCTTAGAAACAAAAAGCGCCAATCGGGTCATCTGGTTGCACCAGGACCGGGGCAAAGTCAAACTTTCAGGCCGACCGCGATGGAGCCCTGCTCGGCTACAAGTCGCGGGAGGCCTCGGTTAAAAAGTTACCTTCTGACTTAGTCTCTTTTTTGATGTTTTTCTTCCCCGGGACGAACCTGCCAGTTGGATCCGACCTCCTGGAGCCCTTGTCCGGATACGCGAAGTCGGTTTCCTCGGTGGTGATTTTTACCTTCGGACTTAGTCGTTTTTTCGAGATGAAAATCCTTCGACCGGGGTAAACCTGGATCTTGATCCGACGTCCGTGGAGCCCTTCTCGGATACGATGGCTGGAAAGTCCCGGTCAACTTTTTACGTTCGGACTTAGTCTCTTTTTTGGATGTTTTTCTTTACCGGGACGAACCACGAAGTCAGGCCGGGTCGCGGTTGAGGCAAGCCGGCTAGAATTTCCGCGTCGGGTCGGTCACTTTATGGAGCTTTTTTTCAAAAATTCTCCAATCTTTTCCAAACTTCTTGGGCTTCACCCAGATGTTCTTTTAAGGTTCTTTTGGGGTCCACAGCTCACGCCAAGGGTCCAGAAGTTCTGTGATGGTCCTTGGGAAGTGCGGACTTCAACTCCCAGAATACACCTGGCGCAAACTCCTTTTTGGCCACTGGACAGTGGTCAGCTGGTCACTTTTTCAGGAGTTGGTGCAGGGGACTCTGGATAGCAATTTTTCACCTGTAGCAAACAGGGAGTCCCTCCTTGAACCAGTGGAAGCCAGGCAAAGTCCTTCTTGTGGTGAAGCCCAAGTGTGCAGCTGGTGCAGTCTTTCTGAGTGCAGGGTCCAGGTGCAGGCCAGGGGTCCAGCTGGGCAGTCCTTCTTCTCCTTGTAGTTCCTTCTTCTTGAAATTTGGTGGGGATCTGAGGCGTGGGTGCAGGTCTGCCAGTTTTATCCTTGCTCCTGGGTGAAAAGCAGGGGGGCCCTGGTTCTCCAATCAGGGACAGGGTCGTCCCCCTGTGATGACCACTTCCTGGGAAGTGTGGCAAAAATCCATCCCAGAAGGCAACAGTCTCTAAAAATCCAAAATGGATGAATCTGATTTTTGGAGGAGAGATCTGGCTGAGCCCACCCACTGGTGTGGCTAAAAATCATAAACACACCCCTCTCCTGCCCTCTCCTAATCTAATCAAGGGGGCACCTAGCTGTCTGGGGTTGCAGGATGTGGGGGTGTTGCTGGGTGCTCCAGATGTCCTTCTCTGCCTTTGAAGACCAGTTTGGCAGCCCTCCCCCTTCCTGCCTCACCATCTGCTGAGGGGAGATTCTCTCCCCCAAGCACATTCCTTTGTGTGAAGCCAGGCCACTTCACACCTCATTAAAGTAGCCTGGCAGAAGCTGCTGCAGGCTGGCCAATCAGAGCACAGCAGCAAAAACAATGCAGAGCTGAAATTGGCAACTTTTTAGGTAAAGTCTAAACTTTTTACCTGCACTAGTTATATTAAATCCAACAACTGGAAGTTGTGGGATTTATTATAACAATCAATTTGATACCAAATTCTTGGTATGTAACATTTAAGGAGACTTTAAAATTTTAAATAAAGTCTGCCCATTCTAGCCTATGAAGGCCATTTACTTCAATGAGGGAAAAACGAATTTGGCTGTTTTTACCTCACCAGGGCTTATAAATCTATTTTTATAAAGTCCCTGCTTATAGTTACATGGCACCCAGCCCTAGGGACACATAGGGCACACCTTAGGGGTGACTTATATGTAAAAATAAGGTAGTTTAAGACTTTGGAAGTACCTTTAATTCCAAAGTCGAATTTGCATATAACTTTAATTTAAAAGCAGCCAGCAAGGCAGGCTTGCTTTTAAAATGACACTGGGCACCTCAGCAATGCACCTAGGTGTGCACCACCTATGCTGTGGTCCCTAAACCTACATGCCCTACCATATACTAGGGACTTATAGGTAGGTTAACTTAGCCAATTATAATTAGCCTAATTTGCATATCCATTTTACACAGAGCACTGGCCCTGGGACTGGTAAGCAGTACCCAGGGCACAGCCAAGAGTCAGTAACCACCAGTACCTATCCAGAAAGAGTGGGGGTGATCAGGCAAAAAAAAAGGACTTTCCTACAGTAGTGCACACGTGTGATGGTGTCCCCGCACACACAAAGTCCAGGGAAATTGCCCTGAACAATGTGGGGGCACCTTGGCTAGTGCCAGGGTGCCCTCACACTTAGAAATTTGGCACCTAACCTTCAGCAAGTGAGGATTAGACATATAGGTGACTTATAAGTTACTTAAGGGCAGTGTAAAATGGCTGTAAAATAACGTGGATGTTATTTCACTCAGGCTGCAGTGGCAGTCCTGTGTAAGAATGGTCTGAGCTCCATATGGGTGGCAAAAAAATGCTGCAGCCCATAGGGATCTCCTGGAACCCCAATACCCTGGCTACCTAGGTATCATATACTAGGGAATTATAAGGGTGTTCCAGTGTGCCAATCAGAATTGGCAAAAATGGTCACTAGCTTACAGTGACAATCTTAAAAGCAGAGAGAGCATAAGCACTGAGATTCTGGTTAGCAGAGTCAAAGTGACACAGTTAGGCACCACACAGGGAACACATTTAGGCCACAAACTATGAGCACTGGGGTCCTGGCTAGCAGGGTCCCAGTGAGACATATAAAACACACTGACAAATAGGGTTTTCACTATGAACACTGGGGTCCTGGCTAGCAGGATCCAAGTGAGACAGTAAAAACAATCTGACATATACTCACAAACAAGCCAAAAGTGGGGGTAACAAGGCTAGAAAGAGGCTACCTTCCTTCAATGAGAAAGAAGATTATGTAAGAACCAGAAGAGACTGCAAGACACCAACAGTGGATTCCTGCACCTGAAGACCTGTGGAAGAAGGGGTCTAATTCCAAGAAGCACAGAAGAGTCCAGGGAGAACAGGACTCCCTGCTAACCCAGATAAAAGCGCAGAAGAAGAATGACCGGTGAAGAACAACAGTCAGTACTGCTCCCAAGAACACGGGTACGGTTTCCTGGTTGGTGCAGATGATGTACCACGCCGGATGGAGATTGCAGTCTGGTTTGAGTCGCAGGATTCTGCCAATAAGCCATGGCACACTCAAAGCTTGTGGTTAGCAGAAAATGGCGCTGCCCAGGACCAGGAAGGACCAGGTGGTCTCTACCCAGGAGGGGGAGCCACAGGGGGCTCTCAGCAACTCAGAGAGCCCACAGAAGCCAAGGCAGTGTGCACAGGAGTCCCAAGTACCTTTATTTTTGTAACAATGTCTCTTAGATAAGCCTTAGCTGCTCAGCTGCCTCTTGAGAGCCTGACTTCTAGACACCGCCTACATTTCACTAATAAGGGATAACTTATAAGGTATAAGGTGTAAGTACCATAGGTACCCAGTACAAACCAGGCCAGCTTCCTGCATTGGTGGTGCAAACCTGGGATAAGTACTTGCAATTGCCTTACCACTCTGTCTCCTGGTGCTTTCCACAGGAAAGACTATTCTATACCTGAGCTATACAAATATACCTAGAACAAGGATCTAGTCTCTTACCTTCCTTTCTTAGACACTAGAGGTTAGGTAGGTTAGGTTTACCCTACACCAGCCTAACACACATATCGTGTCTACTGCTGGGCCTAGCTCTGAGGTCATGGGTACTCCCTATGAGGGCATGACCGTCAAGCAATTTAAAGGGCTTTATAGAGACAGGAAACTAGATGTGGGGAAGAACATAAACAAGAATTTCCTTTTGAGCTTCCTTCTCCAAGACGGCCAGGAGCATGCTGGTGACCAGGAGGAGGTGGAGGGAGATTCTGACCCCATAGAATCAGAGAGTCATCCTTCAGATTCAGGGGATGGTTCTTCCTAAGATTTTCCAACTAGCAGACCCACTAGTGTATCTGGTACATGGGAAGAGTAATCACTCAGGTAGGGCTCCATCACACCTAGAGGTCAGGTCACTAGGGTCACAAACGCTAGAGAAAGAGCCACCTCTGCCCATTCCCAAATCACCTCAGTGTCTGTGAGATCCAATTGCACAACTCCAGGCGACGACTCCATAGATAGGGAACTCAGGAAACTGAGACTGGAGGAGGCCAGGCTGAGGCTGCAGCAGCAACAGCTAGCCCTAGATATGGAGGCCTTGGCAGTGGAAAGGGAAAGGAGGGGTTGGAGTTAGTACCCCATGGTGGCAGCAGCAGCGGTTTCATGGATTATAGAGTCAAAGAGGACTCCATTGATTCCAAGAACCTGCACAAAATTGTTCCCCCATACAAGGTGGGGGATGACATGTATAAGTGGTTTGCTGCACTTGAGATGGCCTGTAAAGTTCAGAGGGTCCCTCAGAGGCAGTGGGCTGCTATTCTTTGGTTGTCCTTCTCTGACAAGGGGAGGGATAGATTTATTTCTCACTGTCAGAGAAGAAGACTCAGACAACTACAGTGTTCTTAAGACAACAATCTTAGATGGTTTTGGTCTCACCACTGAACAATATAAGATCACATTCAGGGAGACCAGAAAAGTGGCCTCACAGGATGGGGTTGACTTTGTGGACTGTTCTGTCAACGCTTTAGAAGGCTGGTAACTTGGCAGCAAAGTGTCTGACTATGAGGGCATGTATAATCTTCTGTTGAGAGAGGATATTTTGTCTAACTTGTTGCATCAGTACTTGGTAGACTGAGATCTGATCTCTCCCCAAGAATTGGGAAAGAAGACAGACAAATGGGTCAGAACAAGGGTGAGCAGAAAAGCTCATCCAGGGGGTGACATTGACAATAAGAAAGATGGTGGTAAGCCTCTAGACAAGGGTGGTGATAAAGACAAATGTAAAGAATCCTCATCATGTCCACAAAACTCCCCTGGGAGTGGGAATAAAACCTCTTTTTCTTCTTCTGCACACACTAAAAAGCCTTGTTGCTTTTTGTGCAGAATAAAGGCTGTAGGCCAGGGGACATATCCTGTCCAGATAAAGCCCCTGATCCTACCACCACTACTACATCCACTTCCAGTGCCCCTAGTATTAGTAGTAATAGTGGTGGGACTACTGGCAATAGTCAAAACAAAGGTGTAGTTGGGTTCACTTTTGGGTCCATAATAGAAACTGGGGTAGTTGTAGAAAACCCCAAGGGAGTTTATGTCACACCAGGTGGCACTGGCCTTGCCACCTTAGCTGCTTGTCCCCTTAACATGGATAGGTACGAGCAGTCAATCCTGATAAATGATGTTGAGGCCCAGGTCTACAAGGACACAGGTGCCTGTATTACAATAGTAACTGAAAAATTAGTGTCACCTACACAACACTTACTTGGTCACCATTACCAAGTTACTGACGTGAACAACTCCACTCAGTCTCTCCCCTTAGCTGTAGTGCCCTAAGCAGGTGGTAGTGTCACCTAGCTTACCTGTAGACTGTCTCTTAGGAAATTACCTAGAGGCCTCAGGTTGGGCTGAAGTAGAGTTTCATACCTACGCATCAATGCTGGGTATTCCCAAAGAATTGCTTCCTTTAATCTCAAGTGAGATTAAAAAGCAAAGAAGATAAGGAGCTCTGAAGCCTCAAACCACAGGTAAAAAGGGTATTAAAGTGTCCCCTACCCACCCTACCATTAAGGATATCATTCCTGTGGTGGGAGACATCCCCCCTAGCGCAGAGCCTGTATTGAAGGAGTCAAAAGCTACCAAAGATGGACTCCCAGAGGTAAAAGTACCTCTCTGTGGGAAACCTTAGACAAAACAGCAACCCTGCCCTGTCTTAGAAAATTTGGAGCAGCCCTCCAGCCCTCCCAGAGAAACTTTAGTGCTGCACCCCTGCACTACCTCTAAAATCATAGAACAGCAATCCTGTCCTTATGCAGAGTCCTTGGGAGAGCAACCCTGTCCTGCTCCACCCCAAGAAGGAAAGCAGCCCTGTCCTGCTTTGGAGCCATGAGTGCCCTACTCTAGCCTTGCTAAGAAAGGATCCTGGCTGGCACTACAACCCTTAGGACAGCAACCCTGTCCTAACAAAGCGTCCCAGTGACAGTCATCTTGCCCCACTCCAAAACGTTTCCTAATCTTAAAAATAGGGAATCTCAGGGTCCACAGTTTCACCTTTCTTTAGCTAAAAGTGACCAAATAGAGTGGTTCACCTCCCTACAGGGAAGGGACCACATAGTGGATGATAAAGGGAGTAACCACTCTATTGCAGAGTTACTCTCCACTTATCACCACTTAGACAATAAAGTCTGAACTGGCCAAGGTTAGCCTTCTTGTCCTTCGTTTGGGGAGGGGTTGTGTAGGAAAGTAGCCTCTTTCTAGCTTGTTTACCTCCACTTTTGGCTTGTTTGTCAGTGCAGGGGTACCTTCACACACAGGTACTCTGTACCCTGCTCTCAGGGCTGGATGGCCTGCTTTAGGGTTGACTTATAAGTGACCTGGTGCAGTGTAAATGGCAGTGAAAGGGTGCAATGGCAGTCCTGCAGAAGCCTTTGCATGGACTCCCTATGGGTGGCAAAATATATGCTGCAGCCCATAGGGATCCCCTGGAACCCCAATGCCCTGGCTACCTAGGTACCATATACTAGGGACTTATAAGAGGGCACAAGTATGTAAATTGTGGGTGAAATACAGAGTAACAGTATGTAACAACCATACTTTAAGGGAGAGAGCATAACTACTGGGGTCCTGCTTAGCAGGATCCCAGTAGACACAGTCAAACACACTGACAAACAGGCCAAAAGTGGGGGTAACCAAGTCAGAAAGAGACAACTTTCCTACAGTCCTCTCCTGGATTTGGGTCCACAGACTCCCCCATTGGATCCATGGACAGCCCACTTGCAGTTCTGGCTGCTACCCAGGCCCTCAGCGCCTTTTGTAGCTCCTCTTTTTTGGCGAGGCCACTGACCTGGACTTTGAGATTTTTACAAACTGCCTTCAGTTCCTTCACGGTATAGGTTTCCAACCTATCCTCCTCAAAAACCAAATCCTGGGATGGAACTGACGATGCTCTTGATTGAGAGATGATGTTGTTGGAGTTCACTTGAACTCAAGATCAAAAATAGGTCAAAGAGAAAAAATATCAAAAACAAAAATCTGAATGTGGCACATAGTGGTCTGCAATATGGTAGTAGTGTACACCAATCAATGTGGGTCAAATGCAAATGCAGGTCCTATCCCACTGCTGTCAACCAATGTTAGAAATGGGGTCTCTAGTTGGCAGTTGGTTTGCACCCTGTACAAGTAGGGACCCTCAGTCTAGTCAGGATAAGGGAGATAACCACTCAGATAACCCCTGCTCACCTCCTTGGTAGCTTGGCACGAGCAGTCAGGCTTATCTCAGAAGCAAAGTGTAAAGCATTTGCACGTAACACACAGTAACACAGTAAAAACATGACAAAATAACACAACATCAATTTTAGAAAAATAGCCAGTATTTATCTATGTAAAACAAGACCAAATACGATACAAATCCACCATACAGTAATACATATATGAATCCTGCAAGATTTACTAAAAAAATACAATTCTTTGAAGTCCATGGCTCCACCTGGGGCAATCACGATGTCGTGATCAACAAAACCAACGGCTCAGGCTGCCGTGGCGTCACAGGCAGGCTACGGTATCAGGAATACCCCCAAACAAGACCTTTGGAATTGCAAGGTGTTGTGATCCTCACAGTGAGCTCCAGAGAACGGAGTCGGTGCAGGAGTCATTGGGCCCTTGAAGTCAAGTGTTGTGGATCGAACTCTGTGCTCATGAAGTCAGGAGCTCTGGCGTGGATGACGTTGGGGCTGCGATGCGAAGTGGGATGATGCGACGTGCGGTGCCCACAGGTCACAGTGCAGGCAGTGGATCAGTGACAACGTCCATCGGCATCGGTGAGACTAGGGCAGCGGTGTGAAGTGGGACGGTGCGATGTGATGTGTCATCAGGTCATGGTGCAGGCAGTGGCATGGTTGCTGAAGTGCTGTAGTCAGTAGGCCCAAGCCAGCATTGCGGAATGGGACCGTGCTTCGTGACCCTGACGAGCGATGTCCACAGGCCACGATGCAGGCAGGGATGCCTGGTGATGACACTGAATTCGATGGTGCTAGCGTTGGTGTACCGGGCTGTGGTGTGGGATTGGATGGTGCTCCATGCTCCTCATGAGTGGTGTCAACAGGCCACGGTGCAGGCAGTGGATCAGTGACAGCGTCCATCGGCATTGGTGAGACCAGGGTTGCGGTGTGAAGTGGGGCGGTGCGACGTGCTGTGTCACCAGGTCATGGTGCAGGCAGTGGCGTTGTTGCTGAAGTGCTGTAGTCGGTAGGCCCAAGCCAGCGTTGCAGGATGGGACTGTGCTTCGTGACCCTCATGAGCGGTGTTGCCAGGCTACGGTGCAGGCAGGGATGCCTGGTGATGACACTAAATTCGATGGTGCTAGCGTTGGTGTACCGGCCTGCATTGCAGGATGGGATGGTGCTCCTTGCTCCTCATGAGTGGTGTCAACAGGCCACGGTGCAGGCAGCGGCACCAGTGTCAGCAGGAGCGGTGTTGGTCATGCCCAAGTGCAATGCCCACAGATTGCGTCATGAGCAGCGGCTCAGTGAAGTTGTCCTATGGCAGTGTCGGTAAGACCAGGGTCATGGTGCGAAGCGGGGCAGTGCGTCTTTGTGAGCCGATTACAGGTCACGGTGCAGGCCAGCTGCATCGTTGGCTGCGTCGCAGTGGTTTCTCCTCTTGAACAGCACAAAACGCATAGGGCCTCATTATGACATTGGCGGTAAATCCCACTTACCGCCATGCTGACTGCCTCCAACATACTACCGCCGTGGTGGATATCCGTTCACCATATTTTGGCACACACGCACCAATCTGTCACTATTCAGCCACATACACAATTCCACCACACCAAAGGTCAGTGATAAACTGGCGGTACCAAAACCCACACCGTTACAGCAACAGAACAAAGCCCACCACATTATGACCTACGAATCACCACAGCGGACATTCAACGGCCGCGCTCAAAATACACACACACATACAAAACCACACCACATTGGACAATTCAAACTACACACATCTGGCACACATACACACACCATACCCACTCACTCACACCACTATAAAACACACACCGACATTACCCACAACCCTTTACCATTACAAACAATTGCCACCAGAGAGAGACAGCAAGACCACTGACACAACCAGAGCCACACACCACTCACACCTATACACCACTCATGCACCCCACTTCACACACCCCAACACATTAACCTACACACCCTCACCTACACACCTCACACAACACCCATGGCACCACAAAGACACCCCGATTCTCAGAGGAAGAGCTAAGGGTCATGGTGGAGGAAATCATCAGAGTAGAGCTCCAGCTATTTGGAGCACAAGTGCAGCAGATATCAATAGCTAGGAAGATGGAGCTATTGAGGAGGATCGTGGACAGGGTCAACACCGTGTGACAGCATCCAAGAACAAGGAATGATATCAGGAAGAGGTGGAACGACCTACGGGGGAAGGTGCGTTCCATTGCAGCAAGACACCAACTCGCTGTACAGAGGAATGGCAGTGGACCACACCTCCTCCCCCACAACTAATAGCATGGGAGGAGCAAGTCTTGGCAATCATGCATTCTAAGGGCCTGGCCGGAATAGGAGGAGGACCGGACTCTGGTGAGTCAACTCTATACTACTATCACCCCCCCTACCTGCATGCTATCACATTCCCCCACCCTCACCCTCACCCTCACTCCCATCACTCCACCGCCTCCCACACACCCCACCATCACATCCCACTCATTCTAATGCTAACCCCATGCAAGGACATCACTCACAGCCCTGCATGGACACCAATCACCAAGTCCCACCTCATACCAACTTACACAAGTTAAAGCTGCCAGGGCACATACAACCAAAGAGGACAACCCACCAATGCACAATATGTCACACACAGAAACAATAAAACACCTTTGACAACCCCACAGGTATCCCAGCCAATGTCACTGGAGAGGAGGTGCCAGCAATATCCAGTCCCCCAACTGAAGAGGCCCACAGTGATGATAGCAACTCTGGTCGCCTGGATCTGGATGACCAACCTGGCCCATCAGGGACCTCTAGACAGTCGGTTACCCAAGCCCAGTCAGACACCACCACAGAGCCTCCCCCATCTGGAAACACCACCACAGCACCCACCCAGCATACCCACACCTCTGTCCCCAGGACACATCAATCAGCACTGTGTCCACCTTTATAGGGACCCCAGGCCACACCTCATACCCAAGACAATCAGGGACCTGGGGTCAGTGGCAGTGGGTACACGGTTCAGGGGACACAGGCACAGGACAGCAGGGAAACGGGGAGGACTGCTGTGCGCCAGGGGGAGGACAGGCCCAGGGAACCGACTCTCCAGGAGGCACTCACCGTGATCTTGGGAGCCTACTAACATTCCCAGGACACAATAGGCCAGATCCTGGACAATGTGCAGAACAGGTGGCTGCAGGAGGGACAGTACCAGGGGATCAGGGAGAACTTGCAGGCCATCAACAAACCCTAGTCTCCATAGCAGGGGTGCTGGCAGACATTGCCAACATTATGAGGGAGGCAGTCTCACAACATTGGGCCCCTGCCACTAGCCAGACATCTGAACAGCCTTCCACCTCCACTAGTGGACAGGAGGTCCCGCCACAGGACTCACAGGCCACCAGCACCCCTCCCCTGCTGAAGGAGAACCACCCCGCAAACGTTCTCTGTGATCCAGGCAGAAGCCATAGAATATTGCCAAGACCCCTGTCAGGAAATGAGACTCTCCTGATTGTTACCCTTGTGTCCCACTCTGTCACCCTGTCCACCTTGAACTGCCATTGCTCCCCTTCCTATGTCCCCTTGGACAATGCATCTGTGCTACAAATAGACTGGAACAATACCCTGGACTTTCCTCCATCATCACCCCATCCCATTGCACTTGCCCCTCTTTTTCTTAGCACTTTCTTAGTGGAGTATGTCACATTTTTCAAGTATGTATACGTTGAACCAGGTACAAACATTGCAATTCAACTGTACAGTAAATGGGCACATCGGAAAGACCTGTAGTTGGCTGCATTGATCACACCAGGAGCTATAGTGGTGCACCAACATCCGTAAAATGAATTGCCAAAGGGTACAGTAGGTGGGCATAGAAGTGGGAAATAACACTATGCCAGTGCCAAATAATTTCAAAATAATGACAATGAAATATGAAGTAACACTGTCTTACCTGTGTGCCATTGGAAATATTGTCATATCACTGCTGTTCTGTTATCCTCATCCTCTGCCTCCTCATCCTCACTGTCCACAGGGTCCACTGCTGCCACATGGGCATCTCCAGCCTCCTCCTCCTGCAGAAAAGGCACAAGGCATCTCAGGGCAAGGTTGTGCAACATACAGCATGCCACTATTATCTGGCAGAGCTTCTTGGGTGAGTAGCACAGGGATCCACCTGTTAGATGGAGGCACTGAAACCTGGCCTTCAGGAGGCCAAAGGTTCTTTCTATTATCCTTCTGGTTCACCCATGTACCTCATTTTAATGTTCTTCTGCCCTTGTCCTGGCATTCCTCACAGGGGTCAGTAGCCAAGATGGGTTGGGGTAACCAGAGACAGCTACAATATTGAGGGACAACACTTAGCCACACACTATCCCATATGGCCCACACCATACCCATACACCAACATATCCTGGGTGGGGACTAGGGCTCCCCTATTAGACATACTCTGTGCCTCTGTAGTTGGGCCATCACATTTGGGATGCTGCTATCCCTCAGGATAAAGGCATCATGCAACAACCCAGGATACTTAACACACCATCTGTGCATTCATGGAGTGGAAACTCTTACTATTTCTGAACACCTGATCATTTTGACGGGGGGGCAAATGCAATATGTGTTCCATCAATCGCCCAAATTGTGTTGGGTATATGTCCCATTGCATAGAAGTCAGCCTACACTGTGGCCAAATCCTCCACCTGGGGGAAAACAATGTAGCTGCACCTGTGTTTAATCAGGGCACACAACACTCTGGTCAGCACTACTGTATTGAGAACATTGGCTGTGACATTCCTGCTGCCAAGCCCACTGTCTCTTCGAAAGAACAAGTTGCCAGGAAATGGAGCACTGACAGCACTTGCTCAAGAGGGGGGATCCCAATGGGGTGACGGATAGCTGATATCAGGTCAGGTTCAAATTGGGCACACAGCTCTGTGATTATGGCCCTGTCAAGTCTATAGGTGAGAATGATGTGCCTGTCCTCCATTGTTGCCAAGTCCACCAGGGGTCTGTACACGGGGGTATGTCTCCATCTCCTATTCATCCGCAGCTGTAGCAATCTAAGGGACAAAAGTGTGAGGAGACGGTCATACACTTAACAATGGGGCTACAACAGTACAAGGCATGCTGTCAATTTGTAATGGGTCAGTGAGAATTGTCCTGTATGTCCACATTTTAACAGTGACACAGTTATTAGACAGGGCCTGTCCTCCACCCCTGAAATGGCATCCGTCTGTCCTGTGGAAGTGAGGTAATTCTGCTGACATTGTGCGCCGTTGCAGGAGGCGGTTGGGAACCATCGTGCAACTCCTCGTTGGTTAACATTTGGCCCTATGGTGTACAGTGGCCAATGGTGATCTACACCGGAGGTGACGGTATGCACTGCCACGGATGTGACCGCCATTTTCTATCTGATCACTCACTTACTACCTGAACTTCAACAGGAGAGGACCTACACTGCATGTGCTGCTTTGACCTGTGTCTAGAACCTACCATGGCCCGTGTGACTGGGGAAAGGGCCCCTGCCTTCACCTCAGCGGAATTGGAGCAACTGGTAGATAGGGTCCTACCCCTGTACGGACTGCTGTATGGGCCTCCAGACCAACAGGTGAGTACACTGTGGGGACAATGCATGTGGCATGAATGCATGGAGTGTGTGTGAAGGTCTGGTGTAGGGGGATGGGTGGATGTCCTTTGGGCAGCGTATTGGTTGTGTGCTGAGCCATGTGTGTGTAAATGGTGATGTGAAGGGGTATGGTGGGCCAAAGGTGTAACAGGCAGGACTGTCTGACTGATACTATTTTCCTGTGTTTATTTCCTCTGCAGGTCAGTGCTCATCAAAAGAAGGGTATATGGTATGCCATCAACACGGAGTTGTGGTCCCTGGGGGTCTATGGCAGGTGAAGCACCCACTGTTGTAAACGGTGGGAGGACCTGAGACGCTGGGCACAGAAGACCGCGGAGGCCCAGCTGTGGATGGCCTCCCAAAGAGGAAGGGTTGACCGTCGAACCCTGATCCCCCTGATGGCCTGCATAATGGTGGTGGCCTATACTGAGGTAGATGGGCGCATAAGGGCATCACAAGGGGGTGAGTATAGTTCTCATTATTACAACTTATGCGTGGGAGGGTGGTATCCGGGTGGGGGATGTGTGTCAGTGGGTGCCCCTAGACCAGGGCTAACATTGCAGAGTAGGTCCCCTGGAGGCAAGGGTCCTGAAGGGACAATCCTGCTACCTATCTCATAGGCATCCACAAATAGTCAGGTCTGCGTGGGTCCCAGGTGTGCTGCATTTGGCGGTGTGTGCCCCTCCCCATGCCTTGGTGGCTAGAAATATAACTGGTAGTGCAATGCATAGTGCATAGGGCTGTTCCCTGTGTGTGAGGGTGGTGTGTTCACCAATGGTAGTGTTGGTGCAGCCATTGAACAAGTGTATCCTTTGTCTCTTTCCCCCCTTTTTGTTTTGTCACCCTATCCTTATGTGCATTAGCATCATCTGGCGGAGGAGCAGAGGCACCAGCGAAGGTGGGAGCTGCATCCCACAGGGCTCAGGAGGCAGAGTCCACAGATGGTGAGGGCACCAGTGGGACAGAGGGCAAGGGGAGCACCACGGCAGAGACTGGAGGGGACAGTTGAGACACAGATACCTCCTCCGATGGAAGATCCCTGGTGGTGGTGGACGCCTCTGTGACCACCCCAGCTACAGGTACAGCCGCTACCCCTGTACCAGCACCGCCCTCACAGCAGCCCCTCACTGGCACCTCAGGCCCTGCCCCAGTGAGCCTTGCTGCCCTGAGTGAGCAGGCTATTGCCCTCCTGAGATACATCTCTTTAGGGAAGTCAACAATTTTGAATGCCATCCAGGGGCTGGAAGCCCAGATGCAACAGACTAATGCATTTCTGGAGGGCATTCCCACTTGATTGGTGACCCAACAGAGATCAATCCAGGCTCTCACCGCCTCTCCGATGGCAGCCATTGTCCCTGTTTGCATCCTCCCCCCTCCAACTTCCTCTTCCCAATCCCATTCTTCTAAACCCCAACCTATCCCAAGCACACAGGCAGAGGAGCATGCACACAAGACAACACACAAGTGGCACAGGCAAACACAAGCACCACACATCATCCCACAGGTACTCACACAAACACCATCCAGATGCAGGCATACCAACATCTACAATTTCCACTGTTTCCCCCTCCTCCTCCTCCTCCCTCCTAGTTCCGTCTATGCTCACACCTGCATGCACTACACCCTCATCCACTACCAGTCACACCACCACCCCTAGCAGAACACACACCTCACTTGCAAACACCTCTACAACAGCCATGCACACGTCCCCTGTGTCCTCTCCCACTGGGTCTGTCCCCCCTCCTAAAGTACACAAACGCAAGCACTCAGACACCCTACAGCCATCCACCTCACAATAGCATCTAGCCCATGCACCTGCAGCCAAACACAGTAGGCCAACACCTCCGACAACCACTCCCTTTTCCTCTACTCCCAAACATCCCTCTTCCCGTCCCTAAAAAAGCATTAGTGTTGTAATATTGTTGTATTGATGATATACCTATGTACCATAGCATGTTAACCTATTATACAAACACTGTTTTATTTAGTTACATAACTTAAATGCTACATGACTATATCCTTACAATTATGTTTATATTCCACTCGTACTAGTAAAATGGTGCGCTCCTATTCTCTCCTTTAGAATGTTAGCTAATGGTACGACCAGGAGTGCACCTTAGAATGTTGGTGAGGAGAATGCAGTAGGAGAAAATAAGCTGTCATTAGAGGAGGTGTTTTGCAAGGAGTCTGCTCAATAAACTAGTCAACTACTTCTACTGTTGTGAGTTATTACAGAAGAACTTTATCCCATCCTCGTCGCCAAAGTTCTTCTGTAATAACTCACAACAGAAGAAGTAGTTGACTAGTTTATTGAGCAGACTCCTTGCAAAACACCTCCTCTACTGACAGCTTCTTTTCTCCTACTGCATAAAGTTCTTCTGTAATAACTCACAACAGTAGAAGTAGTTGACTTCTTCCCCAGCTGAACATTGTTCAAAATAAGAGTCCTGACTGCATGCACCTAGTATACCTTCAAAATAAGAGTTTAAAATCTCCATTGTTTCGTGTATGGGTTTTTGGACAGTATTAAAGGGGAATTGAGTTTATGAAAGTAGGTATTGTTTAATGCACAGTAACATATGTTTGATGTATTGTTTTTTTTTTAGCACGTTGATTGCAATTTAGTACAACACATTTAGTAAAATCCTACCTAAGACGGAATCATTTAAGGACATAGTACACGCTTAGGAGGGAATTGTAACAAATATTATACATTTAAGGAAAGAAAAAAAAAAAAAGTGTATACATTATATATAGTGAAACTATCTTCATAGAGAATGGCAGCAGCAGGAATGTCCCAACCGCCCCGGTTCTTAAATTAAATAGGTGAACTGGTTTTACCCTGGAAAGAATGGTCTAAATTGTTTGAATCATATTTGATTGCTATTGGGCGAGAAAAGTTCACAGCGTTAAGGAAACAACATATACTACTACATAATCTAGGAATACATGGAAGAAAGGTGTATGAGAGCCTGACCGATGCAGAAGATGAGGGTGAGGATGGTGGAGAAAATGTTGATGTGTTCCAACAAACACTTGTCAAATTGGAAATTCATTTTGGTCAAAAAGTCAATATTGTCCTGGAAAGGCACAGATTTTTTTGTAGAGTACAGGGCAAAGAAGAGAAGGTAGCCACTTATATTGCCGCCTTGCGGGGTCTAGCCCATACATGTGATTTTGAGGACTTGGAGGATTCATTGATACGTGACCAATTGGTGAGGTGTACAAATAGTCTAAGGGTACAGGAGAAACTTCTCACACATAATCCCACTCTTAAAGAAGCCGTGGACATAGCTAAGAGTATTGAGCATACAATTGAGTGTATGAAGGAAATCAAAAATTCGCCAGAGGTAGATGGGGTGAAGGAGATTAAAAGTTGTAATAAACAAGATGAAGGGGTGGTCAATAAAGTTGAGGATTCAATATTATCAGCCACAGCAATGACAAAAAATCCAACTGAAGAAATATCAAAAGGGAAGTGTTTCAGATGTGGGAACCCCAATCACCTTGCTAACAGTCCCCTTTGTCTGGCGCGTAACTGTTTGTGCAGGAAATGTGGAGCCAAGGGGCACTATGCACGGGTATGTAGAAATGATAGAAACACGAAGAAAAGGGCTAATAAGGTGGAAGAGGTCACTGATTTAGGTTGTAAATTTATTCTGCAAGTCAAGACAAGTCATGGGAGGGAACCCCTTAGTAACACTTATCCATTTTGCAACATCAAACTTGATGGTATTTGTGTAGAAGCGTACGCTGATTCATGCTCACCATATACATTCATGAACTACCAAACCTTTGTTGACAAATTCCAAGCTCAGGGGTATAAATTGAACACTGCCAATATAAAACCTGAAGGATACAACAATGATCCGATACCACTTAAAGGGATGTTAGAACTGGGCATTACATTTAGGGATAGGCACATCAAGGGAATAGTATATATCACAGAGAAAGGATCGAACTTATTAGGGTGGAAACACCAAAAGGAACTTGGAATCAAACTGGCTCCTAATGGCAAGGAACAAGTGTTGTTAGTAGACTTGCAAGAAATTAGTGAAGGCATAAGTGAGGAATTTCCCAAGCTGTTTGAGGATAGACTGGGGTTATTGAAAAATTTCCAACACAAAATTTAACTCAAGGAGGGTGCTACACCAGTGGTACACAAGTTCAGAACTGTACCGTACCTGATGAGGGAACCCCTGAAAGAAGAATTGGAGAAACTAGTTAAATCTGGAGTTATTGAACCAATTGAGAGCTCCTTGTGGCTAGCACCCATAGTGGTCACTAGGAAACCTAACGGCAGAGGCATTCGTCTATGTGTAGATTTGAGGGACTTGAACGCTAACATATGGGTGGACAGGTTCCCCATACCCAAGATAGACGAAATGGTGAGTATGTTAGGGGCAGCCAAATATTTTAGCTTAATTGATCTGTCGTCTGCTTACCACCAAGTGGAATTACATCCAACGTCACGCTCACTCACATCCTTTATCACTCCCTTTGGGGAATTTAGATATCGCCGGATGCCCTTTGGCCTTGCATCGGCGGCTGCGGTATTTCAAAGAATAATGCTAAACATATTGCAGGGAATTAAGCAGATTATGTGTTTCCAGGATGATATATTAGTGTATGGAAGTACGGAGAGTGAACACAATTCCATTTTAAGAGAGGTGTTCAAAGCCCTCAATGATGCAGGCATGACAATTAGAAAGAAAAAGTGCCAACTGGGAGTGGAGTCAGTGGAATAACTGGGGCAGAAGATAAATAAAGATGGGGTAGAACCCAAATGCGATCTGGTTGTGGCAGTGAAGGAAGCCCCAGCCCCAACTAATAAAGAGGAATTGAGATCGTTTTTGGGGTTAGCTGAGTTCATGTCTAAATTTGTTCACAATTTCGCTGTGGTCACTGCCCCCTTGAGAGCATTATTAAAGAAGAATGTACCTTTTGAGTGGAGTGAGGAGTGTCAGGTCGCAGTCGTACAAGTCAAGGACGCCATAGTTCATTGTCCCACTTTAGGAAATTTTGATCCCACTCGAAAAACATGGCTTACTACGGATGCTAGTTGGAAAGGTCTTGGTGCCACCTTATCTCAGTGTGTTGACGGGCAGGAAAGGATTGTGGCGTTTGCATCCAGGTCATTAAGAGATGCAGAACTCAATTACTCTACAATTGAGAGAGAAGCGCTAGCATGCTTTTGGGCCATTAATCGTGGTGGGAAAGGATCCAGGGCACATGTCCTGAGGGTAAAGCCGCCTGCACCAGGAAGCCTCAAGGGTAAGGAGCCTGCCCCAGCTGCTGCCCGGAAGAGCAAGGAGCCTGTCACAGCTGCTGCCAGGAAGGGCAAGGAGCCAGCCCCAGCTGCTGCCAGGAAGGGCAAGGAGCCAGCCCCAGCTGCTACCAGGAAGGGCAAGGAGCCTGCCCCAGCTGCTGGCAGGAAGAGCAAGGAGCCAGCACCAGCAGGCAAGAAGGACAAGGGGCCTGGGGCAGGGACTCTGACAGAGCCCCCACCACCAACCATGGTTGTGCAGCCATCCGAGGCTGCAGGGGATAGGCTGGAGCCTCCACCCACCAGCAGCAGCAGCACCACCACCACCAGTGGGCAGCTGTCCAAGGATGCAGGAGATTGGCTGAAGCCTCCCCCCACCAGCAGCAGCGGAGCCTCCCCCCAGCAGCAGCAACAGCACCACCACCACCAGTGGGTAGCTGTCCGAGGATGCAGGGGATGGGCTGAAGACTCCCTCCACCAGCAGCAGCAGCACAACCACCCTCTTTGAGTAGCCGTCACCGAAGGCGGACAGTATGTAGTCCAGCCTCCATGGGCTGCTATGCGACCTGCCCCCTACAAATCCAGTGGATATGACACCCATCTGAGACTATGACCTTGCACTCCCCAGGATAAAGAGCACAGGACACGATGCCACCTCCAGAACCAGAGGGTAAAACACCTGCCAACCCCAGCCTCCCCAGGATCCAGAGCACAGGGCTCGATGCCCCCTCCAAAACCAGTGGGTAAGACACCCACCAACCCCAGCCTCCCCAGGATCAAGAGCACATGGCACTATGCCCCCTCCAGAGCATGTGGGCAAGTCACCCACTTGAGAGACTGTGGCCTATCACTCCCCAGGGCCAAGCACAGGGCATGTTCACCCCTCCAGAGCATGTGGGCAAGTCACCCACTTGAGAGACTGTGGCCTTGCATACCCCAGGACCAAGCAGAGGGCATGTTGCCCCCTCCAGAACTAGTGGCCTTGTTCCATCTCCTGGCTGAGATGCCCCCTGTCCCCGTCCCCGTCCCCCTGAGGTGCCTGCCTGTTTTCCAACTGATGCCCCTGCAGTGTTCTCTCCGTGTTGATGCAGGTGACAAGTGGGGCCTTGGAATTTGGCCTGTGGCCCACGCACACTGAGGACTGGGCAGTGTCCCTTGAACTGTACAATTGTATATATCTGTTACATTGCATATTTATTATTTATACTGTGTTGATCTTATTACACTCACTTTAGTAAATTCCTGTTGTCCTTGCATTATTCATCCGAGGTACGGGGTCAATTTGTTTTATTACTGCAGCTGATTGTGCATATGGTGTTTGGGGTGGAGGTATGTGTGGTGCGTGTGTGTGTCATTCTCTTTTTCCTTCCTCCCTCCCCTATGTGCTAGGCGGCTGTACTCACCGTCATCGTCTTCGCCGTTGTTGGTGTTTGTGGTGGAGCAGGATGTAGAAGAGCATGGGGAAGACTTACAGCTCGGCTCCATGGCGGCGTGGTTGTTCCCTGTGTCTCCAATGCTGAATCCTTTCCCTTTTGTGCAGTGTTTCCACCAGCCTTTTGATGTCATTTGTACTGTCCCAGAAAAGGTGGTGTATTGTGTGGTTGTAATATAGTGGGCCGGATATTGACTTCTGCCTGGCGGTATTACCACCACTTTTACACCAACCGCCAGGGTTGTAATGAGGGCCATAGTTCCCAGTGCTGCAGGTCAAGGAAACTGAAGTCTTTGGTGTCCCTGAGACTTCCAACAGGAGGCAAGGTCTACTCCAAGCCCTTGGAGCACTTTCTCAAGCAGGACAAAGAGCAAAGGTCACCCTTTGCACTCTTTTCAGGCAGAAGCAGCAACTGCAGGTCAGTCCAGCAAAGCAACACAGCAAAGGGACAGTACTCCTCCTTCAGCTCTTCTCCTGGGAAGACGCTCTTCTTGATTCCAGAAAGATTCTAAAAGTCTGGGGTTTTGGGTCCAATACTTATGCCCCTTTCTGCCTTTGAAGTTGGCAAACTTCAAAGCAAAGTCTCAAGTGTTGCAAGATCCTTCCCTTTCCAGGCCAGGCCTCAGACACACACCAGGGGGTTGGAAACTGAATTGTGTGAGGGCAGGCACAGTCCTTTCAGGTGCAAGCGACCACTCCTTCCTCCACTCTAGCTCAGATGGCTCCTCAGGATATGCAGGCTACACCCCAGCTATCTTTGTGTCACTTTCTAGAGAAGAGGTGTAAACAGCCCAACTGTCAAACTGACAAAGACAGGGAATCCATAAACAGGCAGAGACACAGAATGGTTTAACCCCTTCGCTGCCAGGCCTTTTCCCCCTCCTGTGCCAGGCCTTTGTTTGGCTATTTGGGGCAGTTCATGCTTAGGCCCTCATAACTTTTTGTCCACATAAGCTAGCCAAGCTAAATTTGCGTCCTTTTTTTCCAACATCCTAGGGATTCTACAGGTATCCAGACTTTGTGGGTTCCCCTGAAGTAGGTCAAGAAATTAGACAAAATACAGTGAAAATTTTGTTTTTAAAGAAAAAAAATGGAAAAAGGGGCTGCAGAAGAAGGCTTGTAGTTTTTACACTGAAAATGGCATCAACAAAGGGTTTGCGGTGCTAAAATCACCAGCTTCCCAGCTTTCAAGAACAGGCAGACTTCAATCAGAAAACCTAATTTTTCAACACAATTTTGGCATTTTACTGGGACATACCCCATTTTTATGATTTTTTGTGCTTTCAGCCTACTTCCAGTCAGTGTCAGAAATGGGCATGAAACCAATGCTGGATCCCAGAAGCCTAAACATTTCTGAAAAGTAGACAAAATTCTGAATTCAGCAACTTTTAATTTGTGTAGATCCTACAAGGGTTTCCTACAGAAAATAACAACTGGAAAAAAACATATTGAAATTGAGGTGAAAAAAAACAGCAATTTTTCTCTATGTTTTACTCTGTAACTTTGTCCTGCAATGTCAGATTTTTCAAAGCAATATACCGTTACGTCTGCTGGACTCTTCTGGTTGCGGGATATATAGGGCTTGTAGGTTCATCAAGAACCCTAGGTACCCAGAGCCAATAAATGAGCTGCACCCTGCAGTGGGTTTTCATTCTATACCAGGTATACAGCAATTCATTTGCTGGAATATAAAGAGTGAAAAATAGCTATCAAGAAAACCTTTGTATTTCCAAAATGGGCACAAGATAAGGTGTTGAGGAGCAGCGGTTATTTGCACATCTCTGAATTCCGGGGTACACATACTAGCATGTGAATTACAGGGCATTTCTCAAATAGACGTCTTGTTTACACACTCTTATATTTGGCAGGAAAAAATGTGGAGAAAGACAAGGGTCAATAACACTTGTTTTGCTATCCTATGTTCCCCCTAGCCTTCTGATGAAAATTATACCTCACTTGTGTGGGTAGGCCTAGCGCCCATGACACGAAATGCCCAAAAACACAACGTGGACACATCCCATTTTTTTTACAAAAAACAGAGGTGTTTTTTGCAGAGTGCCTACCTGTAGATTTTGGCCTCTAGCTCAGCCGGCACCTAGGGAAACCTACCAAACCTGTGCATTTTTAAAAACTAGATACCTAGGCGAATCCAAGATGGGGTGACTTGTGGAGCTCTCACCAGGTTCTGTTACCCAGAATCCTTTGCAAACCTCAAACTTTGGCTAAAAAGCACATTTTCCTTACATTTCGGTGACAGAAAGTTCTGGAATCTGAGAGGAGCCACAAATTTCCTTCCACCCAGCGTTCCTCCAAGTCTCCCGATAAAAATGATACCTCACTTGTGTGGGTAGGCCTAGCTCCTGCGACAGGAAATGCCCCAAAACACAACATGGACACATCCCATTGTTTTTTTTTACAGAAAACAGAGGTGTTTTTTGCAAAGTGCCTACCTGTAGATTTTGGCCTCTAGCTCAGCCGGCACCTAGGGAAACCTATCAAACCTGTGCATTTTTTTAAACTAGTGACCTATGGGAGTCCAAGATGGGGTGACTTGTGGGGTTCTGATCAGGTTCTGTTACCCAGAATCCTTTGCAAACCTCACAATTTGGCTAAAAAAACACATTTTCCTCATATTTCGGTGACAAAGTTCTGGAATCTGAGAGGAGCCACAAATTTCCTTCCACCCTGCGTTAACCCAAGTCTCACAATAAAAATGATACCTCACTTGTGTGGGTAGGCCTAGCGCCCGCGACAGGAAATGCCCCAAAGCACAACATGGACACATCCCATTTTTTGACAGAAAACAGAGGTGTTTTTTTGCAAAGTGCCTACCTGTAGATTTTGGCCTCTAGCTGAGCAGGCACCTAGGGAAACCTACCAAACCTGTGCATTTTTTAAAACTAGAGACCTTGGGGAATCCAAGATGGGGTGACTTGTGGGGCTCTGACCAGGTTCTGTTACCCAGAATCCTTTGCAAACCTCACAATTTGGCTAAAAAAATGCATTTTCCTCACATTTCGGTGAAAGAAGGTTCTGGAATCTGAGAAGAGCCACAAATTTCCTTCCACCCAGCGTTCCCCCAAGTCTCCCGATAAAAATGATACCTCACTTGTGTGGGTAGGCCTAGCGCCCGCGACAGGAAATGCCCCAAAACACAACGTGGACACATCCCATTTTTTGACAGAAAACAGGGGTGTTTTTTGCAAAGTGCCTACCTGTAGATTATAGCCTCTAGCTCAGCCGGCACCTAGAGAAACCTACCAAACCTGTGCATTTTTTAAAACTAGAGACCTTGGGGAATCCAAGATGGGGTGACTTGTGGGGCTCTGACCAGGTTCTGTTACCCAGAATCCTTTGCAAACCTCACAATTTGGCTAAAAAAACGCATTTTCCTCACATTTCGGTGACAGAAGGTTCTGGAATCTGAGAGGAGCCACAAATTTCCTTCCACCCAGCATTCCCCCAAGTCTCCCGATAAAAATGATACCTCACTTGTGTGGGTAGGCCTAGCGCCCGCGACAGGAAATGCCCCAAAACACAACGTGGACACATCCCATTTTTTGACAGAAAACAGAGGTGTTTTTTGCAAAGTGCCTACCTGTAGATTTTAGCCTCTAGCTCAGCCGGCACCTGGAGAAACCTACCAAACCTGTGCATTTTTTAAAACTAGACACCTAGGGAAATCCAAGATGGGGTGACTTGTGGGGCTCTCACCAGGTTCTGTAACCTAGAATCCTTTGGAAACCTCAAAAGTTGGCTAAAAAACACATTTTCCTCACATTTCGGTGACAGAAAGTTCTGGAATCTGAGAGGAGACACACATTTCTTTCCACTGAGTGGTCCCCCAAGTCTCCCGATAAAAATGATACCTCACTTGTGTGGGTAGGCTTAGCGCCCGCGACAGGAAATGCCCCAAAACACAACGTGGACACATACCATTGTTTGACAGAGAACAGAGGTGTTTTTTGCAAAGTGAATACCTGTAGATTTTGGCCTCTAGCTCAGCTGGCACCTAGGGAAACCTACCAAACCTGTGCATTTTCGAAAACTAGAGACCTAGGGAAATCCAAGATGGGGTGACTTGTGGGGCTCTGACCAAGTTCTGTTACCCAGAATCCTTTGCAAACCTCAAAATTTGGCTAAAAAACAAATTTTCCTCACATTTCGGTGACAGGAAGTTCTGGAATCTGAGAGGAGACACAAATTTCCTTCCACCCAGCGTTCCCCCAAGTCTCCCGATAGAAATGATGCCCAACTTGTGTGGGTAGGCCTAGCGCCTGCGACAGGAAATGCCCCAAAACACAACGTGGAAACATCACATTTTTTGACAGAAAACAGAGGTGTTTTTTGCAAAGTTCCTACCTGTAGATTTTGGCCTCTACCTCAGCCGGCACCTAGGGAAACCTACCAAACCTGTTCATTTTTTAAAACTAGACACCTAGAGGAATCCAAGATGGAGTGACTTGTGGGGCTCTCACCAGGTTCTGTTACCCAGAATCCTTGCAAACCTCACAATTTGGCTAAAAAAATGCATTTTCCTCACATTTCGGTGAAAGAAGGTTCTGGAATCTGAGAGGAGCCACAAATTTCCTTCCACCCAGCGTTCCCCCAAGTCTCCCGATAAAAATGATACCTCACTTGTGTGGGTAGGCCTAGCGCCCGCGACAGGAAATGCCCCAAAACACAACGTGGACACATCCCATTTTTTGACAGAAAACAGAGGTGTTTTTTGCAAAGTGCCTACCTGTAGATTATAGCCTCTAGCTCAGCCGGCACCTAGAGAAACCTACCAAACCTGTGCATTTTTTAAAACTAGAGACCTTGTGGAATCCAAGATGGGGTGACTTGTGGGGCTCTGACCAGGTTCTGTTACCCAGAATCCTTTGCAAACCTCACAATTTGGCTAAAAAAATGCATTTTCCTCACATTTCGGTGACAGAAGGTTCTGGAATCTGAGAGGAGCCACAAATTTCCTTCCACCCAGCATTCCCCCAAGTCTCCCGATAAAAATGATACCTCACTTGTGTGGGTAGGCCTAGCGCCCGCGACAGGAAATGCCCCAAAACACAACGTGGACACATCCCATTTTTTGACAGAAAACAGAGGTGTTTTTTGCAAAGTTCCTACCTGTAGATTTTGGCCTCTACCTCAGCCGGCACCTAGGGAAACCTACCAAACCTGTTCATTTTTTAAAACTAGACACCTAGAGGAATCCAAGATGGAGTGACTTGTGGGGCTCTCACCAGGTTCTGTTACCCAGAATCCTTGCAAACCTCACAATTTGGCTAAAAAAATGCATTTTCCTCACATTTCGGTGAAAGAAGGTTCTGGAATCTGAGAGGAGCCACAAATTTCCTTCCACCCAGCGTTCCCCCAAGTCTCCCGATAAAAATGATACCTCACTTGTGTGGGTAGGCCTAGCGCCCGCGACAGGAAATGCCCCAAAACACAACATGGACACATCCCATTTTTTGACAGAAAACAGAGGTGTTTTTTGCAAAGTGCCTACCTGTAGATTTTAGCCTCTAGCTCAGCCGGCACCTGGAGAAACCTACCAAACCTGTGCATTTTTTAAAACTAGACACCTAGGGAAATCCAAGATGGGGTGACTTGTGGGGCTCTCACCAGGTTCTGTAACCTAGAATCCTTTGGAAACCTCAAAAGTTGGCTAAAAAACACATTTTCCTCACATTTCGGTGACAGAAAGTTCTGGAATCTGAGAGGAGACACACATTTCTTTCCACTGAGTGGTCCCCCAAGTCTCCCGATAAAAATGATACCTCACTTGTGTGGGTAGGCCTAGCGCCCGCGACAGGAAATGCCCCAAAACACAACGTGGACACATACCATTGTTTGACAGAGAACAGAGGTGTTTTTTGCAAAGTGAATACCTGTAGATTTTGGCCTCTAGCTCAGCTGGCACCTAGGGAAACCTACCAAACCTGTGCATTTTCGAAAACTAGAGACCTAGGGAAATCCAAGATGGGGTGACTTGTGGGGCTCTGACCAAGTTCTGTTACCCAGAATCCTTTGCAAACCTCAAAATTTGGCTAAAAAACAAATTTTCCTCACATTTCGGTGACAGGAAGTTCTGGAATCTGAGAGGAGACACAAATTTCCTTCCACCCAGCGTTCCCCCAAGTCTCCCGATAGAAATGATGCCCAACTTGTGTGGGTAGGCCTAGCGCCTGCGACAGGAAATGCCCCAAAACACAACGTGGAAACATCACATTTTTTGACAGAAAACAGAGGTGTTTTTTGCAAAGTTCCTACCTGTAGATTTTGGCCTCTACCTCAGCCGGCACCTAGGGAAACCTACCAAACCTGTTCATTTTTTAAAACTAGACACCTAGAGGAATCCAAGATGGGGTGACTTGTGGGGCTCTCACCAGGTTCTGTTACCCAGAATCCTTGCAAACCTCACAATTTGGCTAAAAAAATGCATTTTCCTCACATTTCGGTGAAAGAAGGTTCTGGAATCTGAGAGGAGCCACAAATTTCCTTCCACCCAGCGTTCCCCCAAGTCTCCCGATAAAAATGATACCTCACTTGTGTGGGTAGGCCTAGCGCCCGCGACAGGAAATGCCCCAAAACACAACGTGGACACATCCCATTTTTTGACAGAAAACAGAGGTGTTTTTTGCAAAGTGCCTACCTGTAGATTATAGCCTCTAGCTCAGCCGGCACTTACAGAAACCTACCAAACCTGTGCATTTTTTAAAACTAGAGACCTTGTGGAATCCAAGATGGGGTGACTTGTGGGGCTCTGACCAGGTTCTGTTACCCAGAATCCTTTGCAAACTTCACAATTTGGCTAAAAAAATGCATTTTCCTCACATTTCGGTGACAGAAGGTTCTGGAATCTGAGAGGAGCCACAAATTTCCTTCCACCCAGCATTCCCCCAAGTCTCCCGATAAAAATGATACCTCACTTGTGTGGGTAGGCCTAGCGCCCGCGACAGGAAATGCCCCAAAACACAACGTGGACACATCCCATTTTTTGACAGAAAACAGAGGTGTTTTTTGCATAGTGCCTACCTGTAGATTTTAGCCTCTTGCTCAGCCGGCACCTGGAGAAACCTACCAAACCTGTGCATTTTTGAAAACTAGACACCTAGGGAAATCCAAGATGGGGTGACTTGTGGGGCTCTCACCAGGTTCTGTAACCTAGAATCCTTTGGAAACCTCAAAAGTTGGCTAAAAAACACATTTTCCTCACATTTCGGTGACAGAAAGTTCTGGAATCTGAGAGGAGACACACATTTCTTTCCACTGAGTGGTCCCCCAAGTCTCCCGATAAAAATGATACCTCACTTGTGTGGGTAGGCCTAGCGCCCGCGACAGGAAATGCCCCAAAACACAACGTGGACACATACCATTGTTTGACAGAGAACAGAGGTGTTTTTTGCAAAGTGAATACCTGTAGATTTTGGCCTCTAGCTCAGCTGGCACCTAGGGAAACCTACCAAACCTGTGCATTTTCGAAAACTAGAGACCTAGGGAAATCCAAGATGGGGTGACTTGTGGGGCTCTGACCAAGTTCTGTTACCCAGAATCCTTTGCAAACCTCAAAATTTGGCTAAAAAACAAATTTTCCTCACATTTCGGTGACAGGAAGTTCTGGAATCTGAGAGGAGACACAAATTTCCTTCCACCCAGCGTTCCCCCAAGTCTCCCGATAGAAATGATGCCCAACTTGTGTGGGTAGGCCTAGCGCCTGCGACAGGAAATGCCCCAAAACACAACGTGGAAACATCACATTTTTTGACAGAAAACAGAGGTGTTTTTTGCAAAGTTCCTACCTGTAGATTTTGGCCTCTACCTCAGCCGGCACCTAGGGAAACCTACCAAACCTGTTCATTTTTTAAAACTAGACACCTAGAGGAATCCAAGATGGGGTGACTTGTGGGGCTCTCACCAGGTTCTGTTACCCAGAATCCTTGCAAACCTCACAATTTGGCTAAAAAAATGCATTTTCCTCACATTTCGGTGAAAGAAGGTTCTGGAATCTGAGAGGAGCCACAAATTTCCTTCCACCCAGCGTTCCCCCAAGTCTCCCGATAAAAATGATACCTCACTTGTGTGGGTAGGCCTAGCGCCCGCGACAGGAAATGCCCCAAAACACAACGTGGACACATCCCATTTTTTGACAGAAAACAGAGGTGTTTTTTGCAAAGTGCCTACCTGTAGATTATAGCCTCTAGCTCAGCCGGCACTTACAGAAACCTACCAAACCTGTGCATTTTTTAAAACTAGAGACCTTGTGGAATCCAAGATGGGGTGACTTGTGGGGCTCTGACCAGGTTCTGTTACCCAGAATCCTTTGCAAACTTCACAATTTGGCTAAAAAAATGCATTTTCCTCACATTTCGGTGACAGAAGGTTCTGGAATCTGAGAGGAGCCACAAATTTCCTTCCACCCAGCATTCCCCCAAGTCTCCCGATAAAAATGATACCTCACTTGTGTGGGTAGGCCTAGCGCCCGCGACAGGAAATGCCCCAAAACACAACGTGGACACATCCCATTTTTTGACAGAAAACAGAGGTGTTTTTTGCAAAGTGCCTACCTGTAGATTTTAGCCTCTAGCTCAGCCGGCACCTGGAGAAACCTACCAAACCTGTGCATTTTTGAAAACTAGACACCTAGGGAAATCCAAGATGGGGTGACTTGTGGGGCTCTCACCAGGTTCTGTAACCTAGAATCCTTTGGAAACCTCAAAAGTTGGCTAAAAAACACATTTTCCTCACATTTCGGTGACAGAAAGTTCTGGAATCTGAGAGGAGACACACATTTCTTTCCACTGAGTGGTCCCCCAAGTCTCCCGATAAAAATGATACCTCACTTGTGTGGGTAGGCCTAGCGCCCGCGACAGGAAATGCCCCAAAACACAACGTGGACACATACCATTGTTTGACAGAGAACAGAGGTGTTTTTTGCAAAGTGAATACCTGTAGATTTTGGCCTCTAGCTCAGCTGGCACCTAGGGAAACCTACCAAACCTGTGCATTTTCGAAAACTAGAGACCTAGGGAAATCCAAGATGGGGTGACTTGTGGGGCTCTGACCAAGTTCTGTTACCCAGAATCCTTTGCAAACCTCAAAATTTGGCTAAAAAACAAATTTTCCTCACATTTCGGTGACAGGAAGTTCTGGAATCTGAGAGGAGACACAAATTTCCTTCCACCCAGCGTTCCCTCAAGTCTCCCGATAGAAATGATGCCCAACTTGTGTGGGTAGGCCTAGCGCCTGCGACAGGAAATGCCCCAAAACACAACGTGGAAACATCACATTTTTTGACAGAAAACAGAGGTGTTTTTTGCAAAGTTCCTACCTGTAGATTTTGGCCTCTACCTCAGCCGGCACCTAGGGAAACCTACCAAACCTGTTCATTTTTTAAAACTAGACACCTAGAGGAATCCAAGATGGGGTGACTTGTGGGGCTCTCACCAGGTTCTGTTACCCAGAATCCTTGCAAACCTCACAATTTGGCTAAAAAAATGCATTTTCCTCACATTTCGGTGAAAGAAGGTTCTGGAATCTGAGAGGAGCCACAAATTTCCTTCCACCCAGCGTTCCCCCAAGTCTCCCGATAAAAATGATACCTCACTTGTGTGGGTAGGCCTAGCGCCCGCGACAGGAAATGCCCCAAAACACAACGTGGACACATCCCATTTTTTGACAGAAAACAGAGGTGTTTTTTGCAAAGTGCCTACCTGTAGATTATAGCCTCTAGCTCAGCCGGCACCTAGAGAAACCTACCAAACCTGTGCATTTTTTAAAACTAGAGACCTTGTGGAATCCAAGATGGGGTGACTTGTGGGGCTCTGACCAGGTTCTGTTACCCAGAATCCTTTGCAAACCTCACAATTTGGCTAAAAAAACGCATTTTCCTCACATTTCGGTGACAGAAGGTTCTGGAATCTGAGAGGAGCCACAAATTTCCTTCCACCCAGCATTCCCCCAAGTCTCCCGATAAAAATGATACCTCACTTGTGTGGGTAGGCCTAGCGCCCGCGACAGGAAATGCCCCAAAACACAACGTGGACACATCCCATTTTTTGACAGAAAACAGAGGTGTTTTTTGCAAAGTGCCTACCTGTAGATTTTAGCCTCTAGCTCAGCCGGCACCTGGAGAAACCTACCAAACCTGTGCATTTTTGAAAACTAGACACCTAGGGAAATCCAAGATGGGGTGACTTGTGGGGCTCTCACCAGGTTCTGTAACCTAGAATCCTTTGGAAACCTCAAAATTTGGCTAAAAAACACATTTTCCTCACATTTCGGTGACAGAAAGTTCTGGAATCTGAGAGGAGACACACATTTCTTTCCACTGAGTGGTCCCCCAAGTCTCCCGATAAAAATGATACCTCACTTGTGTGGGTAGGCCTAGCGCCCGCGACAGGAAATGCCCCAAAAAACAACATGGACACATACCATTGTTTGACAGAGAACAGAGGTGTTTTTTGCAAAGTGAATACCTGTAGATTTTGGCCTCTAGCTCAGCTGGCACCTAGGGAAACCTACCAAACCTGTGCATTTTCGAAAACTAGAGACCTAGGGAAATCCAAGATGGGGTGACTTGTGGGGCTCTGACCAAGTTCTGTTACCCAGAATCCTTTGCAAACCTCAAAATTTGGCTAAAAAACAAATTTTCCTCACATTTCGGTGACAGGAAGTTCTGGAATCTGAGAGGAGACACAAATTTCCTTCCACCCAGCGTTCCCCCAAGTCTCCCGATAGAAATGATGCCCAACTTGTGTGGGTAGGCCTAGCGCCTGCGACAGGAAATGCCCCAAAACACAACGTGGACACATCACATTTTTTGACAGAAAACAGAGGTGTTTTTTGCAAAGTTCCTACCTGTAGATTTTGGCCTCTACCTCAGCCGGCACCTAGGGAAACCTACCAAACCTGTTCATTTTTTAAAACTAGACACCTAGAGGAATCCAAGATGGGGTGACTTGTGGGGCTCTCACCAGGTTCTGTTACCCAGAATCCTTGCAAACCTCAAAATTTGGCTAAAAAAACACATTTTCCTCACATTTCGGTGGTAGAAAGTTCTGGAATCTGAGAGGAGCCACAAATTTCCTTCTACTCAGCATTCTCCCAAGTCTCCCGATAAAAATGATACCTCACTTGTGTGGGTAGGCCTAGCGCCCGCGACAGGAAATGCCCCAAAACACAACGTGGACACATACCATTATTTGACAGAGAACAGAGGTGTTTTTTGCAAAGTGAATACCTTTAGATTTTGGCCTCTAGCTCAGCTGGCACCTAGGGAAACCTTCCAAACCTGTGCATTTTCGAAAACTAGAGACCTAGGGGAATCCAAGATGGGGTGACTTGTGGGGCTCTGACCAGGGTCTGTTACCCAGAATCCTTTGCAAACCTCACAATTTGGCTAAAAAAACACATTTTCCTCACATTTCGGTGACAGAAAGTTCTGGAATCTGAGAGGAGCCACAAATTTCCTTCCACCCAGGGCTCCCCAAATCTCCCGATAAAAATGATACCACACTTGTGTGGGTAGGCCTAGCGCCCGCAACAGGAAATGCCCCAAAATACAACGTGGACACATCCCATTTTTTGACAGAAAACAGAGGTGTTTTTTGCAAAGTGCCTACCTGTAGATTTTGGCCTCTAGCTCAGCCGGCACCTAGGGAAACCTACCAAACCTGTGATTTTATGAAAACTAGACACCTAGGGGATTCCAAGATGGGGTGACTTGTGGGGCTCTCACCAGGTTCTGTTACCCAGAATCCTTTGGAAACCTCAAAATTTGGCTAAAAAACAAATTTTCCTCACATTTCGGTGACAGGAAGTTCTGGAATCTGAGAGGAGACACAAATTTCCTTCCACCCAGTGGTCCCCCAAGTCTCCCGATAAAAATGATACCTCACTTGTGTGGGTAGGCCTAGCGCCAGCGACAGGAAATGCCCCAAAACACAACGTGGACACATCACATTTTTTGACAGAAAACAGAGGTGTTTTTTGCAAAGTGCCTACCAGTAGATTTTGGCCTCTACCTCAGCCGGCATCCAAGGGAAACCTACCAAACCTGTTCATTTTTTAAAACTAGACACCTAGAGGAATCCAAGATGGGGTGACTTGTGGGGCTCTCACCAGGTTCTGTTACTAAGAATCCTTTGCAAACCTCAAAATTTGGCTAAAAAAAAACATTTTCCTCACATTTCGGTGGTAGAAAGTTCTGGAATCTGAGAGGAGCCACAAATTTCCTTCCACTCAGCATTCTCCCAAGTCTCCCGATAAAAATGATACCTCACTTGTGTGGGTAGGCCTAGCTCCCGCGACAGGAAATGACCCAAAACACAACGTGGACACATCCCATTTTATGACCGAAAACAGAGGTGTTTTTTGCAAAGTGCCTACCTGTAGATTTTGGCCTCTAGCTCAGCCGGCACCTAGGGAAACCTACCAAACCTGTGATTTTATGAAAACTAGACACCTAGGGGATTCCAAGATGGGGTGACTTGTGGGGCTCTCACCAGGTTCTGTTACCCAGAATCCTTTGGAAACCTCAAAATATGGCTAAAAAACAAATTTTCCTCACATTTCGGTGACAGGAAGTTCTGGAATCTGAGAGGAGACACAAATTTCCTTCCACCCAGTGGTCCCCCAAGTCTCCCGATAAAAATGATACCTCACTTGTGTGGGTAGGCCTAGCGCCCGCGACAGGAAATGCCCCAAAACACAACGTGGACACATCACATTTTTTGACAGAAAACAGAGGTGTTTTTTGCAAAGTGCCTACCAGTAGATTTTGGCCTCTACCTCAGCCGGCATCCAAGTGAAACCTACCAAACCTGTTCATTTTTTAAAACTAGACACCTAGAGGAATCCAAGATGGGGTGACTTGTGGGGCTCTCACCAGGTTCTGTTACTAAGAATCCTTTGCAAACCTAAAAATTTGGCTAAAAAAACACATTTTCCTCACATTTCGGTGGTAGAAAGTTCTGGAATCTGAGAGGAGCCACAAATTTCCTTCCACTCAGCATTCTCCCAAGTCTCCCGATAAAAATGATACCTCACTTGTGTGGGTAGGCCTAGCTCGTGCGACAGGAAATGCCCCAAAACACAACGTGGACACATCCCATTTTATGACCGAAAACAGAAGTGTTTTTTGCAAAGTGCCTACCTGTAGATTTTAGCCTCTAGCTCAGCCGGCACCTGGAGAAACCTACCAAACCTGTGCATTTTTGAAAACTAGACACCTAGGGAAATCCAAGATGGGGTGACTTGTGGGGCTCTCACCAGGTTCTGTAACCTAGAATCCTTTGGAAACCTCAAAATTTGGCTAAAAAACACATTTTCCTCACATTTCGGTGACAGAAAGTTCTGGAATCTGAGAGGAGACACACATTTCTTTCCACTGAGTGGTCCCCCAAGTCTCCCGATAAAAATGATACCTCACTTGTGTGGGTAGGCCTAGCGCCCGCGACAGGAAATGCCCCAAAACACAACGTGGACACATACCATTATTTGACAGAGAACAGAGGTGTTTTTTGCAAAGTGAATACCTGTAGATTTTGGCCTCTAGCTCAGCTGGCACATAAGGAAACCTACCAAACCTGTGCATTTTCGAAAACTAGAGACCTAGGGAAATCCAAGATGGGGTGACTTGTGGGGCTCTGACCAAGTTCTGTTACCCAGAATCCTTTGCAAACCTCAAAATTTGGCTAAAAAACAAATTTTCCTCACATTTCGGTGACAGGAAGTTCTGGAATCTGAGAGGAGACACAAATTTCCTTCCACCCAGCATTCCCCCAAGTCTCCCGATAGAAATGATGCCCAACTTGTGTGGGTAGGCCTAGCGCCTGCGACAGGAAATGCCCCAAAACACAACGTGGACACATCACATTTTTTGACAGAAAACAGAGGTGTTTTTTGCAAAGTTCCTACCTGTAGATTTTGGCCTCTACCTCAGCCGGCACCTAGGGAAACCTACCAAACCTGTTCATTTTTTAAAACTAGACACCTAGAGGAATCCAAGATGGGGTGACTTGTGGGGCTCTCACCAGGTTCTGTTACCCAGAATCCTTGCAAACCTCAAAATTTGGCTAAAAAAACACATTTTCCTCACATTTCGGTGGTAGAAAGTTCTGGAATCTGAGAGGAGCCACAAATTTCCTTCTACTCAGCATTCTCCCAAGTCTCCCGATAAAAATGATACCTCACTTGTGTGGGTAGGCCTAGCGCCCGCGACAGGAAATGCCCCAAAACACAACGTGGACACATACCATTATTTGACAGAGAACAGAGGTGTTTTTTGCAAAGTGCCTACCTGTAGATTATAGCCTCTAGCTCAGCCGGCACCTAGAGAAACCTACCAAACCTGTGCATTTTTTAAAACTAGAGACCTTGAGGAATCCAAGATGGGGTGACTTGTGGGGCTCTGACCAGGTTCTGTTACCCAGAATCCTTTGCAAACCTCACAATTTGGCTAAAAAAATAAATTTTCCTCACATTTCGGTGACAGGAAGTTCTGGAATCTGAGAGGAGACACAAATTTCCTTCCACCCAGCGTTCCCCCAAGTCTTCCGATAGAAATGATGCCCAACTTGTGTGGGTAAGCCTAGCGCCTGCGACAGGAAATGCCCCAAAACACAATGTGGACACATCACATTTTTTGACAGAAAACAGAGGTGTTTTTTGCAAAGTTCCTACCTGTAGATTTTGGCCTCTACCTCAGCCGGCACCTAGGGAAACCTACCAAACCTGTTCATTTTTTAAAACTAGACACCTAGAGGAATCCAAGATGGGGTGACTTGTGGGGCTCTCACCAGGTTCTGTTACCCAGAATCCTTGCAAACCTCACAATTTGGCTAAAAAAATGCATTTTCCTCACATTTCGGTGAAAGAAGGTTCTGGAATCTGAAAGGAGCCACAAATTTCCTTGCACCCAGCGTTCCCCCAAGTCTCCCGATAAAAATGATACCTCACTTGTGTGGGTAGGCCTAGCGCCCGCGACAGGAAATGCCCCAAAACACAACGTGGACACATCCCATTTTTTGACAGAAAACAGAGGTGTTTTTTGCAAAGTGCCTACCTGTAGATTATAGCCTCTAGCTCAGCCGGCACCTAGAGAAACCTACCAAACCTGTGCATTTTTTAAAACTAGAGACCTTGGGGAATCCAAGATGGGATGACTTGTGGGGCTCTGACCAGGTTCTGTTACCCAGAATCCTTTGCAAACCTCACAATTTGGCTAAAAAAACGCATTTTCCTCACATTTCGGTGACAGAAGGTTCTGGAATCTGAGAGGAGCCACAAATTTCCTTCCACCCAGCATTCCCCCAAGTCTCCCGATAAAAATGATACCTCACTTGTGTGGGTAGGCCTAGCGCCCGCGACAGGAAATGCCCCAAAACACAACATGGACACATCCCATTGTTTTTTTTTACAGAAAACAGAGGTGTTTTTTGCAAAGTGCCTACCTGTAGATTTTAGCCTCTAGCTCAGCCGGCACCTGGAGAAACCTACCAAACCTGTGCATTTTTGAAAACTAGACACCTAGGGAAATCCAAGATGGGGTGACTTGTGGGGCTCTCACCAGGTTCTGTAACCTAGAATCCTTTGGAAACCTCAAAATTTGGCTAAAAAACACATTTTCCTCACATTTCGGTGACAGAAAGTTCTGGAATCTGAGAGGAGACACACATTTCTTTCCACTGAGTGGTCCCCCAAGTCTCCCGATAAAAATGATACCTCACTTGTGTGGGTAGGCCTAGCGCCCGCGACAGGAAATGCCCCAAAACACAACGTGGACACATACCATTGTTTGACAGAGAACAGAGGTGTTTTTTGCAAAGTGAATACCTGTAGATTTTGGCCTCTAGCTCAGCTGGCACCTAGGGAAACCTACCAAACCTGTGCATTTTCGAAAACTAGAGACCTAGGGAAATCCAAGATGGGGTGACTTGTGGGGCTCTGACCAAGTTCTGTTACCCAGAATCCTTTGCAAACCTCAAAATTTGGCTAAAAAACAAATTTTCCTCACATTTCGGTGACAGGAAGTTCTGGAATCTGAGAGGAGACACAAATTTCCTTCCACCCAGCGTTCCCCCAAGTCTCCCGATAGAAATGATGCCCAACTTGTGTGGGTAGGCCTAGCGCCTGCGACAGGAAATGCCCCAAAACACAACGTGGACACATCACATTTTTTGACAGAAAACAGAGGTGTTTTTTGCAAAGTTCCTACCTGTAGATTTTGGCCTCTACCTCAGCCGGCACCTAGGGAAACCTACCAAACCTGTTCATTTTTTAAAACTAGACACCTAGAGGAATCCAAGATGGGGTGACTTGTGGGGCTCTCACCAGGTTCTGTTACCCAGAATCCTTGCAAACCTCAAAATTTGGCTAAAAAAACACATTTTCCTCATATTTCGGTGGTAGAAAGTTCTGGAATCTGAGAGGAGCCACAAATTTCCTTCTACTCAGCATTCTCCCAAGTCTCCCGATAAAAATTATACCTCACTTGTGTGGGTAGGCCTAGCGCCCGCGACAGGAAATGCCCCAAAACACAACGTGGACACATAGCATTATTTGACAGAGAACAGAGGTGTTTTTTGCAAAGTGAATACCTGTAGATTTTGGCCTCTAGCTCAGCTGGCACCTAGGGAAACCTTCCAAACCTGTGCATTTTCGAAAACTAGAGACCTAGGGGAATCCAAGATGGGGTGACTTGTGGGGCTCTGACCAGGTTCTGTTACCCAGAATCCTTTGCAAACCTCACAATTTGGCTAAAAAAACACATTTTCCTCACATTTCGGTGACAGAAAGTTCTGGAATCTGAGAGGAGCCACAAATTTCCTTCCACCCAGCGTTCCCCCAAGTCTCCCGATAAAAATGATACCACACTTGTGTGGGTAGGCCTAGCGCCCGCAACAGGAAATGCCCCAAAATACAACGTGGACACATCCCATTTTTTGACAGAAAACAGAGGTGTTTTTTGCAAAGTGCCTACCTGTAGATTTTGGCCTCTAGCTCAGCCGGCACCTAGGGAAACCTACCAACCTGTGATTTTATGAAAACTAGACACCTAGGGGATTCCAAGATGGGGTGACTTGTGGGGCTCTCACCAGGTTCTGTTACCCAGAATCCTTTGGAAACCTCAAAATTTGGCTAAAAAACAAATTTTCCTCACATTTCGGTGACAGGAAGTTCTGGAATCTGAGAGGAGACACAAATTTCCTTCCACCCAGTGGTCCCCCAAGTCTCCCGATAAAAATGATACCTCACTTGTGTGGGTAGGCCTAGCGCCAGCGACAGGAAGTGCCCCAAAACACAACGTGGACACATCACATTTTTTGACAGAAAACAGAGGTGTTTTTGCAAAGTGCCTACCAGTAGATTTTGGCCTCTACCTCAGCCGGCATCCAAGGGAAACCTACCAAACCTGTTCATTTTTTAAAACTAGACACCTAGAGGAATCCAAGATGGGGTGACTTGTGGGGCTCTCACCAGGTTCTGTTACTAAGAATCCTTTGCAAACCTCAAAATTTGGCTAAAAAAACACATTTTCCTCACATTTCGGTGGTAGAAAGTTCTGGAATCTGAGAGGAGCCACAAATTTCCTTCCACTCAGCATTCTCCCAAGTCTCCCGATAAAAATGATACCTCACTTGTGTGGGTAGGCCTAGCTCCTGCGACAGGAAATGCCCCAAAACACAACGTGGACACATCCCATTTTATGACCGAAAACAGAGGTGTTTTTTGCAAAGTGCCTACCTGTAGATTTTAGCCTCTAGCTCAGCCGGCACCTGGAGAAACCTACCAAACCTGTGCATTTTTTAAAACTAGACACCTAGGGAAATCCAAGATGGGGTGACTTGTGGGGCTCTCACCAGGTTCTGTAACCTAGAATCCTTTGGAAACCTCAAAATTTGGCTAAAAAACACATTTTCCTCACATTTCGGTGACAGAAAGTTCTGGAATCTGAGAGGAGACACACATTTCTTTCCACTGAGTGGTCCCCCAAGTCTCCCGATAAAAATGATACCTCACTTGTGTGGGTAGGCCTAGCACCCGCGACAGGAAATGCCCCAAAACACAACGTGGACACATACCATTATTTGACAGAGAACAGAGGTGTTTTTTGCAAAGTGAATACCTGTAGATTTTGGCCTCTAGCTCAGCTGGCACCTAGGGAAACCTACCAAACCTGTGCATTTACGAAAACTAGAGACCTAGGGAAATCCAAGATGGGGTGACTTGTGGGGCTCTGACCAAGTTCTGTTACCCAGAATCCTTTGCAAACCTCAAAATTTGGCTAAAAAACAAATTTTCCTCACATTTCGGTGACAGAAAGTTCTGGAATCTGAGAGGAGACACAAATTTCGTTCCACCCAGCATTCCCCCAAGTCTCCCGATAGAAATGATGCCCAACTTGTGTGGGTAGGCCTAGCGCCTGCGACAGGAAATGCCCCAAAACACAACGTGGACACATCACATTTTTTGACAGAAAACAGAGGTGTTTTTTGCAAAGTTCCTACCTGTAGATTTTGGCCTCTACCTCAGCCGGCACCTAGGGAAACCTACCAAACCTGTTCATTTTTTAAAACTAGACACCTAGAGGAATCCAAGATGGGGTGACTTGTGGGGCTCTCACCAGGTTCTGTTACCCAGAATCCTTGCAAACCTCAAAATTTGGCTAAAAAAACACATTTTCCTCACATTTCGGTGGTAGAAAGTTCTGGAATCTGAGAGGAGCCACAAATTTCCTTCCACTCAGCATTCTCCCAAGTCTCCCGATAAAAATGATACCTCACTTGTGAGGGTAGGCCTAGCTCCCGCGACAGGAAATGCCCCAAAACACAACGTGGACACATCCCATTTTATGACCGAAAACAGAGGTGTTTTTTGCAAAGTGCCTACCTGTAGATTTTAGCCTCTAGCTCAGCCGGCACCTGGAGAAACCTACCAAACCTGTGCATTTTTTAAAACTAGACACCTAGGGAAATCCAAGATGGGGTGACTTGTGGGGCTCTCACCAGGTTCTGTAACCTAGAATCCTTTGGAAACCTCAAAATTTGGCTAAAAAACACATTTTCCTCACATTTCGGTGACAGAAAGTTCTGGAATCTGAGAGGAGACACACATTTCTTTCCACTGAGTGGTCCCCCAAGTCTCCCGATAAAAATGATACCTCACTTGTGTGGGTAGGCCTAGCGCCCGCGACAGGAAATGCCCCAAAACACAACGTGGACACATACCATTATTTGACAGAGAACAGAGGTGTTTTTTGCAAAGTGAATACCTGTAGATTTTGGCCTCTAGCTCAGCTGGCACCTAGGGAAACCTACCAAACCTGTGCATTTTCGAAAACTAGAGACCTAGGGAAATCCAAGATGGGGTGACTTGTGGGGCTCTGACCAAGTTCTGTTACCCAGAATCCTTTGCAAACCTCAAAATTTGGCTAAAAAACAAATTTTCCTCACATTTCGGTGACAGGAAGTTCTGGAATCTGAGAGGAGACACAAATTTCCTTCCACCCAGCGTTCCCCCAAGTCTCCCGATAGAAATGATGCCCAACTTGTGTGGGTAGGCCTAGCGCCTGCGACAGGAAATGCCCCAAAACACAACGTGGACACATCACATTTTTTTACAGAAAACAGAGGTGTTTTTTGCAAAGTTCCTACCTGTAGATTTTGGCCTCTACCTCAGCCGGCACCTAGGGAAACCTACCAAACCTGTTCATTTTTTAAAACTAGACACCTAGAGGAATCCAAGATGGGGTGACTTGTGGGGCTCTCACCAGGTTCTGTTACCCAGAATCCTTGCAAACCTCAAAATTTGGCTAAAAAAACACATTTTCCTCACAGTTCGGTGGTAGCAAGTTCTGGAATCTGAGAGGAGCCACAAATTTCCTTCTACTCAGCATTCTCCCAAGTCGCCCGATAAAAATGATACCTCACTTGTGTGGGTAGGCCTAGCGCCCGCGACAGGAAATGCCCCAAAACACAACGTGGACACATCCCATTTTATGACCGAAAACAGAGGTGTTTTTTGCAAAGTGTCTACCTGTAGATTTTGGCCTCTAGATCAGCCGGCACCTAGGGAAACCTACCAAACCTGTGCATTTTTTAAAACTAGAGACCTAGGGGAATCCAAGATGGGGTGACTTGTGGGGCTCTGACCAGGTTCTGTTACCCAGAATCCTTTGCAAACCTCAAAATCTGGCTAAAAAAACACATTTTCCTCACATTTCGGTGACAGAAAGTTCTGGAATCTGAGAGGAGCCACAAATTTCCTTCCACTCAGCGTTCCCCCAAGTCTCCCGATAGAAATGATGCCCAACTTGTGTGGGTAGGCCTAGCGCCCGCGACAGGAAATGCCCCAAAACACAACGTGGACACATCACATTTTATGTCCAAAAACAGAGGTGCTTTTTGCAAAGTGTCTACCTGTAGATTTTGGCCTCTACCTCAGCCGGAACCTCGGGAAACCTACCAAACCTGTTCATTTTTTAAAACTAGAGACCTAGTGGAATCCAAGATGGGGTGACTTGTGGGGCTCTGACCAGGTTCTGTTACCCAGAATCCTTTGCAAACCTCACAATTTTGCTAAAAAAACACATTTTCCTCACATTTCGGTGAGAGAAAGTTCTGGAATCTGAGAGGAGCCAGTAATTTCCTTCTACCCAGCGTTCCCCCAAGTCTCCCAATAAAAATGATACCACTCTTGTGTGGGTAGGCCTAGCGCCCGCGACAGGAAATGCCCCAAAACACAACGTGGACACATCCCATTTTTTGACAGAAAACAGAGGTGTTTTTTGCAAAGTGCCTACCTGTAGGTTTTGGCCTCTAGCTCAGCTGGCACCTAGGGTAACCTACTAAACCTGTGCATTTTCGAAAACTAGAGACCTAGGGGAATCAAAGATGGGGTGACTTGTGGGGCTCTGACCAAGTTCTGTTACCCAGAATCCTTTGCAAACCTCAAAATTTGGCTAAAAAACACATTTTCCTCACATTTCGGTGACAGAAAGTTCTGGAATCTGAGACGAGCCACAAATATCCTTCCACCCAGCGTTCCCCCATGTCTCCTGATAGAAATGATACCCAACTTGTGTGGGTAGGCCTAGCGCCCGCAACAGGAAATGCCCCAAAACACAACGTGGACACATCACATTTTTTGACAGAAAACAGAGGTGTTTTTTGCAAAGTGCCTACCTGTAGATTTTGACCTCTACCTCAGCCGGCACCTAGGGAAACCTACCAAACCTGTTCATTTTTTAAAACTAGACACCTAGGGGAATCCAAGATGGGGTGACTTGTGGGGCTCTCACCAAGTTTTGTTACCCAGAATCCTTTGCAAACCTCAAAATTTGGCTAAAAAAACACATTTTCCTCACATTTTGGTGGCAGAAAGTTCTGGAATCTGAGAGGAGCCACAAATTTCCTTCCACCCAGCATTCCGACAAGTCGCCCGATAAAAATGATACCTCACTTGTGTGGGTAGGCCTAGCGCCCGCGACAGGAAATGCCCCAAAACACAACGTGGACACATCCCATTTTATGACCGAAAACAGAGGTGTTTTTTGCAAAGTGTCTAGCTGTAGGTTTTGGCGTCTAGATCAGCCGGCACCTAGGGAAACCTACCAAACCTGTGCATTTTTGAAAACTAGAGACCTAGGGGAATCCAAGATGGGGTGACTTGTGGGGCTCTGACCAGGTTCTGTTACCCAGAATCCTTTGCAAACCTCAAAATCTGGCTAAAAAAACACATTTTCCTCACATTTCGGTGACAGAAAGTTCTGGAATCTGAGAGGAGCCACAAATTTCCTTCCACCCAGCGTTCCCCCAAGTCTCCCGATAGAAATGATGCCCAACTTGTGTGGGTAGGCCTAGCGCCCGCGACAGGAAATGCCCCAAAACACAACGTGGACACATCACATTTTTTGACAGAAAACAGAGGTGTTTTTTGCAAAGTGTCTACCTGTAGATTTTGGCCTCTACCTCAGCCGGCACCTAGGGAAACCTACCAAACCTGTTCATTTTTTAAAACTAGACACCTAGAGGAATCCAAGATGGGGTGACTTGTGGGGCTCTCACCAGGTTCTGTTACCCAGAATCCTTTGCAAACCTCAAAATTTGGCTAAAAAAAACACATTTTCCTCACATTTCGGTGGCAGAAAGTTCTGGAATCTGAGAGGAGCCACAAATGTCCTTCCACCCAGCATTCCCCCAAGTCGCCCGATAAAAATGATACCTCACTTGTGTGGGTAGGCCTAGCGCCCGCGACCGGAAATGCCCCAAAACACAACGTGGACACATTCATTTTATGACCGAAAACAGAGGTGTTTTTTGCAAATTGTCTACCTGTAGATTTTGGCCTCTAGATCAGCCGGCACCTAGGGAAACCTACCAAACCTGTGCATTTTTTAAAACTAGAGACCTAGGGGAATCCAAGATGGGGTGACTTGTGGGGCTCTGACCAGGTTCTGTTACCCAGAATCCTTTGCAAACCTCAAAATCTGGCTAAAAAAACACATATTCCTCACATTTCGGTGACAGAAAGTTCTGGAATCTGAGAGGAGCCACAAATTTCCTTCCACCCAGCGTTCCCCCAAGTCTCCCGATAGAAATGATGCCCAACTTGTGTGGGTAGGCCTAGCGCCCGCGACAGGAAATGCCCCAAAACACAACGTGGTCACATCATATTTTTTGACAGAAAACAGAGGTGTTTTTTGCAAAGTGCCTACCTGTAGATTTTGGCCTCTACCTCAGCCGGAACCTCGGGAAACCTACCAAACCTGTTCATTTTTTAAAACTAGACACCTAGAGGAATTCAAGATGGGGTAACTTGTGTGGCTCTCACCAGGTTCTGTTACCCAGAATCCTTTGCAAACCTCAAAATTTGGCTAAAAAAAACACATTTTCCTCACATTTCGGTGGCAAAAAGTTCTGGAATCTGAGAGGAGCCACAAATTTCCTTCCACCCAGCATTCTCCCAAGTCTCTCGATAAAAATGATACCTCACTTGTGTGGGTAGGCCTAGCGCCTGCGACAGGAAATGCCCCAAAACACAACGTGGACACATCCCATTTTATGACCGAAAACAGAGGTGTTTTTTGCAAAGTGTCTACCTGTAGATTTTGGCCTCTAGATCAGCCGGCACCTAGGGAAACCTACCACACCTGTGCATTTTTGAAAACTAGAGACCTAGGGGAATCCAAGATGGGGTGACTTGTGGGGCTCTGACCAGGTTCTGTTACCCAGAATCCTTTGCAAACCTCAAAATTTGGTTAAAAAAACACATTTTCCTCACATTTCGGTGACAGAGAGTTCTGGAATCTGAGAGGAGCCACAAATTTCCTTCCACCCAGCGTTCCCCCAAGTCTCCCGATAGAAATGATGCCCAACTTGTGTGGGTAGGCCTAGCGCCCGCGACAGGAAATGCCCCAAAACACAACGTGGACACATCACATTTTTTGACAGAAAACAGAGGTGTTTTTTGCAAAGTGCCTACCTGTAGATTTTGGCCTCTACCTCAGCCGACACCTAGGGAAACCTACCAAACCTGTTCATTTTTTAAAACTAGACACCTAGAGGAATCCAAGATGGGGTGACTTGTGGGGCTCTCACCAGGTTCTGTTACCCAGAATCCTTTGCAAACCTCAAAATTTGGCTAATAAAAAAACACATTTTCCTCACATTTCAGTGGCAGAAAGTTTTGGAATCTGAGAGGAGCCACAAATTTCCTTCCACCCTGCATTCTCCCAAGTCTCCCGATAAAAATGATACCTCACTTGTGTGGGTAGGCCTAGCGCCTGCGACAGGAAATGCCCCAAAACACAACGTGGACACATCCCATTTTATGTCCGAAAACAGAGGTGCTTTTTGCAAAGTGTCTACCTGTAGATTTTGGCCTCTAGATCAGCCAGCACCTAGGGAAACCTACCAAACCTGTGCATTTTTTAAAACTAGAGACCTAGGGGAATCCAAGATGGGGTGACTTGTGGGGCTCTGACCAAGTTCTGTTACCCAGAATCCTTTGCAAACCTCACAATTTTGCTAAAAAAACACATTTTCCTCACATTTTGGTGACAGAAAGTTCTGGAATCTGAGAGGAGCCACTAATTTCCTTCTACCCAGCGTTCCCCCAAGTCTCGCAATAAAAATTATACCACACTTGTGTGGGTAGGCCTAGCGCCCGCGACAGGAAATACCCCAAAACACAACGTGGACACATCCCATTTTTTGACAGAAAACAGAGGTGTTTTTTGCAAAGGGCCTACCTGTAGATTTTGGCCTCTAGCTCAGCTGGCACCTAGGGAAACCTAAAAAACCTGTGCATTTTCGAAAACTAGAGACCTAGGGGAATCCAAGATGGGGTGACTTGTGGGGCTCTCACCAAGTTCTGTTACCCAGAATCCTTTGCAAACCTCAAAATAAGGCTAAAAAAAACATTTTCCTCACATTTCGGTGACAGAAAGTTCTGGAATCTGAGACGAGCCACAAATATCCTTCCACCCAGCGTTCCCCCCTGTCTCCCGATAGAAATGATACCCAACTTGTGTGGGTAGGCCTAGCGCCCGCAACAGGAAATGCCCCAAAACACAACGTGGACACATCCCATTTTTTGACAGAAAACAGAGGTGTTTTTTGCAAAGTGCCTACCTGTAGATTTTGGCCTCTACCTCAGCCGGCACCTAGGGAAACCTACCAAACCTGTTCATTTTTTAAAACTAGACACCTAGGGGAATCCAAGATGGGGTGACTTGTGGGGCTCTCACCAGGTTCTGTTACCCAGAATCCTTTGCACACTTCAAAATTTGGCTAAAAAAACACATTTTCCTCACATTTTGGTGGCAGAAAGTTCTGGAATCTGAGAGGAGCCACAAATTTCCTTCCACCCAGCATTCCCACAAGTCGCCTGATAAAAATGATACCTCACTTGTGTGGGTAGGCCTAGCGCCAGCGACAGGAAATGCCCCAAAACACAACGTGGACACATCCCATTTTATGACCGAAAACAGAGGTGTTTTTTGCAAAGTGTCTACCTGTAGATTTTGGCCTCTAGATCAGCTGGCACCTAGGGAAACCTACCAAACCTGTGCATTTTTTAAAACTAGACACCTAGGGGAATCCAAGATGGGGTGACTTGTGGGGCTCTCACCAGGTTCTGTTACCCAGAATCCTTTGCACACCTCAAAATTTGGCTAAAAAAACACATTTTCCTCACATTTTGGTGGCAGAAAGTTCTGGAATCTGAGAGGAGCCACAAATTTCCTTCCACCCAGCATTCCCACAAGTCGCCCGATAAAAATGATACCTCACTTGTGTGGGTAGGCCTAGCGCCCGCAACAGGAAATGCCCCAAAACACAACGTGGACACATCCCATTTTATGACCGAAAACAGAGGTGTTTTTTGCCAAGTGTCTACCTGTAGATTTTGGCCTCTAGATCAGCTGGCACCTAGGGAAACCTACCAAACCTGTGCATTTTTGAAAACTAGAGACCTAGGGGAATCCAAGATGAGGTGACTTGTGGGGCTCTGACCAGGTTCTGTTACCCAGAATCCTTTACAAACCTCAAAATGTGGCTACAAAAACTCATTTTCCTCACATTTGGTGACAGAAAGTTCTGGAAACTAAGAGAAGCCACAAATTTCCTTCCACCCAGCGTTCCCCCAAGTCTCCCGATAAAAATGATGCCTCACTTGTGTGGGTGGGCCAGGTGCCTGCATCAGCATAAGGCCAAAAATGTGTGGACATATTCTTCTTTTACACATCTTTAGGCTGACTCTGCTTTGGGGACCCACACAAGTGAGGTGTCATTTTATTTGGGAGACTGAGGGGAATGCTGGGGAGTAGGAATTTTGTGCTGGAGCGGAGATCGTGCAAACGAAAGTCAGGAAAATATGCTTTTTTAAGCACATTTTGAGGTTTGCAGAGGAGTCTGGGTAAGAAATTTTGTTGATCCACGTGAGCCACACCTCCCTGAACTCTTTGGGGTGTCTAGTTTAAAAAAATGTCTGGGTTTGGTAGGTTTCCCTAGGTGAAGGCCGCACCCAGGACCAAAAACACAGGTAGTTTTGTAATATATATTTTTGATGTGTCCACATACGTACACTAACATTGTGAAACAAAATGCACTTAGGTTATGTGAAAAAGACCCCTCACCCACGAACCAAGTTGGTGGCATGCTTCATCATCGGGGTCCCATCTGAGACACCTAGTCCCATATTTATACTTTTTTTAGCGCCGCATTTGCGCCGCTTTCTGACGCAAAACGGCGCAAACCTACAAAATACAATGGTATTTTGCAAGTTTGCGCCGTTTTTGCGTCAAAAAACGACGCAAATGCGGCGCAAAAAAAGTATAAATACGGGCCCTAGCGTGTCTCAAGTGTGCTACGACGCCTGATCACAGTGGAGCAGGTTTTGTCATTTGTACCACACATACTGGTTGGATTTGGCACGAGGGTGAGTGATGGTTCAGTAGATCAAATTGTATTAACAAGAGATTTCCCAAAAGTGGAATGCACTGGTAATAACTGAAAGGCCAAAAAACTGAACCAATGACTCACAGCTCGTGAGCTGTAAAGCCACGGCAAGGCACCAACCGCTTTACAGTCCATTCACACACCTTTCATACATGACATGCACAAGACCATTCACGCCACCAGCCACGGGCCCAGCACATTACAACACTCGCATCGACAGACAGCGCCATTCAAGGGCCCATCACTTTCATACGCCCACATGCCTGATACAGTAATCACACCAGCTGATGAGTGTGTGGACTGGCGTTTGGCTGGCACCGCTAGCCAAGCGCCACCCCACCCATACCGCCAGCCAAGTGCCACCCCAAGCACACCGCCAGCCAAGCGCCACCCCAAGCACACCGCCAGCCAAGCGCCACCCCACCCATACCGCCAGCCAAGCACCACCCCAGGCACACCGCCAGCCAAGCGCCACCCCACCCATACCGCCAGCCAAGCGCCATCCCAAGCACACCGCCAGCCAAGCGCCACCCCAAACACAACGCCAGCCAAGCGCCACCCCACCCATACCGCCAGCCAAGCACGACCCCATGCACACCACCAGCCAAGCGCCACCCCAAGCACACCGCCAGCCAAGCGCCACCCCACCCATGCCGCCAGCCAAGCACCACCCCACACACACAGTCAGCCAAGCGCCACCCCATGCACACCGCCATCACTTTTTTTGTTTGTTTATAAACAACAAAGAAACACTCATTAATTATAAAATAAGTACAAAACTACTAACACAAAAGCTCTAACTAAATACATGACAGTAATGCCAACCATGAAACTGAACATATGAAAATATAAAATAGGCAGTTTACGCTCATGGTATTTCCCAAACGTTTTTCCTTGTGTGGTAACTTCTAAAACAGCCGGGCACACACAGCCCAGGCTTTGAAGGGCATTTGGGGCAGTACATCCGGCTCTCCCTTCGGATTGATCTCCGGGCACATACTCTACATTTCTTTGTGGGCAAGTCTTTTTTGGGAGTGGGAGGAATCTGATCTGGAAAGTGCCGATCTTTCAATCTAGCCACATCCTCCATCACTTCTACTCTAGGAACTCTTGCCTGTTCCACCACAATAAGGCTTTCTATCACTGACTCCTGAAATTTAACAAATGTCATCCTTGACTCTGGTGAACAATCCTTGAACACAATAAAAGCATTAAAAGTTGCCAAATGAAATAAATGTAGGGCCAACTTTTTATACCACATGTAAGACTCACGAAGAGCAGTGTAAGGTTCCAACATCTGATCTACTCTATCAACACCACCCATGTGCCTATTGTAGTCCAAAATGCACGCAGGTTTGCGCACTTCCGCAAACTGACCCCAAACAGTCACAGGGGAAGTACTCTCATCATGGATGGTAGATAGCATGTACACATCCCTCCTGTCTGAAAATGTCAGTGCTAGCAGCTCATTATTCTGCAAGGCACTGCACTGTCCCCTCTCAAGTTTTTTACAGACAAGCTCCTTTGGATAGCCTTTCCGGTTAGAACAGATTGTGCTACAAGCAACAGTGTCCACTCTAAACAACTCCTTGAACAACTGCACTCCAGTGTAGAAATTATCTACGTACAAATGGTGACCATTGTTAAACAGTCGTCTACCAAGTTCCCACACAATTTTTTCGCTAACTCCAAAAGTGGCCGGACAACCAGGAGGGTCAATACTGGAATCCCTAACAGTGTAGACCCGGAAATTATACACATATCCTGTACTGCTTTCTGACAGCATATACAATTTAATCCCATACTGTGCCCTCTTACTAGGAATGTACCGCTTAAAAACTAAACGCCCCTTGAAAAGGACCAAAGACTTGTCCACACTTATCTCTTTGCCTGGAACATAGACCTCTGAAAACCGATCTACAAAATGATCAAGGACAGGCCTAATCTTAAAAAGACGGTCACAATCAGGGTGATCTTGTGGCAAGGCTAAAGCATTGTCTACAAAATGCAGCATACGAAGAAGAAGCAAATAGCGATTACGTGTCATAGTTGCAGGAAATATAGCCGATTCCATCAAGGGACTAGTAGACCAATAAGAAGCCAGTGACGGCTTCCTGATCAACCCCATCAAAAAAGTCAAACCTAAAAACTTTTTCATCTCTTCCAGATATGTGGGAACCCACTGAGTAGCTCTAGACTGAGGCTTAAGTCTGGCAGTGTTGTCATGCAAATATTGCTCTGCATACAAATTAGTCTGCTCCACAGTCTCTTCCAAAAATACATCGTCCGTAAACAAGTGAAAGAAATGGACAGGCAAAAAGTTTTCTTTATTGACTCTACACCCTGGGAGACCAGTAAATGCAGGTAACTGTGGCTGCTCAATGTTTGGGGCAATCCAGGTGTCAGGTCTTCTAATGGGAAACCCTTCAGCCCCAGGCTGCTGCACTCTTGGCACATCAATGTCCTCCTCTACAACAGGCCCTTCATCTGCACTGAGAGTAGCTTCCTCATCAGAAGAATACTCTCGAACAGAAAAGTCACTGCCAGAATCTCTCATTTCCTCCTCTGCCTCAGATGCAGAGTCAGTCTCGTAATCATGGTCTGAAGACGACTCAAAGAGCATGCCAACAACCTGCTGAGCTGTCACTCTGTGGCTAGCCATGATCCTCACTAACAACAAATGGATTGCTAACAACAACTAGCACTAAAATAAGTAATAAACAAAGTGTAGCTTTATCACAAAGAGTTATGTACTAAAAAACTATACCACTCACTTGCCTGAAAAAGCTACTCACCAGCAACTACTCTGCACAGACACAGCAATCACCAATGATATCCCACTAAAAAGAAAAAAGAAAAAAGCAAATTAGACATATGACAACACAAATATCATTGTGCTCAAATCTAAGGACAATTTCACACACAATACTGCATTTAGTGCACCACCTACAAACATGCCATTCATGCATGCCAACAATACTCCTTTGGAATAAATTGCTTTCACTTACCTGATACATCCAACTATGCAAACCGCAGGACAACTACTGCCAAAACCGAGACTAGAACTAGAACTAGAACTAGAACAAAAAGAAATAAACTGTTATAATCACAAATACAAATACTTCGCCAGTTGACAAACACCCCACCACCAAGAACTTAGAAATTGTCCCTGGTGCCTAAGTGGCTTCTGCCCCACTAGGAGGCAGATGTGCCTAAAAAAAAATAGGCTGATCTGCCTCCAAGGTGGGCAGAAATGGCCATCACTAACGTGCCCTTGCCAAAGTTGCCACCGCCCCCCCATACAATACACACACACACACAGGATCCCTGGTGCCTAAGAGGATTCTGCCCCCCTTGGGGGCAGATGGGCGTAACAAAATTGGCCGATCTGCCCCCAAGAGGGCAGAAATGGCCAACAGCTCTGTGCCCACTTTAGGGGGCGACCCTTGCCAAAGGGGGCACACGGGGGGCACACCCAGCACTAAACAAAAAAAGGGGAACCCAAAAAAAAAATACCTGCCGTATTGGTGGTTTCTGCTCTTCTTGGGGGCAGATGGGCCTACAAAAATAGGCCCCTCTGCCCCCAAGGGGGGCCGAGATAGCCAATACGAAATTTCCCCCCTTTGGTGGGGTGACCCTTGCCCAAGGGGTGCCCCCAAACACACAAAACACACACACACCTCACAATCCCTGGTGCCTAGTGGGTTTCGACCCCCCGGGGGCCAGATTGCCAAAAACATGGCCTATCTAGCCCCAGGGGGGGCCGAAACATATCAAAAAATTATTGCCCCCGGGGCAGCGACCCTTGCCTAAGGGGTCGCTGTCCTAAAACAAAGAAAATAATTTCCCTGGTGTCTAGTGGTTTTTGTCCCCCCCACCCCCGGGGACAGATCGGCCAAAAAATTGGCCGATCTGCCCCTGGGGGGGGGGGGGGGGGTGAAATAAGCAAAAAAATTAGCCCCCCATGGGAGCGACCCTTGCCCAAGGGGTCGCTCCCAAAATATATGCAAATAATAATATCCCTGGTGTCCAGTGTTTTTTTGCCCCCCCCCCCCCCCGGGGGCAGATCAGCCGAAAAATCGGCCGATCTGCCCCCAGGGGGGGCAAAAAAGGAAAATAATGCCCCCCAATGGGAGCGACCCTTGTCCAAGGGGTCACTCCCAAAACATTTGCAAAAATATTAATATCCCTGGTGTCCAGTGGTTTTTGCCCCCCCCCCCCCCCGGGGGCAGATCAGGCAAAAAATCAGGTGAAAAATTGGCCGATCTGCCCCCAGGGGGGGCGAAAAATGAAAATAATGCCCCCCAATGGGAGCGACCCTTGCCCTAGGGGTCGCTCCCAAAAGATTTGCAAAAATAATATTATCCCTGGTGTCCAGTCGTTTTTCGCCCCCTGGGGGCAGATCGGCCAAAAAATCAGCTGATCTGCCCCCAGAGGGGGCCGAAAAAGGAAGAAAAATGACCCCAATGGGAGCAACCCTTGCCCAAGGGGTCGCCCCCCAAAACTAACTGCAAAAGGTAATCCCTGGTGCCTAGTGGGGATTCCTGCTCCAGGATCGCGTGCCCCGCCCGCTATCCTGGAGCAGGAATCCACAGAAAACAGGCACCGGGGAAAGGAAAAACCCTTTCCTTTCCCCCGTGTCTGTTTTCCCCCCACCCCCAAAGAAGCAAATACTTACCTTTTCCTTCCATTCTTCTGGACGCGCTGGAAGCAAATGGCTTCCAGCGCGTACCTTGGCAATATTTGATGACGTCACGCGCTGTGCGCGCTGACGTCATCAGATTGCCGATGGGGGTGTCGGGGGTGGAAGGGGAAGGGCTTCCCCTTCCATCCACGACCGGGGGGTGTGGGTGGGAAGCACAAGGGGGGAGCGCTAGCGCTCCCCCCAGTTCCCGGGTGCAGGACGAGGGTTTGAGCAAGAAAATGCCTACTTTCTAAAAGTGGCATTTTCAAATTCAAATTTTCTAAAAACCAACTTCCCTGAAAGATGCATTTTTAAATTGTGAGCTCCGAGACCCCAAACTCCACATTTCTATCTGCTCTCAAAGGGAACTGTGCTTTAAGTTATTTAAAGGCAGCCCCCATGTTAACCTATGAGGGAGATAGGCCTTGCAGCAGTGGAATCCACATTCAGCAGTATTTCACTTTTAGGATGTGTAAAACACACCAGTGCATGTCCTACCATTTAAATACACTGTACCCGGCCCATGGGGCTTCCTATGGGCATCCTTAGGAGTGCCTTACATGTACCAAAAGGGCAGGTATGGGCCTAGCAAGTGGGTACACTTCCAGGTCGAACTGGCAGTTTAAAACTGCACACCTACACACTGCACAGTGGCAGGACTGAGCCTTGTTTATTGGGCTACTTATGTGGGTGGCTCAACCAGTGCTGTAGGCCCACTAGTAGCATTTGATTTCCAGGCCGTGGGCACCTCTAGTGCACTTTACTAGGGACTTACCAGTAAATCAAATATGCCAATCATGGATAAACCAATCAACAGTACAATTTATATAGGGAACACTTGCACTTTAGCACTGATTAGCAGAGACAAATTAGCACTGATTAGCAGAGACAAATCAGCAAAAACAGACCTGAAAAAATAGGAGGAAGAAGGCAAAAAGTATGGGGATAACCCTGCAAATCAAATCAAATCAAATCAAATCATTAACATTTATAAAGCGCGCTACTCACCCGTGCGGGTCTCAAGGCGCTAGGGGGGAAAGGGGGGGTTATCGCTGCTCGAACAGCCAAGTCTTTAGGAGTCTCCGGAAAGCGGAGTGGTCCTGGGTGGTCCTGAGGCTGGTGGGGAGGGAGTTCCAGGTCTTGGCCGCCAGGAAGGAGAAAGATCTCCCACCCGCCGTGGAGCGGCGGGTGCGAGGGACGGCAGCAAGTGCGAGGCCAGCGGAGCGGAGGGGGCGGGTGGGGACGTAGAAGCTGAGGCGTCTGTTGAGGTATTCCGGTCCCTTGTTGTGGAGGGCTTTGTGTGCGTGGGTGAGAAGACGGAAGGTGATCCTTTTGCTGACTGGGAGCCAATGCAGGTGTCTCAGGTGTGCGGAGATGTGGCTGTTGCGGGGTACGTCGAGGATGAGGCGGGCCGAGGCGTTTTGGATGCGTTGCAGGCGGTTTTGGAGTTTGGCGGTGGTCCCGGCGTAGAGGGTGTTGCCGTAGTCCAGGCGACTCGTGACAAGGGCGTGGGTCACGGTTTTTCTGGTGTCGGCGGGGATCCAGCGGAAGATCTTGCGGAGCATGCGGAGAGTGAGGAAGCAGGCGGAGGACACGGCGTTGACTTGCTTGGTCATGGTGAGAAGAGGGTCCAAGATGAAGCCGAGGTTGCGGGCGTGGTCTGCGGGGGTCGGTGCGGTGCCGAGGGCCGTGGGCCACCAGGAGTCGTCCCAGGCGGACGGGGTGTTGCCGAGGATGAGGACTTCCGTTTTTTCAGAGTTCAGCTTTAGGCGGCTGAGCCTCATCCAATCTGCGACGTCCTTCATACCCTCTTGTAGGTTGGTCTTGGCGCTGGCGGGGTCCTTGGTGAGGGAGAGTACAAGTTGGGTGTCGTCGGCGTAGGAGGTGATGATGATGTCGTGCTTGCGTACGATGTCGGCGAGGGGGCTCATGTAGACATTGAAGAGTGTCGGGCTGAGCGATGAGCCTTGAGGTACGCCGCAGATGATCTTGGTGGGTTCTGAGCGAAACGGAGGGAGGTAAACTCTTTGGGAGCGGTTAGCGAGGAAGGAGGCGATCCAGTCCAGGGCCTGGCCTTGGAAAAGAACCATTTCCCACACCATTGTTGTGGGGACCGGCTGAGGATCAGATATGAAGACATTAAAATCCTACTCCACTTTGTGGGAAGACCAAAGGAAGCATGGTTTCATTGGAGGAGAGTCGAGGACACCCACCACGGCCCAGCAGAGCTGCATGTGTGATGTTCATGGAAGGCAGCCGCTGAAGTCGGCACACCCACAAGAGACTCTGGGTGAACAATAACTGATGGGGTGAGTAAGACCGAGAGAAGAACCAGAAAGCCCCAGGAGATCTTGCCTGCCAGATAACACTGGAAAACTTTTGACTTTTCTAACAGAAGGCCTGATTTAGAGTTTGGTGGATCGGGCTACCAAGTCACAAACATGACGGATAGCCCATCCACCATATTACAATCCCATTATATCCTGAGGGAATACGAATAGGGCTGGTGGGACATCCATCATATTTGTGACAGACTAACCTGTTCCCAAAATCTAAATCAGGCCCAGAGTTGGAGTGGGGCTACTGAGTCTCAGACTGCTAGTGGGGCCTCACCTGAATGTTACCTACAGTGACTGGGGTATAATCTACTACTGCTACTCTCACTACTACTGCTTGTGGGAGGGAAGTGGAACTTAGGAGATTGCCACTAAAACACTAGAGCACTGACCTACAGGGACTATATGAATTGTTTGTGTATGGTGTATTTCACTTTGATGTCATATATATAAATATATATACATATACTCCTTTTGTGATGAAAAAGTATTTGACTAGACAATCATTTATTTCTGATTTTCAGTGTATTTTAAGATGCAAGTATGTGTTCATCCCCCTGTTTCTCTCCCACTCCAAGAAACCTTGGGCTGCTTGACCAGCTTTAACATTACAGTCAAACTTTGAAGGGGAATCAGGCTCAGTCACTCAGGATCTATAGTAGGTTGTGAACTTCAGGAGTAAAGGACCTCAACCCCCAAGGCTTGGTCAAGTAGTTCCAGGGTTCCAATGATTAATAGCAGCAGTGGAATGTCTAACAGTTAAGAGCCTTGGATAGAGGTGTGGCATTTTCATTTCTAATTCATGTAGTACAATAAGTCCATGTTCACGCACAAAGTCAGCACACATAGACAGGGTTGGGAGTAGTCCAAGCACTGTTTTCATAGATAAGATGAATGACTTATGTAGGGACAGGGGACAGATGATTCCCAGATGTGTGAACAGTGAATGATTCCCAGGAGTGTGAACAGGGGGGTCCTTAGCAATTTCATTTGGGCTCAGTTTGAGACACTGGGTGAAAGGGGTGAGGCTGTGGTTGACTCTGGGGAGAGAACCATGTTAATAACCAAGGAGAAAAGCACTGTCGATTGACACTCTAGGATCCCATTAGGACAGATCAATCCCAGACACACACACAGTGAGTCCTCTGATGAATTTTCCTGAGTTTCCACAAAGAAACTCACCACCTTCATATTCTATAATGCCTAGGTATGTACACCACCTCGAATTTCCGGAGTGACAATGTCACCTGTTCCAGGAGAAAATCTCTTGGGTGATTTGATTCCAGCATAGATCCTGAGCTTGCGGTTAGCTCTCAAGAAGGCTAAGGCTGAGAGAGAGAAGAATTCTAGAGAGTTTAAGAGGGAGTGCCTAAAACTAGCTGTAAGAAACTGGGTCATTGGTTGGGAGGGGTGGAAGCCCCACTCAGGCAACATCCTCAATCTTTGTCAGGGTGAAACACAAAATTCACTAAATTAACCCATACAAAAAATTCGTAAAAATATTTTCATAACTAGAAAGCTAACTTTAAGGGGTGGGATTTAAGAGATAAAGCGGTATTGGGTGGGGAAGTGAATTCACACTCAGGTAATAATTTTAATACTTGGGTAACAATTTCAATCCAAAAAATATTACACTTTTGATATTGTGTATAATTAAATTAAAAGTAGTAAGCAGATGTACAATATATATATATATATATATATATATATTTTTTTTTTAATCAACCACCATCAACATTCATTTTTAAACCGATGGAGCATGGCTGTCAAGATTGGGTCAAGAAAGAGTTGCGGCCAGGTAAGTAAAATTTACTTTACTTTTCTGAACATAATAGGTTTATAGTAAGGAGATATGGTGGTGAGGTAGATAGATAGTGTATAGTAAATACTTTTATTTTACTACTGTTTAACCACTTTTAAATCCCAATGCAAGCTGTTTTCCTATGCACACACCAGACCTGTTGCTTAGTTAAAAATTTGCAAAAAAACTCATGGATACAACTTTTTTAAACATATCCAGAATAAAAGCAACATTTAAATTTTTTTGCATTATGGTTTTTCATGGTTTTGCACTCAAGAAGACAAAGACTATAACCTTAATTGAAAAATCTCAGGATTCCTGAATAGTTTGTAGCTCGAGTTTTTTGGGGTAAAACATTTTTAGGAATGTGTTGCTTTTTTACATGACTTTATCAACAGGATTTTTTTCAAAAGTCGATTTGTGCATATTTTTAAATAAACAATTGAGTGTTGGCATTTTTGCAGATTTGGATTTAACTCTTTGGATCATTGGGATTCTCAAGACCCTTGGTGACAGGTTTTATTAAATATCACCAAGAAGCAAAGAACAACTACAAGTACAAACACAAACTATTTTTTTTTTTTTTTTTTAATATTTCAAAAATGCCAATTGAATTTGAAACTTTTGTTACGATAGGCCAATAAATATAGAGGTATTAGTTAATGTTCGTAGAATCAGATATATGCAATATTGTCTAGGTAGTCTGAAGCCCCCATCAATGGAAATTGCTGGACCTTTGCCAATAGTTTCTTAGACATTTCTTTGCTTTTTTTGGGAGATACGAGGGTTTAGAGTACCTATCAATAATTGTGCTAATCTCATTTCCTGGAAACATTATTGTTTCTTCAAAATGACCAGGAAAGTATATTGATTAGGATGAGATTTTTCAATAATTAGACAATCCTTCTATGGCATTGTTTGCTTTTGCACTTCCTCGCTCTAAGCAGCTCAAGTAACAGTTCCACCAGTCAACGGTAAGCCTCACCTTCCTCCTGTAACCTGACCTGCTTAGATGGCTAATCCAAGTGTCTTTGAAAGAATTTAGCCATGGAGCCAATTTTTCCTTGTTTTATAAAAATAATTCAGATTGTATAATTGATGTGTAGAAATCATCCATACTCAGGAGGTACGAAACACAAAGCTGGTAGTTTTTTAAATTAATATTGTAATTTACTATTTGACATGTAATCTTCAGCTAAGGATATTTTTTTAATTTTAAATTTCCCCTGTTTGGATTTTGTTATTGGTAAAAAATCAGTGTAAGTTGGGAATCGCTTGTCAGAGAGTAAGCTGTACACTAGTGTTGTTAATGTAGGCATGAATAGTGTGTATTTGGTTGAATGAATGGGGAGCTGACTTAAAAGTGCTAGCCATCATCCAAATTCCAGTATTCTCCATGCTTACTTAGTTATGGATTGTACTAAAGATTAATAATCATTGGAGAGAGTTCTCATTGTCATATAGTAGTAGTAAATGTTCATAAAAAAATAACTGGAAATTCACTGGATTTTAATGTCACAGTAAGATTGTGGTGTTATTCTTTGGAGATTACTCGTCTGCTTTTGTCTTTGAACCATTCTCCTTAAATTGGGTATTGTGGGCATACTACCAGCAATGTGCATGGTGATGTTTTGGGCTACCTCCCTCAAAGTGAGCCAGAGGGTTCATTGGAGGTGACTGCTAGTATTTTCATTTGCTGAATGTTCTCCTTAACTTCAGTCTCCATTGCAGAGGCAGAGTGGTTATGCTCCATGGTTCTTTCCACAGTGTTGCCCAGAGTAACCACTCTGCCTTTTCAAAAGGATGAAGATTACTAAACACACCTCCAATGACTACAATAAATGTACCCACCATACCTTAGCAGCATGCCTCCTCATCTTGATTGTATGCAGCATGTTTGTTTAGCTTTTTCCATTTTTCAGTGATCTGTTGGTTAAAAAGAGAGAACAAAATTATGAGTGAAATGTACTAAAAGTGTGCTTTATTTTCATTGATGAAATTCTGTCTGCTAAGGACAAAAATTGTATTGTTAACTGATGCCGTCTGTTATGGGGGAAAATATTTAGTAAACCTGTTGAAAAAAACAGAGAACTAGGGGCCTGATTTAGATCTTAGTTGGGGGGTTGCTCCGTTTTTGTAAAAATGTATTACCTGATGATTTTTTTCCTGTTCCTATGTGGTCCAAAAAACTCAGAGGTTAATTGAAGAGGTTTTTTGTGTGTCTGACTCCTTGATTCTTGCATATCTATTTACGGTTAGAAAGAAAATGATGAAATATTTGTTGATTTTTTTTAACCTTCTGTTTTGTCTGCATTTAGTATGTTTTTCGAATTACTTAGGTACTGTTGATTTTCATCAGTTATGGTCCTTGATTTTCCACTAATTGTGTTTACTGTATATGGAAATTGTTCTTGCTTTCAACATCTGAAAGTCTAAGAGAAAGAAAAAGCTGTAGATAGTCAGCAGAGTTACAATAGTAAACTTGCCCCATTCACTGCCCAGCTCCTTCCCTGAGATAAGTACTCAGCGGAGTTGGAACAGTAATTTTGCCTGTGTCACTGTCCAGCACCTTCCCTGAGGTAAGTACTCTGCAGATTTAGCATAGTAATTTTGTTCCCAGTCTATGTCCAGCATCCTCCCTGAGGTAAGTAATCAGGAGTGTTAGAATAGTAAATTTGCCCCACAGTTACTGTCAGCACCTTCCCTGTGGTAAGTACTCGATGAAGTTAAACAAGTAATTTTGCCCCTAGTCACTGTCCATCACCTTCCCTGAGGAAAGTACTTGGCGGAGCTAGTATAGTATTTTTTTCCACTAGTCACAGTCCATCACCTTCCTTAAAGTAAGTTCAAGTTTAAGTTTATAGATAAAGATACTTTGCCTACTCATTGTGTTAATAGAAACCCATAATAAAAACATAAAAGCTTATTTGAAACTAAAAGATATCATGGTAAAGAGTTGTACATAGCTAAAATGTTCTCCACTTAATTCCAACCTTGGTCTAGAACTTAACTTTACGACTTTCTTATTCCCTTCCGAACACTTTAATAGTGAATGAGTGAAGCTGAGTGAGAATCCTAAGTAGTACCTAGGGCTGTTTCCTGGCTGGAATTAAACTTTCGGAGCTTTACTAATCATAAAATAATGGCCCTTGCACACTCGGCTTCAACTTTATTCACTAATTCTTTCTGAGCCTGTACCATGAATTTGGTCCCTCAACAGGAAAACGGGATTGAAAGTCTGCTGAGCCAGCTTATAATGGCCGGTCTGCATGAGCGTATGTTCAGTGTATTAAAAATGTTTTTTAGATATAATATCCTGAGGTCTAGCAAAGCCGGGCACACACAAAAAATGTGTTCTAGTGACTCTTGTCTGTACCCACACAGTCGACAGGAATGTGTCAGATCCTGCTGTCTCCATGAAGGGACCATATCCTTCGTTTCCATCAACACAAAGCGGAAAAGCATGAACCGATGTTTCAGCGACTGGTTGAAGGTTGCTGCTAGGTATTCCTGTGCCCGTAAAGTTTTGTACAATGTTATTATAGTCCAGGCGTGCTGTCTGCTTGCCAGTTTTTGTTTATCAGAATTTAAAGATTTCTTCTTAGTGACAGCATTTGCCTTCCAAAAGAACTCCTTTTTGTCTGGGTTCTGGTCCTAGGCTTCTAGCAAACCTAGTGCTTTAATGCAGTTATTTAAGTGATGATCCCAGGTGCTTTTATCATTGTGTCGCTGTTGCTCTTCAATTTCCATCCAACATAGGTTGTTTAGAGTACCAGTCTCAGCTGCACGCTACCTCCAGCATAGCTTAATGAAGGCACATCTACTCTGAAATTCATAGTTTTTCAGACCCCATTCTAAACGAACCTGAGCTGGAGATGCTGGTCGTGGTATCCGAAAAACTGTTTTGTAGGCCTTTATCTGGACTTGATTGAAAAAAACTGTCTCCTTCCCCAGCATAATTTCGGCGCCATAAGTGATGGTGGGCATTACGCGTGCTGCCATGACAGAAAGCAGGTGGGAGTATGAAGGGCAGCTCAGTTTTTGTTTTAGAACTTTAAAACCATAGGTCAATGAAAGGGCTTTTTGCTTGAGAGACAGCAAGCTGCAGCTTGAAAGTCAGGATGCGGTGCATAGTGAATCCCAAGTACTTATATGTAGGTGCAACCTCCACCCGGGATCCGTTTATGAACCATGAAGCAGATCTAAACTTCCTGTCAACTAGGCAGACAACCTTAGTTTTACTCAAATTCAATTCTAGGCCTTGCATTGTTATGTATGTGTAAAATGCATCGATGCTATGTTGTAGCCCAACAGGTGTTTGGCTGAGTAGAACTATGTCGTCTGCGTACTGTAGCCATGCAATTCCTTTCTTGGCCAATACTGACGGGTGCCTCTTTACGGGAGCTAGAGCCTCGGCTAGGTCTGCAAGATATAAGTTAAACAGCGTGAGAGCCAATACACACCCTTGTTTGAGTCCTTTTGCTGTTAATATTCTGTTGGTGAGGTGGCTGCCCTCTCCAATTTTTACTTGCACCCAAGTACCTGTGTACAAGTCCATCATTGCGCCAAGGAGGCTGCATGGTAAGCCCCACCCTTTCAATTTCTCCCATAGGCGGGTTCTTGGTACACAATCAAAAGCTGCCTTAAGATCAATGAAGCACGCTAGTAGCCTTTTTTTCTTAAGCTTGGCTTTGTTTCCCAGCATTGCCAGGGTTGCCAGGTTGGTGGAAGCACCCATACCAGCTCTGAAACCTGTCTGGCATTGTGGAATTAACTGTCTGTCATGAATCCATTCTGCTAGTTGTTGCAGTAGGCAGGATGCGTAGAGTTTTGCTTCCATGTCTATCAATGCTATTAGCCTGTAGTTTGAAGGATTTGCGGGGTTACCTGTTTTGTATATAGGGTGAATAATGCTGCCTTTTCATGCATCTGGGAGACCCGTAGTGCCTTGGAACTCGTTAAAAAGCAATGCCAAATAATATGCCCAGAATGAAGGGTCTACTTTAAACAAGGCATTTGGAATGCCGTTCTGACCAGCTGCCCCTTCCATTTTTAGTTTCTTAATAAGGCTTGTCAGCATTTCTATGTCAATGGTCATTAGTGCATGCTTTCCTTCATTTCCGTTTAGAGTTAAGTCTGTTTGCGTTGTCACTCTGAAGCCAAAATTAATCTTCGCATGGTGCCCTGGGAGTGAGAACATCGTCTGTACATGGGCTTCCCAGGTGGCTGCATCAATACCTGCATTCGTGTGTCGATTTTGTCCCTTAGTTAGTCCGTTTATAAGTTCCCAGAACTTTTTGTTATTTTTCTGTTTGTTGGACATGAGCAGCTTGGTCCACAGATCCTCATGATAACTCTGTTGTGCCATCCAGCAGTTTTTCTTATATTTGGCTCTTAATTCAGAAAGCCTTGTGTCATCAGATTTCCTTCCACAGTGTACGTCCTTCAGGACTTTTTTTGATTCACTAGAGACTTGATTTTTCAAATTGCGCAATGTCCTGTTGAACCATGGCTTTTCTTCTTTGCGACTCTTGACTTTGTTTTTTGACTCTATGACCGCAATTGGAAGACGTTTTTTGATGGAAAATTTGTTTATTAAAGAATCACACAAATGCTTCCAAGCGATCACTCATTCTCCTTGGGGGTGGTCTTCTAGTGCCTGTTCTTTTAGTGATTCTTTGAGCTCTTTAGTTGCGCCTGCAGTGTGGTACACTACTTCCATTACTTTGTTGAGGCCCGGCCCCTTCCATTTCAGTTTTTTTGTATCATAAGTCACTGGGGCTGAAATTATGATAGGAGTGGGGAGCCGATTTCATTCATTCCGGATCTTAATAAGTTGTGGAAAGTGATCGCTTTCTGTGCGTTGTTGAATCCTATATGCTGAAACCAGTGGCAATGCGGTTTCATTTATTAATGTAAAGTCAATGTTGGATTTTTTTGTCCCGCTTGAAAAGGTTACTTGCGCGGATGAGGAGTCCTCAGGAAGAGGTGTCAGGCAGCACAATCCCAGGGTTTCAAATTTTATATATGTGCATGTTCCATTAGTGTGTTTTGTGCTGCCTTTTCTCAAATCAAGGTTGAAATCGCCAGATAAAATGAGGATTGGGGCCTTATTTTGTTTCTGCAGCATTTATAGACTATTGGTCAATGTTTCAATGTTCCCACTGTTTTGGATTTTGTTAGGGTGTACGTATATGTTGATCAGTAGTAAAGTTCTGTTGTTGCCTGATGGTGCCTGATGTTCCAATTTTATTGGTAGCAGCCAGTCAATTCCCAGGTCGATCTGTTTGATCACCCAGTTGATTTTTGTGGAGCAATACGTTGTGAGGTCCCCCTTGGGGTGTCAATGTTTTTGAGGTTGTTTTGCAGAGATGTCTATCCCAGAATAACCTGAAATTTGTATCGGCTCCATGCACCATGTTTCCTGCAACATGATGATTTCAAACTGCTGAAGGAAACTCAGAGCCGCCCTTTCGGTAACCAGATTTTTTAAACCGTGAGTGTTCCAGAAGCAAATATGGATATATTCTGGGTTTTCGTCAGGACCATTTGTAATTGTTGTCATTTAAATTTTGCCTTCCAGCCTGTTTGACTGTTGAGGGAGTACCAATGAAGATCTGTTGGTGCACGCCAGGATGGGAAGTGCTTTGGTGCTTTACAATTGTAATGTGGTCCCAACTGCTTAGGGAGGTTTCTACTCCCACAGCCCCTTTTAAGATTGAGCTGCCCTTCTTTTGTTGCGGTACCAAAAGGTTAGGGTATCTGGGCGGATCTAGTTTTTGCAGGGCGATGCCCCATGCGCTAAACGTGTCTTGATGTGCTAGAATTTGATCAATAATGGCTGACGTGGCCCAGGATGTCAGCGTTGCCTCTTTATCTTTATTGTTTGGATGTGGAGTAAACTCCACGGTCATCAATTCTGTTGTTGAAATGTGAGCCAGGGGCAAAATCGCATTTATTAACTTTAGTATGGTGCCTCTATTTAGAATGTCAAATGCCCACTTCGAGTTATAGCAAGAGATGAAAATTAATTTATTTTCCTCTGGGGCTGTATTTCCCTGCGTTGCTGGTGTTCTGGGATACTTTTTTGTGCCACGCTGTTTGTGCAATCATCTGACCAAGGATGGTAACCATGATATAATATCTGTTTGTTGTTGCCTGCAGGTTGATTTATTACGGTCATGTTGTGTGAGGAGCTTGTGCATAGAGGGTTATGTTCCCAGGTTTTGTCAGTTGCTTTCTGATTCCTTGGACTGCGTGCCATTTGATTTAGCAAACGATTTCCATATACAACTTTGCTGAACCCCCTTTGTTTTTTTCCGTTGTTCCTTTTTCGTTTCTTTTCCCATTTCGTAAGGGATGATTCCCCTACTATTGAATTGTTGGGAATTGAAACCTTCGATCCAACCTTGAGGGGTGCCATTTCATGTGTGCTAAGGCATGATCTGCCCTCTATGTTGCTCTGAGACATTCCCTGTTCGGATAAATGAATGTCCTTGATATTATTGCTTTCCTCATGGGATATCTTTGCGTTTTGTGGGTTATCCTTCTTCGTTTGGTTTTTGGGGATGTTCTCGCCACAACTACTAAGATGCTCTTCAGTTCTAAGTGTCTAGATTTTTACCTCTTTCAAGATGTCATTTAGGATATCCAGGGATCTTTGTGAGTTATCGCCTGTGATGGAGCACTGACATGTCACCTGCTGAGTGTGTGAGTGGGTTTGCGCCCTCTTTATCAGATCATTCAAAGATTGTAGCTTGTTGTCGATGCTCACAATGTGGATGGCCAGGATGTTGAGTAAAACTACCTGAGTGTCTTGCTTATCTGCTTGAAATTGGATGGCTGCTGATATCGCGTCCATTGTTGCTAGCAAGGCCTTCCACGAGTCTTCAGATGTTGATGGTTCTACATTTGCTTTAGCCCGTTGTGTGATCTAGTGAGTCTTCAAGTTCCTCTAGTTGCTCTGGTTGCTCCATTGCCATGACAGCTGAGGATGCGTGCGTGTCGAATGTTGTTCTTGTGGTTGATGTATTACAAGATGGGAGATCTTTTCGTGGTGAGCTTGTACTACAGGTAGATCTCATTTTTGTTTTGTTGTTTGTTGTTTGCAAACTGAGTGCCCTGGGGTGTACCTGAGCAGGTATCTGAAAGGTCTATCAGCGGAAATTCCTCAATAATAATACAGTCTGTGTCGTTCTCAACTTGCGAGGGTTGTTTGGAAGAAGGAGGGCAGCACAGACTCTCACCCCAGTTGTTCCAGTTACTGAGGTTTAAAGTGGAAAAAATATCATCTAGATAACATCTGTGAATTTCTGCGCTGATGGTTAAGCCGGTTTTATTTGGCTGGGGAACTGGTGTGTTGATTTTTCCCACGTCCGCGCAAGTCCTTTCGATGTCCTGCACGGTCTTCACGTCAGCTGCACATGTTGTCTCGGAGTCGTCAGCAGGAGCTATATCCATTAAGGCACTGGTGGTATTTGATTCCTTCTTAGTGAGCAAGAAATCTTATATCCTGCTTTTTTTTCCATTGCTTGGAGATTTGCAGGGCGATTTCTTAGTTTGTGGCAGGTTTGGGGGTGCTTTCCTTTTGGTAGAATAATTTTTTTGCTCGTGCTGACCTTCCCCTGGTGAGACTAGCCTTTGTCTCTATGATGCTTTCTTCCTTCCACGTGTTAATGTCATCCTTGCTGCCACCCCTGGGTTGACAGACAATATCTGAGTGCTTTCGACTGGTGATTGATTTTAGATTATGTGTGTGCTAATCGTGCAAAAAGCCTCTCCTTCCCCACTTCAATCCAATCCTGGTTGCACAAATTTGCTTGGCGAGAAAGAGAGCTGAGTGGAGTCAGGCAACTCCTAACTAGCGGGAAAGTCCGGGGGAGAAAGGGACCTCGGGCAGCAGGTAGCTTGTGCGAATCTGCTCCTTGCTGGCAGCAGTTTGTGGATTTCTTGGGCTGCGCTTCGTGTCCCCCACAGAGGGATGCGGCGGAACCGGCAGATCCCCGCGACCCTGCCCCTCTGTGATCCTGTCCCACGATCGGTCCCCTGGTGCTGGAGGAAGAGGCAGGCTCGGCGGTCCAGGCTCGGAGCACAATTCACGCAGAGTAAGTATTAAGCAGAGCTAAAATAGTAATTATGCCACAGGTCACTGTCCAGCACCTTCCTTGAGATAAGTATTTGGCAAAGCTAGAATAGTAATTGTTCCCTTAGGCAATGTCCAGCACCTTCCTTGAAGTAAGTATTAAGTATTAAGCTGAGATAGAATAGCAATTTTGCCACCAGTCACTGTCCAGCACCTTTCCTGATTAGCTCATAGTTTCTACTTAAACTATATTTTTGCTATCATGTTTTAGAGAAAGAAAAGGTTGAGTGGTAACTGTAGGAAAGTACCATCTTGCCTGGCATGTTACCCCCATATTTCACTGTATATATGTTGTTTTATTCTATGTGTCACTGGGACCCTGCCAGGCAGGGACCCAGTGCTCATAAGTATGTGCCCTGTATGTGTTCCCTGTGTGATGACTAACTGTCTCACTGAGGCTCTGCTAACCAGAACCTCAGTGGTTATGCTCTCTCTGCTTTCCAAATTGTCACTAACAGGCTAGTGACCAATTTCACCAATTCACATTGGCATACTGGAACACCCTTATGATTCCCTAGTATATGGTACTGAGGTGCCCAGGGTATTGGGGTTCCAGGAGGTCCCTATGGGCTGCAGCATTTCTTTTGCCACCCATAGGGAGATTTGACAATTCTTACACAGGCCTGCCAGTGCAGCCTGAGTGAAATAACGTCCACGTTATTTCACAGCCATTTTCACTGCACATAAGTAACTTATAAGTCACCTATATGTCTAACCCTCACCTGGTGAAGGTTGGGTGCAAAGTTACTTAGAGTGTGGGCACCCTGGCACTAGTCAATATGCCCCCACATTGTTCAAGGCAAATTCCCCAGACTTTGTGAGTGCGGGGACACCATTACACGCGTGCACTATACATAGGTCACTACCTATGTATGGCGTCACAATGGTAACTCCGAACATGGCCATGTAACATGTCTAAGATCATGGAATTGTCACCCCAATGTCCTTCTGGCATTGGGGAGACAATTCCATAATCCCCTGGGTCTCTAGCACAGAACCCAGGTACTGCCAAACTGCCTTTCCGGGGTCTCCACTGCAGCTGCTGCTGCTGCCAACCCCTCAGACAGGATTCTACCCTCCTGGGGTCGAGGCAGCCCTGGCCCAGGAAGGCAGAACAAAGTCTTTCCTCTGAGAGAGGGTGTAACACCCTCTCCCTTTGGAAATAGGTGTGATGGCTGGGGAGGAGTATCCTCCCTCACCCTCTGGAAATGCTTTGATGGGCACAGATGCTGCCCATCTCTGCATAAGCCAGTCTACACCGGTCCAGGGATCCCCCAGCCCTGCTCTGGCGCGAAACTGGACAAAGGAAAGGGGAGTGACCACTCCCCTGACCTGCACCTCCCAGGGGAGGTGCCAAGAGCTCATCCATTGTGCCCCAGACCTCTGCCATCTTGGATTCAGAGGTGTTGCTGGCACACTGGACTACTCTGAGTGGCCAGTCCCAGCAGGTGACATCAGAGGCTCCTTCTGATAGGCTCTTACATTTGTTAGTAGCCAATCCTCCTTCCTAGGTAGCCAAACCTCCTTTTCTGGCTATTTAGGGTCTCTGTTTTGGGGAATTCTTCAGATACCGAATGCAAAAGCTCACCAGAGTTCCTCTGCATCTCCCTCTTCACCTTCTGCCAAAGGATCGACCGCTGACTGCTCAGGACGCCTGAAAAACTGCAACAAAGTAGCCAGACGACTACTAGCAACCTTGTATCACTTCATCCTGCCAGCTTTCTTGACTGTTTCAAGGTGGTGCATGCTCTGGGGGTAGTCTGCCTACTTCTTGCACCAGGAGCTCTGAAGAAATCTCCTGTGGGTCAACAGAATCTTCCCCCTGCAACCGCAGGCAACAAAAGACTGCATCACCGGTCCTCTGGGTCCCCTCTCAGCATGACAAGCATGGTCCCTGGAACTCAGCAACTCTGTCCAAGTGACTCCCACAGTCCAGTGACTCTTCAGTCCAAGTTTGGTGGAGGTAAGTCCTTGCCTCCCCACGCTAGACTGCATTGCTGAGTACCGCGTGATTTGCAGCTGCTCCGGCTGCTGTGCACTCTTCCAGGATTTCCTTCATGCACAGCCAAGCCTGGGTCCCCGACACTCTAACCTGCAGTGCACAACCTTCTGAGTTGTCCTCTGGCATCGTGGGACTCCTTTTTGTGACTTTGCATGGACTCCGGTTCACTCTTCTTCCAAGTGCCTGTTCAGGTACTTCTGTGGGTGCTGCCTGCTTCTGTGAGGGCTCCCTTACTTGCTGGGTGCCCCCTCTGTCTCCTCATCCAAGTGGCGACATCCTGGTCCCTCCTGGGCCACAGCAGCATCCAAAAACCCTAACCGTAACCCTTGCAGCTAGCAGGGCTTGTTTGCGGTCTTTCTGCGTGCAAGCTTCTTCACGACGTGGGGCATCCATCCTCCAAAGGGGAAGTTCCTAGTCCTCTTCGTTCTTGCAAAACACCAAGCTTCTTCCATCCGGTGGCAGCTTCCTTGCACCCTCAGCTGGCATTTCCTGGGCTCCTGCCCACTCTTGACACTGTCGTGACTCCTGGACTTGGTCCCCTTGCCTTACAGGTACTCAGGTCTGGAAATCCACTGTTGTTGCATTGCTGGTGTTGGTTTTCCTTGCAGAATCCCCCTATCACGACTTCTGTGCTCTCTAGGGGTTGTAGGTGCACTTTACACCTACCTTACAGGGTCTTGGGGTGGGCTATTTTTCTAACCCTCACTGTTTTCTTACAGTCCCAGCGACCCTCTACAAGCTCACATAGGTTTGGGGTCCATTCGTGGTTCGCATTCCACTTTTGGAGTATATGGTTTGTGTTGCCCCTCTACCTATGTGCTCCTATTGCAATCTACTGTAACTTTACATTGCTTGCATTACTTACTTTTGCTATTACTGCATAATTTTGGTATTGTGTACATATATCTTGTGTATATTTCTCATCCTCATACTGAGGGTACTCACTGAAATACTTTTGGCATATTGTCATAAAAATAAAGTACCTTTATTTTTAGTATATCTGTGTATTGTGTTTTCTTATGATATTGTGCATATGACACCAGTGGTATAGTAGGAGCTTTACATGTCTCCTAGTTCAGCCTAAGCTGCTTTGCCATAACTACCTTCTATCAGCCTAAGCTGCTAGAAACACCTCTTCTACACTAATAAGGGATAACTGGACCTGGCACAAGGTGTAAGTACCTCTGGTACCCACTACAAGCTAGGCCAGCCTCCTACAGTAACTTGCTTTGTTGGAACTGTAGTGAATAATCCGAAGCTGGGATTTGAAGATAACCTTCACAATGTCTGAAAATGACAAACATTTTTTCAGAAAATAATTGTTCAGCTTACATAGTTAAAATTCTAAAAGGGCGATTCAAGGTAAGGTTAGCCATACTCGTGTAGATAGATGGCAGTATTTGAAAATGGATGTGCTTTATTCTCCTGGTGTCAGTGGTGTGTGTGATCACACCAGAAGGCAGTGTGTCTTAAAATATGAAATGGTGGGCGGCTGCTGTTATATGTTTTCACGGGATATATTTGCTAATTCACAATAAAGTATGCATTGAAAAGGTTCTGTACATGAAAAAAAACATGACTAAATTTATAAATGTTATGTTTATGGAAAATAGTGCATTTTGTACCTTCTTCACAGTATGCAACAGCCATTTTGGTTGGGGACAGGGGAATTGCTTATGCAGAAATGAAAGAAAGACTAATTATATATGTTACAACTATTAAATAAATTGATCTATACGGTGTTTCAACTATGTTGAGATTTATTTTTAAATATTATTTATGTTTAGGAAATGTAAAAGAAAATGTTTAGTCTTGCCATATTTTTTATTGTGTTGCATCGTTTCCTAATAATGTCTTAGAGATTTGTGTAGTGTTATGTTGTTTTGGCTTAGGTTGCATGGTAATATTATGTTGTGCTGATAATATTTGTGCAGTGCTGTGATGCATTTCGTAGTTTTCTGGTGTATTGAGTTATACTGTCTTATGTTGCATGGTGACTCGCTATATAAAATTGTTTTATTCATAGAAATGTTTTGATGATATAGTACAGAACTTAATACTTAGATAGTTCCATATATATACATATATTTTACTATCTATATTTATGACATTTATTACCATTCATTTAATCTATATGTAATACAATTTTTCTGTGGAAAACAAATTGCATGGCAAACGATTGTGTGGTATTAGTTAGTATGTGTGGTAAGGGTGTGATGAGTAGTAATGGTACTTGTATTGTACCCACGTGTATAGTAAAGACGTGTGTGGTAGTGATATCTGCATGGAAAACCATGGTAAAGACTGCCTAGTGAAGGAATGCGTTGTTCCTTCATACATCCCGGCCCCAAAGACCGTAAATTCGGCTTGTCTCTTTCATCTCACCTTGAATCTGTACTTTGATAACGTAGGAGTCACAATATAAAAAAATCCTGAAATCATAGCCAGTAGAGGGTGTGTACATTTGTTAAACATACACAAGAGATAAGCATTGAAGAACTCCACAAGGAGATTCTGTCGAATATGAGACCCAAAATCCTATTTTAATGCCAGATAGTCAGTCTGGAAGGATCCGAACCACACTTCTGACATTTATGATTAGGTTACAGGACGGACCTTTCTTAAAGTCACTTAGCAGGAATAATAAGATTTGGCCTCTGTAGTTGTAAAGGTCACTAAAGGAAGGGGTGAGCATTGACCACCAAATGAGTAAACTCTGGAGACACCATCACAGACCCACACACAAGTCACAGGAGCAACATCAATGGCATTCCGTGGAAGCAACATCTGTTACTTTGTCTGGAAAAATGAGCCTGCTGGTCTGTTCTTCATCACCATCATGTGTAGTGCGTCGTTGACTGCCACCTTGTCACCTCTGAAAACACATATGCTCTTTGCAGTACTTGCCAATAATATTCATAAAATGTTCTCAAGTACTAGAAGTTGGACACAGGCCAGTCTGCAGTCAAAACTCATTTACAGCCTCCCTCCTTGACCCTTTTGGCAATAATTAAGAGAAGCACAACAATTCCATTACTTTGTTCTGCAGTCTTTTAATAATGATGAAACATCTGCTATTGTCAATGTTTGCACTGTGCCTCCCACTTTCTGCCCAGTACAGACTGTTCTCTCAAACCACGCCAAGAGGATTTAGAGCCCTTTTCAAATGGTTTCTTGCCAAAAGTTATGTTTTACTGCCATAATGTAGTAGGCACAGCTGTCATAGCCAGCCACTCTTCACTCTTCGAGTAATGTAATATTAAAAGAAGGCAAGGAGCGGTTAGGAGCATCATGGGGACACACACATTTGTTGAGGCAGGGAGCACAGCTTTTATTTTTTGGGAGGAGTAGAAGGGTTGTCTCTCCCTGACCTGCAACCAAGCTAAGCAGCTTTGGACACAGCGTGTTGCCGGCTCACCACCTAGTGGGTGGCTAATCTCTCTTTAAACAGACTTCATAAAAGGGCAGCGTGCATGCCAATAGGCTAGAGGTAGGTAAGAGACTCACAATTTTTTAAGCAAAAAAGGCTTTATTTGTGGCTTCTCCCACCTAAAATGGTCTCAGCTTAATATAAGTCTATGGGCACAGTGCACAGTCCCATTTTTTTACAAAATGTTTAACTTTTTAATTTAAAAATGTTGGCATGTATGCAGTGGTTGGCCATAAGCCCTGCCCCAGGCAGAACCATACATCAAGTATCTATGCACTTTCTCCTACTACACACCTTCCTGCATCTACCTCAGCAACCCCTCTCAAACCAGTTTTAGGCCCAACCACAGCATGTAGCCTGCCCTCATCACCACCACTGATGACATTTGCTGGGTAAACAGCTTGACACTCATCCTGCTCACCATCTCAGCTGCTTTCAATGATCCTCCCTCCCCATCCTCATGCAATGCCTCCAAAATACCAGCATTGTCGTACCCACCCTCCAACAGATCATCTTATTTGTCACCGGATGCAGCCAGTTGGTCATCCTACCCTGTTCACCCCTATTGCCACGCACCTAATTTGCAGAGTCCACCAAGGATCCTCACTCAGCCCCATGCTGTCCTACACTCAAAGATGACACTACCAACACCTGAACTAAGTTCACCACTTGCATGTCCAAAGTGATAGTTGGGTGAAGACCAACTGTCTGAAGCTCAACTCGGGCAAAACAGAGGTGGTATCTTTTGAAAAAGACTTTAGTGTGGATCTGAAATTGGTGGCCAGCTGAACCAGGACCAGTACCTATTTCATCCCGACCAATAAATCTAAGAAGCTAGGGTTAGTGGACTATTGACCTGCCAAATCAACAATGTTACCTCGTCCTGCTTCCACACCCTTAAAATCTTCACAAAAATCTTTTAATACCTCCCAGTCAATACCTGTAGAAACTTCACTCATGCTCTTATCACCAGAAGACTGAACTACAGCAACAATATCTATGTCATCATCACCACTCAACTCCACACCAGACTCCAGGGCATCCAAAATGCAACAGCTAAACTCAAGGTGAAATTCCACTACACGCACATCTCTACATATCTATGGCTCCCCAACCTCAAAAGCAAACTCTTAAAGGACCTCACACACATGTACAAAGCCTTACACAATCTAGACACCACATACCTTAACAGCCAGATCAGTTTCCACACCCGGACTAGAAAGTTAAGTTCAGCCGGCTTCTTGCTAGTCCACATCCCTCACATTCAAAAAGCTAAAGCAAGGGGGTGTACCTTCTCATTCCTGGCTCCTAAAGCACGGAACTACCTCTCCCTGAACATATGAGCCACCTTCTTTGTCCTTAAATTTAGCAAGAAACTGAAAACCTAGCCTTCCCACTAGACCCTTGTCAGCCCCAGCAGAGCCCTTTTTTTCAAGCACCCCGATAGCCCCCTGGGTGTACCACTCTAGACAGAGAGAAAACAAATGCAAATCAGCCTCAAAACTACTTCAATAGTAACACACCTGTCTAAACTGCCAGACCAGGTTCCCACTAGATGGTAAAACAAGCAACCTTGGACCAGTTTTGGCCTACTTAGGCTTTGCCAGTGCAGTATAGCTGTATTGCACAGTGAGCACCAGCCCCACATTGGGCATACCAGTCATGGAGACCTTTTAGTGAAGAGGCAAAAGAACTGGGGCAGAGCAAACAACATGCAAAGCCCTGCACTCAAAGGCCTTACACAACTGGCTCAGTGGCAAGGTGGCTGGTACATAGCCTGGCTTCAGGCACAGCCCGGCACCCAAAGCCTTCTGAACATGGTCTTCAGCAGTGTGCACCGATATCTGTGGCAATGGACTAGGTACAGGTCCTACAACCACAGCCATCTGTAGAGGTATCAATGCTGTACACAGTTGGCTGGGAGAATACTGAACATAGTAGAAGGCTATGCACACCAGGCTCAGAGATACAGGTCAGGCCCAAATACAACGTGCAGGTCAAGCCCTTCAACCAAAACCCTTTGCCTAAGACTGAAGGCTATTCACAGTGGGCCTAGTGGCACAGGTGCTTGCAGATGGTCTAGTCCCAGACCAGACTCTACACTCAGAATCCTCTCTGTTGGCTAAGGGTCAGGCCCTGCAGTCTCAGACTATTGTTGCCAGAACTCCTGCATGTGTCTGATATTTGAATTAACAACGCTTTAGTGCTACATTATTACAGTGCACAGTTTTCTTCTATTGAAAATCTGTTCGTTGAGGTGTTGCTCAGGTCTCTATGGCTTTTTTAATCTGTAATGTTAAGAAGCAGTAGTTATGGTTGTCACCTCATTTCTCAGAAAATCCCAATTTTGCGTGCTTAATATTTGTATGACATTTTTACATATTTACGTACTCATTTCTCCTCCCTCCCTATGTATGACCATATGGAGCATATGAATAAAATGTGTCACTTCGGTAGAAGGGAAAACTTTTTTCTCTCCGATGTTAAAGACTGAAGTAGCTCTCCTGACAACCCCCACCCCTATCTTGCCTAGAAAAAGTGTTCAATATATTAGGTCTGGGAGGAAAATGTCATTCTGCTTGCAGAATACACAGATTTCCTGTTACTCTTGTAATACAGAGTTCGGGCCAAATTCTGCCAATAAGCTGGGTCATCACTTTATTCGGGTTATGGCCTAGTCTTTTGGCAAACCTAAAGAGCATGTCATAGGCTGTCCCCTTCTTCTGTGTTCTCCTATTGATCAGCCTGTCCCACAACAAGAAAAGTGCCTAAATAAGTTTTCCAAAACCCTCAGAGTCAAAAAATTAGCAGTGTCAGTCCAAAACATTGGGGATGAGAGTGCATAAAGAGGTGTTTTCTTACCACAAAGAATTCTTTTACATTGGATTGGAGAGCCCTCCAAACATCTACCAGAAACCAATGAGGAATCTACAGTATTAGGTGCACAGAATTACATGTCATGAGTGTATGAGGCATAGGTGGGTATGAACTCTCAAGGAGGAAGTCCAGCACAGTATTAAAATTCCACGTCTTGATCAAGGGGACATTAAACCAGTGAGCATATTGTAATAAAAGGTCTGTGAGGAACTGTGACTGCCTGGTGTTTGGGATCAAATGCTACCAAGCTAGACTGCAGTACCATACAGGATGCCTTTGACAATAACACACCTTTCATCAATGTCTATTACAACATCAATACATTTAAAGAGGACCATAGAGCTAACCCACATGAGCACCCATCTGGCATAATTTGAGTGGTTTGTGACATAGCACTTGTCCCTTCAGCGCTTGTGATGTTTGGGCCCCTTATTGTTTTCTCGCAAATAAGCAATGTGGGTGCACCTATGTTTGAGGAAAGAATAAATGTCATACATCCTTTCAACAGAGCGCATGCTACGGACTATGGACATTCCGGGACATCAGTGTTATTTTAGTCATACTGAAAAGACTAAAAGGTGGGGGAGTGAGGGCCACCAGGGCACAGCTGCTGAAAACAAATTTCCCCAGACTTTTCCTCTGAGAGATCCCCAGAATGAGAATAGGAAATGAGGACCATGTTTGTCTAGGTGAATGTCCTAAATTCTCAACCCAGAGCGCAGAGCAACATCTGTCAGACCAACACAAAGTTAGTAACAGCATTCAACTGTGATAACATCAGGAACCTCGAAGACCCAATGGAAAAAAGGTGATGACAGAGCAACCGGGTATGAATTAGTTGGCAGGCCCTGCCTATGGGGAATGTGACAATTATAAGAGAGGTAGACTCGCCTCTGTGCAAACAGGATTATTGTATGTAGTTGTCATCGGTAGGTAGTCTTTCAGCTAAGGTGGAGAGCTTCCATCCGAGAAAGAAGCTCAGTCAGGCATATCAGAGTTTACAGCAAAGACACAAGTAGCGTGTAGGTAGTGTGAGAATGACCAATATAATTTTGCCTTGAGGCATACACGTGACTTGTTCTAGCATGGGTGGAGAGAACAATCTATGTAAAGACCCAGCAAACTTTTTATAGTCAATGAAAACCATAACAATTTATATACAAAACAGTATAAGTAACCATACTGCTCCAGATATAGCTATTATAAAAAAGAGTACTCATTTACTCCGCCATTAAAATTATTTTTAAAACTTGGGTACAGTCTGTAATGAATGGGGGATAATATTAGTTTTAGTAAATCTTTTAGGTTGCTAAAAAACTGAGACATTAAAAGAAGACAGAAGCCAATTGCTGAGTGTTTAAAGTATGTGGTGCAAGTACTTAGAGAGGTGTACCAAACTGAGTCTGAATGTCAATGAGTAATGGAAGTTCTCCCCCTGTGCCGAAAGGGGCCTCTTGGAGTAAGGTATTTAGATATGCTTGAGACAAGAAGACGGTGCGTTGGTTGGTAAGAGTGATAGCTTCACCCAGGCTGACTCCTGAAACCAGCACGAGAAATGCATTAAAACCTCGGTCATGTCCCCTAGTGTCCCCTACTCCCCAGAGATGGGGAAATGTGCTTCTGTAAAGTTCGTAAATGAGGAGCTGCTTGCTGCCCCAAGGTCCCATTTTGGGTTCTGCATGCAGGGGACCAGTAATAGTTTTGGGGCACGTCTGACAATTCAAAAGTGCTCCCTTCAGTGAATAAGCCACTCCAAGGTCCCATTTCGCGTATTGGCATGCAAGGGTCCGTAAATACAGTGAGTGGACTATGATCCACTTGCCATGCTGATTACCTGTTTCAGAGTTTCTGAGTGCAGTAGTCCGTTATGAGCTTTTGAGCAAAGATGACAGCTTGGGGGTCAATAATTCTGTGTTGAAGGTGAGCTGAGTTCGTTGACATTTTTACTGCACTTCAATAGGTTTCTTACATGATATCGGGAGAAGCATAACAAAGAGGCCTCTTGACAAGTTCGAAGACCCTTCTTCAAGTAAATTGGTTTCAGCAGGAACCACCTGACGCTATCAAGGGTGGGGCAGCAGCATGGGAGATGGAGCCATTATTCACGTTTGAAGCTGCTTAGCCTGCACGACCCTGTCCTTCCCAGATGGGCCCATGCCGGATTGAAGTCGGCTACTGGTAGACCAAACAGACACATATACAAAACGTCTCTGCATACTCATCGGTTAATGTACTCTGAAAAGTATTGTTGAACTTTCTTCACCAGATAAGAATGGTTCAGAGGAAGCAGAAAGCCTAAGGACTTTAAGAAAGCAGTGTCCTGCTGAAATGAAAATAATCGCAGCTGCCTGTTGATTGCCTTTTTCCAAGTCAAAAAGGAGATGGTGTCCAGTTTTAGACCTGGTGCTTGAATTTGAAAGGCTGTATTTGCTTTTCGTAGTGGCTAATACCATGGGTTCCCTGGTGTCTGATAAGAATCCTTCAGGCAGGTCTTAAGTGATATGGGTGGCTTCAGTTTGGGACTGTAGTATTTCAACGTGTCAGACTTGCAGGTTAACGCTTGACTTAGCAGGCCGAATGCCAGGCGGAGTCTAGACCTGTGAAGGTATCTGGGCACTTGGAATATTTGCTTATATCCTGAACACTGTGCAAGCTCTATACTAGGAGGACAGGCTCCAAGAAAGGCCTGGTTCCAGTATTGTAGGGAAGGGGGGAGGGTAGCCTTTATGACTTTGAGGATTAGTAGAGCAGAGGCACTTTTTAATTTCTTGTTAAGGCAGGTAAGACCGTATATGATCGCTGCAGCTTTCATTCTCAGCGATGCTATGTATGCCGTGGGTTTGGTTGTATCTGTAAACCGGGTAGTTGTATTTCATTGCTGTTTTATCGACGTGATCTCCATGCGCATGTAAGAAATTTCTTGTTCTTAAGGCGGCAGAAAATCAAGACTTTGGTCTTGTCCTGATTGATCGTGAGATAGTACGCTTCATTGTATGCGTGGAGACTGCTCAAATACCCAGTAGTATAGAAAACAATGGAAGCAATTGAAATGTAAGCATATTAGGCCAAGCTAAAAAAGAGGGTCCGATGCAACTGATACAAAGACGTGCCACCTTATCAGCAAATAAACAATAGCCATATAGCTTCATCATGTAATCTGCTGACTGAGACATACCCGATGGAGAAATCACTGAGATTAAGATCAGTTGGGAGCCAACCAGCTGCCTGTCTAATGAGGCAGGGATGGAGTCATCAGCAGCATTGCTCACAGTCAGGTCATGTAGTTGCGATGCAATGGACACGAAAACATGGAGGTATTCTCACAGGAGGGGGCCCTCTGATGGGTGGGATGTGTGGAGCGGGTAGCTCTCTCTTGGAGACCAAGGGAACCCCTTACATAGCAGGTGTGCTCCAACCAGTCACATACATCAAGTGCTGATTTGCCGTGAAGTTTAGCTTGATAGGAAATAGTACGGGGTACTTAAGGTCAAAGTTTTGAGTTTGTATTTGAAGCCCACAAATGAAGCCTGGCTGTCTTGCACCACAATTGTATAGTCTGGAAAATACATAATGAGTACATTTTTAAAAGCCTATTGATCTGCCTGTTGTGTGGCCTACCAGAGTACATCTTTGTCTCTGAAGTTTAATACTCTGGCATACACAATGGGCACGCTCAACTGCAAAGAAGTAGAGGCCAGAAAGTGTGATGTGCTTGGACATCCTATCTTTGATAAACGTACTGGAGTCAGTGCCCTCCAAACCCTCTGTGAGGCTGATGATGCAAATATTGTTGCGTCGGGATCAACAGTTTTCAAATTCCACTGTGCCATCAAGGAAGTGAACCCTTTTTGTGAGATTGGTAACCTGCTTGTGAAGGTCAGCGTTTTGTGGTAAAGTGCCTTCAAGGCAGTTTTGTTTTTCTTCACACACTCCAAACGTTTATCATGATTGTCTCATGGTAGCGCCAATTCAATCATCACTGTCTCAACTTTGTTTTCCAGGGCTGACCTGGTTTCGGAAATGGCTTGTAGGATAAAGTAAAGTTTGGCACACACAAAGTCACATTCACTCTACCACTAAACCTAGGGGCTCACTGAAATGTGTTGGTATTGTCTTACCTCTATCCCAGGCTTCACCCGCAGGAAGAGATCATAGTGGCAATAATTAGCCAAATTTACACATCAGGAAGGGCAGACAGGCTCCTCATCCCATCACTCATCATTGGCATCCATAGTACCCTGTCCCAGCCAAAACTATGCTGCACAGGCTGACACATTCAGCATACTGCTGAGGGGGGAGACTCGGCCCCTTGTTGTAGTCCACCAGAGTCACAGCTGAAACCTGGTTTTCCCTGGAGCATGTGCACAGGGCACAGGCCCGGGTCATGCAGCTAAGCTAATGCATCACATGTGGCCTCCAGGCAGGAGTTTCCTGCTATAGCACTGCGTGACCAATTGCACCTAAAGTGTGCTGTCGGGAAAGCTCAACACGTAGGGGTTCCAGCGGCATGCTCTGAGGGTGTTGCGCAAAGACATGGTCTAGTCCAACCATGTATTATCAATGATTTGGCAGGCTTGTCCAGGCTCATGTTCAGGGAGAAACCACCATTTTGCAGTGCCAAGCCACACACCACAAATTACTTTGTGTGGTAGGAACTTTGCTGAACCCCTGTACATAGTCTTATGATCTCAGGCCAGATTGAATACACCCATGACCAAAAGGTTGATGCAACAGTTTTGGTTAGGTGATCTAATTCTGTATTAACACAATATAGTTGAAATATGACATATGGTACAACTAATCTGTCACTTATTTATTTGTTGGAAACTAGATGGTTATGCAGCAGTGACTTGTAGGAAGACAAAAGGCAAGACCCTTATTCCAAAGGACTGCTGGACAGGTATGGCACATTCATTGGGTATTTATACATGACTGGAGGGTGTCCAAAGAATTAAGCAACATTAGGGATCATGTGCAGGCATGGCACTTGGAATCAGAACTGTAATGTAATTAGAGAGGTAGGGAAAAACAAACAGCGGGAGAAGGGTGATAGATAGCCCCCGCAAAATATTTTTATCCAAGACCCCACTGGAATTTGCAGAGCACTATACTAGAAAGGTTAGTTATCCTTTTCATAACATTACCTCAAAATGTGTACCAAATTAACCTTACATGAAGAGTGACCCAATCAATTTAGGGTTATTATGAGTCCAATTTATGATTTTAACTTGTCAGTCCTAAGGACCTTGGAGTATTGCTAAGCACGGAATTGATTTGCTACCCATAAGTTAACCCTATAATAAGGGTATTATAGGTTTATTTAACAAACACTTTAAAATCCACATAGCTGAAATTGATTATTGTAGGGCATAATACTAATGCTCTCTATATGAAAAAAAGTACAAGAATACCTTAGGATTGAAGTTTCTTCCTTACTTCTTAATTTCAGAGAAAGACACATTCATAAATTCTTCACAGGCCAATTTGAGTCATATCAGTAAAAGTTTCCAAGGAGGGCTTATAGTATGAAGAGCTGTCAGTGTAATTTCTGGTGATCATGTTAAGGCACTGTCTGCATCTCACACAACATTAATAGTACCCTAAATATAACAGCAACTCTGTGTTCCACTTCTCCCACAGGTAACCTTGCCAATGTCACCATGGACAGGATCCCAGAGACTGCCACAACCCATCTGACTGAAGGCCCCAGTGAGGACAAAACCCCTGGATGTGTGGACACTGAAGAGGAATCTAGCCCATCAGGGACACCTGGTCAGTCAACAACTGTCAGCCTTATCCTGCTCACATCGACTCTTCCCAAGCCTGTTGCATCAACATCACAGACATCCATTCACCCCCAAACATGTGTTTCAAGGACTGTATCATCCATTGTGTGCCCCACAGTACAGGTAACGGAGTCTTATCGTGTCATCCCTGACAATGATGGTCCTGCCACCACTAAGAGTGGGCACATTGTGCCAGGGGGACAGGCATGTGGGGGTAGGGTGCATGGGAGGGATACTGTGGGCCAGAGCATGGGGACTCAAAGGGACAATACTGATCAGTCTTGGGAGCCTACCAAAATTCCTAAGGCATGATGGGCCAGGTAATATTCATGATGGGGGAAATCCAATAGCTGCAGAGGGGCCACCACTAGGAAGTCATGCAGCAGTGGAAGGCATACAATGCCTGCCTGGCTTCCATTACTGGAGTCCTGAGGGACATCAGCACTAACCTGAGTAGGTATGCGGCACAACATCAGGCCTCTTTCACTAGTACTGACTCTTCAGGCCCTTAAACATCTGTGGATGCTAGTGGAATTGAGGCCCTGTCAGGGGAAAAAAAGCCTTAGACATCCAACCCTCTGTAGCAGAGGACCCCCCCGCAAACATGGATGTCCACTCAGACATCCAGGAGAAGCAGATGCCAAGACCAAACCCACTGCCAGGAAGTGAACCTCTCCTGACTTGTTCCTCTTGTATGTCACAGATACACCCTGTTGACTGTCTGAAACATATCTCCATTTCCCTATGGTACAAGGACAATGGACTTGTGTATCCTAATGGTGTAGCACCTACCCTAATGATTCCAGCCACCATGACTGAACCCTTCATTGTTTATATTGTGTTTCTGTAAGTTACTAGTCACACATATTGCTTTTTTGTTCATACTAAATAACACATGAACCCAGGTCCTGTGTATGTGGCTTTTATCAACCATGTACAACTGTTATGCATGGCAACTCTGCTCTCAGTATGTCCCTCTGTATTGTATAACCTATGTTATGAACATCATACGTGGACTCAGCAGGAGACTCATTACATTCGGATTCCAACATTGACAGATTCAAAATCAGTTGTATGCTACATCTACACATTTATTGGTAGACATGCAGAGATGTTTGCTAAGGTGTCAGACAATGCTAAATCACAGGATACAGAAGTTAGGGACATGTCAGTCTTCCTGCAAGCCAGAAGGCACACAGATTGGTCCTATGTATCGCCTGGAAAAGCCTTATAACATAACCATACCTTAGCTTCCTAATATTCATACTCAATGGTCCAGACAGATATCTGTACTGATGACCCCAGTCCAGGGATCTTTCACTTACATTGGTCACATAGCTGTAGTGTGAGTTTGTATGTGCATTAACAAATCATGACACTGAAGACGACTCTGTTCTGTCCACAATACAAAATTACAGTCTGCATGCACAACTCACTCATAGGCATTGGAGCAACCTAAAACCTCATAGCTGAAAGTAAAAAGGAGGTGACGTGCTACCCATAAACTCTAGGTTACAAATTGGAATCACTCCATCAAGAAAACATCACATACCTTGAGTCAGTTGAAGTAGTTATTGATGAGATCTGCCCTGGAGTCTCCTCATTCGTCCTCATCCGGCTCATCATCACTTGGCAAATCTGCAGTTCCACCCACAGGTTCTTTTGGCTCCCCCCTCATCTGGTATGAATGGTATCTGACATCTCTGGGCAAGATTGTGGAAAATGCAGCAGACAACAATTATTGGACACACCTTGTTGGGTGAGTAGAGGAAGGCTCCTCCTGATATGTCCAGGCAGCAAAATCTTGCCTTTAGGATACCAAAAGTCAGCTCAATGACACACCTTGACCATCTGTGGGCTTCATTGTAGCAGACTTTCCCTGGCGTGGTTGGGTACCTCACTGGTGTCAACAACAAAGGACGGTTAGGATAGCCAGAGTCACCTGTAGGCAAATAGGTAAAAATACACAAACATATATCGAAAAATTTACAATTGTGATAGCAGGAGATAAACTTTGCAAACACACATGTCAAATCTGACTTATTAACTAGCCAGACCATCTCTATGTTGGGTCGTGTCATCAGCAGTGGGATATTGGTGTTCAGCATGATGGAGGAATCATGGATTGATTCTGGATACTTTGCACTGACTTGCCAAATATACTGGTCTGCCTAACACACAACTTGAACGTTGATGGAGTGGTAGTTTTTACTGTTCCTGTATGCCTGTTCATTGGCATGGGGGGAACCAAGGCTACATGGTTGCCACCTATGGCTCCAACCACACATAGAATGTGACCTGTTGCATAAAACTCTGCCTTCATATAGGCCAAAGCTGCATGTTGGGGAAACCTGATGTAGATGTCCAGTTGTCCAAGTTCCTCTCCTCATACCAGAGTAACTATGTGGAAACATGTAAACTTTGTATGTGACATGAACAATGCACACATAATGAACATTTACATATACAACTCACACATATCTGCAATTGAGTTTGGTTACACTATCTGACATCTACAGGACTGCATATTGCGATGCATCCTATGACACTCCCCTTGGTGCACATTACCTCAATTATCTAATGCACTATACATGCATATTTATCTGTGACTGTCAGTATTTGTTAGTCCAACCGACTTTACATGAGAAACACTTTTTTAGCACATTATCTACATAACCAACACACATAGGATGTAGCGAATGGGTGTACATTTATTTCACCCCAAATCCCTCTATTCCATTGCTTTAACTACTCACATGCACAAATAGACTAATAAACCTGGAAACAGTACTAACTGATAATTGGCACAATTTCGAAAAGTTTTAATGACGCAGATTCAGAAACTTTTTCATACATGAAATGTGCTAAAAATGGCAGCCGTCTGACCTACTGTACTGGACATGTGGAAGTGACCTAACTCCGCTGGTGGATGTCGTCATGGCAGTAGGCGGTCACAACCGCAGTGGAAATTGCCATTGGAACACATTGCTGCCTTTGAGGGACTTTGACCAATGGAGATGTCCGCCACGGTGACGGCTCTGTACGTGGCGGATGTGACTGCCATCTTCCGCAGTATTGCTCACTTGACTCCTGACTCCAGCCTTCACCCAAGAAGAGCTGGACAAGCTTGTGGAGGAGGTCCTACCCCTGTATGAACAGCTATATTGTACACCAGAGGAGCAGGTGAGTCCAATGGTATACCAATGTGTGAAAGTTGGGGTGTATGATGGTTTACCTGAAATGTGAAGTTGTGAAGATGTTGATGCATGTAGATGCAAAATTGTGCATGAGTGTAAACTGAGAGGATGGTAATGTTTGCCTACTTGCTGTCACTTAAGTGTTCTATCCACTTGTATTGGTATGGTGCATGTGGACCTGACTTTTTGCTTTTGTCTGTGTCATCCATGCAGGTCAACACCCTTCAAAAAAAAGGAATTTGGCATGCCATCGCCAAGCAAGTTCGGACCTTTGGGGTCCACAGCCGGTGGAGCATCCACTGTAGGAATAGGTGGGAGGACCTGAGACGCTGGGCCTGGAAGACTGCAGAGGCCCAGCTAGGGATGTCCTCCCAACAAGGGAGGGTTGCCTGTCAGACCCTGATGCCCATAATGGCCTGCATTTTGGTGGTGGCCTACCCTGAGGTGGATGGGCGTTTTAGGGCAGCACAGCAGCCACAAGGGGGTAAGTATTGACTTAACACATGTTTATGCCTCTGCCAGTTAGGTGTATGATGTCCAAGCATCTCAGCTGTGACAATGGGGTAAGTGGTACATGTAATGGGTCCCCTAGGAAGACCTAGTTCTACAGTTGTCAACCTAGATACAGAGATGTGGACATAGTATTGTATATAGGGACATGTTAATCGCCTATGTCAACCACATAGTATGACAGCATGTGACAATGTCATATGTGTTCCTCTACACTGCTATACATATGTGTAACCTGCAGTGTCTTCCTTCCCACTTATGCTACATAGGGCTGTGCCATACCCATATGGGTGCAACAAACACTATTTTGTGCCTACATCATGTGCCACTTGGTACTTCATGCCTATTGTTATATTGAGGCCTCTAATTTGCCGGACTTACCTTTGCTAATCTGAGGCAGTTAAAACAGATTATGTAATGGACCAGCTAATTTCTGCCTCACTTAATAGTGTAGCTGGGTTTCCTTTTCATAGACACATGCTGGATGCAACGGGGTATGTTTTCAGTGAATTTGCTAGGCTCTACGTGTATGTGTCAATCATGATTGCATTAGTAGTGAATTATGTCAGTGTTACTTCAGTCCTAAATTATTAGGTTACACATGTCTGAAGTTTGTTAGTGATGTAGGTATTTTGGTGTATTCATGTTGAGGTTTGTACTTAGCATGAATCGTGGAATAGTATGTGGCTTTTATGCACATGATTAGTGTCCATTGTATTGAAGGAGTTGGTATGCTCAATGTGTTTGTCTTAGAGTGTATCCTTTGTGAAAGTAGGCCCCTATTGCTGGACATGTAATTTTTCTCTCTGTGTCAATGAGTGAGATTAGTGTGCTGTGAAACTCATTATAACCCCTTTTTAGATACTTTTGATAGATGTTTTTATGACATGCTATAATATTTTATGAGGCTCACAATTTGGGTATGCCACATGTAGTGATTTCATCTGAGGTTTTTGACATTGTGAATGTTATGGACAGAGCCACATGTTAGGTATGTAACTGCAAAGCAACATGCTGTGTTATATTTGAAGTGAGATGCGTTTACTTTCATGGAACATGGCTACTGATGATAGACTGGGCAAGTTTGTATTGGGATAGGCATGATATTGTGTTGTCAGTTAACAGCATTTTCTAAGGATGATTTTTTGATACACATTGATGAGTGATGATCTGTATAGGGAGAGACTTCAAAATGTGCATGAATAGTTTGTGTAACAGCTGATTTGATGGGATGGTGATGTAATGGTCAGATGGTTGACTTATGTTGTGGTAGTACTGTTGCTGTATAGGATTGTTGGAAGTATGCAGTTGTGACATGATGCAGGCTCTAAATGGTTCCTAAGTGGGGCTTTATTAGACATAGATATGTTGTTAATGTTGTGTAATGTATGTGAATATTAACAATGTGATGACCCTCTCGCTCTCTCTATCTGTTTCTCTGCATCAGTATCAGCTGGCGAAAGAGAAGGGGAATAGCCGAGTGGGGAAGCTGCTTGCCATGGGACCCAGAGTGCTGATACCACTGACACCAAGAGACCCAGTGGCCCAGAGGGCAAGGGAAGTGCCACGGGGAAGACAGGTTCCAGTTCATCATCTTCAGAATCCTCCTCCAGTGGACACTTCCTGGCAGTGGCAGACCCATCTGGGACCACTCAAGCACCATCTCAGTCCACCTCCCCCTTACTACCACCGCCCTCCCAGTAGCTCCCCACCCAGTTAGCCGTGCCCGCTCACCCAACAGGGTGGGTGTCTCCTTTGCCACAGGCACCTCTGCCAGCCCTGCTGCCCTCAGTGAAGAGGCTATTGACCTCTGGAGGTCCATCTCTGTGGGTCAGACGACCATTGTGAATGCAAACAGGGACTGGCAACTCAGATCTAACAGAGTAATGCATTCCTGGAGGGCATTCATGATGCACTGGCTGGCCTACAGAGATACTTTCAGACTTTGGCCTCCACACTGATTGTAGCTAGTCACCCTATGTCTACCACCCCCCTCCATCTTTCTTTTCCCAATCACAAACCACTCTTCCCAGACCCAGCCAAAGCACATGGACAGACAAGCATGCATCCACCTCAACAGTGAAGGTAGCTCTGACAAACACAAGCACCACAAGACACACCACCTGTATCCACACAAGCAACATACACCTGCACACACAGCAACAGTCACAAAATGCCCTGATACCCCCACAGCCCGAGCATCTCAAACAGAATACCTGAATGACCTGAAAACACCACACCAATATTCACAGATCCAGCTACTATACCCACAGACAGCACCACAGCAGACCCACATACATCCACTCCAGTCCCCACACCTGCAGTAACCACACACATGCCTACATGCAGCACATCCACCATACGGCAGTCACCACCCCAACAGACACTCACCCACTCACCACGGCATCCCCCAACACCTCCATCCCCTCTTACCAAGACACATTAATGCCCTCACTCATCCACAAGCTTACCGCACACAAACATGCACCCACAAAATCCACACCAACAGCTCTTACAACCACTCACTCTCTTTCCACACCCAAACCCTTTTGCTATGACCATCCCTTGTGTCTTAGAAATCTTTCCTTTCAGAATTTGCCCTTTTCCACAATCCTCTCCCACTCAATGATATTCCCTAATCGTGCTGTATTCCTCCCCAAGTCCGGCCCTTGCACCTCTAAGATCTCCTCTGTCCCTCCTGCAGTTTGCCCTTGCTCCTCTCCCTGCCAAGAAGTCTACCCCTCCACCTAAAACCCAACCCTCCCCTAAACCTAAGTCCAAGTCCAAACCCCCCATCTCAAGCCAGATCCCCCCTCCAGCCTTCCACCTCCAACAGATAACCCCTGAGGTGCCTGCCTGCTCCATAGATGCCCCTACCTGTGGATGTTACATGGCAGTCAGAAGTCCAGTTCAGGACACACATCTGTGCACTGTGTGCACACAGACTGTTATATAAATGGACTGGCCTGTGGCCTTTGCTTTTTTGAAAATCTTTAACTTAATAATTGTTAGGACCAACAAGTAGTTGGTTCCTGGTTATATCTTTGTTGTGCATTTCTTTCCCTAGTATGAAGTTGTTCCTGGCCAACATTAGTTGTGTATATGTATGTGTGTGTGTGTTCTGCTAGGGCTACATGTGCTGTTTAGGTAGTATGTAAGGTTGTGTGATGTGCTTTTGTATTAAAGTGGTATGCTATCTGTGAGGGACAGTTGTGTGTCCAAGAGGTTTTGTGGTGTTGGTATTGTGTGTTGTTTGTGCTGAGATGTGTTTGCTGGTGTGCTGTGTGGCTGTGTGCTTTGACTGTGTGAGTGTTATGTGCATGAAATGTTAGATACAGTGTGCTTGGTAAGTCAATCTGTAAGTTGTGTGCTTGTGTATTTGTATGTAATTTTTTGCCTGTTGGTGTTACGTTGTGATGTATGTGTGATGTGTCCCCGGGTAGTGTCCCCTGTGGGTTCCTGCCAAGTGATCGGAGATGATACTGTTATGTTGTGTTTGTGACATGTTGTGTTGTTGCGTGGTACTGTGTGAGCCTGCACAGTGTTTCTGTGCATACCCGTCTGTGCTGGTGAGGTGTGTATGTGTGTGTGTTTGGGGGCCGTGGCGAGTTTGTGGTTTATATGCAAGTGTGCATGTGATTGTATGTGAGTGTGCATGCAAGTGTGCAGTTACGTGTGAGTGTCACCCTCACACCCCCTCCCAAATGTCTGTTGTGTGAGTGTACAAAAATTGGCAATCTACAACAGTAAAAGGTAAGAGTGTGTACTTACAGTTGCTGTTGTCGCTATTGTCAGATTCTGAAGACACTGGGTGAGCAGGAGCAGCAGGAAGATGTGTAGTTCTGGTTCCATGGCGGCTCTGGACGGGTATGGCCTCCTTTTATGCAGTTTGTTTCCGCCTGGGTTTCCATAGTGGTGCGACCGCAGCAGAAAATTTGGCGGTGTACAACCTCGTAATCTGTCTGGCGGAACCATGGTCTCCACCAGCCTGCATGTCACAGTGCTCTTTCCTCGGGATCTGCAAGCTGCTGTCCAAAAGGCCCACCTCCCGGCGTCACCAACTCAGAAAGCTATCAGAGCCCAGAGTATTGATGAAGCCAGGTGGGGGAAGGGAATTAGGGTAGGAAACTGCAGGGAGAGAGATCTGAAAAGAAAATGGTTAGGACAAATATGCATATACTCATTCATAACAGTATAAACTCACCAATAGACCTTAAAACAAAGGCGTCTCTGTGGTATCGGATTGAGACCCTTTGTGAACTGGGCGTAGCCCCTTCTTTGAATCATGGAACAAGAACAAACTGCAATCTCTGTACCTAAAGATGGCAAGAGCTGTGGGCTATATTCATACTCTGAACATTAACCATGTAACAATTATGCTTTCATAACATAAACGTTTGATCTCAGCCCTGAAATGCACAAAGCTTTAAATATGTATCTCACATATTGTACTTCCCCAAAAACAATTAAACTACAGCTCGCTTTTCTCAAGCGCTTTCACATTTGCAACTGAGGCCTGAATAAGTTTTACTAATTGAACTTGAAGCGCTTTGATCGTCATGCATGAAGCGCTTTACTCATATGGCCTGAAGCGATTTGATTGTCGTGCCAAGGGCGCTTTACTCATGTGGCCTGAAGTGCTTTGATTGTCGGCCCAAGGGCGCTTTACTCATGTGGCCTGAAGCGCTTTGATTGTCGTGCCAAGGGCGCTTTACTCGTGTGGCTTGAAGCTCTTTGAATGTCATGCCAAGGGTGCTTTCCTTGTGTGGCCTGAAGCGCTTTGATTTTCTTGCCAAGGGCGCTTTACTTGTTTAGCCTAAAGCGCTTTCCTCGTTGTGCTGAGGGGTTCTTTACTCGTGTGGCCTGAAGCGCTTTGATGGTCATGCCAAGGGAGCTTTCCTCGTGTGGCCTGAATCGCTTTGATTATCGTGTCAAGGGCACATTACTCGTTTAGCCTGAAGCGCTTTGCTCGTTGTGCTAAGGGGCGCTTTACTTTTGGGAGTAAACAACCCCCTTCAAGATTTGACTCATCAAGACCTTACCGACACGAGTACGACCTACTCGTTTTTTAATTCACCATGGAAACAAGGGTACTCTGATATGCTGCCACTCTGCCATGCAGGAAATCTGCTTTCTTCGGAGGAACTCCCCACGAGGTCCGACTGCACCGAAGTCTTCAAAATAGTGAGCAATGTGCTTGGGTGTTGCTGGGCTTTATAGGCCTGCCACACCCCAAGATGGCAGCTGCCTCTAATAACTTGGGAGTTGTAGTCAAGTCATAGAATGGCATTGATAAGTGCATCTTGTCCACCAATGTCCTGACCCTGCAGCTACATGAGCTTTACCACAGGGCAGGCGACACTGAGGACCACTTCTGGAGCAAGCTGGATGACAAGCGGTGCGCATGATGTGCCACAAAGACACGAAGCAGAGGTTGGGGCGGGTCCTGGACCGCACACAGCCCTGTTCCTGACACTGCAGGTGGTGCTCGTTGTCCATGGTAGCCAGACTGCAGTGGCGGTGCAGGCAGTGCTTTAGCTGTATTCTTTGGAAATACCACCATGGTCATAATTTGTCGGTATTCTCCATCATCCTGTTGGCGATATGACTACCACCGACAACATGGCGGTCCAGATACCACCAAACTCGTAATGAGGCTCTATGTGTTATACTTTTGTTGTATAATGGGTGCTGAAGGATAGCAATAAGAAGTGCCAGCACCTGTTCTTTGAGTCAACTCCTTTACTGAGCACATTGATACAGGGAGGTGTACTTAGAGAATAGTGTTATTTGCATGTAAGGAGATTTAACTGCTATCTTGGTCATGCTGTGACAACTAGTGTTGATTTCCAGAGTGTGCACTGATGACTGTAGGGAGTTTTACAACACATTCCTGCAACATCTAGCACTGAAAAGTGTGTTGCCAACTCCCGTAGCTATGGAGGGGTTATTTGTCTTTTGTAGGAAATCTGCCTTTTCTGAGTAATCAACCTGAATTTTTTCACCTTTTGTAGGATACTATGTTTTCTGACTTAAGAATTCTGTGCACACTAACCGTGCTAAAATACCTGTACTTCCTCTTTAAACATGCTTGAATATGTATACCCCTTGTTGGTATGGTAATCTTGCCTATAAGTCCCTAGTATATAGCATGGTATGTACCCAATTGCCTAGAAGGTAAATGCCACAAGAGGACTGCAGCACATATTGTGCCACCCACTACAGTGGCAGTGCAAACATAGCATTAGGCCTATCACTGCTGCTTGACTGTAACCAGGCAAAACATGCACTGATACCTGTCCCAAAAATTATTTTACTTTTAAATCTTAATAAGTCACTTCACTGTAGGCTTTGTAGCCTAGAAGGCGGGATACATGGGGTTTTAAAGAAAGACTCCCTATGACAAGTGTACTGCTGGTGAGGGACTTCAAAGTGTCAGTCAGAAGGTAAAGTCCTTAATCAGCGTAAACCTGCTTGATGTACCTAACAGAATCTCCATCACAGGCAGCCTCAAATTGCCCCTATGTTCTAGTTTACCACAACCATTGACTATGACTACCACTTTGTGCCTTGTGGTTCAATTTCTACTTAACATTTTAAAACATCATATCTCTAGTTCCCTTTATTGGGGTCTTGTAATTTTTGCATCATTTTTTGACAAATTTTTACTCTATTTTTCGGATTCAGTTTGGATTTTTTTTGCTTTGCATTTTGTATTTGTAACAGTTTTAGAACTGAATAATTACTTTACATCTTGCCCTAAATGACCCCTCTCTGCTCTGTGCCATATCTACCAGGGGGTTGAGTTTATGTGAAGACAAGAGTTCAGATTATTCCTTGAGGTAGGTAGTCATCCATCCTAAAAAAAGAATCAACTTTGTTATGAGACTGCATAGCTCCACTGCACCTGGCTTCACCTGAAGTGGTTCATTGATAAGACAAATATGAATGTATTTAGAGATATAAAAATCATATTGATTTCAATCAATAAGAAAAATAGTCAAAGTATCTCAAAAGTAGAAAGACTTTTTTTCCTAGTGTCTCCATAGTTAAAAGAATTGTGATATTTCACAAATAAAATTATTTTGAGAAAATACTGTTAGTATTTCTGATTTATTGATGTAAACATATTTTATGTTAAATGTATTTAAGAAGTGGATGCAGCAAAGTACTCTGCTGGCATATGGCCCGTATCAGTTCTTACAGATATGTTATGTAAGCTACATCATGTCCATCTTCTAAAATGAAGAAGATTGTTTCAATTTATCATTGGTGGTACATTCAATTTGTTCAAAAAGTAAAAAAGTTTTACTACCTTCCTGAAGCTCATTATTGTTGGTACTTCAAGAATAACCATTGACAGAGAGAAATACATACTAGAACCTAAAATGCATAAACTGTGATCTCCTTTCCCCCTGAGATGGGTCAATAGAACGTGTAGAAAACTGAAATTGTTGGATAGAAGATGCCTAGTATCTAGATGTCTTAAGAGGTTTTCTTGCAGATAAACTGGGGCTGTTCGCTTGGTTTATTTGTATATGAAGCAATGTTGCTTAAAGGTAGTGTGTTAGTTTACTGGGAGCCTATGTATTATGTAAAACCCTGCTGATATGCCTTGAAATGTCCTTGTGGCTAAGTTCAGTCTTCCCACAAAATTGTGAATACTTTATACTGTGAAAGACTTCCCATAAGAGCATTAGCATAACCCAGTACATACTTTATGAAAATAACAATTCTGAACTCCTACTGTTTATTGTTTTTATTATATAGTGCCATTACCCTCACGGGGGTCCGGATACTAAAATACAGTTAACATAGTCAAGATAGTCAATATTGGGAGAATTAACACATGCAATTAAAGGATGAACAGGTATGTCTTTGGTAGCTTCAGTGTCACCTTAAGGACTTTGGGGGCCCATGCTTCGAACTTATATCTCATTTTGTTAATGTAGACCCTATGTTCCCTAACAATATTGAATTATGCATTAACAATTAATATACAAGCCACCTACTGGAATCCTGTTCCTTTCTGGTTTCACCAGTAGTTTTTAAGTTACTGATGCCAGCCCTCTGGCAAGCTCTTATGGAATCAAAATATCATGAACAAATGATGGATTATGTCCATAGGTGGCAGATGCACAGACTCTTACATTAAATGCGCTTTGTAAAGGGGGCAGGTGAAGATGTTTGAAATGTTGAGAGATGGGTGCCCCCCAAGGTATCTCTACAAGCAATCAAGTGCCTAAATTCTTAATCAACCTTTGTAGCTAGCACTTGAGGGGCATGTAATGTGCATAATGATAAACCTGCTTTGACCCAAAGATTGTGCAAATCATTTGAAATCTCATATTCATGAGAAAAAGGTTATTACCATTGATGGAAGTCTCACATGAGACAAGGCAGAGGAAGTAGTCTTGGCAATCAGGGCAGAGCTATATTGTCAACATTAAATCCCAGTTTACATGCTGTAGCCACAGGAACATAGAAGTAGGTTGCCAGTCTTAGGATTTCATCAAAGATGGTCTACCAGTAACTAAAGGCCTGATTTAAATGCACTTGTAATAAGACTCATATTTGTCAAACCAACTGTACTCATGAATATCAAGAACATGAATATTGTGGCACACTAATATTGTGAAGAACATATCATGTGGCAGAATATTGAGCGGTCAGTGCACAGAGGGAATCATCAATTTACTATTCTTAACTCCATATCTAAGTACCTAGAAGACATATGATACATGTATGTGAAGTTAGGTATTTAAAATCCATTCATACCTTGCAAACCTTTGTCCACAAATATTGGTGTACCCCCATATTCCGGACTCAATACGCAGGAGCACATCTGTGAAACCCAACCTCAGTTTACATTTGAATTTGTTTTCATATAATGCTTAATATTCACTGGAAGATCGTTGTAATTCGACATTATTTACTGTTCATGTTCACTGCAATACCATTCATGCATTGTTTCACCACAGCAATTCTTTCACCCCTCATCACATCTCTACTCACTGTAGGAGGCTATTGTACGAAGGTAGCCTCCATCTAGCATTGTTACCCCCACTTTTGGCCTGTTTGTGAGTATATGTCAGTGTGTTTTTACTATCTCACTGGGATCCTGCTAGCCATGACCCCAGTGCTCATAATGAAAACCCTATTTGTCAGTGTGTTTTATATGTCTCACTGGGATTCTGCTAGCCAGAACCCCAGTTCCCATAGTTGTGGGCTGAATGTGTGTTCCCTGTGTAATGCCTAACTGTGTCACTGAGGCTCTGCTAATCAGAACCTCAGTGCTTATGCTCTCTCTGCCTTTAAAATTGTCACTGCCAGCAAGTGATAATTTTTACCAATTCTAATTGGCACACTGGAACACCCTTATAATTCCCTAGTATATGGTACCTATGTACCCAGGGTATTGGAGTTCCAGGAGATCCCTATGGGCTGCAGCATTTCTTTTGCCACCCATAGGGAGCTCAGACAATTCTTACACAGGACTGCAACTGCAGCGTGAGTGAAATAACGTCCACATTATTTCACAGGCATTTTACACTGCACTTGTCACAGTGTCCTTTCCTCTGGATCTGCACGCTGCCGAACAACAGGCCCACCTTCCGGCGTCACCAACTCATAAAGCTATTACAGCACAGAGTTATGGTGAAGCCAGTCGGGGGGAAGGGAATTAGGGTAGGGAACAGCAGGGAGAGAGATCTGAAAATGAAAAATGGTTAAGCATATATGTATATACTTGTTCATAACAGCATTAACATTAAATTATACATTTAGACAAAGGCGTCTCCGTGAATGCAAGTGTTGAGACCCATATTGAAGAAACAAAGGTGTCCCCATGAATGCAAGTGTTGAGACCCTTATGGAACAGACAAAGGCGTCTCTGTGTGTGCAAGAGTTGAGACCCTTATGGAATAGACAAAGGTGTCTCCATGGATGCAAGTGTTGAGACCATTATGGAATAAACAAAGGCGTCTCGGTGAATGCAAGAGTTGAGACCCTTATGGAATAGACAAAGGCGCCTCTGTGAATGCAAGTGTTGAGACCCTTATCGAATAGACAAAGGCGTCTCTGTGTCTGCAAGAGTGCGACCCTTATGGAATAGACAAAGGCGTCTCCGTGGATGCAAGTGTTGAGACCATTATGGAATAAACAAAGGCATCTCCGTGAATGCAAGAGTTGAGACCCTTATGGAATAGACAAAGGCGCCTCCGTGAATGCAAGTGTTGAGACCCTTATGGAATAGACATAGGCGTCTCCATGAATGCAAGTGTTGAGACCCTTATGGAATAGACAAAGGTGTCTCCGTGGGTGCAAGAGTTGGTAGAATCATGATACTTCAAGATGTCATGAGCATTAGACAAAACTGGGCGTGGCCCTTCCCTTAATCATGGAACAAGAACAATTAGTAAAATCATGATACTTCAGGATGTCATGAGCATCAAACAAAACTGGGTGTGGCCCTTCTCTGAATCATGGAACAAGAACGAACTGAGGCCTCTGAACCTTGAGAAGGCAAGAGCTTGGACCTGGACATATTCTGAACATCAATCATGCAACTACTATGCATTCATAAACATAAAACGTTTGGTCTCAGTCTAAAAATTCGCAAAGACTTAAATATGTATCTCACATATCATCAAAGACTTAAATATGTCTCTCACATGTTATGCTTCCAAAAACAATGAAACTCCGATTTGCATATTTTTGAGATGTTTTCACATTTGCCACCTAGGCCTGAAAGTTTTACTCATGTAAATTGAAGCACCTTGATTATTGGATCAAGGGTGCTTTACTCATATGAACTGAAGCGCTTTGATTGCTGTGCGAAGGGTGCTTTACTTCCAATTAACTGAAGCGCTTTGAATGTCGTGCCAAGTGCGCTTTACTCCTGTGAACTGTAGTGCTTTAAATACAATGCCAAGTGCGCTTTACGCCTGTGAACTGAAGCGCTTTGAATACCATGCCAAGTGCGCTTTACTCCTGTGAACTGAAGTGCTTTAAATGTCATGCCAAGGGCACTTTACTCCTGTGAATTGAAGCACTTTGAATGCTGTGCTAAGGGTGCTTTACTTCCGTGAACTGAAGCACTTTGATTGCTGTGCCAAGGGCACTTTACTCCTGTGAACTGAAGCACTTTGAATACCATGCCAAGTGCACTTTACTCCTGTGAACTGAAGCGCTTTGAATACCATGACAAGTACGCTTTACTCCTGTGAACTAAATCGCTTTAAATGTCGTGCCCGGGGCACTTTACCAGTGTGGCCTGAAACGCTTTGCTCGTTATGCTAAAGGGCACTTTACCTTTTGGAATTAATGGCTTCCTTCAAACTTGAATTCAGCAAGGCCTTACCGCTATGAGTACAACCTACTCGTTTTTTAATGCACCATGGAAACAAGAATACTTCGGTTGGATGACACTCTGCCATTCAGGAACTCTGCTCTTCTCCAGAGAAATCCCCACGAGGTCTGGCTGCATCGAAGTCTTCAAAATAGTGAGCAATGAGCTTGGGTGTGGCTGGGCTTTTGTAGGCCTGCCACACCCCAAGATGGCTGCTGCCTCTAAAAAACATGGGAATCGTAGTCCCTTTATGGAATAGCACGGATAAGTGCATCTTTTCCACCAATGACCTGAACCTGCAGCTTATGAGCTTTGCCACAGGGCAGACGACATTGATGGCCACCTTTGGAGAAAGAGGGGATGGCAAGTGGCGACCAGAAAGCACCTCAGAGCCACGCAGCGGAGTTTTGGGCGGGACTTGGACAGCTCATGGTTAATTTCCTGACAGCATTTAAGTAACTTATAACTCACCTATATGTCTAACCCTCACTTGGTGAAGGTAAGGTGCAAAGTTACTAAGTGTGAGGGCACCCTGGCACTAGCCAAGGTGCCCCCACATAGTTCAGGGCAATTTCCCCAGACTTTGTGAGTGCGGGGACATCATTACGCGTGTGCACTACATATAGGTCAATACCTATATGTAGCTTCACAATGGTAACTCCGAATATGGCCATGTAACATGTTTATGATCATGGAATTGTCCCCCTATGCCAAATCTGGTATTGGGGTGCCAATCCCATGCATCCCGTGGCTCCATCATGGACCCCGGATACTGCCAAACTAACTCTCTGGGGTTTTCTCTGCAGCTACCACTGCTGCCAACCCACAGACAGGCTTCTGCCCTCCTGGGGTCTGGGCAGCCCAGTCCCAGGAAGGCAGAACAAAGGATTTCCTCTGAGAGAGGGTGTTGCACCCTCACCCTTTGGAAATAGGTGTTAAGGGCTGGGGAGGAGTCGCCTCCCCTAGCCTCTGGAAATGCTTTGAAGGGCACAGATGGTGCCCTCCTTGCATAAGCCAGCCTACACCGGTTCAGGGATCCCCCAGCCCCTGCTCTGGTGGAAACTGGATAAAGGAAAGGGGAGTGACCACTCCCCTGTCCACCACCACCCCAGGGGTTTTGCCCAGAGCTCCTCCAGTGTGCCCCAGACCTCTGCCATCTTGAATGCAGGTGTGTGAGGGCACAATGGAGGCCTCTGAGTGGCCAGTGCCAGCAGGTGACTTCAGAGACCCCTCCTGATATGTGCTTACCTGACTAGGTGGCCAATCCTCCTCTGAGGGCTATTTAGGGTCTCTCCTGTAGGTTTAGCTTCCAATAACGAATGCAAGAGCTCACCAGAGTTCTTCTGCATCTCCCTCTTTAACTTCTGCCAAGGATCGACCGCTGACTGCTCCAGGACGGCTGCAAAACTGCATCAAAGTAGCAAGAAGACTACCAGCGAGATTGTAGAGCCTAATCCTGCCGGCTTTCTCGACTGTTTCCTGGTGGTGCATGCTCTGAGGGCTGTCTGCCTTCACCCTGCACTAGAAGCCAAGAAGAAATCTCCCATGGGTTGACGGAATCTTCCCCCTGCTAGCGCAGGCACCAAACATCTGCTTCACCGGTCCTCTGGGTCCCCTCTCATCGTGACGAGCGTGGTCCCTGGAACACAGGAGCTGGACCCAAGAGACCCCGACTGTCCAGTGGTCCATCTGTTTAAATTTGGTGGAGGTAAGACGCCAGACAGTAATCCTGTGTACTGCGTGAACTGCAGCTTCTAGGGCTTCTCTGCACTTTTGAAAGGAATCCTTCGTGCACAGGACAGCCCAGGTCCCCAGCACTCCGTCCTGCATTGCTCAACTTGCTGAGTTGACCACCGGCTTCATGGGACCCTCCTTTGTAGTGTTGAGATGACTGCTGTGCTCAGTTTTCTTGAACCCATGTTCTAGTACTTCTGCGGGTGCTGCCTGCTTTTGCGGGGGCTCCCTGTGTTGATGAGCGCCCCCTCTGTATCCTCCTCCAAGGGGGGACCTCCTGGTCCTTCTTGGAACTGGGCAGCACCCATTTTCTTTAACTGTAACATTTGCAGCTACCAAAGCTTGTTTGCAGCCTTTCTGCATGGAAACAACTCTGCATCCTCCAACACGCCATGGAACATCTTCTGTGTAAATGAGAAGTTCCTGGCATCTTCTGTTGTTGCAGAATCTTCCACTTCTTCCACCCGGAGGCAGCCATTTTGCACCTTCATCCGGGGTTTAGTGGGCTCCTGCCCCCTCTGGCCATTTTCATGACTCTTGGACTTGGTCCCCTACCTTTGCAGGTCCTCAGGTCCAGGAATCCGTCTTCAGTGCTTTGCAGTCAGTTGTGGTCTTTGCAGAATCTCCTATCACAACTTTAGTGTGTTTCTGAGGAAGTAGGGTAACTTTACTCCTACTTTTCAGGGTCTTGGGGTCGGGTATTTTGGACACCCTTAGTGTTTTCTTACTGTACCAGCGACCCTCTACACACTACACTAGGACTGAGGTCCCTAAGTGGTTTGCATTCCACTTTCCTAGTATATGGTTTGTGTTGCCCCTGGGCCTTTTACATCCCATTGTATTCTACAATGTTTGCACTACTTTTCTAACTGTTTACTTACCTGATTTTGGTTTGTGTGTATATGTTGTGTATTTTACTTACCTCCTAAGGGAGTATATCCTCTGAGATATTTTTTGCACATTGTCACTAAAATAAAGTACCTTTATTTTTAGTAACTCTGAGTATAGTGCTATATGATATAAGTGGTATAGTAGGAGCTTTGCATGTCTCCTAGCTCAGTCTAAACTGCTCTGCTATAGCTACATCAATCAGCCTAAGCTGCTAGAACACTACTAATCTACTAATAAGGGATAACTGGACCTGGCACAAGGTGTAAGTACCATCAGGTACCCACTATAAGCCAGGCCAGCCTCCTACAGCTAGCTCTCTATATAGTGTACAAAAGTTATGTGCATTGTGCAGAGAGTGCATACAACCCCTCTTTGGTATCCATAGGTAAAAAGCAGACCACCTAATACTCCGCTTTTGTGGTAGTTGGCAAGCAGTGAGGCTTATCTTAGAGATGTGCTAAGCATTTATTGTACTCACAGTATAAATAAATGTGAACACACGCTCAGAAGAATACCTTGAGACCAATTTATAAACATAGTTCAGGTTTATTTATAACATCTTTAAGACCAAAACCATCAATAAATGGTAAGTACTTCTTTTGTTATGATTTTTCAAAGTTTAGAAAATATATGCTTTTTGTGTGTAATTACACACAATAGGAATGAATGAGAAAATCTTTAAAAATGCACATAAAATCAGGCAATGCTCTCACAAGTGTAACCTTCTATTTTTAGATCAAAGAGGGGGACGACTTGGAAACACACTGCACATTTGGACTTAAAAGTAAGTATGGTGGGTCACCTTGGAGGGTAGACCACAGCTGGTTTGATGATGCAGGGGCCAGGGAGGCTGGGTGCAGTGCAGATAGGTCATCAAGGAATTGTATATCTTGGAGTCTATGGATCCAAGAGCAGGGTAGATTGCAGGTCAGCAGGGCCAATCTGGAGGATGGTTTTTGGGTGTCCTGATGTCCCTTTAATGGTGCTTTCTTCTGGGCTTCAATCAATCAATCGATATTTGTAAAGCAAGGCTACTCACTTGTGAGGGTCTCAAGGAGCCGGTGGGGAGGGGAGGGGCCTCAGCTTTGGAGAGTCAAGAGTGGACTTTGCTTCTGGGTATTCAACGCTGGGGGTCCAGTACCCTGGACAATTGTACTTCTCAGGTCCTGAAAGTCCTAGTGCCACCAATCGTGGCACGCTGGTAGGTTTTGTCCTTCAGGTCTATCATTTAGATTTTGGTCAGGCTGCTGGGTCCAATTCATTGGTCAGTGGCCAGCCAGTGAACTGGACTTCACTGGTGTCTTGCTTTCAGGTTGCAGGAGAGTGATACTTCCACTCTGATGGAGGTTCTGGGCAATTTTCAGAAGGCTGATGGTGCTGTGGGGCTTTGTACACTCCTTTAGGTTTCCAGACAACATCTCAGCAGCAGCTCTCGAGTTCTTGGAGCAGGAGATAGTGTTTGGTGCCTTTTTCTTTGTACTGCAGGACTTCTGTTCTCGTGCCTCAGGTCTTCTGATGCCCATCAAATCTGATTTGGAGGTCTAGGGAAGCCCACTAAATACTGAATTTAGTGGGTGTAAGGGGGAGAATCTGGTAGAGGCCAATGGGTGGAGACAGCCACTAAGTGACCACTTTCTTTGGGAAGGGGTCACATCCCTAACTCTGATTGGCTATTTCCCTACCATCCAAGATAGAGAAAAATGAAATGAAATGGTCACCTTACCCGACCCACCTGAGGAGTGGTGCAGGCTGAGTGTGCCACTCCTCCTACTCTGGGTAAATGTTTCCACCAGTTTTCCCATTCCAAGTGGGGGAAAACAACTGGTGTTCGCCTGTTCCAGGAGATGGGGGAAGGGTATTGGAGGTCACCTCTCCTTGACAAATATTTGACTACAGGAGATGCTTCCCTGGAACAGATCATGAGAAGAGAAGCAAAAAAGAATAGGGGCCCAAGCAGTATAAATAGGACAAAAGAAACAATCGGTAAGATAGGTCCACTATCTGTACCCAATGTTGGTTTGTACCTTCCGGAAATAATGTTTTCTGGTGAAGGGTATATCATTTAGCCCCAATGAATTACCGAGGCTGCTTTCGCTAGAAAGAAATGGGCAGAAACATGTTGGCAAGCAATAGGTAGGATTGGGCATAATACCCACTTGACTATTTTAAAACAACACCTCCATTTCCCAGGGGTTTTTAATCTTATCAAGGCTACCACATAATAAAATAATTTCTTTGTGGTTTATCCTTAGATATTTTTAATTGACTCTGGACCAGAGTTTGATGTCCAGCTAGAGAATTTCTAAGAAGTCCTTAAAGATAGCCCCACTTGAGGTTGAGTGTGCCCAGGTAGTTTCATCTCACCAGAGTGGGACGAGGTGGCCGATGATGAAGCATGTCACATTACGTGATTAAGTTCACCTCATCCAAATCCTTAGTATTTTTCAGGATTTGTTTATTATTTAACTCTGGAATAGGAAGAGTAGCATTCAAAAGAAACTCCTAGAATAAGGAAGGTTGAGTGATCAAATATGGGCTCCATGCAATCTTGTGTTTCCTGAGAAAGCAGCACAACCTGAGGTCAAATTTCAAAGGCGGATAAGCCTTTAAAGCTGACCACTGGTGCAGAGTACCTTCCTGGGGGAGGAGGTGTGACACCTCCAGCCTGGAAAGGGCTTGTGTTCTGGCTCCTAAGAACACAGGCTCTCACCCCAGGAGCCCAGAATCCTGTCTGGTGGTGGCAGGTTAGTTAAGACCAGTCAGCAACCGTGCCAGGGCTATTAGGTTTTGCAGGGGGCACCTCTAAGGTCCTCTGCTCAGTAAATGCTACAATAAATCCCACACTGGCCTCAGAGTAGATTTATTATTCTGAGTTGTTTGATAAAAAACAACCCAGGGTTCAGAGAGACCATTATGTAGCTGGGGAAATCATAATGACCAGTGTCCAGCACATGCATCACTTATGGCTTCCCTGTACACTTACTATGTCTTAAGGTTTTGTAAAGACACAGTAGGGACATATTTGCTCATGCACACATATACCCTCACATGCATTATAGTGCACCCTGCCTTAGGGCTATAAGAACTGCCAGAGGGGTGGCTTGCCTATATTGCAAGCAGTGTTAGTACACATGACACTCTTCGTGAGTGCCATGTCGAGTTTGGAACTTTTGATTACAATTTGGCATGCACTTGCAATGGCAGTCTGTATCGGGGTGGTGTGGAGCCTCTCAGAGTGGCACAATTGGTGCTGTTGCTCTGGGGGGCCCTCTTCAGTACCCATGCCCTAGTTAGAAGGGGTACCATTTGCCTTACAAGAGTGGCTAAAGTGCAAACATAGTACAGTTTTGGGGAAAGTGATCTAGCGCTGGGAACCTGTTTAGAAAAGTTGGGGGGGGGGGGTGGTACCATGTCAAAAAAGGCCCTTCCTCACACTCACACCTATGCAACAATTAGCACAGTGTCTATTATTCACTCACACACAAGCCCATATCTGTACACCCAAGGACCTATATTCATCCATAATCCCATAACAAACAAACCACCAAATGCTTGCATCAGTCATAACCTACTGGACCCATCCACCTACCCATGCACAGCCAACCACAATTTTCTTGTATTCAAGTAGATGGCAATCAATCGACCCATCCATGTATCTATCATCTTTTGGCTGATTTCATGTGTGTATTTATGTATGGTGCATTTGTATGTGGGCTCACATATGGCTGACTAGGAGACATGAAAAGGTCATGCAATACCACTGTAGTCACACAGGAAAGAAAATACTCAGTGTTACAAAACTAAAGGTACTTTATTTTTGGTGACACAAATGCCAAACATACCATAGAGACTATACCTCCTTAGGAGGTAAGTAATACACAAATGATATACACTAGTGTGCAGAAATAGCTGTAAAAACAGTTAGAAAACAGTGCAAATAGTGAAAATCGCAATAGTTCGAAATGGGCCTGGGAGGACACAAACCATATACTAAGAAAGTGGAATGCGAAAGTCGGTTTCCCACCTACGCAAGTGTGGTGTGTAGAGGAGCGCTGGGAGTGTAAGAAAACACTAAAGGTAAGTAATAGAATACATCCCAGAGCCCAGGAAAGCAGGAGTAAATTACAGTAAGTATCCTACAACACACAAGAGCATATGATAAAAGATTATGCAAGAACCAGAAGAGACTGCAAGACAACAACAATGGATTCCTGGACCTGAAGACCTGTGGAAGAAGGGGGACCTAGTCCAAGAAGCACTGAAGAGTCCAGGGAGAACAGGAGTCCCTCCTAACCCGGATGAAGGTGCAAAAGAAGAACCACTGGAGAAGAAGAACAGTCTGTACTGCACCCAAGAAGATGGATGCAGGTAAATTGGTAACTCAAACAAAATCCAGCTTTAAAGATATGCAACAATGAGTGCAATATGCAGCTTGGTGTACAAAGCTAAAAAGCAATACTTCCCTTGAATAAAATGTGCATTTAATGTAACCAAAGTAGGCAGAAGGCAAAGTGAATTAGAAAAGTAGTGAACATTTATCCCCCACCCAAAAAAATGTGAAAACAAGCAAACTGTTACCGCTTTGCAAAGCCACAGTTGAATAGCAGCAGCCGAGCTTTGCAAAAACTGTAACAGAGGCTAAAATCAGTTGTGAAAATGTCTCGGTGTCTATTGAGTAATATAAGTGGCAATCAAAAATTTGTGTGAAATGATGTTAGGTGAACAAAGCTTAACAAAAGAAGAATTTGCAATGGATTAGGTCTCACACTTGCTTGAGTTAGCGGTATTGTCGTTGTAAATACATAAAAAACCTGATGCATAATTTGGTCCTCTCTGCCACATAAATCCAGTGGCCCTGCATATAATTAACACACTTCCATTTACCTTCTTTCTATATCTGCAGCATAAAATGAAAATATTGCCATTATTTATTATAATTGTTTTTAAAATTTCACGGTAATGCTCAGAAACTATAAAAATAACTATAAAATAACATTTGTAAGAAACATGATCATGTAACCATATAGTGAGCCCCTAGAGAGCATAACCACATGAAAACAGAATGGCAGAACCTAATGCAGTGTAACCATATATGTGACCCTTAGAAGGAGTTGTCGGAAGCTGGAGGCAATATCATCTCCAGATTACACCATTCGTTATCTCCGTCAAGTGAATGCTGCATGCTCCACCATATGGCCTGGGTGCACGTTCAACAGAGGTACACCATAAAACTTGGTACAATCATCGCTTCCTGAGAACGCAGACAAATGAGAACAGCGCTGGTGAGTTCAGTGCATTTCATTTGATATTCAAAGCAAAAACACGAAATTGTACATGAACGAGTTAGACATGAAGTTTGAAAAAAGCTATTTTGTCCTTAGTAAGTGGTGTCCACATAGAACACAATTTGGTAAAATGTAATAATGTGCACTGAAATTAATTCTGCATGAGAGCAGACACTGAAGGTCTTGATGGCTGAGAGGCCACGACTCACCCAAATACCACTCAAAGTAAAACGGTCAGTATAGCGTTAAGTGCAGTGGACAGTTTAATATTATTTGTGTGTTCCTTTCTGCTTCTTCCATCTCTTCGTTGCTCGTAAAAAGGTAACATGCTTCATTTAAAATAAAATAAAGTAAACAAAGCATCTTGAAGTGCAGGTCACAGATGAGTTAAGGGTTCCCAGAGGCCTCTGCTACCTGGCACATCCCATCATGTCCCACCTGCGGCAAGGTGCAAGTAGAGCAGATCTTCATTCCAACCCCTGCAGAGACAACGATAAAATGCTGAGGTACTATCCAAGCTCGAACTCAAAATCAACTTCTGTTAACTACAGCCTAGTCGGCACTATGATTATTTAAAGAGCATATTTATTTTTCTTTTGTTGAAATGTCATTGATTATTACGTTCTACAACGATGGCTGCTGCTGCTGATGTTCTCTGATATGTAATTAGTCATTAGGTGGAACAAACACATCAATTATGAGAAAGAGCAGAGATAAAGAAATTTCAAACAAGACCTCCTACTGTAACTGGAGAAGGCAGTATTTCTTGTGAGCGTTTGGATTAGCGAAGCACCACCGGGGCACTAATAGAGACCTACGGTTTTGAGGTCATAAGGTGTCTTGCAATCACTTAGCTAATGTCATCAGGACAGCGCAGATTTATTTCCAGAGTCCAATAACAGCAACAAACACCCCAAAGAGCCATGCGACCTCGGCTGTGTGCACATATAAAGGATAAATGGTGACAGACGTGCCTCATTCTATACACTGAAACTTGGAAACACAAGTCCTTCAAATAGAAACAAGAGAGAGAACATATATTTTTGTCTTATACGTTTGATGGTAGGACACGCATATTGTGTTTGCAAATGCATTCTGCAAGTACCCATCTATCACTTGCTATAGGCACATGAAAAACCAGGGGCATGCATGGGAAGGGGGGCTCAGTCGGGATTCCTTAGCTGGGCTCCTTCCCTTCTGTCCAGGCTGAGCTGGGAGGAGGGACAGGAGGAATGGCTGCTGCTGGCTGTGGAGCTCATATTGATTGAGGGAAGAAAGGACAGTAAGGGCAACACGAAAAGAGCGAGGTGGTTTCAAGGGAGCCCTTAAAGAGGCAATGCAAGTTATTGCCTTGTGGAGCCCAGAGATGCCCTCGCCGTGTTATGTGTATGTTTTTCTGCCTGTTTCTCATTTTTACCAATGTATTTAGTTTGTCTAAATAAACTCTAAGTTGCCATTTGCTTTATTTAAATGCAGGCTCATGGGATCATGCTCATACAAACATCATGCCTGCAGTCACTCATCAGCAAAGCACTCCCTTTGAAGTAGCTCCAGAGCACAGCAGCTGGTATTTTCCAGTAATGGTCCAGACAACAAAGAAATTAAAGCTCCCATTCCAAGCCAAACATGGGAGCTAAGAAAAATGAGGGTGAGCTGGCCCTGGAAAAGCCCCCCTTTGCTGTTGGTTTCATGTTTGCAGAGGGAGCTGGGGGGGAAGAGGGACTTGCCAGAGGAAGCATGGCTGCTCAGGAACACACACCCACAGTGTAAGATGAACAGCCAAAAAGTCCCCTACAGAAGAGATAAACAGGACACAGTAGTTGGTTCTGCTCCCAAAGAGAAAAAGGCAGGACAATGAGGCAGAACTGACCACTAGCAAGCAAGGATTTTTAAAGGACACTGCAACTAACAAATGAAATAGCTTAAATAGCTTTAAACTCCTAGTATAAGTATAGTTAAAAGTATACAAACGTCAAACGCTTACGTTCGACTTAAAAATAAATGATTTCTGAGACCAGAAGACCAGACCCTGCCTAAACACGTGAGGGAAGAAACAAAAGCATTTTCAAGATATGTGAGGGTACAGTTGCATCATATGGTACATTATTTTGAGCCATTCAAACTGGTCTTTCGGTGAAAACACTACCCTTCCTCATTGAAAATCAGAAATCTAGGGAGAAAGGCGGTCTAAAATTAGAAACTCATATGTAAAAACTAAAAAGTGAATACAACATACCCCATCATTACAAGTATTTAGGCCAATGGAACTGACCCACACAACCTCAAGAAGAACAGTTTGGTGAAAAAGCATTGATACTCATCAACTGTCTGATGACCAACATAGAACACAACATTATGGTACCTGAGCTGCACATGGAAGAAGAAAGGAAAATTAACTGACTTGCACATCATTACAGATAGGTTTGTTGATTACTATGGGAAGTTATACCATGCCGCAGAAAATGAGAGGGCATGGAAAGAGACTATATGAGATAGTCTGAACAAACAACTGAATGAGTAACATTATGAGGAAGATATCCTAAACTTAGAACAGCCTCTTACAGAAACGGAACTGTTGGAGGACCCAACAGCCTTGAACAGTGGAAAAAATACCCAGCCCTCATGGCATACCTGTGGAAATATATAAAGCATTCCAAACATCGAAACCCGAAAGTTGTTCCCCATTCTAAAGTTAGCAGCCTTGCCATTTCCTTTCCCTTCTTAAGGTGGGGCATTATGCAGTGGATGATGTGTCTGAGTCTGAAACACTGACTAAAGACGATGACACCATTGCAAGCAATAGGCAATTGTGGCACTTACTACCCAATCACCCTGATTTATTTTACAAGTAAACTAATATCTAACGCTTTGGCTACGGGACTGTTGAAAATGACCTAATACCTGATACATTTATACCAGAATGATTTACTACCAACAGGGTGGACAAGGCACAACCTGAGGAGAATCCACACAGTTATGGCCAGACGGCCATTATATAACAGGGCTGGTGGTGATTATATCAACTCACAATGAAAGAGCATTTGACACAGTAAATTTGAACTATATCTTCAGGAACAATTTGAGGTAGACAAATCAAACAAATCACAATTTTATAAATTACTCGACTCTGTCAAGCTATGTCACGCTAATACATTCTAGTGGACCCCTACCTGGACCATAGCCTATTGGAGATTGAAGTACAAATGTGTCTCATTGAGTGCAGGAGACACAAATTCATTCCAATCAATTTAGCCATGGCCTTGACAACTGTACTCAGACTGGCATGAGACGTAGAGTTTGGACAGTTAGACTTAGATGACTGCCGAAAGGTCAAAATGGCAATAAAGGTGTCTTCTAAGAAAGACTCATATAGTTTAATTTACACATAGGGCCTGATTCACAAAGGTAGGTTACTCTTTTGAGTTAGTTTGTGCTTTGTAGTAAGGTCACTTCTTTTAGTAGTCACAAATTCCAAATGCAAACTTACTATAAGAGTGTAAATAAATTACATGTCTCCACCCCCAGAATAACGCATTTGGCTTACACTTGTGTGAGTGGGTTCATGCCCCTCACCCTATACTCCTCTTACTCCTCCCTAATATCATTCCCTTTGGTATTAAGTAAGCCCCTTTACCCACTGACTCTTATGTGAACCTTTCACATTTACTACTAAAATCTTTGCTTACATGTGCAAAGACTCTGCATTCGGAGCGCAGAATCTAAACATATAAGTATAGGCAAACCTTTCACTTTGTAGTATGTTTTGTTCAACAGAACATACTACAAAGTGCAGTTTAAGAATCTGAGTGTACTACAAACATGTGTAACTATGGAGAGTGGACGGGTGCTCTTCTCCACAATGCATCTGATGGCAAATAAACATGGGAAACTTCACTCATATGTTTTGGGTCTGTCCCACTATCCAGACATACAGGACAGCCATTACATGCATCTTGACAGATGTCACACAACTCCTAGTACCAAAGTTGATATAAGGTGATGGAAGAAGAGGGCTAACTCCAATTCATGAGAATACTGATTGGGCTAGACAGATTGTTAGCTAAAAGGGAAACAGTCAAACACTTGCCAACAGCACTGACAGTGAGGGAATGGAAGCAAGGCTTGGATAGACATGCTTAAATGGAAACGTCAATTTACATTGCTAGGTGCTGTCCTTCCAAGCACAAGATCTGAGGTCTCTGGATGTCATACTATGGCCTGGATGTGCCAAAAGATACATGAATGCTATTAATAAATGTTGCATGCATATATAAAAAATTGGATGTTAATCACTGACCAAACTTGATATGTCAGACCATTTGTCATCCTTGTTTGTTTCACGAGTGCTATCATTTTTTGGAATTAAGTGTTTGTTCATTTTACTCATCTCCAGTCCCTCCACAATTTGAGACAAGAGACTGGCACTTTTCATTGTGAGACAGCTGCACAAAAACATGCAAGATACTTTATTGCCAGCCTACACTAAAACGTGCTCTGAAGACACACCAGCTACCGGACATGCAAGATACTTTATTGCCAGCCTGCTGAGCTCTGGCCACTGTGCCCTCTTCCCATACCAACAATGCAATGGGTCTTGATCTAGGTATATCTCTACTGGGTCATCCAGATAGTCTTGGATGTACACCCTGCTAATTACCTCCAATAATATCTCACTTATGACATGTTTAATGACATCATTGATATCATCACATCAACATCAGAAATTGTATCCTTGATGACAACACAGTGCATGGTAGGACCCTGTGGAGCTTAAGTTTAAAGCCAGCTTGCTTCAGTGAGACCTTAGCACAGCACTTTAAAAGAGATCCAGATTGTATTCTCCAGGATATGTGGAGATTAATGCATACAGACCAGATTTTGTTTTGTCAGGTTGCTACCAACTTTTTCTGTCCTGGTGAATACCCCATATGACTCAGTTTAAGGCGTTGCAACATCGACTAAAAAGGTTCCATCCATATCATTGATTGTTGGACTGTTCAACCACAAATGCCTATATCATTGGGTTTCTAAAAAGTATTTTCGACCTGTGAGTGGGGACCGTTGTACATATTGTAAATATTGTTGTATTATATGCTGACATTGTTTTACTCACTTGTTTGCACCTTCACTACAGCATCACTTGAAGCACCTCCATTGTTTTGATTGTCAGTTGAACTCTTCTTATGATACCTTAATATAAAACAGTGAATACTGGTGAAATTGTGTTGATTTAATTTAGCATGTATTAATATTTAGTTGATTGCACCATTATGTCAGTTATTCGTTAATGACTGAATGATTCCTAAGGGGACCTATTGTGGTATAGTTACTTTAGGACACAACTATTTTAAATCATGAATTTCAGTGGTTTTGTTTGTTTAAAATTATATGTTTAAAACTCCTTTTAACCAGACTATAATGGATGTGCCTCCATTGGAGGTGATTTATCAAGGAATCATGGCACATTGGTAAGAGATGTGATGCCATGATGGAAATGCCTGAGCTTCTAGAAGAAAACTACAATGGCAGTTTAAAAAAAATCTAACACATGCTCAAGGGGGCAAGGAACAAAGGGGCAGATTTATGGAAAGTGGAGCTGCACCGAGTGCAGTGCCACTTTCCCTGCGCCCCTTAGCACCCCTCTACTGCCACCATGTGTGCGTCATATTTAAAATACAGCGCAGGGTAGGGGGCAATAGCGTCATTATTCATGATGCTATTGATGTACTCTGCAGGAGTAGCACCAAAATATTGGTGCTACTCCTGCAGAGTATATAGGGCCCCATTCTAAAGAATGGAAGGCCCCCTTTAACGCGTGCTCTTGGGCACGGTGTTAAAAGTGCAATAAAAAATGGCATGAGGAAATCTCGTAGATTTCCTTACTCCATTTTTCCGGCTCCCCTAATGGGGGAACGCCCTCTTCGCATACATTATGCCTGGTGAAGGCATAATGTAGCCCAAACTGTTACAGGGTGGTGCAATGCACTGCATTGCACCACACTGTAAATAAGGCGCTGGGATTTTGGCCTCATTGGGCCACATTAACGTCAAAGACAATGACATTAATATGGCGCAAGGTGGCACTAGGGCACTGTAAATATGCCCCTAAAAATTCTCATGGCACAGGTGTTTTTCTCCAAAAGCCATATATACTATATACTCAAAAAACATCTACTTGAAACCATGAGATATCATATACATAAATGCACAACACAGACCTCCGCAACTAGAAGACTGGTTAATATATCAAGAGGGAACCACTTTGCGATTAAGGTGAGGAAAAGCTATAGTCTGTACTGTAAATGGCTCTAATTTAGATGGCACATCTGTCTAAGAATTGTTAGCTGTAGAGGTTGCACAGTGCACTGGTGTAACAAAGGCCCCCGCAGCCCCCACGATGCAGGGGGCCCAGGGCTCCAGGGGGTGACCTGAGCACAGCACCTGGCCTCACTGAGTTCGGAGGGGGAGGGCCCTTTATGTTCTTTGCAGGGTAACACCAGTGGGAGTGTGTGGGGACATGAATTCGCACATTGGATTTGGTGAAAACTCTTCTTAGATAGGGAGGAAACCTAAGGTCTATAGTGCCTTGTGCAATCTTAGAATTTAATATATAGATGCATGGGTACAACTGAATAAATGAGATCCACCAGACTGGATTATTTTTTAGCCTCATCCAGTCATCTGTGTAATGTTCATTTCGAAAAATATCACAGGGTATCATCAGATCATAACAGCCTGCTGTTTTAATGCAACTTACAGCAGAATAAAATGCTAACTACTGCACATCAATATGTCATTGGCCTAACAGCCTTTGAAAGAGCCTTATTATAAGACCCCAATTACATTATTTGTATGAAAAAAGTGGACCCTGGAATTCTTTGAAGGAAATAGAGGAAGTGCTGTAGATGAGGTGTATGGGATCATTTTAAGGGTGGCATAAGGGGGGGAAATCTGGCATATACTCTCAAGCGACAGAAACAAGAGGCAGCTCTGCATGGAGAGTACTATAATAAACTGATTTCATTTGAACAGGAACATGAAACTTTAGTAGCAGATCTATGCCAAGAGGATGGTGTTATTTTGCAGAATATGGCACTCATTAAATCAAAAATCTGAAATTTTCATTTGAACTGTCTGCTAGAAATACTAGATGTATAGAACACATGACTACAGTGACAGTAATGCTAAAACCTTGGCCTTAAAATGCAGTCCGAGTGGTGTAAAGAAAACTATAGCCGATGAATGAAGTTTGTAGGAAAGTACCATCTTGCCTGGCATGTTACCCCCATTTTCACTGTATGTATGTTTGTTTTTGCCTATGTGTCAATTGGATCCTGCCAGGCAGGACCCCAGTGCTCATAATGTATGCCCTGTATGTGTTCCCTGTGTGGTGCCTAACTGTATCACTGAGGGTCTGCTAACCAGAACCTCAGGGTTTATGCTCTCTCTGCTTTTACAATTGTCACTGCAGGCTAGTGACTAACTTTACCAATTCTCATTGGCAAACTGGAACACCCTTACAATTCCCTTGTATTTGGTACCTAGGTACCCAAGGTATTGGGGTTCCAAGAGATCCCTATGGGCTGCAGCATTTCTTTTGCCACCCATATGGAGCTCAGACAATTCTTACACAGGACTGCCACTGCAGCCTGAGTGAAATAACGTCCACGTTATTTCACAGCCATTTTCACTGCACATAAGTAACTTATAGGACACTTATGTGTCTAACCCTCACTTGGTGAAGGTTAGGTGCCAAGTTACTTGGTGTGTGGGCACCCTGGCACTAGCCAAGGTGCCCCCACATTGTTCAGGGTGAATTCACCGGACTTTGTGAGTGCGGGGACACTATTACACGTGTGCACTACATATAGCTCACTACCTATATGTAGCGTCACAATGGTAACTCCGAACATGGCCATGTAACATGTCTAGGATCATGGAATTGTCACCCCAATACCATCTTGGTATTGGGGGGACAATTCCATGCATCCCCGGGTCTCTAGCACAGAACCCGGGTACTTCCAAACTGCCTTTCCGGGGGCTCCACTGCAGCTGCTGCTGCTGCCAACCCCTCAGACAGGATTCTGCCCCCCTGAGGCCTGGGCAGCCTGGTCCCAGGAAGGCAGAACAAAGGATATCCTCTGAGAGAGGGTGTTACACCCTCTCCCTTTGGAAATAGGTGTGAAGGGCTGGGCTGGGCTGGAGTAGCCTCCCCCAGCCTCTGGAAATGCTTTGATGGGCACAGATGGTGCCCATCTCTGAATAAGCCAGTCTACACCGGTTCAGGGATCCCCGAGCCCTGCTCTGGCACGACACTGGACAAAGGAAAGGGGAGTGACTACTCCCCTGACCAGCACCTCCCAGGGGAGGTGCCCAGAGCTCCTCCAGTGTGTCCCAGACCTCTGCCATCTTGAATTCAGAGCTGTTGGGACACAATGGACAGCTCTGAGTGGCCAGTGCCAGTAAGTGACGTCAGAGACCCCTTCTGATAGGTGCTTACCTTTCTCAGTAGCCAAACCTCCTTTTTGGACTATTTAGGGTCTCTCCTCTGGACTACTCCTCTGATAACGAATGCAAGAGTTCACCAGAGTTCCTCTGCACTTCCCTCTTTGACTTTTGCCAAGGATCGACCGCTGACTGCCCCAGGACGCCTGCAAAACCGCAACAAAGTAGCAAGACGACTACCAGCAACATTGTAGCGCCTCATCCTGCCGGCTTTCTTGACTGTTTCCTGGTGCTGCATGCTCTGAGGGCTGTCTGCCTTCACTGGAAGGCAAGAAACAATTTCCCGGGGGTCGACGGAATCTTCCCCCTGCCAACGCAGGCACCAAACTTCTGCATCACCAGTCCTCTGGGTCCCCTCTCATTGTGACGAACGTGGTCCCTGGAACACAGGAGCTGGGTCCAAGTGTCTCCCACAGTCAAGTGGCCCTTCTGTCCAAATTTGGGACAGTAATCCTGTGTACTGCGTGATCTGCAGCTGTGCCGGCTTCTGTGCACTTTTCCAAGGATTCCTTAGTGCACTGCCTAGCCTGTGTCCCCAACACTCTGTCCTGCATTGCCCAACTCACTGAGTTGGACTCCGAAGCCGTGGGACCCTCCTTTGTGACTCTGAGTCGACCGCTGTCCTCAGATCTTCTAAGTGCCTGTTCCGGTTCTTCTGCAGGTGCTGCCTGCTTCTGCGGGGGCTCTCTGAGTTGCTGAGCGCACCCTCTGTCTCTTTCTCCAAGGGGGGACATCCTGGTCCTTCCTGGTCCCCAGCAGCACCCAAAATCCTCAACAGCGACTCTTGCAGCTAGCAAGGCTTCTTTGCATTATTTCTGCGTGGAAACATCGTCTGACCAAAGAAGAAGTTCCTGGCACCTTCTGTCGTTGCAGAATCTTTGGCTTCTTCCACCCGGAGGCAGCCCTTTTGCACCTTCATCTGTGTTTTAGTGGGCTACTGCCCCCCTTGGACACTTGTGTGACTCTTGGACTTGGTCCCCTCCCTTTACAGGTCCTCAGGTACAGGAATCCATCTTCAGTGTTTTGCTGGCGCTTGTGGTTCTTGCAGAATCCCCTATCTCGACTTTACTGTCTTTCTGGGGTAGTAGGGTAACTTTACTCCTACTTTTCAGGGTCTTGGGGTGGGGTATTTTGGACACCCTTACTGTTTTCTTACAGTCCCAGCGACCCTCTACAACCTACCATAGGCCTGGGGACAATTCGTGATTCGCATTCCACTTTTGGAGTATATGGTTTGTGTTGCCCCTAGGCCTATTCCTACCTATTGCATTCTATTGTGATTCTACATTGTTTGCAGTACTTTTCTTACTGTTACTTATCTGTTTTGGGTTAGTGTACATATAACTTGTGTATATTACTTACCTCCTAAGTGAGGGTATCCTCTGAGATACTTTTGCCATATTGGCCCTCGTTACAACATTGTAGGTAAAAGCTGCTTACCGCCATGCAGAACACAACCAACACACCGCCGCGGCTGCAGAATTCCGCCACAGCTATTATGACCCACAGCTCGGAATCCGCCAAAATTCAGACTCCCACACAAGTCCTCCACACCGAAGGTCAGTGATAAACTGGCGAAAACAAAACCTCCACCGCAAAACCAACAGAAATACGCCCACACTATCACGACACACGAATCCACGCGGCAGTCTTTCAAACGTGGTATTCCATTGGCGGTACACACCTCTGCGCTCAAAATACACACACATCTACAAAACACTACCATATTGGACAATTCCAAATACACACACCTGATAAACATACACACACCACTCCCACACACCCATTACAATATAAAACACACACCCACATCACCCACAAACCCCTACGACCACAATTACAGAGAGAAGGCCAGAGAGACCACAAACAACTACCAAGCATCCACAGGCACACAATACTATCACCCACATAACTTCCACGCACCTCACACAACACACCACTAAATATTACCCTACTTATCACTACACACCCCACCCCACACATCACCCACACCACCCCATGGCACGGCAAAGACACCCCAGGTTCTCTGAGGAGGAGCTCAGGGTCATGGTGGAGGAAATCGTCCGGGTAGAGCCACAGCTATTCGGATCACAGGTGCAGTACACCTCCATAGCTAGGAAGATCGAGCTATGGCGAAGAATAGTGGACAGGGTTAATGCAGTGGGACAGCACCCAAGAAATCGGGATGACATCAGGAAGAGGTGGAACGACCTACGGGGGAAGGTGCGTTTCGTGGTCTCAAGGCACCACCTTGCGGTTCAGCGGACTGGCGGCGGCTCCCCACCTCCTCCCCTACAACTAACAACATGGGAGGAGCAGGTCTTGGCGATTCTGCATCCTGAGGGCATCGCAGGAGTAGATGGAGGAATGGACTCTGGTAAGTCAAAGCTTTACTATTACGTCCCCCGCCCTACCTGCATGCCATCACATACCCCCACCCTCACCCCATCACTCCTACTCCTCACAAATGTACCACTATCACAACCCACCCATCCCAACACCAAGCCCTACATGCAACAACAAAGCATGGACACCCATCACCAAAGCATGGCCACTGCACATACCCATACACCCCCCTAAACCACCATCACACAAGGTCCCACGGGGGAATGCAAGAACTGGGGTACACGGTCACCCACCTATTGCACACCATGGCACACACAGATGTAATAAACATCCTTTTGTACCCCTGCAGGACCTCTACCCAACGTCACCGAACAGGAGGGTCTGCACATGTCGACACCACCAACAGAAGAGGCCCACAGTGATGACAGCAGCTCTGTCCAACTGGATCTAGATGACCAGCCCGGCCCATCGGGGTCCTCGGGACAGTCAGTTACCCTGACACAGTCACAGGCCACTATAGAGCTTCCCCCCTCTGGAAACACCAGCACAGCACCCACCCAGCGGGCCCATACCTCTGTCCCCAGGACACGTCAATCAGCAGTGTGTCCACCACTACAGGGAACCCAGGCTAACCCACCACCCCAACAACAATAGGGACCTGGGGGCAGTGGTAGTGGGCACACGGTCCAGGGGTCGGAGGCCCAGGAACACAGGGGAACTGGGAGAGCTGCTGTGTGACAGGGGGAGGACAGGCCCAGGGAACCCACTCTCCACGAGGCCCTCCCCAACATCATAGGAGCGTACCATCATTCCCAGGAGAGGATGGCAACGGTACTGGCCAAGTTTCAGGAGACCCAGCGCCTGCAGGAGGAACAGTATTTGGGCTTCAGGGAGGAACTCAGAGCCATCTATTCCACCTTGGGCACCATCGTAGGGGTGCTGAAGGAAGTACTCAACACCAGGAGGGACATTGTGGCACAACAAGGGGCCCCTGACACTAGCCTCGACGATGAACTGCCCACCACCTCGGCCGGCGCTAATGGACAGGAGGCACCGCCACAGGACCACCACACCAGCACCCTACCCCCTGCAGAGGGAGAACGACCCAGCAAACGGTCCCTGAGATCCAGGACAAAGATAGAGAACGATGCCAAGACCCCCGCCAAGAAATCAGACCACCCTGAATGTTATCTTTCTGTCCCACTTTGTCACCCTGTCCATCCTCAAACTGCCCCAGCTCCACTTCCTATGCCCATTTGGGCAATGCACCTGTAAGACCAATAGACTGGACTCTGCCATGGACATTCCTCCACCATCACCCCTCACCATTTTACAACCCACTTCACTATTGAGCACTTAAATAAACATATTACACAAGGGAGAGTAATTGGGAGCAAGGAGAGAACCAAACCGTACTCGACTCCCACAAGAACACAATCACAAAAAGGGAGTACGGGTTAGTTGTAATGTGGGTAGGTCATTAATGTACTAATTATGACGCTAGTCCACTCAAAAAACCTCGACTAGAGGTGTAAATTATGTACGCTGTGTGGTAGTGTGAGGTCTGCGGGGTGAAGGGGAAGGAAAGTTTCCTTTACGGACTAGGTGGTCTCACACACTATGTAGTGTCATGCTTCATCATATGACCACCTAGCCCCACCCAGGTAGGACAGTGCCACCTGGGCGGACTCAACCTCACTGTTAAAAGAACAGGAGGGAGTGCGTAAATTGGACTTAATTCTGGAAAATAGGGATCCAGCTATACTAGGGGAATAAAAACACCTACTCAGGTACCCGGGTAACTTTTAATAGGGGTCCTGTGCGGTGTGGTTAAAAGGAATGGGGGACCAGTGCGAGAACAATGACTCACAAGGTCACCTAACTAAAAGGAGTAGCCGACATGTTTCTGCCCTTATGGTTGAGCTATGGAGAGTCTCTGGGCATTCATCAGGGCATTGGATCCCTGTAGTAATTACTACTTGACCGCTACACAAATACGTGAAAGAGGAAGGGCCTACCTTAACCAAGATAATATCTGGGGAGGACCTAAAGAAAATGGGATGAAAAACAGACCGAAAACAATGTGAAAGATAAAACACAACACACCACTCCACACGTGACATAATTCATACAGGCTGCAGGGGTGCTGGTTGCAAATATAAATACAGTTGTGTCAAGGTTATGCACGGCGTACACTAAGTAAGGGAAGACCATTTCTTACCCTCACACTGGAGGCTACTAGCCTCTGGTATCCTGGAGAGGGAGCGTCCCCTTATAGTCAGACTCTAGAGTTCAAGGGGAAAGAGAAAGAGCAGAAGGGAAATCATGAAAGTAGTGAGGGGAATGCAGAGGAGAAGAAGAGGGGAAGAAATGAAAGGAAAAAGGAGAAAATAAGAACTGAGAAAAAGAGGGGAAGAAACAGGAGAAGAGGGATAAGAAAAAGGTTAAAAAAAGGCAAAAAAGGGGATAAAGGGGGATAAACAAGGGGGGCTGGGGGTGGGGAAGAAAGAGGGGAGGGAGAAGGGAGGGAAAGAAAAAAGAAGAACAAGGTAAAGAGAATGGAAAAAAGAAAGAAAAGGAAGGCAGAAGATCAGGGGGAAGGAGAAAGAAATAGAAAAAGGCGAGAAGGGAAGAAAGGAGTTCAAAAATGAAGACAGAGACTTCTTATCTGTATCTCCAATGCTGTCTGACTCACTGCATCAAAGGTGGGCGCTCTCTGTGCGCCTATACCGACCTCTCGTTCAGGACCGCTTGAATGCAATGGCCTGGAGATGAGGGGTAGATATAGTGACCTTAATTATGACAGGTAGCAGCTGAGGTAGATCACCGTCGCGGCCCGGGGTGGGCGGGGCCGGAAATATGACGTGCTCCCCACAAATATGGTCATTGCCCGGCGAGGCCCGTTGTGGCCATGGATATGCCGTGGGACAGAAACTGTGGGGAAGCGCTTGGTGGAGCGCCAAAAGAGACGCTGCCCAAGTGCAGAGAAACGCCGGTGAAGGCGCGCGGGCCGCGTCAGCCAGTACTCCGTGTCTGGCTAGCCCCGCAAGTGTCGTCGGGAAACGTAGTTTCCCGGCTGCACTATCTGTGTGCCGAAGGGTGTGTGTCGCTGGGAAACGTAGTTTCCCGGCGGCACAGCACAGGCACACTGGGGAGGGGGGAAAAAGGAAGGAGGAAAGGAGGAGGATGGGGGGGGAGGGAAAAAAAGAGAAAGGAGGGGAAGGGGAAGGGAGAAAAGAGGGAAAAAAAAGGGAAAAAAGGGGAAAGGGGCAGGACGGGGAGGGGGAAGGCAGGGGGGGGGAAAAAACACGAAGAGGGAAGGGGGACGGGGGACGGCACATATTCAACATGGGGAAACATGTGAGGGGTATGTAGAAGGGGGAAGGAGAACCACCAGACAAAAAAGGGGGGGGGGGGGTTGTGGAAGAGGAGAAAGAAAGAACACAAAGGGGGAAAAAAGGGGGGAAGTAGGAGGGGGGGGGGAAACAGAGAAGGGGGGGGGAAAAGAGGGGAAGAAGGAGGGCAGGGGAATGCACAGGAGGGAACCAACCAGATTCACCCGTGTCAGGAAGAGAAGAGAAAACTAAGTAGGACGGAATGTGATCCAGAGGGAAGGAGGAAACGAAAGCGGATCAATGGGGGAAGGAAAAAGACCGGAGGAAGGAAAAGTCGAGGGGCAGAGAATGTGGGGGGGGTTCTAGGGTTGAAGCGAGAACCAGGGTATCTCATCGTTTAATCCAATCGTGTCTGTGTGCAACCTCCAAATCCAGCGTTGCTCAGCCCTAAAAAGTTTTTCGGACATGTCAGGGGTCGAGGGGGAAAGTTGTTCCAGGACTGTCCATGACATGTCGTCTGGGGAATGATTTTTTTGTAAGAAATGACTGGTAAGTTTAGTAGCATCTCGTTTGCACCTGATCGTGCTCCTGTGCTCACAGATTCTGATGCTGATTTTTCTCGTGGTCATCCCCACATACTGGAGTTGACAAGGGCATTTGATTAGGTAAATTACATTTTTACTATTACAGTTAGTGAATGATTTTTGTACCCAAGGGGTTCTTAGGTTGATGTTTATGGTGGTGGATTTTTGGGTAAAGGGACAGACACTGCAGTTGCCACATGGGTGATGACCTGCAGGGGGGGCCAATTGCCAGAGTGTGGTCTGTGTGGGACGTCGTTTCTCCTTTGGTCTGGTGTGGACCACCATGTCGCGTATATTACTTGCTCTCTTATACGCGTGTAGTGGAGGTTCAAAGGGTAAACCCCCTGAAGTTAGAATTTTCCAATTGTCTTTTATGATCTTTTGGATTTCATTAGATAAGGGATTGAATGTGGTCACACAAACGATCGTGTCCAATTTGGGTTTCGGTGTGTGGGGCTGTAGCAGTTGGTCCCTATTATTATTGCGTGCCCTTTTTAATGCCCTGCTCACCAGGTGTGGGGGATAGTCCTTGGTGTGTAGCTTAGCAGTTAGTTTGTCTGCATGTTTGCGGTAGTCAATCACTGAAGAACAGTTTCGTCTTAGCCGCAGGAACTGCCCGACCGGGAGGTTATCTCTTAAGGCTCGAGGGTGGAAGCTCTGATATTGTAACAAATTGTTACAATCCGTAGGTTTGTAATACACCTCTGTGGCTAACCCTCCATCATGTTCATAAATGAGTAAGTCAAGGAAAGGTAACTTGTTGTCACCTATGTTCATTGTGAAGGTGAGGAAAGGGTTTTCTCCGTTGAGCCAAATAGCGAATGCCTGGGCTTCTTCCCTACTCCCAGTCCATATCAGCAGTACATCGTCGATGTATCGCTTCCAGAGTTTGATCTGGTCATGGTAGGGGTTCTCCTCATTCAAGACAATTTGTCTTTCAAAGTGGTCAACATATAGACATGCTAGACTAGGGGCGAAAGTGCTGCCCATTGATGTACCCTGTGTCTGCAAAAAGAATTTATCCTCAAATTTAAAGTAGTTTCTGGTGAGAGCGAGGTGTGCTAGATCCAGGATAAAACCCGGAGGGGTTTGGGAATCACTCGTCTGGATTTCCAACAACTCGCTTATCACTTCCAAGGTGGCCTCTTGCGGAATATTTGTGTATAATGACTCCACGTCGAGGGTAATCAGGAGCTCCTTAGTTTTGTCAAAGGCTATAGAATCCAGTAACAGGAGGACATGGGTGGTGTCTTTAAGATAGGTTGGTATTTTTTTGACTAGCGGTTGTAGGAAGACATCCACAAATTTAGACAGAGGCTCTAGTACTGAGCCTAGACCGGAAACTATGGGTCGTCCCGGAGGAGGAATCTTTTCTTTGTGTACTTTTGGTAAAGTATAAAAGTACGGGATTTTAGGATTCGTCTGTATCAGGAATGATGCCTCATGATCTGTAATCCAGTTGTTCTCTTTCCCTTTAGATACTAGGAAAGCGATTTCTTCTTGGACATCAGTGGTAGGATCACGTGCCAGGCGTTTGTAGTGTCTGGTATTCCCCAGTAGTCGCTCACACTCGTCTCTATACATTTTTTGTGGAAGAATCACTGTAGCACCGCCTTTATCTGCTGGTTTTATAATAATGTTGGGATCGGCTGTGAGGCCCTTCAGTGACTCTATTTCGACTTTGCTCATATTGTGGAATGTATTGTTGGGTGCTTCAGTGAGACCTTTGATTTTAAGGGACACTGATTTCTCAAAAGCCAGTACCTCAGGGGGCATTTGCCCTGCCAGGGGACAGAAGGTAGATTTAGGACGTAGTCCCGTGTTTTGTGTGGGAGTATCATATTCCTTCCCAAGGAAGAAGGTTTTTAGGCGGATCTTACGGAACAGGCCCGCTAGTTCTGTTCTGGTTCTGAATAGGTCGACCTTAGGAGTAGGCACGAAGTTCAGACCTTTGTTCAGTGCTTGGGTTTCGGTTTGGCTCAGACTCCGGTTACTCAAATTAATGATGTTGCCTGTGTTTTCAGGGCCCAGTTTCACTTTGTCTTGCTTGTCCCTGGGATGGTATCCCTGTGTGGTGGATTTTCCAAGGCATCCTCTTTTGGGCGCCACTGTACCTCTTTTTTCCTCCCCCTGTCCCTTCCATGACCTCTGTCTAAAAAAGGCGGCGGAGGTTCAGAGAAAGACCATTGGGCAGGGTGCTGTAGGTAGGGTGCCTGGTACTGTGGAGGTGGGCCATATTGGTTAGGCCAGCCCCATTGTTGGTTAAAGTACGGTGGGTAAAGGGGAGGTGCAGATGGAAAGTTCCATCCTCCTCGACGTTGTCCACGACGCCCACGGCGGTATCGTGTGTTTCCTGAAGAGTTACTATCACTGTCTGAGCTGATATTGCCCCCAGAGGAGGTATCGGAAGTGTTAGTGGAATTCTTCGCTACATAGTCAGGTTTGGTGTAGGGATATATCCTTTCTAAGGAAAAGCGATTTAGGTCTTTTTGAAATTTGGCTATTTTTTGCTGGGTTAAGTATTCTTTATATTCGTTCATGTTTTTGTTTACCTCCTCCAGTTTCTTTTTGAAGGAGAGGATACTCACACCTGACTTTAGGTTATTCTCACTGTTTTTTATCTGGACCAGTAAGGTTTCAGATAACCTAGTTGCTGTTTTTATAATTAAAATCAGCCAATCTCGTGTGCATTTCCATGCTATAAGCGACCAATCTTTACGAAACTCGAGGTCGTCTAGGAATATGCGAGGTTCATTGGTGACAAGAAGTCCGTTTGGAGCCGAGTTGCCACTCCTCGGGGACACAGCCTTATCAAAGAGTTTGTCCCAACTTGGGGACTGGGACACCCTAGTGGAATTAAAACGCTCCCAAATTAAGACTATACTACATGGGGCTGTCCTTACAGAATATCTCCGTAGCAACTCGGCTCCAAACGGACTTCTTGTCACCAATGAACCTCGCATATTCCTAGACGACCTCGAGTTTCGTAAAGATTGGTCGCTTATAGCATGGAAATGCACACGAGATTGGCTGATTTTAATTATAAAAACAGCAACTAGGTTATCTGAAACCTTACTGGTCCAGATAAAAAACAGTGAGAATAACCTAAAGTCAGGTGTGAGTATCCTCTCCTTCAAAAAGAAACTGGAGGAGGTAAACAAAAACATGAACGAATATAAAGAATACTTAACCCAGCAAAAAATAGCCAAATTTCAAAAAGACCTAAATCGCTTTTCCTTAGAAAGGATATATCCCTACACCAAACCTGACTATGTAGCGAAGAATTCCACTAACACTTCCGATACCTCCTCTGGGGGCAATATCAGCTCAGACAGTGATAGTAACTCTTCAGGAAACACACGATACCGCCGTGGGCGACGTGGACAACGTCGAGGAGGATGGAACTTTCCATCTGCACCTCCCCTTTACCCACCGTACTTTAACCAACAATGGGGCTGGCCAAACCAATATGGCCCACCTCCACAGTACCAGGCACCCTACCTACAGCACCCTGCCCAATGGTCTTTCTCTGAACCTCCGCCGCCTTTTTTAGACAGAGGTCATGGAAGGGACAGGGGGAGGAAAAAAGAGGTACAGTGGCGCCCAAAAGAGGATGCCTTGGAAAATCCACCACACAGGGATACCATCCCAGGGACAAGCAAGACAAAGTGAAACTGGGCCCTGAAAACACAGGCAACATCATTAATTTGAGTAACCGGAGTCTGAGCCAAACCGAAACCCAAGCACTGAACAAAGGTCTGAACTTCGTGCCTACTCCTAAGGTCGACCTATTCAGAACCAGAACAGAACTAGCGGGCCTGTTCCGTAAGATCCGCCTAAAAACCTTCTTCCTTGGGAAGGAATATGATACTCCCACACAAAACACGGGACTACGTCCTAAATCTACCTTCTGTCCCCTGGCAGGGCAAATGCCCCCTGAGGTACTGGCTTTTGAGAAATCAGTGTCCCTTAAAATCAAAGGTCTCACTGAAGCACCCAACAATACATTCCACAATATGAGCAAAGTCGAAATAGAGTCACTGAAGGGCCTCACAGCCGATCCCAACATTATTATAAAACCAGCAGATAAAGGCGGTGCTACAGTGATTCTTCCACAAAAAATGTATAGAGACGAGTGTGAGCGACTACTGGGGAATACCAGACACTACAAACGCCTGGCACGTGATCCTACCACTGATGTCCAAGAAGAAATCGCTTTCCTAGTATCTAAAGGGAAAGAGAACAACTGGATTACAGATCATGAGGCATCATTCCTGATACAGACGAATCCTAAAATCCCGTACTTTTATATTTTACCAAAAGTATACAAAGAAAAGATTCCTCCTCCGGGACGACCCATAGTTTCCGGTCTAGGCTCAGTACTAGAGCCTCTGTCTAAATTTGTGGATGTCTTCCTACAACCGCTAGTCAAAAAAATACCAACCTATCTTAAAGACACCACCCATGTCCTCCTGTTACTGGATTCTATAGCCTTTGACAAAACTAAGGAGCTCCTGATTACCCTCGACGTGGAGTCATTATACACAAATATTCCGCAAGAGGCCACCTTGGAAGTGATAAGCGAGTTGTTGGAAATCCAGACGAGTGATTCCCAAACCCCTCCGGGTTTTATCCTGGATCTAGCACACCTCGCTCTCACCAGAAACTACTTTAAATTTGAGGATAAATTCTTTTTGCAGACACAGGTACATCAATGGGCAGCACTTTCGCCCCTAGTCTAGCATGTCTATATGTTGACCACTTTGAAAGACAAATTGTCTTGAATGAGGAGAACCCCTACCATGACCAGATCAAACTCTGGAAGCGATACATCGACGATGTACTGCTGATATGGACTGGGAGTAGGGAAGAAGCCCAGGCATTCGCTATTTGGCTCAACGGAGCAAACCCTTTCCTCACCTTCACAATGAACATAGGTGACAACAAGTTACCTTTCCTTGACTTACTCATTTATGAACATGATGGAGGGTTAGCCACAGAGGTGTATTACAAACCTACGGATTGTAACAATTTGTTACAATATCAGAGCTTCCACCCTCGAGCCTTAAGAGATAACCTCCCGGTCGGACAGTTCCTGCGGCTAAGACGAAACTGTTCTTCAGTGATTGACTACCGCAAACATGCAGACAAACTAACTGCTAAGCTACACACCAAGGACTATCCCCCACACCTGGTGAGCAGGGCATTAAAAAGGGCACGCAATAATAATAGGGACCAACTGCTACAGCCCCACACACCGAAACCCAAATTGGACAAGATCGTTTGTGTGACCACATTCAATCCCTTATCTAATGAAATCCAAAAGATCATAAAAGACAATTGGAAAATTCTAACTTCAGGGGGTTTACCCTTTGAACCTCCACTACACGCGTATAAGAGAGCAAGTAATATACGCGACATGGTGGTCCACACCAGACCAAAGGAGAAACGACGTCCCACACAGACCACACTCTGGCAATTGGCCCCCCCTGCAGGTCATCACCCATGTGGCAACTGCAGTGTCTGTCCCTTTACCCAAAAATCCACCACCATAAACATCAACCTAAGAACCCCTTGGGTACAAAAATCATTCACTAACTGTAATAGTAAAAATGTAATTTACCTAATCAAATGCCCTTGTCAACTCCAGTATGTGGGGATGACCACGAGAAAAATCAGCATCAGAATCTGTGAGCACAGGAGCACGATCAGGTGCAAACGAGATGCTACTAAACTTACCAGTCATTTCTTACAAAAAAATCATTCCCCAGACGACATGTCATGGACAGTCCTGGAACAACTTTCCCCCTCGACCCCTAACATGTCCGAAAAACTTTTTAGGGCTGAGCAACGCTGGATTTGGAGGTTGCACACAGACACGATTGGATTAAACAATGAGATACCCTGGTTCTCGCTTCAACCCTAGAACCCCCCCCCACATTCTCTGCCCCTCGACTTTTCCTTCCTCCGGTCTTTTTCCTTCCCCCATTGATCCGCTTTCGTTTCCTCCTTCCCTCTGGATCACATTCCGTCCTACTTAGTTTTCTCTTCTCTTCCTGACACGGGTGAATCTGGTTGGTTCCCTCCTGTGCATTCCCCTGCCCTCCTTCTTCCCCTCTTTCCCCCCCCCTTCTCTTTTTCCCCCCCCCTCCTACTTCCCCCCTTTTTTCCCCCTTTGTGTTCTTTCTTTCTCCTCTTCCACAACCCCCCCCCCCCTTTTTTGTCTGGTGGTTCTCCTTCCCCCTTCTACATACCCCTCACATGTTTCCCCATGTTGAATATGTGCCGTCCCCCGTCCCCCTTCCCTCTTCGTGTTTTTTTCCCCCCCCTGCCTTCCCCCTCCCCGTCCTGCCCCTTCTTTCCCCTTTTTTCCCTTTTTTTTCCCTCTTTTCTCCCTTCCCCTTCCCCCTTCCCTCCTTTCTCTTTTTTTCCCTCCCCCCCATCCTCCTCCTTTCCTCCTTCCTTTTTCCCCCCTCCCCAGTGTGCCTGTGCTGTGCCGCCGGGAAACTACGTTTCCCAGCGACACACACCCTTCGGCACACAGATAGTGCAGCCGGGAAACTACGTTTCCCGACGACACTTGCGGGGCTAGCCAGACACGGAGTACTGGCTGACACGGCCCGCGCGCCTTCACCGGCGTTTCTCTGCACTTGGGCAGCGTCTCTTTTGGCGCTCCACCAAGCGCTTCCCCACAGTTTCTGTCCCACGGCATATCCATGGCCACAACGGGCCTCGCCGGGCAATGACCATATTTGTGGGGAGCACGTCATATTTCCGGCCCCGCCCACCCCGGGCCGCGACGGTGATCTACCTCAGCTGCTACCTGTCCTAATTAAGGTCACTATATCTACCCCTCATCTCCAGGCCATTGCATTCAAGCGGTCCTGAACGTGAGGTCGGTATAGGCGCACAGAGAGCGCCCACCTTTGATGCAGTGAGTCAGACAGCGTTGGAGATACAGATAAGAAGTCTCTGTCTTCATTTTTGAACTCCTTTCTTCCCTTCTCGCCTTTTTCTATTTCTTTCTCCTTCCCCCTGATCTTCTGCCTTCCTTTTCTTTCTTTTTTCCATTCTCTTTACCTTGTTCTTCTTTTTTCTTTCCCTCCCTTCTCCCTCCCCTCTTTCTTCCCCACCCCCAGCCCCCCTTGTTTATCCCCCTTTATCCCCTTTTTTGCCTTTTTTTAACCTTTTTCTTATCCCTCTTCTCCTGTTTCTTCCCCTCTTTTTCTCAGTTCTTATTTTCTCCTTTTTCCTTTCATTTCTTCCCCTCTTCTTCTCCTCTGCATTCCCCTCACTACTTTCATGATTTCCCTTCTGCTCTTTCTCTTTCCCCTTGAACTCTAGAGTCTGACTATAAGGGGACGCTCCCTCTCCAGGATACCAGAGGCTAGTAGCCTCAAGTGTGAGGGTAAGAAATGGTCTTCCCTTACTTAGTGTACGCCGTGCATAACCTTGACACAACTGTATTTATATTTGCAACCTGCACCCCTGCAGCCTGTATGAATTATGTCACGTGTGGAGTGGTGTGTTGTGTTTTATCTTTCACATTGTTTTCGGTCTGTTTTTCATCCCATTTTCTTTAGGTCCTCCCCAGATATTATCTTGGTTAAGGTAGGCCCTTCCTCTTTCACGTATTTGTGTAGCGGTCAAGTAGTAATTACTACAGGGATCCAATGCCCTGATGAATGCCCAGAGACTCTCCATAGCTCAACCATAAGGGCAGAAACATGTCGGCTACTCCTTTTAGTTAGGTGACCTTGTGAGTCATTGTTCTCGCACTGGTCCCCCATTCCTTTTAACCACACCGCACAGGACCCCTATTAAAAGTTACCCGGGTACCTGAGTAGGTGTTTTTATTCCCCTAGTATAGCTGGATCCCTATTTTCCAGAATTAAGTCCAATTTACGCACTCCCTCCTGTTCTTTTAACAGTGAGGTTGAGTCCACTTAAATAAACACCCTTGAAGCACAAAACGATCTGGATTCAGTCTGTGATTTCAAAATAGTGTATTAGCAATTACAGTGGCAAAATGCTCTTTCAATTGTAATGTCAACATACCTATGTCACACAGCTCTAGTCCATGAGGAAACAAAGCAGATGTCACACTGTGGGACACACATCTGTGAAATCATTAGGGAAAGTGACAACTCAGTGACCATACACTGGGTGAAAACGACAGACAGTAGAGAGGTAGTAGTGTTAAAGTACATGTAGTAGGCAGGTTTGTATTCTTACCTGTGTCTCACTGGAAATATTGCAGGATCACCGATTTCCTGTTGTCCATGTCCTCTTCTTCTGCTTCCTCGTCTTCACTGTCCACAGGCTCCACAGCTGCAACAACACCGCCATCTGGACCATCCTCCTGCAGAAAAGGCACCTGTCATCACAAAGCTAACTTGTGAAGCATACAGCAGGCCACGATGATCTGGCACACCTTTTTTGGTGAGTAGAATAGGGATCCACCTGTCATATAGAGGCTCCTAAACCTGGCTTTCAGGAGGCCGAAGGTCCGCACTGTTATCCGCCGGGTTCGCCCAGGTGCCTCATTGTAGTGTTCCTCTGCCCTTGTCCTGGGATTCCTCACTGGGGTCAGTAGCCATGACAGGTTGGGGTAACCAGAGTCACCTGCAAATGGCGAGGGACAACTGTTAGACACACACTAACCTGTAGGGATATCCCCAGACCCAGACAACCATTCCCACTGACTTGCTTCCAGGTGCTCATCTAATAGCCACACACAGTGCCTCTGGAGTTGACCCATCACATAAGGGATGCTGCTATTCCGCAGGATGTAAGTGTGATGTACTGAGCCATGGACCTTGGCATTAACATGGGAGATGTACTGGTCTGCCAAACACACCATCTGCACATTCATGGAATGATAACTCTTCCGCTTTCTGTACACCTGTTCACTCCTGCAGAGGGTACCAAAGCCACATGGGTCCCATCAATGGCACCTATGATGTTGGGGATTTGTCCCAGGGCATAGAAGTCTCCTTTCACTGTAGGCAAATCCTCCACCTGAAGGAAAACAATGTAGCTCTGCATGTGTTTCAGACAACACTCTGAACAACACGTTGGAAAACATAGGCTGGGACATCCATGATGCTATGGCCACTGTTGTTTGAAATGACCCACTTGCAAGGAAATGGAGTACTGACAGCACCTGCATTTGAGGGGGGATTCCTGTGGGATGGCGGATAGCTGACATCAGGTCTGGCTCCACCTGGGCACAGAGTTCCTGGATTGTGGCACGGTCAAGCCTGTAGGTGATAATCACATGTCTTTCCTCCATTGTTGACAGGTCCACCAGCGGTCTGTACACCGGAGGATGCTGCCATCTCCTCACATGTCCCAGCGGACAGTGCCTATGAAGGACAACAGCGAGCACAGAGTCAACCAACTCAGAGGTAGGTACCCACAGTTTACACAGAACACTAATCATAATCCGAAAATTGGCCTGTATAAGTGTTGAGGCTAGGCTTAGGTATGTATGACGCAGTTAAAATTGAGCCATGTGTGCCCCTGAAATGGCGGCTGCCTGACCTGTAAAGTGGGACAATGGGATGTGAGGTAACTGCGCTGGGGTTGTACACCGCCGCGGTAGGTGGTCGAAGACCGCGGCGCAATGCTGCATTGGTCAAAAGTGGACCCTATGGGTCCCAGGAGTCAATGACGATGTACGCCGGCGGTGACGGGACGCACCGCAGTGGACGTGACTGCCATTGTCTATCTGTTAAATCACTCGATACCTGATCTTCGACAGGAGAGGACCTACACTGCAAGTGCTGCTGTGACCTCGGTCTGGAAGAGACAATGGCTCGTGCATCTGGGGAAAGGGCCCCTGCCTTCACATCGGAGGGGGCTTCTGTGTCTGTCGTGTCCGCCAAAGGTAGCGGTAATGCATGCACTCAACATGTCTTTCTTCTGTCGTCCCCCCCTTTTTGTGGTCTCCCTGTTCTTGTGTGCATTAGCATCATCAGACGGAGGAGCAGTGGCACTGGAACAGGAGGGAGCTGCATCCCACATGGCCCTGGAGGGCGACACTACGGACTCGGAGTTCACCAGTGGGATGGAGGGCGAGTGGAGCTCCATGGCGGGGACAGGAGCTGACACCAGTGACACAGTCTCGTGCTCTGATGGGAGCTCCCTTATGGTTGCAGCAACATCTGTGCCCCCCGCATCTACAGGTACAGCGGCCACCCCCCTACCAGCACCGCCCTCCCAGCAGCCCCTCAGCCTTTGCCCCGTGCCCGCTCACCTAGGAGGGTGGGTATCACCTTCGCCCCAGGCACCTCAGGCCCTGCCCCGTGAGGAGGCCATTGACCTCCTCAGGTCTCTCACTGTTGGGCAGTCTACCATTTTGAATGCCATCCAGGGTGTAGAAAGGCAGTTGCAACAAACAAATACATTCCTGGAGGGCATTCATTCTGGTCAGGCGGCCCTTCAGTGAGCTTTTCATACTCTGGCCTCAGCACTGATGGCAGCCATTGTCCCTGTGTCTAGCCTCCCCCCTCCAATTTCCTCCACCTAGCCCGAATCCCCTCTACCTCAGCCTATCCCAAGCACACCTCAGACCAGCATGCATACACGTCAACACACAAGGGAAGCTCAGGCAAACATAAGCACCACACATCCCACAGGCACTCACGCAAGCATCACACACATGCAGACACACCAACATCCACTGCCTCCACTGTGTCCCCTTCTCCTCGTCTCCCTCCTCCCTCACAGTCTCGTCTACACTCACACCTGCATGCACTACATCTACAGCCACTACTGCCATCACCAGCACACACACCACCACACCTTGCTCACGTGCAGTCACCACCCCCACTGCCATTCTCACGTCCCCTGTGTCCTCTCCCAGTGTGTCTGTGACGCCACCTCCCAAGATACACAAACGCAGGCACACACCCACCCAACAGCCATCCACCTCACGACAGCCTCCAGCGCATGCACCTGCACCCAAAGTCACCAAACGTACACCTCCTGCTACCACCACCTCTTCCTCCACTCCCAAACCCCCTCTAGCTACCCGTCCCAGTGTGTCCAAAAGAATTTTCCTGTCCAGCCTTGACGTTTTTCCCACATATCCCCCACCCCATTCATCTCATAGGTCCCGAAGTAGCACCTCAGCCACAACATCTCCGGGACCAGTGGTGCCTGTAGTCACAGGTATGTGGAGTGCACCGGCCACCAGGACAGCCAGTGTGGCATGGAGCCACAGCACAGCCAGTCCCCCACACGTGAAGCATCAGAAGTTGGCCAGTGCCCGGTGGGGGAGGGGGAAGACTCCAGCCACCAAAGCCGCTCCCAGGGGTACAGGTGGGAGTGTGGAGTCAGCTGCGACACCTTCCAAGGTGGGGAAGGGCCACAAGAAAGTCATCAAGTCTGGGAAGAGCAGCGCGGAAGAAAAGACCGCCATCATCCCTGCTGCCCAGGAGGCCACCGCCATCATCCCCGCTGCCCATGAGGCCACCACCAGCACCTGCCCTGCTGCCCAGGAGGCCACCACCATCATCCCCGCTGCCCAGGAGGCCACGCCATCACCAGCCCTGCTGCCCAGGAGGCCACAGCCATCATCCCTGCTGCCCAGGAGGCCACCGCCACCAGCCCCGCTGGGCCAGACAGGACCGCCAGCACCAGCCCCTCTGGGCCAGAGAGGATCGCCAGCACCAAGCCCTGCTGGGCCAGACAGGACCGCCAGCACCTGCCCGCTACCTCAGTCCTTGGTAGGATGAAGCACTCTGGGCACAAAGGGCCCTCCAGCACCAGTGGAGACTGTCATCCACTTGAAAGACTGTGGCTTTGCACTCCCCAGGATAATGCAGTGGGCAAACCACCCACTGTAGAGACTTGAGAGACTGTAGCTTTGCACTCCCCAGGAATGAACAGTGGGCATGTGGACCCCTCGTGGATTTGGCGTTGTGCACTCAACCGGCTGAGGTGCCCCCCCCCTTTCCCTCCCCCTGAGGTGCCTGTTTTAATGCTATCTGATGCCCCTGCAGTGTTCTCTCCGTCATGGTCGGGGATCTTGTGTGGGCCTCGCCCATACCGTGTGGGCCCAGTGTTCCACGGACTTCAATGGAGCACTACCTGGACTACTATTCTTGGTGTATATTTTGTTTATAGTGTATATATGTATATTTTTGCGTACTGGATTTTAATATATTACAATGGTTACACTCATTTGCTTTTGTCTTTGCATTCTTCCAGGTGGTTTGCGGGGTGTAACTGTAATGTATCATACTGTGTTAGTGTGTGTGTTGTAGTGGGTGAGGGTGGGGGTGGGGGTGTTGCATGTGTGTGTCCCTGTTTTTTCCCTCCCCCCTGCCCTGTGTCGTAGGTGCAGTACTCACCGTGGTCTTCGCCGCCGCCGTTCGTGCTCCCGGTAGAGGAGCAAGAAGATAATGGCTGGCAGGATCTGCAGCTCTGGTTCCATGTCGTTCTGGTTCCTCGTGGGGTGTGTAGAGGTGAGCGTTTTCCCTTCGAAGTCCTGTATCCGCTGTGTTTTTGTCCATGGTGAATCCGCCCCGGAAAAGGTGGCGGATTGGTAGGTTGTGATACTGTGGGCGGTACTTTGTCCTCCGCTTGTCTGTTGGCGGTGACCGCCGCGCTGTTTGTTTGTACCGCCGTGGCGGTCGGAGTGTTAAAGTGGCTGTCTTTGTTGGCGGTTTCCACCACGGTCGTAATTCAAATTTTTTTACTGCCGGCCTATTGGCGGTCTTACCTCCGCTTTAACACCGTCCGCCAGGGTTGTAATGACCACCATTGTCACTAAAATAAAGTACCTTTATTTTTAATAACTCTGAGTATTGTGTTTTCTTATGATATTGTGCTATATGATATAAGTGGTATTGTAGGAGCTTTGCATGTCTCCTAGTTCAGCCTAAGCTGCTTTGCCATAGCTACCTCTATCGGCCTAAGCTGTTAGAAACACCTCTATTCTACTAATAAAGGATAACTGGACCTGGCACAAGGTGTAAGTACCACAAGGTACCCACTATAAGCCAGGCCAGCCTCCTACAAAGTTTTAGTGGTGTATGCACATGATCAAATTGTAAAATATATTGAGGAATTTTATCAGTTAATATACCAAGAAGATACAATTCCTTTTCAGGGTCTGATCGTTGAAGAGATGAAGAGAAGGACACACTAGATTGCCCTGATTCATTGAGAAAAATCAAGAGAGCTATAGACACTCTGCCTGAGGGGAAAAGCAATTTGAACTGACTGGATTGCTACTGAATGTTATAGTCATTTGTTTACTTTATTATCAACTGAAAACACTCTTTATGTCAGTACAGCACGGTAAAAACTTGCTGGACTCCTGGACAGCTTTTAACATATTCATTTTTAACAAAAGGGTATGCCCTTCACAGACCTGGGATCATACAGAGCAATTTCAGTTATAGAGATGTAAAACTTTACTCTACAATTATGGCCATGTGGTAAAGCAAACCCATCACCAAACTGGTCTCACTATGACAACCTGGTTTTGTCCCAGAAAAAGGAACAGTGGTCCATATCAGTCAAGACATTTTTTATACAGTATCATATAGATATGTGGCACACCGATGGCGATGTTCCTGCTTGATGTCGAAAAAGCTTTGAATAGAGTCACTTTGCCTTACCTATAGGGTAACATAGCTAGGATGGGATCTCAGGCAACATTTATGAAGAATATGCAGAATTTATATAGAAATTCAATAGCTTTATGACAGATTGTGTGGTTGGAGTCTGATAGTATCAAAATACCTTGAGGTGCATGACAAGGGTGTGCCTGCTTCCCTCTCTTATTTATTATGCATACAGAGAATACTGAGAAATAACAGGACTAGACCTTATGCGTTTAATGGACATATATCCAAAATACTAGCATATGCTGACAATGTTACAATAATGACTATAGAGGTTTAAATCGACCTAATGGAAGTTGACCTTGAAGCAATTTATTTTGGAAAAGTATCTGGCTATCTCTCAACTAGCGTAAAGGCACAGATAGTTTGCAACTACATCATCCAGTCCCAAGACCACAGAAAGACCAACAACAGCATCTATCTTGAATTAAAAATACCTGCTCTAGGCCAAAAAAGTAATTAAATCATGATTCTCTACTGAGCAAGATAGTGCAAGACGTCAAACACATGAACAATGTATACTTAACAATCATAGAGGTGAGGTAATATCACTAAAATGGACATAATAGCCAACATTTTATATACGTTGAGAGCAATTTGTCTTGAAATCAGACCTGGACTCTATCTGTGACAGATTCTTACAGGAATTTAGCACCTCAAGGAGAGCTTTAAAATATTTGTGCCTCCTGCTAGAAAGCAGAAGATGGATAAATCCAAATGTTAGACGCTTTTATCATTGTACAATGTTGCAACTTGTGAATTATATGATCATAATCTGTAGGGATGGATCTGACGGGATCCCTCCTATATGCAAATAAAGCTTAAGAAAGGATGCCGTTTTTTTCATAAAAAAGTATTCGATTGATCAAAGCTATTTCAAAAAAGTAAGATTTAAGACGGTAAAGACCAATGATAAATTATGAACTACAATGGCCTCCGTGTTCAATGTATAATTGTTACACTACTCTTAGAAGTTACTGCTCTTCCCAGCAAATTATAAAGAGAGTGTTTGTCAAACATGAGGACAAGTTGGAAAATTAAATCTTGGTGATTTCCTCGCAGCTTAGCAAATTTGTACATTTCAGCATTTGCAGGAAAAATGTAGGCTTAAAAAGCAGTGCTTTTTTAAATTACATTCAAATTAGAGATCTTTTACAAAACTCTAGCTGAGTCAGATCTCACTTTCAGAGAGACCATTTATGCAGGCAATGATGACCCTGGGGGGGGCTAAGATTAGAATGTTATATTGTTTTTTCTGATCTCAATTCAATCAATGTTAGCCTTCAGACAACTAATTAGGAAAAAAGACTAGAGATAGATGAAAATAACATTTTACTTCAGAATTCTTTAAACATACGATGTGTGATTTTATTTTCTGACAAAATAAAGGTACAACATTTCAAAACAATATATAGAGGGTCATTATGAACACAGTGGGAATTCCCGCCGTGTTCATGCTGGTGGTCTTATCACTTGATGCCCTGCCGGCAGAATGCTGGGCCAGGACATTGCCGACGGCTCCACATGGAGCCGTAGTCAATGCCGATGTGCAGCGGGTGCAGCAGCACCTGTCACGCAGATCATTGCCCGATTAGTGACCTGCGCAATGGGGCACTGCACGGGGGCCCCGGAGCACCCCTTCCGCCAGCCTTTCCCTGGCCTGTGAACCTGCCAGGGAATGGCTGTCGGAACAAGGGTTCTTTATCTGTAGGGCAGTGCTGCTTGCAGCGGTGCCCTGTCGGATGAAGAATTCTGCCATCATCAGGCTGCCTGTCGGCAGTAGCCTGGCAGTGGTGGAAGGCCACCTGTGGCGGTCCCCACTATCTTCATTATGTGGCGGTCGAGACTGCCATCCCGGTGGTGGAAATTTCCGCCACCACCGGCATGGCGGTCTCGACCGCCAAGTTCATAATGAGGGCCATAGTCTTTACTATGCTCCAATTACATTTTTCAATTCAGGGAAGCAGGTCCAATTCAAACTGTTGAGCAGCTAAAGATATAGAGATTGTCCACATGTTTGCTACTTACATGAATTAGGTGAGTTCTGGGTGACCATCACTGTTTTCTTGGGTATTATCATGTGTACACAAATTACCTAACCTCACAGCTTACTTTACTTTGGATAGATGCATTGACCATATCTGATACAGTTGATACAGTTGTCAGTTATTAATTGTGGCTGTGGTCGTGGCTAGAATTTGTGTTGCAACATATTTGTTAAAGCCAGACCCACCCGTTTAGGCAATGACTATCTATAAATGTGAAGTGAAAACAGTTAGGAAAAGAGGCTCCTAATATTTAGGCACCATTCTCAAATCTTTAAATAGAATGTAATAATAATTACAAATGATCTAGATAGTTAATTAACGAGAAATTGTTTACTTGATCTGTAGCAACATACATAGCTAACTGTGTGTTTTAATCGGTTTAAAATATCTGAATATTGTAAATGTAGATAAAATTGAAATATTTTATAATGTTTGAAGTCACTCTGTTTTCTCTTGTGAGTCACAGCAGCAAATATCAAGTGTTAACTGTATGAAATGTGGAAATGTAATTACTTTATTTAGCCCTGCATAGAAAATATCTTGTTTCTTAAAAATGGGGTAGTTTCCATTTTTGTAGTTTGTGTCTAGTAAATTAGTTTAGTGTACACCCATTGCACGCTCCTCTGGTGCAGAAAACTGCATCAGAGGGGGCCCTATTTACAAGGAGGAGTAACGCCACAAAATGTTGTGTTACATCTCCCTGTAAATATGGAGCAGTGGTTAGCGCCACTGGAGCATCACAAAAGTGATGCTCTGGTGGCCCTGGGGCTATTAAATGTGCCCTTAGTTGTACCATGTCCCTGCAGTAACAAGCCTAAAAAGCTATGGATTTAAGTTTGATCACAAGAGCCACTCTTGTGGCTTCTTTGATCTGTATGTGGCATCTTCTGAAGGCAAATCTGTAGGTGTCTCTAAAAGTGTTGTATCTGCTGGTCATCCATCTTGTTTCCAGCTACTTGCAGTGACATTTGGGGTATCTGATGTCCTCGATGTACCAGCATACTTGAGCGTGAGTTTTGGAGTGTTTGATTATATTCATGGATGCCAGGTTGTTGGCGCAGTCTACAATACAGTTGTTGAACGTGGGTAGGTCTGTCAGTAGGTTTCCAATGAGGATTGGATGGCTGGATCTGAGGGCATGGGTCCATTCTGAGTCTGCTATGTTGCTCCAGTTGCTGCTGAGTTTGATGGCAGGTTTGGGTACGTTGGGATAGGTGACCCTGATTTAAATGCGAATAATTTTGTGGTCTGTTCATGAGAGTGGGGAGGTGTGGCCAAGTGTGATTTTGTTGCTGGACATGAAGGTAGGGATGGGTGTGTGTCTAGTAGTGTGGATCTGGCCCAGTACAAGCTGTGTGAGGCCGATGTTGTTGAAGCTTTCTAGGAGGTCAGTGGTATTTCCGCCAATTGGTTGTTGGGTCAAATGTTGAGAGACTGCTTAAAGAGGTGCTGGGTCCTGCTAAGTAGGAAGAAGTCATTACATCTGATGGTGATGGGGATGATGAAGTTGGTGAGGAGACTGCTGAAGGAGGTGCTGGATCCTGGTGGTTGGTAGATGAGGGTGCCTGTGATGGTTGTGGAGTAGCTGATCTATGTTTTTAATGGCAGGTGTTCGATGAGTGTGGTAGGTTCATCAAGAGAAGTAGTGCAGGGAGATGGTTGTATTGATGGTTCTGGCTGTCACATGAAAAAACAAAATGTCAGATTAAAATACTAATTCTGCTCTCTCAGGTTGGAGACAAGTTAGAAAATAATTCAGTTGTCTATTTTTGCCATTTATTCAAATCTAACTGCAAAGTAGTACCCTCTTTCTTGGCATGATTACCCCTATGTCCAGCTACATAATGGTATCTCTGAACCTAGGCATGTTTGGTATCAAACATGTTTGAATCATACTCCAATACTTTTGAAAGTATTGGTTGTATGATCCCATGCACTCTGCGAGCTCCTTAGAGGACGCCCAGCATTGCCCCTACAGCCTTCTGAGGTTAGCCAGGCAGCTCAAGCTGCTGCCACCTGACAGACAGGTTTCGGCCCTCCTGTTGCTTGAGCAGCTCAAGCCCAGCAAGGCAAAGAACAAAGGATTTCCTTTAGGAGAGGGATGTTACACCCTCTCCCATTGGAAACAGGTTTTCCATGGCTTGGGAGGGGCAGCCTCCCCAAGCCACTGGTATGTTTTGAAGGGCTCATTTGGTGGCCTCAATGCATAAACCAGTCTACTCTGGTTCAGGGACCTCCAGTCCCTGCTCTGGCGTGAAACTGGACAATGGAAAGAGGAGTGACCACTTACCTGTCCATCACCACCCCAGGGGTTGTGACAAGAGCTCCTCCAGAGGGTCCCTGGGTTCTGCCATCTTGAATCCAAGTTTGGCAGGGGAACTCTGGGAGCATCCGAGTGGCCAGGTCAGTCAGGTGACGTCAGAGCCCCCTTCTGATAGGTAGTCACCCAGCTAGGTGGCCAATCCCCCTTTCAGGGCTATTTAGGGTCTCTCCTTTGGGTGGTTCCTCAGATTTTGCTTGCAAGATTCCAGCAGGATTCCTCTGCATCCCTTACTTTGACTTCTGACCAAAGAAACTGCACCTGGACTCTCCAAGACCCGACAATCTGCAACAATGACAAAGACTTTGCCTGCAACAATGTTTCGCCGGCTCCTCCAGCTTCTGCAACATTTCCCCAGTCCTGCATCCTCTGAAGACAGCCCATCTTCAGTCTGCACAGGAAAGAAGAAGGAATCTCCTTTGGAATGAAAGAGTCACTCCCCTGAATCTGCAGGCGCCAACAGCAACGACGACTGGCTGCTGGGGTCCCCTCTCCTGCTGAGCTGCATGGGTCCTGCAACATGGCTGGTAGTCAGACGTGGTCCGGCCAGTCCTCAATACCCACTGCCCAACTTTGGTGGAGGTAAGCCCTTGCCTTCCCATGCAGGACAGTACCCCCATGCACAGCATCATTTGCAGCTGCCATGCCTTGTTGGCACTTCTTCCAAGAGATCTTCAGTTTCTGGGTAGCACCTGCCCCTAGCACTCCTTCCCGCAATGCACAGCTCCCTGAGTGGCTCTCCTGTGGCATGGGATCCTTCTTTCATAGTGCTGCATGGGCTTCTTTTGCACTTTCTGTGTCCCCATCCTGTGGGACTCCTGTGCGTGCTGCCTGTGCTTCTGTGGGCTCTCTGCGATGCTGATGGCCCCTCTGACTTGACTCTCCCTCCTGGATTGAGTCCTCCTTGGCCTTGCTGGTCCTCGGCAGCAACACTTTCAACCGACCTGTGCAAAGGCTTGTTGGTAGGATCCGAACACACAAAAACAACTGCAATCTTCCTTCCGGTGTGGGACATCACCTGCATCCTCCAGGAACTTGACTCCGACTCCAGGGCTGCAGTGCTGACTTCTCTTCTGCACCGTCGACCAACTCCTGCAACCCTCAGCTTGGTTGGTAGGGGCTCCATCCCCGACTGGACTCTTCTGTGTCTTCTGGACTTGGTCTTCTCTTTCCACAGGTCTTCCTCTTCAGGAATCCACTGTTGGTTTCTTGTAGTCATCTCTGGGTTTTGCATTTCTTTTCTTTTCTTCTGTGGGTGTTTGGGGAAATTCTAGTCATTTACCCTCTACACACTCCACTTACCTGGGTGGGGATGACACTCTTGCATTCCATTTTCTTAGTATATGGTTTGTGCTCCTCTTAGGTCCACTATTGTCTATTGTTTTTTTCTCTATTTGCACTGTTTTATAACCATTCTTATACCTGTTTCTGACAACTAGTTTATATAATTTGTATATTACTTACCTCATAAGGGAGTATTGCCTCTGTAATATTTTCGGTGCTGTGTTACCATAACACAGTACCTTTATTTTTGTAACACTAAGGCCCTCATTACAACTGTTTTGATGGAAGCACCGCCAACAGGCTGGCGGTGCTTCCTGGGGAATTACGACCGCAGCAGAAGCGCCGCGGTCACACCGCCGGGGCCGGCGGTTTTCCGCCACAATGGCCCGGGGGGTTGTAATCCACCAGGGCAGCGCTACTTGCAGCGCTGCCCAGGGGATTACGAGTCCCCCTCCCGCCAGCCTTTTCCTGGTGGTTTGAACCGCCAGGAAAAGGCTGGTGGAAAGGGGATGTGCGGGGCCCCCTGACAGGGCCCCATGGAGCTTTTCACTGTCTGCATAGCAGACAGTGAAAAGTACGACAGGTGCAACTGCACCCGTCGCACAGCCGCAACACCGGCAGCTCCTTTTGGAGCCGGCTCCTGTGTTGTGGCCGAGATCCCCACTGGGCCGGCAGGTGGAAACCAGGTTTCCGCCCGCCGGCCCAGCTGGGATCTCCAAATGGCGCGGCGGGAGTGCGGCAGCAATGGCGCCCGCCCGGCGGTCTGAGGGCCTAAGTGTATTCGTTCATGTGTGGAAGTTCTGTGTGACTACAGTAGTATTGCATGAGCTTTGCATGTCTCCTAGATACGCCTTGGCTGCTCATCCACAGCTACCTGTAAAGAGCCTGGTTTCTTGACACTGCCTACATTTCACTAATAAGGGATACCGGGCCTGGTATAAGGTGTATGTACCTTAGGTACCCACCACACACCAGCCCAGCTTCCTAAACAAAGGTATATTTTGTAATAAATACAGTAGTTAGGAAAAGTATCTTTTACAAAGTCAACTTTTTCCTGCTTGAACCTTTTGGAGGATAATTTGCATTAACATACCAGAAGTTCCATGTCAGTGCTTCAATTTAAAGCCTTGGGAAAACTACTCCCAGAACAGACTCAATGGCCTGGGAATGTAACAGTGATTTTCTTCCCCTTCAAGGAAAACCAGACACGGAGGAGCCAGGAACTTCCTTAACTTAAAAGCCAGTTAAGTAGGAGCCAGGGATGTCACTAGCTTGTGAAGGACCCACCCTTTCACAAATAACTGTAAGGTGAGACCCAGTAAAGGCAAACCACAATATGAGACCTATGGCGCAGAGGCCTTCTGTAAGGACGGGTAGGAGGTAAGGCAATGAGAACCAGGAAAACACTCTCAGTGCACCAGATAGCACTGTTGATAACAGAGATGAAGGGAATGGAAGAGACACTGAAGCCTGGCAAGCCCTAGTAAGGCCCATGAAAGAACACAGTGCCCAAATTACTCCTGAGAGATGCCAGAAGGAGCCTTTCGGGTAGACCTTGGCAAGTAAGAGAAACTTCAACATCTTACAAAGCCGATACCCAGTAGCAGGTCAGGCTAGATTGGGAAATGGCAGCTCCAGGAAGGTCCCTTTATGCACATGTGATGAACAACAGGGTGGTAAAGAGGATTAGCCTCAGAATCAACCTGCTCATCCATAATGAAAGACAACACTTGAAATACTAGGGGATGACAAGGATGTGAATCGAATAGCCCGGAAAATGTGTTGCAGCCAGTGCCATATTGGTGAAAAATTGACAATTTATCAATGAGAGTGGAACACCTAACTGAATGCATGTGTAAAAAGCTCTCCTGTATAGGCCTGGCAGAAAGAGGAAACTCAAAAAACAATGACATTTACCAGTACTAGCAAACAAATGCAGGAAATGGGATAACTCAAGTCCTTGTTTATGACAGCCCAATGATGTTACAATACTCTCAATATGACTTTGTTGGTAGTGCTGCCCACTTATTGTTTGTAACAGCTGCATTCAGTATGTAGACCAAAAAGTCAGTTTTGCAAGTAATGTGTTCTGCAATACTTTTTGTAATTTCAATTGTACAGAGTGTAGCTTCTGCTGTTAGCAACATACCGACAGACTTTATACCACCTGCAATTCCAAAACCCTTCTTTCTGTTCCCAAGGTCAGTTTATTATGGCTACATCTTTACTTCTCTCTGCTACAAAATGACTGGATGTTAACAAATCTACAAGAGAGATTGCTTTCCTACATGTTATCAGTGGATGCAGTGGGAGTAGTTACTGCACAGCTTCGTCCTTCTATAGATTTCAACAGTCTTTCTATGCTGCTGTCTGCTGCCATCCTGCCTGGGAGTGAGAAAGACTGGACCTGCATATCACCAACCAAGAAACCAGGGTGACTCCAAAGGCCAGCTGACTGGTATCCTGTTTTCTGAAGTTTCAGGAACACAAGATACTTCATTTCATCCTACTACAACGCTTAGACTTTGCTTACCTCAAGTCTTGCCCTGCCAAGTAGTGCCAACCCAGTCCTGAGCCCTCGGTTCAACCAGAACCCATGCATCTTCATCGGATCACTGCATCCTTGTTGTTGCATTTTTGTGGACCCGGTGCATGTCCTTTGGAACCAGCACTTCCAAAGGAGATGCTGTGTCTGTGGCTATTGGATGGATGCTAACAGCACACACCTAATGTCTATTGGTAATTGTGAACACCAGCATACCACACTATAAAATATACTCCATTTCAGAGCATGATCCTTTGCCATTCCACTCTACAATCACCATTTTTCTGATGAATTTGTCACACAGAAGTCAGGTTATTTCCTTTTTTCTCCCTCTGGTAATTTTTCAGTTGTTTATTTTTTTTCCTTAACTTCTGGGTCCTCCATTACATTCAATTTTCTTTACTCATAATGGCAGGGAGGAGAAATCCCCATTTTACAGAGGGAGAATTGTCAGTCATGGTGGATGAAACCATTTGAATAAGCCACAATTGTTTGGAGCACAAGTAAAAAATACAACCACATCTCAGAAAAGACAAATGTGGTCCAGAGTAGTTGACAGAGTCAACATTGAAGCAAACAACCTGTGCACACAGAAGGAAATTAGGAAAAGGTAGAATGACTTGCAGGGGAGAGTGCATTCCCTGGCCTCAGAGCGTCACCTGGAGGCCCAGGAAACTGGTGGTGGGTCTCCCAACTCCCCTTACAACTTTTTCCCTGGGGGGGAGGAGGTCTTGCAGGTGCTACAACCTGAAGGCTTGACAGGAGTGGAGACTAAGTGAGACTTTTGAATGTCCCACTACACATAAATGTTGCTTTTTGCTCTTAAATTAGCTGTTGATAATGTGTTTCTACCTTTGCAAAACCTATAAACCCAATTTAAAAATAACTCAAATTATTGTTAGCATCAAATATGTAGCATTAAGTTGCCATCTATTGTTTTACTACAGGGCAATCTGTGTGGTCAATATGTGTGTTCTTCATTGTTCATTTGTTGTATTTGCTTGTTTGTTTGTCTGAATGTATTTTGTTGTAGTTGAGATGACAGCTTTGAACCCTTATTTATTATACCCTGAAGTTGTGGTGGTTGCAAGTCTTTTTTCACCTTTTAGCATTTTTCACAAATGTCAAATTCAGCAAATGTGTGTATTTCTTCACTGCATTTATTTAACTAGGAATGTTCAACTTACAATTTTCCAAGTGTTGGCAAGGTCAAATTGAAAGGACTACAACTACCATGATGGCTTGTGTATGTATCTGGAAAATATGTTTGCAATGTGATGTTGGCCATTGTCTCCTTCTTCCATATACGCACATATGTCAAAGAGTTAGACATTTCCCAAATTTAATTTTATGCAATGAATCAAAATGGGATTCTGTTATCTAATTTTGTATGTTGTCATTTTCTTGCCATTTCATTGCAGTGATGTAATTGGTGCACAAATAAAAGTATGTTGACTTAAAAATATATTTGTTGTATGCAGAATATATGGTGTAATGTTGATACATGTATTTAGCTATGTCGATATGATGACCAATTCTGTTAATCCCACTAAACTGTATAAACGCCTGAACTTTATCCTGCTAGGCCTTGGGATGGTTTACTTCTCATTTCTTCTCTCAACTGATTTGTATTGAATGTGTGGTATAATTTATGTACAATTCCTAAGTAATCTTTTCCTTTTCAGGACATGTCTTCATATGCTTTTTTCATGTGTGCAACTTATAAAGTTTGGGTAACTACTAAAAAAAAACACAGAAAGGTCTATTCATACTATTAATTCCATTTTAGAATTTAGGTTGATTCTTTTGTAGCTCAAAACACATTTGATGCAAAATCCAGACTTCTAGAGTTTGTTTTCTTGTCATTCATATTATGTCCTACACCCAAAAGTACATGGGCAACCATCTCCCACTGAGGATACAGCCACTCCAGACCTGGATCAAGCCTTCCGTGATGACTCCACTTCTGCAAGTCTGGATGATAATGAGCTGGCTGGTCCATCTGCTCAGTCTGGGCAGACAGCTCTAGTGAGTCTCACTCGGCCCACACCTACTCCTCCCACACCAGCTCTTTCAGCACCTCAACCTATTGATACCTCCCCTTCCAGTGTCCAAAAGAACAACACCCCTGTCTTGTGCCCTCCTGTCCTGGCTGCTGTTGAGCCAACACCACCACCACCATGACCTTCAGTTCAGCCAGGACACAGTGGGATGGGGCACAGTGGCTCAAGGGCACAGGGTAGCGGGGGTAGGGTTTGTCTGAGGGAATTTGTGGGCCAGCAAATGAGCCCACTGGGTTCACTCTCACTCAGACCACAATTGACCAAGTTTTAGGATCACTACATAAGTCCCAAGACATGATGGGCCAGGTCCTTGAGAGCTCTAGGACATGAAGCAGTTGCAAAGGTAGGACAATGTAGAGATGCAAACTCTAAACTCTAATTTGAGGTCCCTGACTGGGGTGCTTTTTGTCATTTACAACCATATGTGTAGGGCTTGCATCTATATCTGTGTCCGTACAACATCTTAGCCCACTACACCTGGCTCAACCACAGAAAGGGAGGCCCTGCCACAAGAAGAAACACCTGCAATCACCTCTGCCCCTGCCACTGTTGTACCTCATAAACCCCCCTGCCCGAGTAAGGGATGTTCATGTGGACCACCAGGAAAGGATGGCAAGACCTCCATCACCAACAGCAAGAGATGCAAAACCTAGTTTTCCCCAGTGTGTGCATATCATTCACTCCGTGGACCAGTTCCTGGACACATTTACCTTTTTGATGCCAGTTGTATTTTCTACATTTCACTTCAAACAATTTTGCCTCTACAATATTAGTTTCATTCACCATGATTGCCTGCTTTTTTTTAGCTTTTTACCTTTGGTTTTGGTTTTACGTCCTGTTTTAGTTTATGTGTGTGTGTCTCATTTACACTTTATTTTGATCATCAGGTCATAAAAGTACATTACATATAAAAGAATCATAACAAAGACAAACAAAATATTACAACTATCAAAGTACTTATTTCATAATGGGCATCATATTGGCTTGTACAAGCCAAGAATTGACAAAAGAAACAATAAAATCAGTTTGATCTAAAATGATTTAAATACTAAAACTAAGTGTGATGTGACAGGATTCGCTACCTGCAAGCTTTAGGGGCTAGATCACAAAAGTGAGAAAAATTGTAGTTGCAAGCTTGACCAGGCACAGCAAAGCATGTAACAGCCAGCTTCTCAAACCTCATTGTAAACATTAACATTCAAAACAGAGTGCAAAATGACAGAATGTTGCCACAGGCAATATAAAACTTGGCCAAAGACAGAATGCAAATTCAGAATAAAATGCTAGATCAACAATGTGCAAATGAACAAAAGGAAACTGGGACACAGAATGGCTTATGTTAACCGGCCACTCGCTACTGAGGGAATGACCGGCTATCTGCAATAACTTCAGCTGCTGTAATAGACTTTAAGCGCCTGAGCCATAGCGAAAATAAAAATAGGAATCTGGACTTTGAGGCATTAAGAATACCATCACTGTACTTAAGCCTGTGGAAACAATTCTCAATGCCTCCATCCACCTGGATTTTTGGGTACGCTACGCTGGTTCCAATTGTATATGCAGCTTTAGTGCCAATGGAGGATTAATTTCCTCAATAGTTGATTCATACTAAGCCAGTGGTTGAACATCAAGAAAGTCCCTTACCAAGGAACCTCTGCTGGTGTAGCTTATTTGTGAAATAACATGTTCCCAGTAGATTTATTTGAGTCTGATCTTGGACACTATACATAACTCATTGGAAGATGCCCAAAATCTTAAGATTCCCAGTTTTTCCAAAAGCAGATGTCTGGTGTTCAGCCAGGGGGTTTTACACACACAACTTGCAGACGTCAAAGCTCACAGGCCCACACAGTCATATCTTAGCTCTACTGTGGTTCACAATCCAATAGATACAAATTCTGCACTCAATTTTATTATGGACGTGTCTATGGGCTAGGTCAAAACAGAGGGGTATAAACCGGGTACTTGCTGGGAGACCTAACAATAACCTAATAACTGACTCTCAGCTATGGTAACTAGTTAGATATTACAGCAAATAGGAGGGCCAGAGCTCTCCTAACTCCTACGTTGGAGGAGTCACAACCATCTTTATCAAAAAGTTTACCACCCCATTTATATCTAGTGAAAAAAGGGTGGGGGCAAGTACACACCCTTGCCTGACCCCTCCGTGGATACAGAAGGGGTCGTTTAATTGGCCAAGATTACCCCAATGAGCCATAATTTTGTACATATATCCAGATAGCTATATTCAAAAGGTTCGCTGGAATGCCTATCCCTAACACCATCCAGAGTTTTGCTCTGGGGACCAGGTCAAAGGCACCACGCAAATCGACGAAGGCAATTAAAGCTTTCCTCCATCATTTAGGGGTGTCTTCCAATGAATGGAAATAAACCAGAAGACCTGGTTCCCTGTACAGGTTTTGCTTTTGAAGCCTGCCTGAAAGTTAGATAGAACTTCATGATCTACAATCCACTCATTCAGATGGACAAGGATCTGCTTGCAGAAGATTTTCTAAAGGGTATCTAACAAGCTAATGGGCCTAGTTACCCAGGTTGCTGCAATCCCCTTTTTTAACTATTGGAATTATTTCTGCCATATTCCAGGATTTGGGGATTTCCGAACATGCTAAGATTGCTTTTGACAGTAAATTGATATAAATTCCACAAATGTTTACATTGGCCAGCTAGAGACCAATGGGTAACATATTGGGCCCAAGGGGAATTTGCTACTAAGCAGGAAGAAATGGCTGACTTAGTGCAATTCCATGCCAATACAGAGTAGTGTGCACAATATTTGCAAAATAAGTCTGGTCAGTAGACTGCTTTAAACCTGATTACAATTTGCCCTATACAGATTACCAAAGTGGTTAACCCACTGCTGTGATTGGACGCTAAATTCTACACTCCTGTTAAGTCCCCTCTCGAAAACTGAAACACAATGCCAAAACGCTTTGGTGTCCTTGTTAGCCAAAGCATCTTGCAGAAAGGCCAAAAGGGAATTTTTCCACTCTCTCTTAGCCTTAATTAATTCCCTCCTGTAGAGTTGTCTACATTTCACTAGTGAGTCTCTACAGCCAGTTTTAGCTACAGTGAAGAGGGTAGCCTTGGTTACCCTGCATGATTTAGTATACCAGCGTGTCCCTATGGAGCCTTGCTTAACTATCTTCCTCCTACAAACTAAAAAGTTCTTGGTGTTGTTGAATAACTGGTCATCCAATTCTAGGATTGTTTCAGAACTGTTTGCAGCAGCATTAGCAGTGAGCCTAATCATTGCCTTTCTAACAAATTTGATGGCTGTGTCCAACACCTCAGGATTTCTCTCTACCCACTTCCATCTGATAGTTTTACCATTGTTGGAGTAAGACACCTCCCTCAAGTCCCGGCAGCCAGAGTGAGTAGACCGTCAAACCAATCCCCTTCTACATGTAGGGAAAGTGAATTATGGTCACTATCCTTCCTCTTCAACATTTTCATTTCCTTAACAATGGTCCAGAAGCTAGCTTTAACCAAAAAGTAGTCAGTTTGGCTGGAGCGTGCTACTTGGTTAAAAGTAAACTTACCCCTTCAATTAGCGGGAGTCCTACCATTGGCTGCTCTGAGATAAAAATTAGATCTAATGTCATCGCTTGTGCGCTTGTGGTGTCCATCTAACAAAAGGGAGATCAACTTGGGAAATGTGCTACTGCAAATCAATTTCAGAGGTCAAATCAGTGGTATATGCTAGTAGGGGTTCCATTGTAGTATCTAAGTCCCTGCGTACAATAAAATGAGTCACTTGAGAGATTGACCAATAAGAATTCTAATTCTGTTAACATACTTGTGTCACCAGACAGGCCCTCCACCCAATTATATCTGTTAAATACGGACAAAGTCACTCCTGGTGTAAATTTAAGGGTTATTGCCATTAGATCTAAGGAATCTGTGTCAATAGGAGTAATTTCACTTTGAAGAGTAACCTTGAGCCAGATATCTAGACCCCCTGAGGGTCTCTCCCTTCTTTGATAAACTGTATTTTTGCAAAAACTAGAGTAGCCATTTCTATAAATGGGATCAATGCCCCAAGACTCTTAAAAGAGACAAATGTCATGAGTCTCTATGAGCCGACACTAATCAGCCTCAGCTAATTAGCTTCTGATCCCTGCAACATTCCAGGACAACATTTGAATCCTGACCCCATACTTTGCTACACTTTCTACTTTAGGAAGGTTGGTCATATTAATGTGTTGTAGTACCCCCCACCTTGGAACCTACATCATTGACAATGGGGGCATTGTCCTGATCAGTCACCCCCTCCATTGTCCCTGCAACTTTCTATCCTAACCCTTGTAGAGTCTACATTTCCCAGTCAGTTGTACACTGTGTGATCTGATTGGTCTGTATTGGTGATCAGGCTTGTAGGTGGAGAACTGGACAAGTCACTACACATCCTGTAGCCAATCAAAATGTTAGTGTTTGCAGTGGAGATATGGCATGCATCTATTGCCTTAAGGCCATCCATCATAGTTCTATTGTGGAAAGAAACTCTGAAAATATCTACCGGGGCACCTGCCCTCTTCAGTCTTTCAATACTGTGGATATGCTAGAATAGCAGTGCTTTGCATCACAGAACCAATGGACCACTTTATTTATTAGACCCTCTTGGTCCTCTCAAGAGTCCACAGGTAAATTTCGGATCTGGTTAAGAAAAACAACATTATGGCTAGCAAACCGCTCAGAGCTTGGATGGGTCCCACCAATTGCCTGACCTCCCAGCCATTGGATCTCATGCTGCCTCCTTTTAAGACACTGTATTGGAGGAGTTTGAATTTCTGTGGGGGGAGTGAGGTTTGGTGGCCCACACTCCAGGTAGGCCGGGATAGTAGTGGCTTTGGCAGTAGGGGGAAGATGATTTCTGTCGCCCTGGAGCATCTGCCTTTCTCATGGCCAGTACCTCCCCCACTTTAGCTTCCAACCCTTGCACCATTTTGTTTAAGGGCAGATACTTCTTACTTGAGTCTCCTAATTACTTCACAAAGACTCTCCATGGATTTAGGCACCCTTTCCTCATCCTCTGACCCTTCCACCCCCCTCAATCCTTACTTCATTGCTACCAAGAATGTGAAAATCGGTTTTGGCATTCCACTCCTAGAATGGATTGTTCCTGCTTTGATACCCTCTTGGCACACTGCACGTGTGATATCCTACCAATTTTAGGCTGGATTGCTGATGCTGATCACACAAATGATTTGTGAAATGTTTGCAGAATACCTTTGGTACAGGTCTGAGAAGATGGAGGAGGAGGGGAAGGTAGGGACGCAGGACTAGTGCTCACCTGCGGGGGGGATTTAGCAATATCAATGCATTATTCTATCAACAAGTCCATTCTATCAAGAACACAGTTTGCCCCAGCTGATTTCAAAGGTTTTATAGCTCTGCTCAAACTCTTAGCCCTTTCCTTTAGTTTTCTTTTACCCATGGTCACTCAACCAGTGCAAATACAAAAGGTGGATATTCTACCTATGTAGAAGACAGAAGCCTGTCTACTAAAAGGCAAAGCCTAAAAGAGGTTTCAGAAACCACTTTATCAATAATGCAAGTGTATAAACAACTTGAAAGTCTGCTAGAGACAGAGAAGGTTTTCAGGGGTGAACATCAGAGGAGTGGCCCAGCCCACCCTTCTCCACAGTCCAATTGAAATGAACGGGCATAGCCAAGGCACGCCCCTCGCAGTGGGTTGGTTACACGCTCAAGAGCGCTGTTTCTGCAGGACAGGGGGCTGTGTCGGTGCCTCGTGGGGCAAAGCAATGTAGTAGCTAGAGCTAGAGTACCCGTGCCCTCCAAGACAAAGTTTACGTATCCCGCACAGCCGGTTGGTGATGTGCTTAAAAACACAGTTTCAACAGGAGGAGGGGCTGTGTCGGCTTAGCTCTCTCATCTGAAGATGGAGGTAAGGTGTGGTGTCGAGTTGCACCACATTCACATCTGTGCTAGACATTATGCTTCTAAAAGTTGGAATACTTTTTAAGAATCTAAAGACTAGTTCTAGAATCTAATTCAAACTTTTACCAAACTTTTAAACTCTAAAAGAAATGCTAACAGGGACTAACACAAGGCCCTAGCAGGACTTTAAAGAATTTAGAAAAATTTCAAATTGCAAAAATCAATTTCTAATGACAATTTTTGGAATTTGTAGTGTGATCAGGTATTGGCTGAGTAGTCCAGCAAATGCAAAGTCTTGTACCCCACCGCTGATCCACCAATGTAGGAAGTTGGCTCTGTATGTGCTATTTCAAAGTAAGGAATAGCATGCACAGAGTCCAAGGGTTCCCCTTAGAGGTAAGATAGTGGCAAAAAGAGATAATACTAATGCTCTATTTTGTGGTAGTGTGGTCGAGCAGTAGGCTTATCAAAGGAGTAGTGTTAAGCATTTGTTGTACATACACACAGGCAATAAATGAGGAACACACACTCAGAGACAAATCCAGCCAATAGGTTTTGTTATAGAAAAATAACTTTTCTTAGTTTATTTTAAGAACCACAGGTTCAAATTCTACATGTAATATCTCATTTGAAAGGTATTGCAGGTAAGTACTTTAGGAACTTTGAATAATTACAGTAGCATATATACTTTTTCCATAAAACACAAATAGCTGTTTTAAAAGTGGACACTGCAATTTTCACAGTTCCTGGGGGAGGCAAAGTATTGTTAGTTTTACCAGGTAAGTAAGTCACTTACAGGTCTCAGTTTTTGGTCCAAGGTAGCCCACCTTTGGGGGTTCAGAGCAACCCCAAAGTCACCACACCAGCAGCTCAGGGCCTGTCAGGTGCAGAGGTCAAAGAGGTGCCCAAAACACATAGGCTTCAACGGAGAGAAGGGGGTGCCCCGGTTCCAGTCTGCCAGCAGGTAAGTACCCGCGTCTTCGGAGGACAGACCAGGGGGGTTTTGTAGGGCACCGGGGGGGACACAAGTCAGCACAAAAAGTACACCCTCAGCAGCGCGGGGGCGGCCGGGTGCAGTGTGCAAACAAGCGTCGGGTTCTCTGTTGATTTCAATGGGAGACCAAGGGGTCTCTTCAGCGGTGCAGGCAGGCAAGGGGGGGGCTCCTCGGGGTAGCCACCACCTGGGCAAGGGCCTCCTGGGGGTCACTCCTGCACAGGAGTTCCGTTCCTTCAGGTGCTGGGGGCTGCGGGTGCAGGGTCTTTTCCAGCCGTCGGGAAATGGAGTTCAGGCAGTCGCGGTCAGGGGGAGCCTCGGGTTTGCCTCTGCAGGCGTCGCTGTGGGGGCTCAGGGGGGACAACTTTAGTTACTCACAGTCTTGGAGTCGCCGGAGGGTCCTCCCTGAGGGGTTGGTTCTCCACCAGTCGAGTCGGGGTCGCCGGGTGCAGTGTTGCAAGTCTCACGCTTCTTGCGGGGAGTTGCAGGGGTCTTTAAATCTGCTCCTTAAAACAAAGTTGCAGTTCTTTTGGAGCAGTGCCGCTGTCCTCTGGAGTTTCTTGTCTTTCTTGAAGCAGGGCAGTCCTCAGAGGATTCAGAGGTCGCTGGTCCCTTGGAAAGCGTCGCTGGAGCAGGTTTCTTTGGAAGGCAGGAGACAGGCCGGTAAGTCTGGGGCCAAAGCAGTTGGTGTCTTCTGTTCTTCCTCTGCAGGGGTTTTTCAGCTCAGCAGTCTTCTTCTTCTTGTAGTTTCAGGAATCTAAATTCTTAGGTTCAGGGAAGCCCTTAAATACTAAATTTAAGGGCGTGTTTAGGTCTGGGGGGTTAGTAGCCAATGGCTACTAGCCCTGAGGGTGAGTACACCCTCTTTGTGCCTCCTCCCAAGGGGAGGGGGTCACATCCCTAATTCTATTGGGGGAATCCTCCATCTGCAAGATGGAGGATTTCTAAAAGTTAGAGTCGCTTCAGCTCAGGACACCTTAGGGGCTGTCCTGACTGGTCAGTGACTCCTCCTTGTTTTTCTCATTATTTTCTCTGGCCTTGCCGCCAAAAGTGGGGGCCGTGGCCGGAGGGGGCGGGCAACTCCACTAGCTGGAGTGTCCTGCGGTGCTGGCACAAAGGGGTGAGCCTTTGAGGCTCACCGCCAGGTGTGACAGCTCCTGCCTGGGGGAGGTGTTGGCATCTCCACCCAGTGCAGGCTTTGTTACTGGCCTCAGAGTGACAACGGCACTCTCCCCATGGGGCCAGCAACATGTCTCGGTTGTGGCAGGCTGCTGGAACCAGTCAGCCTACACAGATATTCGGTTAAGGTTTCAGGGGGCACCTCTAAGGTGCCCTCTGTGGTGCATTTTACAATAAAATGTACACTGGCATCAGTGTGCATTTATTGTGCTGAGAAGTTTGATACCAAACTTCCCAGTTTTCAGTGTAGCCATTATGGTGCTGTGGAGTTCGTGTAAAACAGACTCCCAGACGATATACTCTTATGGCTACCCTGCACTTACAATGTCTAAGGTTTTGCTTAGACACTGTAGGGGCACAGTGCTCATGCACTGGTGCCCTCACCTAGGGTATAGTGCACCCTGCCTTAGGGCTGTAAGGCCTGCTAGAGGGGTGACTTATCTATACTTGCATAGGCAGTGAGAGGCTGGCATGGCACCCTGAGGGGAGTGCCATGTCGACTTACTCATTTTGTTCTCACCATCACACACAAGCTGGCAAGCAGTGTGTCTGTGCTGAGTGAGGGGTCTCCAGGGTGGCATAAGACATGCTGCAGCCCTTAGAGACCTTCCTTGGCATCAGGGCCCTTGGTACCAGGGGTACCATTTACAAGGGACTTATCTGGATGCTAGGGTGTGCCAATTGTGGATACAAAAGTACAGGTTAGGGAAAGAACACTGGTGCTGGGGCCTGGTTAGCAGGCCTCAGCACACTGTCTATTCAAAACATAGCATCAGCAAAGGCAAAAAGTCAGGGGGTACCCATGCCAAGGAGGCATTTCCTTACAGCAGGTCTGGATTATGCTCTATGTATTGCCAACAATGCTACACAGGTGAGGACTGTTGCAGGAGCAACCTCCTGGGGCCCTGATAATTGTGGGCAATGTAGTCCCCTTGCAAGTGGTGAAATGGTGAACCCTCATATGTTTTCCTTTTAAACATGTACCTGTTCCTCTGGTGTCCCATACAGCTGGCTGTAGAGGGACAGAATCTCCATGGTAAGCAACTTAGGGGCCCTGTCACCTGCTTTTCCGGGCATGGTAGCTCCCAGAGGTCAGTAACAGCAGCAAAAGTGGAGGAGGTGTTTGCTGCAGTGTTAGAAAGCAAGTATGTTTTATTTTGATTCACTGCAAACATGTATACAACATAAGCGATCAACAACAGAGATAGACACATCCATTGGCTTGTGTATGTTGATGTCACACACGTTAGCCTATGGCTATGTCCGTGGGGGAGTGTAACTACGTGGTCAACTTCCACTGACGGCCGTCGGGTTCCAAATTTCCTGACAGGCAAGAGCATGTGAGCCATTGTATTTTTAAACGTTAAGTGCATCACAACCACTCAAAATGGTGGCTAGTTTGTTTACTAATATAAAATGTGAATTTTGCTATAGTTGTTTAACTTTAAAACAGTATAATGTAATGTGTTACTTTTTTAAATGCAATATTGGCGCAGTTTATTTTATTCTTCTGTTGATGGAATTCTAGAGGAAAAAAACAAAAAAGAATGTGTAAATAATTCATGTAAAATTTATTATTTACACATTATTTTTTTTAAATATCAGACGTGCTAAAAATTGTTAACTTGATTTCCATCACTTGCAAAATGTTGTGTAAAGATGTCACAAAAACATATTGAATTTTACATGAGATGTGTGTTGATTTTCAAAAAACGTTTAAAGAGATACTTCTCTTTTTTTCTTAAATGCAGACGTACGTACCCAGGGAGAGGTAGAAGACGACAGACTCAAGTGTTTAGACCATTCCCAGATCTTGCCACGGGGAAACAATAGGATATTGTTAAACAATTCAGATTGAATAGGCAAACTATTCTGGAGTTATGTCACCATCTGGGGCAATTCCTTTTGATCACACATCAACACCAATAGTCAAATCATGGCATTACTACATCTTGTGGCCACAGGATCCTTTCAATACACTTTGGCAGTGTCTGGTGGCATGCCACAACCAACCTTCAGTGGTGTGCTACAAAATGTGCTTTCTACAATACTGAGAGACATCAATGGCTTCATACACTTAACACAAAATGAGGATTTAGCAAATGTGAAGGGAGATGAGTATGCTATGGGTTGACTTAAACATATTGTTAGAACATTTAAGCAGCACATATTGCCTTGGTGGCAAGATTCAACAAAAAACAAATCTGTAAATTTAAAAATGGTACAGACTATTTGAGTTATGCATGATTTGTAATTTTTAAAATAAAATTTGCACAACAATTCTGTCGTACAAATGAATGAAATTAATACATTAAGATTTGTGGTGTTTGTTATATTTATCTTCTTTGGAAATGTAAGAAACATGACCTAAATGTAAAATTTGTTTTGGCCAAAAAACATGTTGATTATTTACATGTTTGCAATAATGTTGGCAGGAGGGAATAAATACCACAAGGAATACAACTCTAGTCTTTAGGATTTTATTTTACATACACAAACTTTGGCAACTTCCACATTGTTTTGCATTTGGAGATGCCAACCGAGTCCCCCCCTTGCAGAAACAGCACCCTTAAGCATGTCATCAAACTGTTGCATGGGAAGCACAGACTTTACCTGGTGGCCAAGGGGACTCCAACTCCCACATGGGTTTGTGTCTGGAGGCACCAACACAGCCCCTCTTCTGCAGAAACAGTGCTCTTAAGTGTGTCACCAACCCACTGCGCAGAAAACACAAACTTTGCCTGGGGGCCAAAGGAACTTCAACCGCTACAATGCTTTGCACCTGGAGGAGTCGACTCAGCCCCCGGCAGAAACAGCACTGTTAAGTGCATCACCAAACTACTGCATGGGAGACACAAACTTTGCCTGGGGGCCGAGTGGACTCCAACTCCCACATTGCTCTGCACCTAGAGGCTCAAAACAGCTCCCCCTCCTGCAGAAATAGCACTCTTAAGCATGTCACCAAACTGCTGCATTGGAAACACAAACTTTGCCTGTGGGCCGGCGGGACTCCAAAGGCCACATCACTTTGCTCCTGAAGGTGCCGACACAGCCCCCTCTGAGAGGACTCCAACTCTCACATCACTTAGTGCCTGAAGGCACTGACACAGGCCCCCCAACCTGCAGAAACAGCACTCTTATGCATGTCAGCAAACCGCTGAATGGGATAAACAAACTGTGCCTGGGGGCAGAGTGGAATCCAACTCCCACATTGCTTTGTTCCTAGAGGTGCCAACACAGCGCCCCGCAGAAACAACAATCTTAAGTACGTCCCCAACCCACTACTCGGGATGCACAGACTTTGCCTGGGTGCTGAGAGAATTCCATCCCCCACAATGCTTTGCACCCAAAGGTGCTGACACAGCCCCACGCAGAAACAGCACTCTTAAGCATGTCACCAACCTGCTGCTTGGGATACACGTACTTTGCCAGTGGGCTGAGGAGACTCCAACACCCACATTGCTTTGTGCCTGGAGGCCCTGTTCTCCCTAGATAGGACTGGTGGGGGGGAATCACCCTCCAAGTCACTATCATCATCCTCTGTGTTGCCATCCTCAGAGGGGTTGGCTCTTTCAAACTCTGCCAACAGCTCCTGGAGCTGTAGTTTGGAAGGTCTGGAGCCCATTGCTATTTTCTTTAGTTTACAGAGTGACCTTAGCTCTCTCATCTGAAGATGGAGGTAAGGTGTGGTGTCGAGTTCCACCACATTCACATCTGTGCTAGACATTATGCTTCTAAAAGTTGGAATACTTTTTAAGAATCTAAAGACTAGTTCTAGAATCTAATTCAAACTTTTACCAAACTTTTAAACTCTAAAAGAAATGCTAACAGGGACTAACACAAGGCCCTAGCAGGACTTTAAAGAATTTAGAAAAACACAACACCACAACAACTCGACAATTGAGCACTCTGACAGCCCCTGGGCTAGCCCAGTGGTCTTAGTCCCCAAACCTCACACCAAAGATGGAAAGAGAGAGATGAGGTTTTGTGTGGACTACAGAGGTCTTAATTCTGTCACCAAGACAGATGCCCATCCTATTCCTAGAGCTGATGAGCTGATAGACAAATTAGGTGCTGCCAAATTCTTAAGTACCTTTGACTTAACAGTAGGGTACTGGCAAATCAAAATGGCACCTGGAGCAAAAGAGAAAACAGCATTCTCCACACCTGATGGGCATTATCAGTTCACTGTTATGCCCTTTGGTTTAAAGAATGCCCCTGCCACCTTCCAAAGGTTGGTGAATCAAGTCCTTGCTGGGTTGGAATCCTTTAGTGCAGCTTATCTTGATGATATTGCTGTCTTTAGCTCTACCTGGCAGGATCACCTAGTCCACCTGAAGAAGGTTTTGAAGGCTCTGCAATTTGCAGGCCTCTCTATCAAGGCATCCAAATGCCAGATAGGGCAGGGAACTGTGGTTTACTTGGGACACCTTGTAGGTGGAGGCCAAGTTCAGCCACTCCAGCCTAAGATCCAGACTATTCTGGACTGGGCAGCTCCAAAAACCCAGACTCAAGTCAGGGCATTCTGGGTACTATAGGAGGTTTGTGAAGGGATATGGATCCATTGTGACAGCCCTCACAGAACTCACCTCCAAGAAAATGCCCAAGAAAGTAAACTGGACTGTAGAATGCCAACAGGCCTTTGACACCCTGAAGCAAGCTATGTGCACAGCACCAGTTCTAAAAGCTCCAGATTACTCCAAGCAATTCATTGTGCAAACAGATGCCTCTGAACATGGGATAGGGGCAGTTTTGTCCCAAACAAATGATGATGGCCTTGACCAGCCTGTTGCTTTCATTAGCAGGAGGTTACTCCCCAGGGAACAGCGTTGGAGTGCCATTGAGAGGGAGGCCTTTGCTGTGGTTTGGTCCCTGAAGAAGCTGAGACCATACCTCTTTGGTACTCACTTCCTAGTTCAAACTGACCACAGACCTCTCAGATGGCTGATGCAAATGAAAGGTGAAAATCCAAAACTGTTGAGGTGGTCCATCTCCCTACAGGGAATGGACTTTATAGTGGAACACAGACCTGGGACTGCCCATGCCAATGCAGATGGCCTTTCCAGGTTCTTCCACTTAGAAAATGAAGACTCTCTTGGGAAAGGTTAGTCTCATCCTCTTTCGTTTGGGGGGGGGGTTGTGTAAGGAAATGCCTCCTTGGCATGGTTACCCCCTGACTTTTTGCCTTTGCTGATGCTATGTTTTGAATTGAAAGTGTGCTGAGGCCTGCTAACCAGGCCCCAGCACCAGTGTTCTTTCCCTAACCTGTACTTTTGTATCCACAATTGGCACACCCTGGCATCCAGATAAGTCCCTTGTAAATGGTACCCCTGGTACCAAGGGCCCTGATGCCAAGGAAGGTCTCTAAGGGCTGCAGCATGTCTTATGCCACCCTGGAGACCCCTCACTCAGCACAGACACACTGCTTGCCAGCTTGTGTGTGCTGGTGAGAACAAAATGAGTAAGTCGACATGGCTCTCCCCTCAGGGTGCCATGCCAGCCTCTCATTGCCTATGCAAGTATAGATAAGTCACCCCTCTAGCAGGCCTTACAGCCCTAAGGCAGGGTGCACTATACCCTAGGTGAGGGCACCAGTGCATGAGCACTGTGCCCCTACAGTGTCTAAGCAAAACCTTAGACATCGTAAGTGCAGGGTAGCCATAAGAGTATATGGTCTGGGAGTCTGTTTTACACGAACTCCACAGCACCATAATGGCTACACTGAAAACTGGGAAGTTTTTGGTATCAAACTTCCCAGCACAATAAATGCACACTGATGCCAGTGTACATTTTATTGTAAAATGCACCACAGAGGGCACCTTAGAGGTGCCCCCTGAAACCTTAACCGACTATCTGTGTAGGCTGACTGGTTCCAGCAGCCTGCCACAACCGAGACATGTTGCTGGCCCCATGGGGAGAGTGCCTTTGTCACTCTGAGGCCAGTAACAAAGCCTGCACTGGGTGGAGATGCTAACACCTCCCCCAGGCAGGAGCTGTCACACCTGGCGGTGAGCCTCAAAGGCTCACCCCTTTGTGCCAGCACCGCAGGACACTCCAGCTAGTGGAGTTGCCCGCCCCCTCCGGCCATGGCCCCCACTTTTGGCAGCAAGGCCAGAGAAAATAATGAGAAAAACAAGGAGGAGTCACTGACCAGTCAGGACAGCCCCTAAGGTGTCCTGACCTTGGGAGGAGGCACAAAGAGGGTGTACTCACCCTCAGGGCTAGTAGCCATTGGCTACTAACCCCCCAGACCTAAACACGCCCTTAAATTTAGTATTTAAGGGCTTCCCTGAACCTAAGAATTTAGATTCCTGAAACTACAAGAAGAAGAAGACTGCTGAGCTGAAAAACCCCTGCAGAGGAAGAATAGAAGACACCAACTGCTTTGGCCCCAGACTTACCGGCCTGTCTCCTGCCTTCCAAAGAAACCTGCTCCAGCGACGCTTTCCAAGGGACCAGCGACCTCTGAATCCTCTGAGGACTGCCCTGCTTCAAGAAAGACAAGAAACTCCCGAGGACAGCGGCACTGCTCCAAAAGAACTGCAACTTTGTTTCAAGGAGCAGATTTAAAGACCCCTACAACTCCCCGCAAGAAGCGTGAGACTTTCAACACTGCACCCAGCGACCCCGACTCGACTGGTGGAGAACCAACCCCTTAGGGAGGACCCTCCGGCGACTCCAAGACTGTGAGTAACTAAAGTTGTCCCCCCTGAGCCCCCACAGCGACGCCTGCAGAGGGAATCCCGAGGCTCCCCCTGACCGCGACTGCCTGAACTCCATTTCCCGACGGCTGGAAAAGACCCTGCACCCGCAGCCCCCAGCACCTGAAGGAACGGAACTCCTGTGCAGGAGTGACCCCCAGGAGGCCCTCTCCCTTGCCCAGGTGGTGGCTACCCCGAGGAGCCCCCCCCTTGCCTGCCTGCACCGCTGAAGAGACCCCTTGGTCTCCCATTGAAATCAACAGAGAACCCGACGCTTGTTTGCACACTGCACCCAGCCGCCCCCGCGCTGCTGAGGGTGTACTTTTTGTGCTGACTTGTGTCCCCCCCGGTGCCCTACAAAACCCCCCTGGTCTGCCCTCCGAAGACGCGGGTACTTACCTGCTGGCAGACTGGAACCGGGGCACCCCCTTCTCTCCATTGAAGCCTATGTGTTTTGGGCACCTCTTTGACCTCTGCACCTGACCGGCCCTGAGCTGCTGGTGTGGTGACTTTGGGGTTGCTCTGAACCCCCAACGGTGGGCTACCTTGGACCAAAAACTGAGACCTGTAAGTGACTTACTTACCTGTTAAAACTAACAATACTTTACCTCCCCCAGGAACTGTGAAAATTGCAGTGTCCACTTTTAAAACAGCTATTTGTGTTTTATGGAAAAAGTATATATGCTACTGTAATTATTCAAAGTTCCTAAAGTACTTACCTGCAATACCTTTCAAATTAGATATTACATGTAGAATTTGAACCTGTGGATCTTAAAATAAACTAAGAAAATATATTTTTCTATAACAAAACCTATTGGCTGGATTTGTCTCTGAGTGTGTGTTCCTCATTTATTGCCTGTGTGTATGTACAAAAAATGCTTAACACTACTCATTTGATAAGCCTACTGCTCGACCACACTACCACAAAATAGAGCATTAGTATTATCTCTTTTTGCCACTATCTTACCTCTAAGGGGAACCCTTGGACTCTGTGCATGCTATTCCTTACTTTGAAATAGCACATACAGAGCCAACTTCCTACACCTGCAATGTGGGACGTACACCAGCCGCCCCTGGGCTAAGCCCAGGCTAAGGGCAGGCCTCCCCTGCACCCATCAACACCTGTGTTTTACATAGCTATTTGCTGATTGCCTAGTTACAGTTGCTTGCTTAGACTACCTAATCCCTGGCCTGTATGGGGACGGTGTCTCTCTAGACTACAGGCTTCCTTGCTCAGGTACGAGGGCTGGTGTCTTCCCAGGGGGGAAACCTGAAGGGCGGATTAAGGTTTATTATGTTGTGCTCTAACATAGTTTAGGTAGGAAAGATATACATTGCTCCTAGTGAAATATGGTGGGACTGTTTTTGTGTTTCACACTCCTTGTTGCCCTTTTGCTTTTAGTGTGTTTTATCATCCTAGTTATTGCAATACATGCCATTTTTTCTAAGATGCAGTTACTTCAATAAACCCTTATTGAACTATATTCTGCCTCTGTTTCTTTTTCCCTATGTGAGACTATTGTAACTGAGAGAAAGGGGTGAGATCTGATCGACTACAATTCCCCTGAGGGGACTTTCTTGTCATGAGCCCAGGTGCCTCAATCAAACCTGTTCATGGGCAGAGATGAGGAGCTGCTAGTTAGCCGGAAAACCCGGATTAGGCCGACAGGCGTCACATGGTGTGGAACTGTACTTAGTACCCCACAATCTATGCTATTCTGCTGTCCAAATCCACTAGCCTTATTAGGATATTGAGAACCTACGCAACACCTGAAAGAGTCAGGGCCACCGTCCTTGACCCTTCATCAAGACGCCGCAACCGTAAGTTAATTTAGCTACTGTAATAGGCAAAAATAAATCACAGGACTGTGTTTAGGTCAAGGGCCTGTGGTGAAAAATGAAAAGAGGCATTCCACAGAGAACTGTACAATAGATGCAATATATATCCTCACAGAAGAACTAGAAGACATTTTGTAGGAAGGGAACAATGCTCAAAAACCTTGAGCTCCAGACCTAAAATCACACATTATGATAAGGAAAAGCCTCAAAAGGGAATAGCAAACAAAAGGATGACAGCCCCAACTCTTAGGGTGAGCCTGGACATTCCAGGGCATCATCAAGGAGAAACTCCACGGGGCCCTGCAGAAGAATATGAGGAAGTCCTAGCGTCATATAGTCACCCTAGTCAATGAAGGGGCATTGAGCTATTACCATCAACAGTATGCACTAATCCTTCTGCTCCCCTTGGGAGGTTGGGTGAAAGTGAAGCTCCAGAGCAAAACATCTATAGTGCTCAACCCAGCACTCTAAAGGAGCTAATGAAATGAACATCCAATACTCTGTTGTGAGGGAGTTACAGACAGCAACCACACACCTGACGTGCAAAATGTAGGCACTCCTAAATGCTCCTGCCCAGGTCAACTCGCCTCATCAACCAGATGATTTCCCTCATAAGGGGGAACTGTTGGTGGGGGTAAACCAGAACGTGACCCCCCCACCAAATAATGCCTTAAGCGCCAGAGGACCACACATAAATCCAGATAGTTCTGGTGGGATTGCTTAGAATAACGTGAAAGGCGGAATAAATATTGCACCCTCAATTAGTCAGTCCCCGCAAATAATACATTTTACACACCACAAATATTTTGGGAAACCTGCAGCTATTAAAGCATAGACCTTTTTTAGAAAGGAGGGGCAGTCACAAATGACAGAATAGGCATAAACTATGTCCCAGATTTAAGAGGGCCTAGCGCCTCCTTGCGTCACATTAGCATAATTTGTTATGACACTAATGAGGCCACATTTGCCACACCATATTTACAAAGTGGTGCAATGCATGCATTGTGCCACTTTATAAGCCCTTGCACCACATTATGCCTTCACCAGGCATAAGGTATGCAAGGGGGGCGTTCCACCATTAGTGGGAATGCAAAAATGGCACAGTGGAATTTAAGAGATTCCGCTGTGCCATTTTTAGTGCTTATTTTTAACGCTTGCACACAGCAGGCGTTAAAATGGGGGCATACCATTGTTCTCAAAGGGCCCCTATGTACTATGCAGGGTTAGTGCCAAAATGATGGCGGTAATCCTGCACAGTACATCAAAAGCACCCTGCACCATGGTGCGCGGTATATTAAATACAACACACACATGGTCGCGGTAGGGAGGCACTAAGGGGCACAAGAAAAGCACCACTTTTCTTAAATTTGGGCCTATATTTCTTTGCCCCTGATGATTCATCATATCCAGCATCAGCCCCTCCTTTTTGGGGCAAGGGGCTGTGTTGTATACATGACAAGGGTGCCAACTCTGATAGAAGGGCAGCAGGAATCAACTGGATCTCTAATCAACAAGGCTATCAATTGGATCCGGTATAAATGTAACTACCTCTCAATTGTCCACTCTGATATAATTCACACCCAAAGACCAGACAAATCCCAGGGTTCTTTTGATAATATAATGTTGCTCATGAAATAACAGAGTATAGTGAATTTCCTTTTGGCAATGGAAGTATGCTCGCTACCCCTGCAAGGTTGCCCTATTCAACTTAAATTAACCCCTGAGCAGGGGAATGGTGTCACAAGGAGAGATGCAAATCACCAGGAGGCTTACCCAAATGGAACCAATAAATATAATTATATTTTGTAAGTTTGTGCCGCTTTTGCGTCAAAAAATAACACAAAGGCAGCTCCAACTTTTCCTAAATCAGGGCCCAGGCATCCCAGAGCTACAGATTCTTGTTCAAAATCTTTCCTGAGAAGCATATGGTGTGACCGGAAAAGTCGATTTGGGCAAAAACAGCATACCCTGAATACGGGCAATGGCCACCTTGGGGAAGGGACCCAGCCAGTACTTGATCCATCTGCATGTTTCACTACTAAAAAATAAATTCCTCATCTTGCACCACTCAATGAGATTGACTGGCTGCCTCATGCTTCCTTGTATTTTTCATGGGCTTTGGATAAAAAAAAAATGACTATATGCTCGTTTTCGATATAACTCCACCAAATAGTGTACAAGGAAGGAGTTGGGTGGTACATCATTGCCTCTTGAGCATCATATCATGGAATGTTGCAGGACTACAATCAAAATTAGCTACCCTGTTTGGGGTTGGTTTTGAGATTTATATATTCCAGGAAACATGGCGTGTGTAGGTCCTTGGTATAAATGTAGCTACTTGTCCCATGACTGTCCTGGTATTGGCTGGGGTAGAGGCCCCCTGCTGGGGGGTTGGTCATCTGGATAAAGAACTCACTGAACTGTGAGGTTAAAAGGTTCTCTGGACCCTCTACTGACTTATTTGGTCTGTCTTAAAGGTTAAATAACCAGTGTGTATATATAGTGAACATTTATAATAGGTTGATAGGCGTGAACAAGGAATCCCCAATATTAACACTTTTGGACAACTTACTGAGTGGCCTACCTCATGATTCATATGTCTTAGTAGCAGGGGATTTCAATGTGTCTTTTGAGCCCTTAATAAATTGTGATGCAAATATAACAGAGGATGAGGATGCCCAATAGCACATTCCAAAGCTTCCCATAGCAAAGAGATGTTTGCATCAAGCCAAACAATTAATGGGCATAACATTAGGCCAGGGATTGCAAGCATGTAATGGTTAGTCCCCTTCAGACCAGGTGGGAGCCCCAACTTTTAAACGGCCTAACTACTTTTACAGGATTGACAAAATCTTGCTATCATGTGGCAATATATGAAGGATACGGAATTCCTGGTAAGGGATGATAGCGATCATAATGCCCTAAATTAGATCTGACTGGACCCCCTGGGCCGAAGAGCTGCAACAATAAAAAATTCATTTTAGGGGATTTGAGCTTATCCAACAACAAAAAGGCCCTAAGGTGGGAATATGTCTAAGCAAACCCAGTTATACTGAATCAAGTCTATAGAAAAATACCTGATTCATTGGGCAATATACAGGTTTTACTAGAACAAGAGGCTACCCCAGATTACATTGTTGAATTGCATAGGGTCTTGCTTGATGGGTTAAGGGATTTGTTTCAGATGGTCCCTAAGAAAGTGGTAAAAACCAAGGCAACAGCATGGTTCAATACACAATGTAAGGAAACTAAGGGCCTGATTCTGACCCCGGCGGTCACGGACCACCGGGGCCAGGGTCGGCGGGAGCACCGCCAACAGGCTGGCGGTGCTCCTCAGGACATTCTAACCGCGGCGGTTCAGCCGCGGTCAGAACAGGAAAACCGGCGGTCTCCCGCCGGTTTTCCGCTGTCCTGCAGAATCCTCCATGGCGGCGCAGCTTGCTGCGCCGCCATGGGGATTCTGACACCCCATACCGCCATCCTGTTCCTGGCGGGTCGCCCGCCAGGAACAGGATGGCGGTATGGGGTGTCGTGGGGCCCCTGGGGGCCCCTGCAGTGCCCATGCTAATGGCATGGGCACTGCAGGGGCCCCCGTAAGAGGGCCCCACAAAGAATTTCAGTGTCTGCACCCGTCACACATCCTCCACTCCGCCGGCTCCATTCGGAGCCGGCATCCTCATGGAGGGGGTGTTTCCCACTCGCCCGCCAGCCCAGTGGGAAACCCAGAATCACCGCAGCGGTCTTATGACCGCGGAGCGGTGTTCTGGAGGGGGGAACTCTGGCGGGCGGCCTCCGCCGCCCGTCAGAGTTAGAATGACCCCCTAAGTCCTCCCTTTTAGGAACTATAAAATTGCAAAATATTAGTGCCATTCCACTGGCTAGGAAATATCACAAGCAGGTGGTAGAGCAAGCAAGAGCAAATTGGGACACTGATATGTGACTGGATTTAGTTTAGGCAGCTAAAACACAAGATGCAAAGGCATTCTGGGGAATTTTTGCACAAGAAGGAAGGTCTGTATCATCCACTTTAGCCTTCAATGCAAAAACTCATTGTGTCGAGCATTTCAATACCTATATGCCAAGCCTGAAGGAGCTGAAGTGAGGGAAACATTGTTAATGTTAGGGAGACTCACTGTATGTGTACAAATACATTAGAGATTTCCCATGAAGAGACCTTCAAAGCAGAAAGGTCATCTATTGACAGAAAAGCCCTGGGACCTGATTTATTCTTGGCTGATCTTTATGTGTCCGAACCAGATGTTTGGGTACCATGTATTAGTAACATTACCAGGGAAATCACAAAGGGGGTGAAATATTTGATTCCTGGAAGATTGACAAAACTGTCTCAATTAATAAAAAAGGCCAGCTCGATGATCCAGCAAATTTTTGACTTATAAGCCTCATTGATGGGTATGGAAAACATGTATTCACTCTGATCTGCAAGCAGGATTTAGATAAAAGACAAGTACCCTAGACTAGATTAGGGTTTTGTATGATCTACTGGAAAACCGTTCTGTGAAGAAAAGGATGGTTATACATGGTATTTGTGGATTTAAGGGCAGATTTTGATCTGGTGTACCGCAAATAGCAGTGGGAGGTTGTTAGAAATTGGATATGTAGTTGGCAAGGCTATGCACCCTGCCAAGTAGGGACCACAATCCTAGTCAGGGTCAGTCATTTACACTCCCAAAATTAACCTGTGCTCACCACCATTAGCTTGACACAGAGCATTCAGACTTAATTACTGAAACACAGTGAAATACACCAAAAAGAGGACTTAACACCAGGTTAGAAAAATAGAGAATATTTATCTTCTTCAAAGAATAAAAAATACTGTCCACAATAATGGGATGGTAGTACCTTTTGGTTTTAATGGTGCCAAGTTCAGATCACGTCCTGTGAAACTGTTCCTTCGAGGAACAGGTTGGCAGAAAAATTGGTCGGGCGCTCCTATGGCAGTGCCTTCTCAGAGGTCTGTGGAATGGAGTTGGGGGCTCCTTAGCGACGTCAGGGCTTCCCTGAAGTCAGAAGCGACATACGCTATCTCTGTTGGGCCCCTCCATGGTGAGAGCAGCAGCGGCGGGTCTAAGAAGTGGCTCTTGCACATGGGGGACAGCGGCATCAGGATGAATAGCCCTGGGTCCTGTCATGGGCCACCCGGAACGCTGTAGGGCGTGCAGCTCTCAGCAGGCATGGCGGTTTCGTCCCAATCAGATCAAGGGCACAGCATTATTGAGGTCTCCTAGGCCTGTGGTGACTTGAGGAGGGACATGCCCGGCGGCCCGAGGCAGGGGCCGTGCTTTGCTGCAAGATTTGTTGGAGGCTTTAGCTTCACCTAGCCAGCTCTGGGAGGCAGGTAGGCTCCGTCTTCAGAGGCCCAAAGAATCAGAATGAGGCCTTGCTGCCCTATCGCGGGGGTCTTAGTTAGTGCTACAGTGCAGTTGTAAAAGGTGCCTTTTTGGGCAGACCGCAGGGAAACAGGAGTTTAAGCTAGTGGATTCAGTCCTTTCTCGGAGCGGAGGCAGCGGGCAGTAGACCAACACATGAAGCACAATACTTGGTGGCAGTCCCTCCTGATAGCAGAGCAAGTGTGGTGCTGCAGACCAACACAGCAGAGAAAGAGGCTAAGTGGCAGTTCCTCCTGGTGGTACAAGAAACAGGGTGCATCAAGCAAACACAGCAAAGCAAGTGGCTAAGTGGCAGTCCCTACTGGCAGTGCAGCTCCTTGAAGATGCAGAGTCTCCCCAAGACTCCAAGTCAATTCAGTTAGGGCCCAGCTTTAATACTTTGAAGCCCAGGGTCTCGAAGGTTAGGGAATCTTCCAGACTTTTCATTGATGTCCTCACAGTCCCTTCCTTGCCACCTTTGCTCCAGACACTACTCAGGGTGTATGCAGCCCTTTGGTGAGGAGAGGCACAGCCATATTCAGAGGCAAGTGTCAGCTCCTCCTACCTAGTCCCAGAAGACCCATCAGCCTGAGGATGGGCCATCAATATGCTAACGCCACATCCAAGCTTTCTTTGTGTGTACCTGTCTAGTGGAAATGCACAGAGCCCAGATGTCATCGACCCCAGGTGTGTATTTAAGGATAGCAGAGACACAGGATGGTCAAAGTAAGAAAGTAAGAAAATGCCAACCTTCTAAAAGTGGCATTTTCAGACTTACAATTTAAAATCTAACTTCACCATTAGTTGTGATTTTAAATTGAGTCCAGGAACACCAAACTCCATATTCCTATTTTGTCCCATTGGAAAGTTATACTTAAAAGATATTTCAAGGCAACACCAATGCTATTCTTTGGGAGAGATAGGACGTGCAATAGTGAAAAATAAAGTTTGCAGTTTTTCAAGATCTGGGCATATTAAACTTAAAAGCACATGCCCAACATTTTATGGACACCGCACCCTGTCCTTGGGAGTAACTAGGGCCTACCTTAGGGGTGCCTTACATGTAATAAAATGGAAGGCTTGGGCCTGGCAAGTGGGTGTACTTGCCTGGTCGAAATTACAGTTTAAAACTGCACCCACAGGCTCTGCAGTAGCAGGCATTAGACATGTTTGAGAGGCAACTGTATTTCGTGGCACAATCAGTGCTGCAAGCCATCTAGCAGCAACTAATTTACCAGCCCTGGGCACATATGGTGCACGTTAGTAGGGACTTACAGGTAAATTAAATATGTCAATTGTGGAGAAGCCTATGCTACCATGGCTTACAGGGCAAAGCACCTGCACTTTAGAACTAGTCAGCAGTGGTAAAGTGCCCATATCCCTAAAGGCCAGCAAAATAGGCCATAAAAAATAGGAGAAGAAAGGCAAAAAGTCCAGGGATGACCCTGCTAAAAGAGGTTTTGAGAAATATTGGTGTGCCAGAAAATATCCTTGACATTCTAATAAGATTGCACACCAGGAAATTCACCTATGTGAGATATGGAAGGAATGGGGAGCATGCCCTCTTTGAAGTTAAAATGGGAGTGAGGCAGGGTTGTGTTTTGGACCCAACCTTCTTCTACCTCTTTATTTATTACTTGCTGCAGGCACATAACATCCCTACTAATGATGCACCAAAGTTGGGCTCAGTCAAGATACCCACCCTTCCTTTAGCTACAATAAGCTACTTTTGTCTAAAAAAATCTTCTGGGCTGCCAGCTCTCCTTAACTGTTTCTTGACCTTTTGCTCTGATCATGGACCAGAACTAGATTTTGGCAAAACCAAATGCATGACTTTTAGTCAACATAAGACAACTCAGACAAGCATCACAGTAAAGAAAGATCCCCTTGACAAAGTGCACGATTTTATTTACTTGGGGGTCAATTTATCGCATAATCTTAGCTTGAAGCATGATGTAAGCAAGAGCGCGCATACGATGAGCCAAGAGACAGGAGCGATTTTAAAAATGTGGAAGAAAATGAAATCTAAAAACTCTTTTTTAAAGACTAAAGACTGCCCTAGAGGTCTACAGAGTACAAGCTAAGACTTTGACTGTCTATGGAACTGCACTCTGGGGTTATGTAGACACAAAGGAGCAAACAGGTGTAGAAAGTACTTTCCTGAGGTCTGTTATTTGCTTCCCTGTAAGCACACCATTGCTTCCATTATTTCAAGGTTTAGGGTTATTTTCCATTTCTTTTAATGTGAAATTGAAACCTCTGCTATATTGGCACAGGTTATAGAGCACCCCTGAGTTGGAACCCTATAGAATTCCCGTAATTGAGCTCCTAGGCCAAGGGGTTGATAAACTAATGATCCTGTTATGCCTTCAGATGTTGTTGGTATATGTTTGCTGCATTTTTCCGGGTTTGATGCACTTTACGCTATTTCTTCTGTTGCTTGGTGCTACAGTGTTCTTTTTTTTCCTTTTTTTCTTTTTTTCTGAGGTTTAATAATTTTAAGAAAAGTTTTCAACTTGTATATAGATAAAATAAATGTAATTACAATGTGATGTTTTATTATGTGTTTTACCTCTGTATATTTTATGGATTTCCAATCCAAAATAAACATTGTTTCTTTTGTACCTTTAACTAACTTGCTTTTTAAACATAGGGTAAATGGTCCCTTTTAGTTCCTGAGTGAAGTGTTGTGACTGGAGCTAAGCCAACTTAGTGTTTTGGCTTTGAACAAAATGATGTTTATAAATCCTTTTAGATGTCTGTAAAATGAAAGGAAACGTTATCTTGATGATTAAGTTAACTTTTAATTTCAATTTGCTCACATTCAAAGTTTCCACTTACAATCTGTATGCCCCTTACTTCCACTGACCAGTAGACACTGTGCCATAATTATAAGTTTAAAATACAGACATATGCTGAAATGAGATAAATGTAAAATGCTGACAAATTTTACAAGTTATGAACTTGTCTGTATAATTATTTTTTGGTCTTCAAATGTATCCCCTTTTCAGAATAATGAGGGTATGTTTGTATTATACATGTAATGGTGGCATATATGGGGTAAGCTATGTCCTGTGCTGCAAGTGCATACAACACAGGCTCTCAGTCACCTATACAAATATATCTCATTCATACACACACAACCTCAGATATCACCAAAGGCTGCGCTCTCACTGACACACATGGCAGTCCTTCCATAGTTGCCTTAGTCATAGTACATGGTTATAACCATAGTATCTGGCTCTTTGGCCATTAGGCATTAAGCCAGTGCAATTAGACATGGTGGTATGTGGTAACAATGCACAGGTTGTTGAGCCTTCGGTACTTCACAAAGATTTGCACTTATCAGAAGTAGCTCTCACTACAGGAATTGTTTCAGACCCCTCACTGGCTAGATGATGTTAGAGGCCTGGATTTGTGACATAAAGATATGAAAAGTGATGAGGGTACTCAACTGTTTACTACAAAATTGTAGTTTCACGTAAAACACCAACATAAAAAATATTCTGTACTAATGTTTTAGACAAGCTTGTGATAGCTTATTCAAAACTTTGTTACATCAATATAATTAAACAAAGCCTCACCGTTTTTTTCTTTCTTTTTTGTATCTTATACAGGTCAACTCCCAACAGAAAAAGGCCATATGAAAGACCTTCGCTAAGAAAGTGCAGATCTTGGAGGTCTACTAGTGGTGCAGCATTCACTGCTGCAAGAGATTGTCGGACTTACGACGCTGGATCATAAAGTCGTCCGAAGTCCAGCTCAGCCAGTCCTCCCAGTGTGAGAAGTGAGTGTGACACACCCTGACCACCTAATGGCCTGCATACTTGCAGTGGCCTATCCAAATGCTTGATGGGCAGTTGAGAGTCCAACAGCCACATCATGGGGGTAAGTTATTTTTTGAGTTCTTATTGTTAGTTAACTTTTTTGTTACAGCAACAATTCATGGCGTATACATGAAAGCTAACACACATCCAACTCGCAAGAAGTGTTCTGGAAGGTGTAAGTTTTGCACAAGGTGTATGATGATTGGTTTTGTGTATGGCTTTGTGGTAGATGTTACCACTACATTTCTTATTACTACCAAAGGACTGTTTTGAGCAGACACATACCTGCCTAAGGTTTTTGTCTATATTATGAGGGAAGGCTAATCAAAGCAGCCACAATTTATGATTGTGTCAGTGTAATACTCCAACATAATAGTGAGGAGTTTATATTTGCCCTATTGCAGGTGACATAGCATACAATGCACTTTTAAAGCAGTGGATGTTCCAAACTTCACATTGGTGAGTTGGTATAATGAACAAACATTAGTGAGAATGTGATCCAAAATGAATAGGAACATGAGAACAATGGCATCATTTTTTGCCAAAACATATCAAAAATATGTTTTCACTGCAAAATTCAAGTCAGTCAATGTTAACAGTTATACATTACCGTGAAACCTTACTCCTTCACAAATGTGCATGTAAGCCACATTTTTGTGTCCTTTATTATGTCAAGATGATAAATCAATATTAAAGAAAAGGAATGACTTTTACAGATGGACAATGTTCAATGGTGCAAAGCCTTCTTGCCACATATTTATTATTGTGACATGAGTTCACAATACAAAACAACCAATATGTACCATTCAGAAGTGTTAAACAATTTGATGAGCAATTTGAAATGTTTAAGAGAAATTATCAAAAATGAAATGGGAGTAATGATGGTAATTGACAAAACTGTAAGCAAATGGGCCCATAGTGTGGTACTGAAAAATTCTGGACCCGTGTTATAAACATCGTCGTATCACAACGATTTTGGTATCAGCAGACCGAGAATAATTAGAATAGTATGCACAAGCATTGTATTCATATTCAGGTGACAAAATCACCTGAATATCAGAGTTTCCGTCCTGAAACTCTGAGGTTCCATTGCAACGACAGCCATTTTGTGATTGCCCTCACATAGGCCAATGACTAATGCCGAAAACGAGTCTGAAGGACACGTACATCTTTGCTGACTCCTCTGTGACCTGGGCAAGCTGACTCCACTGCCTGAAGCCAAACCTGTTCAGCCAGTTTTCTTTCCCAGTGGCTGAATGAGATTAGTATCAAGGCACAACACATCATAAAACCTTTAGTCACACACAAACCATGCCTAATCTTACACACACCTGTCCCTGTTTTCTTTCTTTATGACTTGCTTTACAAGGAGGAGGTGCCTGTTTATATTGGGGGTCTGTCGATATCTGATGAAAGTACTGAGCCTTGCCGGGTAATTGATTGAGGGCTGGACAAACTGAAATATGGCTTGTCATCATAACCCTGCTATTTCTTTGTAGTGAAAATATGTGAATGGTCAACTGTAAAATAAGGAATGTTTGCCTAAAGCATAATATGTTGTATAAAAGAGAAGGTTAGCTTTGCAAGGGGAGCAGTCTCCTGAGAATATACACCGTGTTGTACTTCTAGGATACCTGTTACTGGCTGCAGCCAATAAACAAGATCTTTGACTTCACCAAGAAGACTCTGTGTTTCTGTAGTCTGAAACAGGAAGGACTCGAAGTCTTAGGGTGTGTTCCCTGGCACCACTGGGTTCTGAAAAACCCAGTACTTCAATAGCATCTCCCCTACATGCATGGAGTATGTAGCAGGGTTATCGGCCCTGCCGGGACACATGAGGGATCAGGCCGATAGGAGCTTGCCCCAGGGGAACAGTAGAGGGAATCCTGTACCTGCGTCAGCACGTCCTTGGGAAGAACCTGGAAGAGGAGGCACGCGGGGACGCGGAGGAGTAACAAGACGCCGCAAAACCAAACGAGGAGTCTGAACGCCCAGGAGGAGGAGAAGATGCATGCCACTGCAACAGGAGTGAAAACCAAGCCGATGAAAACGCAGAGGAGAGGTTGAAGGAGGGCGTCGAGGGAAAACAGAACTCAGACAAAGTTGACAAGCTCCAGTTTCAGGACCCAGCAGCCCATCACGTCCCAGGATGGATGTGGCTAACTCAGGTACATGACTGTATCGCCCTGCTATATAAGATATAATATAAGGATATATAGGAGCACAAAATCTAAGTGAATCGTCACAGAGTGATCACGTTTGGCACTAGCCCTTCACTTACCTCCCCCACCATAAGCACTATAAAATATACATGTCCCCAGAATAATACACTTACCTTTTGCCGCTCTGTCTTCTGTTTGCTTTCATGCTCCTCTATGGTGGTAATGGAACCTTGAGGCACATTTGAAAGAGACAAGAGGAGAATAATATACAAGACCACCAAAGAAGACATAGAAGAGAAATAAGAGAAAGAAAGAAACTAGAAGAAGGACACAAGAAATAAAAGAAAAGAAAAAAGGGACGATTAAAAGATCACTGTTAAGGAATGTAAAAAAAAGTACACAAACAACAATAAAGTAATTACTGTTTTTGGGACAGACTACTGTGAGTTATCTGGTTCTATAAGGCCTTCCCGAGTGGTGTTAAGGACCTTCCTGAGTAACCCACAACAGGGTAATGGTAAAGTGTACCTAGGTCTAAAAGCCTTGAAGCAGGGTTAAACATTATATTTCGGTAATGTTTTCTTAAAGAACCTCTGTATCATTTTTCTATGCACAGAGAGAATAATAACTGTTGTGTCTTTTCAGCATCTTCAGAAGCAGGCAAAGGAGATATTGGCCATGAAAGAAGGGAAGTAGCTGGCCACTTGGAGTCAGGTGCAAAAACATCTGACACCAATGAACAAAGTGGCATGGAGGGTGAGGGGAATGGCAGGGAGGCCACCAGATCCACAATTTTATCAGAGGCTGCCATAAACTACCAGCCCCTCTTGGTGGAGGACACTGCAGCACCTTTGCCATCTTCATCCTTGCTTGCCACCCAGATTCCCATCTCCACCTTCCTTCTTGATCCCCCCAGTTGGCCAAACCCACCCACATAAAAAGGACTGGGGTCTCCTTTGTTGCAGGTGCCTCCCCACTGCCCGTGTCTCCCAGCTGTGCTCAGTAAAGAGGCTATTGACTTCTTACACAGCATCTCTGTAAGCCAGACAGCGATAGTGAATGGCATCCGGGGGCTTATTTCCCAAATGCAACAAACGATTGCACTCCTGGTTATCATTCACACTTCAATGTCTGGCATGCAGAGATCGCTTGTGAAAATAGCCTCTGCACTGACTGCAGTCCCACAACCGGCCCAATCTTGTGCTCCTACTCCGGTCCCTATCTCATCCCAAATCCCAACTCCCATACCAGTCTCAAGCACATTCACTTCATTGCACACACCCACAAACACAGACACAAGCAGCACACCTTCACATAAACAGAAACACACAAAGAAACACAAATATGCACACATCTAAAATACACACACTACTGACACTACACCACAGGTACCACACCCACAACCACCACCACCATACCCACAACCACAACACCCACCACGACAGACACAAGCACCACCACCAGAACCACCACCACACAAACAACCACCAGCACACTCACATGTACCACAACCACAAAATCCACCTAATCAGCACACTCATCCAAACAACAATTGCCACGCACACCTACATGCAAGACAGCACCCACCAAACACACACACTCACAGTCACCCGAAACAGAAACACCTACAAAACCAAACACATCCAAACATGCACCAGACACACATGCATCTGCAACACATACAGACACATGCATCACCACCACATCACCCACCTCAACAGCACATTCATCCAAACAAACACACACACATAGAAAAGCATATCCAAAACACCCACCAAATAAACACGCTCCGGAACACCACACACCTTTCAAGAAACACACACCCAAACATACACCACATATACCTGACCCACAAGCATTTTCAAAACAAACAGACATGCAGATATCACCCCCTCCAGCTCCCTCTACCTCCAAAACCCAATGCTCTCTCACCCATTCTACCACTTCTCCTCCAACCTAGTTTGTTTTTTACCTTTCCCTGACCCCTGTTAAATCCAAACTGACTCCTCCCAAGAAGCATCCTTAAGTTGCTTGATCTGTTCCCACTAGATTCCCCTTTCTGAGGGTTTTGGCCCTTTGGAGTGTGATTAGGAGGGAAATTCGGGCCCATAAAGGCTTTATTAGTTGCTATGCATCATTTGTTTTGTATATACATTTAATATAAAAAGAAACGCTATCTAATTAAAAAAATAATTATTTTTCTTGCCACACAGTTTGTCCTGATATTATTTCTACTTTACAAATCATTTATTAGTAACAATGTTAATAATGACATTTAAATAACCTGAACTTATTTTTAATTATGACAGTGATCAGGGAAAGGTATTTTTAGTAACTTATTTGTAGAATGCATACATTAGCAGTAAACATTTGAAACAAACATGGTCATTTCTGTGCAATCATTCATCATGATAATGACACTCACACCAAAATTAAACATATTAATAAAAAAAAAATCTTACAGGTGTGTTTATTTTCAAACAGTACATGTTGAAGATAAACACATATGCATTACAAATGTAACATTTTTATAGTGAAATAAAATGTAATGGTATAAAGAAAATCCAATAGACAAGAGGAAATGTCACACTAATACATATATTAGTAAAAGTAACATTGATATTGAATTTATTTCACAACAACATTTTGCCTTGGCTAGTGCAATTTCAAAATTTACTTTAATTTATGTTGTTCCAATAATGTGTAATACATATGTATCTAATTTGATAGTTCATGGAAAGTGATTAAACAAACCTGTATAGACACATTTAAACTTTGGGATTAATGTGACTTTTTTTGCAGGTGTCCTTTGACATGAAGGCAGCTTGGACCAAATTTGTAAATGTGAAACAAATATACACGTGTGTTTCTTTACATGTTTTACACTACCACATTGAACACATACGCATTGCACATTATTATAGTATTGCTTATAATTATGAATTCAAAACACTCAAGTTCATAGCTAATGTAAACAGATAATTCTGATGGTAGCAGGTAAAAAAGACACCTTAGATTCAGGGTTGATTTACTTTGTTCTCTAGCAGCAAAGGAAGCTCTTGTACGAAAGGGGTTTATGGCAGCAAGGGAAGTGAAGAGAAGTAAAAAGGCTACTTTGTTGGCTTATGTGTCTTCCAATCTGCCAACACAGGTGTGGAGGTTTTTCCCATCACAGCTTAGTCGGCAGGAAGGCACATCATGATTGGCCCAGCGGTAAAACTGACTAAGGTCGCACCACCAGCGGCTTTTGCCTATGGCACTATTGATATGAGTGAAAAATTCAGTGGGGATGGTGGGTCCATAACGGACTTTTTCAGCTATTGGCCTTCCAGCATCTAAGTAAAGCAGGTGGAATGCTTAGTCAGCCGTCAGATTTCCCTACAGAAAATCAACAGTGGGACCAATTCTGCCAAGGTCTAAATCAGGCCCTAAGTCACCAGTGAATATAGTCCATAGCCTGTCATGTCCCAGAACTTCTTGTCTCCAGCAGAACACCGACAGGCCATATTATTTCTCATAATACGGCTGACGGCGGTCTACTGGTGTGGCGCTGCTGCTGGCAGCTGCGCCACCTTACTGCCATCCACCCGCAAGGCCACAGCCGGATTTCCGCCATCCTTCTGGCGGAAATCCGGCTGTGGTCATGATACGGCGGTCGGCTGGTAGCCGCAGTGACGGTCTTTTGGCGGTCTTCGCCACAGCGGTAGGCAGTTTTTACTGCCAATATCTTAATGAGGGCCTATATCTTCCTCTGAGACTTCAAATTTCATATTGATGAGCTTAATGGCACCAACACTGCCATCTCCTTGAAAGCATGAACAACATCGCCTCACCCAACTAGTCATCAACCTCATGCACATCACACAGCGTACACTCGACCCCCATCCTCACAGCCAGCAATAGAGACAAATACAGCATTTGTCACCAAGTTCACTTGGACAGACCACACCATCATCCACTTCACCATCACAGGATCCCCCGGCACCACCACTAAGCTGCCCAGCACCTCACATCACAGCTGGAACAAAGTATGAAAGAGCCAGTGGACCAATGCCATGAAGACCTCCCACGCATACACCTCAACCTACCTAGAACAGGCTGTTAGGACTTTTCCACTTAGATCACTGTTTGCATGACAGAGTCCCCCTTGAAAGACCACCAAACTCAAGAAATCCTCCAAACTGTCAGGTTGCTACACCGTGGGACTGAGAACCAAAAAACAGAACTGCAAGTAATTTGAAAGGAAATGGCACATCACCAAGAAGCCCACAGACCAAGCAATATTCAAAACATCCTCCAACCAATACCACCAACTTGTGAAAGAGACAAAAAGAAGCTCCTTTGCCAACCACATTGAAAGCAGCTCGAACCACAGCAGGAGCTCTGTGACACCCTGGTGGACTTTTTCCACAACAAGATCTCTACCATCTACCTAAACTTTGAACCCCAACCTACCAGCACCGACATTCTTAGCCTCTTTGCGCCGGAGATGAAAAACCCGACAATCTGCTCATCACCTGGGACCAGATCACCATGCTAAACACCACAGCCATCATGAACTCTGTCCATTTAGGAGCAGCCATGGGCCCCTGTCAACATCACATCTTTAACCTCAGAAGAAAGATGATCAGTGATGAGCTCACCGCCATCTTCAAGGCATCCATCAACAGGACCACCTTGCCAGAATATTGTAAGCACTCAGAAGTCAAACTCCTTCTCAAGAAACCTTCCACCGACGCCAGCAAACTCAAGAACTACCATGCCTTCTCTCTGCTCCATTTTCCCACCAAAGTCCTCAAAAAGATAAGCAACCATCAACTCATGGAACACCTGAACAACAACAATCTTCTGGATTTTACAACAACCACAGGACTGAAACCCCCCAGGATCACTGCCACTGAAAACATCAGTAACTCCTTGATGCGGATGAAAAGGCTGCCCAGATGCTCCTTGACATCTCTGCAGCATTCAAAACACTATCCCTCATCAAGAGGCTTCATCACATTGGAATCCAAGGAGATGCCTTCAAATGGATCCTCTTTCCTCACCCAGCGAATCTGCCTACCACCTTTCACCTCAAACCCAAAAACATTATCTGAAGCATCCCTCAAGGCTCAGCCCTCAGCCATACACTGTACAACACCTACATGACCCCCTTGGCCAACATCATCAGAACCCATGGACAAAACATCATATCCTGTGCTGATGACACCTAGCTCATCCTCTGACTATCAGAAGACCACTCCACCTCATTGACCAACCTCTGCAGAGGCATGACAAGCATCACTGACTGGATGAAAGACATCTGCCTAAAACTCAACTCAGTCAAAGCAGAAGTGCTGATCTTTGAGAACAACATTGGCTTGTGAAACAACTCCTGGTGGCATTCCAAACTAGGACCCTCACCCACTTCGACGGACCATGCCTGCAACCTTGGCATCATCCTGGACAGCAAGCTCACCATGAAAAGCCAGATCAGTTCAGTCTTGTGTGCCTGCTCCTGACTCTTCGCATGCTCTGTACGATCTTCAAATGGCTCTCCATCACAACCAGATGAGCCGTCACTCAAGCCCTAGTCACCAGCCAGCTAGACTACGGCAATGCACTCTGCTTAGGAATCACGTGGCACCTCCTGAAGTGACTGCAAACCATACAAAATTCAGTGGTCAAACTCATCCTCAACCTTCCAAAGCGGACCCACACGACCCCCAACTCAAGAAGCTTCACTGGCTCCCAATTCAGAAGAGATGTCATTTCAAGATGCTGATCCACACTTACAAACACAACCAAATACCAGCATAAATCAACCACTACCTGAACTTCCACCAACCCTCCAGTAACCTGCACTCCACGTCCCTTTCCCTCGCTCAAACCACCTGCATTGGCCAAAGCAACAGCGGAGGATGCGTTTTCTCCTACCTCACTGCGAAATCCTGGAATGACCTCCCCCTTCACCTCCAGACCCCATCCTCTCTGCTGGAGGTCAGGAAAGGACTCAAGACCTAGCTGTTTAACTGAACCCTCCTTAGCAACTGGGTTCTCAGCACCTGGATACCATCACCAGTGATTAGCAACGCTTTATAAGTCGTGTTTGATTGATTGATGGTAAGAAATACCTACATGCTTCAATGTCCAACTCAACTTATATTGAATTTTAAAGGGGAATTATATCAAGGAAGTCCATCAGATATATATCCTTTCATGGTATCTTACTGATCTTATTTAGAAAGACTTCCAAATCTAAAATAAAATAGTTCTATGAATCAGGATGTGTTTTCCAGTAATGACCCAATCGACCTGACTATAGGTTTCTCTGGTGGAGAAGTTGTATTCTTGTGTTCAATTTTTGCAAGAAGTTAATTTTAGGCATGATGGGATGTTTGTTTTTAGATGCTGATATTCTTCATGATTCAGGTGACCTCTAGTTCTCCAGTTGGTTATTCTTTCATTGTATTCTAAGCTAAATTTGGCTGTGGGGATCATAATTAAGCTTACTGAAATGCTTTTGTTTTGCCAGGTTGTCTTTTTGCCTCCTTAAGATAGTGTGTCTTATAGATCATTATTAGGTCTCACCTGCTTTCCATTCTTTCCATGAAAATCTGTCCTCCGCTTGGTGATTCATTTTGTGTCCACCATTATATAATGGAAGAAGTCTATTTTGTTACTAGCCGGTAATTATTTTATGGACAGAAGGAACTTTTAGACTACTCCCATGTCGGCATAGGAAATCAATTTTTTGGCTTGCTAATAACTTTGGAGCTATTTGACTAACCTTTATAAACATTTCTTTTAAAAAGTCTTATCCACCTTAGCATTCTTCTGGAAAGTTTAGGGGTGATTCGTGGAGCAGGGGCAGAGAAAAGGGGGGTATCATAACATATTTTTCTTGTGCAATTTTCCATAGGAAAACTGAAATATAATACAGCAAAAACTGAAGAGAATTACGCTCAATTTGGAAGATAGCTTGACTTTGATCCAGAAAGCATGCTTTTTTGATATGTTTGGGGTAAATCCGTTCAATAGTTTTTTCAGAAGTTAAAGTTAAAAATGTATGTATATTTCATGCTGCAGAGGATGTGTGAATATTCCAGATTGAAATATAAGATCTGTTTGGCTGACACAACATCAACAAAGGCGTTGCTGCAACCATTTTAGGGCTCTGGGGACCAGAGGGACTAGTTGCCAAAAGCGTAGTGTGTTTTTTATTGAATCCACAGAGGATCTGCAGTAAAATATGTTCGAAAATGGACAGGCTCTTTTCCTTTTCAAATAAAAGACCTGAAGTGTAGGCTTGGGCCTGGGGGGTTGATGCAGGATTAATTTATGGGAAAGGGTGTACAGCTAATTCAAGGCTTCAGGGACCCCGCCCTACAGGGTCAATGCCATGTTAATTGGGAGAGTGGCATGTGGAACCCCTCCCTGAGCATGATGAAGAGGTGTAACACAGCCCCCTGCAGTCCTTACAGCATAGGTAAGCTCCAACTATCCAGGAGTCCCCAACCCTTCAAGGCCAAGGTCAATAAATATCATTGAGATAGGAGAGACTCTGAGGCCCCCTCATCCCCCTTTTTTTTAGGGGATCTGCATCATTTTGTGTTACAACTCTGCAGGGAGACCATCCTCTAAGGAAAATATATTTTTAATGGGGAGAAGGCCCTCAAGACCCCATCCTCCAGGGCTGATTTAATTGTTTTGGGGAGGGGACATGGGTCACCCGCTCTGAATATCTAGATGGCCCTTGAAACATAATACCCCAAGGCCTGAAGAGAGACGGTATCACAGGGACCACATCTCCTGGGACACGGTCTTCTTACCTGCCAAGAGTGTGCAGGTAGGGAATAAAAATCTAACTCCTGCCTACACTCTCCTGGACAGGAAACATATGTTTGCTCTTGCCCAGCATGAGCAGAAAGAGAAGCAGGTTTGTGGGAGCAAACCAATGGAGCCTTGCTCTTGCTGGCATCCTAGAAGAAATGCTAGCAGGGGATCCGGTGGGGTCGAGGGGACCATGGGCATTCCCCAATGGCCTCCAACAGTTGGCAGCATTGTGGCTGCCCCAGAAAGGACCATGGTACCCGAAGAAGAAAATGAGATTTTCAGGCTTCGCAGGCACCCAGGTATCTTTGTGGCAGGGGAGCCAGGAGGGCTGCGGGGGCCTTAGGCCTTCCACTATGGCTGTCAACATCATACATATTTGGTGGTTGTCCCAAGTGGGACCCACAAATTAACATTAAAAAACAGCAGTAAATATGAAATGAGTGGAGTAACCAAATCTTTGAAAATTAGTCCATAGTGACCTTAAGAAGAGAACAAAAAACAACGTGTCTCCAAGGAATAGATGGGAATCATGTATGATGTATCTGGACATTGCAAGGCATGCAAGAGCAAATAAATGATCCAATATCACACACAGTTTGGAACGTTATGTAAGATAAGGAAATATATGACTTGTGCATGTGATTTTTGTGTGCACATGTTAGAATGTACATACAGACTTACATACATTGGCAAGGCCACTTCTCATGTAAGGAAAATAATTCTAGAGCATTTAGGGTCATAAAAGCAATGACTCAATCTAGCATTTAACCTGGCACTTCTATCATTGTAATCATGAGCTGTTTGTGTTCTCTGCCACTGACAGAACTGAACCATTGAGACATCTCGAAACACAGAAAAACAACTGAGGTGGTTGGAGTCACATCTCATTAGTGGAGGAAAACACACCTGGGTTTTGAGTTAGGATGAAGAATTATCTGTTCACATAAGCAACTGAAATAGTACTCAAGTACCTGTACCTTTCCTCCTTGTTCCTAGGACATTGACACTATTGAACTATAGGCTTCACTTACGTATGAAAGCCTCCACTTCTCTGTACACTTGATCTGGTCTTTGGGTTTATGTTTCCATGCTTACATGTATGACTCAACTATTTTATTCATGTTTTGCGCAATGAAAGCCCACTGTATAATTCATCCACACGCTCCTACTGTTTTGATGATCCAACAGTGCTCTGGGGTGTTCACTATTCCTTTTATTTTTGTACACTGTTATGATCATCTGTTTGTTGTATGGCTGTATAGTTTTATGTAGGCTGATCAATACTTGCAATATTTGGTGCATTATTATGTATGAGTATATATGACCAACAATGAGTGACCATACCGTTAATAGGCGGAGCATCAATGAAGTGTCAGGAATTTTTAAAACACTGCATTTTGTTTCCACATCGCTCGTATTTTATGCTCAAGTATTACTTGGACTGAAATCATTACATTATTGTTAATGGAATACAATGGAAAAGATTTTACAGGTAGATAGATGGATAGATAAATAGATAGATAGATAGATAGATAGATAGATAGATAGATAGATAGATAGATAGATAGATAGATAGATAGATAGATTGATTTGCATATTACAGAGCCACAATAGCCACTATGTAGTTGTAGCCGGAATTCCCAGAGATAGGGATTCTTCAGTTTTTTTCTTGGTAATTATTTTGCCACCGTTTGACGAATCTCCAAGAAACTTTCATGGTGATTCGTTAAGGAGGTGCAACGAAAAAGGAGGGCCCTAAACACCCCCACAACACATTTTTCTTTGACTTGTGTCAAACGTAGCAACAAAATGGCTGAAATGATTTACATGAAGCATGGCAGGATTATAGATTATGAGGTTGGAGGGGTCCTTTTAGTTATTATGTACAAATTGGCCCAGCAGTTCTAAAGTTATAAGGGTTAAAAACATAGTGATACATTGGGCTGCGATATACCGCAGTACATGGCGATGACAAAATACAGAAAACATATTTGTTATTGACAGACCCTACACAAATTAAAGGCAGCCATGTAGGTTAGACCATACTTTCTGTTTGTTCTGGGGTTTAATTTGCTATCTGAGAAGACATGAGAGACTTTAGAAAGTTTTGCACAGGCAGGGAAATTATTTTAATGTATATATTTTAAAAAACAATTACACAGCCCACTGCAGTATAGTGTATGCCACTGCACTCTATGCTACTACATTCTGCTCCACTTTACTCTGCACCATTCTACTGTATGCCACTGCACTATCTGCCACTGCAATGTACTCTACACCACTGCACTCTACATAACTGCACTATATGCCATTGCACTTTCCTCTTGGCCACCGCCCTTTGTGTCTGCAGCCTGAAGCCTGCCTTGGGTCATATGACTGGGTGTAGCTGACAGTCGGGAATTTGAGAATTCTTCCCAGACTGTCACACAATAATAGGATTAGCAGAGCCTGAATGGCCCATCATCTGGCATGATTGAGGGGGCGGAGCTGAGCACAGCTGAGCACAGCCCCACTTGAACCTCAATAGGTTGTGCCCTGTCTCCTCACAATAGGCTTAACAACCCTGTATTGTCAGTGCAGTCAGTTTGGAGCCAAGAAAGGCAGGGAACACCAACGCTTTTTCCAGAAACCTCTCCCACCTTCTAGGGGCAGGACACCAGGATATAAAATTAGAGCTCTTAGACCCACTCTTCAGTTTACTACTCGATCTGCAGAAAGACTCTCAGAGGACTGTCTGCTGCTGTGACCTGCTGTACACTATGCCAGACTGCTGGTGAACCTGGAAAGACTGCTTTGCTGCCTGGAGCCTGCCTTCAACCCTCAGAGTCCAGCCCTTCTTTTGAGCCCTACATTTTCACTTGCACCCAGGTCTTCCAGAACTGATCCCAAGGCCTAGTTTGCTGATTTCATGTTTAGATTCAGAGGGACATAACAGGCTCCCACACTTGGACCCAGCCTAAGTGAGTCCTGAACCCCAAGAGATCTCCATCCACTCCTGGACTGTTGGTTGTGGTGCTAAAGGTACCCAGATGGCCATTGTCCAAAACGGAGGACAACCTTTGTCTGGCCCAATTAAATTTCTGTAGTTGGTGCTTTTCTCTTTTAGGCATTATTTCAAACTTAAAACTTTAAAAACTCATAGCTCCGGTTCTACTGACTGTAATTTTGTTGTTTCAGTATACAATCATTTAATGAAAAGTACTCGATTTCTGGGATTTTATTGTGTTGTGTTTTCATTCAGTTACTGTTTGTGGGCTGCGTAAATACTTTAGACATTGCTTCTAAGATAAGCCTGACTACTTTTTGTGCCAAGCTATCCACAGTTAAGCACAGGCTAATTTAGTGACTCTTTGTGGCTCACCCTGCAAGGGACTGTGGCTGTTGCTTAACCAGAACTCACACCCCAGTCAACCAACAACCACATTTCTCACACACTTCAAGCCACTGTAGTCCACTCTAATCTATGCCAGTCTACTCCACTCTCCAGTCTACTGTATGCCATTCTACTCTACCCCACTTCACTCTGCCCCACTTAACTGTACGCCACTCTACATCACAATATTTTTCGCCGCTCTACTGCAAACCACTTCACTCTACCCCACTTCACTGCTAGAGTGGAATGTGGTATTGTACAGTGTCTTTTGAAATATATGTATGTATATATTCATGAAATGTCCCCTTTTTTCCTCCTTAAGAAGGAAAAGCGGCACAACCATCCGTAGATACTGTAGATGTTCCACAAATTAATTTTATTTTCCAAATCCACAGTGCAAAAAAGAAAATTAAAAAAGGCTGACAAGTTTCAGCATGTTGCCATTGATTGTACCATAGAGTCCAAATGCCCAGTCAGTCTATTTAAAGTGCCCACATCACAATAGTCCATATTCTCTGCTTATTTAAAAAATGACTAGGGCGTTAATGCTCCTATCTTATGAAAGAGAGTCAAATTCATGCCACCATTTTGTTTTTTGATTCCCTTATATTCCTGTAAAGTATATAGTCAACCATTTTATCATATGCATTGTACTAAACACCCTAGACATGAGCTTCACTGTGCACAGACAGATTAATTGTACACATAATTGCAAAGGCCAATACTCGGTATCACGAAAGGCACATCAATTAATGTAAAATAATGTGTTTTCCTGTAATTCTTACAAGCAATGAAGTTAAAACAGTACTATTTCATTACCCCTCAAAAATTCACATGTTCTCACATTTCTGTGAAGTGCCAATCACTTGGTATTTATTTGATAGTTTGTATGGTCAAGGTTAAGTAAATTCCTCACAAGTAAGTTATTTTACAATGTGATACCTTAAACGGTCAGAGGTTATTAAGACTGACTCCTTCTTACCACGGTTTTCCATTCTATCCAGTATCAGATTATAAAGTGCTGGTGCAATTATTAAAGATGTTTAATGTACTATTTAACAAAAGGAGGCATTTATTATTACCACAGTTCCTCAGTTCAATCGTATACAGAGTTGTAAAGTGCTTTGTGCAATTATTGAGGATAGTTAAAATGCTATTCTAGTAAAGGGGGAGGGACACAATAGGCTCTTTGTACTTCCCATTCTCATTCAGTACCACTGATATAAAGTGCTTATCTAGGTTAAAACAGTGACATTAACAAAGTACAAATCAATTTGCAAGAAGTACAGCGATGTTTTGACAATAAAGTGCTATCTGAGTATACTGGGGTTTTCCTTTTAAAATGCTAACATGCCTTATTTCATAGGTTGCATAATCTATAAAAGATTTAAATGTTTTTGTGCAGATATAGCTAAAAGCTTCAAACATTGGACAATATTTAAAAGGGGCATTCTAGAATTTTAAGCATGTATTGACCATTCTAAAGCTTTTTCTATATAACACTGAAAAAATGCTATGTGTGCAAAGATTTTCTTCAAATGCTTATACTTATAAGCTGGTCAACAGGCTTTTTTAATTATTGCCACAGGATAAATATACCATTGAAAGTGCTAATGATTGATTCCCAATATTACATTGAAGACCTATTTTCCTAAAAGTAGGGGGAAATTAACCTACAAACACCATAAAACACTAAGGGCCTGATTTAGAACTCAGCGGACAGGTTACTCCGTCAAAATGGTGATGGATACCCGTCGGCCAAATCTAAATCCCGTTATCTTCTATGGGATTTCGATTTCAGCGAATGGAATATCCATCACCATTGTGACGGAGTAACCCCTCTACTGAGTTCTAAATCAAGCCCTAAATGTATCATGAGCGCAGCCATTATAAAAAATTTATATTGGCAAAAATGTTCGTAATGTGTTAGAAATTGGGTCTCTGGTAGGCAGCGGTTTGCACTCTGTCTAAGTAGGAACCACAATCCTACTCAGGGCAAGTAGGATACACACTAAAAGTTTACCTGTGCTTACCCTCTGGTACCTTGACATAGAGCAGTCATGCTAAACTAAAGAAGCAATGTATAAAGTATTTATGCACACACTCAGTAACAGAGTGACAACATTACAGAAGGACCTCACACCAGTTTAGAAAAATAGCCAATATTTATCTGAGTCAACAAGACCAAAACAACAAAAAAACAAAATACACAAGCCAAGTTATGAATTTTCAAAGCTTAAATCAAAATACGGTGCGTATAAGTCAATAGCTCCAACGTGGGCAATCTGGTCACGCTGGACCGGGGCAAATCCAAAAGTTCAGTCTGACCCTGAAGGTGGTATTTTCAGACTTCCAATGTAAAAAACACATTAACGAAAAAATGTGCTTTTATATTGTGCATCCAGAGACACCAAACTCAATTTTTTCTATCTTTTCCCAATTGGGAATTACACTTAAAAGTTGTTTTAAGGCAATCCTAATATCAGCCTGGGTGAGAAATAGTTCTTGCAATAGTGAAAAGCTGAATGTCCCATGTAGCTCACTGAAAGTACCCTGAGAAAGTATTTACATGCTGGGAGACTATCCTCATGTCGGATGTATGTAAAGAGCGAGGTCACATCTTCTGTTGCCATAGGATCATTTTCTTTCCATGGAATTTCTTGAATTTGGTTCAAAAAGTCCATTGAGTCATTTAGATACAATGGCAGTGCAGTCTCATGATGAACAAGTAAACTATCAATAATTCAGGAATGAGGATAGTGATCCGATGGAGCCCACAATGGGTTTACAGAGGGAATTTTGTAATCTTTTATGTACTTTGGATAGGAAGTAGATGGTTGGAGTGATCTGATGCTTATTTCTCTAATACTTGTATTCTTCAATATCAATCAGGTCAAAGTTTAACCAGTCCAACAGCTTTTGATGGTATTCTGTGGTTATAGCCGTCATTGGATTTTCTCTTAAATGTTCATAGTGGGGGTTTGTTTTGTAAGTCTTCTTCTGCCATCAATTTTAAACGGTCATGAATGACAATATTTTCACCTTTATTAGATGCATTTTCATTATTTGTTGGTCATCTCTCAGTTCCTTAATAGCGTCCTGTTCCCCCAGGCTTTTTCTTCTATAAGCCAAGCGATAGATATCTTCAATTAATATTCCTTGGAAGAGATTGATCTTATTTCCAGAAGGCATCTCCGGGGCGAATAATTGAGGTTTATAACCACTACTTCCTGATTTCTATGTTGCAATTCCCATTTATTTACAGAGCTGTGCATCCGATATATCCTGCAGTCTGTCATCACTTACAGCCCCTCTAAGTCCTTCTCCACTAGCCTAGTGTCTTTAGACCTGATAGATCCCTTATGGTGATCCCAGATACTCCAATGTGATTAACATTTTCATTACAGCAGTTGGGGAATGTGTCTCGGGGAGGGGGGTACGTGACCCTCTCCACTTTAAAATACAGAGGGACCTGGTGAAGGGCTCCTCGGGCCTAATGAGGCTCAGGGAGGTGGGGCACATGGCCCCATCCCCTTTAAAAAAGGACCTAGGCCTAATGCGACTGAGGGGGAATGCAGCTCACCCCACCTTTAAAAAAGCACGGCCAAGGGAATGGGGTCCCCAGGGATTACTGCACATGGCCCTCTCCCCTTTTTCTTGTATTTGGGCCCAGATGGGGTCGTCGGGCCCTAAAACTAGCCTCAGGGTTATGCTCAGTGTGCGGTTGCCTGCTAGCTGGAGGTTTGGCTACAGGGGCTGGCCACAGGCCATGCATGGCGGGGGGTTGGATTTACATATGGTAATAAAATATTTCTTTACGTCAAACTCTAGACATTAACTGAAAAAAACAAAAGTTAAAGGGATGTCCTAGTGAGAGGAATATGTCAGTGACAACATTAATGCTTAGAACTAAAAAACACAGAAAATCATCCATCATTGATGACATCTCAAATATCATTGATGACATCACTGATGACATCATTCAATGAATGTGTTATTTTGTTTTATAGTTTACATAGTATCTGGTAACAACCATAGTACTACCATACCATAGTACTTATCTACCTAATTTTGTGCAACCTGTATTCAGCTAATGGGTGTATGTGTGTAGACAACACTTGTGCTCCTAATACATCATTGCTGTGTAGAGGTATTGAACACATTATAAATCTGCATTGAAGAGTAACCCTGTGTGCTCTTGACAGTTAATAACTTGTACTCAGCATGTTCTATGCAAGATTTTTGACTCTGTAAACAACATATTCAACAAGGTAAGGATCCTATGTAATAGATACTAGGGGCCTGATTTAGAGTTTGGTGAATGGGTTACTCCGTCACAATAGTGACAAATATTCCATCTGCTGAAATCTAAATCCCATTATATCCTATTGGATTTAGACTGCGGTGGACGGCCAACCCCTCCGTCAAACTGTAACTCAAACCTTAAGTATTGTAAGCAGCTTTGAGTTACTAGAAATAATGGTCTCAGCATGACAATGTCTACATAACATAGAAGACTGTGTGCATCAAGTATCAACTTAAGTGCATTTGATTCCTTTGCTTCAGAATATGGGCTATTTATATTTGTTTCACCACAGTGTGAAGACTGCAGGTAGTATGATCTTTAGCACCATCAGTTATTAGTGAATAGTGTCTTTTTTGACAAATGTTGCATTGAATGTGAATTACTCTTAGTAGATACTTCTTAATACTATGTAGTGAATTTCCCATGAGAGTTTCACTATCTGCAAATAGTGTGGTACAAAGCACTGTTTACAGTACCCACTTTTCTACTCATATCAACTTAATTTTTCAGTGTAGGTTTGGTGACTGTCAGAGATTTGATAGAGATAACAACTGTCTCTAGTAGGGCATTCATTTTGGAAAAGATGTCAAGTATTTTGAGGAATTTGACTTTCTCTTAACATTTGTATACATATTAAACATTGAGTGCAATGAGGGATTCACCATATATTTAGTTGATTGTTAATGTGAACTAGTCTACTTGTGACATGTATGGCATAGGGTCAGTGTTGAACATAACATATTCTTTCTACGCCTAAGGGAGTAGTATATGTCATGGCAATATTGAGGCTTCATATTCTTATGAGATATGTTGTACTTACTTTCAGACATTCAAATGTCATACTAATTTATAGAGCAATATGTGCAAAAATGAAGCTTGGATCATGTCATTTGGGTTGCCATCAGTGAAGTCATAAAGGATGTCATAGAATATGACATGAGTGATGTAATATGTGAGATGATAAGCACATAGCAATGAATATCAGGGTTTTGGGGCCTAAAAAGCCATGCTGGCTTGCCCTCTGTGGTTAGCATTCTGCTTCTGCACCCTCCTGCCTGCCCCATGTTCTCTGTGTACATACTCCTGGCCCCTACCTCCTACCCTACATTTTCCATTCTACTGGCATACTCTCCATTGTCAGCTTGCTAACCCTGTAATTCTCTCCTGCCCTACGTGTGCGGTTGTGCTACAACTGCCTATGCCAGCCTGCCCTCTATGGCCAGCTTGCTGGCCCTGCTACACTCCCCCTGGCCTCTGTTGTCTTTGTGCATGCCCCTCATGCTCTCTGTGGTCCTTTGTGCTACCATTGCAACTGTCACCTGCTTGTCCTCTCTTTAGCTTTCTAATTATAGTTTTTTTTAAACGAACCTGCTCAATTTGTTGATTTTTAAATAAACTGATTAAGTTTGATTTCACCATCATGTTGGCTCTCCAGTTTTTTAACAAAGCAGCAGCACACTGTAGAGTTAACTGATAGACTGCTGCAGCTGTTGAAAGTACACTGTGCATAATGGAAAGTTTTACTGTCATAGATGATAAATACATTTGAGAATTTATAGAAAATGTCCTAATTTTAGATTGCTAGATCATTACTCATAAATTATATGACAAAATAATCCACCTCTATTCGTTAACTTCCAAAAGAAATGCTTTACATTTTACAGCTTTGAATCAATCCAGATGGTTTTAGGCTTTTCACCTGGTATGAAATGGGGATATTAGTTGAGGGGGGTAATTGCCCACTGCAAATAATAACCACATTTTTTGTCAAGGTGAAACACTAAAGTCACTAAAACTGAGCTCAATTTCCTGGTAGCTGGGGCACAGAACATACATTCTTAACAGTTTGAAGTATTTATGCAGTACTCAAATAGTAATTAAGTCAAAACACAAAACAAGAAAAATGCCAAACCAATTTTGAAAAATAGAATAACTTTTAATAAATATTACAATATCAAAAGAGCAAAAATCCAATACGTAGAACATGAGGTATGAATTTTTAACATCTAAGTGTGAAATTAGTGTGAAAAGGTGTTTTTCGCTGTTAGACTTGGCATCCTTGTCATGGTCTCCCCTAACTTTTTGCCTCTGCTTCCCAGGTTGATGATGTGTGCTGGACTCTATTTTTGCTGTTTTTGATACTCTCTGCAGTTTACCAATGTTAACCAGTGTTAAAGTGCAAGTGCTCCTATGATAAAATGTATGTGAAATTGGTCTATCCATGATTGGCATATTCGATTTCCTAGTAAGTCACTAGTAAAGTTCACTAGAGGTGCTCAGGGCCTGTAAATCAGATGCTCATAGTGGGCCTGCAGCACTGGTTGTACAACCTACCTTAGCAGCCCTGTAAACATGGCTCAGACCTGCCACTGCAGTGTCTGTGTGTGCAGTTTTAAACTGCCAATTCGACTTGGCAAGTGTATGTACTTGCCAGGCATAAATCTTCCCTTTTCATACAAGTAAGACACCCCTAAGATAGACCCTACATAGCCCCATGGGCAGGGTGAAGTGTATGTTAAAGGTGGGACATGTACTGATGTCTGTTACATGCCCTAACAGTGCAATACTGCTAAATTCAGGCTTTACTGTTGCAAGGCCTACCTCGTTCATAGGTTAACATGGGGGCTGCCCTTAAATATTATTAAAGTGCAGATTCCCTTTGCGAACAGATAGAAATGTGGAGTTTGGGGTCTCTGAACTCACAATTTGAAAATACATCTTTTAGTAAAGAAAGATTTTAGATTGTTAGTTTGAAAATGCCACTTTTAGAAAGTAGGCATTTTCTGTCTGTGGATTTCCTGTCTGGGTCAGTTGGGCTGTTTGTGAATCCCCTCTAGACAGTGAGACAAATGGAGCTGGGGTGTGGCCTGCATATCCTGATGAGCCATGTGTGCTAGAGTGGAGGAAGGAGTGGTCACTTACACCTGAATGGGCTATGGCTGCCCTCACACAATGCAGTCTCCAACCCCCTAGTGTGTGTCTTTGGCCTGGCCTGGGCAAGGCAGGATCTTGTGAACAACAGAGACTTTCCTTTGAAGTAGGCCTACTTCAAATGTAGAAAAGGGTATAACTATTGGACCCAAAACCCCTGAAAAGTAGATCACTTCTCAAACCAAGAGGTACCTCTGCCAAGGAGAAGAGCTGAAGAGCTGAGGAGGCGTGCTGCCCCTGCCTGTGACTGTGCTTTGCTGGGCTATCCTGCAGTTGCTGCATCTGCCTGTGAAAGGGGACAGAGACTGGACTTTGTGGTATATTCCTCCTAATGAAGAATCTCCATGGGCTTGAGTTGAGCTTGACTCCTGTTTTAAAGTTTCTGGGCCATCTAGGACTTCCTCTGATAACATCTGGACTCTCTGCTGAGACTCCTGCCCTGCCAAGTGGTGCCCTATCCAGCCCCTGGGCCCTTGAAAGGTGAAGTTGGCAGACAAAAGCTGAAAATCCACACACAGAACGGCGTGCAGGGAAATTTTGGATGCACCATCTGAAATGCGGCTAATAAACAACACGCCACAGGCCTAGTGGCTAAAATCGCGGCTGGGAGATAGACACATTGTGGTTTTCTAACACCGTGTGACGATTTTCCATGCATCGTCCCTGGGCGCAAAAGTCAACCTGACTATCGGTGGATCCGAGATGCCCCATCTGGAAATCGATGCTTCACTCTCTTGCGAAGGACAAAAACTACACATAACCGACCCAACCGATGAAGAAACGATGCACAGCATCCCTTGCAAGGAAGGAATCAATGCATTGCTGCCTTTTCCGACGCATGCTCACCTGTGCGGCTTTATTTTTGACGCTAAAAAGGTACTTTGTGCAAAATAATTGTTTCCATTGTTTTCTATGTAGTAAGACTCTTAGGGGGTTATTCTAACTTTGGAGGAGTGTTAATCCGTCCCAAGAGTGACGGTAAAGTGACGGATATACCACCAGCCGTATTACGAGTTCCATAGGATATAATGGACTCGTAATACGGATGGTGGTAAATCCGTCACTTTTCCGTCACTTTTGGGACGGATTAACACCTCCTCCAAAGTTAGAATAACCCCCATATTCTTTTGAAAATTCATATTTTAACTTGTGTATGTTGGATTTTTGTCATTTTGGTCTTGTTTGATTTAGATAAATGTTACCTATTTTTCTAAACTGGTGTGGTTTCCATTTTGTAGTGTTTTCACTGTGTTACTGTGTGTGTTGGTACAAATACTTTACACATTGCTTCTAAGATGAGCCTGACTGCTTGTGCCAAGCTACCAAGCGGGTAAGCAGGGGTTATCTAGGTGTGTTTCTCCATTACCCTGACTAGATTGAGGGTCCTTGCTTGTACAGGGGGTAACCTGACTGCTAACCAAAGACCTCATTTCTAACAAATGCCAACCACTGGACCGATTCCTAGGTGCAAGTTAAGGCCAATCACGACAGAGCACGGATAAGGTAAAGAAACAAGAGGCCTAATTTACAAGAATCTGACGCATCAGCTCCGATGCGTCAGATTTCTTACACTGTCCTGCGCCCCTAACAATGCAATGGTAGTGCTGTATTTACAATACAGAGCTCCATGGTGCATATTTTCCACAGATGAGTCAGTATTTCTGACGCATCTGTGGTTCTAAAATAACACATTGCTTGACTAGCGTCAAAAAAATTACGTTACTCGGACAATACATGGAAGGCACCCATTCTTAAAAGCACTGCATCACTTTAACGCTTGCTCTGAGTAGACATTACATTATTGACGCAGTGAAGGCACAGCACGCAGTGAAATCTTATAGATTTCATTGTACCAGTCCTGTGTGGCTTCTAACAGGGGAATACCTACCTTGCATACATTATACCTGGTGCTGGTGCAATGTGGCGCAAGTCTTTACAAACTGGAGCAATAGTGCCATGTGCCAGTTTGTAAATGTGGTGCACTGTAGGGGACTGCTTTGCACCACTGCTGCATCAAATAAAAACAACACAACAGTGACGCAAGGGGCTTCTAAATAAGCCTCCGGGTTTGACCCAGCCAAACATTTTACCTTTTGACTTAGTGCCCGATTATGAAGTTGGCAGAAGGGAACACCTGTTGGCCAAATTCCCAACGGGGTGGTGGCCAACGTCTTGAAGACCCTCCTTCCCCCAGCTCCATGAGGACTTTCCCACTGGGCTGACCAGCGGACACCAAGGTTTCCGCCGGTTAGTCCAGTAGGAAAGTGGCAGCAGGATTGTTGCTGACTCATAATAGAGCTGGTGACAATGCTGCCTTACTCAGGGGGCACCAGTACCCTAGCTATGAGCACTGTCTGCACAGCAGACAGTGTGCATTTCAAGGGTGCTGGGCAGAGGGTCCCCTGCACTGCCCATGCCCCCCATAACCTCCTGCTCTTGTTCTCCGCTAGCCTTTTCACCACCATGAAAAGGCTGGCAGAGAACAAGGTTGCAACCAGCAGGATGGCACTGAGTTCGGCACCATCCAGGCTGATTGCAACCTACACTGCCATCAGCCCGTCGGGATCATGGCAGGGAGGTCGGACTGCCAATGTCATAATCTGGCCCTTAGTCTCTAAAATGGAAGTCAAAAATCCTCAGTGGAGCAGAGCAGCAGGCTTTGTCCAAAGAAGGTTCCACGTTATCATATAGTCACTGGACAAGGAATCACTGAAGCCATTTACTTTTGCTCGGAAGCCTCAGAGCAAGAGAAATTAGAATTTTGCATCCAGAGAAGTACCGTTGCCCTCCACAGACTTTCACGCCTTCAGCTAATAATTTCTATCTTTGGATTTAGTCACATTTTTAGAACATATATTTTTCCAGTAAGGCCAAACTGCATTCTGTAGCTGAAGAGATGAACAAGGCCAGCTATCGTATCCAGGTGATCCAGCTGTGGATTAAGCTGCTGCAGAGAAGAATTTGGTGAGAGCTATGGAGCTCTCTGTCCCAGCGGCAATACACCTGTGTCAGATCAGCTGGTTGGTCCTGGTACCTGTCAGTTCTCAGAGCAGGCAAAATATTTGTAAGTCCTAGGTTTTATGCTTTCTTAGGAGGACTACACTTTGACATCTTCCCAGGGTCCAGGACCAAGGGGACAACACTTTGGGATCCAGACTCACTCAAGAAAAGACCAACTGCAGGGTTTAGAGCAGGTAAAGCTGAAGGAATAGGAATAAGGCCTCTTGAAGCATTTTGTGTCCCAGTACCCCAAAAGGCAGGTTAGCCTTATGACCCTTGGAGTCTACTTCTTTGTCCTAGGTGCAAGAGGGAGAGCAGGCCCAATCTTTTTGTTCTTACTAGGTCACATATAGCAGGCCTAGTTGTCTTCTGTTCTTCCACAGGTCCAAGGAGCCTTCTTAGGAGGGTACTGTGGGTGCCGCATTTATGCCTGGCACCAGCCTGTTGGCAAAGGCAACTCCCGTCCACTCCGTAACAAAGTGTGAAAAAAGTTCAAAGGGGTGACTTTACATTTTTGCAGCCTTTCCTGTGGGACCAAGGGCAAACAAACCAATAGTTCTCTTCTTTTTCTAAATTCAACCTGGCTGAAATGTAATCCCTTGCTCAGAGCTCTCTGTTCCTACTTAAAGGTGTGGCTAGGGAAATGGGTAGCCCCTCCAATCTGGTCACTTTTATCTTGTTCTGGGCAGGCTGCTCTCTCTCCCACTGGGATTGGTGCCAGCCTGACAAGCAGGACAATGTAGGAGGCAGAGATAGGTGTGAGCTACTTGTGCCTGTGACAGCGACGGCTAATATGAACGCTAATATGAATACATCAAGTTACTGGGCAGAGACCCCAGGCTGTCCTGCCAAGGAAAGCACAGCCCTCCTTTGACCAGACAGGGCCTTTATCACTGTCTTTTGAGCAATTCAAACCTCACCAGAGGGGAGCCATCAGCTGCCTGGTGCCAATTAGAAAACATAGAAAGGCATTAGAGACTTTAGATATGTTAACAGGTAACTTTCTAAAAGTACCTGTACTTGAATTGGGCTTGAAAAATATTTTTAAAAAGTCCAAGAATGAAGCTCTTTCTTCTAAGCAGAGATGAAAATAGTCTTTTGGGCCTATTTATTGTAAGGGCATGTTTAACATTAAACGTTTATGTGTCCTAACCTAACTAATATGCACCCTCCCATAAGTAAGGCCTACTTTGGGATGACCTAGTAATATGTTAAAGGAAGGTTTAGGCCTGTCAAAAGGGGGCATTTTGAAAGGTAGTATTTGCAGTTAAAGCCTGGTTAAAGCCTGCATCACTGTGCTACACATGGGAAGCTGCAGTCAGTGTTTGTTCATTTACTTCATTGAGTAGCACAGTGCATGCTGAAGCCCACTGCTGACATTTATCGTACATGTCATGGGCTCACTTTAGGTGTCATATACAAGTAACTTATAGGTCAGTTAAATATGCTAATTGGGCACATGCCAGTTTCATCATGTTGACAGTGGGAACACAGGCACTTTACCACTGGTTAGGAGGGTAATGTACTCAGAGTTCTAAATCAAGCAAAAACATGGTTTCCTTCAGGATATCAAAGGCTTGTTGGCACACCTCTGTCCAGATCCCCTTTTGTGCTGCTTCTTTGTGCCATACTCTTTGACATATCTCCTGAATAAGAGTCTTGGAGGCTTCCCACGCCATTGTAGTCTGTAATTTGGGTTGGAGAGGTTGTACATGGTGACTACCAACTTAGAGGCCCAGGCACGCCACAGAGCACTGCCCTACCTTGCACTTATTGGCCTTGATAGTCAGGCCTGCCTATTTTAGGGCCTGTAGTACTTCCTTGGCGTGCAGGTGACTGTCCAAGCTGGTGCTGAAGATAGCAATATCTTCCCCCTGGGTTTGGGCAATCTGTTAATACTGTGATGTCAAGTCAATGTTGCTCAGGTAGCTGGCCATCCCAAACAATTATCAGTTTAGGGGATTGAGGGAGCATCAGCCTGGTAGACCGAAATGTGGCCCCTATTGTTCACATAGAGCCTCTATTCTGGGGTGCCACCCAGTGGACAGCCTTGTACACCAATACCACTGGAATGGCCAGGAACTACTCAATCACCTGTACCTCCGGGCACCTTAGAAACCCTATCTTTAGTGCTGGCTCTCCTGTTATCAGATAACCTGTAAATCTTGTTTTTGACAGGCATGTTATCCACTATGTCAATGTCATGGGTATATCAGTCAGCGAGCCCCGGGTAAAGGGGAAAAAAGAGAGATTTGCCCCAGCAACTGGTAGCAGTCTTTCTACTGCTCTGCTGTAAGGGTAGAGGAGAGGGCAACTCCCTCTTCTGAAACCATCTTGCTCTTTGGAAGATGGTAGGTTGGAGAGGATTTCACTTTCCTCCTCCTCACCACTGTCTGTCACTAAGAGCATAGTTATTTCAGACTTCTCGTAGTGGGCCTGGATGCAGTACAAATACAGGAACTTAAGGTGTTCTTAGCTGTTTTGAGATCTACCAGGTAAATGACCTCCCCTTTCTTTTCTTTGACTGCATAGGTCCTAGTCCACCGGTCCTGCAAGGCTTGTGGTCCAAAGGCTCTGTTACCAACTCTTTCTGGCAATGTTGTTTCTCCACCCGAGTGGCCTTCTGATTGTGCCACTGTTTCATCACTTCTTGGCTGACCTCCTGGTTCCCAGTTGCCTCTTTCCACAAGCACTCCATCTGAGACCAAGAGTCAACCTGTAGCTCTGAGGTGGTTCTTAGAAGCTTTCACCCACCCCTCCTCAACAATGATGAGAGGTTCGCTAACAGGGTGGCCAAACAGGAGCACAAAGTGGCTAAAACCCACTCCTCTCTGGAGCATTTCCTTTTAGGAAAAGAGTAGGCTTAGCAATAGAATGTCCCGCTTATGTCTCACATGCTCTGAAAGGCCCTTCAAGGTATTTTAAATCTCTAAACAAGCTTACTGTTTTGATGGTGGTATGGTTGGGCAAATTGTAGGTTACCCACAATCACCCCTCATGGCCTTCATTTACGCTGACATGAAGATGGTGCCCCTATCAGACTCAACCTCTCTGGTAAAGATCCCCATCAGTGCCCGTGCCACAACAGGTTCAGAGTTTGACCTCAGAGATGTGGCCTAGGGATACAAATCCTGTCATAAATATGGAATGCTAGCTCTCTAAATGTCCGCTAAAAGCCTGTGGGAGGCTACAGTAGAAGAATGAACGGACTGCTGCGTCTGTTGAAAGTACATGCTTTACTGACTGCCAGACTTTATTGTCTCATGACTGAGAAAGATAATCTGTATTTATAGAAATCATTTTAGCTTCTGGAGAACCGTCCATAGTCTCTATGAGAAAATCATGACAGGGAACAGTTTTTTTCCCAACCAAGGTTCATAAATCTCAAGCAGAGAATCAACATTTGTATCTGGGCAAAATCATCTTAGAACACACCACAATTCCTAACATTTTTATAGTATAACAAACAATTGATTTTGTTAATAGGGTTTCAGTATTTGTTTTATACTGTTTTACATTTGAAAATAAATACATAAAATGAATTTATATTAAAATTGAACATAAAAATATCCTCACAATTGTTTTAGTTAGGTAGTCTTTTTTTACATTTCCCCTATAGTTTACCATTGAGGGACTTCACAGTTGAATTGGCGATATTCCTACAGTAAGGTAGAGGTACAATTAGAAAGGTTTCAGTGAACTTTATAATAATTATTAAAAATATTTGTTATGTTAAATGGTATTGTATTACTTTTATATATTTACTTTCAAAGTAGCAGACAAGATAAAAATGCAACCGCACTATTATCATAGTTTCAAATATGGATGCTTAATTATTTTAAATATAGTTAATTAAATTACAATTATTTTTTAATTTAAATTAAAAAGTGGCGGCACGTAAATAAAAAAAGTGATTATTGAATTAATTGAAATGATTTTAATTATATTATAAAGCAAATTAATGTTGCATTAATTTATAAATTAAACATGGTGTTAAACTACTTTATAATTAAATAATATATTCTTTTTTAATATATGCTTTAACAGTAAATTATATTTGTTTATATTTTAAATTTTGAACTTTTAACATTATTCCTTGTGTGGTTTTATTCTAAGTTCCTGTCTCCATTGTACTCTATTGAAGGGTGCTGCAGTATCAGTGATAAGCCATGTGTGGTTCAGCATATACTACGGTTTATTTTTGTCAGTTGTAACTTACACTCATATATTTGGCTCCATCACCTTTTCCATGCCAGTGGAGACATGTAAGTGTATACATTTGAGTAACTTTACACTTGGATTTTGTGAATAGTCAAAAGTAGTAAATTGTGTGTGCGATATCTTATGACTGGGAGTCCCTACCATGCAGTACACTCACAAATACCATCTTTGGCCCAGTTGGGTACGTTTACTTAACCTTCAGCTCAACCCTGGGTAGCTGTGGCTGCGAGAAGTAGGACTTAGCAAAGGAACAATGTCTAAAGCACTTAAAAGCACCAAACAATGATTAAGAAAGTCACACGGCATGAAATAAACAAGACACCAATGTATAAAAATAGAACAGATTTGTATGCACTTTTAGAGACCTTAATCATCAAAATCAGTCAGAGGATTCCAGAGACACATATTTTAGAAATAATAAATATCTTTTATATCAACCACAAATAAGCATTGGTCTTCAAAAAGTTTGAAATCTGTTGAAAAGTTTTTAAAAGTTATTTGGAAAATTTAGCCCAAGTTGGATGACCAAGCCTGGCAGGACAGAGGTGTAGGGGCCAGAAAATATACATTGGGCAGTTACCTGGCCACCAGAGCATTTTTAGGACAAGATCCAAACTTTACAGGATGACTGCAATGGATGACAATCGCGTGGTCTTAATACTAAGGGATGCAGGCTCAGAGATGCTTAAGGATGCTCCTGAGGCAGTGCGGTTGAGGGGGGTGAACTCCAGTCGAGTCCTCAGTCTACAGGTGAGACGGGGTCACTCTGTCCCACAAAGTTCTCTTTCTGGGGGTCCAGGGGCTACGCAAGCAGACCTTGCACTTTTGCAACATAAAGGTCACAGCGCAAATCTTTGATAGAGGCTAGTGTTCCTCTTGGTCAATGAATCTGGTCACAACCAACACCCACGGATCCAGCAGACATGGGTGCACCTTTTAGCTATCTCAGAATTGTCCTTTAGTGTGCCCTGCATCCAGTAGAGGCAAAATGTTGGCGATCGCTACCCAAGGTGTGACTTTGGCTTTTTCAGCTCTTGACTCTGGGAGGTAAGCTAGCTGACCCTTGAAATCTCTGCTTCAGACTTTGGCCAGGAATCAGCTTTTCGCGAGCCATGCATACAGAAGAGGGGCCAAACTCTGCTACCCAAAGTGCAGCAGGTGCAGTTGCATCACCTCTCTGTGTGCATTTCTAACAGGTACAAAGTGGTCTTCTTCTTGTCCTCCTTCCAAGTCCAATGAGTACTGAGGGCTAACATGCCAGGGATGCCATATTTATCCCAGGAGAGTGCCCTGAGGGGAACACGTGGTCACTAGTCAATGGCCTACTGTGCCCACTCCTTCCTAGTGGTGAAGTTCCTGTGATGTGTGGCATCTGACTACCTCAGAATGCAACATTCTTGCCCCCTTCAAGGCGGCACAACCTTTCCTCGATTGTCAGGAGCAAGGTAGCCCACCCTAGAAGTATGGATACCTGAGGGCAACTCACCCATGGTAAAACCAGTTTGGGGGCGAGTTTCCCCTCTCTGGCCTTTTCTTGTTGCTGTCCACAGGAACAAAAGACATCCTGCTCAGGGGTTTTGGGCCAAGCGGCCCATCACAGGTGGCTTCCCCTGTGAATCATGCCTCTGGGCTAGCCTCCCAAGTGGCCATCCTGGCAGAGGAGGTGACACTGGCTTTGTTCCTGAGCTTGGGAGCTGAGCATACTTCTCCCCAGGTGGTCAGAAAGCTGTGTGTGTACATTGCGGCTGCTGGACAAGCAGATCACAGAGTGGCAACTTTTTAAAAGTGGCCAAACCTTTAGTAGTGACATTATTTATGACCTGGTCGTTATTATTTCCCCAATTAATTTGATACCTTACATGACTCACGGCCTGATTTAGATATTGGCAAATGGGTTACTCTGTCACAAATCTAAGTTTTCTAAGGGATTTAGATTTCGGCATTTGGGATATTTGTCACCCTTGTGATGGAGTAACCCGTCCGGGAAAATCTAAATAAGGGACTCAGTTTTCTAAACCCAGTGAAAAGTTAGTCAGGTTGGGATGATACCTCGTAACTCTGTGTTAGCCAATGGGGCTACCAGCTACCTACAGAAAAACAACAATTTAGAATTGTTGCTGCTAAGAAATATTGAAAATCATATGTCTTGCCATAGGGCCCTGTAGGTCTTCTTCAGTGGCGACTTAAATATATTATTAAGGGGTAGGTTGGTGTTGCCATTGGTTTAAATGGCAAATACAAACTGGCAGTGAAAACTGTCTTTCCAGTCTGCAGTAGCAGGCTGGGAGCCATTTTGTACCTTGGCACATGAAGAGTTGCATAAACAGTGCTGCAGCCCTTGGTGGACACTCTGGCCCTCAGCTGACTGCCACGCTGGCGATGGCTGTAGGTCCGTCACCAGGCTGGCGGTGAAGATCGCCAAATTAAGACCATGGCAGTGATCCCTCCCATAGACAGCCAATGTACCACCCGAACTGCCAGTGCAGTCCGTCCACTGACCACGGTGGTTGCCATCTTCAGGCTGGCGGAAGACAACACCCCGCCCACCATATTATGACATAACAGACCGCCAGGATTTCCGGGGGTGGACCACCGCCACCAAAAGCCTGGTGGAAACGAATCATAGAAAAGGAGACACTCACCTCCAGGGACACAGAGGAGTCTGCAGCCGCCATGGAACCTGAACTGGAAGTCCTGCCAAAGCTGTACCACGCAATGGCATTCCAGGAGCAGCAATGCCAATGAAGACGATGACGGTGGGTACAGCCACCTAGCACACAAGGGAGGGAGGGAAGAGTGACACACCCACACTCACAACACACACCATACACATACACCACACACTGAGAACAATCTGCAGAGAAATCCTAAACCAACATAAGCGAGAAGTGCAAAAAGCCAGGACACATACCTCTGGTCCAACCTCTGTATTTCGGTGGACCTGTGCCCACAACTGATGAGGTAAGAATATACAAAGGGCCATTGGCCAGTCCAATGTTAAGCAAAAGCCAGAAGGCAACGCCCAAGGCCCAACTCGACTCCTGACAGCCCAAGTCACTCCAATGGGCAGGGGCATCATGGTGATGGTAGACAGGCACCTGAGGGGGCAGAGGGTTTAGGGAGTGGGGAGGTTTTTTTTCTTGGGAAGGGGGTCCTTGGATTTGGGTTTGGGAGGGGTGGGTCCTTGCTCCATTGCTTAGAGGGCAGAGGTGGCTGCTTGGAGTGGGGGGGTGGAGTGCCACTCATGCCCATTAGTGGCAGGTGTAGCTTCGGGGGGAGAAACAGGAGTTGACTGGGAGCTGGAGGCACTGGGCTGGGGTAGAGGGATCTTCCTCTTACGGGCAGGACGAGGGGAGTAGGGAAGAGGTCAAAGTGGGGAAGGAAAAGTTTCTTAGGTCCAATGGGGAAGGTTGTGGGAGGAGGTTTGGGAGTGCAGGTAGAGGGAGTGGTTTTAGGAGGAGTAGGCGTGTTGGACTTGGTTGCAGGTGCATGGACAGTGTGCGTGTGTGAGGTGGATGGCTGTTGAGTGGGAAAGTTTATGTGTTTTTGGAGGGGGACAGACACGGTGGGAGAGGACAAACAGGACGTGTGTATGTATGTTGTGGTGTCTGCAAGTAAGGTGGGTGTGCTCCATGGTGGTGATGGTGGTGACTTAGCATGTGGCAAATTGGGTGCTAGTCTGCGTGTCTGCTGTTGTGTTGACTGTGGGCAAGGCTGACAGGTGGCAAGATCTGGGACTGATGTTTCAGTGCTTGCAGGTGTGAGTGTTGATGTGACTGTGAGGGTGGAGGAGGAAGGGAAACAGTGGAGACAGTGGCTGTTGTTGTATGTGCTTCTTTATTTACTTAGATACCTACCACTGCGGAGGAGGAGACAGGCACCCGTGTACAGACCCCTAGTGGACTTGGCTACTCTGGAGGAACGGCATATCATACTCACCTATCGTCAGGACAGGGCCACAATCACTGAGCTATGTCAACAATTGGAGCCAGATCTGAATCCTTCCATCCATAGCACTACAGCAATACCCCCTGCAGTACAGGTACTGTCAGTGCTCTACTTCCTGGTTCTTTCCAGGTGATTGTGGGCTTGGCTGCAGGAATGTCACAGCCAATGTTTTCAATTGTGCTTGGAAGGGTTTTGGCTGCCATACTCAAACACATGAGCAGCTACATCTCATTCCCCCAGAGTGAAGATTTGCCCACTGTGAAGGCTGTATTCTACACCATGGGACACATACCACATGTGATTGGGGCCATTGATGGGACCAATGTTGCCTTGGTCCCTCCCAGGGCAAATGAGCAGGTCTACAGGAATAGGAAGAGTTACCACTCTCCCTATGTCCCAGTGGTGTGCCTTGCTGATCAATACATCTCCCTCATCACAGCCAAGTATCTTGGATCTGTGCATGATGCCTATGTGTTGTGGAATAGCAGCGTCCCACAGGTGATGGCACGAGTATAGAGGCACAGAGTGTGGCTCATAGATATGCTTGAGTCTTCACCCAATGTATGTCAGTGTATGCCAACTGAAGTTGTACTCCATGTCATTGTACATGAGTAATGTGTGTCCCTCACTACTTCTAGGTGACTCCGCCTACCCAAACCTGCCCTGGCTGTTGACCCCAGTGAGGAATCTGAGGACAGGGGCAGAAAATCTGTAAAATGAACTGCATGGCCATACCAGAAGGGTTGTTGAATGCACATTTGGTATACTGAAAGCCATGTTCCGGTGCCTCCATGTAACTGGTGGATCCCTATGCTATGCCCATCAGAAGGTCTGCCAGATAGTGGTGGCTTGCTGCATGATGCACAATTTGGCCCTCAGATGCCATGTGCCCTACCTGCAGGAGGAGTGGGGAGATAATTCACCTGTGGCAGGAGAGGACACTGTAGACAGTGAGGAGGGGGTGGAGGAGGAGGATCTGGACAACAGGACACATGTGATACAGCAGTACTTCCAATGACACTCAGGTAAGAATGTACTAATGTTCATATCTCCATTACAGTTAAGTGCTGTGAGCCTGCTGTGTTGTGCCAAGCACTACCTTTACTTCTCAATTGACTGTCACTTATGCTTTCCCTTCTTGCTGATGTTGGTGTGGTCACAACTGTGTACTGATGTGATGACTGCAGACTGCTTAAACATATTTGTTGGATGGATTCACACATTACAGGACATTTGCACAGGATAATGTAGTACAATCCATTGAAAATACTTCAGTTGTGTTCAAGGGTGTTTACTTCAGTGACAAAAAGGATGGGATAGTACACTAGAGTGGAATGGTGGTGGACAAGAACTTCAGTGTAGTGGCCCAGTTGGTTAGTAGCACAGGCCCATTATCTATGGGGCCATAGGAAAAGAAGCAATGGCAGTCCAAAGTGAACAAGGTGACGCAGTAGCACACAAGGGAGACATTCTGGAGGGGCTCATTTCCTGGCGGTGGTTTTGGTCTTGGCAACAGGCTCTGGTGTCTGTCTGGGTCACGTGAAACGTTTGTGGAGTGGTTCACCTTCTGCAGGGGGAAGGGTGCTGGTGGCTTGTGAGTGGTGTGGCAGGTCCTCCTGTCCACGAGCTGTAGCAGATGTTGTTGGCTGGTGAGTGGACTGGCTAGTGGAAGGGACCCGCTGGTGTGCTCTGTTCTCACGCATCGTGTTGGCCATATCACCCAGCACCCATGCAATGGAGGACATGTTGGCATTTAGGCCCTGCAACTTCTGCATGACCTCCTGGTTTTGTACCCCCTGCAGCTGCTGGTTCGCCTGTAAGATGGTAATCACCTGGCCCATCCTGTCCTGGGATTTTTGGTATGCCCCCAGGACGTGTGTGAGTGCCTCCTGGACAGTCAGTTCCCTGGGCTTGGCCTCCCCCTGGTGCACAGCAGAGCTCCTACTGGCCCTGGCCCCCCTGTCCCTATGTCCCATGAACCGTGTGCCCACTCCCACTTACACTAGGACCTTCATCGTCTTGCCTGTGTGGTGTCGACTCGGGTCCCTGTACAGGTGGGCACACTATTGATCGACGTGCCCTGGGAACAGAGGCTTGTGGACGTTGGATGGCTACTGTGGTGTTGGAGTCGGATGGGAGGGCCCTGTGGTAGACCTGGTGTGGGATGTGGAAGCCAAATGACCAGTGGTCCCAGATGGTCCAGGGAGTTCATCCAGATCAGGACATACAGAGTTGCTGTCATCACTGAGGGCATCTTCTGGTGGAGGACTGGGTTGCCGTGGCACATGCTCCCTGCTGACATTAGTTGGGGTACCTGTGGACATGTAAGTGATTTGTTACCGTCATTGTCTGTCACATATTCCGCATTTCTGGCTTTCCCTATGGGTTGAGTATTTTCCTCCCACCTTTAGACAGTGTATGCTGGTTGATTGTGGGATTAGTAGCACTACATGCTGCCCATACATTACTGTTGTGTGCATGCAGAGCTGAGAAGGGTGTGCTTGCACTGGGTAAGGCATGCAGGGGTAGACAATTGAGGGTGGTAATGGGGGTGGTTCACTGTATGGGTTGGAGTGGGGTGAAGGGAGTCAGGGTGAAGGGGTGACATGCCATGCAGGTATCGGTGGTGGCAGGGTAGTAATAGTGACTTACCATTGTCCAGCCCTCCAGTGACTCCAGTGAGGCCCTCAGGATGCAGGATTGCCAAGACTTGCTCCTCCCATGCTGTCAACTGTTGGGGGAGGAGGTGGGAGCCCACCGCCAGTCTTCATGATGGCAATTTTGTGCCTGGAGGCCATTGCATGCACCTTCCCCAGTAGGTCGTTCCACCTCTTGCAAATGCTGTCCCTTGTGCATGGATATGTTCCCACAGAGTTCACCCTGTCCACAATCCTCTGCCATAGCTCCTTCTTCCTGGCAATGGATATCTGCTGGACCTGTGCACCGAACAGCCGTGGCTCTACCCTGACGATTTCATCCACCATCACCTGCAACTCCTCATCTGTGAAACAGGGATTCTGAGGGGACATGCCTTTTGAGTAGTGGGTGTAGTGTGTATGTTATACAGAGTGTGATGGGTGTTGGGGTATGGTGGGTGGTGTTTGATCCGTGAAAGGTGTATAGATGGCTGTGATTCATGTGTGCAGTTTTTATATTGTCTTTTGCTGGCAAGGATTGGTTTGTTTTTCACGTTTGCAAAGGATTGTGGGTTGTATGGGGGGATTTATAGTGCTGTTGTTGGGTGTGTATGGTGTATATATATATATATATATGTGTCAGGTTTGGGTTTTTTCATCTGACCAATGTTGGCTTCTGTTGGTGTTAGGTGCTCAAATCTACAGAGGCGGTCTGCACCGCCAATGGGTGACCGCTGTTGAGTGTCCGCTGTAGCAATTTGTGGTCCATTATTTGGAGTGCGATGTGTTACTGGCGTAGCGGGGAGAGAGGTGGGTTTGACAGATTTGTGCCTCCGTTGGGTCTGGCAGAATTGTTGTTGTGGCTGGTTTATGTCGGTTTTGTGTTTGTGTGTCATTATCTGGCGGCAGATTCCCGCCTCCACAGAGGTCTGTTGGTGGCCGTCACTACATCGGACTTAGGAAAAGACCGCCAAAGTCATAATGAGGGCCTCTGTCCTACATGTCCTGGGTACAATATGCTAGGGGCTTATAAGTAAGTCAGGTCTTGCCAATTGGGCGTATCCATTTTGACATACAGTGTGTCTGGGGTTAAAAAACTGGCACTGACATCTGGTTAGCAAGCCTCAGTGCACTCTCCAAAAAAAAATAAAAAAATCACCAGCATCAGTCAAAACGTGTGGAGGTTAACATGCAAATGAAGGCATTTCCATACATTAAGATGTTCCAAATTGGAAGAATAAATTGAACCTGTAAATTACTCACAAATGTGAGTTACATTTGTCAATAGCCCCATAAATGTAAACTCATACAAAACGTAAGATATTTAAGAGCCTATTGGTCAATGAAACATGTACAGTACCAAAGCTGACAAGTCTGGAACTCATAGTACCTCAGTGCAGTGCAGAGCAAGTCTATATTCAATGGGCAAATTTGTATAAATCAAAATTTAAACAGATTTCAGTCAAATCATAACCAGTTATTAACACATTCTTCAAATTCAAGGTTGGAGCTCTTGATGTCAAAACTTAATTATCTCTAGCATCCCAAACTGTGACAATGTTCTTAAAAGAAGTAAAGAATGATCACCCTAACGTTCTAAATCATTTTATAAATTACAGCCTAATGTTTAGGAGGAACACAAAATAAAGAAGCAGTTATAGCAGCACTGACAAGTTGTTTGTAAAATGTTCATAGTAAACACATGTATACAGTTATTCTTTTCCTTAACTCAATAATCATTTTCTTTTGGAAAGGGTTTGTTCTTAGTCACTGTGTAAAACTCTCTTCAATAATGATTATAACTACAAACTGTAGGAGGCTGGCCCTGCTTATAGTGGGTACCAATGGTACTTACACCTTGTGCCAGGTCCAGTTATCCCTTATTAGTAGATTAGTAGTGTTCTAGCAGCTTAGGCTGATAGAGGTAGCTATAGCAGAGCAGCTTAGGCTGAACTAGGAGACATGCAAAGCTCCTACTAAACCACTTATATCATATAGGTACTATATCATAAGAAAAACAATACTCAGAGTTACTAAAAATAAAGGTACTTTATTTTAGTGACAATGTGCCAAAGATATCTCAGAGGATATACTCCGTTAGGAGGTAAGTAAAATACACAAAATATACACACCAACCAAAATCAGGTAAGTACAACAGTCAGAAAGTAGTGTAAACACTGTAGAATACAATAGGATGCAATAGGCCTAGGGCCAACACAAACCATATACTAAGAAAGTAGAATGCGAACCACGAATGGACTCCTAGGCTAGTGTAGTGTGTAGAGGGTCGCTGGGAGTGTAAGAAAATACTAAGGGTGTCCAAGATACCCCACCCCAAGACCCTGGAAAGTAGGAGTAAAGTACTACTATTTCCCCAGAAACACACTAAAGCCGTGATAAAGGATTTTGCAAAGACTTAAGATGGATTCCTGGACTTGAGGACCTGCAAAGGAAGGGGATCAAGTCCAAGAGTCGTGAAAGTGTCCGGGGGGGGTGTGCTGCTTTACTCTTCAGAATATCAAAACTATGCACTTCAGGATATTTTAAGGCACAATGTAAAGCAATCACTCTCAAACACCTTCGTAAGTAGAATAATCAAGTTTATTTAAGGGGCAAGTTCTCAGCTAGCAAAACTAAACCACACTAATATATATATATATACATCAGGAGAATAACATGAGAATAATGATAAAGATATAAGCACTCTGTGAATAATTGCAAGAGTAAGTGCATATAATACAAGCACACACAATATACCTCAATGCTCAATAGCATGAAAATGACTGCAAGAATAAGTGCATATTACGCGCGCACACACAATATACTTCAATGCTCAATAGCATGAAAATGACTGCAAGAATAAGTACATATTACGCGCGCACACACAATACACTTAATAAATTGAAAAGCTTCACCGAAAAGAGCGTCTGCATCCCTCCGCCGTACACAAAGCTGGGGAACCCAAATCAGCTGGCACAGGGAGCCTCTGTTCGGGACAATCAGTCCTCCTGGTGTTGCGTCCAACCCAGAAGAGAGTTCCTACACCAACCCATCCAGGCCCCCAACTTTTATAGTATCTACTAACGCCCAGGAGTCTTTTCTAGAAAAAGACCCCCTCCTTTACAAATTGTGCAATCGGCGGTACCTTGTTCACCCTTCGAGACGTCTCCTCAGAACGGGCCAAGTTCCCAGGAGAGGACTCCAAGGTGAAGCTTGCATTCCTCCTTGTGTACAGGCGCATCCCCCTGTTGTTCTAACTGATAGCTCGTGGAATGTAAATAGCGCCCTTCGTACCAGGCAGATGGAGCGAAGTTGAGCAGAAAAACACCCCACCCTTCAGCTTGCCGAAGCTTGTGGAAAAACACAGAACAGTGCCTTACGCACCGAACCAGACTCGACAAAATGGAGTCGTGAATCAAAATGGAAGCGAAGGTCAATGAAAGCAGAGGCCAATGGTCCACACTCTGCACCACTGTTTACCTTGCACGTAGTGCTGCCACATGCACGTAGTGTATGTAGCAATACAGGGGGGCAGGAGCCCACTAAACCCTGGATGAAGGTGCAAAATGGCTGCCTCTGGATGGAAGAAGTTGAAGATTCTGCAACAATGAAAGGTGCTAGGAACTTCTCCTTCATGCAGAAGATGTCCCACGGAGTGGTGGAGGATGTAGAGTTGTTTCCTTGGCAAAATATCGCAAACAAGCCTTGCTAGCTGCAAGAGTCAACGTAAAAGAAAAGGGGTGCTGCCTGGGCCCAGGATGGACCAGGATGTCGCCACTTGGAAAAGGAGACAGAGGGGGCCCTCAGCAACGTAGCAAGACCATGCACAAGAAGGTAGCACCCAGAGAAGTCCTTGAACACGGGTCCAAGAAGTCTGAACAAGGCGGTTGGCTCAACACTGCATAAGAGGGTCCCACGACACCGGAGATCAACTCAGGTAGCTGAGCATCACAGGGCGGAGTGCTGGGGACCTAGGCTTGGCTGCGCATGCAGGATTTCTTGGAAATATGCACAGAAGCCCTTCTAGCTGCAGTTCACACGGAGCACAGGATTACTGTCTGGGGAGGGGAGGCAAGGACTTACCTCCTCCAAATTAGGACAGTTGGACCACTCAACAGTCTGGGTCACTTGGGTCCACCACCTGTGTTCCAGAGGCCACGCTCGTAAGGATGAGAGGGGTCCCAGAGAACCGGTTACGCTGAATTTTGGTGCCTGTTGAAGCAGGGGGAAGATTCCATCAGCCCACGGGAGATTTCTTTGTGGCTTCCAGTGCAGGATGAAAGCAGGCAGCCCCCAAAGCATGCACCACCAGGAATCAGTCAAGAAAGCCGGCAGGATTAGGTGCCACAATGCCGCTGGTTGTCTTCTTGCTACTTTGTTGCAGTTTTTGTAGGCGTCCTGGAGCAGTCAGCCCTCAATGCTTGGCAGAAGTCGAAGAGAGAGGTGCAGAAGAACTCTGCTGAATTCTTGCAAGTCATTATCTGAGGAAAAGCCCACTGGAGAGACCCTAAATAGCCCTCAGAGGAGGATTGGCCACCTAGTCAGGTAAGCACCTATGAGGAGGGGTCTCTGACGTCACCTGCTGGCACTGGCCACTAAGAGGCCTCCAGAGTGCCCTCACACCTCTGGATCCAAGATGGCAGAGGACTGTGACACACTGGAGGAGCTCTGGGCACCACCCCTGGGGTGGTGATGGACAGGGGAGTAGTCACTCCCCTTTCCTTTGCCCAGTTTCATGCCAGAGCAGGGACTGGGGGTTCCCTGAACCGGTGTAGACTGGCTTATGCAAGGAGGGCACCATCTGTGCCCTTCAAAGCATTTCCAGAGGCTGGGGGAGGCTATCCCTCCCCAGCCTTTAACACCTATTTCCAAAGGGAGAGGGTGTAACACCCTCTCTCAGAGGACATTCTTTGTTCTGTCTTCCTGGGACTGGGCTGCCCAGACCCCAGGAGGGCAGAACCCTGTCTGTGGGGTGGCCACAGCGGTAGCTGCAGAGAAAACCCCAGAGAGCTGGTTTGGCAGTACCCGGGGTCCATAGTGGAGCCCCGGGGATGCATGGAATTGGCTCCCCAACACCAGATTTGGAATGGGGGGACAATTCCATGATCTTAGACATGTTACATGGCCATATTCAGAGTTACCATTGTGAAGCTACATATAGGTATTGACCAATATGTCGTGCACACGTGTAATGGTGTCCCCGCACTCACAAAGTCCGGGGAAATGGCCCTGAACTATGTGGGGGCACCTTTGCTAGTGCCAGGGTGCTCTCACACTTAGTAACTTTGCACCTAACCTTCAGAAAGTGAAGGTTAGACATATAGGTGACTTATAAGTTACTTAAGTGCAGTGAAAATGGCTGTGAAATAACGTGTGCGTTATTTCACTCAGGCTGCAGTGGCAGTCCTGTGTAAAGGTTTGTCTGAGCTCCCTCTGGGTGGCAAAAGAAATGCTGCAGCCCATAGGGATCTCCTGGAACCCCAATACCCTGGGTTCCTAGGTACCATATACTAGGGAATTATAAGGGTGTTCCAGTGTGCCAATTGAAATTGGTAAAAGTGGTCAATAGCCTATAGTGACAAATTTAAAGGCAGATAGAGCATAAGCACTGAGGTTCTCCACTGTAAAGTCCATCCCCTGTACAGAAATGGACCACCTCAACAATTTAGGGTTTTCTCCATTCATCTGTTTTATCCATAAGAGAGGTTTGTGGTTTGTCTGAACCATGAAGTGAGTCCCAAATAAATATGGTGTCAACTTCTTCAGGACCCAGACCACAGCAAAGGCCTCCCTCTCAATGGCTGACCGCTTTTCTCTAGGGGTCAACCTCCTACTGATAAAAGCAAAAAGTTGATCCTGGCCCTCTGAGTTACGTTGTGATTGCACTGCCCCATCCCCAAATTTAGATGCATCTGTCTGGACAATGAATTTTTAGAATAATTTGGGTTTTTTAGGACAGGTGCAGTACACATGGCCTGCTTAAGCTCCTCAAAAGCTCTTTGACAGCTGGCTGTCCATAATACCTTTTTAGGCATCTTTTTAGAGGTGAGGTCATTAAGATGGGCAACAACGGAGCCATTGTTCTTAATGAACCTTCTGTAATGCCCAGTGAGACCAAAAAAGGCTATGACCTGGGTCTGAGTAGTAATGGGAGCCCAGTCTAAGATAGTCTGTGGTATAATCAGTTCTCCACCAACCAGGTGGCCCAGATAAACCACTTTCCTCTGCCCTATCTGGTATTTTGAAGCCTTGATAGTGAGGCCTGCATTTTGCAGGGCCTCCAAAACGTTTCACGGGTGGACCAGGTGGTCATCCCAGGTGGAGCTAAATACAGCAAAATTGTCTAGATATGCTGCACTGACTTCTTCCAGACCTTGGAGGACTGTGTTCACCAGCCTCTGGAAAGTGGCAGGTGCATTTTTCAGACCTGGTGGACTCTACCCAGGAGGGGGAGTCAGAGGGGACTCTCAGCAACTGAGAGAGCCCAAAGAAGACCAGAAAGCATGCACAGGAGTCCCTCAGCATGGGGACAAATGAGGTGCAAAAGGTGGCCCACGCAGCACTCACAAAGGGATCCCATGCCACCGGAAAACCACTGAGGAAGCTGTACATCACAGAAAGGAATGCTGGGGGACGGAGCTGCACGGTGCACAAACTTCATGGAAGGATGCCAAAAAGTCTTGGCAACTGCAAACCATACTGTGGATGGGGGTACTGTCTTGCATGGGGAAGCAAGCTCTTACCTCCACCAAAGTTGGACAGTAGGACGTCAGGACCATCGGGACTACTTCAGTCAACCACCCATGATGCTGGATCCACGCACTTTGTCAGAAGAGGGGACACACGCCACCAGTTGTCACTGCAGAGGGGTGCCTGCTGAAGCACGGGAGTGACTCCTTCACTCCAATGGAGATTCCTTTGTTCTTCTGGTGCAGGCTGAAGACAGGCTGTCCTCAGAGAATGCACAGCCTAGAAAAACTTGCTGGCAGCAGCTGACTGAAGATACAATTTTGCAGAAGTCGTTTTTGCTTTTTTGTTGTAGTTCGTAGAATTCCTGGAGGGTCCAGATGAAGTTTCTTCGGTAAGAAGGTGAAGTAAAGGATGCAGAGGATTCCTGCTGGAATCTTGCAATCCAAATCTGAAGAACCACCCAAGAGAGAGGCCGTAAATAGCCCTGAAAGGGGGATTGTCAGCTACACAGGGAGGGCTCTGAATAATAAATTAGAATAATTTGGGTTTTTTAGGACAGGTGCAGTACACATGGCCTGCTTAAGCTCCTCAAAAGCTCTTTGACAGCTGGCTGTCCATAATACCTTTTTAGGCATCTTTTTAGAGGTGAGGTCATTAAGATGGGCAACAACGGAGCCATTGTTCTTAATGAATCTTCTGTAATGCCCAGTGAGACCAAAAAAGGCTATGACCTGGGTCTGAGTAGTAATGGGAGCCCAGTCTAAGATAGTCTGTGGTATAATCAGTTCTCCACCAACCAGGTGGCCCAGATAAACCACTTTCCTCTGCCCTATCTGGTATTTTGAAGCCTTGATAGTGAGGCCTGCATTTTGCAGGGCCTCCAAAACGTTTCACGGGTGGACCAGGTGGTCATCCCAGGTGGAGCTAAATACAGCAAAATTGTCTAGATATGCTGCACTGACTTCTTCCAGACCTTGGAGGACTGTGTTCACCAGCCTCTGGAAAGTGGCAGGTGCATTTTTCAGACCTGGTGGACTCTACCCAGGAGGGGGAGTCAGAGGGGACTCTCAGCAACTGAGAGAGCCCACAGAAGACCAGAAAGCATGCACAGGAGTCCCTCAGCATGGGGACAAATGAGGTGCAAAAGGTGGCCCACGCAGCACTCACAAAGGGATCCCATGCCACCGGAAAACCACTGAGGAAGCTGTACATCACAGAAAGGAATGCTGGGGGACGGAGCTGCACGGTGCACAAACTTCATGGAAGGATGCCAAAAAGCCTTGGCAACTGCAAACCATACTGTGGATGGGGGTACTGTCTTGCATGGGGAAGCAAGCTCTTACCTCCACCAAAGTTGGACAGTAGGACGTCAGGACCATCGGGACTACTTCAGTCAACCACCCATGATGCTGGATCCACGCACTTTGTCAGAAGAGGGGACACACGCCACCAGTTGTCACTGCAGAGGGGTGCCTGCTGAAGCACGGGAGTGACTCCTTCACTCCAATGGAGATTCCTTTGTTCTTCTGGTGCAGGCTGAAGACAGGCTGTCCTCAGAGAATGCACAGCCTAGAAAAACTTGCTGGCAGCAGCTGACTGAAGATACAATTTTGCAGAAGTCGTCTTTGCTTTTTTGTTGTAGTTCGTAGAATTCCTGGAGGGTCCAGATGAAGTTTCTTCGGTAAGAAGGTGAAGTAAAGGATGCAGAGGATTCCTGCTGGAATCTTGCAATCCAAATCTGAAGAACCACCCAAGAGAGAGGCCGTAAATAGCCCTGAAAGGGGGATTGTCAGCTACACAGGGAGGGCTCTGACGTCACCTGCTGGCACTGGCCACTCAGATGCTCCTAGAGTGCCCTGCCAACTTGGAATTCAATATGGCAAAACCCAGGGACCCTCTGGAGGAGCTCAGAGTACCACCCCTGGTATGGTGATGGACAGGGGAGTGGTCACTCCCCTTTCCTTTGTCCAGTTTCGTACCACAGCAGAGACTGGGGGTCCCTGAACCAGTGTAGACTGGATTATGCAAGGGCGGCACCAAATGTGCCCTTCAATGCATTTCCAGTGGCTTGGGGAGGCTACCCCTCCTAAGCCTGTAACACCTATTTCCAAAGAGAGAGGGTGTAACACCCCTCTCCCAAACGAAATCCTTTGTTCTGCCTTCCTGGGCTTGAGCTTTTCAAGGAACAGAAGGGCAGAAATCTGTCTGAGAGGTGGCAGCCTCAGGCTGCCTGGAAAACCTCAGAAGGCTGGAATGGCAATACTATAGGACAGCTAAGGAGCCCCAGAGTGCATGGAGTCATACAACCAATGCTTGAAAAAAGCATGGGGGTATGATTCCTACATGTTTGATAGCAAACATGCCTATGTTCGGAGTTACCATTATGTAACTAGACATAGGTAGTAACCTATGTCCAGTACACGCATAAAATAGCGTCCCCGCAATCACTAAATCTGGGAAAATGGTCCTAGAGGTCGTGGGCACACATAGGTACTCTGCACCCTGCCCTCAGGGCTGGAGGGCCTGCTATGGGGTGACTTATAAGTGACCTGGTGCAGTGTAAATCACCTTTTCACACAGGCTGCAATGGCAGTCCTGTAGAAGCTTTTGCATGGGCTCCCTATGGGTGGCAAAAGATATGCTGCAGCCCATAGGGATCCCCTGGAACCCCAATGCCCTGGGTACCTAAGAACCATATGCTAGGGACTTATAAGGGGGCACCAGTATGCCAATTGTGGGTGAAATACTGGGTTACCAGTACCCTACAACCGCAATTTAAGGGAGAGAGCATAAATACTGGGGTCCTGATTTGCAGAATCCCAGTAGACACAGTCAAACACACTGACAAACAGGCCAAAAGTGGGGGTAACCATGCTAGAAAGAGGCCACTTTCCGACAACTACCTAAAAGTTTTCAGTGATATTAAGACCCACAGATGAGATAAATCAATACACTTTTAAGAAAATATTAAACATTTAGGGCCTGATTACTAGTGTGGTCGTCTATAAACCGCCACACTCACGAAGGCGGTCTGGACCGCCGCCAATGCGGCAGTCTGAATGCCACATTACAACCCTGGTGCTTGGACTGCCAGGGAACCACCAGCTCCACCAGAATCTCAGATCCCAGCGGTCTGGAGGATGGTGGTGGTCCTAATCCGCCAGTGTAGGAGGCTGGACTGGCTTGTAGTGAGTACCAAGGGGTACTTGCACCTTGCACCAGGCCCAGTTATCCCTTATTAGTGTATAGGGTGTCTAGCAGCTTAGGCTGATAGATAATGGTAGCTTAGCAGAGCAGCTTAGGCTGAACTAGGAGACGTGTGAAGCTACTACAGTACCACTTAGTGTCATATGCACAATATAATAAGAAAACACAATACACAGTTATACTAAAAATAAAGGTACTTTATTTTTATGACAATATGCCAAAGTATCTTAGAGTGTACCCTCAGTGAGAGGATAGGAAATATACACAAGATATATATACACAATAGCAAAAATATGCAGTATAGTCTTAGAAAACAGTGCAAACAATGTATAGTTACAATAGGATGCAATGGGGAAACATAGGGATAGGGGCAACACAAACCATATACTCCAAAAGTGGAATGCGAACCACGAATGGACCCCAAACCTATGTGACCTTGTAGAGGGTCGCTGGGACTATTAGAAAATAGTGAGAGTTAGAAAAATAACCCTCCCAAGACCCTGAAAAGTGAGTGCAAAGTGCACTAAAGTTCCCCTAAGGACAAAATAGTCGTGTTAGAGGGAAAATGCAAGGAAAACACAAATCAGCAATGCAACAACGATGGATTCCTGACTGAGGGTACCTGTGGAACAAGGGGACCAAGTCCAAAAGTCACAAGCAACTCGGAGATGGGCAGATGCCCAAGAAATGCCAGCGGTTGGTGCAAAGAAGCTCTTACTAGGCTGAAGAACTGTGAATACTGCAGGAACGACAAGGGCTAGAGACTTCTCCTTTGGAGGATGGATCCCCCACGCGTTGGAAAGTCGTGCAGAAGTGTTTTCCCGCCGGATGGATGCCAACAAGCCTTGCTACATGCAAATCGTGCATTTGGCGTTTTTGGACGCTGCTGGGGCCCAGGAGGGACCAGGAGGTCGCAAATTGGACCTGCAGAGAGAAGGGACGTCGAGCAAGACAAAGAGCCCTCACTGAAGCAGGTAGCACCCAGAGAAGTGCCAGAAACAGGCACTACGAGGATGCGTGAAACGGTGCTCGCCGAAGTTGCACAAAGGAGTCCCACGTCGCCGGAGACCAACTTAGAAAGTCGTGCAATACAGGTTAGAGTGCCGTGGACCCAGGCTTGGCTGTGCACGAAGGATTTCTGCCGGAAGTGCACAGGGGCCGGAGTAGCTTGCAAAGTCGCGGTTCCCAGCAATGCAGCCCAGCGAGGTGAGGCAAGGACTTACCTCCACCAAACTTGGGCTGAAGAGTCACTGGACTGTGGGGGTCACTTGGATGGTGTCACTGGATTCGAGGGACCTCGCTCGTCGTGCTGAGAGGAGACCCAAGGGACCGGTAATGCAGCTTTTTGGTGCCTGCGGTTGCAGGGGGAAGATTCCGTCGACCCACGGGAGATTTCTTCGGAGCTTCTGGTGCAGAGAGGAGGCAGACTACCCCCACAGCATGCACAAGCAGGAAAACAGTCGAGAAGGCGGCAGGATCAGCGTTACAGAGTTGCAGTAGTCATCTTTGCTACTATGTTGCAGGTTTGCAGGCTTCCAGCGCGGTCAGCGGTCGATTCCTTATCAGAAGGTGAAGAGGGAGATGCAGAGGAACTCGGCTGAGCTCATGCATTCGTTATCTAAAGTTTCCCCAGAGACAGAGACCCTAAATAGCCAGAAAAGAGGGTTTGGCTACCTAGGAGAGAGGAAAGGCTACTAACACCTGAAGGAGCCTATCAGCAGGAGTCTCTGACGTCACCTGGTGGCACTGGCCACTCAGAGCAGTCCAGTGTGCCAGCATCACCTCTGTTTCCAAGATGGCAGAGGTCTGGAGCACACTGGAGGAGCTCTGGACACCTCCCAGGGGAGGTGCAGGTCAGGGGAGTGGTCACTCCCCTTTCCTTTGTCCAGTTTCGCGCCAGAGCAGGGGCTAAGGGGACCCTGAACCGGTGTAGACTGGCTTATGCAGAATTGGGCACATCTGTGCCCAACAAAGCATTTCCAGAGGCTGGGGGAGGCTACTCCTCCCCTGCCTTCACACCATTTTCCAAAGGGAGAGGGTGTCACACCCTCTCTCAGAGGAAGTTCTTTGTTCTGCCATCCTGGGCCAGGCCTGGCTGGACCCCAGGAGGGCAGATGCCTGTCTGAGGGGTTGGCAGCAGCAGCAGCTGCAGTGAAACCCCAGGAAGGGCAGTTTTGGCAGTACCAGGGTCTGTGCTACAGACCACTGGGATCATGGGATTGTGCCAACTATGCTAGGATGGCATAGAGGGGGCAATTCCATGATCATAGACATGTTACATGGCCATATTCGGAGTTACCATTGTGAAGCTACATATAGGTAGTGACCTATATGTAGTGCACGCGTGTAATGGTGTCCCCGCACTCACAAAGTTCAGGGAATTGGCTCTGAACAATGTGGGGGCACCTTGGCTAGTGCCAGGGTGCCCTCACACTAAGTAACTTTGCACCTAACCTTTACCAGGTAAAGGTTAGACATATAGGTGACTTATAAGTTACTTAAGTGCAGTGTAAAATGGCTGTGAAATAACGTGGACGTTATTTCACTCAGGCTGCAGTGGCAGGCCTGTGTAAGAATTGTCAGAGCTCCCTATGGGTGGCAAAAGAAATGCTGCAGCCCATAGGGATCTCCTGGAACCCCAATACCCTGGGTACCTCAGTACCATATACTAGGGAATTATAAGGGTGTTCCAGTAAGCCAATGTAAATTGGTAAAAATGGTCACTAGCCTGTTAGTGCCAATTTGAAAGTAATGAGAGAGCATAACCACTGAGGTTCTGGTTAGCAGAGCCTCAGTGAGACAGTTAGGCACCACACAGGGAACATACACATGCACACCTATGAGCACTGGGGCCCTGTGTGACAGGGTCCCAGTGACACATACATATAGGCCATAAACCTATGAGCACTGGGGTCCTGACCAGCAGGATCCCAGTGACACATAACAACCATACTGAAAACATGGTGTTTTCACTATGAGCACTGAGGCCTGGCTATCAGGATCCCAGTGTGACAGTGAAAACAGTGACAAACACCCTGACATACACTCACAAACAGGCCAAAAGTGGGGGTAACAAGGCTAGAAAGAGGCTACCTTCTCACACAACCCCCCCCCAAACGAAGGACAATAAGGCTAACCTTGGCCAGTTGAGACTTTATTGTCTAAGTGGTGATAAGTAGAGAGTAGCTCTGCAATAGACTGGTTACTCCCTTTATCATCCACTATATGGTTACTTCCCTGTGGGGATGTAAACCACCCTGTTTGAAGTTTTTTAGCTAAGCAACAATGTGAAGATGTATTTTCAGAGTTTCTATCAGTAGGTTTTAGTTTAGAGCAGTGGGAATTGTCCACTGAACCTATTTGTAGTGATGGAAATGCCAGACAGGGATGCTGTCTCAGAAAAGCCATAGCTGGGCAAAAACTTTGTCCATCTGGCTGGAAGAGAGAACAGGGATGCTGTTTCTCTTGAGTTGGAGCAGGGCAGGGATGCTGTCCTATGAGCTCCACACTAGGGCAGGGATGCTGTCCTAAGTGTTGTGAGGTAGTGCAGGGTTTCTGCACTAAAGTTTCTCTGGGAGGGTTGGAGGGATGCTCCATGTTAACTAAAATGGTGCTGTTTTTCTCACCAATGTTAGTTATCCCACAGAGAGGTACTTCCACCTCAGGGAGTCCAGCTTTGCCAGCTGATGATTCCCTTGGAACAGGTGCCACCCCAGGAGAGGTTTCTCCCACCACAGGAATAGTATCCTGAATGGTAGGGTGGTTAGGGGATACTGTGATACCCTTTTTACCTGTTGATGGAGAGGGATCCTGAGTTTTCAGGCCTTCTCTCCTTTGCTTTTTCTTTTCACTTGAAATGAGAGGGAACAATTCCTCAGGGATGCCCAGCATGGCTGCATGGGCATAAAACTCTACATCAGCCAAACCTGAGGCCTCTAGGTCATTACCTAAGAGACAGTCTACAGGTAAGCTAGGTGATACCACCACCTGCTTAGGGCCAGTAACTCCACCCCAACTAAACTGAATTATAGCTAAGGGAAGAAACGTAGTGGAGTTATGGACATCAATAATCTTATACTGTTGTCCAATGATGTGTTGTTCAGGAGGCACTAGGTTTTCAGTCACCAAAGTGAAACTGGCACCTGTGTCCCTGTAGGCCAAGGCCTCAACACCATTTATTGAAACTGTCTGCCTGTACTTATCCATTGTAAGGGGACAAGCAGCCAGTGTGGCAAGGCCAATGCCACTAGGTGTGACAGAAACTTTCTTGGGACTGATGACATCAGTTTCCACTATGGACCCATAAGTGAACCCAACTACACCCTTTGCTTGACTGTTGCCAGCAGTCCCACCACTAGTACCACTACTGCTAGGGGCACTAGAGCTTGATGTATTAGTGGTGGTAGGCTCAGGGGGTTTACCTGGACAGGACTTATCCCCTGGCCTATGGCCTCTGTTTTTACACACAAAGCACCAAGGCTTTTTAATGTGTGCAGGTTGGGAAGAAGAGGAAGAATTTGTTTTATCCCCACCCTCTGAAGAGTGTTTAAGATTTGAAGTGGGATCTTTGGTTTTACCCTTATCCCCATGCTTATCTTGAGATTTTTCACCATCTTTCTTCTTATTGCCATCTTTGTCACCCCCTATATGAACTTTTCTGTTCACCCTTGTTCTGACCCATTTGTCTGCCTTCTTTCCCAATTCTTGGGGAGAGGTCAGATCAGAGTCTACCAGGTACTGGTGCAACAAATCAGACACACAATTATGAAGAATATGCTCTCTCAGGATTAAGTTATACAGGCTGTCATAATCAGTAACTTTACTGCCATGTAACCACCCCTCCAAGGCCTTCACTGCCTGGTCAATGAAATCAACCCAGTCTTGTGAAGACTCCTTTTTGGTCTCTCTGAACTTTATCCTGTACTGTTCAGTGGTTAAGCCATAACCATCCAGGAGTGCATTCTTAAGAACTTGGAAATTATTGGCATCATTTTCTTTTACAGTAAGGAGCCTATCCCTACCTTTTCCACTAAATGATAGCCATAGGATAGCAGCCCACTGCTTTTGAGGGACATCCTGTACAGCACAGGCCCTCTCAAGTGCAGCAAACCACTTGTTAATGTCATCCCCCTCCTTATAAGGGGGAACTATCTTGTGCAGATTCCTGGAATCATGCTCTTTTGCAGGATGACTATGGGGAATACTGCTGCTGCCACCATGGGTATCTAAACCCAACTTCTGTCTTTCCTTCTCTAATTCTAAAGACTGTCTATCCAAATCCAGCTGTTGCTTCTTGAGCTTCAGTCTGGTTTGTTCCACTCTCAATCTATTGAGCTCCCTTTCTAACAATCTGTCATCAGGGTGGGTGGGAGGGACATTTCTAGATACAGAGGTATGATGGGAATGAACAGAAGGAGACCTGTCCCTTACAGAGGGCACCCTAACAGCTTGGCTACCAGTATAATGTGAGAGCACACCATTAGTATGGTGTGATTCAACCTCTGTACCAACTATGCTAGACTGTCTAGTAATGGGCAGGCTGAGAAGTTTCTTTCCTGAACCTTTTCCTGGGGGAGTCCCTGGATCAGATTGAGAACCATTAGCTGCTTTTTCACCAGATTGGGCACTTATGGCCTTATCCTGTACTCTAAGCATGTTAATTAACAGTTCTAAGGAAGGATTCTTCCCTACACTCAAACCTCTCTCTATGCAGAGACTCCTTGCTCCTTTCCAGCTAAGGTGATCATATGCAAGTTTGGACAGTTCAACATTTTGGCCTGTGCCAGACATTTTTAGAGAGAGTTAAAGTGATAGAAAAAGTGAAAAAAGTTTTCAGAACTTTTTGGAAAGACAGAAAAAAACTTTTTAAACTTTTAAGAACTTTTTGAAAGTTTAGGAGTACTTTTCAGCACTTAGAAAAGAGTGAAAAGAGGAAATGCAAAACTTTTTGGCTATGTGTATATACACTGACCTTGTTTTGTATATTTTTCTCTTATGAAATGTACAATGACAAGAGTGGTAAGTAGTCTCAAGCACTTATCCCACCACTGCACAACCAATGTAGGAGGCTGGACTGGCTTGTAGTGAGTACCAAGGGGTACTTGCACCTTGCACCAGGCCCAGTTATCCCTTATTAGTGTATAGGGTGTCTAGCAGCTTAGGCTGATAGATAATGGTAGCTTAGCAGAGCAGCTTAGGCTGAACTAGGAGACGTGTGAAGCTACTACAGTACCACTTAGTGTCATATGCACAATATCATAAGAAAACACAATACACAGTTATACTAAAAATAAAGGTACTTTATTTTTATGACAATATGCCAAAGTATCTTAGAGTGTACCCTCAGTGAGAGGATAGGAAATATACACAAGATATATATACACAATAGCAAAAATATGCAGTATAGTCTTAGAAAACAGTGCAAACAATGTATAGTTACAATAGGATGCAATGGGGAAACATAGGGATAGGGGCAACACAAACCATATACTCCAAAAGTGGAATGCGAACCACGAATGGACCCCAAACCTATGTGACCTTGTAGAGGGTCGCTGGGACTATTAGAAAATAGTGAGAGTTAGAAAAATAACCCTCCCAAGACCCTGAAAAGTGAGTGCAAAGTGCACTAAAGTTCCCCTAAGGACAAAATAGTCGTGTTAGAGGGAAAATGCAAGGAAAACACAAATCAGCAATGCAACAACGATGGATTCCTGACTGAGGGTACCTGTGGAACAAGGGGACCAAGTCCAAAAGTCACAAGCAACTCGGAGATGGGCAGATGCCCAAGAAATGCCAGCGGTTGGTGCAAAGAAGCTCTTACTAGGCTGAAGAACTGTGAATACTGCAGGAACGACAAGGGCTAGAGACTTCTCCTTTGGAGGATGGATCCCCCACGCATTGGAAAGTCGTGCAGAAGTGTTTTCCCGCCGGATGGACGCCAACAAGCCTTGCTACACGCAAATCGTGCATTTGGCGTTTTTGGACGCTGCTGGGGCCCAGGAGGGACCAGGAGGTCGCAAATTGGACCTGCAGAGAGAAGGGACGTCGAGCAAGAAAAAGAGCCCTCACTGAAGCAGGTAGCACCCAGAGAAGTGCCAGAAACAGGCACTACGAGGATGCGTGAAACGGTGCTCGCCGAAGTTGCACAAAGGAGTCCCACGTCGCCGGAGACCAACTTAGAAAGTCGTGCAATGCAGGTTAGAGTGCCGTGGAACCAGGCTTGGCCGTGCACGAAGGATTTCCGCCGGAAGTGCACAGGGGCCGGAGTAGCTTGCAAAGTCGCGGTTCCCAGCAATGCAGCCCAGCGAGGTGAGGCAAGGACTTACCTCCACCAAACTTGGGCTGAAGAGTCACTGGACTGTGGGGGTCACTTGGACGGTGTCACTGGATTCGAGGGACCTCGCTCGTCGTGCTGAGAGGAGACCCAAGGGACCGGTAATGCAGCTTTTTGGTGCCTGCGGTTGCAGGGGGAAGATTCCGTCGACCCACGGGAGATTTCTTCGGAGCTTCTGGTGCAGAGAGGAGGCAGACTACCCCCACAGCATGCACAAGCAGGAAAACAGTCGAGAAGGCGGCAGGATCAGCGTTACAGAGTTGCAGTAGTCGTCTTTGCTACTATGTTGCAGGTTTGCAGGCTTCCAGCGCGGTCAGCGGTCGATTCCTTATCAGAAGGTGAAGAGGGAGATGCAGAGGAACTCGGCTGAGCTCATGCATTCGTTATCTAAAGTTTCCCCAGAGACAGAGACCCTAAATAGCCAGAAAAGAGGGTTTGGCTACCTAGGAGAGAGGAAAGGCTACTAACACCTGAAGGAGCCTATCAGCAGGAGTCTCTGACGTCACCTGGTGGCACTGGCCACTCAGAGCAGTCCAGTGTGCCAGCAGCACCTCTGTTTCCAAGATGGCAGAGGTCTGGAGCACACTGGAGGAGCTCTGGACACCTCCCAGGGGAGGTGCAGGTCAGGGGAGTGGTCACTCCCCTTTCCTTTGTCCAGTTTCGCGCCAGAGCAGGGGCTAAGGGGACCCTGAACCGGTGTAGACTGGCTTATGCAGAATTGGGCACATCTGTGCCCAACAAAGCATTTCCAGAGGCTGGGGGAGGCTACTCCTCCCCTGCCTTCACACCATTTTCCAAAGGGAGAGGGTGTCACACCCTCTCTCAGAGGAAGTTCTTTGTTCTGCCATCCTGGGCCAGGCCTGGCTGGACCCCAGGAGGGCAGATGCCTGTCTGAGGGGTTGGCAGCAGCAGCAGCTGCAGTGAAACCCCAGGAAGGGCAGTTTTGGCAGTACCAGGGTCTGTGCTACAGACCACTGGGATCATGGGATTGTGCCAACTATGCTAGGATGGCATAGAGGGGGCAATTCCATGATCATAGACATGTTACATGGCCATATTCGGAGTTACCATTGTGAAGCTACATATAGGTAGTGACCTATATGTAGTGCACGCGTGTAATGGTGTCCCCGCACTCACAAAGTTCAAGGAATTGGCTCTGAACAATGTGGGGGCACCTTGGCTAGTGCCAGGGTGCCCTCACACTAAGTAACTTTGCACCTAACCTTTACCAGGTAAAGGTTAGACATATAGGTGACTTATAAGTTACTTAAGTGCAGTGTAAAATGGCTGTGAAATAACGTGGACGTTATTTCACTCAGGCTGCAGTGGCAGGCCTGTGTAAGAATTGTCATAGCTCCCTATGGGTGGCAAAAGAAATGCTGCAGCCCATAGGGATCTCCTGGAACCCCAATACCCTGGGTACCTCAGTACCATATACTAGGGAATTATAAGGGTGTTCCAGTAAGCCAATGTAAATTGGTAAAAATGGTCACTAGCCTGTTAGTGCCAATTTGAAAGTAATGAGAGAGCATAACCACTGAGGTTCTGGTTAGCAGAGCCTCAGTGAGAGAGTTAGGCACCACACAGGGAACATACACATGCACACCTATGAGCACTGGGGCCCTGTGTGACAGGGTCCCAGTGACACATACATATAGGCCATAAACCTATGAGCACTGGGGTCCTGACCAGCAGGATCCCAGTGACACATAACAACCATACTGAAAACATGGTGTTTTCACTATGAGCACTGAGGCCTGGCTATCAGGATCCCAGTGAGACAGTGAAAACAGTGACAAACACCCTGACATACACTCACAAACAGGCCAAAAGTGGGGGTAACAAGGCTAGAAAGAGGCTACCTTCTCACAGCCAGTGCAGCTCTGCAAGCACCTTTGGCCTTAGGGATTCTGACACCCTTCTCCACCAGCGGTTTCATGGTGGTAGCACTGCCAGGAAAAGGCTGGCAGAGAACGGGTGCAGGGGACCCCAAAAGGGCCCCTGCACTGCTCATGCACTTGGCTTATCTAGCCAGCAGTGTTGCAATGTTTACTTTCTGCTTTGCAGATAGTGAATATTGCAAGGGTCCTGGTGCACTATGTAGGCAACAGCATTGCCGTTGGCTCAAGTATGAGCCGGAGAAAATGCTGTAGCCTGTTTCCCACTAGGTCAGCAGGCAGAAACTCAGGTTTCCGCCCGCCAACCTAGCAGGAAACTCTTAATAACTCCAACAGGGAGGTTGCCGCATAGGCAGCTGACACCCTATCGAGAGTTTGGCGGACAGGCTTTCCCGTCCGCCAAACTCAAAACAGGGCCCTTGGTATTAATCTTATGCATATATACTGCTGATTAAGCATCATTATTAAAATGTCTTTATTTTGTATCCTACTGTGCACAGATATTGGCCTGACAGTCATGACTAACAGTATTTAAAATTCCTCAGAAAAGAGCCTGGTTTCCATTTTTATCCACATTTAAAAATAAATACAGACAGGCACATAATATGGTTTTATGTCAGTATTTATCTGCAAAAATCAGTAAAAACAGAAAACAAGGTGCCTTGATCGTGAATAGATTCAGGAAAATATGTTGTTGTGTTTTTAAATAAAAGTGTAGTGTTTATACCAACGACGTTATGAATAGATAGACAAATTCAGAAACTCTCTCTCCAAGATAAACATTTCCAGGGACTAAGGATTACCTGGTGAGCAATTTAAAGATTTATGTATTTTTCAAAGAAAGTCTATTACCAATTCATCTGGGGTAAACAGTGTTCAAATAACAGTATCCATCTCCCTCCCAAAAACATGACCATGTTTCTCTTTTTCATAAGTAATATATTCAATAGTTAGTAGCAATATTTTAAGCAAAAGCTTTCCTAAAACACAATTTGTTCCTAAATGTCTAATAGAGTCATTAATATTATCTTCATAAGTCATTATAAATATTCCACAGCCCTTGTTGATCCCTCTGAAGACAAGTGTTTTGTCAACTTTAGGGATTTATTGCTTCCATTGCTTCTTTATCGAGGATGCAATTGTAAAATACAAACAATTCAGGTCCCTTATCATACATTGTTGAAACATATAAATGTTATCCTCATGGAAGAGATTTGGGTAAAAGCTGGATTTATGTTTCAACCCAATGTTTGATGTAGTGGCAATATTTAGTTAGAAATATCTTACAATCTCTTGGATACAAGTTTGGCTAAAGTCTTGAGTGGTCTTATTTGTTTATGTATCAATTAGGTTTGAATCATATGAGTGGCAGTGGTTCAGCCTTAGTTGTAAGAGGTAACATTAAAATAAAATTAATATGTTGTCTTAGAAATGTTATTGGTCTACTATTAACCGGAAAATATGATAATGGTCACAATGAACAAAATTTACTGCCAGATTTAGGGCATGATTTAGAGTTTGGCAGACTAGGTTACTCCATCACAAACAGGATGGATATCCCGTCCACCATATTACAAATGCATTATATCCAATGGCACTTGCAATATGGTGGACGGGAAATCTGTCATGTTTGTGATGAAGGAAGCCATCCACCAAATTCTAAATCTGGCCCTTCGAGATGGGTGGGCAGGTACACTGTGACATAATGCACTTGTAATAAGATGATAGGATATCCTTCATGTTGGTGACAGAATAACCCATCCACCAAAATCAAACTCAATTCTTCATTTTCAACTTCCAACATTTTCGTAGTCAAAATATTTTGGAAACATTACACACAAATGTTATATCTTTTTTAATTTCTTGCCAATTTTCAACTCCTTGTGTGTTGTTCTATGAAAAAATAAATATAAACATAACTCAAATTTCAGCTGCAAGTAATGACAGCGTATTTATTTGTAATGGTTTTCCACTGTCTATTTTGCTAGGTTTAGACCTCTGTGCACTTTACTAATGTTAAACATTAGTAAAGTGCCTGTGCTTCCCCTTTAAAACGTGCAGTATATTGGAATTCCATATTTGCCTATTTAAGCTCCCTGATAATCCATTATTAGTCCATTGCACATGGTACCTACAGTGCAATATGGCAGGGAAAGTTAAATGTCATATGTGGGCTGTAGTGTGTACAAGTATGCTAGGACAAACACTGTGCTCTGGCTGGGCTGGTGCTTAAATGCACTGCATTGACTAACAGCAAGTAAAAATTCCTTTCCATGTAGGAAAAAAACTTTATTCCTGGTTCACATAGGTAAACTTACATGCATGTGTACATTCACAATTGTTTGGTATACACAAAGGTATTTTACTAGTAGTATCTTTCTGACTGCGGAGTCTGCACATAAGCAATCACAAAAGTACCCAAAATTGTAGGTTTACCTTTAAAAATCAGGACCTCTTTCTGTACATTCAAAAGGCTCCCCCATAAAGTATGCTTTATAAGCTAACAAAGAGCTCCCTTAATGTATGACTCATCAGCTTTAAAAATAGGACACATTGTTTAATGGGGTTAGTGTATCCTCACAGTAAAATAAATGCCAAAACAATTTCATTTTTAGTCCACGATAGATGTTGCAATATGTAAGCTTAGATGATATTAAACTATTAAGGCCAGATGTATGATTTTAAATAGGAATTCCCAATTAATGGATATTAAGGAATTGCAATTTGTGAATCGCTATTTTATATGGCCAAATTTATAGCATATTGAAATAACTGTTCAGTATTTTAGGAATTGTTTGAATGCTGAATCTCTATTAAGCAATCTGTAGGATTCACAATTTGTGAAGCAACTAATGGCATAATAACCAGGAAATCCTTAATTTGGAGTATTTTTCTAGCCGTGAAAGCAGATGGAGATGGCGTGTCAGAACTGTTTAGAGTGCTTCAGCCATAGGCTGTGAAAAATAACAGAAGGAGGATGCTGGGAGGAAAGGAAAGCACAAGTTTCAGATGTAGAACTGGAAAATCTAACACAGAAATGTGTTGTTAACATTGAAAAGTTGTTTGGAAGGAAGTCTCTGTCGGTGAATTAACAAAAAAGAAGATATTAGAAGGCATTCAGGGAAAGAATAATGCTGTGGGGTTCCAAAACATAGAACATACACAATTCAGTTTAATTGGTTTGATCGCAGGACCATAGATAAGGAGAAAATTGCTAACAGTCTTAAAGAAGCTTCCAGAGCTTATGGAGGCCCTTCCACAACACCATTTGAAAGTCTGATAGAATACACACAATACATAAATCACTAGCAGGAGTGGTTGACAATGATACACCCATCCAATATCCTGGAGACAAAGGTAATTTATTATTAAAATAATATATTGTGTGAGTTGAGGAGCAGCCACATAATGTATAGGCCATATAAATGAAATTTTAAAAGTCATAACATCCTAGTCTCATTGACTGAGTTTAAATACGATTCACATTCATGTAGTAGTGGTGAAGTGCATGAAAGGAAGTGTAGTTTATGTATCTTTTTCATTTATTACCATGATAGTGGGTTGCATAACTAAAAAACATAAATATTATCTTAAATATATTGAAGCAATACACACAAAATATAACGTTTTCTTTACAATGAAAACATTAAGGGGGTCATTCTGACCTCGGTGGTAAAAGGCGCTTACCGCCGGTCAGAAGACCGCATAACACCGCCACGGTCGCGGGAAACCGCCACGGTCATTCTGACCCGCAACAGGCAAACAGCCAAAAACTCGACATCCACAAAAGTCCGCCACAGCAACGGCCAGCGAAAAACTGGCGATGACCAAACCTCCACCGTCACGCCAACAGAAATACGCCCATTCCATTCCGACCCACGAATCCACGCAGCGGTCTTTTAACCACGGTATTCCATTGGCGGTACACACCGCCACGGTCAAAATACACACACAACTCCAAAACACAGCCACATTGGACATTTTGAAATACACACACCTGATACACATACAAACAACACTCCCACACACCCACGCACAATATAAAACACACACCCACATCACCCACAAACCCCTACTACCACCATTTATTGACTAAGGTCAGAGAGAGACACCACCAGCTAGTACAGAGCATTCACAGGCACATAATACCATCACTCACAAAACATCCACGCACAAAACATCTCACACCACCACACTCATCACCACAAACACCACCCCACACCTCATCCACACCACCCCATGGCACCCCAAAGACACCCCAGGTTTTCGGACGCTGAACTCAGGGTCATGGTGGAGGAAATAGTTCGGGTAGAGCCCCAGCTCTTCGGGACACAGGTGCAGAACACCACCATTGCCAGGAAGATGGAGCTATGGCAAAGAATAGTGGACAGGGTCAACGCTGTGGGACAGCATCCACGAAATCGGGACGACATCAGGAAGCGGTGGAACGACCTACGGGGGAAGGTGCGTTCCATGGTATCCAGACACAACATCGGGGTGCAGAAGACTGGCGGCGGACCCCCACCTCAACCCCCCCCACCTGATGGGTGACATCAGGTCTGGCTCCAGCTGGGCACACAGTTCCTGTATAGTGGCTCTGTCAAGCTTGTATGTCAGTGTGACATGTCTTTCTTCCATTGTCGACAGGTCCACCAGCAGTCTGTACACGGGAAGATTCCTCCATCTCCTCGCAAGTCCCAGCGGACGGTGCCTAGGAAGGACAACATGGAGCACAGAGTCAATCAACCCACAGGTACGTTCCCACAGCTTGCACAGTACACGATTCTCAATGAATTGAATGGCTTGTATGAGTGTTGATGCAAGGCCTAGGTATGTGTGACGCAATAGAAATTAAGATATGTGGGCCCTTGAAATGGCGGCTGCCTGACCTGTGAAGTGCGACAGTGGGATGTGAGGTCAATGCGCTGGCATGGCACACCGTGGCGGTAGGCGGTCGAAGACCGCGGCGCAAAGCCGCATTGGTTAACATTGAAACCTATGGGTTTCAGGAGCCAATGACGATGTGCGCCGGCGGTCGCGGTACGCACCGCCGCGGTACCCACCGCCGGGGGCGTGACCGCCATTTTCTATCTGCTTAATCACTCGATACCTGATCATCCACAGGAGAGGACCAATACTGCAAGTGCTGCTGTGACCTCGGTCTGGAAGAGACAATGGCTCATGCGACTGGGGAAAGGGCCCCTGCCTTCACTTCTGAAGAATTGGAGAAACTCGTGGATGGGGTCCTCCCCCAGTATGCGCTACTCTACGGTCCTCCAGACCAACAGGTAAGTACACTGGGACCATGCTTTGTGGGCAATGCCTGTGTTGAGTGTGGTGAATGAAAGATGGCGGGGAGGGGAGCGATTGAGGCATGCATCAAACGACAGATGAGAGCATGTGCCACATGGCAAGGGTGGGGATGGGGGGCCACTCACATCGAGCATGCAGAAGGTGATGATTATTTTTTTTCTCCCCCTGTACATGTCACATAGGTCAGCGCCCATCAGAAAATCGACATTTGGCGTGACATCGCCAAGGACGTCCGGACCCTGGGGGTCCACAACAGACAGGGCACCCACTGCCGGAAGAGGTGTGAGGACATCCGCCGCGGGAGCAGGAAGACTGCGGAGGCTCTGCTGGGGATGGCCTCCCAACGTAGGAGGGGTGCCAGTCGTACTTTGACCCCCCTGATGTCCCGGATCCTGGCGGTGGCCTACCCCGATTTGGATGGGCGCGTGAGGACATCACAGCAGACACAAGGGGGTGAGTACAAGCACATTCTGCTGATTTTGCGCACATTGGAGGTGTCTGGGTGGGGGAGGAGGGCTGTGGGTATCCCTAGGCCAGGGCGATTCCTGTAGGCTAGGCCCCTCCGTTAGGCATGGCCCTGTGCCCCCGCCCCCCACCTCTGTAGGTTGCCTAGTACAGCTATTCATGGCCCTGTGTCACCTATGTGTGGAGTTGTCGTCCATAGGCTTGTAGGCCATGTGCCACTGATTGAGTAGTGTACCCCAAGTGCACGGCATAGTGCAGGGGGCTTCTGTGTCTGTCCTCTCCGCCAACGGTGTCGCCAATGCATGCACTCAACATGTCTTTGTTTCTCCCCCCTCCCCGTTTTTTGGTGGTCTTCCTGTTCATGTGTGCATTAGCATCATCAGGCAGAGGAGACGTGGCATCGGAGCACGAGGGAGCTGCATCTCACATGGCCATGGAGGACCATGCAACCGACTCAGAGTTCACCAGTGAGACGGAGGGCGAGGGGAGCTCCACAGCCGGGGACACGTGGTGACACCAGTGACACAGACACGTCCTCGGAAGGGAGCTCCCTTGTGGTGGCAGCAACATCCATGCCCACCGCAACAACAGGTACAGCCGCACACCCAGCGCACCAGCTCCGCCCTCCCAGCAGCCCCTCAGCGTTCGCCCCGTGCCCGCTCACCCAGGAAGGTGGGCATCTCCTTCGCCCCAGGCACCTCAGGCCCTGCCCCAGTTACCCCTGCTGCCCTCAGTGAGGAGGTCATTGACCTCCCGAGGACGCTCATTGTTGGGCAGTCTACCCTTTTGAATGCCATCCAGGGTATAGAAAGGGAGGTACACCGGAGTAATGCATACCTGGAGGGCATTCATTCGGGTCAGGCTGCCCATCAGCGATCGTTCAACCCTCTGGCCTCAGCACTGACGGCAGCCATTGTCCCTGTCTCCTGCCTCCCTCCTCTAACTTCCTCAACCCAGTCCCACTCCCCTGTACCTCTGCCTATCCCAGACACACCTACAGACCAGCCTGCACACACCTCAACACCCAAGGGAAGCTCATCCAGACATAAGCACCACACATCACACAAGCATTCACCCAAGCAACATCCACATGCAGACATGCCAACAGCCACTGCCTCCTCTGTGTCCCCCTCCTCCTCGTCTCCCTCCTCCCTCTGTGTGACGTCTCCACTCACACTTGCATGCACAACATCATCAGCCACTACGTCCATCACCAGCACACCCACCAGAACACGCCGCACACGTGCAGTCACCACCCCTACTACCATTTACACGTCCCCTGTGTCCTCTCCCAGTGTGTCTGTCACCCCCTCTTCCAAACCACACAAACGCAGGCAGCCACCTACCCAACAGCCATCCACCTCACGACAGCCTCCAGCACAAGCACCTGCACCCAAAGACACCAGACTTGACTCACCTACAACCACATCCTCTTCCTCCACTCCCATACCCACTACACCTACCCTTCCCACTGCTCCTAAAAAGCTTTTCCTGTCCAAACTTAACCTCTTTCCATCACCTGACCCACCCCCTCCATCTCATAAGACTCCAATCAGCACCTCAGGCACCACAAACCCTGGACCTACAAGGACAATAGTCCAAGGATTTTGGAGTCCACCACCTTCAAGGCCAGCTACTTCGGCTAGCAGTAAAGAGACAGCCAGCCCACCCCCTGGAAAAAAAGCCAAGAAAGCCAGTGCCCGGCGCGAGAGGCCAGAGACAGCAGGCTCCAAAGGCACTACCCTGGCACCGTCAGGAAGTGGGGTGCCACCTGGCACACCGACAAAGGGAGGAAAGGGCCACAAAGGAGCACGGAAGGGTGGCAAGGGCAGCACGCCCGACAAGTCCGGCAGCAGGCAAGCTGCCCAGGAGGGCCCCACCAGCCCCATTCCAGGTGTGAAGGAGGACACCCACGGGCCCGGGACGGCAGCACAGGAGGGCCCCGCAAGCGAGAAGACAGATGTGTACGAAGGGCCCGGCAGCCACATGTCGGGTAGCGAGTGAAATCCATGTCATGGCCGGATCTGGTGCCCTGGAGACACATGTCAAGCACCGCTGAACAGGGCCCTTCAAGTCAAGCACCGCTGAACAGGGCCTTTCAAGTCAAGCACCGCTTAACAGGGCACCGCCGTCTCAAGCACCGCTGAACAGGGCACCGCCGTCTCAAGAACCGCTGAACAGGGCCCTTCAAGTCAAGCACCGCTGAACAGGGCACCGCCGTCTCAAGAACCACTGAACAGGGCCCTTCAAGTCAAGCACCGCTGAACAGGGCCCTTCAAGTCAAGCACCGCTGAACAGGGCACCGACGTCTCAAGAACCGCTGAACAGGGCCCTTCAAGTCAAGCACCGCTGGACAGGGCACCGCCGTCTCAAGCACCGCTGAACAGGGCACCGCTGTCTCAAGAACTGCTGAACAGGGCCCTTCAAGTCAAGAACCGCTGAAAAGGGCCCTTAAAGTCAAGCACCGCTGAACAGGGCCCTTCAAGTCAAGCACCGCTGAACAGGGCACCGCCGTCTCAAGCACCGCTGAACAGGGCACCGCCGTCTCAAGAACCGCTGAACAGGGCCCTTCAAGTCAAGCACTGCTGAACAAGGCCCTTCAAGTCAAGCACCGCTGAACAGGGCACCGCCGTCTCAAGAACCGCTGAACAGGGCCCTTCAAGTCAAGCACCGCTGAACAGGGCCCTTCAAGTCAAGCACCGCTGAACAGGGCACCGCCATCTCAAGAACCGCTGAACAGGGCCCTTCAAGTCAAGCACCGCTGAACAGGGCACCGCTGTCTCAAGCACCGCTGAACAGGGCACCGCCGTCTCAAGAACCGCTGAACAGGGCCCTTCAACTCAAGAACCGCTGAACAGGGCACCGCTGTCTCAAGCACCGCTGAACAGGGCACCGCTGTCTCAAGAACTGCTGAACAGGACCCTTCAAGTCAAGAACCGCTGAAAAGGGCCCTTAAAGTCAAGCACCGCTGAACAGGGCCCTTCAAGTCAAGCACCGCTGAACAGGGCACCGCCGTCTCAAGCACCGCTGAACAGGGCACCGCCGTCTCAAGAACCGCTGAACAGGGCCCTTCAAGTCAAGCACTGCTGAACAAGGCCCTTCAAGTCAAGCACCGCTGAACAGGGCACCGCCGTCTCAAGAACCACTGAACAGGGCCCTTCAAGTCAAGTCAATCAATCAATCAAAGGCATTTGTATAGCGCACTGCTCACCCGGAGGGTCTCAAGGCGCTGGGGGGGGGGGAAACGCTACTGCTCGAACAGCCAGGTCTTGAGTTGCTTCCTGAAGGCGAGATGGTCTTGCGTTGTCCGGAGGTGGATGGGGAGGGAGTTCCATGTCTTGGCTGCCAGGTAGGAGAAGGATCTTCCTCCGGCGGTGGCTCTGCGGATGCGGGGGACGGTGGCGAGAGCGAGGCTGGCGGAGCGGAGCTGGCGGGTGGGCTTGTGGAAGGTCAGGCGGCTGTTGAGGAACTTGGGGCCCAGGTCGTGGAGGGCCTTGTGTGCGTGGGTGAGGAGTCGGAACGTGATTCTTTTGTTGACGGGGAGCCAGTGCAGGTCTCTCAGGTGTTCGGAGATGTGGCTGTGTCGGGGGATGTCCAGGATGAGTCGTGCTGAGGCGTTCTGGATCCGTTGGAGTTTCTTCTGGAGTTTGGCGGCGGTGCCGGCGTAGAGGGCGTTCCCGTAGTCCAGCCGACTGGTGACGAGGGCCTGGGTGACCGTCTTCCTGGTCTCGGTGGGGATCCACCGGAAGATCTTTCGAAGCATGCGCAGGGTGTTGAAGCATGAAGATGAGACGGCGTTGACTTGTCTGGTCATCGAGAGGGAGGAGTCCAGGATGAAGCCTAGGTTGCGAGCGTGGTCCGTTGGCTTGGGGGTGGCTCCCAGGGCAGGGGGCCACCAGGAGTCGTCCCAGGCGGATGGTGATGATCCCAGGATGAGGACCTCCGTCTTGTCTGAGTTCAGTTTCAGGCGGCTGTTCTTCATCCATTCGGCGACGTCTTTCATCCCTTCGTGTAGGCTGGCTCTGGCGGCGTCCGGGTCGCTGGTGAGGGAGAGGATCAGCTGGGTGTCGTCGGCGTAGGTGATGATCTTGAGGTTGTGTTGACGTGCGATGGTTGCGAGGGGGCTCATATAGACGTTGAAGAGGGTGGGGCTGAGCGATGACCCTTGTGGAACTCCGCAGATGACTTCGGTGGCCGCTGACCGGAACGGGGGGAGGCGGACTCTCTGGGTTCTTCCGGCGAGGAATGAGGCGATCCACTCCAGGGCCTTCCCCTGGATGCCGGTGTTGTTCAGGCGCTGTACCAGGATGCGGTGGCAGACAGTGTCGAACGCTGCGGAGAGGTCCAGGAGGATGAGGGCCGCAGTTTCCCCATTGTCCATTAGGGATCTGATGTCGTCTGTGGCTGCGATGAGGGCGGTCTCCGTGCTGTGGTTGGCTCAGAAGCCGGATTGCGAGTGGTCGAGGGATCCGTTGGTCTCGAGGAAGGCAGCTAGCTGTCTGTTGACGGTCTTCTCGATGACTTTGGCAGGAAACGGGAGGAGCGAGATGGGGCGGTAGTTCTTGAGGTCGGAGGGGTCTGCAGTTGGTTTCTTCAGCAGCACCGCTGAACAGGGCCGTTCAAGTCAAGCACCGCTGAACAGGGCACCGCTATCTCAAGCACCGCTGAACAGGGCACCGCCGTCTCAAGAACCGCTGAACAGGGCCCTTCAAGTCAAGAACCGCTGAACAGGGCCCTTCAAGTCAAGAACCGCTGAACAGGGCCCTTCATATCAAGCACCGCTCCGCTGGGCCCTTCATCTCAAGCACCGCTCCACTGGGCACCGCCGTCTCTGCACCGCTCCGCTGGGCCCTTCATCTCAAGCACCGCTCCGCTGGGCCCTTCATCTCAAGCATCGCTCTGCTGGGCACCGCCGTCTCTGCACCGCTCCGCTGGCCACCACCGTCTCTGCACCGCTCCGCTGGGCTGTTCATCTCAAGCACCGCTCCGCTGGGCCCTTCATCTCAAGCACCGCTCCGCTGGGCACCGCCGTCTCGGCACCGCTCCGCTGGGCCTTCCATCTCAAGCACCGCTCCGCTGGGCCCTTCATCTCAAGCACCGCTCCGCTGGGCACCGCCGTCTCTGCACCGCTCCGCTGGGCCCTTCAAGTCAAGCACCGCTGAACAGGGCACCGCCGTCTCAAGCACCGCTGGCCCATTGGCAGAAGGGGCAGTCCCGGATCTGTGTCGGGCAGGGCTGCACGAAGCACTCTGGGCACCATGCCTCCTCCAGAACCAGTGGAGTCTGTAATCCACTTGATAGACTGTGGCTTTGCACTCCCCAGGATGGCACAGTGGGCAAACCACCCACTGTATAGACTTGTGAGACTGTGGCTTTGCACTCCCCAGAATTGAACAGTGGACAATCCACCCACTGTAGAGACTTGTGAGACTGTGGCTTTGCACTCCCCAGGATTGAACAGTGGCCAGCCCACCCACTGTATAGACTTGTGAGACTGTGGCTTTGCACTCCCCAGGATTGAACAGTGGGCAATCCACCCACTGTAGAGACTTGTGAGACTGTGGCTTTGCACTCCCCAGGATTGAACAGTGGCCAGCCCACCCACTGTATAGACTTGTGAGACTGTGGCTTTGCACTCCCCAGGATTGAACAGTGGGCAATCCACCCACTGTAGAGACTTGTGAGACTGTGGCTTTGCACTCCCCAGGATTGAACAGTGGCCATGGAGGCCCCTCGTGGTTCTGGCGTCGTGGACTCATCTGGCTGAGGTGCCCCCCCCTTCCCTTCCCCCTGAGGTGCCTGTAGTTTTGCTATCTGATGCCCCTGCAGTGTTCTCTCCAATGGATTCGGGTCTCCTGTGTGGGCTTTGCCCATGTGTTTAGGCCCATTGGCCCACAAACAATGGCTGATACCCAATTTGGACAGGACAATTTACATATGTATATATAGTTATAGATGTTTGATATATTTTTTTACTTAGCCGTACAATATACTTCAATTTTGATGATAATTTTATTTTGTCTTTGCATTCTTCCAGGGGGTTTGGGGGGTGTCACTCTGAGTTGTTGCTCTGCATTGATGTGTATGTAGTTGTGGGTGAGGGTGACGGTGGGTGTGTCGCGTATGTGTGTCCCCGTAATTTTTTCCCTCCCCCCTCCCCTGTGTCGTAGGTGCAGTACTCACCGGTGTCTTCTGCGCCGGCGTTCGTGCTCCTGGTAGAGGAGCAGGAAGACAATAGCTGGTAGGATGTGTAGTTCAGATTCCATGCTGTCCAGATTCCTTGTGGAGTGTGCAGAGGTGAGCGTTTTCCGTTAGTAATGTCTGTTTCCGCCGTGTTTTTATCGGTGGGGCTACCGCCCCGGAAAAGGTGGCGGATTGGTGGGTTGTGATAGGGTGGGCGGTACATTGTCTCCCGCCTGTCTGTTGGCGGTGACCGCCGCGCTGTTTGTTTGTCCCGCCGTGGCGGTCGGAGTGTTAAAGTGGCGGTCTCTGTTGGCGGTTTCCGCCAGGGTTAGAATTCAATTTTTTTTACCACCTGCCTGTTGGCGGGTTGGCCGCCGCTTTAACACCGACCGCCAGGGTTGTAATGACACCCTATGCGTCACGTACTGCGCTGGACTTCTCACCTCTGGATTTTGGATTGGCGAATACACCAAGTCTTCTACAGGTCCTGGATGCTCCCAGATAAGGGCGACCCCTTCTAGTAGCCACGGTGCCGCTTGACAGGCTATGCCAAAGCAGACCGTACCCTCCAGAAGGAGTCCCAGAGGGAAAAAAAAACAACACTGAGGAAAAAACCTCTAACAGGAACTTCTGAAGGAAAACAAGAAAAAATAGGACTTGACAACAGGAAACAAAAATAGGCAATATCCAGGGTACAAGGCAGGAAAAAAGAAACAGGCAAAAATCTCCCAAGGCAAAAGCAGGAACAAAGAACAGGCAAAAATCTCCCAAGGCAAAAAAGCAGGAACAAAGAACAGGAGTGAACAGCACAACCAGAAGGAAGTGTTTGCAACGCAAGGAGGAACAAGACTGACTGACTTATATACTGAGAAAAGGGAAGTGACATCACAGGAAAGGGAAGTAACACCATCTTGGATTGGGAAAGGCCCATAGACCAGTAAGTAGTATAAAAGAAAAACAGAGCATGCTGGGACAAAAACACGAAGAAGACAAGATGGACACAACATGGATAGAGACAGGCAAAAGGCCCAACAAAAAACCCACCACCAACAATAAAAGAAGAAAAAAGGCTACAAGCAAGTGTAACGTGACAGGGAGCGAAATATATGCTTCCCAGAAAGCTTAGTCAAAAAACGCGGGGAACGGCGCTCCGAATATCGGTAGCGCGTTCCACACGCGAGGACAGAAAGAGACGCCGCGTCAGAGCGTAGCGTTACAGTAGGTCCCCTCCCCGAGGCTCCAGGTTTGTCAGGATGATTGTCAAGGAAGGAGGAAACATCTTCCCACGAACAGTCACAGAGGGGGTATCCTTTCCAGTGGACCAAAAACTGTAGTTTGCGTCGAAAAATTCTGGAATCACAGATCTCCTGGACTTCATACTCAGGCTGTCCGTTGATAGAAAGAGGAGGTGGACGTTGGAACTGGCGATGGTAAGGATCAGGGACAAAGGGATTTAACTGGGACACATGGAAAACAGGATGAACCCTCCAGGTATGAGGTAAGCGGAGACGCACAACTACAGGATTCAGGATGTGCGAAATTCGAAAGGGTCCATAAAAACGTGGTTTGAACTTATTGGTGGAAAACCGGGATGGTAGAAATCTGGAAGAAAGCCATACCTTGAGGCCCACTTGATACAAAGGTGCGGCTTGCCGATAACGATCCGCCTTTCGCTTCATAGCTTGTTTCGAAGCTAGGAGAGTAGTGTGAAGTAGGCCCTGGATTCGACGGATCTGTCGTGAAAAAGAAGTGTCTGCAGGCACAGAAGAGGATGTTCGAGAAACAGTAGTGAAAGTCCTCGGATGAAATCCAGAAGTACAATAAAAGGGTGTGGTCTTGGTCGCACTATGTATTGTGTTGTTATAGGAGAACTCGGCAACAGCAAGATATTCCGACCAATTGCTTTGTGTGGCATTACAGTAACATCTCAGATACTGCTGAAGTTCTTGGTTCACTCGTTCAGTTTGCCCATTCGTTTGTGGATGGAAACCCGAGGATAAAGAAATCTCAATATTAAAGAAGGCACAAAAGGCTCTCCAGAAACGTGATACATATTGAGGCCCTCTGTCCGAAATGACCTCTAGAGGAAGACCATGGAGGCGAAAAATATCTCGTAGAAAAATGCGACTCATTTCTGGGGCCGTTGGTAGTTTCTTCAAGGCTGAAAAATGGGCCATCTTGGTGAATTAATCTACGGTTACCATGATTACTTGGTTACCAGAGGAAGTAGGTAGAGAGCATATGAAATCCGTGGATAGAGTACACCAAGGAGCGGAAGGAACCGGTAAAGGTCTTAATAAACCTGCCACCTTAGTTCGGGGTGTCTTAGTCTGAGCACAGACTGGGCATGCTGACACATAGGTTTCAGTGTCTGTCTTTAGCGAAGGCCACCAAAAAGATCGCTGAAGCAGTTCCTGGGTCTTCCTGATACCTCGATGACCGGCTATAGGAGAATCATGGCACATTTGCAGGGCTTCTGTCTGTACTTTCTTGGTAGGTAGGAAGAGAGCATGTTGATGATAGAAGTAGTTGTCCTTCTTCTGCAAAAAAGGAGTCACTTTATCCCATTCTGAAGTAGACAGAAACTGGTACTCGGATTGAATACGTTCTTGAAAAGATTGAGTAGCTCCGATGATCCTGCTAGACTCAATAAGATGTGGAGAGGAGTTCTGGGCTAGGTCAGGATATCTGCGGGATAGGGCATCTGCCACTAAATTCTGGGAACCAGGAATGTACGTGATCACAAAATCGTACTGGCTAAAGAAGAAAGCCCATCGAGCCTGACGACTGTTGCGACACTGAAAGCTCCGAAGACACTGGAGATTACGGTGATCAGTCCTAGCTTCAAAAGGCTCTCTGGAACCCATCAGATAATGCCTCCATTCCATACAAGCTACTTTGAGAGCGAGTAGTTCTCGTTCCAGTACAGAATAATTTCGTTCAGCCTCTGATAGAATATGCGATAGATAAAAGATAGAATGTTCCAATCCATCATAGTCTTGCTTCTGCAGCAAAACTGCTCCAATAGCTCTGTCTGAGGCATCAGTCACGACAATAAATTTCTTGGTATTGTCAGGATGACGCAACACGGGTGCTTGGGTAAAGGCTGTCTTTAATTCTTGAAACGCGTGTTCAGCCTCCTTGGTCCAAATGAAACCCTTCTTCAGGTTCTCTTTCTTAATTGTTTGTGTTATGAAACTTTGTAGGTGGGCAAAGTTCCGAATAAACTGACGATAAAAGTTTGATAACCCAAGAAAACATTGCGTTTCTTTAATGGACGTTGGAGAAGGCCAATCTAATATGGCACTGACCTTGTCAGGATCCATGGATATTCCGTGTTGATTAATACAAAACCCGAGATACCTTACTTCAGATTTATGGAACTCACACTTCTCAGGTTTACAAAACAATTGGTTTTTCTTGAGTCTTTCCAGGACTTGCAGGACATGATCTACATGGCGCTCAGGATCACGGGAATATATCAAGATATCATCCAAATAAATGACTACATATTGATTGAGTACATCAGAGAACACTGAATCCGTAAATCGTTGAAAAACAGAAGGGGCGTTGGTCAGTCCAAAGAGCATAACACAATACTCATAGTGCCCAAAAGGGGTACGGAAAGCAGTCTTCCATTCATCTCCTTCCTTGATCCGAAGGAGATGATAGGCACCCCGTAAGTCTAATTTAGTAAATATCTTGGTTCTTTGAATGGCATCCAGTATATCTCTGATTAAAGGAAGTGGATATCGATCCTTAATCGTTATTCTGTTGAGTTCACGAAAGTCCACACACGGACGCAGATCCTTAGTCTTCTTGGGACGAAGAAGAGAGGAGCCCCAGCGGGGATGTGGAAGGAGCAATCAAACCGTTGTGTAAGTTGTCGTCTAAATATTCCCTTAACACCTTCTTTTCTTGGTCTGTCAGAGAATACATTCAACCGAAGGGAAAGACTTCATCAGGAATTAAAGGAATAGCACAGTCATAACTGCGATGAGGTGGCAAAATAGGATTACTAGGTTTCTGAAAAATCCTGATATATTCCTGATAACAATCTGGAACCCCCTGGATAATATTGATAGAGTTAGTGTTATCCTTAGTTGACTGACAGGACCTTTTTGGAGTCCAATAAGTAGTAGAATAACAATTCTGTTGACAAAATGAAGACGTTAGGGATATAGTTTGTGTTTCCCAATTGATATAGGGGTTGTGTCGAGCTAACCAGGGAATTCCCAAAATCATGATGTGATTTGGTGAGGCTATGAGATCAAAGGCAACGTGCTCTTGATGCCCCCCAAATGTCAAACAAAGAGTAGGAGCTGAGGCCACCACAGGTCCTGAGGTTAACGGAGAGCCATCCTCTGTGTGAACCTGCTCAGGGGTTTCTTTAGGAATGCGGGGAATTCCTTTACTAGTAGCCCAGGTCTCATCCAGATAGAGTCCACTGGCTCCACAATCAAGGAGAGCCAGAAGATGTTCTTCTTGATCTTGTGAACTCTGTAACTTGACCGAGAGGATAAACAGGGTGGACATGCTTTCTTTCGAGGAACATATTGAAGGTACTTCAGCTCCTCCCGTCTCCTTCCTCCTTACAGGGGACGGGAGCTGGCGTTTCCCGCAGGCCTTGAGGGACTAACCGGACAACTACGGATCAGGTGGCCAGCTTACCACAGTATAGGCAAAGTCCCCTTTGTCGTCGTTCCTCCCTTTCTGATTCCGTCAATGGCCCACAAACCAGATCTATCTGCATGGGCTCTTCATGGGGACGTGGAGAGGCTTCAGATGGACTATCTTCCGTTTGCCGACTGCTAGCACGGAAGGTACCGGGCTGGTATGAAGCTCTAGTTCTACGTCTTTCCATCTTGCGCTCTCGAAGTCTATACTCGATGTTCATAGATTGATCCATCAATTCTTTCAAAGAACAAGCTGGGGAAGAGTGTACAAGCTCATCTTTAATTTCTTCACGCAGGCCTTGGCCGAAAAGGGTTACGAAGGTGCGTTCTACCCAGGAGGTTTCAGCTGCCAGCTGTTTAAAGCGGGTTATATACTGCAGTACATCCTGATTACCTTGCTGAATGTCACATAAGGCTTCTTCAGCTGCTGCTTCTATCCCAGGTCTCTCAAACATTTGTTTGAAAACAGTCAGGAAAGCGGAATAGTTAGCCAGGACTGAGTCATCTGCAGAAACCAGAGGAGTCGCCCAAGCAAGCGCTGGACCAGACAAGGCTCTGATCAGATAGCCCACCTTAGTCTTATCCGAAGAAAACTGGAGTGGACGAAAGGCAAAGAAAACAGTTAGGGCATCCAAAAATTCCTTTATCTGTAAAGGATCTCCGGAATCTCGAGGAATAGTAGCAGATACGGGTGGTATGTCCATTGATCGGGAAGACAAGACCTGTCGTAGCGCAGTGTTCTCTGCCCGTAACTGTTGTAACTCTTGGGCTTGTTGTTGGACAGTCTGTAACATAGCTTGAGCATTTTCTGACACCTCTCCCTGTGGATCTTCCATGGCGCTCTCGCAACGCAGAATCTTTTGGCGTTGCAATCTGTCACGTACTGCGCTGGACTTCTCACCTCTGGATTTCGGATTGGCGAATACACCAAGTCTTCTACAGGTCCTGGATGCTCCCAGATAAGGGCGACCCCTTCTAGTAGCCACGGTGCCGCTTGACAGGCTATGCCAAAGCAGACCGTACCCTCCAGAGGGAAAAAACCCCAACACTGGGGAAAAAACCTCTAACAGGAACTCCTGAAGGAAAACAAGAAAAAACAGGACTTGACAACAGGAAACAAAAATAGGCAATATCCAGGGTACAAGGCAGGAAAAAAGGAACAGGCAAAAATCTCCCAAGGCAAAAGCAGGAACAAAGAACAGGCAAAAATCTCCCAAGGCAAAAAAGCAGGAACAAAGAACAGGAGCGAACAGCACAACCAGAAGGAAGTGTTTGCAACGCAAGGAGGAACAAGACTGACTGACTTATATACTGAGAAAAGGGAAGTGACATCACAGGAAAGGGAAGTAACACCATATTGGATTGGGAAAAGCCCATAGACCAGTATAGGAAAAAGGAAGTAGTATAAAAGAAAAACAGAGCATGCTGGGACAAAAACACGAAGAAGGCAAGATGGACACAACATGGATAGAGACAGGCAAAAGGCCCAACAAAAAACCCACCACCAACAATAAAAGAAGAAAAAAGGCTACAAGCAAGTGTAACGCGACCGGGAGCGAAATATATGCTTCCCAGAAAGCTTAGTCAAAAAACGCGGGGATCGGCGCTTCGAATATCGGTAGCGTGTTCCACCCGCGAGGACAGAAATAGACGCCGCGTCAGAGCGCGGCGTTACACTATGTTTGAAGGAGAGACCACAAGTGTTGGAGGCTGGCCTGGCTTATAGTGGGTACCGGATGGTACTTACACCTTGTGCCAGGTCTAGTTATCCCTTATTAGTAGATTAGTAGTGTTCTAGCAGCTTAGGCAGATAGAGGTAGCTATAGCAAAGCAGCTTAGGCTGAACTAGAAGACATGCAAAGCTCCTACTATACCACTTATATCATATAGCACTGATTCATAAGAATCACAATACTCAGAGTTACTAAAAATAAAGGTACTTTATTTTAGTGATAATGTGTCAGAAATATCTCAGAGGATATACTCCCTTAGGAGGTAAGTAAAATACAGAAAATGTACACACAAACCAAAATCAGGTAAGTAAACAGTTAAGAAAGTAGTGCAAACACTGTAGAATACAATAGGATGCAATAGGCCTAAGGGCAAGACAAACCATATACTAAGAAAGTGGAATGCGAACCATTTAGGGACCCCAGGCCTGGTGTAGTGTGTAGAGGGTCGCTGGGAGTGTTAGAAAACACTAAGATACCCCACCCCAAGACCCTGAAAAGTAGGAGTAAAGTGACCCTACTTCCCCAGAAACACACTTGTGTTAGGAGATTTTGCAAAGACCACAACTGACTGCAAAGCACTGAAGACAGATTCCTGGACCTGAGGACCTTTAAAGAAAGGGGAACAAGTCCAAGAGTCACAAAAGTGTCCAGGGGGCAGGAGCCCACTAAACCCCGGTTGAAGGTGCAAAATGGCTGCCCCTGGGTGGAAGAAGCTGAAGATTCTGCAACAATGGAAGATGCCAGGAACTTCTCCTTTGTACAGAAGATGTCCCATGGCATGCAGGAGGATGCAGGGTTGTTTCCACGCAGAAAGACGGCAAACAAGCCTTGCTAGCTGCAAAGGTCACGGTTGAAGAAAATGGGTTCTGCCCGGGCCCAGGAAGGACCAGGAGGTCGCCCCTTGGAGCAGGAGATAGAGGGGGTGCTCAGCAATACAGAGAGCCCATGCAGAAGCAGGCAGACCCCGCAGAAGTACTTGAATAAGGGTTCAAGAAAACTGTGCATGGGGGTCATCTCAACACTACAAAGGAGGGTCCCACGAAGCCAGTGGTCAACTCAATGAGTTGGGCAATGCAGGACAGAGTGCTGGGGACCTGGGCTGTGCCTGAAGGATTCCTTGCAAAAGTCCTAGCAGCTGCAGTTCACGCAGTACACAAGATTACTGTCTGGCGTGGGGAGGCAAGGACTCACCTCCACCAAATTTGGACAGATGGACCACTGGACTGTCGGGGTCACTTGGATCCGGTTCCTGTGTTCCAGGGACCATGCTCGTCACGATGAGAGGGGATCCAGAGGACCGGTGAAGTAGAAGTTTGGTGCCTGAGTTAGCAGGGGGAAGATTCCGTCGACCCATTGGAGATTTTTTCTTGGCTTCCAGTGCAGGGTGAAGACAGACAGTCCCCAAAGCATGCACCACCAGGAAACAGTCAAGAAAGCCGGCAGGATTAGACGCTAAAATGTCACTGGCAGTCTTCTTGCTACTTTGCTGCAGTTTTGCAGGCGTCCTGGAGCAGTCAGCTGTCGATCCTTGGCAGAAGTCGAAGAGGGAGATGCAGAGGAACTCTGGTGGCTCTTGCATTCATTATCTGAAGAGAAGCCCTCAGGAGAGACCCTAAATAGCCGTCAGAGAAGGATTGGCCACCTAGTCAGGTAAGCACCTATCAGCAGGGGTCTCTAACATCACCTGCTGGCACTGGCCACTCATAGGCCTCCATTGGGCACTCACACCTCTACATTCAAGATGGCAGAGGTCTGGGACACACTGGAGGAGCTCTGGGCACCACCCCTAGGGTGGTGATGGACAGGGGAGTGGTCACTCCCCTTTCCTTTGTCCAGTTTTGCGGCAGAGCAGGGGCTGGGGGCTTCCTGAACCGGTGCGGGCTGGCTTATGCAAGGAGGGCACCATCTGTGCCCTTCAAGGCATTTCCAGAGGCAGGGGGAGGTTACTCCTACCCAGCCCTTAACACCTATTTCCAAAGGGAGAGGGTGTAACACCCTCTCTCAGAGGAAATCCTCGGTGCTGCCTTCCTGGGACTGAGCTGCCCAGACCCCAGGAGGGCAGAAGCCTGTCTGTGGGTTGGCAGCAGCGGTAGCTGTAGTGAAAACCCCAGAGAGATGGTTTGGCAGTAACCGGGGTCCATGCTGGAGCCAAGGGGATGCATGGGATTGGCACCCCAATACCATATTTGGCATGGGGGGACAATTCCATGATCTTAGAAATGTTACATGGCCATATTCGGAGTTACCATTGTGAAACTACATATAGGTATAGGTGTAATGGTGTCCCCGCACTCACAAAGTCCGGGGAAATTGCCCTCACATTTAGTAACTTTGCACCTAACCTTCACTAAGTGAGGGTTAGACATATAGGTGACTTATAAGTTACTTAAGTGCAGTGTAAAATGGCTGTGAAATAACGTGGACGGTATTTCACTCAGGCTGCAGTGGCAGTCCTGTGTAAGAATTATCTGAGCTCCCTGTGGGTGGCAAAAGAATTGCTGCAGCCCATAGGGATCTCCTGGAACCCCAATACCCTGGGTACCTAAATACCAAATACTAGGGAATTATAAGGGTGTTCCAGTGTGCCAATCAGAATTCGTAAAAATGGTCACTAGCCTGCAGTGACAATTTTAAAAGGGGAGAGAGCATAAGCACTGAGGTTCTGGTTAGCAAAGCCTCAGTGACACAGTTAGGCACCACACAGGGAACACATTCAGGCCACACCTATGAGCACTGGGGTCATGGCTAGCACGATCCCAGAGAGACATATAAAACACACTGACAAATAGGGTTTTCAATATGAGCACTGGGGTCTTGGCTAGCAGGATCCAAGTGAGATAGTAAAAACACCCTGACATATACTCCGAAACAGGCCAAAAGTGGGGGTAACAAGGCTAGAAAGAGACTACCTTCCTACAACAAGCACTTAAGCATTGATTAGCAGTGGTAAAGTGCACAGAGTTCTAAAAGCTAATAAAGCTGCGTTCAGAAAACAGGAGGGGTAAAGGCAAAAGGTTTTGAGGTGACCCTTCAGAGAGGACCAAGTCCAGCACTGTCTATCAGTCAGGCCATGGGCACAATATAGCACTGATACAGTCACCATGAACTGGTGGCTGTATTTTCATCATCTTAGACAAAAGATACTCCAACCTTCTCCTGCATCAGTAAAAGCTCTACTTTTTCTATACCTATATCACAGAGTATATTCAATTTGAATTCACCCTCTTACTAAAGTGTACAAACATGCAACAATCATTTTGTAGGTTTAATTCATTTTAATGATCATACACAAAAGACCTGTTGGCTGATCAATTTTATTTTATTGGTGGTAAGTTAGTGCTTGCTTCTAACACCTCTTAAAACCATGTTCTAAAGAAAGGAGTCTCTTGGCAATATGTGACAAGAACCTCTATTTCATATCTGTTGTGTGGTACTCTGTTGTGGTAGTAATGTGTTCTGTTGTTTTTTTGTGCTGCTGTGTATTTTTGCTGTATCATTGCAATGTGATTTCAATGAATTGTACTGTGGTTTTTGTATTGTGTTCTGTTTTGTTGTGGTGTGCCTTGGTATGTTTTAATTGATTTGTTATAATACTTCATGTTTGTTAATCTGGCTTGTTCTGTTATTCACTTGTGTATGTCAACTGCTGCTATATTTCCAGCCGTTAGCAGCACATGCCTTGAGAGTTACTGTGACAAGCCATCATTGGCCCTCTGTCGACCTCACCGAGCTCAAGAATTACTGACCCATCTCCCATCTCTCTACTCCCCTACCAGGCCAAAGTATTCGAGAAGGCCATCAATCAGCAGCTCCTACTGGACACCTCCCAGTAACAATAAGGTTTTTGTTCCAACCACAGCACAGAGACCACACTCATTGCTGCCACTGATGACATCAGAGAACTCCTCGACCCCAAGGAAACTGCCATCCTCATCCTCCTCATCAGTAGTGTACTACACAGTTTCCCCCAACATCCTCATCAACAGACTCCACAACATCAGAATACAAAAATACAAAAATCCACACCCTCCGTATGCTCCGCAGATCTGGAGATGGATACCAGCCAACACTAGGAAAACTGTCACCCAGGCCCTTGTCACCAGCTGCCTCGACTATGCTAATGCTTTCTATGCCGGCATTCCCTCCCAGCATCAAAAGAGACTCCAGACAATACAGAACACCACTGCCAGACTCATCTGCCAGACTCATACTTGATGTTCCGAGGCACACCCACACCACCCCTCACCTCACAAACCTCCACTGGCTCCCCGTCCAGAAGAGTTGTAATTTCAAGCTCCTCACGCACAGCCCTACATGATCAAGGACTGAACTATATTAACCACCGTCTACACTTCCACCAACCTACTATACACCTGCTGTCTTCCTCTCTGGTCCTCGCACACACCTCCAGAATCTGACACAGCCACAGCAGCGGCCACTCTTTCTCCTACATCACAGCAGACACTTGGACCGACCTACCCCTCCCTCTCCGAATTGCACCCTCACTGGCAGACTTCAGGAAGAGACTCAAGACCTTGCTTGATTGATGTATTTACCATTGCCTGAGGTGGCAAAATAGTGTAGCTCCGGCTCTTCAATCACTTAAGGCACCAATCAACTGCCCAAAACTGGCAGAGACTTTGTGTTATCCTAGCCCTTGCAATGCTGAATTGATACGGTACAGGCTTGGTTCATGGCTCAATGAAGAGTTGTCTTTTATGTCGTGAATCACTTTCAGTCTAATAAGCCTCCATAGCCATTACTGCATGTTAAAGAGGCTGTTTTAGTGGAGTTAGATGCACTGCCATTGATATAATTCTTACAGATACACTTGCCACTTGGTTTTTCTGGTAGGTCATGCACAAACAAATCTCAAGAAAACCACTTGACTCAGTACTTTATAATGTTTACCATAAGCAATAAATAGTCTATTTTATTCCTGCCATAGGCAGATACTAGATTTAAATGTAGAAATGTTATCTCTGAAACATACTTCAATGCAAACGTAATGTAACAGTGTTAGACTTGTCAGCTTCTTTCTGACCTAGTGTTTGCTGGTATTAGGACTCACTGCACACTTTACCACTGCTGACTAGTGCTAAACTGCTTGTGCCCTCGCCTCCATACACAGCAGTAATGGCTTATCCCCAATTGGCATATTTTATTTGCTTTTAAGTCCCTAGTAAAGTGGTACTATATGTATATTGGGCCTGTAAATGAAATGCTACATGTGGGTCTTTAGCACTGGTTGGGCAACCATGTCTCAAGCCTGCCATTGCAGGGCCTGTGTGTGCAATTTAAGCCGCTGTTTTGACCTGGTAGAATACCCTTTTTGCTGACTCAAACCTTTCTTTTCAATAAAAATGTCACCAATAGGATAGGCCCTGGACAGCCCAGCGGGCAGGGTGCAGTGTATTTCAAAAGCAGGGCATGTACTTTTTAGTTTTACATGTACTTGTAGTGAAAAACTCTTAAATTTGTTTTTCACTGCTGCAAGGCATATCTCGCCTTAAAATCTTAACTTAGGGTATGGTTGGATTTTAAAATGCAATTCTGAAAATGCTATTTTCCTGCCATAGCCCTTTGGTGCCTCAGGTCACATGACTGGTTGCAGTTAGGAGCCACACACAATGGCAGCTCAGAGGTGACCTGATGGGCCATCCTTGGTGGGATTTGAGGGTGGGGCCCGACCCAGCCTTACTTACTCCTGAGTAGACTGTGTCCTGTCCCTTCACAAAGGGCTGCATACCCCCTGTAGTTATTCTGGAGCCAGGGCAGGGAGGGCACAGCATCAGTACACACAAAGTCATGTCTTTTATACTATCTCTCCCTTTGCCCTTCATGGTCACATCCTCAGTCGTTCTCTGGGCCCTAGATCTAACTGGGCCTCAGGGCAGCAGGCCCCACATCACCAGCCTGTGCAAAGCCTTTCTTTTCCAGTACTCTACATCATATTCACACTAGACCCATGTGAATTCCACACTATGAAAACAGCCTTGGCTCCCATCTCTCCACTCCCTGGTATGAGAAAAATGAGTTCATATCTGAGAGCAATCGTATACACTCTAGGGAGACCAGTGAACAACCAGGTGATGCCCTCAATGACCTGACAATTAGACTGTGAAACTGCTGGGGTCCAAAGCCCATAATTAGTGGCTCCCCGGACGGGCCACTGGTGGAATGTTAGAGACCCCAGTGCAAAGGGCATATGCTGTTAATCGACACCAGCACAAATTGTTATTTGTACCAGAGATAATTTTGTTATAATAATAGAAATGAGAGGACACTCAGTTTCTGCCTTTTTCCCGTTTTCAGTCCTGAATATGTTAGCAGCACTAATGATTCACACTTTTAACTTCACAACTGTGTTGTAGCAGTAGTACTACCATAGTACTACTGCTATAACACAAATGTGAAGTTAAAAGCGCAAATTACCCATGGCACTAATGGCATACATGTTCTCTTTGCAGGAGGCACTCTCTATAGAGTGGCTGCGAAAGAGCAGGTAGTCCCACCGGGAGAAGCTGTGACCATGGTATTGAATGCAGATCCCCTTACCGCACCAGATAAGCAGTGCTAGGTGTATGTAAATGGTTTCTCTTTTCAAGTTGGCCTGCGTTTATTGCCCTTGTCAATAATCCTGGCCCTTTCTGCAGGGTCATCCCCAAACATTTTGCCTCTTCCTCCCATTTTTCTGACCTCTTGCTGTTGGCTCTAGCCACGGAGCACTGTATCACTGCCGTTCAGTGCCGTTCAGTGCCAAGGTGCAGGTGCTCTCCTTTCTAAAGTTTTTTTTTTATTGGCTTACACCTAATTGGCAAATTTAATTTAGCTGTAAGTCCCTTATACAGTGGTATCTCTCTACTCCGGGCCTGTAAATTAAATGCTACTAGTGGTCCTGCAGCGCAGCTTTCGCCACCCACAGAAGTAGCCTTGCAAACCTTTCTCAGGCCTGCTAGTGCAGGGCCTGTGTGTACAGTTTACTGCCACAGGGACCTGACATCTAAATTTACTTGCCAGGACTGGAACCTCCTTTTACTACATGCACATCACTCCTAAGGTAAGCCCTAGCTAGCTCTATGGGCTGGGTGCTATGTATGTAGAAGGCGGGACATGTGCTTGTGTGTGTGGCCTGTCCTGGTAGTGACAAAACAGCCTATTTAGTTTCTCACTGCTGTGAGAGCTGCCTTGCTCGTAGGATTGCATTGGAAATGCCCTGCCTTATGTCTAGGGGGCATGTCTGATCTATGAGGGGTAGCGTAGGCATGTTTAGAATGGTTGTAATGGTTTTGAGAAATGCTGCTTACTGGTGTAGGTGGATTTTTTGTTACCATTATAGAACTGCCACTTATAGAAAGTGAGCATTTCCCAGTGCTTATGACTCTGGTGTTTTGCAGCTTGACTCCAATCCACGTCTGGGGCAGAGCGACAGCTGGGCTTTGTGCATACTTTTTAGACAGCCTGTAAACAGGAAGGGTGGAGATGTCACAGAGGTGAATCTGCACATTGAATGGTCTTCCTGGGCTGAGAGAAGGTGGGGCACACCTGCATTTGTAAAGGCTGTGCCCTGGCCTCACACAAAGGGCTTGTTTACCCCCAACTGATGTCTGGAGCCTGTGCAGGAGGAGAGAGGTGACAGTCCTAGAATCAGTTAGAACGGGTTGGAACCTCTCCTCCCCCTTTTTTAGAAAGCTTGTGCAAAACTGAATATATGTACAGGGGGTTTTCCCCATGTTGAGAGAGACACTTTTGAACTATCAACTTGGACACAGGATGCTGCTGGAAGGACTCACCAAGAACCACCTTAAACTTCTGACGTTGTACTGACCTGTGACCTGCTGGGTCACTGGGAGGAACTGACTCTGCTTGCAACCCTTTGTGCTGGCCTGTTTGCTTGGGCCCTGCTGCCCTGTGCTCCTTTTCATAGACTCCAGGTGCTGGGTGGTGTGCCCCCTGCTTCCCTGCAACCTTTTGCCCTGTGTTGAGGTGGTACCAGAGGAGCGCTTAATTGTAGAATAGGAAAGCGCATCCTGAGCGCTTCCCTGGATGCTGATTTGAGTGCATTTTGAGTGCTTTACGCAGGAATATTTAGAGCACGGTCTGAGCGCTTTGGTTCTGGGCCCCCGAGCCCACCTGGAGGCACTCCGCTGTTTTGTGAGTGAAAAATTCACTGCCACAACCCGGGCAGGTCCAGCGTGTAGGAACATCCTTTATATTGTGCCTCAGGGGGACTAGAGCACTATAAGGAGTGTCCCTGGGACACAGACAGGCACCAACTATTGACCAGAAATCACTGCAGTGGCCCAGGAATTAGGAAAACACTTGTGCACCAGATCGGGTGCAGGCAAGTGCGTGTATGGAGGAGCAGCCCCAGGAGGGAGGGAGACCTCATCGGATGTCCCTCCTGCTCCCTGGGCCACCCCAGGGCCCGCGATGCCAGTGTTGTGTGCACAGGGGGAGAGGCGTGGACCCAATGCGCAAGAGGCTGCAAGAGCCTCTCTCCTCTTACCGGGCGGAAAGGAAACCTCATCAGATGCCCTGCCCAGCAGAGAGGGAATGCATGGTGCCCCCAGAAGAGAAAGGGGCACTCCAGGAACAGGATGCGAGAAGTCCCTCTTCTCCCGTCGCTGCGACAGGAGCATAAATGCTCCAAAACATTAATTGAAGTTTTCTTGTTTTCTTTGCCTCTGCGAGAGCCGGTAGTGGCCTCCGGGGGGCATTGGGGCAATTTGCGCCCCTTCTTGGCAGTTCTTTTTGTGAAAGGGAAGAGGTCTCCCCAAGGGATAAGAGGGTGTGTGTGCCGCCCCCCTCTCTTGCCTGTGATCAGATGGCATGCTGGGCAGGAGGTGGGCCTCCACAGAGTGCCCCGTCTCCCCAAACCCAGCTTTGGGACACCCCTGGGCACTAAAGGAGCACGTGAGTCCCCCCATCTGGCCTATGAGAAAGCAGGGAATGCATCATGGCTCTGGGCATTCCTGGTGTTCCAGTGAGATTTGCACAGGGTAAAGTGGACTGTACATTTCAGGATACTGTTTTGACCTTGTTGGTAACCTGTATTTTCCACAATATGTGCAGTGCTGTTCTTATGGTGATTTATGCGCAATAAAATTGCTACTGTGTACATTCATGATGCTGCTTGACCTTGTACATGACGTGTATTTCATGATATGTGCATTTCTAGTGATATTATTTTCCTGACTACTATTTATGTTGCAGAATAACCAGTAACCTATGTGTTTCCTGTGAGTACTGCTGACTTTTGCAGAGTACCAGTAACTGAGTATTGTTCTGACAACTGCTTGTGTAGCAGGATATTACTGACATGTTGAGTTTGGGCTAATAAGGTTGTGTACAATACAGTTTATTTTTATATAACTAAGGCCCTCATTACAACATTGGCGGTAAAAGCCGCTTACCACCGTGCAGAAAGCCGCCAACACACTGCCGCGGCCGTGGAATACTGCCACAGCTATTATGACCCACATCTCGGATTCCGCCAAAATTCAGACACCCAAACAAGTCCGCCACACCAAAGGTCAGTGATAAACTGACGATAACAAAACCTCCACCGTCACGCCAAAAGAAATACGCCCACACTATCACGACACATGAATCCACGCGCAAAATACACACACTCATACAAAACGCAGCCAAATTGGACAATTCGAAAGACACACACCTGATACACCTACACACACCACTCCCACACACCCATTACAATATAAAACTCACACCCACATCACCCAGAAACCCCTACGACAAAATTACCAAGAGAAGGCCAGAAAGAAACACCACCAGCAAGAACAACAGCATCCACAGGCACACAACACCATCACCCACACATCTTCCACACACCTCACACAACACACCACTACATATCACCACACTTATCACCACACACTCCACCCCACACATCACCTACACCACCCCATGGCATGTCAAAGACACCCCAGGTTCTCGGAGGAGGAGCTCAGGGTCACGGTGGAGGAAATCGTCTGGGTAGAGCCACAGCTATTCGGATCACAGGTGCAGCACACCTTCATAGCTAGGAAGATGGAGCTATGGCGAAGAAAAGTGGACAGGGTCAACGCAGTAGGACCACATACAAGAAATCGGGAGGACATCAGGAAGCGGTGGAACGACCTACGGGGGAAGGTGCGTTCCGCGGTCTCAAGACACCACCAGACAGTTCAGTGGACTGACGGCGGACCCCCACCTCCTCCCCCACAACTAACAACATGGGAGGAGCAGGTCTTGGCGATTCTGCATCCTGAGGGCCTCGCAGGAGTAGGTGGAGGAATGGACTCTGGTAAGACAAAGCTTTACTATTACATCCCCCACCCTACCTGCATGCTATCACATACCCCCACCCTCACCCTCACCCCCAGCACCCCTACTCCTCAGAAATGTCCCAACATCACAAACCACCCATCCCAAAACCAAGCCCTGCATGCAACAACAAAGCATGGACACCCATCACCAAAGCATGCCCACTGCACATACCCATACACCCCCCTAAACCATCATCACACAAGCTCCCACACAGGAATGCTAGCACTGGGGTACACGGTCAACCACCCATTGCACACCATTACACACACAGATTTAATAAACATCCTTTTATACCCCTGCAGGACCCCTACCCAACGTCACCGGACAGGAGGGTCCACACATGCCCACACCACCAACAGAAGAGGCCCACAGTGATGACAGCAGCTCTGTCCAATTGGATCTAGATGACCAGCCTGGACCATCGGGGACCTCGGGAAAGTCGGTTCCCCTCACGCAGGCACAGGCCACCACAGACCTTCCCCCCTCTGGAAACACCAGCACAGCACCCACTCAGCGGGCCCATACCTCCGTCCCCAGGACATATCAATCAGCTGTGTGTCCACCACTACAGAGAACCCAGGCTAACACACCACCCCAACAACACCAGGGACCTGGGGGCAGTGGTAGTGGGCACACGGTCCAGGGGACGGAGGCACTGGAACACAGGGGAACTGGGAGGGCTGCCGTGCGACAGGGGGCGGACAGGCCAAGGGAGCCCTCTCCTCCATCATGGGAGCCTACCACCACTCCCAGGAGACAATGGCAACGGTACTGGCCAAGTTTCAGGAGACCCAGTGCAACAGTATATGGGCTTCCGGGAGGAACTCAGAACCATCAGCTCCACCCTGGGCACCATCGTTGGGGTGCTGAAGAAACTACTCAACACCAGGAGGGACACTGTGGCACTACATGGGGCCCCTGACACTAGCATGAACGATGAACTGCCCACCACCTCCGCCGGCGCTAGTGGACAGGATGACCCGCCACACCAGCACCCCAACCCCTGCAGAGGGAGAACCACCCCGCAAACGGTCCCTGAGATCCAGGAACAAGACAGAGCACGATGCCTAGACTCCCGCCAAGAAATGAGACCACCCTGATTGTCATCCTACTGTCCCACTTTGTCACCCTGTCCATAATTAAACTGCCCCAGCTCCACTCACCTGTGAGACTAATAGACTGGACTCTGCCATGGACACTCCTCCGCCATCACCACTCACCATTTCACTACCCCCTCCAATTTTGAGCATTTCAATAAACACACCTAAAGCACAAAATGATCTGGAGCCCTGTTCTGGCGCAAAACTGGACAAAGGAAAGGGGAGTGACCACTCCCCTGACCTGCACCTCCCCTGGAAGGTGCCCAGAGCTCCTCCAGTGTGCTCCAGACCTCTGCCATCTTGGAAACAGAGGTGCTGCTGGCACACTGGACTGCTCTGAGTGGCCAGTGCCAGCAGGTGACGTCAGAGACTCCTTCTGATAGACTCCTCCAGGTGTTGCTAGCCTATCCTCTCTCCTAGGTAGCCAAACCTCCTTTTCTGGCTATTTAGGGTCTCTGCTTTGGGGAATTCTTTAGATAACGAATGCAAGAGCTCATCAGAGTTCCTCTGCATCTCTCTCTTCACCTTCTGCCAAGGAATCGACCGCTGACTGCTCTGGAAGCCTGCAAAACTGCAACAAAGTAGCAAAGACGACTACTGCGATCTTGTAACGCTGATTCGGCCACCTTCTCGACTGTTTTCCTGGTGGTGCATGCTGTGGGGGTAGTCTGCCTCCTCTCTGCATTAGAAGCTCTGAAGAAATCTACTGTGGGTCGACGGAATCTTCCCCCTGCAACCGCAGGCACGAAAAGACTGCTTCACCGGTCCTCTGGGTCTCCTCTCAGCATGACGAGCGAGGTCCCTTGAACTCAGCAACTCTGTCCAAGTGACTCCCACAGTCCAGTGACTCTTCAGTCCAAGTTTGGCGGAGGTAAGTCCTTGCCTCCCCACGCTAGACTGCATTGCTGGGTACAGCGTGATTTGCAGCTGCTCCAGCTCCTGTGGACCCTTCCAGGATTTCCTTTTTGCACATCCAAGCCTGAGTCCCCGACACTCTAACCTGCAGTGCACGACCTCCTGAGTTGTCCTCCGGCATCGTGGGACCTTCCTTTGTGACTTCGGGTGAGCTCCAGTTCACTCTTCTTCGTAGTGCCTGTTCCGGCACTTCTGCGGGTGCTGCTTGCTTCTGAGTGGGCTCTTTGTCTTGCTGGACGCCCCGTCTGTCTCCTCACAAAATTGGCGACATTCTGGTCCCTCCTGGACGACAGCAGCATCCAAAAACCCTAACCGTGACCCTTGCAGCTAGCAAGGCTTGTTTGTGGTCTTTCTGCACGGAAACACCTCTGCAAGCTTCTTCACGACGTGGGACATCCATCCTCCAAAGGGGAAGTTCCTAGTCCTCTTCGTTCTTGCAGAATCCACAGCTTCTACCATCCAGTGGCAGCTTCTTTGCACCAACAGCTGGCATTTCCTGGGCATCTGCCCACTCCCGACTTGATCGTGACTCTTGGACTTGGTCCCCTTGTTCCACAGGTACTCTCATCCGGAAATCCATCGTTGTTGCATTGCTGGTGTTGCTCTTCCTTGCAGAATTCCCCTATCACAACTTCTGTGCTCTCTGGGGAACTTAGGTGCACTTTGCACCCACTTTTCAGGGTCTTGGGGTGGGCTATTTTTCTAACCCTCACTGTCTTCTTACAGTCCCAGCGACCCTCTACAAGGTCACATAGGTTTGGGGTCCATTTGTGGTTCACATTCCACTTCTAGAGTATATGGTTTGTGTTGCCCCTTTACCTATGTGCTCCCATTGCATTCTATTGTGACTATTCATTGCCTGCACTGTTTTCTATTGCTATTACTGCATATTTTGGTATTGTGTACATATATCTTGTGTGTTTTTGCTATCCTCATACTGAGGGTACTCACTGAGATACTTTGGCATATTGTCATAAAAATAAAGTACCTTTATTTTTAGTATATCTGTGTATTGTGTTTTCTTATGATATTGTGCATATGACCCAAGTGGTATAGTAGGAGCTTTACACGCCTCCTAGTTCAGCCTAAGCTGCTCTGCTAAGCTACCTTTTCTATCAGCCTAAGCTGCTAGACACCCCTCTACACTAATAAGGGATACCTGGACCTGGTGCAAGGTGTAAGTAACCCTTGGTACTCACTGCAAACCAGGCCAGCCTCCTACATATGGAGGCACCTGAACCTGGCCTTCAGGAGGCCGAAGGACCGCTCAATCACCCTTCTAGTTCGCCCTTGGGCCTCATTGTAGCGTTCCTCTGCCCTGGTCCTGGGATTCCTCACTGGGGTCAGTAGCCATGACAGGTTGGGGTAACCAGAGTCACCTGCAAATGGTGAGGGGAAACTGTTAGACACACACTAACCTGGAGGGATAACCCCAGACCCAGACAAACATTCCCACTGACTTGCTTTCAGCTGCTCACCTAATAGCCACACACAGTGCCTCTGGAGTTGACCCATCACATATGGGATACTGCTATTCCGCAGGATGTATGCGCCATGCACTGAGCCAGGGAACATGGCATTCACATGGGAGATGTACTGCTCTGCCAAACATACCATCTGTACATTCATAGAATGATAACTCTTCCGGTTTCTGTACACCTGTTCACTCCTGTGGGGGGGGGGACCAAAGCCACATGGGTCCCATCAATGGCACCTATGATGTTGGGGATATGTCCCTGGGCATAGAAATCACCTTTCACTGTAGGCAACCCTCCACCTGAGGGAAAACGATGTAGCTCCGCATGTGTTTCAGGAGGGCAGACAACACTCTGGACAATACGTTGGAAAATATAGGCTGGGACATCCCTGATGCCATGGCCACAGCTGTTTGAAAAGAGCCACTTGCATGGAAATGGAGCACTCACAGCACCTGCACTTGAGGGGGGATTCCTGTCGGATGGCGGATTGCTGACATCAGGTCTGGCTCCAACTGGGTACACAGTTCCTGGATTGTGGCACGGTCAAGCCTGTAGGTGATTATCAAATGTCGCTCCTCCATTGTCGACAGGTCCACCAATGGTCGGTACATCGGAGGATGCCGCCATCTCCTCACATGTCCCAGCAGACGGTGCCTATGAAGGACAACAGCAAGCACAGAGTCAAACAACTCAGAGGTATGTACCCACAGTTTACCCAGAACACCAATCATACACAAAAGGTGGCCTGTATGTGTGTTGAGTCTAGGCCCGGGTATGTGTGACACAGTTGAAAATGAAGCCATGTGGGCCCCTGAAATGGCGGATGCCTGACCTGTAAAGTGGGACAATGGGATGTGAGGTAACTGCGCTGGCGTTGTACACCGTCGCGGTAGGCGGTCGAAGACCGCAGCGCAATGCTGCATTGGTTAACATTGGATCCTATGGGTCCCAGGAGCCAATGACGATGTACGCCGGCGGTGACGGTACGCACCGCCGCGGACCTGACCGCCATTTTCTATCTGTTCAATCACTCGATACCTGATCTTCGACAGGAGAGGACCTACACTGCAAGTGCGGCTGTGACCTCTGTCTGGAAGAGACAATGGCTCGTGTGTCTGGGGAAAGGGTCCCTGCCTTCACCTCGGAGGTGTTGGAGAAACTCGTGGACGGGGTCCTCCCCCAGTACACGCTACTCTATGGTCCTCCAGACAAACAGGTAAGTACACAGGGAGCATATTGTATGGGCTATGCCTGTGTGGAGAGGGCTGGATGTAAAAAGGAAGGGAGCAGAGTGCTGCGTACATGAAAGACGGTGAATGCATGTGCCACATGGCAAGGGTAGGGATGGGGGCCAATCACTTTGAGGGTGCAGTTGGTAATGACTTCTCTTTTTCCCCTCTACATTTCATGTAGGTCAGCGCCCACCAGAAGAAAGATATTTGGCGTGCCATCGCCAAGGACGTCCGGACCCTGGGGGTCTACCACAGACGGAGCACCCACTGCCGGAAAAGATAGGAGGACATTCGCCGCTGGAGCAAGAAGATGGCGGAGGCTCAGCTGGGGATGGCCTCCCAACGTGAGAGGGGTGCCCGTCAATCCATTACCCCCCTGATGTTCAGGATCCTGGCGGTGGCATACCCGGAGTTGGATGGGCGATTGAGGGCATCACAGCAGACACAAGGGGGTGAGTGCACTCTCATTCTGCTGACTGCGCGCAGTGGAGTTGTCTGGGTGGGGGAGGAGGGCTGTGGGTTTCCCTAGGCCAGAGTGAGTTCCTTAGGCTAGGCCCCTCCTTAAGGCAGGCCATGTGGCGACCCACCCCACCTCTGTTGTGTGACAAGTACAGCTATTCATGCCCCTGTGTCATCTATGTGTGCAGATGTCGTCCATAGGCCATTCTCCAGGAATTGAACAGTGGAGCCCAAGAGCGCGGCATAGTGCAGGGGGCTTCTGTGTCTGTCTTGTCTGCCAACCGTAGCGGTAATCCATGCACTCAACATGTCTTTCTTCTGTCTCCCCCCCCCTTTTAGTGGTCTCCCTGTTCTTGTGTGCATTAGCATCATCAGGCGGAGGAACAGTGGCACCGGACCACGAGGGAGCTGCATCCCACATGGCCCTGGAGGGCGAGACTACGACTCGGAATTCACCAGTGGGACAGAGGGCGAGGGGAGCTCCACGGTGGGGACAGGACCTGACACCAGCAACACAGACTCGTCCTCTGATGGGAGCTCCTTTGTGGTGGCGGCAACATCTGTGCCCCCCGCATCTACAGGTACAGCCGCCAACCCCCCTACCAGCACCGCCCTCCCAGCAGCCCTCAGCCTTTGCCCCGTGCCCGCTCACCCAGGAGGGTGGGCATCACCAACCCCCCTACGAACACCGCCCTCCCAGCAGCCCTCAACCTTTGCCCCGTGCCCGCTCACCCAGGAGGGTGGGCATCACCTTCGCCCCAGGCACCTCAGGCCCTGCCCCAGTCACCCCTGCTGCCCTCAGTGAGGAGGCCACTGACCTCCTCAGGTCACTCACTGTTGGGCAGTCTACCATTTTGAATGCCATCCAGGGTGTAGAAAGGCAGTTGCAACAAACTAACGCATTCCTGGAGGGCATTCATTCTGGTCAGGCGGCCCTTCACCGAGCTTTCCAAACTCTGGCCTCAGCACTGATGACAGCCATTGTCCCCATCTTTAGCCCCCCCCCTCCAACTTCCTCCACCCAGACCCAATCCCCTGTACCTCTGCCTATCCCAAGCATACCATCAGACCAGCCTGCACACACCTCAACACACAAGGGAAGCTCAGGCAAACATAAGCACCACACATCCCACAGGCACTCACGCAAGCAACACACACATGCAGACACACCAACATCCACTACCTCCACTGTGTCCCCCTCCTCGTTATCTCCCTCCTCCCTCCCAGTCTCGTCTACACTCACACCTGCATGTACTACCTCTACAGCGACTACGTCCCTCACAAGCACACCCACCAGCTCACCCCGCTCATGTGCAGTCACCACTCCCACTACCATTCACACGCCCCCTCTGTCCTCTCCCAGTGTGTCTGTGACGCCCCCTCCCAAGATACACAAAAGCAGGCACACACCCACCCAACAGCCATCCACCTCACGACAGCCTCCAGCGCATGCACCTGCACCCAAAGTCACCAAACGTACACCTCCTGCTACCACCACCTCTTCCTCCACTCCCAAACCCCCTCTAGCTACCCGTCCCAGTGTGTCCAAAAGAATTTTCCTGTCCAGCCTTGACGTTTTTCCCACATATCCCCCACCCCATTCATCTCATAGGTCCCGAAGTAGCACCTCAGCCACAACATCTCCGGGACCAGTGGTGCCTGTAGTCACAGGTATGTGGAGTGCACCGGCCACCAGGACAGCCAGTGTGGCATGGAGCCACAGCACAGCCAGTCCCCCACCCATGAAGCATCAGAAGTTGGCCAGTGCCCGGTGGGGGAGGGGGAAGACTCCAGCCACCAAAGCCGCTCCCAGGGGTCCCGTTGGGAGTGTGGAGTCAGCTGTGACACCTTCCAAGGTGGGGAAGGGCCACAAGAAACCCGGCAAGTCTGGGAAGGGCTGCACAGCGGAGAAGACCGCTATCACCCCCGCTGCCTAGGAGGCCACCGCCAGCCCCAGCCCAGCTACCCAGGAGGCCACCGCCAGCACCAGCCCAGCTGCCCAGGAGGCCACCGCCAGCCCCAGCCCAGCTGCCCAGGAGGCCACCACCAGCCCCAGCCCAGCTGCCCAGGAGGCCACCGCCAGCCCCAGCACAGCTGCCCAGGAGGCCACCGCCAGACCCAGAACAGCTGCCCAGGAGGCCACTGCCAGCACCAGCACAGCTGCCCAGGAGGCCACCGCCAGCACCAGCCTGGCTGATCCATGAAGGACCGCCAGTACAAGCCCCGCTGGGCCGTGAAGGACTGCCAGCACAAGCCCCGCTGGGCCTTGAAGGACCGCCAGCACAAGCCCCGCTGGGCTGTGGGCTGTGAAGGACCGCCAGCACAAGCCCCACTGGGCCGTGAAGGACCGCCAGCACAAGCCCCGCTGGGCCATGAAGGACCGCCAACTCAAGCACCACTGAACAGGGCACCGCCAACTCAAGCCCCGCTGAACAGGGCACCGCCAACTCAAGCCCCGCTGAACAGGGCACCCCCAACTCAAGCACCGCTGAACAGGGCACCGCCAACTCAAGCCCCGCTGAACAGGGCACCGCCTACTCAAGCACCGCTGAACAGGGCACCGCCAACTCAAGCACCGCTGAACAGGGCACCGCCTACTCAAGCACCGCTGAACAGGGCACCGCCAACTCAATCACTGCTGAACAGGGCACCGCCCACTCAAGCACCGCTGAACAGGGCACTGCCTACTCAAGCACAGCTGAACAGGGCACCGCCAACTCAAGCACCGCTGAACAGGGCACCGCCAACTCAAGCACCGCTGAACAGGGTACCGCCAACACAAGCACCGCTGAACAGGGCACCTCAAGCACCACTGAACAGGGCACCTCCAACTCAAGCACTGCTGAACAGGGCACCGCCAACTCAAGCACCGCTGAACAGGGCACCGCCAACTCAAGCACCGCTAGCCCATGAGCGGCAGGGGCACTGACGCAACTGGGTCCTTCACGGGGTGAGTGATGCACTCTGGGCACCAGTCCCCCTCCAGAACCAGTGGAGACATCCATCCACTACCTCTGTCCTTCACAGGATGAAGCACTCTGGGCACCAGTCGCCCTCCAGAACCAGTGGAGACTGTTATCCACTTGAGAGACTGTGGCTTTGCACTCCCCAGGATTGAACAATGGGCAACCCAACCACTGTATAGACTTGAGAGACTGTGGCTTTGCACTTCCCAGGATTGAACAGTGGGCAACCCACCCACTGTATAGACTTGAGAGACTGTGGCTTTGCACTCCCCAGGATTGAACAGTGGGCAAGCCACCCACTGTATAGACTTGAGAGACTGTGGCTTTACACCCCCCAGGATTGAACAGTGGGCAAGCCACCCACTGTATAGACTTGAGAGACTGTGGCTTTGCACTCCCCAGGACTGAACAGTGGGCAAACCACCCACGGTATAGACTTGAGAGACTGTGGCTTTGCACTCCCCAGGATTGAACAGTGGGCATGTGGCCCCCTCGTGGATTTGGCGTTGTGCACTCAAGCGGCTGAGGTGGCCCCCCTTTCCCTCCCCCTGAGGTGCCTGTTTTCTTGCTCTCTGATGCCCCTGCTGTGTTCTCTCCGTCATGGTTGGAGATCTTGTGTGGGCCTTGCCCATACCGTGTGGTCCCAGTGTTCCAATGACTTTGTTTGTGCAGAACCTGGACTTCTATGCCTGGTATTTATTTTGTACATGGTGTATATATATATTTCTGCCTACTTGTTTGTAATATATTCCGATGGTTACACTCATTTTCTTTGGTCCTTGCATTCTTCCGGTGGGGTTTGGGGGGTGTAACTGTGATGTATTGATATGGATTAGTGTGTGTGTTGTAGTGGGTGGGGGTGTTGCATGTGTGTGTCCCTGTTTATTGCCTCCCCTGTGTCGTAGGTGCAGTACTCACCATAGTCTTCACCGCCGACGTTCGTGCTCCTGTTAGAGGAGCAGGAAGACTATCGCAGGTAGGATTTGGAGTTCTGGTTCCATGGTGTCCTCTTTTCTCGTGGAGTGTGTAGAGGAGAGCATTTTCCCTTCGAAATTCCTGTTTCCGCAGTGTTTTTGTCCACGGTGTATCCGCCCCGGAAAAGGTGGCGGATTGGCCTGTCATAATAGTGTGGGCGGTACATTGTCTCCTGCCTGTCTGTTGGCAGTGACCACTGCGCTGTTTGTTTGTACCGCTGTGGCGGTCGGAGTGTTAAAGTGGCTGTCTTTGTTGGCGTTTTCCGCCACGGTCGTAATTGCTATTTTTTTACCGCCGGCCTGTTGGCGGTCTTACCGCCGCTTTAACACCATACGCCAGGGTTGTAATGACCACCTTAGTGTTGTGTTTCCTTTGTGGTGGGGATGGTGCATCTTATGTGTTGTGTGTGTTGTGCAATCGCTTTACGCATTGCCTCCAGGTTAGGCCTGACTTCTTGTGCCACGCTACCAAGGGGTTGAGCAGGGATTATCCTGGGTGTGTAATTCTTTCGTCCTGACTAGAATGGGTGCGTTCTGCCTGGCTTAGGTGCATACACTAGCCAACTTGAAACCCCATTTCTAACATCCCTTTTCAAGTGAAACATTTTTCCTCCTATTGATACACGTTTTTCCCCATCATATTGTTGTCTCTAATGACATGCCCCTCCCCCCGAGACCTGGTGGTGTTTGTGTATTACATGCAGACTTCTTGTATTATTTCTGTGTAAAGTGGGCTAGTTCCTCGATAGCTGTTCTAAGCTACATGAAACTTCAAAAGTAATGAAGATACATCCTTTGCTTAACTTGTATTTAAATATAGTGTACTGATTAATGTACGGTGGTGTGGGCAAGTGATTTTTGGAGCAATCCTTTAACTACTGTATAAATAACTGTTTTGGATACATTGGAGCATGGATGGAAAGAAAGTGTTGTCTGGGGGACAAGATGTGAAATATAGAAAAGCTTGGATTGGACACTGCAGGGTTCTTGCGAGTCGCTTAAACGTGGGGTTTCAGCAAATGAAACTTAAACACCCAGTAGCTGAGCTGCAAACCTTAGACACCAGGGAAGCAGTGGCCCTTACTTATTGTGTGACCGAGCGCCATTCAAAGAACGTGTGTACAACCACATGCTAAACCCTTTATTTCACAGCCGATGTCTACAAAATGTTTACAAGACAAACTGTAAACTGCTAGCTATTTGCTGCAAAGCAAAAAGCACTTGCAAATGCATAGCCCTTGTCCCAAAACTGTTACTACAGTACCAGGGAGAGAGAGACAGAGTGCGAAGGGGACACTGAGGGTGAGAGAAAGACCCACTAGAAAGCAATGCCCAAAGGAAAAAATATTAAAGCCTGTGTGGCGAACACTGTATTTAAGCTGCGATATTTATTTTATATATATATATTTTCCTTAGTGTTGTATTTGAGCCATGCGTTTTATTATGGGCGCTCTTGCAGATCATTTGCATGTAAATAAACTTTTCGCAATGGACTTGGGCTTTTGATTTCCTTCTCAAACATAGGCCTAGATTTAGGAGGGCCTAGCGCCTTCTTGTGCCACATTAGCATAATATGTTTGACACTAATGTGGCCCAACGAGGCCCAAATTGCCACACCAGATTTACAAAGTGGCGCAAACCATGAATTGCACCACCTTGTAACCCCTTCCTCCACATTATGCCTGCACCAGGCTTAATGTACGCAAGGAGGGTGCTCCCCTGTTAGGGGGGCCTGAAAAATAGAGCAAAGAAATCATAAAGATTTCTTTGCGATATTTTTTGCTACATTATTAGTGCCTGCACAGAGCAAGCATTAAAAGGAGGCACACCTTTATTTATACTGTGCGTCAATGTACTTTGCAGGATTAGCATTTTAAGTCCCCTCTTTTGGATTTTGGCTATCTGATCACCTTCAGTACCACTTCAGCAATCACTCAGGCTGGGTTTAGGTGTGGATCCAAGATGAAGGGAGACATTTATATTCCTGAGACTTACGTCAGGAGGCCAGCAAACTAGCCCTTTGGAGTCACTCTGGTGGCCCTGGGATCAAATTACATGCCCAGTCCTTGTTCCCCCAGGTAAGAGGGCAGCTGGGCAGGAAGGCAGCAATTCAGCAAGGCAGCAACAGGCCAGCAGTCCAGAAGCATGGCAGTCCTTTCAACAGCACAGGAGTCTTGCTTCCTGGCAGGGCATCCACATGTCTAGAAGTGTACTGAGGAGTTGGTGTCTGATGCCCTATTTTTATATCCTGATGCCATCCTTCTAGAAAGTGGGAGAAGCTTCTAGACCAGGGGTCTTTAAACTGGGCGACAGGCGTCAATAGGGGGGGCTCAAGTGATCCATGGGGGGGCACCAGGCTCTGTCCAAAAGAAGCATTATGTTAATAACTAGGCTTCTAGACCAGGGTCTTCAAACTGGGGGGCAGTCCCACTAGGGGGGCCTCAAGTGATCCATGGGGGTCGCCAGGCTCTGTCCAAAAGAAGCATTATGTTAATAACTGGGCCTTGATTTAAGGGAATAAAATGAGCAGCAGTAAACCGCTCTGTAATAGGCTTTCATTAACATGTTTTTTCATTTATATCCAAGCTGAGAGTATATTTCAAAAGGGAAGGGACTCCAAATACTCTTCAAAACTCCACCCTCATGTCTCATAATCACACTGTGAATACTTTCACACATTAGTAAGGTCTGCCTGACCAGACTAGTACATTTGGCATTACGTTTTTGATTGCATTTTTAAAACAAAAAGAGAACTTAACTACAATGTTTATATATATTTAAACATTGCCAATTTAATAGAATTATTGTGAAAAATTAGGAGTGGGCCCCTGTGCTTTTTTTTTTTTTACTGGAGGGGGCTTGCTGCATTAAAATGTTTGCACTGGGTCAAAGCTGGCTGAAGTGACAATGTGGAGATGATAGGTTCCTGGTGTGAAAGGCAGAGCACTTCCTATCCATTTGCAAGTGTGGCTGTGCTTGGCTCCACCTCCCCATCCTGTCAGCAGATGGCCCATTCAGACACACCTATTCCCTCTAAAATGTGACTATTTGGGAGGTATTCACTAAGTCTAACTGTTAGACCTGACAGCCTTTGGGTGTTTTTCCCCAAAACTTTTTGCCTACCTTGACTCATTTTTGCTGATTTGTTTTTGTTTGCTTTAGGACTCGGGCATTTTATCCACTGCTAAGCAGAGATAAAGTGCATGTGCTCACTCCCTTAAAACATGGTAACATTGGTGTATCCCCAATTGGCACATTTAATTTACTTATAATTCTCTAATAAAGTGCACTATATGTGCCCAGGACCTGTACATTAAATGCTACTAGTGGGCCTGCAGCACTGATGGTTCCACCCAGTTAAGTAGCCCCTTTAAACATGTCTCAGGCCTGCCACTCTAGAACCTGTATGGCATTCCACGCCCTAAGCCAAGCCAAGTCATAAACCCCCCTTTTATTACACATAACACAACCTTAAGGAAGGTCCTAGGTGGCCCATAAGGCAGGGTGCAGTGCAAGTAAAAGGCAGGATATATACTGTTCAAGTTTTTTATGTCCTGTTAGCCGTAAACTCAGAAATTAGTTTTTCATTACTGTGAGGCCTCCCCTCACATCGGATAACATTGGGGATTCCATAATATATCTATTAAGTGTAAATCCTGATTGAGCAGTAGTGGGACAGTTATGTTTGGTTCCAATGGACTTCTAATAATAAATACTTTTTGATGGTAAAGTTGGATTCATGTCTACAACTTTTAAAATGCCATTTTTAGAAGGTTATCATTAATCATCATGGGGTGACCTGGTGTTCTTCAAAACCTGGATACGAAAATCAGCAATAGTTCTGTTAGATGACAAACACATCTACAAATGCATTACTTCCAATAAAAATTCAAAGTGTTTCCGCTGTGTCCTCTGATCATAGCAGTTCAATAAATGATAGCAAAACACACCAGGGTGTAGTTGTCTTCATATATTAACATTCATATGTCAAATGTTTACATAAACCAAAACTTCAAACAAGGCTGTCTTTAAAAATAACCACAAAAGTGAGGTGATAGTGCACGTTGATCAAGTGACTGAAACAAAAGACATAAATCATGGCATAAATACAGACAATTATTTTACACTGCCTGTTTTCTGTTACTTGATTCTCTGTGCAACTTAAGCAAGTTTTGGATTAAATGCTCTTTTCTGTCTTCTGGAAAATAGGGGACATCCCATATATATCATTGATGTTTCAACCCTAATAGATTGTGTTTCCTTGAACATCTCATAGGGTCGTCTTTGTAGGAGGCTGGACTGGCTTGTAGTGAGTACCAAGGGGTACTTGCACCTTGCACCAGGCCCAGTTATCCCTTATTAGTGTATAGGGTGTCTAGCAGCTTAGGCTGATAGATAATGGTAGCTTAGCAGAGCAGCTTAGGCTGAACTAGGAGACGTGTGAAGCTACTATAGTACCACAAGTGTCACTTGCACAATACCATAAGAAAACACAATACACAGTTATACTAAAAATAAAGGTACTTTATTTTTATGACAATATGCCAAAGTATCTCAGAGTGTGCCCTCAGAGTGAGGATAGCAAATATACACAAGTTATATGTACACAGTACTAAAAATATGCAGTATAGTCTTAGAAAACAGTGCAAACAATGTATAGTTACAATAGGATGCAATGGGGACACATAGGGATAGGGGCAACACAAACCATATACTCCAAAAGTGGAATGCGAACCACGAATGGACCCCAAACCTATGTGACCTTGTAGAGGGTCGCTGGGACTATTAGAAAATAGTGAGAGTTAGAAAATTAGCCCTCCCCAAGACCCTGAAAAGTGAGTGCAAAGTGCACTAAAGTTCCCCAAAAGACACAGAAGTCGTGATAGAGGAATAATGCAGGAAAGACACAAACCAACAATGCAACAACGATGGATTTCCAATCTAGGGTACCTGTGGAACAAGGGAACCAAGTCCAAAAGTCACAAGCAAGTTGGAGATGGGCATATGCCCAGGAAATGCCTGCTGTGGGTGCAAAGAAGCTTCTACTGGACAGAAGAAGCTGAGGTTTCTGCAGGAACGAAAAGGGCTAGAGACTTCCCCTTTGGTGGACGGATCCCACTTGCCGTGGAAAATCGTGTAAAAGTGTTTTCCCGCCGAAAGAATGCCAACAAGCCTTGCTAGCTGCAAATCTTGCGGTTAGTGTTTTTGGATGCTGCTGTGGCCCAGGAGGGACCAGGAGGTCACAAATTGAATCAGGTGGTAGAGGGGACATCGAGCAAGACAAGGAGCCCTCTTAGAAGCAGGTAGCACCCAGAGAAGTGCCAGAAACAGGCACTACAAGGATGTGTGAAACGGTGCTCACCCAAAGTTACACAAAGGAGTCCCACGTCGCCGGAGACCAACTTAGAAAGTCGTGCAATGCAGGTTAGAGTGCCGTGGACCCAGGCTTGGCTGTGCACAAAGGATCTCCGCCAGAAGTGCACAGGGGCCGGAGTAGCTGCAAAAGTCGTGGTTCCCAGCAATGCAGTCTGGCGTGGGGAGGCAAGGACTTACCTCCACCAAACTTGGACTGAAGAGTCACTGGACTGTGTGGGTCACTTGGACACAGTTGCTGGATTCGAGGGACCTCACTCGTCGTGCTGAGAGGAGACCCAAGGGACCGGTAATGCAGCTTTTTGGTGCCTGCGGTTGCAGGGGGAAGATTCCGTCGACCCACGGGAGATTTCTTCAGAGCTTCTAGTGCAGAGAGGAGGCAGACTACCCCCACAGCATGCACCACCAGGTAAACAGTCGAGAAGGCGGCAGGATCAGCGTTACAGAGTTGCAGTAGTCGTCTTTGCTACTATGTTGCAGTTTTGCAGGCTTCCAGCGCGGTCAGCAGTCGATTCCTTGGCAGAAGGTGAAGAGAGAGATGCAGAGGAACTCTGATGAGCTCTTGCATTCGTTATCTAAAGTTTCCCCAGAGACAGAGACCCTAAATAGCCAGAAAAGAGGGCTTGGCTACTTAGGAGAGAGGATAGGCTACTAACACCTGAAGGAGCCTATCAGAAGGAGTCTCTGACGTCACCTGGTGGCACTGGCCACTCAGAGCAGTCCAGTGTGCCAGCAGAACCTCTGTTTCCAAAATGGCAGAGGTCTGGAGCACACTGGAGGAGCTCTGGACACCTCCCAGGGGAGGTGCAGGTCAGGGGAGTGGTCACTCCCCTTTCCTTTGTCCAGTTTCGCGCCAGAGCAGGGGCTAAGGGGTCCCTGAACCGGTGTAGACTGGCTTATGCAGAATTGGGCACATCTGTGCCCAAGAAAGCATTTCCAGAGGCTGGGGGAGGCTACTCCTCCCCTGCCTTCACACCATTTTCCAAAGGGAGAGGGTGTAACACCCTCTCTCAGAGGAAGTCCTTTGTTCTGCCATCCTGGGACAAGCCTGGCTTGACCCCAGGGGGGCAGAAACCTGTCTGAGGGGTTGGCAGCAGCAGCAGCTGCAGTGAAACCCCAGGAAAGGCAGTTTTGGCAGTACCAGGGTCTGTGCTACAGACCACTGGGATCATGGAATTGTGCCAACAATGCCAGGATGGCATAGAGGGGGCAATTCCATGATCTTAGACATGTTACATGGCCATATTCGGAGTTACCATTGTGAAGCTACATATAGGTATTGACCTATATGTAGTGCACGTGTGTAATGGTGTCCCCGCACTCACAAAGTTCAGGGAATTGGCCCTGAACAATGTGGGGGCACCTTGGCTAGTGCCAGGGTGCCCTCACACTAAGTAACTTTGCACCTAACCTTTACCAGGTAAAGGTTAGACATATAGGTGACTTATAAGTTACTTAAGTGCAGTGTAAAATGGCTGTGAAATAACGTGGACGTTATTTCACTCAAGCTGCAGTGGCAGGCCTGTGTAAGAATTGTCAGAGCTCCCTATGGGTGGCAAAAGAAATGCTGCAGCCCATAGGGATCTCCTGGAACCCCAATACCCTGGGTACCTCAGTACCATATACTAGGGAATTATAAGGGTGTTCCAGTAAGCCAATGTAAATTGGTAAAATTGGTCACTAGCCTGTTAGTGACAATTTGGAAAGAAATGAGAGAGCATAACCACTGAGGTTCTGGTTAGCAGAGCCTTAGTGAGACACTTAGGCACCACACAGGGAACACATACATATAGGCCACAAACTTATGAGCACTGGGGTCCTGACTAGCAGGGTCCCAGTGACACATAACAAACATACTGAAAACATAGGGTTTTCACTATGAGCACTGGGCCCTGGCTAGCAGGATCCCAGTGAGACAGTGAAAACACCCTGACATACACTCACAAACAGGCCAAAAGTGGGGGTAACAAGGCTAGAAAGAGGCTACTTTCTCACACAACCCCCCCCAAACGAAGGACAATATGGCTAACCTTGGCCAGTTGAGACTTTATTGTCTAAGTGGTGATAAGTAGAGAGTAGCTCTGCAATAGACTGGTTACTCCCTTTATCATCCACTATATGGTTACTTCCCTGTGGGGATGTAAACCACCCTGTTTGAAGTGTTTTAGCTAAGCAACAATGTGAAGATGTATTTTCAGAGTTTCTATCAGTAAGTTTTAGTTTAGAGCAGTGGGAATTGTCCACTGAACCTATTTGTAGTGATGGAAATGCCTACAGGGATGCTGTCTCAGAAAAGCCATGGCTGGGCAAAAACTTTGTCCATATGGCTGGAAGAGAGAACAGGGATGCTGTTTCCCTTGAGTTGGAGCAGGGCAGGGATGCTGTGCTATGAGCTCCACACTAGGGCAGGGATGCTGTCCTAAGTGTTGTGAGGCAGTGCAGAGTTTCTGCACTAAAGGTTCTCTGGGAGGGTTGGAGGGATGCTCCATGTTAACTAAAATGGTGCTCTTTTTCTCACCAATGTTAGTTATCCCACAGAGCGGTACTTCTACCTCAGGGAGTACAGCTTTGCCAGCTGATGTTTCCCTTGGAACAGGTGCCACCCCAGGAGAGGTTTCTCCCACCACAGGAATGGTATCCTGAATGGTAGGGTGGTTAGGGGATACTGTGATACCCTTTTTACCTGTGGATGGAGAGGGATCCTGAGTTTTCAGGCCTTCTCTCCTTTGCTTTTTCATTTCAGTAGAAATGAGAGGGAACAATTCCTCTGGGATGCCCAGCATGGCTGCATCGGCATAAAACTCTACATCAGCCCAACCTGAGGCCTCTAGGTCATTACCTAAGAGACAGTCTACAGGTAAGCTAGGTGATACTACCACCTGCTTAGAGCCAGTAACTCCACCCCAACTAAACTGAATTATAGCTAAGGGAAGAAACTTAGTGGAGTTATGGACATCAATAATCTTATACTGTTGTCCAATGATGTGTTGATCAGGATGCACTAGGTTTTCAGTTACCAAAGTGATACTGGCACCTGTGTCCCTGTAGGCCAAGGCCTCAACACCATTTATTGAAACTGTCTGCCTGTACTTATCCATTGTAAGGGGACAAGCAGCCAGTGTGGCAAGGCCAATGCCACTAGGTGTGACAGAAACTGTCTTGGGACTGACTACCCCAGTTTCTACTATGGACCCATAAGTGAACCCAACTACACCCTTAACTTGACTGTTGCCAGCAGTCCCACCACTAGTACCACTACTGCTAGGGGCACCAGAGCTTGATGTATTAGTGGTGGTAGGCTCAGGGGGTTTACCTGGACAGGACTTATCCCCTGGCCTATGGCCTCTATTTTTACACACAAAGCACCAAGGCTTTTTAAATTGTGTAGGCTGAGAAGAAGAGGAAGCATTTGTTTTATCCCCACCCCCTGAAGAGTGTTTAAGATTTGAAGTGGGATCTTTGGTTTTACCCTTCTCCCCATGCTTATCTTGAGATTTTTCACCATCTTTCTTCTTATTGTTCTCTTTGTCACCCCCTGTATGAACTTTTCTGTTCAACCTTGTTCTGACCCATTTGTCTGCCTTCTTTCCCAATTCTTGGGGAGAGGTCAGACCAGAGTCCACCAAGTACTGGTGCAACAAATCAGACACACAATTATTAAGAATATGCTCTCTCAGGATCAAGTTATACAGGCTGTCATAATCAGTAACTTTACTGCCATGTAACCACCCCTCCAAGGCCTTCACTGAATGGTCAATGAAATCAACCCAGTCTTGTGAAGACTCCTTTTTGGTCTCTCTGAACTTTATCATGTATTGTTCAGTGGTTAAGCCATAACCATCCAGGAGTGCATTCTTAAGAACTGTAAAATTATTGGCATCACTTTCTTTCACAGTAAGGAGCCTATCCCTACCTTTTCCACTAAATGATAGCCATAGGATAGCAGCCCATTGCCTTTGAGGGACATCCTGTACAACACAGGCCCTCTCAAGTGCAGCAAACCACTTGTTAATGTCATCCCCCTCCTTATAAGGGGGAACTATCTTGTGCAGATTCCTGGAATCATGCTCTTTTACAGGATGACTATGGGGAATACTGCTGCTGCCACCATGGGTTTCTAAACCCAACTTCTGTCTTTCCTTCTCTATTTCTAAAGACTGTCTATCCAAATCCAGCTGATGCTTTTTAAGCTTCAGTCTGGTTTGTTCCACCCTCAACTTATTGAGTTCCATTTCTAACAATCTGTCATCAGGGTTGGTGGGAGGGACATTTCTAGATACAGAGGTATGATGGGAATGAACAGAAGGAGACCTGTCCCTTACAGAGGGCACCCTAACAGCTTGGCTGACAGTGTAATGTGAGAGCACATCATCTGTATGATGTGACTCCACCTCAGTAACAACTATGCTAGACTGTCTTGTAATGGGCAGGCTATGAAGTTTCTTTCCTGAACCTTTTCCTGGGGGAGTCCCTGGATCAGATTGAGAACCATTAGCAACTTTTTCAACAGATGGGGCACTTTTAGCCTTATCTTGTTCTCTAAGCATGTTAAGTAACAGTTCCAAGGAAGGATTCTTCCCTACACTCAAACCTCTCTCTATGCAGAGACTCCTTGCTCCTTTCCAGCTAAGGTGATCATATGCAATCTTAGACAGGTCAACATTTTGGCCTGTGCCAGACATTTTTTAGAGAGAGTTAAAGTGAAAGAAAAAGAGAAAAAAGTTTTTAGAACTTTTTAGAAAGACAGAAAAAACTTTTTAAACTTTTAAGAACTTTTTGAAAGTTTAGAAGTACTTTTCAGCACTTTAGAAAAGAGTGAAAAGAGGAAATGCAAAACTTTTTAGCTAGTTGTACACACACTGAACTTATTTTGTATATTTTTCTCTTATGAAAAGTACAATGACAAGAGTGGTAAGTAGTCTCAAAGCACTTATCCCACCGCTGCACAACCAATGTAGGAGGCTGGACTGGCTTGTAGTGAGTACCAAGGGGTACTTGCACCTTGCACCAGGCCCAGTTATCCCTTATTAGTGTATAGGGTGTCTAGCAGCTTAGGCTGATAGATAATGGTAGCTTAGCAGAGCAGCTTAGGCTGAACTAGGAGACGTGTGAAGCTACTACAGTACCACAAGTGTCACTTGCACAATACCATAAGAAAACACAATACACAGTTATACTAAAAATAAAGGTACTTTATTTTTATGACAATATGCCAAAGTATCTCAGAGTGTGCCCTCAGAGTGAGGATAGCAAATATACACAAGTTATATGTACACAGTACTAAAAATATGCAGTATAGTCTTAGAAAACAGTGCAAACAATGTATAGTTACAATAGGATGCAATGGGGACACATAGGGATAGGGGCAACACAAACCATATACTCCAAAAGTGGAATGCGAACCACGAATGGACCCCAAACCTATGTGACCTTGTAGAGGGTCGCTGGGACTATTAGAAAATAGTGAGAGTTAGAAAATTAGCCCTCCCCAAGACCCTGAAAAGTGAGTGCAAAGTGCACTAAAGTTCCCCAAAAGACACAGAAGTCGTGATAGAGGAATAATGCAGGAAAGACACAAACCAACAATGCAACAACGATGGATTTCCAATCTAGGGTACCTGTGGAACAAGGGAACCAAGTCCAAAAGTCACAAGCAAGTCGGAGATGGGCATATGCCCAGGAAATGCCAGCTGTGGGTGCAAAGAAGCTTCTACTGGACAGAAGAAGCTGAGGTTTCTGCAGGAACGAAAAGGGCTAGAGACTTCCCCTTTGGTGGACGGATCTCGCTCGCCGTGGAGAGTCGTGCAAATGTATTTTCTTGCCGAAAGAACGCCAACAAGCCTTGCTAGCTGCAAATCGTGCTGTTAGCGTTTTTGGATGCTGCTGTAGCCCAGGAGGGACCAGGAGGTCGCAAATTGGACCAGGAGGTAGAGGGGGCGTCGAGCAAGACAAGGAGCCCTCTTAGCAGCAGGTAGCACCCAGAGAAGTGCCAGAAACAGGCACTACAAGGATGTGTGAAACAGTGCTCACCCGAAGTTACACAAAGGAGTCCCAGGTCGCCGGAGACCAACTTAGAAAGACGTGCAATGCAGGTTAGAGTGCCGTGGACCCAGGCTCGGCTGTGCACAAAGGATTTCCACCGGAAGTGCACAGGGGCCGGAGTAGCTGCAAAAGTCGTGATTCCCAGCAATGCAGTCTGGCGTGGGGAGGCAAGGACTTACCTCCACCAAACTTGGACTGAAGAGTCACTGGACTGTGTGGGTCACTAGGACATAGTTGCTGGATTCGAGAGACCTCGCTCGTCGTGCTGAGAGGAGACCCAAGGGACCGGTAATGCAGCTTTTTGGTGCCTGCGGTTGCAGGGGGAAGATTCCGTCGACCCACGGGAGATTTCTTCGGAGCTTCTAGTGCAGAGAGGAGGCAGACTACCCCCACAGCATGCACCACCAGGAAAACAGTCGAGAAGGCGGCAGGATCAGCGTTACAGAGTTGCAGTAGTCGTCTTTGCTACTATGTTGCAGTTTTGCAGGCTTCAAGCGCGGTCAGCAGTCGATTCCTTGGCAGAAGGTGAAGAGAGAGATGCAGAGGAACTCTGATGAGCTCTTGCATTCGTTATCTAAAGTTTCCCCAGAGACAGAGACACTAAATAGCCAGAAAAGAGGGTTTGGCTACTTAGGAGAGAGGATAGGCTACTAACACCTGAAGGAGCCTATCAGAAGGAGTCTCTGACGTCACCTGGTGGCACTGTCCACTCAGAGCAGTCCAGTGTGCCAGCAGCACCTCTGTTTCCAAGATGGCAGAGGTCTGGAGCACACTGGAGGAGCTCTGGACACCTCCCAGGGGAGGTGCAGGTCAGGGGAGTGGTCACTCCCCTTTCCTTTGTCCAGTTTCACGCCAGAGCAGGGGCTAAGGGGTCCCTGAACCGGTGTAGACTGGCTTATGCAGAATTGGGCACATCTGTGCCCAAGAAAGCATTTCCAGAGGCTGGGGGAGGCTACTCCTCCCCTGCCTTCACACCATTTTCCAAAGGGAGAGGGTGTAACACCCTCTCTCAGAGGAAGTCCTTTGTTCTGCCATCCTGGGACAAGCCTGGCTTGACCCCAGGGGGGCAGAAATCTGTCTGAGGGGTTGGCAGCAGCAGCAGCTGCAGTGAAACCCCAGGAAAGGCAGTTTGGCAGTACCAGGGTCTGTGCTACAGACCACTGGGATCATGGAATTGTGCCAACAATGCCAGGATGGCATAGAGGGGGCAATTCCATGATCTTAGACATGTTACATGGCCATATTCGGAGTTACCATTGTGAAGCTACATATAGGTATTGACCTATATGTAGTGCACACGTGTAATGGTGTCCCCGCACTCACAAAGTTCAGGGAATTGGCCCTGAACAATGTGGGGGCACCTTGGCTAGTGCCAGGGTGCCCTCACACTAAGTAACTTTGCACCTAACCTTTACCAGGTAAAGGTTAGACATATAGGTGACTTATAAGTTACTTAAGTGCAGTGTAAAATGGCTGTGAAATAATGTGGACGTTATTTCACTCAGGCTGCAGTGGCAGGCCTGTGTAAGAATTGTCAGAGCTCCCTATGGCTGGCAAAAGAAATACTGTAGCCCATAGGGATCTCCTGGAACCCCAATACCCTGGGTACCTCAGTACCATATACTAGGGAATTATAAGGGTGTTCCAGTAAGCCAATGTAAATTGGTAAAATTGGTCACTAGCCTGTTAGTGACAATTTGGAAAGAAATGAGAGAGCATAACCACTGAGGTTCTGGTTAGCAGAGCCTCAGTGAGACAGTTAGGCACCACACAGGGAACACATACATATAGGCCACAAACTTATGAGCACTGGGGTCCTGACTAGCAGGGTCCCAGTGACACATAACAAACATACTGAAAACATAGGGTTTTCACTATGAGCACTGGGCCCTGGCTAGCAGGATCCCAGTGAGACAGTGAAAACACCCTGACATACACTCACAAACAGGCCAAAAGTGGGGGTAACAAGGCTAGAAAGAGGCTACTTTCTCACAGTCTTCAGGACTAAAAATGGAAGCAGCCTGTGGAACAGAATAGACCCTGTGTGTCATACACTGTGGAACAGAATATATCACGTATGAGACCCTGTGTGTCATACACCCAGTAATGTAATACAGTACTCAGGAGTGTCAGTCACTCACGACTCAACTGGAGTCACCAAGAAATGCCTAAAATGAATCAAGGGGCTATGAGCATAAAAGAGAATATATGTTCTTAGTTAGCTTAAAACTCAATGGATGAAAGACAAAAAACAGCTGTTATGGATATTAAAAAATAATGAATCTCACCTCCCAGCCAGGATTGGGAGAACTGTGGCTTCGGAACGATGCCCGCTTTGTAGCCTATTAAGAAAATTAGGATCATTGCTGGCCATATTATATCTAATTTAGATAATATAACCATAATGCACAGGGCTGTTCTCACCTAAATCTTTCAAAAGGGGGCGGTGAAATTATCTACAGGCAGCCGCATTGAGTGAGGCAGTTCATAAGGATCCAAATGAATTCCTTGGAAGACAGACAAAACTTGTCTTATTTGAAAAAAAAAACGATAATAGTGAAAAAGAAATACAAAATTGGCAAGGAGAGGCATTGGTATAAAGAACCTCTCTTACCTTTACTGAAACAACAGGACAAAAAAGGACAGTTTTATGACTTCAGTGTGAGTGTTAGATGTCACATAGGCGTGCACATAGTTTCAACTTTGGTGGACCTTCAGGGGATAATGCTTGACAAAGAACTGTCGTTCTTGCTACCATGCGCTCTAGTGGCCTATAACGTATCTGGCGGTTCCTGGCACTAGAGGAACTGCCTCGGGGCTGGTAATACATTGAAAAAATGTATCCTCTTTTAAATGTAACTTTTGGGAAAATACCTTGCCCGTGACTGGCATGAAAAGTAGCGTACACAGTGTGCTTTGCTCATACCATGAGGCAAAGCAAATGACTTTCGTTAGCCACCTGCTCAGTAGACGTGTATGGAAACCAAAAAGTAATTGAGTACACAGTGTGCTTTAATCGTACCATAAGTGTGTACCCAGAGGCGAGTGACAGAACACCTCAAGGGACAATACTCATATTGGAAGAATTTGAAAAATAGGAAAAGTAAGAGGCAATCTATGCCTGTAGGTAAAAACTAATTGTACCAAATGAATGAAATAACAATACATATCTAATTGGAGAAGAGGTAATCGAGTGTCAAAGACAATGAGGCCTTGACTTATGAATGCCAAATAAGTTTGATGTGTGCATGATACTATAAAATATATAGCAACACAGTAGCACATCTCATCAGGGCCACTTTGTACATGGTAAAGCATTGTGAAACATTACATACATGTTTAAAATGTAGTCAAGAGGTCGAATCAAATAATAATAATAATAATAATAATAATAATAATAATAATAATGTCAGCATCAGAATACAAGTTGGTGACACAAAAGACCATCGCACCCAGTAGTGCAACATTTGACGAATTACAAAAGTGTACCATACATAACATGCATGCACACAAACTATACTCAACATTTTTGTTCTGTGTTTGTATACAGGAATTAATGCACATCATATATATGTGGCATCAATGTAAAGTTTCTATCTACTATAGCTTGGTGTAGTGATTGGGTATACACCATCTGTCAACATGAGCCAAATATCTCTTATGGTTACAATGGGACAAGGTCTATATTTATATGTAGGAGGAAATTCTCCTCACCATAGGTGTGTGTCATCAGTACAAAATGTCCATTTGTCCTACACAACTCCACACAGTAAGTTATATAATTGCAGTCTGTGTGATATAAATCATGTGCCACTGTGACAAGGTTAAATATATTCGGATAAATATAAACCTTGCAAATTCAGTTCTTAGTTATTAGTGCCACCTGTCTTGTGATCTCTTCAAAATCATTAAGACACTGAGTTACAGTGGCAAGTGTATATATCCATTTGCACTCCTTTAAATAAGAACCAATATTGTATCACCCCCTCTGGGGTGGGGGATTACTTTTCCTAAAATACACCATCTTAAACTCTATGCTCGATGATTGACTGTTTGAAAATGCTCAACTAATGGGGCTCTCTGTACCTCACATATTATTCTGCTACAATGTTGGAGAACCCTTGTCTTCACCTTCGGACAAATAACATTTTTCATATGGGCACTTAATCACATAAATCACATCAACACTGTTACAGTTGGTCTGAGGTTTCAGAATATGTTTCAGATTAGAGTGTCTAAATTCCTTTATTTCAAGTGTCAGCTCACAAGCGTTATACCTCCCACATCTATAATGCCATTTCAATGGGGGGAAATTCAATTGAGATCTCAAATCAGAACTCTAGCTGTTTTCAACCAAGAACTGGCCATAAAATCTTTAACATTTCACCCTCTCCTGAAGACAAAAAGAGGTCTTTCTACTGTGTCGAAATCATCTGAAATTAAAAAGGCCTGGATGGAGCTCCTCTAGCAGAACTCCATGGAGTAAGGAAAACACTTCACAACCTTCTTGGTGAGGAGGAGGTAGCTGCAGTAGTTTTTTTTGTGCAGTGCCACCTCCCCTTCATGCTGGCAACAGGTGGTGGGCCCGACAGTGGGTACGGCCTGCTAGAGAGTAGGATGCTGTGGGGCAGGATGCGCCATTGCATGCGCTGACGCACTGGGCTTCCCGCACCCAGCAGCAGCTGATGCACTGCTGGGCTGACATTACAGGCCAAGAGAGGTACTTCCTCAACCTGCTTGGCGTCCAGATTATGGGGCTTGGTGAGTACTAGTAATTCACTTTTACCTATTTTCTTTTATCCTGTCCTATCCTGTCCAATAAAGCTATTTTTTTTTTCAAATAGCATGCTGCTCACACTCAGAGATACATTAGGTTGACATAATGTAATGTTATGAATATTATCTGGTGCAATTTGAGCAAGGCAGGTGCTTGGTGCTACCTAGTTTTGCCTGTTGCTGTAGGAGCTTGCTTGGGTTTATTATGATGATTATGCTGGTTATGCTGACTCCTCTGTCCTCCTGTCACTAAGATTGTGGAACTGTGGTAGAGGTAGTAGAAGTAATATATATCAGTGAGTTAGCGTTCTGCATCTTTCTTTTTATGTATCTCGTACAGTCCCAAGCATTCGTTCAGTGATGTATGCATACATTTATGCAGTAAAAAAAAGGAAACTGACTGAATTAGTCCATCATGAAAGGGGGTTTGTGAATGTGATTTGCAAAGCAAAGATCATTTGTTGCAATGTATTAGTATTTCTAAATGTAGTTTAGGAAATTTGAAATAGGGCTTAGGGCTTTGTTTCCAGATCTCAGCATCTGATTTGGCAGTCCAGCCCCTGCTGTCAACCTTGTATTCAGGACTTTTGAGACAATTATTTTCTTCGTTCCTGTACCAGCTGACACCAGGTATTCCTCCAGCACTCCTGAAAAGACTACAGCTAAGTGACTAGTATTCTCCAGGGAGTTTGTTCTTTGAGCGCCGCGCTTTCCTAGAACAGCTGGTGTATTTCAGACCTCGTATTTTTGCAGAGTGCTTATCTTGAAGAGACAAATGCATTTCTGAACATTCTACATTATTATTGTAGTTACTTGCCTAAATGTGCTTCAGGAAATCTGCATGAGCTCAAGTAATACAAAAAGTGACAGTGCAATTTTAAAAGAGCATTTACGTGACTTTTCTTTCTCTAATAGCGTAACTCTTGGATTTAAATCGTGTCATTCATGCCTGTATTTCAGGTTTGAGGAATTTGCTTTTGAAGGACTTTTTTCACACACACAGTGAAACCAAACCAAACTGTGCCACCCTAACTGTTTAAAACCAGAGTGGAAATTTGTATTTCTTGGATTGTTTTTGTTCCTTTCAGTTTGTTGCGTAGGGTCTCATTATTCTTATGAGACTACTGGATTTTGAGCAGCAGAATCGTCCGCGGTGTGGGAGACTGAGTCTAACCCACTGCAGGTGACACCTGTCGCTCTATTCCGGGTTTTGCTCCGGTTAACTAGCAGTGCCTCATCTCTACCAAAGGATAGTGATGATTGGGCAGCCAAGTGCATGACATACTAGGCTTCTCAGGGAAGTCGTGGTCACTCAGGTCACATCCGGTTCTCTCATTTACAATTCAGTCTCATATATAAACGACAAACAGAGGCAGTATATGTTTCAATGATGAGTTTAATAAATTGACTGCATCTTAGATAGCAAAGCATGAGCTGCAATAACCAGGATGACACAACATGACAGTATTAAAATTGTGACGAGAAGAGTGAAGCATAAAAACAACGCTATCATATCATCACCATGATCGATGGACTATTTCCTATCTAAGTTATAATTTGAGCACAGCATGTTAAGCTCTAGTTCTGCCTTTCAGGTTCCCCTGGGAAGACATCAACCCCCATACCTGAGCAAAGGCCTGTGGTCTGCATTAGCATCTGTGGAGAAACATTCAGCAATCAGCATACAGTTGTGGTTCCCTGGCTGGAATCTCCCTCTAACGTGTAAGGGACAAGGAAGTGTTTATATAATAACACAGCTGATGTTCTGAGAAAATGTCCCTACGTAAGGATATGTATTTTCTACGAATGTTGGAGATTCAACTTCTACCACGTTCACCGGCAATGTACCGAACTGCAGCCTTGAATGAAGCACAGAGTGATCAAGAATGTCTTGCTTGGGAACAGAGTGCTGGCCTAGGCAAAAACAGTTAGATGAAAATAAAACAAGACCGTAAAAATGGTTATTGTAATAATAATAATGCGAAGCTGAATAAAAAAAATCTAGGTTAAAATGCACAGCGGCCTAGTTTGTTAAAATAACGTGCATGGAACTATAACTAAAATGGCTACACAACACCCTCCCCTTGTCAGTTGAAAGTGGTTAAAAGCCAAAGCTAAAATGTTATTGCTAAAAAGCTCAACCTAAGATATATATAAAAGCAAAGTCAATTCGGACAAGTTAAAGGGACACACAAGCATCCTACGTGACAATTTAAAACATGAGCATGTGACATAAAACCGAATTTGAAGGGCATGCCAATTTAGAAAAGTTCCAATCTAGGTACGAGTCATTGAGAATAGGAGATCTTCCACTTTGGCCGATGTTAAAATCGGAAAGTCCTCGCCAAGAAGGATCAAGGAGCAGGTGTGTTCCATAGCCCCAGTGTCAACCAAGACGGCATCCCGTGGTGTGCACATTGATGAGTTGTGAACAACTTCCTCCAGGAAGGGTAATTCATTAGTAGCTTCACGCAGCAAATGCAACCTCAATGCGCATGTCCGGTAATGAACCCTTAGTGAGAACATCAACAGATCAGCGTCTACTGCAGGTAAGTGTTGCAGAAAGTTTGTATTTTACAGGGACTGTATTTCTGCTGATGACCTTGCCAATTGAAGTGTGTAGGTCTTGCACGCAGATGTAAGGGCCACATGCTTTTGAAACAGTAAAGCCTTGAGTCTGCTTGACTTGTCAAAATTCACGTTTGAAGTAGCAATGTGAGGCCAAATATCAGCTACCTCCTTAATTTGTGGGTGTGGGGGAAGAGTACGTTACGGCAACATGTAACAACCTTAGAGACCGAAACAATGTAAACTATTCTGGCCCGCATGCCAGAACAGTCTTCGCCATTGAGGAGGATGTAGCTGCTGTTTGAAAGCACCTGGAACGTAGGTCTAATCAAGGGGACTGGAACTCCTTTCCGATAATAAGCCAAGTTTGCAGTAGACACGTTACACACCCCATGCAAGGACAGCTGTTTACAAACCATTGAGTGGCTGACTGAAGTCTCACATTCACTACCTCTAAGAAAGACTTCTTTCATGCCACTGACGTATTTGTACGAGAAGGGAAGCTCCCACACCTCATGGATGTAACTATCTCCCAGCTTTTCATATCTGCCTACCGGAATGTGTTTTAAACAGGAGGTAAATTGAAGTGTTGAAATAGGCAGATTAATAACCCCATGTATTAACAACTCAGCAGATGGTATTTCCGCCACAGTAAAAGGCAACTTTTCTAATTTCTCAATGTTAAGCATGACATAAGTCACTTTCTTCTTAGCCATTAGATGTTGTTGTCGCGTTAGATTAAAGGAAGAAAATATCTCCCTTGCACTGACATGCTGCCAGGAAATGCAACCTGCCTTCAACGTTTGAAGCGTCTAACCCAACTGCATAATGGACCTGATCTGACTTTGTCCATGGTGTAAAGAAGACATATCTGATTGTATAATGTCTATAGCAGAAGAGACAATCTTATTTATGGCATATATCCAGTCCGACAAGGTGTTAATCCCATTATCCACAACAGCTAATGCCTTTTTTAGATTTTCCTGATCTATTTGCCTTAACCGCGCAGCAGCATCTTGTTGGGAAAGTTTCCAAATGTAATTATATACTGTATATAAGAAACACTTTCAACGTCGTATTCTGGGGCAGAGCTGCCCAGGGGGATTATCACGGCTGGGGCAAATGTGGTAGGAAACCGCCGGCCCCGGCGGTGCGACCCCAGCGCTTCCACGCTATCAAAATACCCAAGATTGCACCGCCAGCCTGTTGGCGGTGCAATTGCCAAAACAGCCCTGGCGGTCTTTGACCGCCAGGGTTGTAATGACCCCCTTAGTGAGGATTATTTTAACCATTTTTGGCACAATTTACTCACACTATATGTTGTAACTATACCTGCATGTTCGGATGATATATAGCGAGGGTCTGGCCTACTCGTCCTAAAGCCCCCCGAGGAGTTAATGAAACGTTGATGACACCCGTTGGTATCTCTTGGCCAGAATACCCACCCGCCAGGACGTGTCAGTGATGCATTTAACGTACCATTTCGGACCCATTCATCGAGCTGATTTTCAGTTGCATTTGTATATTTTTGCCATTTATAAAACTTTGCGGGGGCAGGTATACTGGCCATGTTTAATTCCTTAATTTTAGCTAAGCCCAAACAACTTGTCTGTTGTACTGTTTCATTTAAAAATATCATTTGTACAGGAATAAGGCATGCTCTAAACAAAGCTTCCTTTCCCTTTATTTTCCAATTTCTTGCTCCCCACACACTTTTCAGATCAATCGTTTTCAGCCAATATTCATAGCCTTCTGTTGATAACCGGGAAACAAAGGATTCTGAATATATACATTTCGTATTGGTCTTTAATATATGTATATCCTTAGTAGGTGGTACTTTAAAATAATATGACTCAGCATTTTTCACATTGTGACCAGAAAAATGTGCAAACTTTTCAGAGTATGTCTTGGAACTCCCCTGTGGCAGAGTCAGCCAATGTTCCCATTGCGTATAATTAAAAACAGTTCTGGGGCTGCTCTCTCTATGTATGAAATGGTTCCCATAATAATTATAGCAAAACATATCACCATAATTTTCTTTAAATTGGTAAACATCTTCGTTTTCAAAGACAGTATAATATTGCAATTCAGTCATCATAGGATCAACTGTTTTCACATCCCAATTATCAGAAACAATGCCTGGGATTACTTTATCATTCATTGATAGTTTGAACACATACGGTATTAGAATAACTTCCGTGGGACCATATATATCAAACATTACTCTTTCCCAAACAATTCCATCAGGAATTGGTACTGCGGAAATGTTCACAAAGGATAAGGCTCTTCGGACTCTATGTAATGAAAAATGTGGCTTTAAAACCTCCTAAACCAGTTCAACTGTTGATCTTTTAAGAAGAAAGTGACCATGTATTAATAAGAAAAAGGTGATGACAAAACCAATCCAAAGTAGAAAGGCCAAGACAGTCAAAGAGAGCCATAGATAGTTCCATGGAAAGATAAAATACATTTCTTTAAGCCAGTTTTTCTAGCTTATGTGCCCTTGACAAGTCAGCTGTTGAAGAGGCGAATGAGTCTAAGAAGTCATTGTTGAAGTCGTCAAAATATCCAGAGGCAGTTAGTGAAAATGGCAGAGCCGCTGTCAGTGGTGGAGTTGGTGTTTCCTGTGGTGGCACACTATAGATAGCACCATCCGTCTGTGTCGGTGTAGAGTCAACTTGGTCAAATATTTCTAAATTATTTGACGTTAGTGGAACTAATGCAAGATCATCTTCCACCCTCCCCAAGCGCGGAGAGTTGTCGGTGTTGGTATATACAACTTGTAGAGGAACTTCTTTGCCAGTAGTGACAGGGATTCGGGAACTACTGGATGTTCCTCTTGGTCGGCTGTTCAGGATCGGCCACATGGTGTAGATTGACATTGTTGATTGAGACAAAACGATTTACTTTGGTACCTGCCAACGGTGACAGAATTACAGTTCTGGTACCGTGTATCCCTAGTACTGGGACTGGTGCTCGATAAGAAGGCCAAATTCCTTTTTCACAGTGACTTTCTCACGTACACGATCCCCAACTTCGGGAATCCAGACGGTAGATGTTACAGGCACATCCTTGATTCCTGTGGAGGCAGCACTGTTAGAAGAATTATCATCATGGAACTGTTGCAATTCCTCTACGACAGTGACATGTTCATTCATGTCAAAAGGTGTTTCTGCTGCCTCCACGCCAGGGCCATCAAGATCCGGAACATGCATTTGAGTTCCGAACAGGCACTCATATGAAGTACGACCCCCCAGGGACCTTCTAGGCAGAATATTTAGTGCTCTCTGGACTCCATGTAGGTGATTTAACCAACTATGACCCGTACCGAAGACTCTGGCTGTTAAGGATTGCTTTAAATCACGGTTTAATCACTCCACAACATTATTTCCCTCTGGATGAAATGGAGATGAGTACTGGAGTTGGACCCCCAACGAAGCTATGGCGTTCCTGAATGCCCTTGAGGCGAAAGCAGGGCCCTGGTCCGAATGGAAGGCCGCAACCGCATATCCACCTATAAAGACTCACAAATCTTTAATAACAGTACGAGCATCAGCCGAGTGTTGTGGCCGCACCCATAAAAAACTGGAGCATGAATCAACAGCTACTAAAATATATTTGTATGCACTATCAGGTGTTAGGGGACCACAATGGTCCAAGTACACAAATTGTAATGGTTTGTTGTAAATTAAGAGGGGTGTCTGCGGCGGGTGCTTGGCAGTGGAACCTCAAATTTGTTAACAAATGTCACAACAAAGGACATACTGCTTGGTCTCTTTGTAAAGACCTGGCCACCAATAATGGGCCTGCAGGATCGAAATTGTAGCTGCCACACCAGCGTGCGTAGATGCCACCCCCTCATGCGCTTCTTTAATCAACCCTGGTCTTATGTCTTTGTTGGGAATGTCCTTTACGCCTACACCTGGTATTTTATCCCATTCAGTGCAAATATTTATTAGGAAATCCTTTAGGATAGGGCTTACTATCAACCGTAGCAGTCACAGCAGCCCAAATGTCTGCGTCCGGTTTGGAACTCAAACGAGTCACTGCAGCTACAGCAGCCACTGCCACTGCTGACTTTGCGGCTTCATCAGCCAATGTATTTCCAGCAATGTGTATCCCAACCCGCTGGTGTCCAAGTGTGTGTACAACGTAGACATTTGGTAGCGTTTCTTTCAGATCTGCTACTTTCCCCCACAGAAGTCTGTTTAATGGTGTTGCCTCTCGAATCTCTGAGCCCAATCTGGCGCCAATAATGCAGGTATTCATTAAAGGACTGGCATAATAATACGAATCACAAACAATCAGCGTGAGCTGTGCAGGAACCGTGTGTTCCAGTGCCATCAGCAGAGCTTTTAGTTCGGCCAATTGCGCTGTGCAATCCCCTAGGGTTTGCGTAAAGGTATATAGAGGACAAAATGTATTGCCCTCCATGTAGCCACTGACGACTGCACAAGCAGCAGAATAATGGTGTTTAGTTCCAATTGCAGGTTGTGCTGAGCCATCCATGTGCATGACTCTATGATATTGTTCAATAGGCAATGTATTTGCTGGAACTGGGTATTCTATTTCATATTGTAAAAATTCTTGAGTTTGTAACTTTGGGTCAAAAATGCAGTCTACATCAGTGGCTGTCAGAGACGTAACCCATTGTATCCAACGTGGATGTAATGCTTTTGCATTTGGAACGCTGGCTTTTGTAACAGCCTCTAGGGCTGGGATCGGAGAAACAACAATAATCGTTTTCCTTGGGCAAGAGGTCTTTCTTTAATGACAGCCATCTGCACAGCAGTGAGTATTTTCTCGGTGGGAGCAAAGCGTTGTTGTGCCGCTAAATATAAGTGTGATTTGTATGCAATAGGGACTGTCTCACCTTCATTGAATGTCACATAGGTGAATCCGATGACCTCAGCTATTACTCTGATAACCAAATGTGTTTTGTTGTCCCTAGTGTGTAAGTGTTGTGCTGCAAGCATGTCTGTTTGCAACTGTCGAAGAATGCGTGTATGTTCAATTGTCCAGAATTTACTTGAAATATTCGGGATGTATTAGATCATATAAAGGTTTTATGCGTGTAGCATAATCTGGAATGTAAGTTCTGCCAAAATTTAGGAAACCCAATAGAGATTGGAGTTTTTTAAGTGTATTTGGTGGTTGTAACTGTGCGCATTTCTCTAAGAATTGTGTGCTAGGCTCTTTCCTTCACTTTACAGCTCTTGTCCCAGGAACAGGAGGCCGAGGAAGGCAATCTTTGTTTTTTTTAAGGTGAATTTGTAACCAAATTCAGCAAATCCGACAACAATGCGGGCTACCCGTCTTAAATGTTGTAGCGATTCACCATACGTAAGATAGCTATCATCGACGTAGGCTAATGCTTAAGGGCCAATCTCGTGCAAAATTGCACAAACACGAGCTGCGAACAGTCCTGGGCTGTTCTTATACCCCTGAGGTAAACAACATAATTTTTTCTGGGAGCCTAGTGCACTGAAACTTGTTAAGTCTCTACTCTCAGGCGCTCTATTCTGGCAGAAAAAAAACATTAGAAATATCCAGTGTTGTTTTGTATTTTTTACGCACTATGTTGTTCATTAGTGCTGTGCAATGCGAGGTTTGGATAGCATAAGTGTGTGTATGACTGTTTAAATGTCTGTAGTCTAAGACTATTCTATATGAATGGTCTGGCTTAGCTACTGGGAATAGTGGATTATTCATTGGTGAGACACAGGGTTCAATTACGTCCCTGTACTCTAATTGTGTGAGTATTTCTCTCACCGGTGCCTTTGCTTCATGTTAATAGGATACTGTGGTTGCGGTTGATGTTCACTTTTAATTGGAATTACATGGTAGGGGGATTCTTTATCCTATCCTACGTGATTTCTGTATAATGCGGGTGCTTGTGCCTAAGCCCATTCAATGGAATAGGATTCGGCGAGTTCCTCTGGAACAAGGGGCAAGGAAGGCTTAATGACTTCTTCTCCATATGGGCAGGTACGGACAAATTCAGGTGGCTAATCTTGTTCGGCCAACAAGACATCATATATGTTTACAATGCGATCCCAAAAGATTGTTTCTATTATGCATTCAATGTCTCCTTCTAACTGTAGCGTTACTTTGTCCATCCTATCAGGTGTGGAGACACACATGTCTGCAGTCTCTAATTGTATAAAGTCACGAGTTGCTTTCACCTCCAGATGCTGTAGAAGATTCCGGCGAACTATTGTGACCTCTGCTGCGCTGTCTAGCAGTGCTAGAGCCCATTTTTTTGTACTTTGAGAGGACCCTCTTCCTGAGTGGCATGTCGGACTGTGACTGCTGCCACTTTTTTCTTTTTGAATTGTGTTTTTTGTTGGGTGGCTTTCTCTTCCTTTTTAACAGAAACCTCCGAAGAGCGTTGTGATTCCTGTCTCGGTTTCACGCACTCTGTCCTTCACTCTGATCGCCCACCTCTCTTATTTCATTTTTCCGATGAGTCTTGAAAAGAACGAGATTGGCGTGTATCAGTATATTGATATCTATCAGGCGTTTTGAAATTATCTCCATTTCTGAGATTATATCTACTCGGCAGGGTCTCCATATGTTTTTTTATCCCAGCGTTTCTTATTACCCTCAGGTGCTTGCTTAGAGGAATCTTTACTCGATTTACCCTGAAATTGAGGTTTTTGTGGTCTGGCCCCTAGACTATCTCGACCAATACTTGAATAGGTCTCTGCGATTATTTTAGGCAGCTCTTGTTCCTGATTCTTTTGCGGAACGTCACAGAGTCGCATGCGCACTGCAAGCGCCACCACTTCCCCTTTAAGATTACTTAAAATGATTGAGGATACTGTGGCAAAATTGCCCATCAATTGCATCCCTAAATCTAGGGCCGGGGCAGCCCTGTATTCATCTTGAATTTGTTTCAACACCTCCGGTAAATTGGCAAGTGTCGGTGTTCCATGTGCGGTTGTATAGAGCACGGCAAAAACCGTGCCCTAGGTATTACAGTTATCTACTGTAGGGACCATCCCAAAGGGAAAGTACATTGTTAATATTCTATGTTTATCCTGAGGTCCTGTATGGGGAAATACTGCCTCCAGCGCATTAATCTTTTGTGCTAACCAAAACGGAGTTTACCCATAATCGGATGTACATTCGCAGGATTTATACCTGGTGTTGCTGCATGTGGATGTGCTGGAGCAGCACATGCTGGGTTTGTATTTAATGTTTGCATTACAAATTCTACTAATCGTCTATATATTGCTGTTAGTTTAGTATATAAATGACGAACCTCAACTACCACTAAATTTGCAACCGCAAGATGTGGTGTTTAAGTTACCAATAAAGGCCAGGTAGGACGGTCATTACTTAGAGGACCTAACCTTACTGGTAATATAGTGTAGGATAGGGTGCCATTAAGCCAATTATTATGTTCTTGATAAGATAGAGGTATTTCTAAATATGTGTATGCTCTGTATTGTCCAAGCGCATTTGCAGGTGTATATTGGTGAAATGTATTTGTGTTCCCATCAATTTCTGGAAATGTGACCCAGGAATAAAAAAGCTCTGTTCTATAAGCTGCATGGGCATCCAACACAAATGTGACTAAACCCCCCGGGCCGTTAGGCCATTCACTAATAAATGTGTAGTTAGAGGTTGTCTCATATTAACCGCTATTTGTACCTGCTGTGGATTCACCATTGTAGTGACACTATAAGTTCAGATAAGGCACACCAAATAGGGCTTTCCTTTTAAGGTTCAAGCTTGAACAACCTCCAGCTGCAAATAGGATAGCCTACGCAGCTGGGGTGGAAATCCTCAGTACCACGGATGTCTCCGCATACGGTTTTGAGGCGTCATTATATATAATGAGACAGAGATACTCCGGAGGACCCGAAAATTAGAGCCTGACCAAACGTTGGTGGTGCCATGTCGCGTAGGTTCTCATTATTCTAATGAGACTACTGGATTTTGAGCAGCAGAATCGTCCACGGTGTGGGAGACTGAGTCTAACCCACTGCGGGTGACACCTGTCGCTCTAATCCGGGTTTTGCTCCAGCTAACCAGCAGTGCCTCATCTCTACCAAAGGATAGTGATGATTGGGCAGCCAAGTGCATGACATACTAGGCTTCTCAGGGAAGTCGTGGTTACTCAGGTCGCATCTGGTTCTCTCATTTACAATTCAGTCTCATATGTAAACGACAAACCGAGGCAGTATATGTTTCAATAATGAATTTATTAAAACGACTGCATCTTAGATAGCAAAGCGTGAGCTGCAATAACCAGGATGACACACCATGACAGTATTAAAATTGTGACGGGAAGAGTGAAGCGTAAAAACAACGCTATCATATTGTCACTATGATCGATGGACTATTTCCTCTCTAAGTTATAATTTGAGCACAACATGTTAAGCTCTAGTTCTGCCTTTCATGTTCCCCTGGGAAGACATCAACCCCCATACCTGAGGAAAGGCCTGTGGTCTGCGTTAGCATCTGTAGCGAAGCATTCAGCAATCAGCATACAGTCGTGGTTCCCTGGCTGGAATCTCCCTCTAACGTGTATGGGACAAGGAAGTGTTTATATACTAACACAGCTGATGTTCTGAGAACATGTCCCTATGTAAGGATGTGTATTTTCTACAAATGTTGGAGACTAAACTTCTACCACGTTCACCGGCAATGTACCGAACTGCAGCCTTGAATGAAGAACAGAGGGATCAAGAATGTTTTTTTTTAGAACAGAGTGCTGGCCTATGCAAAAACAGTTAGATAGATGAAATCAAAAATGGTTATTGGAATAATAATAATGCAAATCTGAATAAAATATATCTAGATTAAAGTGCAGAGCGGCCTAGTGTGTTAAAATAACGTGCATGGAGCTATAACTAAAATGGCTACACAACAAGTTTAAGCCTATACATGCAGGGAAGTTATACGTGATATAATTAATGTCCTTGTTTGTCTTTCTTGTGCATGATAAGTGCAACCACAGTTCTAATTGTAGTGTGCAACAGTGAATCTCTGTGAAGCCAGCCCTAGTGTCGCAGTATTTATTGTTATGGGACTCAGTTTGGGTTTTTGGTAATGCAGTGTTAGTAATTGTGCCAACAGTTATTATTATCCAAGAAAAGTGCTGGAGCATCCCAGTGTTCTTCTACCGCTCCCGTGCCCATATCATAAAGAGAGATTAATTTTCAAGGAAGTTGAGTGCACTAACTCTACTATCACTCTGTCAACAACGAACAGGCCCCCGAAGATACAGGGTGCCTGACTGGACCGGCAACACGTGGCAGTGTTTTGTCTCTCTCTCTTCCACTCCCCCTTTCTTTTTGGGACACCTGCCGGGGTTTCTGTGTCCACCAGGAAGTGCAGAGAGGTGTTCCAGGAGGTCGGGGGTATACCATTAACCCATGCAGCCATCCTGCTTTTCAGGTGAGTGGCCCCGTCTCGACATATGGGAGAGTTGTGTACACAGGTATGTCCATCCATTTATTTATTTCTCTGCATGTCAAGTAAGAATATTTCTGTGCTGAGTGTAAACCTTGTTTGGCCTCTGTGTGTGTGTGTGTTTGTGTGTGATGTGTGTGTGTGAGTTTCAGTGTTGGTGAGGAGGGTGTGTGTTTGGGTGTTGGTGTGCATGTATGTGGGCATGGTAGTTTGTGTGGGGGATGCGTGTGGGTGTATAATTGTCCCCTTCCCACCCTTGTGTGCTAGACGCATGAACTCACCATTGCCATCTTCGTCGGCGGTCATGCTACTGGAGATGAGTCACAAGGATTAGCACTGGGAAGATCTCGAGTTCATGCTCCATGTAGTCATTGGCCTCGTCTGTGTTCCTACAGTGAGTGCTTTCTTTTATACAGCTCCTTTCCTCCAGGCTTTGTGTGGCGGTGGTTCCGTCCAGGAAATCGTGGTGGTGTGGTGCATCGTAACACAGTGGGCAGGATGGGCCTTTCCACCGGCCTGAAGGTGGTCACCCCCAACTGTGGCAGTCGTACCGCACTGGCGGTACAGGTGGTGAAGTGGCTGTTTTGCTCACAGTTCACAGCTGCAGTCCTAAACCGGCGGTCTGCACCGCTACCCTGTCGGCGGTCTGCACTGCCACTGCCGGCGGGGCGGTCCAACACCGCAATACTCATAATGACCACCTGTGTGTGAGAGAAATTGTAATGGAGGGTGAGCTGCTGCAAAAAGTAAGATTGATGTCATATTGTGCCATACTGGTATAGGTCAATTGGTATGAAGCCGCACTGGCATTGATGGACTACTTCACAGAGAGTTGCTATGGTATTAGTTGTCAACATTGAACAAAGGATTGTGGGTGAAGACTTACTTCCTTGCAAGCTTTGCACCATTATTTGACCCCTCCTCCCCCCTGTGCGTTATTTTAGCGCGGGTGGTAAATATGGCACTAAGGCCATAGAGTCATTTTTTGCACAGGAACACCTACTATGCATCTCATTGACGCAAAGTAGGGAGAATATTTATACTTGTTTTGTGGGGGGGTAGGGGTCAAATAATGGTGCAAAGCTTGCATTGCACCATTATTTAAAGCCTGGGCTTTTTAAAAAAAAATTAAAGTGCCATTGGGGCCCTGAAGTGCGCCCCCTAAATGGCACTGGGTGCAATGGCCATGCCCAGGGGACCCCGGTCCCCTGTCCTGGCCATTGGGGTGGTGGGCATGACTCCTGTTTTTTCTAAGACAGGAGTCATGTAGTATGGATGGTTTTGGGTCAGAGAATGACGCTAGGCTGGTTAGAGTCATTTTATTTTTCGTCTAACCTGCCTAACATCATTTTTTGGTGCAAAACCCCCTTCATCCATAAACCGCCAGCCCCACCTGGCTAATGTAATTTTTTTTAACGCTAGCCTACCCTTTGGACCGGCTTGCACCATTCAATAAATATGGCACCCGGCTGGTGCTCCGAAATGGTGCAACCCTATAGTAAACCTGTTGGTGCAAAACTGTGTTGGGGCAGTTTTGCACCAAAAAGTATAAATCAGGGCCTAGGTTTCCACAGCCAAAAAATTACTTAAACTCCATAAATGTGGTGCTAGACGGGTCTAGTGCCAAAGTATAATTATGGAGTTAGTTTTGCACTGAATTTGTGTTAAGCAAGTATAAATATACCACAATGTATCTTGCATTCATGGACCAAACAGCCGCGTTTGACCAGGTCAACTGGGATAAACTATGAAAGGGTTTACTCAAATATTGTGTATTTTCTTAGTGATCTCCATTCAGGTACCCAGGCTGTGGTCAGGTATTCAACAGAAGCTCTGAGAGTTTTAAAATGAGGTGCGGGGTGAGATATGGCTGTATCCTTGACCCATATCTGAAAGGATTGGCGTAGGCTCTAGTGGATACTAAGACTGATTGTCCATTAATTGGTTCATGTTCCTTGCCAATGTTATTATATGCTAATGATGCAGTTTTGATGGCAAGAACCGCTAATGGTCAACAAAAGTTACTGAATGCCTTCAACCACTTTATGAGAGATTTGGACCTTGCAGTTAACTTGTCTAAGTCATATGTTCTGGAGCTGGGCTCTAAACCTCTAAATCCAAGTCCTTTACCTCCTTCTCAAAGCTGGGAATTTCCCATTTCTGGGAGTGCAGTTTGACTCTGGATTAGGTTGGAAACCATTGAGGGAGGCTAGGAAAATGGGCTTTGGAAAGTCTATAGCTGCTATTTTCAGCTTTGTTTCAAGATTGGGAAGCAGACTACTAAAGTCCTAATGCAAATTTAAAAGTGAAAATTTATGAAAATTTATGAAGCTAAGGTTATGTATAATGTGAAATTTGGGGATCTCTTCCCTCAAAGGAAATACTGATTGAAGAGAAAAGATTTTTAAGTGGGGTGCTTTGTGTCCCTTAGAACCAATGTTGTACATGAGGAGCAGAGGGTTAAGTATTTGAGCAATCTTAAAGTGCTGTGCCCGCTGATGTCATGGATAAGGATATGATCAAGTGAGGAGTTGGTTTCAAACTGCCCTATTATGAAAGATTGCATACAGATGGCTGCTAGACCGGGCATCCTTGGCGTAGTCTCCCCTGTCTTTTTGCTCTGCTTCCTGTGTTTTTGACTGTGTGTTGGACTTTGTTTTTGCTGGTTTTTGGTACTTTGTGCACTTTACCACTGCTGACCAGAGCTAAAGTACAATTGTTCTCTGTATAAATTCTATGTGTAATTGGCTTTTCCATGATTGGCATATTTCATTTACTAGTAAGTCTGTAGTAAAGTGCACTACAGATGCCCAGGGCCTGTAAATCAAATGCTACTAGTGGGCCTGCAGCACTGGTTGTGCCACCCACGTGAGTAGCCCTGTAAACATGGCTCATACCTGCCACTGCAGTGTCTGTGTGTGCAGTTGTAAACGGCAAATTCGACCTGGCAATCAATCCTTCCCTTTTTGTACATGCAAGCACCCCCAAAGGTAGGCCCCAGGTAGGCCGATGGGCCTGGTGCAGTGTAAGTGAAAGGTGGGACGTGTACTGATGTGTGTTGCAGATCGTTTTTCACTGTTGCAAGGTCTATCTCTCTCATAGGTTAACAAGGTTAATGCCTTTAAATAGCTCTTAAGTGCAGTTTCCCTTTGGGAGAAGATAGAGATTTAGAGTTTGGGGTCACTGAACTCAAAACTAAAAAATATATATTTTGGTGAAGTTGTTTTTTGCATTGCCAGTTTGAAAATGCCACTTTTAGAAAGTGGGCATTTTCTTGCTAAACCATTCTGTGCCTTTGCCTGCTTGTCTATTCCACATCTGAGTCAGACTGACAGTTGGGCTGTAGTGAATTTCCTCTAGACAGTGACACAAAAGGAGCTGGGGAGTAGCCCGCATATCCAGATGAGTCTCCTGGGCTAGAGTGGGGAGGAAGGAGCTGACACTTACATATGTAATGGCTGTGCCTGTCCTCACACAATGCAGTCTCCAACCCCTGGTGTGTGTCTGAGGCAGGCTTTGGCAAGGCAGGATCTTGTTAACAGGAGATACTTTCCTTTGAAGTTTGCCTTCTTCATAGGCAGAAAGGGATGTAGTTAGCAGATCCAAAACCCCAGACTTTTAGAACACTTCTGGATCAAGAGATGATATGTAATTATTGTATTTCTTTCTGCTGCTCTCTTTTATGGTTTCAACATGTAAGTGAATAAAGGATTTATAAAAAATAAATAAAATCTTAAAGAGTAAATTAATCATTACATTACCACTTCATTTAACTTTTCTCTCATTTAAAAGCATTCAGGAACATCATTTTGTTCTCATGCTCCAATACTGAGTTAACAGCCATTTTTATTTGAGAGTCAAAAACCTCATTGTTTCAGTTATAAACCTTTGTGACCCACCTGGGTCAGAAATCTGATAGGAGCACTGCTCATTGTCATGCTTAGCTATCTGCAGCCTGATAATGTAAAATAAACATAGCTGTTCCTTAACTTTAAAAGGAAAATGCAAGACTTATTTATTGCAGTTCTTAGCTAAAAATGAACTTAAGACTGGGAACTACTGATTTGAGACATCTGATATAGAACTAATCTTGATGATCTTGTGTGGGAAACAGAGGCACACCCCAGAGCTAGGAGAGGTGTTAGTGCTTCAAAGATTGTAGGATAGATTTTTGATTCATTGATTCTATCTGTAGGAATGATTTTGAATGATCTGAAGATAAGAAAGTTATCAACTGTAGTAGATACGTTATCTACTGATACAGCAGGTGCATTATTATTAATGGATACTGTGATGATTGCTTTACTATCAATGGTTTTGCAAAACAGGCTTGCCTTAGATGTCCTTCTCGCGAAGGAAGCCGAGGTCTGCCCAATGTTAGAAGATCGACAATGTTGCACTTACATCCCTGATATCAGCAAGGAACCAAATAATTTTATTAAGAACATTACTGACATGAAAGGAGAATTAGAAGAGCTAGAACAAACAGGTGCCTAGAAAGCAATATGAAGTGCAGTTTCAGCTATTGGAAATGGTTTGGAAGTTTAGGAAGTGGGATTGTTGGAAGCATCTTGAGACCTTTGCTGATCATTGCTCCTTGCATATTGATCCTGTTTGGACTTCACAAGAAATACAAGAGATTTCAGAGGAAGAAGGAAAAAAGGGGAGAAGAAAGGATAAAAAAGAACTTGATAACAGATGATCAATTAGAGTGACATTAAGCAGCTAGAGGAGTCCTGGGTTGACCTCTGAGATTTTGATCGGTCTCACTGATAAGTCAAGATTGCAGTTTGATGTGATGGGTTGATTCACCATCAGAGGGAGGATTAGAATAGCACAGATTGCTTTCACCCCTGATGTCACAATGTTGACCTAAATGTGATTATATCCTAGCCATGTTAAGTGAACTAATAGAGTACTAAATGTAAAGTGATGCACTTGACTTCCATAATGGAGTGCATTCACTATAGTAATAGAGAATACAAACTGTGTGGTATAACTTTATTAATTGAAATGTAATCATTTATTGTGATTCTATAATCATCTTTATGTGATATGAAAGTGAGTTACCCTGAAACAATTGTATATTTCATAACATGTATACTTAAATATTTTGATTAACGTATAAGAAATGTAGTTATCCATTATATGCAATCACATGTGCCAATAATTTATGTTTTGCATTAACTGTAACATGAAGTTCAAACTGACAAAGTATAACTGACATTTCATGATTCAATATGTTATTTGATGTGCAATTTCTTTGCTTAGCATAACTAGGCCACATTTTCTAAAACTTAAGAAACTGTTTTCTATTTCTGCTAATGTGTCATTTCATTGCAGGTGTTTTATGCTGTGAAATTGTTAGTTTGGAAATAGGTGTTATTGTCTAATTCATGAAGAGCTTGAGAAAGCAACCTTGGAAAGGAACGTAGAGAGATTGAGAAGAGAAGTGACTGCCTCTATCCATACATGTTGCAATTGTTGTACAGGAGACTAAGGACAGCTACCCTCCCAGGACTGTCTTGGCAACGCTAGGGATTGTTGCAAAGTAACACCGTGAGACAAGAGAAGATGAAATATGATGTGGGAGGAGGCATTACCTAATTGAAAATGTGAGTGTGCGGCAGAGGCAGATCCCTTTCGACCTGAGAGGTATAGACCTCTGACTTTCCCCATTCCCAATGTTTGCTGAGTGTGGTCTTCGCAAATACTTGATTCTCTCAGAAGACTCATGACCAAGCTTCTGATATGCTGACACTCTCACTTTTTACTTGTTCCTTAACATCATTGTTTATCTTCATTTTGCCCCTAATTAAATTTCTCCAAATTATTTTGTCCTATTCTTGCTTTATACACTTTGCCTTTACATCCTTTTGCTTAGGACATATGCATTCATTAGGGGCCATATGTACGAACACATTTTCCCATAGACACAGAATGGGCAAAACTGCTTGCTACATCTGGCCCTAGATTCTTTGGCAGATTCTTAATTGTTCATAACTAGTATAGTTAGAGGACTTTAAATTGCACTAATGTGGAATAGATTGCACGAGTGTTTGTTTTCTGAGCATCAGCTTCTTCTGTTAATATAGTGCATAGAATTCTCAGATTTCCTTGTATGCCTTATGCTAACTACCTCACAGTAGTTTTGGCATAGAATTCTCAGATTTCCTTGTATGCTTATGATAACTACCTCACAGTAGTTTTGGCATTTCGGCTACCCTACTGCAAATCTGTATCTTTACAGTTTGTTTTAGAGATTTATCTACATTACCTTGAAAGTTAACTTGCACTAAAATCCTTTAACTTTATTTCTGACTTGGATTTTCAATGTGTGTCCAATTTGGTTACACTATCTAAATTTAATGCTGTTTGATTGTTACCTAATTCCCAGTCTTTCAACTCCTTGCATGGACACCAAAGTTTGTCGATCTTGTTTAAAACATAACAGGTAAATGCTACATCATGGATCGGGCTGGAGCAATCCCTTCCTAGTGAACCAGAGTGAACATAGGTGAATTGTTTCTACCAAATCCAACTGCAGACAGGTTCTGTGGGGGTACCCCAGAAATCATCATTGTTCTTTCCCAAGATCTCCTTTCAATGTATTCAAAACATTTTGAAGGATTTAATATCCTGCTCAGTTCAAAGTCAATTTCCACATGTTCGCCCTTCCATATGTAATATACGAATGAAAGTAGGGCCCTTAATCTCAGAGGCAGAGTAATAAAGTACATTTTGCAGTAACACAATTTTTTATCCGTTAGTAAGTAAAATGTCTAACTTCATGGTCCAAATTCTTTAACTGGAGTAAGAAGTAAAGAAAATGGCTTACAGTGGCTTGAAGATCTTAAATAAAAATGGAAAAAAGGAAATCAATAATTAGCTTTATGAACAAGGTAAGAAATGATTTATTCTGCAATAAGCAGTCAAGTCTTAACACTGACATTCAGGCACCTTTTAATATTTGGGGCCAGCAACACTTTTGTGGTGTTTGGATTTTAGCCATCAACATGAGAATTGCCACAGAAGCACTGGCACAATACATTGCAATATATTGCAGAGATTGTTGGTGACAGCCCACTTTTAGTATCTGACCATGGGAGAGAGCCCTAACAATTTTGATGCCAATCCTCATTTTCTCCTGGCCAAAGGGACTTGAATTTGCTCCCCTATCTAACATCTTGGGCCATAGGAAATCCTGGGACTATGCACACAGCCTATTCAAGGATAAATCTCAGGAAGCAGAAATGCTGGGGTCCAGAAGTTTTTTCTTTCTCTCCCATAGAATGCAGTAGCAGACCTCTTTTCATCACCTGCCTTTAGTCCACTCTATAATGAGTTTCCATATTTTCCCTACAGTGCCAAGTCCACGCCACAATTATTAGAGTCAATGGCCAGGATTTCATGTACTGTCTTGTCTCTCCATTTGGGTCTAGTTTGTTTGGAACTTTTCCCTCACTTGTTGTGGCTAACATGAGAGGCAGTGGTGCCCAGGAGTTCAGAAATGCTACGCTTGGTGGCTTAGCGCTTGTTGTCCTGGAAGGAGTCACTGTCCTTACTTAAGTACTGCTGCGGACTCCCTAACTGATAATATAGTTGTTCGGGAATTATATTGAAGTAGAAACAAATGTTTTTAAGACTGTTGTAAGCATCCGGACTATAAAGGCAAGTAAAAATATAATTATTGTTTGTAGGTTCAGTAAAGACTTCAGTATTGTAAACTCAAGCTCAACCCCCTGATAGCGATGGCACAAAGTAGACAGGCTTAACTGATATAAGATTACAGAGTATTATAATAAAAAAGTATGCCAAAATGGCAAAAATACAATAAAAGAAACCAGAAATTTTAAGCTTTAAAATTGTAAAGTAAAATAGTGCTAAAAAACACTAGGCAACAACTATGGTCATCTGGTTTAGATTGACTGCACCCGAGCTACAATTTAAGGCCAACTGTGATGGAGCATGAGTCTGATTCAGAGACCAGGTTCAACCTGGTCAGAATTTTACCTTCTGACTTTGGGGCCAATTATGAGTCTGGTGGTCACAAGAACGGTAGACTTGCGGTGGCAGTCAGACCGCTGCAGCTGTGGCGATCTGACTGCCACATGACGAGGTTGACAGGCAGACACGCCAACCTACCAGGATCCAAGATCCCGACAGGCTGACGGCAGTCATGGTTGTAATCAGCCAAGGTGGTGCTGAACTCAGCTCTGCTATCAGGCAGTGCACATTTCAGACAGATGTTTCTATCCGCCAAACTCCTAATGATGCCCTTAGTCTGGCAGGGTAGCAGGTGGTTGAAAAGATGTCTTCCACAAGTGCCAGTGAAGTGGTTGGCTTTTTCTGGGAAAATCCCCAGCGGAGATATTCAAAAACCACACCCAAGGAATGTCGCAAGCCAGACAGGTACTGTTGACGCCTTCATCAGAGAAGATTTCTACATTCAGACTTAGTCACTTTTTTGAGTTCAGATTCATTCAACAAGGCATGACTGCAAGCTGTAAGCAAACGGGCTCCACAAGGTTAGATAGTCTCATCACTGCACCTTGCTGAAACAGATTTACTGCTGGGGAACAGCCACAAATGAGTGCAACCTAAATCTTCAGCCAAGCGGAAATGTACCTTTGTTCGATTGATTTGGCAGGTTTGTCCAGATGTTCTGCTGGTTTTTCAGGCAAAAAGTCTTGAGAAAGTTTTTAAGTCCCAGGTTTGTGGTTAGGCAGGAGGACTATATTCTGACACCACCCACGGGTTCCAGTACCCTAGGAACAGCACTTGGAAGTCAGGATTCTCTATTACAGAACCCACCAGCAGAATCCAGAGCTGGGTGCTTCTCAGAAAGTATTTTTTTACCGCTTTTTTCTCTGTAGCTTAGTAGGAGGTCAGCCAATTGACCCTTGAAGTCCACTCCTTTGTCCTGCGTAGAGGTAGGAGCCTGTCCAGCCCTCACAGATCTCCTCATAGGTTTTAGCAGCACGTGCAGTTCTTCTGCCTTCCACAAGACCAGTAGTGTTCTAAAGAAAGGTGCCTAGGGAGTGACATTTATGCCTGGCACTAGCATGTGGGTGGGGATGAGTGCTGGCTTTAACGAGAGGACTGATCAAGAAATGTTAATTTTGGTGAAGAATACTCATCCAAAGAATGTTAGTCTAAAAAGGGGAAATCAGTTTGTATGTTGATCATATCTAGATAGAAAGTGGGTTATCGTCATGACAAAAATGCACTGAAAGGGTGAATGGAGAAAAATATCCTAGGCTCAAACATTTCTTGTCAATTTTTCTCATAAGGGTCTTTGGCATATTGTTCCTCTCAGTAATATAGATTACGAAGAGAGGTCATAGGGGCCATCAATGTCATAAAGGAAAATATCAGACAAAACACAGACAGGGGGTTGTCTAGACACTTTTTTTCTGCAATGCTGCTCTGCCCCTTTCCAAGAAGTTTATGTTCATGATAGTTGACCTCTGTGTTTTTTATTAAGTACCTTAGACCTACGATCCCTTTTCATTCCCTATAGCCAAAATGTAATAACCTCTTAAATAGTTCCTTCCCTTTATAGCAGGTTAGGTTTAAATTAGGGTTTCCACAGTTGTCTATTCTTCCAGTATGATTTTTCTGACTCTGAGATGGCTTTATTTTGTTTTCTAGTCTGCACTTGCTATTAAAGGGGCTCAGTACTGGTTTCCAATGTGTTGCAACATATTGTAAACTTTCTTTAGATTGCTGTTTGATGCATTGAATACATGTATGTTTGTAAAGGATACTTACATTTGTAAATGTATTCTCCTTTCTTCAGCCTTATATTTCAGAGGCTTTTTCTCACTATAGTTTTCACTGAAGGAGCAAATGGACAGATGTATGAAAATTCCGTTCTCAAAAAATGAGTCACACATTTCGCACTGACTTTTTGCAAATGGGATAGAACTTTGTTATCCGATCTATGTACTAACAGAACACCCATTCAAAGTTGGTTGCAAACCGACCTACCTCATTAATACTTATGACATAAGTCACAAAATGAAACTTTGCTTGGTAACAAACAACAGCTATACTGCCCTTCTGCGGTTATTTTAAGTGATAGTATAAGTGATAGTTATTTTTAAGTATATATATATATATATATATATATATATTAAATGCAGCTCACTTTCCTTAAAGGGAACAGGGCTGGATTTTTTTTTTTTTAAAGAACGTTTTTAAAAAGTTCGTTTAAGACTTTGCTGTAATCCCTTGGACCGTTGCCCAATTCCAAACATTCACAATGAGGAAGCCGTGCCAACAGGCCATGATTCCTCAAACGCACGCAAGGGAACACAAGTACACAAGGTTTAGTACTGACTAAAACTATAAAGTTCGTAATCAGTTCCCATGGCAGCCACCGTTATTTATGAAGCTGTCATTGACATTAGTAAATATAAAAATATATTTTACCAAGAAAGCTCCTCATCAAGAGTGGGTATTAACGCGTGGTTACCCATCTATGGTAACCTATCAATGGTAATCTATCAATAGTTTGCACCTAAAATTGCATTTTCATACAAAGCTTTCCGAATCAAAATTCAAAAGGAGCACCCTAAGCCCTTCTCTTCCAAAATGCCATTTGGTATAAATTGGGAAAACAATTTTGGATTCTTTATTACTAAAGCAATCCTAGTGATCACAAAACCTGCGATTTAGTGAATCTGCGATGTTGCAGTGTTTGCAACAGCTAAATTGCTTTGTTCATCTGTCCCCATGTTGGTGGAGGGTGTTTCGCCATCTTCTCAGCAGATGTATCCATTGCCATATGACAGTACATTTTAGAGCACAACAGAAATCGTGTATGTTACTGTCCAGTATCTACTTCCAGCCCTGGCACCTTTCTTTGTACATCCTGTATTGTTAGATGAGAGGTACAGGCCAAGCATCTACTGTGCAAGATATCTTGAAAGGCAGCATCGCAATAACTATGCCACTGTGACTCTAATGCACAATCTTGATATACTAATTCATTACTTGGACTTGAATGCATTAAGGCTGCTATGGTGAAATTATCACCCTATTAACACCTAGCACATTGCCCTTGTGAATTGTGCATTAACCAAGTAAAGTGTATTTTATGTGTGGTGTATATTTTTAAGGTGCATCTGAAATAATAATTGTTGTCGGTGTCACATTCAAACTAATTCAGAGGTTACATTTTATTCAGTGCTTAGAGTATCTGAGCATCCTTCGTCACATCCCTCCTCCTTTTTGAGTTTGTTTGATGCTTTGGCTGCTATATCTTTCAGGAGCACTAAGGAACAAAGTAACCTAATAAGGTAGGTCGAGCTAGATCTGATTTCTTTCTGATATTTGAAAGGGAAAAATGCACTAGTATTATAAAGGTTCCTTTAAACAGGTTAATATAATACTTAGCTATTTTGTATTTTTTGTGCATTATAGAATCAGGCAATATTTCATCCAAATGAAAACTCCAGTAAAAAAGTCATTACTTTTTCAATGTCCTGGTACGCCCATAATCTCACAACCATCACAAATAAGCTCGTTAAAGCCAAAAAGTGCAATGCAAATCCTCACTGCAAGATATGATGCTGTGTTTCTAAAAAAAAATGTGATCTCCAGTATAATGCTGACCACATCATGCCATCTGACCAGCAATGTGCACTGCTGTGTAGTCTGTAGCAGTTGCAGGTCTGCAAGGTCCTTAGAATTTGATGGATTCTGGTGAAGTCTTTAATTTTTGTGCCATTTTGTGACAGTGACAGTGACCTTTGCTACCATCCACCAAATTCAAAGGTCGTGCACCCAGGACTCATCAGTGATTGTGGTGCATTGTCACATATACATAGTTAACCTTTGTCATAACTCTAGAGGTGATGGCAAATCAACGGTCATTGTTCATGCATTGAATTACCCAAACAATGACAAAAGTAACATATTAATAGGCAAACCAACTGGACAAATTTGGTTATCCAAGATAATGGAATCTATGCCTTATTGAATACTCAGGGTACCACAGACATACTAATGGATACCCAATAATATGCAAGTAAAACCTCAGGGAAAAAGACACTGACGACTTTTAGCAAACTGTTTCCGAATGTCCTCAGGAGGATGTGATATCAGCAGAGCACACACGTTTGAAAGAGAAGAAACTCAAGTGTGCCTGTTCTGTTGCTATAATGCAATATGGCTATTGCCATTCAATAATTAATGATACACCAGCAATCGATTGACACAAATTAGACGATACCCAGAGGCCAAAGTAAAGCTGCTCATACCATGCAGGAGAATATGCACAGTTGGTTACTTGGGATTAATTTAACATAAACCTCTTGCTGTGAGAGGAGTAGAAGAAATTACTGTGCTTGCTAATGGAAGTGACAACTTCATCAATATCTGAAGCTTGCAGGGGAAGTGATGATGAACTTTAGATAAAACAACAGATTTTTTTATCACAGATCACCTTGTCTTACCGGTATATCTTGCAATGTGGCTCATTTATTTTGACGTATTAGGAGTTAATAAGGATGCATGACATATCAGTTCTGAAATGTATTTGATTCTTTCCTTACTTGATAAGTCTGCTCTGGTCTCTGTTCCTAAACTAAAGAAGTTACTTTTCTTATCGGACAATTCTTGTATGCAAATGATCACAGTGGTCACAATATCTTCCAGGTAATAAACATTACACTTCCGTCCAGTATTGTCCTCCGGCACAAGACTTGACAGGGTGCTGCTACCGCCAGCAGCACCTGCCAGCAGAGCACCGCCAGACCATATTATTGGTCATAATATGGCTAGCGGTGGTCTACTGGTGTGGCGCTGCTGGTGGTAGCAGCGCCACCTTACCGCCATCCGCCGGTGTGGCCACAGCCGGATTTCCACCATTCTTGTGGTGGAAATCTGGCTGTGGCCATAATATGGTCTTTTGGCGGCCATCACCGTGGCAGTAGGTGGTTTTTACCGCCAAGGTTAAAATGAGGGCCTATGTGTACTTTCCCTGATAGCCTGTGGTAAAGTGCTTGTGCTCTCCCTTCAAAACATGGTAACATTTGATTGCACCTGATTTGGAGTATTTCATTTACTTATATGTCCTTAGCATATGGTACTACATGTACACAGGGCCTTTAAATTAAATGTTACTAGTGAGCAGCAGTACAAATTATCCCACCCACTAAAGTAAGCTTTAAAAGCACGTCTAAGCCCTGCCACTGCAGTCTGTGATGCAGCTTTAAACTACCATTCTGACATGGGAAAAAACTTTCCTTTTCAAATTAAAACTTACAATCCAGCTCTGAGGTAGGCCTTGCTGGATCATTGAGCAGGGTGCATGGTATTTAAAAAGTAGTATATGTGTGTTTATGTTCTACATGTTCAGCCGTGAAAAACTCCCAAAAGTGTGTTTTCTTTGATGTAAGACCTATATCTCCCTTATACTGACACAGGGCTACCTAATTTCAATTACCCAGTTCTAACAGCACACTGGAAGCCAATAGAGAAATGCTGTTTACACTCAAATGAATTATAATTTAAAATCATCTTTAATGTTAAAGTCAGATTTTAGATTATAATTTGGAAATGGTACTTTTAGAATTTTTCTGCCGAAGGTTTCTGAGGCCTTTCTAAGAGTTTCTAGCTGCCTGTGTTTTGGACCCAGGCACTCAACAATGGGACCTGGGTAAAGCTTTGAGAAGGCGATCCTGAGAGGATGGGTAGAGAAAAACTGTGTCCCCTGCCCCAATTACATTGCAAAGGGTCCTGCCTGCAGCACACATAAATGAACCTGACATCAGGCCTGCCTTGCCTTTTATCACCCTAGAACAGACCTGGATCAGGTTTGGGAGCAGGCCCAGGGATTCCAAACCCAAAGCTGGCACTAGGTATACACATAGGGGGTCATTCTAACTCTGGTGGGCGGCGGAGGCCGCCCGCCAGAGTTCCCCCTCCAGAACACCTCTCCGCGGTCCGAAGACCACCGCGGTGATTCTGTGTTTCCCGCTGGGCTGGTGGGCGACCGCGAGAAGGCCGCCCGCCAGCCCAGCAGGAAACCCCTTCCCACGAGGAAGCCGGCTCCGAATGGAGCCGGCGGAGTGGGAAAGGTGCGACGGGTGCAGTTGCACCCGTCGCGAATTTCAGTGTCTGCTAAGCAGACACTGAAATTCTTTGTGGGGCCCTCTTACGGGGGCCCCTGCAGTGCCATTGGCATGGGCACTGCAGGGGCCCCCAGGGGCCCCACGACACCCCATACCGCCATCCTGTTCCTGGCGGGCGAACCGCCAGGAACAGGATGGCGGTATGGGGTGTAGGAATCCCCATGGCGGCGCAGCAAGCTGCGCCGCCATGGAGGATTCAGCAGGGCAGCGGAAAACCGGCGGGACACCGCCGGTTTTCCTGTTCTGACCGCGGCCATACCGCCGCGGTCAGAATGCCCTGCGGAGCACCGCCAGCCTGTTGGCGGTGCTCCCGCCGACCCTTGCCCCGGCGGTCCTTGACCGCCGGGGTCAGAATGACCCCCAGAGTACCCTCAAAACCACTCATCAACCCGTAGCATTTTCAGAAGAAGGCATGCCTTGCTATCTGAGAGGAAGGAGGATTGGATCTTCTCGCCTTGACCCCAAACTACCCAGAGTGACTCTAAGGGTCAGTTGGCTGACCTGTGTGAGCTTCCAGGACACAACAAGCTTCCAGAGACCTTCCTTCAACTGCATAGCTAACAAGCTGTACCTGCCGGAACCCTGCTGTTGGTATCTGACTGGAGTGAGTCCTGATCCGCAAGAGGTGCCCTTCAGGCCCTGACACACATGATTGGCATCAGAGTGTAACCCCCTGAAGAAAATGTAAAAATCGTGAAGTTTGAGCTCTTCACAAACGGTCCGGTTTTGCTCCAAAACTTTGCCATCTGCAACAACCCCCAATTCAAGACCTGCATTTCACAGCAACAGCAACGTTCTGTGGCGATCATACACTAGGAAGCTCCAAATTCTACGTTTCCAATCACCATATACTTGAACACAAAAAATGCTGGGCACCTACACTGTTTCTAATCTTTACTCAGTCAATCAAAGGCTTTGCATGTTGGTGGAGCCTGTCATTTTAAATTCCTCTACAAAATAGGGCTAATGTTATGCAACTTTGCAAACTATGTAAATTTGCTGCATTTTATGTTTGCTAACTGCATCGTCCCCCTTGTACATACTTTCTTTCATTTCTTTCAATTTATTTCTATTTTATTGAAAAATCATAGTCAGGCTAGAAAAAGGGTAGACAAATCCCTCAATTCAACCCTATGTTTAGAAAATACAACCTGTACTTTGTCAGACATAACAATAGAGTTATGTCTGACAAAGTTATGTCTGACAAAGAAGAACAGCTTTTTTCTATGTCCACCAATGGTAACAATAGAAGTAGCCTTACAGAAGTGTGTCCTCCATATTCTTGACTTGCACTTTGTCACTGTGGTCTGGGAAGACTGATCTTAGTCCCCAGCTTATATGAAGCTCTTTTATGAGTTAGCATTTTTCCTCAGATGTAATTATTTCTTTCCACATATATTTGCAAAAATAACGTCCAGTTATGGTGTGTCTGTCCATTAGGTAAGTAACAAAAATGACTGGCTCACATCAAAATTGTGATAGGAATGCCAGATATAACATATGATCTCTTCTGATTTTCAGAGTCAGAAGTGCACACATTCTCAAAGCAAACTACTTGCAAAGGTGAGATAAGCCCTGATTAAACCAAAGAAAATGATCTCTGCTTCTGGGTGGATAGAAACGATAGCCATGATTTGAGGTGAGTATGTTACGATCCCTGAACCCAGGTACCAGTGCACATTATTGATACTTGTATCCCTGCTCCTCTTTAAATCACAAACACATTAACAAACTTGTTTTTTATACCAGTACGTGGAACCCTTAATAGCATTTCTCACGCAGTAGACATCCTTCGCAAGTCACCCTTTCACTAAATGCAATCACCCACCAGGCAGACATCAGCATCCCTCCATTTGAAGAAGTGAACATGGGCACCTCTAATCTGTTGTAAAAATTCATTCAATATATAGTGAAGTGATGAATGCCATCATTTACTGCCCATGTCAATTGGTGGAAACAGGCATTGTACAACTTATGTCGATATTTAGTACTCAAATAAATTAAAGCTTAATGATCTGGGTCCATGTTTGGTATTTATTCTTTCTTTTGAGTATGTCAACTTGCTGTCAGTTCATAGCACCATTTGTACCAAAAGATACAGTAAGCATAACCAGTATTTAGGGGTAGAATAAGATTTTAAAATGGCCCCTTTATTTCTGTGAGAAGGATCCAAGTTATAATGAGGAGAACAGAGAGAAAAGTCAGTGAATGTCAGTGACTGAATTAACTTCTGTGATTCCTTCAAACTATACATTCTCATCAGTGTTCTAAAAAAGAAAAAGAATTGAATTGTGCTGTCAATTGGCAGCATAGTGCTTTCCTACGCCTGGGGCCATGCACTTCTAGGGCCCTGACCATATGCCTTTTTTGTTTGAGTTTTTTCCTATGATTGTTATGTTAGGTGTATGACAGATTCTTGCAAGTGAAAATTGGAATAGTGAATAGCCAAGTTCTGCTGATAAACTGCTATCCTATTCTACAGGATCCAATGTATATAATTGTTATGTTATTATATGCTTATTTGTATTGTGTCTATATTGCCTGAGAGGGTATCCAAACACCCAAGAAGGATGGCGCTGTCCTTACTGGAGCCTACCGGAAATGCCAGATTTTCGGTTTGTTGTGGAATTCTGTGATTAAGCTGGTGTCTCTGATGTGGAAGGTGAGATCTTTCTATGCTTTGGGGGCCAGATAGGAAAAGGCTTGGCTTCCTGCTTTGGCTTGGCAGATGTGGGGGACATGAACGAAGAGAAGTTTGGCTGAGCAGAGGTGCATGGTTGGTGTGTAGAACCAGATGCTGCTGTTAAGGTATGCTGGGCCTCACTTGTGTAGTGTCCTGTAAGTGTATGTGAGAGTCTTGAAGAGGGTAAGTTTGTGGAGTGAAAGTCAATGTGGCTCCTTGAGGTGTTTGCATATCTAAGAGTAGAGTGGCAGTTTGAGAGTGAGTCTGGCTGCCTTTTAAATTGGAATCTTGGTGAGATGAGAGGTGATGCTGATATAAAGGGCATTGCAATAATGCAGTCTTTTGGTGATCAGGGCGTGTGTGATGGATCTTCGGGTGTCAAGCTGGAGACATCTGGAGACCTTCTTCAAAGAGCGTGAGGATGTGGAATCAGGGGGAGATGACTGTGTAAGTCTAGTTGGACATCAACATTTTATTGTCGATCAATATCCCTGCATTCCTGGCCTCATTAGACAGGCTTTGGATTGGTCCTTAGTGGAGTTTAGTACATGTTTGATGTGGTTAACTTTTCCAGACTACAGAATAATTTGGCTTCCAGATTTAGCCAGTGTGCAGCCTGTTGTTTTTTCAGAGATGAGAATAGCATATATTTGAAGTACTCTAAACATGGCATGTCAGCAATACTGTTGATCCACTTGAAGGAGTGGGGGGATTTTGCAAAGGGGATTACTGATTACACTGTGTTTATATAGAATTGTTTTTAAACATAGTCTGCAGTCAAGCAAAATATTCAAGCCAGTAGTCAGTGCCATTATTGACATTGTTTAGACAACATTCAGCATATGTACCAGGGGTATGACCATAAATAAATAAATAAATAAATACATGTATGCCAGTGTAACCATGTGAACAGAAAAACTGTACTGTTCTGAAACAAAGAGGAGGGATGACACCATATTTGGGTTATTGCTAGACATTTGCACAAATCAACGGAAAGTATTCAAAATGGTTAAAAGCTGTGACATAGCATTCAGAGTATTTAAGGCTGGTCTACATACCCATCATACTGTATGGCTGGCTAGTTGGCATCCTATCACTTGGACACACAGGGCCTGATTTAGATCTCAACGGATGGAATACTCTGTCACAAACGTGATGGATATCCTGTCCGCCATAGTACGATCTCCATAGGATATAATGGGATAGTAATACCGCAGACGGCATATACGTCATGTTTGTGATGTTGTGATGGAACATTCCCCTCCACTAAGATAAAAATCAGGCCCCACAGTACCCTAATTGGTGGTAAAGCTCTAGAAACAGATGGATTTTTTTTAAACTCATAATATGTTTTCATAGTTCAGAAGTAATTGCTTCCATCATTGAAATCTCTATGACATTACACAGAATCCGTAATTCAAAAATGGCAAAATGCACACAAGCTGGAGATCCCAGACCACCCATAGCATTTTAATTTAGGGCAGCGGTGTCTCACCCATGTGGGCATTGGGGCTCTATCCACCCCCTTTATTTTTTTCTCCTAAATAGTTTCCTACTTTCCACACTGATTTTACCTCTAATTGCTATTTAGAAAATTAAGAGCACTCATAGTTAGTTGTCCTCTCTGTAACATACAGATACAGCCATCTCAGGATGCTATAGTCAGTTATTATTTGCTGCGTTCACAGTTCTGAGGCTTGTGAGGGCATCAACTTGGCAAAGTCGTAGCCTCCTTAGATAAGCTCCACTACATAATGATGTGAGAGCAGAGTAAGCTATTAGTCCTCCAGGTTAAAGCTCTGTAGCACCAGGGGGCTTCACATTATTCAGGAACAGGTGCCACAGCACTCCACCTTTTCACAATTCACCACAGAGACAGGTGAGGTTGAATTAGCAAGCCCCTGTGAATGCACCTCACCCTATGATGGATTGTGAGAGGTGAGCATTGAAGTCGGTTTAGTTTGTTATCACAGGTTTTGATGAAACACTGTGTGGGTTCCAGTAATCTTCCCACGTTGAACTTAGTGTGCTGCTACAGCCTGTCAGATGCTAGAAAGGAGTGCAAAATCAACTCTGGCACTCAGTAAGGCAGCTTTATTTTCTGTCCTCAGGCCCTCCTTAGCGTGCTGAGCGAACCCATAGCAGGAGAACAAAGTCAAGGAATTTAATTTATAAGAGAAGAAAGCCAGCAAATCCTCCTGCACCCTGGCCTTACACTTGGCCAGGAAATGATGGCTTTGGCACTGTTTGTTGTTTGAAGGATTGATGAACATGCCTAATGGTGAAGTGAAATGATTAATTGATGTGTGACATTTTTTAGGGGTGTTTTAGTGCATCTCTCTGGAGGGTGAAAGAGTAGAACAAGATAAAACAAGTTAAACACAATGTGCATGATTTTGTTCCCTTTCAGTGGGTGACTTATAATACATGTTTTTATCCTGTTCTTCCATGAAGACAGACCGGTTGATAGAACTCTAAAACATGTCAATAAAGACCACTCATTGCCCTATGCTTTTTGCCTTCTGTTTATTAAACTGAATGATTTTAATCTGAGCCATTGTTACTGGATGGTCCTCTCCAGTCAAAAAAATGAGCAGGTGCTTTGCTGCCAATCTTCACTTTCTCTCTCTTTTTGAGTATTGCAGTGCTTAACTTAGATGAACAGTGGTGTGGGAACCAGATAGTCACATGTTTCCTTTTTATTTTGTACTTGGGACAGGTGGGCCCAGCCCCTGGTGGCATGGGCCTTTTGGCATTGGTTGGCACTGCCACATTATGGAGCAGGGAAGGGAATTATCTGAAATTGAGGTAATTTCTGTGCCCCTATGTTAATGCTGTTTGAACTTGTATTTATGGTTCAATAATTCAAAGTCTTTATTTGTCAGGGTGAGCTCTCTAAATAAATGTTGTAAGCTCGGACTGCACTACTGACACGGGTTCTAGTAAAAAATGTGTACATGAATTTGCAACGTTCAACAATATGAGGCTATGTATATTGATCTCAGAATGCTCTCTGATTAGATGAAAATATTTGCAGAAGCTTGCAAGTAAGATTGATGACTCTTTGAGTTCAAAATAAAGATTTTCAAAAAAATGTAACTAGGAAAACAATGTTGTGCTAAATTACTTTTAATTTTTAGGTACCATATCTTTGAAGCATAATTTAAGCAATCTGGTATTTCAAAAAATAGTCATGATGGAAAAATCAATGTAACCAATTTCAACAATATTATGAGAAGTACGAAAATAAACAAGCACTGACAAAGCCAATAGGTCTGAGATCGGTGGTCAGTCTTTTGATTTTATCAAAGTGTGTCTTGTTTTGATATGGCTTTTACAAAATTTTATTGTTGTGGGACCTGCCGTGCCCTTGCTATAATAGTTCCTAGCACTGACCTAAACAACTTTGTCCTGATATGCTCCTTATGAAAGAGTAGATTGCTGTCACTCAAATGGAAGCCGGCTCACACAAGGGGATAGAGAGAGAATTTTAATAAAAACAAAAGATCCACCAGTCCCCAGACCTAATGAGAGGCCCAATTATTAAAGAAAGTCCCCCAGTGTAACTATCTTTCCATTAGTGCAGATTTATGTATTTTGTGAATTTTCAAGAATTTCCACAATCAGACCAGAAAATCATACTCCTATAAAATACTTGTGAACTGTTTTTCAACAAGGGCAAATATACATGCGTGGATGTGCTCATGCAAAATCTGTTGAGAGTTTGCAAGTTCTCCTTACCTTCAAACACATTTTTTCCCAACCCGTGAGGATGTTTTACTTCTGCCCTTGTCAGCAGCAAATATCTTACCTTTCTCACTATGGGAAAAGATTAGAAAAGAGCTGGTGAAAACCACCCTTAAAACATGTAAGTTGTTAGGATTGCATAGACTCAAAAGGGCATTCCTTCCCTGGAACTATTGCTTGCCGGCACTTCCAGCCACAGTATGAAGATCTGCGGAAAGGTGCCAAAAGAAGGAAATTGCTTGTATTCAAGCCCTTCTATACTATTAACCGTGGAATAATCTTCAAGGCTATTATCAAAGCTCTTATTTAATTAGATTGCTGCCATAATTTTTTGCTGCACTAAATGCAGCATAGGGATGAGTGGATTTTTTTACAGGAAATGTAGATTTATGATGCAACCTGTCACATGGACAAGTAGATAGTTTATTAAATTCCACCCCTCTGACATAAACTAAAATTTACTACTGTTGAACCTATGAGTTTGATAATTTTGATTTCTTTGGCATACATGTAATACTGGAAATAAGGTTCCATCCTGGATTGTTATCTGCTCCCGTCCAGTGAACTTTCTTTCAATCATTATGCATTTTATTGAAAACTCATAGTCACATGATGAAAATCATCATCCCCATATTGAAAAACATACAGCAAAGCATTTTGAATGCAATGAAAATAGAGTGTAGACAAAACTGGTACAACGTTTTCCACGTATACCATCAGTACACCATGCTGGAAGATCTGAAGAGGAAGGCATATTGCTTTACAAACTACTTGGAACCACAATAAGTTGCTGGAAGTCCATTTGCCAAATGCCAAGCCCACAAAATTATTACACTGAACACATTTTGTAAATAACACAGCAAACAATATTCTGAAACATCTAAAAAAAAAACATATGTCAGAATCTGCCTTGAAACATGCATGGCTGAATATTTACCCACTTTAGGGTTTTGTTATGATGTTAAAGTTAATTTTGGTCAATTATATAAAAAGAGAAATATTGCTTATTTTTCCTCTTTGAATGGAATGTTTCTTTCCCCCTTTTTATTTCCTTATAAGAAGATGGTTCCACGTGGAGGTAGTTTAAAATGTTGAAGTTGAGGAGTGTTGCAGGGTGAACAGAAATGCTCCAATGACTCAAATACCCATGCAGACTCTTCTTGGCAATATAGAGACAGTATTTACTACCTGTAACGACAGGGAGAAAAAAAACACCGGACTGCACCTCAGCACTGCACACCCTGTCTCTATGGTTTTAAGGACGGGCATAGCAGCACACAAGCACTGTTTTTGATCTGTTTTAATCTGTTGTGTGGGCTTTAACCAAGCCCATCTCATGCCTATCACTTTCATTCATTGATGGGCCTGCCTTTCAAAAATCCATTGATGTCGTTGGTAAATGCTTTACGTTTGTTCCACCTTGAGGCAATTTTGTTACGCCTTGCAGACTGACCCTGTTACATGGATTATTGCATGATCAGCCTTAAGCTTTAGTGTGTGAGCACTCCTTTTTTCTTTTGTCTCTCCCCTTCACGATCCATGTCAACCATGGCTCTTTGAAGCTTCATACAGTGCAAACTTGATTGGAGGTATTGGAGTGCTTTGCATGACTACCAGTTGCGTCACATTGTTCACACTTTTACCGAAACAGAGTTATTTCAATTTTGCTTTTGTCTCTCCCCGTCATGCTTTACATGAGCCCACTTAAACTATTCCTGTTACATTAGGCACACGTAAAGGGAGTGATTCACTCAGAATAGGATGTTCAGATGATGCAAGACTCAAGCCCTGCTTCTCAGGTCCACTGCCAGCACCCCTGGCAGTTAAGCCACATTCTCTTCCCTGTGCCATGTTGCTGCTTTTTGCAGATGTGGACATTTTAAGTTCACAACTGAATGTTTTGTTTATCAATACACACAGCATTTGCAATCACATCTTGTTTTTTTGTCCAAAAGGACCTTTCTTTTCTTTGATGTGCCACAGGAGCTCTATAGCAACAGCAGAGGATTGCCTGCAAGCTAAGTTGTGTTTGTTTATTTTCAATAATTCTGCTCAGATCGCCTTGTGTTACCCCACTGTCTTGACTGTTCCACATGTCAGCTAATGCTTTCTTTCTTATTCCTGTGCACCCCCTTTGTACCATTTTCAGGGGGTAATTCTGGTGGGTATTGTAACACTTACTGCACCATGTGTGTAAATGGATTAAGTATATTTTTGTGTGAGCAAGTAATGCATTTATATGAAGTTTGAACCATCATTGTCGGTAGACTTTCTGTGACCGTATATTCACCTGTGTGTGTATATAAATTAGTATGTTTTTGAGTGAATATATTTTATACACGTGCATTTGTGTGCTTGTATTTATAGAACTCCACCTACTCCTTTATAAAATACTGCTGAGTCTAAGTCTGTTTTGTAGCTTCTTCACCGTGATTTACTTTTTTCACATTGTTTGATTTTTGTGTGCACCTATTGACTAAATATAGAGCATTGCACTTTTGTGAGAGATGTCTCAAAGTCTGTGCATGACTACGAAACTTCTACTCAAGCAGTCATCACTCTTCTGGCCTCTCTTCTGTGAGCTGCAGGTGACGATGTCCCTCTCCGCCAGAGCCTCTCCCTGAAGAATGCAAGATATGCCAGGCACTGACTCCAGCCTCCCATGATGCCCGAGTGAACCAAGGCCTGGGTCAGTGAGGAATGAAGACTTTTCACTTCTAAAAGCCTTAAAGGAACAACAAGAGGCAACGGCTTCTGAAAATGTCCTTGAGGTCAGCAAAAGTGTCTGTCATACTTCAAGCTAATGCAACAGAAGGGAAGTGGCGTCTCAGATGGGGAGTTTTTTATTGAGTTTGCATGTTTTATTATTCTCTTGAAATTGTGACCATGATTAAGGCCAATGTGACATCCTCATTACACTATGACTGTTTGAATATTCTTGATTTGTTTGGGTGACCCTTCTTGTTAATTTCTCTCTGCAATCTTGTGTCTTTTTTGGGGAATTGTGTTAGCCGGCCAGCAACTCTGATGGTGGGGCGGTAAAAGTGGTATTCTATTGGAATTAGCATGGCAGATTTAAATTGGGATGATAAATGGCAACATTTTCATTTTTTGCTGCAGATAGTGGAACAGGGTAAACAGAAGTCCTTTAGTTATATGCAGGACCACTGGAATTATGTGGCAGGAAAGTACCAAATTGTGAGACAGGGTTGACCAATTTATGTGGCAAGAAAAGTCCAATTATGCACTTACAATGCCAATAGCTCTAACTCTCATCCTCAAATGCCTGCGCACAGACAAGCCTTTTATACAATTTGATAAATTGCTTTATTACACATAGTAAATAATAACTTGCAAGTTAAAGATTTAAAATGGAAAAACACTAAAGAAACATGTGACCCCATAACTCTGAATTCCTGAGCTAATATATTGCACAATCATTATACATTTGACAATGCTTTATGACAGGGTATTCTTTGACCTTTGAATGTGTACGTGCTTCGTGGTGGGAGGCCACCAATCATGCCTTTCAAGGTCTTGTTGAATCTCTCCACAAGACCATTAGATTGGGGGTGATAGGGTGTGGTGAACTTGTAGGTTACACCACATGCATCCCACAGAGACTTCATGTATGCAGACATGAAGTTAGTGCCTCTGTCAGATACTATCTCCTTTGGGAATCCCACACGGGTAAATATCCCCATCAGAGTTCTGGTCACCACCGGTGCAGTTACGGTCCTCAGAGGGATTGCCTCTGGGTAACGGGTGGCATGGTCCACCAAAACCAGGATAAACCTGTTGCCTAAGACAGTTTTGGGGTCCAATGGACCAACAATGTCGATGCCCACCCTTTCAAAGGGGGTGCCAATGACAGGAAGTGGAATCAGGGGGGTTTTAACCCTTTTCCCTGCTTTACCACTGGCCTGGCAGGTAGGACAAGATCTACAGAACTTATCTGAGTTTGTCCTCATTCTGGGCCAATAAAAGTGGGTGACAAGCCTGTTAAAGGTCTTGCCTTGCCCCAAATGTCCTGCCAGGGGAATGTTGTGAGCCAGACCCAGTAGGAAGGTATGGTAACACTGGGGGACCACCAGCACACGCGCTGCCCCAAAGGCCGGAACCTTAGGCACACTGTAGAGGAGATCATTCTCCCAATATATGTGGTGATCGCCAGAGGCTTCATCTGCTGCCTGGTCTGAGGCTTGCTTCCTCAGACCCTCTAGAGTGGGACATTCTTTCTGCGCCTTGCAGAATTCCTCCCTGGTGGGTCCACCCTCAACTTGCCAGCCAGCAAGCTCAGGTAGGTCACCTAGGGTGGCAATGTCTTCCCCAGTTGGCTCGGGAGCCTCCTCCTCAGGAGCCTCATCAACCACTGCGGGAACTTCTGGGACCGGTTTCCCACGCCCCTTGCCCCTCCTCTTGGCAGCTCTCTGGGCCATTGTTCCAGGCTCCAGACGCCCTTGACTTCCCTCTCAGTCAGCCATGGACCGTGTGGTCATGCAGACCCACTCAGGTAACCCTAACATCTCCAGGTGAGATCTGAGCTCCACTTCTTTCCAAGCCGTGTGCTCAAGATCATTGCCTAACAGACAATCTACAGGCATGGCAGGACTCACAGCTACTTTCAGAGTACCAGAGACCCCCCCCACTCAAAGGGAACCAGAGCCACCGGTAGGTGACTCACACGATTGTCAGCGACTATGACCTGGTGGAATGTATTAGGGACTATCTGCTCTGTTGACACCAGCTGACTCTTGATAGGAGTCATACTGGCTCCTGTGTCACGCAGAGCCTCCACCTTCTGCCCATCAATGGTGACACACTGCCTGTACTTGGAAGTATTTTGGGGCATCTGGGCTTTGGGCACCATTTCTCCTTCTCCCAGGGACACTAGGGAAATCTCTACCTGTTCCCCAAAACTATCTGGGTCCATCTCCCCCCGAGAGCTACACTGGTCAACCCAGGTGTCTGTCCTGTAGTGGACAGTGCTCTCTTGGAGCACTGGGGGTCACCTTTATAGTGACCATACTGGTAACACTCCGTGCATATGGGGTTGGGTTTCCCTGACCTATTATATGTCCCTGGCTTTTTCCCAAATCTGGAAAAGGAATGGTTGCCACCCCCTCCCTGGGAATTCTTTTGGGGGCCTTTGGAGAGTTCCTTATCTGTAAGTTTATCTCCCCCCTCTTTCTTCTGTTGGGAACCCTGACCACCTTTGTGCGTGTCCCCCCCAGGTACCTTCTTGGACACTCTGGTGCTGACCCAGAGGTCCGCCTCCTCAGCAAGCCTTCTGGGATCAGTCAGCTTACTATCCACTAAGTGCTGGCACAACTCTGTAAAAGTAGTATTAAGCAAATGTTCTCTCAGAATCAAGTCATATAATCATCTACTTTGTTGCCCCACACCCATTCATTCAGTGCTTTACTGTAAAAGTCAAAGAAATCTACCCATGTTTGTGTGGTTTGTTTGGTGCTGTCCCTGAACCTCTGACTGTATCCCTCAGGGGTCAGCCCAAACTTGGCAAGTAAAGTGGCTTTCTGAAGGGGGTATGTGTTTTGATCCGGTTGATCCAATGTGAGAAGTGTGTCCCTCCCCAATGGCGGCACATAACCCCACAAAGCTACCCCCCATTGCCCTTCAGGAACCTCATGAGCCCTTAGTGCAACCTCATAAGCAGCTAACCATTTATCTATGTCATCTCCCACCACAAAACTGGGCACCACATTTTTGGGTATACGAACCTTCTTTTCTACAGCAGGTCCTGTCTGTATGCTGCCACCATTATTGCTGGATTCAGACTGTCTTGCCTTGATCTCCAGCTCCTTGAGACTCAGTTCATGAGCCAACAATAGTTTCTTTTCAGCCAAAGCTCTTTTAGCTTCCTTGGCTTCTCTCTCTGCCATTCTCTCCTCCTATTGAGCCTCAATTTTCAGTTTTGCCATTTGCAATTGGAACTCCCTTTCCTCTCTCCTTTCCTCTGCAGTCAGGCTTTGCACAGAGTCACTGCTCCCTGGTCTGGAAGGGGGCACAATTGCATTGGTAACACCATCCACAGATAGCAACAAATCCTCTGAGGGGCCATTTTCTGGCTCCTCTTCCTCATCATCCTCTTCTAAATGGGCTTCTGCCCAGGCCCTCAGCGCCACTTGAAAGTCTTCCTTTTTGGAGGCCCCTTGGGTGGGTACCCTCATTGCTCTGCAGAACCCTTTTAGTTGCTTGACCGTATATGTATCCAACAGGACTAGGTCAAAGTCTCCTATCTGAGACCCAGTCAGAGACATGATGAGTGAGGAATTAGTTTTTGAAAATTGTCAGGAAAAAAAGAATTTGCAAAAAGAGATAAAAAATCAAGTTGACCTTCAACTGTGGGTAGGTAGTGAAATACTTAGCTACTGTATGTCACTGCACAAACACAAGTCCTATCCTCACCACTGATCACCAATGTTAGAAATTGGGTTTTTGGTTGGCAGTCAGGTTACCCTCTGACCAAGCAAAAGCCCTCACTCTAGTCATGGTAAGTCACACACAATCCAAGATTATCCTGTGCCCACCCTCTGGTAACTTGGCAAGAGCAGTCAGGCTTAACTTAGAAGGCAATGTGTAAAGTATTTGTGCAATAAATTATACAATACCACCATATAGCACCACAAAAATACAGCACACAGGGGGTGATTCCTACATTGGCGGGCGGCGGTTGCCGCCCGCCAAGCGGGAACCGCAGAATGACCGCACCGCGGTCAAAAGACTGCGGCGGCCATTCTGGCTTTCCCGCTGGGCCGGCGGGCGACCGCCAGAAGGCCGCCCGCCGGCCCAGCGGAAAACCCCCTTCTACGAGGATGCCGGCTCCGAATGGAGCCGGCGGAGTCGAAGGGGTGCGACGGGTGCAGTGGCACCCGTCGCGATTTTCAGTGTCTGCAAAGCAGACACTGAAAATCTTTATGGGGCCCTGTTAGGGGGCCCCTGCACTGCTCATGCCAGTGGCATGGGCAGTGCAGGGGCCCCCAGGGGCCCCAAGACACCCGTTACCGCCATCCTCTTCCTGGCGGAGAAAACCACCAGGAACAGGATGGCGGTAAGGGGATCGGAATCCCCATGGCGGCGCTGCAAGCAGCGCCGCCGTGAAGGATTCCCTGGGGCAGCGGGAAACCGGCGGGACACCGCCGGTTTCCCGTTTCTGACCGTGGCTTTACCGCCGCGGTCAGAATGCCCCCGGAAGCACCGCCAGCCTGTTGGCGGTGCTTCCTCCGTCACCTGCCCTGGCGGTCTATGACCGCCAGGGTAGGAATGACCCCCACAGTGTTTAGAAAAATATATAATATTTATTAGGATAATTGTAGGTCAAAACGAATAAAGTTGCAATGTGAATTTGTAGAAATATCACTGAAAAGTGATATAAAGTGTCTTAAGTCTTTAAAAAGCAAGACGGTAAAGTGACGGATATACCACCAGCCGTATTACGAGTCCATTATATCCTATGGAACTCGTAATACGGCTGGTGGTATATCAGTCACTTTACCATCACTTTTGGGACGGATTAACACCTCCTCCAAAGTTGTAATAACCCCCAAAGTCTCTTTCAAGCACAAAGTACCTGGTTTGGAGTGGAAAATCTCCTCAGAGGGCCACAGAAGAAGAGCTACGTGGAAAAATGGTGTGTGCGTCGATTTTTCCCTAGCACACACAGACTTGCGTCGTTATTTTTCACGCGGGGAAGCCGTGCGTCGTTTTTCCGGCGCGCGGACAGTCTCTTTCTGTGGATCGCAGGGATTACCAGATGTCCCATGTTTGTGCGTGAATTCTCCTGCTTCTTTTCCGGCTGCAGTTCAATCTGCATGGCTGCGTGTCGAAGTTTCACTCTCACGGCAGGCGTCGCGTCGATTTCTCCTCTAGAGGTCGGGCAGCGCTGTCCTTGCGAGGCCGTGCCTCGAAGTTCCGGCCGTCCCGAAGGCGTCGCGTCGCGTCGATCAGCGTCGGGGTGCGCCGTTTTTCTCACCGCGGAACAAGCTGTGCGTCTTTTTGGTCCTGAGATTTCAGGGAACAGGAGGCAAGTTCTTTCCAAGCCTTTGGAGAGCACTTTCACAGCCAGACAAGAGTTCAGCAAGGCAGCAGGGCAACAGCAAGGCAGCAGTCCTTTGTAGAAAGCAGTCAGGTGAGTCCTTTAGGCAGCCAGGCAGTTCTTTTTGGAAGGATGCAGGTTCTGGTTCAGGTTTCTTCTCCAGCAAGTGTATGATGAGGTAGGGCAGAGGCCCTGTTTTATACTCAAATGTGCTTTTGAAGTGGGGGAGACTTCAAAGAGTGGCTAAGAAGTGCACCAGGTCCCCTTTCAGTCCAATCCTGTCTGCCAGGGTCCCAGTAGGGGGTGTGGCAGTCCTTTGTGTGAGAGCAGGCCCTCCACCCTCCCAGCCCAGGAACACCCATTCAAAATGCAGATGTATGCAAGTGAGGCTGAATACCCTGTGTTTGGGGTGTGTCTGTGTGAATGCACAAGGAGCTGTCAACTAAGCCCAGCCAGACGTGGATTGTAAGGCACAGAAAGATTTAAGTGCAAAGAAATGCTCACTTTCTAAAAGTGGCATTTCTAGAATAGTAATATTAAATCCAACTTCACCAGTCAGCAGGATTTTATATTACCATTCTGGCCATACTAAATATGACCTTCCCACTCCTTTCAGATCAGCAGCTACCACTTCAATACTGTATGAGGGCAGCCCCAATGTTGGCCTATGAAGGGAGCAGGCCTCACAGTAGTGCAAAAACGAATTTAGGAGTTTTACACTACCAGGACATGTAAACTACACAGGTACATGTCCTGCCTTTCACCCACACAGCACCCTGCTCTAGGGGTTACCTAGGGCACACATTAGAGGTGACTTCTATGTGGAGAAAGGGGAGGGTTAGGCTTGGCAAGTACTTTTAAATGCCAAGTCGAGGTGACAGTGAAACTGCACACACAGGCCTTGCAGTGGCAGGCCTGAGACAAGGAAAAGGGGCTACTTAAGTGGTTGGCACAACCAGTGTTGGAGGCCCACTAGTAGCATTTAATCCACAGGCCCTAGGCACATAGAGTGCACATTACTAGGGACTAATAAGTAAATTAAATGGTCCAATCAGGTATGATTCAAGGATACCATGTTTTAAGGGAGAGAACATATGCACTTTAGCACTGGTTAGCAGTGGTAAAGTGCGTAGAGTCTAAAAGCCAGCAAAAACAGTGTCCAAAAAGTGGAGGGAGGCAGGCAAAAAGTTAGGGGTGACCACCCTAAGGCTGTCAGGTCTAACAGTCCCACACTACTGATCAAACCAGATTAAATGGAGGCCAATCACACCTGGTATCAGTGAGAGTCAAGTTTTTAACTCCAGACTTTTGAAATACTGTGTCTGTTTCACCCCGTATGAGGGAACTAAGCATGCTTTTTGCAGCCTCTACTGCAAGGGTGATATCTGCAGTGTGCTTATCAAATAGCTCGATCCATTTTCGTACTCCCTCTGTAAGCAGTGACAACTGTTTTCTGAGGCATTCCTTGTCAATTTGTGGCCAAGCAACTTAATGTGATGCCCCAGGTCCCTTATGTATCAGGGGCATCTGCTATAAAAGGCTGGCGGCACGTTGGGGATGGTGTGATCTGACATACTTTTGCCTTATTTGCAGAAATGTCTTTATCTAATGGTAGCCCCAAACTGAATCACCCACACCATACATAATGTTGCACTTACTTGCTGTGCTGCTCTATTGTGCAGTGTCACCCGTCCCTAGCCTCGCTGGATCCTATTCTCAGGTCTGGCTGGCCATGGATGCTCTGAAATTGTAACTGCTCAAGCTCTGTAGCTTTGGGCTACTTCTTGGGTGCAAGTCTCATTCCTTATACTTTGTATCAGTTGGTTTAGAGCATGGGTACTCACAAATATTTTCCCAGGGGCCGCACTGTTTGGTCTTTGATGTGACTGAGGGCCGCATTGCTGCCAGCATAGTGGCGGTCGGAGGGCTGGGGGTAGGGTGGGGAGGGGTAGTGGTTAAGTGTGTGTAAGGGAAGTGAAACATATACATCTAGGGTCTGAATTGCCCAATGTGAAATCAAGAACTTGGGTATAAATCCCAGCTTATCTACTTAACCATATTGTGTGATCCTAGGCAAATGTTTTATTTCACTTTACCTCCTTTTTTCCTTTTTCTTCAGCAACACATGTAATAACCTTTAAATATGTCTTCAGGATGTATGCTGTATAAAACTTTCTGTGTCTGATTTAATAAACTATTATGTTGTTCACGTTTTATAGAAACCCAGCCCTCTCAAAGAGTTCACATAACAACATGCCTTTTAGTTCACAATTCACATTGGCAGGGTGTGTAGGATGGAAGGGGATGAAAGTTTCTAAATACATTTTTGAAAACTATCACTTTAAAAAATACTTCTGATATAATGTTGTGTACTAAAGTGAAATGGTTCTGCATGTTAATGAAATGCACTGTTTGAATTTCACACAGATCATACTTTTATATTGTTATTGCAAGATGTCTTTAATAATGAAGGTGTTTCTAAAGTTAACAGTTCCAGAACACCCTAGTTACTCATTTTCTTTAACTTCAACTAGACTCCAAATAAAAACTTGCCCATTTGTTTAACAATTGTTAATGCCAGTGTTGAGTCATATGAACAGCAGCACAGTGCTGCTGTTGACCTGGTGGCCGCACGTACATGTCGGGAGGGCCGCAAGTGGCCCCGGGCCGTACTTTGAGTATCACTGGTTTAGAGAGTGTAAATGTGCCCCTTGTGCAGTCTATGTCAATGAGTGGTCTTTCTTGGATACCATCAGTAAGATGATTTTCTTTTCATGTTTGAAGAAGTTCACCCGTGCTCCCCATGCGCTGGTGTATGGATTCTCTCCTGTCATTAGCTTCCCAAACATCATGCCCTTTTCCCCTTACTTCACTTGTCTCTCTTGACTATTATGCCCCCTTCTCCTTCTGCCAAGGGGCAGACTACCTTCAGTCCTTCTATGTTCCTGTTCCCTTCCTTGATCCATTGCCTGTTGTGTCATATCTACAGTCCTATGCACATAGCTACTCCACACTGCATGTTCTAAGTCCCTTTGCTGTGTAGATACCTGGCCTGTAATTTCTTTACCAGTAGTACCCCTTTTCTCAACCAACTGCAACATTGCTGATGAAATATGTGATTGGTCATCACTATCCCCTCAACTCTCTTCTTCATTCCTATCCTGCTGTGGAAGGGCAGGATCTAGATGCAGCACAAAACGTGTCTCTAATTAATCTGAAAATTGGTTTGCTGTCTAAGAGTGCTTGCGCTCCTGGGCTTTGGTGTGCAGGGGTTACCATGAGGGCAGCTGCCAGGAAGTGAGGAGCGGTTAACATCTCAGGGTTCTCAGACCCTACAGCGGCTTCTTGCAGCTGCACTAGTGGGAAAATGCTGGGCACTGTGGGTGCAGTGCTCATAGGGCCATATGGTGGTGGGGAACATACAGGGAATTAGGGATATCTTCTTGTGAGGAGTCTTTCAAATTTTCACAAAATACTTTCCATATAGCTATGGTGGCTGTTCTTTTCTTTAATTTGGCTCCTGCATATTTACTTCGGAGGTAAGTGGGAACATGCTCAATTATCTTGTTATTGAACATTCCTTCTTTTGGCCGAGGATACCTATGTTTTTGAATGGCTTTAAACCACTCCAGACTATACTTTTGTAATTTCTTCCTGTCATTGTGGAATACCTTCTGCATATGCTCTAAGGGGGACTCCATGACTAGGCGTTCTTTAATACTTCAATATTATTTTTTTCTGCTACCAGATTAAGGGGGTCATTACGACCCTGGCGGACGGTGTTAAAGCAGCGGTAAGACCGCAAACAGGCCGGCGGACAAAAAAAGGGAATTATGACCCTGGCGGAAACCGCCAACAAAGACAGCCACTTTAACACACCGCCCGCCACGGCGGTACAGACAAACAGCGCGGCGGTCAACGCCAACAGACAGGCGGGAGACAATGTACTGCCCATAGTATCAGAACACACCAATCCGCCACCTTTTCCGGGGCGGATTCATCGCGGATAAAAACACGGCGGAAACAGCTTTTGCTATGGGAAAACGCTCACCTTCTACACATCCCACGAGGAACGACGACTCCATGGAGCTGGAACTCCAAATACTACCTACCCTTGTCTTTCTGCTCCTCTACGACCAACAGCGACGTAGGCGCCGAAGATACCGGTGAGTACTGCACCTACGACACAGGGGAGGGGGGAGGCAAAAGTTAGGGGGACACCCACCAAACACCCCCACCCTCGCATATCACAACATACACACCAATGTAGTAAAAAATATCACATGAACAACCCACAATCCCCCTAGAAGAATGCAAAGACAAAGCGAATTGCAGTCAAACATTGTAATGTGCCAATATACATGTCATACAAAAATATACTGATATATATCTCGAAATCTATCATAATTATATATACAATACAAGAAGTGGTGCAGATATGTACACAACAATGTCCGTGCACCAGCAGTCCAAAAATGCATGGGCGAGGCCCACAATAGATACCTGACCAAAATCCGAGAGACCACTGCCGGGGCATCAGATAGAAACACTACAAGCACCTCAGGGGGAAGGGAAGGGGGGGCACCTCAGCCACATGAATGCGAAGCCAGATCTACGCCGGGGCTCCATGCCCATTGATGTATCCTGGGGAGTGCAAAGCCACAGTCTCTCAAGTCTCTAAAGTGGGTGGGTTGCCCACTGTGCCATCCTGGGGAGTGCAAAGCCACAGTCTCTCAAGTAGATGCAGTTCTCTACTGGTACTGGGTGGGACTGGTGCCCAGACTGGATGAGTCTCCCTGTGAAAGTTCCTGTCCTGTCACTGTCCCAGCTGCTCATGGGATAAGGATGCCTGATGTGGCGGTACATTCATTCCTACACGGTCTTTGCTATGTTTAGCGGTGCTTTACCATGGCGGTCTTTGCCCTGTTCACGGTGCTTTGCCATGGCGGTCTTTGCCCTGTTCAGCGGTGCTTTGCCATGGCAGTTCAGGACTGTTCAGCGGTGCTTTGCCATGGCGGTCTTTGCCCTGTTCAACGGTGCTTTGCCATGGCAGTCTTTGCCCTGTTTAGTGGTGCTTTGCCATGGCGGTTCAGGACTGTTCAGCGGTGCTTTGCCATCGCGGTCTTTGCCCTGTTCAGCGGTGCTTTGCCATGGCGGTTCAGGACTGTTCAGCGCTGCTTTGACATGGCGGTCTTTGCCCTGTTCAGCGGTGCTTTGCCATAGCGGTTCAGGACTGTTCAGCGGTGTTTTGACATGGCGGTCTTTGCCCTGTTCAGCGGTGCTTTGACATGGCGGTTCTTTGCCCTGTTCAGCGGTGATTTGCCATGGCGGTTCAGGACTGTTCAGCGGTGCTTTGACATGGCGGTCTTTGCCCTGTTCAGCGGTGCTTTGACATGGCGGTTCTTTACCCTGTTCAGCGGTGCTTTGCCATGGCGGTTCAGGACTGTTCAGCGGTGCTTTGACATGGCGGTCTTTGCCCTGTTCAGCGGTGCTTTGCCATGGCGGTTCAAGACTGTTCAGCCGTGCTTTGACATGGCGGTCTTTGCCCTGTTCAGCAGTGCTTTGCCATGGCGGTTCAGAAATGTTCAGCAGTGCTTTGACATGGCGGTTCTGATACTGACATTGGTGTGTGGCATGACGATCTCCACACTGGACATTGGTGTGTGGCATGACGATCTCCATACTGGACATTGGTGTGTGGCATGACGATCTCCATACTGGACATTGGTGTGTGGCATGATGATCTCCACACTGGACATTGGTGTGTGGCATGACGATCTCCACACTGGACATTGGTGTGTGGCATGACGTTCCATCATTGGCCAGCAGGGCTGTGGTATCCTGGCCCCTCCTGGGCTTTGACTTCGGCGGTGGTCTCTGGACCAGTGACGATACTTGGGCCCTCCTGGGCACTGACTCCGGCGGTGGTCTCCTGACCAGTGACGATACTTGGGCCCTCCTGGGCACTGACTCTGGCGGTGGTCTCCTGACCAGTAACGACTGGCGGTTGTGTCTGGACCGCCGGAAATGATGGCGCACTTCTCCGCTGTGACACTCACAACAGGCTGGCCAGACTTCCTCGGGACCTTCCCCACTTTTTTTGGAGTTACAGCTGACTCACCAATCGCCTTCGATCCCATTTCAGTTGTAGTCCCACCAGGAGTCTTGACACGGTCCCGTCGTCCACTCTCTAATTTCAGAGCCTTTACAGGGGGTGGGCTTCCAGTGCCTTTGCTCCGGGTCCTACTGCCTGCCCTGGTGGACGGTGCACTCCAAAAACCTGGAACACGAACCACTGGTACTGGATGCTTTTTGGCTGAGGTGCTACGACGGGACTGATGAATTGGAGGGGGGGGCAAAAAGGTCAATTTGACATAGGGACAGTTTCTGACGGACACTGGGATGGGTAGTTGGAGGGGCTCTGAGAGGGGAGGAAGAGGAGGTGGTTGTAGGAGGTGACACTTTAGGTGTTTTGGGTGCAGGTGCAGGTACTGGAGGCTGTCGTGAGGTGGATGGATGTTGGGTGAGTGATTGCTGGCGTTTGGGTACTTTGGGAGGGGGCGTCACAGACACACTGGGAGAGGACACAGGGACGTGTAAATGGCAGTGGGGGTGGTGAGTGCAGGTGAGCGGCTTGTGGTGCTGGGTGTCCTGGTGCGAGTCCTAGTGCCTGTAGACGTGGTGCATGCAGGTGTGTGTGTAGACGAGACTGGGAGGGAGGAGGGAGAAGAGGAGGAGGGGGACACAGTGGAGACAGTGGATGTTGCTGTGTCTGTATGGGTGTGATGCTTGTGTGAGTGTCTGTGGTGTGTGTGGTGCCTATGTTTGCTTGAGCTACTTTTGGGTGTTGACTTGTGTGCATGCTGGTCTGTAGGTGTGCTTGGGATGGGTAGGGTACAGGGGATTGGGTCTGGGTGGAGGAAGTTGGAGGGGGGAGGCTGGACACAGGGACAATGGCTGCCATCAGTGCTGAGGCCAGAGATAGCAGGGATCGCTGAAGGACAGCCAGACCAGAATGAATGCCTTCCAGGAATGCATTACTGTGTTGCAACTCTTGTTCTACACCCTGGATGGCATTCACAATGGTAGACTGCCCAACAGTGAGTGACCTGAGGAGGTCAATGGCCTCCTCACTGAGGGCAGCAGGGGCGACTGGGGCAGGGCCTGAGGTGCCTCGGGCGAAGGTGATGCCCACCCTCATGGGTGAGCGGGCACGGGGTGAACGCTGAGGGGCTGCTGGGAGGGCGGTGCTGGTAGGGGAGGTGGCGGCTGTACCTGTAGAAGTGGGGCGCACAGATGGTGCCGCCACCACAGGGGAGCTCCCATCGGCGGACGAGTCCGTGTCGCTGGTTGGTGATCCGGTGCCCGACGTTAAGCTCCCCTCGCCCTCTGTCCCACTGGTGCATTCAGAGTCTGTGGTGTGGCCCTCCATGGCCATGTGGGATGCAGCTCCCTCGTGCTCCGGTGCCACTGTACCTCCGCCTGATGATGCTGATGTACAAAAGGACAGGGAGAGCAGGAAAAGGGGGTGGGAGACAGAAGAAAGAGAGTTTTAGTGCATGGCATACCGCTACCATTGGCGGACAAGACAGACGCAGCAGCCCAATGCATAACGCCATGCTCCTGGCCTCTGCACATGCAATTTCTGGAATATGGCTACATGGGAATGGTGGAAATCTGCGCACATGGATGCCACAGGGGCAACTATACCTCAACTTGGCACTCTGCTGAGGTGGGGTTGAGTGCCACATGGCCTACATTACGGAGGGTCCTTGCCTACCTAACCCGCCCTGGCCTAGGGACACACACAGCCCACCTCCCCCACCCAGACCCCTCCACTGCACGCAAGGTCCGCAGAATGAGGTTGTACTCACCCCCTTGTGTCTGCTGTGATGTCCTTAAGCGCCCATCCATCTCCGGGTTGGACACCGCCAGGATCCGGAACATCAGGGGGGTCATGGTGCGACGGGCACCCCTCCCACGTTGGGAGGCCATCCCCAGCTGAGCCTCAGCCGTCTTCTTGCTGCAGCGGCGAATGTCCTCCCATCTCTTATGGCAGTGGGTGCCCCGTCTCTGGTGGGCCCCCAGGGTCCGGACATCCTTGGCGATGGCACGCCAAATGTCCCTCTTCTGGTGGGCGCTGACCTACATGACATGCACAAGGAAAGAGGAACAGTCATTACCTACTGCACCGTCAATGTGAGTGGCCCCCTCCCTACTTTGGCCATGTGGCCCATTCATTCCCATGCATTTCTGTTCTATGAACTCTGCACCCTTCTCTCTTCTATCCAGCCCTCTCCACCCAGGCATAGCCCATCCAACGTGCTCCCTGTGTACTGACCTGTTGGTCTGAAGGACCGTAGAGTAGCATGTACTGGGGGAGGACCCCATCCACAAGTTTCTCCAACTCCTGTGCAGTGAAGGCAGGGGCCCTTTCCCCAGACGCAGCAGCCATCGTCGCTTTCAGACCGAGGTCACAGCAGCACTAGCAGTGTAGGTCCTCTCCTGTCGAAGGTCAGGTATCTAGTGATTGAAGAGATAGAAAATGGTGGTGACGTCCGCGGCGGTGACGTCCGTGGCGGGCACATCATCCCCGCCGGCGCACCTGTTCATTGGCTCCTGGGACCCATAGGGTCCAATGTTAACCAATGATGCAGCATTGCGCCGCGCTCTACGACCGCCTACCGCGACGGTGTCCAATGCCAGCGCAGTTACCCCACAATTTCATTGTCCCAGTTTAGAGGTCAGGCAGCCGCCATTTCAGGGGCCCACATGGCTTCATTTACTACTGCGTCACACATAGCTAGGCCTATAATCAACACACATACAGGAAGGGGTTTTGTGAGTGGTGTAGTCTTGTGTGAAACTGTGGGTACATACCTGGAGGAATAGTGACTGGTTCTTCGCTGTTGTCATTCTTAGGCACCGTCAGCTGGGACATATGAGAAGATGGCAGAATCTTCCGGTGTACCGACCGCTGGTGGACCTGTTGACAATGGAAGAGAGACATTTGATTGTGACCCACCGGTTTGACCGTGCCACAATCCAGGAACTATGTACCCAGTTGGAGCCCGACCTGATGTCACCAATCCGCCATCCGACTGTAATCCCCCCTGACGTGCAGGTGCTGTCACTGCCCCTTTTCCTTGCAAGTGGGACATTTCAGACTACTGTGGCCATGGTGAAAACGTAGGGAGATACATCATTTTCCCTGAGGTGGAGGATTTGCCTACAGTTAAAGGTGACTTCTATGCTCTTGGACATATCCCCAACGTCATAGGTGCTATTGATGGGACCCATATAGCTCTGGTCCCCCCGCAGGAGTGAACAGGTGTACAGGAACAGGAAGAGTTATCATTCGATGAATGTCCAGATGGTCTGTTTGGCAGACCAGTACATCTCGCAGGTAAATGCTATGTTCCCTGGCTCAGTGCATGACGCCTACATCCTGCGGAATAGCAGCATCCCTGATATGATGGGTCAACTCCAGAGGCACCGTGTATGGCTATTGGGGGACTCTGGTTACCCCAACCTTTCGTGGCTATTGACCCCAGTGAGGAATCCCAGGACCAGGGCAGAGGAACGCTACAATGAGGACCATGGGCGGACTAGGAGGGTGATCGAACGCACCTTCGGCCTCCTGAAGGCCAAGTTCAGGTGCCTCCATATGACAGGTGGGTCCCTATTCTACTCACCGGAGAAGGTGTGTGACATCATCATCGCCTGCTCCATGCTCCATAATTTGCCATTGCGATGCCAGGTGCCTTTTCTGCAGGAGGATGATCCAGATGACGGTGTTGTAGCAGCTGTGGAGCCTGTGGAGCCTGTGTACAGTGATGAGGATGAAGCTGAGGAAGAAGAAAACGACAGCAGGGAGTCAGTCATACAGCAATATTTCCAGTGAGACACAGGTAAGTACATTTTCAAGTTTAACATTACATTAACTTTCACACGTCTACCTCTATCCTGTAACTACATTTCACTCACTATTTGTTAATTGAGTTGTCCCCTTCCATTTCAGTTTCACAAATGTGGTAACCTACGTGTCAACAGCTTGCACCCTTGAAAGGCTTGTGATGTGTGACATTGGTATGTTGGCCTTCCAATAGGTAACCCTTTTTGACACTGTAATTGACAATACAAAGTTCAAAATCATAGACTGACTCCAGTTTTATTGATGTTTCAAGGGTGTTTATTTAAGTGCATAAAAATGAAGGGGGGTTGTGAAATGGGGATGGGTTATGGTGGAAGACTGTCCATGGCAGAGTCCAGTCTATTAGTCTCACAGGTACATTGCACATCTGGCCATTGGAAGTGGAGCTGGGGCAGTTCCAATCTGGACAGGGTAACAAAGTGGGACAGTGAGGGGACAATCAGGGTAGTCTTATTTCCTGGCGGGGGTCTTGTCATCTTGCTCTGTCCTGTTCCTGGATCTCAGGGACCGCTTTCGTGGTGGTTGTCCGTCTGCAGGGGGTGTGGTGCTGGTGTGGTGGTCCTGTGGCGGGGCATCCTGTCCACTAGCGCCGGCGGAGGTGGTGGGCATTTCATCATCGTGGCTAGTGTCAGGGGCCCCTTGGAGTGCCACAGTGTCCCTCAAAGTCTTTTGAATGTCCGTCAGCACCCCTACAATGGTGCCCATGGCGGAGGCGATGGTCCTGAGCTCCTCCCTGAACCCCAAATGCTGCTCCTCCTGCAGACGCAGGGTCTCCTGCAACTTGTCCAGGACCGTTGCCGTCGTCTCCTGGGAGTGGTGGTATGCTCCCATGATGGAGGAGAGGGCCTCATTGAGAGTAGGTTCCTTTGGCCTGTCCTCCCTCTGTTGCACAGCAGCCCTCCCAGTTCCCCTGTGTTCCAGTGCCTCCGTCCCCTGGACCGTGTGCCCACTACCACTGCCCCCAGGTCCCTGTTGTTGTTGGGGTGGTGGGTTAGCCTGGGTGCCCTGTAGTGGTGGACACACTGCTGATTGACCTGTCCTGGGTAGGGAGGTTTGGGCCCGCTGGGTGGGTGCTGTGCTGGTGTTACCAGAGGGTGGAAGTTCGGTGTTGGGCTGTGGACTGTCCTGAGGCCCACGATGGTCCGGGCTGGTCATCAAGATCCAGTAGGGCAGAGCTGCTGTCGTCACTGTGTGCCTCTTCTGGGGGTGGAGTGGTGTTGTCTGGACCCTCTGGTGTGGTGACGTTCCTTCGGGTTCCTGCGGGGATATAAGTACATGATTATTGCATGTGTGTGTTTCATGGTGTGCAATGGTTGGGTGTGCGTGGACCCCAGTGCAGGCATTCCTGTGTGGGGGCTTGTGTGCTGATGGTTGGGGGGTGTTCTGGGTATGTGCAGTGGGCATGCTTTAGTGATGGGTATCCATGCTTAGTTGTGTCATGCAGGTCTTGGGTTTGGGATGGGTGGTTGGTGTTATGGGTACATTAGTGAGGAGTTAGGGTGATAGGGGAGGGTGTGAGGGTGGGGGTGTGTGATAGCATGCAGGTAAGGTGGGGGATATGATAGTTAAGATTTGACTTACCAGTGTCCGTTCCTCCAACGACTCCTCCGAGGCCCTCAGGATGCAAGATGGTCAAGACTTGCTCCTCCCATGTTGTTAGTTGTGGGGGAGGAGGTGGGGGTCCGCCGCCAGTCCGCTGTACCGCGATGTGGTGCCTGGATACCGTGGAACGCACCTTCCCCCGTAGGTCATTCCACCTCTTCCTGATGTCCTCCCTATTTCTTGGGTGCTGTTCCACAGCGTTGACCCTGTCCACTATTCTTTGCCATAGCTCTATCTTCTTGGCTATGGATGTGTGTTGTACCTGTGAGCCAAATAGCTGTGGCTCTATCCGGAGGATTTCCTCCACCATGACCCTGAGCTCCTCCTCAGAGAAGCGGGGGTGTCTTTGGCGAGACATGGGGTGGTGTGGGGTGGTGTATGTGTTGATGAGTGTGGTGAGTGTAGTGGTATGTGGTGTTTTGTGCGTGGATGTTGTGTGGGTGATGGTGTAGTGTGCCTCTGTGTGATGGGGTTCTCTTTTCTGTGCTGTCTCTCTATGGCGTTCTCTCTAATTTTGGGTCGTAGGGGTTTGTGGGTGATGTGGGTGTGTGTTTTATATTGTGTTGGATGTGTGGGAGTGTGTTTGTATGTGTATCAGGTGTGTGTATTTGGAATTGTCCAATGTGGCTGTGTTTTGTAAATGTGTGTGTATTTTGAGCGCAGCGGTGAGTACCGTCAATGGAATACCGCGGTTGAAAGACCGCCGCGTGGATTCGTGGGTCGTAATGGCATGGGCGTGTTTCTGTTGGCGTGCAGGTGGAGGATTTGTTTCCGCATGTTTATCGCTGACCTTTGGTGTGGCGGTGTTGTGTGGGTGTCTGAATTTCGCCGGATTCCGTGATGTGTGTCATATTAGCTGTGGCGGGCTTCCGCCGCCACGGCGGTGTGTTGGCGGTCTTCTGCACGGCGGTAATCGCCTTTTACCACCAATGTTGTAATGACCCCCTAAATAATGTTAAAGTAGATTTGCATGGATCTTAAAGTGGGAATAATGTTGTATGCTCCTTCTATTTATCATTTCACAATATACATTCAACTTTTAATTCTGCTTTACCAAATCTACAGGGCACATTCCATGCAATGTTTACTCTAAACTACAATTTGCACATTATATATTACTGCACAACAACATCACACTGTTGCCACACTACATTCAAATGCACGGGCTCACCTTCAGTCACACCACAAAAAAAAATTCTACTCTAGAGGGATAATCACATTCCTAAACTACTTCACAGTAAATGCAACTTGCAACCTCCGGCCTCTCTCCTCCAGCCCCAGAGGAGATTCACTTCAGACCATGCATTTTAGAAACCACAGAAAAGTAAGCAGCTTGTGCAACACGTGTACACAGTCCTCCAATAACAAAAATAAAAAGTAGCATGCAGTACATCTTCTATCTCTTATCTTTCTGTTGCATAAAAATACAAGTTACAATTCTATTTGAGGGCAATAAGAATATCTCTAAACTACTTTGCAGTAAACGCAACTAGCAACCCCTCACCTCTTTCATTCATGCCCCAAAGAAGATTCACTTCAGACCATGTGTTTTTAGAAACAATAGAAACACTGCCTGGCATAAGGTCCAGGATAGGAACTTTGAATGCTCATCTGTTAACTGGAGGTAAAGTTTAACAGCGTCAGCTTTTCAGCTGTCCCTTGGTGTAAAACAGAGCACATCTCAACACCTTCTGATTTCAAAGCTCCCCCACAGGCCACTTCCAACCTCCTGTGGTGAATCACAGGTAAACTAGTTATGTAGGTTGAGTGTGCAACACATGTGCACAATCCACTAATAATAAAAATAAAAAGTTGGATGTTGTACCTCTTCTGTCTCTTATCTTTCAGTTACAGAAAAATACAACATAAAATTCTATTCTACCTTATTTCTACATCTGCATTTAACATTGCCAAGAAGAACGCGCTCATTCACAATCACGGATTGCGATCTGCTTTGTCCTCACCTTATAGAGATGGCGTTCCCTGGATCCTTCCCAACCCCTGGTGCACAAGCAGAATTTCAGTTCTAATCTCAGCTTCTGCTTACCTCGTCAAGAGTGTGGGCACTGGCTCCTCTGCAGCAGGGGGTAGGCTGTCTTCTGGTACCATTGTTCAGGTGGGAGGGCACAGGAACCTCCTGGAATGTGCACTCGCCAACTGTTGCGGGTGAACAAAAAAGTTCCCAAGACTAAAATAACCATACAGACTCTTATTGACAGTATTTACTAACTGTCGTGGTAAGGGGGAAAACACTGCAGACTGCACCTCAGCCCTGCACACCCTGCTTCCATGGTTTTTCTCAAATGTCTGTCAACATACAGACCTGTTTATACAATTCAATTCAATGCTTTATAACACATAGCAAATAAAAGATAACTTGCAAGTTATAGATTTAAAATGGAAAATCGCACGAAAACAAAAGACCCCATAATCCTGAATTCCTGGGCTAATACATTGCACATTCTTTACTATACATTCAACAATGCTTTATGACAGGGTATTCGTAGACCCATGAATGTGTGTGTGCTTCATGGTAAATGGAATTTACTTGAAGTGTGTGCTGGAAACATTGTGGGGGTCATTCAGACCTTGGCGGACGGCGGAGGCCGTCCGCCAAGGTACCGCCGACAAATGACCGCACCGCGGTCAAAAGACCGCGGCGGCCATTCAAACATTTCCGCTGGGCCGGCGGGCGCTCTCCAAAAGAGCGCCCGCCGGCCCAGCGGAAATGCCCCTGCAACGAGGACGCCGGCTCAGAATTGAGCCGGCGTAGTTGCAGGGGTGCGACGGGTGCAGTTGCACCCGTCGCGTATTTCAGTGTCTGCAAAGCAGACACTGAAATACTTTGTGGGGCCCTCTTACAGGGGCCCCTGCAGTGCCCATGCCATTGGCATGGGCACTGCAGGGGCCCCCAGGGGCCCCGCGGCACCCCCTACCGCCATCCTGTTCATGGCGGGTTTCCCACCATGAACAGGATGGCGGTAGGGGGTGTCTGACCGCCGCCATGGAGGATTCAATGGGGCAGCGGTAAACCGGCGGGAGACCGCCGGTTTACCCTTTCTGACCGCGGCTGAACCGCAGCGGTCAGAATGCCCTTGGGAGCACCGCCAGCCTGTTGGCGGTGCTCCCGTGGTCGGTGACCCTGGCGGTCACCGGCCGCCAGGGTCAGAATGACCCCCTGTGTGTCTCAGGCTTCTGTGTGCTCAGAATTTGGTCTCTTCCTTGCACCAATTGTTTAATTGTGATCTCTGGGCTAGTTCATTATGTACCCATTGTCTTATCAGGCCACAAACTGTTAGTAGGTATGGAGATTGTGCTGGGGGACCTGTGAGCAGATGTTGTAACTGCTTGTGGGTCTGCTAGACATGAGTCGGCCTTTAACTGAAAACCTTTATCAAGTTTCTTATTCCATTATGTCCTTAAATGAAGCTTTCACCTTGTTTGTGTCAGTGTGGGGGTTAGGCCTAAACTGGTTTGTAATTATGAAAGGCTGTGTGGTTTCTGCTTGGACTTGATGCTGCATGATATTTACATGTTTCATATTTACTACAATGTGTTTATTTTTTACATTTCTTACAACAGGTGTTAATCTGCCTAAGGAGAGCTTGTAACTGGAATAAAGGAGACTCTATTACTCAAATATAACACTGGTGATGAGGAGGGGATAGCTCCAGTCACTACCCCTTTCGCATGTTCTCTCCATATGACCTCCAGAAGAACATGCATTGATGAGAGGCGCTACAGATATTGAAAACTATACCAGGGACAATGAGTTAACGAGGCATAACTCCATCCTGCACGCAGTGAGTGGAGAATTAGGGTAAATTATCTCCTTACTCACTTAAGGAAATGCCTTCCTGCACAACAGCAGTGAGACAGCCAGCATAAATTCAAACTGAAAAGATGACTCATACATGCGGTTCCTCCCTGCACTATTATCCAGGCAACTCCATCGGAATCCAGTGCTGGCAAGATCTTCCGCTCTAACATCAATTGTACCGATTGGAAAGTGGCATTAGATTAATCCATCAGCAACGAAGACGAAAACACCAGGCTGCCTGATGGTAACATTTCAAATTACACAGAGGTCATCAGCAGAATATAACTATGGTACAGCAAACTATAACTCTATATAAAAGGGAGATGATTAAGACTGCTTACTGTGACATGCACGCCTTAAGTATATGTGTTTTACTGAGAAAGATAACACTGTTATCATCAGACTGCATATAAGTGACACATATCCCTTATTTGCTTTAAACTCCATATGTTACAAAGTAACTTTTTGGGCAGACCAGCAATGTAGGCATTGAGGTTATCTGAACGGAGTAATATTGTGTTGTCATCAATCTGCATACTGTTGTTCATGAATAGTTAGGGTAATCAACTAAGCAGCTGTTGTTTGAACACATGGTTGCAAATTAAATTGCTGGGTAGCCTTTGAGGAATTTAGTGGTAGAGGTCATCTGAACAGAGTAATATTGTGTTATCAGAGAGCATAATGTTGTGCATGAATAATTAGAGTATGAGAACTAGAACAAGTTCTTTAATGAAATGAGTGTTTAAGGTGTACTAAACTCTGAAGTGTTAACTTCACATATTACTTTTTATACAATCAGTGTTGAACTACCACATTGTAGCTGATATACATTATGGCTGTGACACACATGAACAAACCACACTCTTTTTTAATGAAATGTGAGAACTGGTGATAACCCGGAAGGATTGGGTTACATTTTTATTTAATAGCAATAGGAAAGGAAGGATTACGTGCAGTGAGGAAACCACACATAGTAGCATATAACCTAGGCATCAAAGGGCCTAAAAGTTATGAGACATTGCCTGACCCAGAATGGGAGGGAGAAAAAGAGCAAAATGATTTGGATGTTTGCAAAACAACATTTATGAAATTAGGTAAACACTTTGGAGACAAAGCACATGTTGTCCTAGAGTATCATACATTTTTAAAAGAGTCCAAGATAAACAGAAGAGCATCACCAATTACATTGAAGTGTTAAAAGGCTTAACCAAATGACCTGATTTTGGCAATCTCACAGACTCATTATTAAGAGATTAACTAGTAAGATGTTCAAATAATCCACATCTTCAAGAAAAATAATTATCTAAAACCCTACATTAAAAGAAGATGTGGACATTGCCAAATCCATGTAACAAGCAGCTAAATGAATTAAAGCTCTAACTGAACTGAAACTGAAAGTTGGGGCTAAACCAGTTGTGCATAAACTGTGCCCCACCCCAAACATGTTGAGAGAACCTCTTGAACAAGAGGTTAAAACAAACTGTGTGAATTGGAGTTTATATAAACAATAGAATTCTCAGAGTGGTTGGCTCCTCTAGTCATTGCTTTCAAAGCCAATGCTGAGGGAATTTGCCTTTGTCTATACCTACGCAGTCTAAATGAGAATATCTCGATGGAAACACACCCTGCCTCATATCAATGAATACTAAGTACCATGCAGGAAGCAAGGTATTTCAGTCTAATTGATCTCTCCATGGCTTATCATCAGGTAGAGCTACGTCCTGATTTTAAGCCTCTAATGGGCTTTATAACCCTAATGGCAGCTTACATATTTTGCAGAATGGCATTTGGACTTGTATCTGCAGCAGCAGTCTTCCAACACATTATGCTGCCAGATTTTGGAAGGGATTAGGAACACTTTCGGGGTTATTACAACTTTGGAGGAGATGTTAATCCGTCCCAAAAGTGACGGTAAAGTGACGGACATACCACCAGCTGTATTACGAGTCCATTATATCCTATGGAACTCGTAATACTGCTGATGGTATATCTGTCACGTTTGGGATGGATTAACACCTCCTCCAAAGTTGTAATAACCCCCCTTATGTTTTCAAGATGATGTATTGGTGGGTGGGACCTCAATGGAAGAACAGGATAAGAGGCTGCATGTTGTGTTTAAGAGAGTGGTGGAAGCTGGTCTTACGGTAAAAAAAAAAAATACCAGTTGGGGGTTCAGATCAGTTGATTACCTAGGACACCCAATATCCAAAGAATGGTTTTAGACCAATAACTAGTCTTATTGAAGCTGTGAGGGAGACTCCCAGCCCAGAAAATAAAGGTGAACTGAGATCTTTTTAAGTCTGATTGAATATATATCTAAGTATGTCAATCATTTTGCTGAGTGATATGATTGCCTGCATGAGCTAGTAAACAAAAACAATAAATTTGTATGGGAACAAAAGTCAAGAAATGCTTGACAAACTATAGGAGAAAATTGCAACGTCACCTGATTTGCTTTGGGTATTTTAAAACCAAATAGGAAAACTATTCTTACAACAGATGCAAGTAACAAGGGTTTGGGGGGGGCAATATTATGCCAGAGAGTGGAAGAGAAGAAAGGATAATTGACTTTGCCTCAAGATGTTTTTCTAAAGCGTAAAAAAAAACTCTTCAGTAATAGAAGCAGAGTCTTTGGCATTTTAATTGGTGCTAAAACATTTTCAATTATTTTTTGGTACATAAGATTTACTATTCACACTGATCACAAACCCCTTACATACACATTTTTAATTAAGGGAGCTGAGCACAGCACATCATGTATTGCTAAAGGGCTATTAGGATTGAAAAACTATTGTTTCAAATTAAAATATGTGCCAGGAGAGCAGAATTTGTCAGTCAAATAACGTTCAAGAGCACCTCATGGACAAGAAGCGCAATCTCAACAATTGGATAGTTCTCTTTTAAACATAACAATACCAACTATGCCTGAATGTGAATGGATCGAGTCTATGGGAAAAGACTCCATACTAATTCAGCTAAAAGAGTTAATTGTAATGGTTGTCCTCCAAAATGCATTGAGCTCAAAGAAGAGCTGAGATGCTTCTGTGAGATTAGACATGAACTCAGCAATCAAGGGGCTAAGATCTTCCGCAATTACAAGGTTGTTCCACCTGAAGAAATCAAAGAGAAAATAGTAAACTTAGCTCATGAGGGACATCTGGTGCGATGAAAAATAAGGTTAATAGTAAATTTTGGTTCTCAAAATGCACTTCTTCCTTGAACAGAAAGGGAAAAGTTTGTGTCAGTTGTTCAAGAAGTGACAAAAATAAAAGCATACATAAAGAACCCCTGTCTATGATAGGAGAACCAATAAAACCATGGGAAATATTGGCAATATACATTATTGGACCATTACATGGGACAGGAATTTATGTCTGTCGTAATAGATTCTAATTCACTTTGAATAACCACAAAAGTGGTGAATCAGACTACAACTAACATTTTAATTGAGTTTTTTTAGACACATTTTCAGTAGGTAAGGGATACTATCCACTTTAATTACTAACAATAGAGTTTAATTTACATCCCAGCAAATTATGGAATTCTTACAATTGTTAGATATTAAACATGAGAAAACAGCCATATACTGCCCTGAGGCTAATGGTTTGGTAGAAAGACATACTGCATGGTAAAATACCATATCCAGTTAACTATAGTAAATGGTCAAGATGTACAAAAGTGCCTTTGTGATTGCACATGGGCCTATCAAACATCACCCAGCTCATTCACTGGGGTATCCCCTTTTATACTATTTAAACTGAAAGAGCCTTGCACAAAACTATGCTTAGGGGTGGCAAACATGCAACAGTTGATCAAGCAAGATTCAATGAGAAAATCTACCAACATCCAATAAAATACATGAAATGGTATGATAAAAAACATGGAATGGAAAATTGGTTGTTGGGTACTATTAAGAAGACTAATCAAGAACGAATAAGAAGACTAACCAAGGACCATTACAAACAGAGTAAATACTATCCGCCACAACAAATAAAAGAAGCAAATTGAATGGTGTGGAATTAAATAATGGTCAAGCTTAGAGCATGGATAGACTTACAACAGTTCAGGGTAAATAGCCTTATCTATTTGGATATTAATGTTTTCTCGAACTGATAGGTAATTCTGTTTCCTTTACGGACCTCGTACTATCTGCTCTCGTCTGCCATTCCAGCATTTATGAGGAAGGAGATATATTATAACGTTAAGTAACAGTTAGAGTTATTTTGGTCAAATAGATAAAGAGTGAAACATTGCTTATTTCTCCCCTTTGAATGGTCTGTTCCTTTCCCCATTTGTATTGCCTTATAATATGATGATTCCACTTGGAAGGAGGTTAGAATATTGAAGCTGAGATGTTAATCTGCTTTAGGAGAGCTAGGGGATGGAATTAAGGTTAAGCTTGTTGGTGTCTTCTTCAAATATACCAGGTTAATTTTCAAAATAAGAAGTAAACACAAAGAAAAGCCACACAAATTATTGCCAAATTGCAGCATTTGCTGTTGATTTCACAAGATTACGGGAGCCCATCTTGTCACATCATAATGTAGTAAAACTCACAATCAAACAGTGCCGAAATATTTCAATAATGGTGGTCGCAGAAAAAAATTAATTCCTTTCCATTTACAGTGCATGTATTAGACAAACAACAACCTGTCAAGAAAAGTGTGATGGCTTACTGTAGTGTTTAGCCCTTTATGCATTGCAATAGAAGTACTACATTGGGTGCAAAATATACTGAATATAGGCTAAAACAAAGGAGAGATACATATTCCTCGAAGGCTGATTTGGTTAACATTTTTTAAACCAATGGCTCAAGGACAGTGACCGGAACCGAGCTAATGGCTGGGAGTCTGCCACAAAGCTCAGTCTTTGGATGTTGGGAAGGTCTTGTAGACATCTGAGCTGACAAGCCAGAACTAAAGATGGGCTAGGCAACAAACACATATTAAAATGCCACTTTGAAAGCCAAGCAGAACCCATTATCTATTAAGTTAATCAGTTCTAAAATAAAAGTGTGAAAAAATATATTTTTACTTTAGGTGTTTGAATGTCACAGTCATAACCCCAACAGGCTAGCGGAGAAGACCGCCAAATTATGACCATGGCGGTATTCCCAACAGAATACAGCCAAAGTACCACCAGCACCGCCACAGCGGTCAGACCTCAACGGATGACGGAAAGCCCCTGCAGGGTGGCGGATACCCTATTTCCACTGGACGGATTACAAGGCAGCACACTGCCAAGATTTTTGCTGTGGTCACACCACCACAGAAATCCAGGTGCATAACAGGAGACACTCACCTTCAGGAAGCCATACTCATCCGCAACCACTATGGAACCAGAAGTACACATCATCAACTGTAAGTAGACATACTTACCTGTAACTGTTGTATAATGTCAATGTTTGTACACTCACACAATATACCATCGGGAAAAGGGTGAGAGGGCGACAATCACACGCTACTACACACTGACAGGCACGCTCACATACAGCTACACAATCGCACATACACAGTACACACATTATGGCCAACACAAACACACATACCAAAAACACACAGAAACACACAGAAACACAGCACAGGCCCAGTCACACACAATACTACAAAACACCACAACACGTCACAACAACACCACAACCACACCATTGTCAATACTTTGGCACACACTCACAATAAACATTATCGAGGGACACATCACATAGAAAACACAACCTACAACCAACATGCAACGAACACACACAATCACACAACCATACAACTGAGCAATCGACATACACTCCACACACATCACATGGTATCTAACATACTATGCACTAAACACACACACAGTCAAAGCCCAGAAAGCCACACAACACAGCAACAAACACGTCAACACTAACACCACTCAATAGCATGACAAAAATTTTTTTCAAACAGACACATGCCTATCACACAACACACACCCTATCACTGTGAGACAAAAGCAATGTACACAACCTCACACACTGCCCAAACAATACAGTTAGCTGACCACCACACACAAACAAATACTGACACACAACCAGTGTCAGTCAAAAAAGAAATGCATGACACAGATGTTACCTCAAAACGAACTACAGGTTGGTTAAAATATATTAAACATTTGGAAATGGTAAATTTAAAGGCCATAGGCCAGTCCATATTCAAAAGTCTCTATGCACACAATTCACATATTGGTGCCCCAAATGTGACTCCTGACTGCCATGTAACCTCCACAGATAGGTGCATCAAGGGTGCAGGCAAGCACCTCAGGTATTATCTGGGGTGGGTGGCAAAGGGTCTGGGCTTAGGTTTGGAAGGGGTGCTTTTGGGATGTGGCTTGGTAGGTGGGGGTTTAGGTTTAGACTGTTTTTTTTGGGGGGAGAGGTAGACTGCTTTGCAGGTGGAGGGGCATGGGTAAATTTTGGAGGGGCAAGGGAGGCCTGGAGGTGAAAGGGACGGACCTGTGGACGGACCTGGGGAGGGGAACAGAATGTTTAGGGGCCTCACAGGGGGGGAATAGGGAAAAGAGCAAACTCCAAGGGAGGCTTTTTTTGACACACAGAAAAGGCCATAGTAAAAGGGTTTGGGCGTGGAGGGAGAGGGAGTGGTTGTAGGAGGTGTTGTTGTGGATGTCTTGGGTGCATGTTTGTGGGATGTATGCTTGTAGGTGCTGGGTGTCTCTTAAGTGGGTGAGTGAGGATGTTTACATGTCTTGGGATGATGGGGATGGAGGTGTTGGGGGATGCCATGGTGGATGGGTGATTCTGTTGGGGTGATGACTGCAGGTATGATGAATGTGCTGCATGTAGGAGTGTCAGTGATTGTGGTATCTGCGGGTGTTGTGACTGGAGTGGATGTCTGAGGATCTGCTGTGGTGCTGTCTGTGGGTAGGATAGGTGTAGTGGCTGGATCTGTGAATGTTGGTGTGGTGTCTGCAGGTATGTCAGGTATACTGTCTGTGATGCTGGGGCCTGTGGGGGTGTCATGGCAGGTTGTGACTATTGCTGTGTGTGCTTATGACTGTTGCTTCTGTGCATTCCGGTGGTGTGTCTTGTGATGCTTATGTGTGTCTGAGCTACCCTTGGATGTTGAGGTGGATGCATGCCTGTCTCTTGGCTCTGGCTGGGTCTGTGCAGAGGGGTTTGGAATTGGGAAGAGGAAGGTGGAAGGGGGATGGTAGACAAAGGGTGAAAGGCTGCCATTAGTGTGGAGGCCAGACCCTGAAAGGATCTCTGAAGGCAACCCAGTGCACCATGAATGCCCTCCAGGCACACATTACTCTGTTGGATTTGAATTGCCCAGCCCTGGTTGGTATTCACAATGGTTGACTGACCCACAGAGATGGACCTCAGGAAGACAATAGCCTCCTCACTGAGAGTAGTGGGGCTAACAGGGGCTGTGGCAGAAGTGCCTGCTTCAAAGGAGACGCCCACCCTCTGGGGTGAGCGGGCACAGCCAACTGGCCAACAGAAAGCTACGGGGAGGGCGGTGGTAGAAAGGGGGAAGGCGGACAGACATGGTGTTGAGGTGGTCCCAGATAGGAACGCCACCGCCAGGGATTGTCCGTTGGAGGGAGATTGCAAAGACGACGACATAGATCCTGTCTCCCTAGTGGCACTCCTCTCTCCTTCCGGGACACTGTGTCCCTAGGTGTCAGTGGTATCATGACTTGAGGTCCTGTGGCCAGCAGCTTCCCCACTCGGCTGCACCCCATCTCCTTCACCTGCTGATGCTGATGCTAGAAAACAGAAAGAGAGGCAGGTCATCATATTCTTTTCAAACACCAACATCACACTGTAAACATCATTCACATTACAACCACTTGTACTATACCTCCAGGTAGAACCAGGTTAGTGCCAACATCATGTCACAACTAGATACAATCTCTACCCCTACATTACAACAATTCCACACCCCAGCAAAGCCACCTATTGCACACCTAATATGACTTCATATCAGTAGATCGATCGCAATACCTATCCCATAACAACCTGACTTCCCAACATGAATCTGAGTTCTTATCCACAGCAACATATTCAACCAACAACCAAGCAATGGGAAAAAGTGGTATCATTGATTTCAACATACCACATAAACAAACCTACATTATTAACAGATGTAATGTACCAGGAAAGGAACCTTATCATATGCCAAACACAAGACCGCATGTTGCATACAAGACAAAACCATTACATGTCATCAAGCCCACAACCTTCACAATAGACATTTGCCAACATGCCACAACTATATTAGCCTATTCATTAATTGGAGTATGACAGAGTCTAAACGCATCACCAACACATGTCTCAATAGTCATGTAGAAAAGGATGATATGTACTTTGTTGAGCATCTTAGTCATTCTCCACCTGTAAACAAAGTCATGTACACTTATATGGGCCAGCTTAGCTCACAGGATTTACCTACAGGCAACCCAGGTACTACACCAACACCTTAAATACATTGTACATCTGTCATGTGTATGAAGGTGACATACAGAGCAATTAATCATGATGACTGGCAACATCAATAGCCCATTATCCAAGTGCCAATATTACTATCCACACTTCAAACATGAGCGATCTGATATCTGTATATGAACATCACAATGACACAACATACTTCTGAGCTTAGCATGTTAGAGACATACACCTTGAGGCAAGCCAAATGACTGACAACACATACCATTCCAACTACATGTGAAGGTGAACTATCACACCTGCAACACAATTAAGTCAGTACAAACAATAGGATTCCATATAAAAACCTTCAAACCATATATACAATAGCAAAAGTAAGTATGTCTAAGTTGCATCACAATGTTGATATGTGGCAGAACCTAACAATGTACACATGATGTCGGCAAAAAACAGTGAAGATTGTACATATTACTAAGATGTCATGGCCTATTTAGCATGCCCCCAACAGACTGGAAAAGGAAATTGCTGTAGCCACTTACCATCCAAAGAACATGTAGATGGTACACATATTCTGAGCTCTCATATCAATGATATGGGTTGCACTAGGAGTCTAGTTAAAACACAATGGTTTCCCACATGCAGGATGTCTATTATGATAAAACCTCACAGGTGCCAATGTTTAGTCCTCACTTACCAATGGGGACACCTCCTAACAGGTCTGAGTAAGTGTAGCAAGTGTGACATATAAAATGTCAGATTGAGATCACAGCCTCACAATAAGCTGACACTCATTGCAAACCTCAGGAATAGTAGGATTATTTGGAGAATGTCAGAGTCTGTGTTGCACATAGAAATGTGTCAAGGGGCATTGGAATGGACAGAGGGCAAAGATTAGGACAATTTACCATCAGGATATTGGGAGTATGGATCTGTAGGTGGCAAGGAACAACCAGCAGCGTATTAAGAGCAGTATTGTGGTACTCATATGACACAGTCACATGTGAATCATAATATGCTACTGTACAGAAGGGATGATATAGTTGAGTAATATGTCACTTTACACAATACTATGTGCACACCTATGTATCAATGTTGAGGACTGCATATCTGGGTGTTCCTATGAGACATTTTACCTTCTGCACTTACCACATTGTCACAGCTAAGAGTCTTTCACATCATACACTGACTTAGCAGAGGGATGTTAATGAGTGTAGTCAATACTTACTCCCATGTGGCTGCTGTGCTGCCCTCAAACTCCCATCCAACTCAGGGTAGACCACAGCCAATATGCTGTCCATTAGGGAGCTCAAGGTCAGATGAGCACCCCTTCCTCCTTGGGGAGACATCCCCAGCTGGGTGGTCTTCTGGGCCCAGCATCTCAGGTCCTTCCACTACTTCCTACAGTGGGTGCTCCACCAGCAATGAACTTCCATGGTCCATACTTTCTTGCCGATGGCATGCCAGATCCCCTGGGCATTGACCTGCATGGATGACACAGACAAGTGGAGAAAGTCATGTGCACATGTTCCATCCCAAAATAAGTAGGGTGAAAAATCAAGTTAGTGCAAGTAGCCAAACAAACCCTTCCTCACACTGCAAGCTCTGGCTCAAGTCACCCTCTTCAGTCAGGCCATGTGTGAAGTGGAGTCAGGCATACAACATGCATACACAGTACCAGGTTTTGGCTAGAAACATATGATCAGACCACAAGAATATCCTTAAAATGGTACATCTCTACAACTATTTGTTACACCTACATTTATATTAATGCTGTAATGACAATTTGTGGATCAGGGTACATACATCACACACTACTTACTATGTATCAGGGGTAACAGTCTTTCTATGCACATATGCACATGTCCATCTTCCAATCCTTCATTCCTGCATATTTCTTGTACATCATCATACTCTCTACCTTTCACCCATTGGTATTGCATAGGACTCACCTGCTCCTCTGGTACACCGTATAGCTGTTCAGATAGGGGTAGGAACTCCTTCACAAGCTTGTCCAGCTCTTCCCTCGAGAAGGCAGGGACCCTATCACCTGCAGTACGTGGCATGATTGCTCCCAGAGGTAGTACACAGCAGCTCAGGTTGTGCTTGCAGCAGTGTCAGAAGTCAAGCAAGGGATTGTGCAGAAGATGGCTGTCATGTCCTGTTATGCCATGGGTCGGTAATCGGCCTGTGGCGTTCTTCTCTTGTGCGACTGCGAGGTCAGGCAGTCCAAGGTCGGGCCGTGGTTCTCGCTGTGGTCACTGCATGCTCTGTTCTTGTATTGTGGGTGGCTGCCACGATGCATTTATAGTGCTTATCTGTTTCTTTGATTCTGGGCTGTTCATTCTTGGGAGGCATGCTTTCTGTGTCCCAGAATGCTTGTCCTTCCCAGCATGCACTGTGGTTTCCTTTTATTAGACCCTTTCCAAGATGGCTTTTTGCCTAGTTTGTCCTATGACACTTTCCCAACTTAATATGACGTTTTTCCTTTTTCCTGTTTGTTCACTTCCTGCTTTCTGGTATATAAGGAGCTTGCGTTTATTTCTTCTTTGCATTGCAGCACTCTGATTCGTGGTGGTCCTCGCACTTGTGTGTTCCTGCTGTGGATTGTTCCTGCCTGATTTTCCTTGTAGATTCCTGAAGTTCCAGTTCTTGGAGTCCTGAGTTCTACTGTGCCTTTCTGATCTTCTGGAGCTCCCTTCTGCAGGTTTTTTCCCTGGTGGTTTTTCCTCTGGAGCTCCTTCTGGAGGGCACGGACTGCTTGGGTTTTCATCTTGCCAGCAGCACCGTGGCTACGTGAAGGGGTCTCCCTTATCTTGGCCAGACCAAGACGTGCAAGATCCCAAGCCATACTCCACTTACATCTGACGGAGGTGGTAAGAGAAAGGCGAATCGTGACACGTTCACCACATACAGGACCGTCACCGCTGGCGGACATCGCCATTGGTCCAAGTCCGCCAAAGGCAGCAATGTGTTCCAATAGCAATGTGCACTGCGGTTGTAACCACCTACCGCCATGACAACATCCTCTGGCAGAGCCAGGCCACTTCCTGATATGCTGTACACTAGGTCAGGCAGCTGCCATTTTAGGGCTCGTATATGTTTGATGAAGTAATGAATGCTGTGTCATTTACTGAAAACTCATATCTATGATGATGTGTGAAGTGCTGGCTTACTGTTTACAAGTGTCAATGTGCATGTCATTAGTAGAGGAAGGGAAATGAGGTATTTTGGGTTATGGACATAAAACAATATTGTCACCATACTAATAACAATCTGCAGATAGTATAGGTGCAACAGATATGTGTTACATGTCAAGTAGGTCAGTGACATGTATCTCAATTTAGAGAACATGCAAGGGTTTAGGGGATTTGAATACAGTACACTTTTATATTTTGCCTAACTACGCGCTGAATACCACATATTCACTGTTTCATGTGACATGATTTAGATATATGTGTGATGTTATTGTGTTCATACTTATGATGTAAAGATTGAGTCATTCACATACATTCTGGTGTTGTCCCACATAGTTACCCTGGCCTGAGGAGAGCAAGACAACCTCCAGTATACCGTCCACTAGCAGACCTGCAGACCATGGAGGAGAGACATGTAATCCAAATATATTGCCTGGATAGGCATACAATTATGGATCTATGTCATCGGTTGGAGCTAGATCTGATGCCTGCCATTTGCAGTCCCAGTAGCATACCTCCCATTATTCAAGTCATGTCAGTGCTGCACTTTCAACTGGTCCTTTCAGAATATTGTGGCCCCAACTGCAGTGATGTCTCAGCCAGTGTTTAGTCTTGTTTTGAAGGCTGTACTGTCTGCATTGTTAAAACACCTGGACAACTACATCAGAATTCCCCATGGTAAGGATTTGGCCCATGTGAAGGCAGAGTTCTATGCTTTTGGGACACATTCCACATGTGGTTGGAGCCATAGATGGCACCCATGTAACCTTGGTTCCCCCAAGTGCTAATGAACAGGTATATAGGAACAGGAGAAACTTCAACATCCAAGTTGTCTGTTTGGCTGACCTGTCAATTTCACATCTTTGTGCAAGGTATCCAGGATCAGACCATGATTCCTTCATCATGCAGAACAGCAATATCCCACTGCTGATGACACAACTATACACAGAGAGGGTCTGACTGGTTGGGAAGTCATATATGTCATGTGTGTCTGCACCTTTTTTTCTTGCTACCATATATGTCCAAGATTAACATTTGGATTGGTGTAACTATACCTTACAGGGGACTCTGGCTACTCGAACCATCCTTTGTTATTGACACCAGTGAGGTACCCAACCACGCCAGGGGAAGTGTGCCTCAATGAGGCCCAAGGAATGAAAAGGCGTGTTGTGGTGCAGACCTTTGGGCTCCTGAAGGCAAGAATTTGCAGCATAGACAAGTCTGGAGGAGCCCTCCTCTACTCACCCTACAAGGTATGTCAAATAATTGTTGCCTGCTCTATGCGCCACAACCTTGGCCTGAGACATCAGATCCCATTCATACCAGATGAGGGGGAGCTAGCAGAACCTGTTGGAGGAAATGCATATTTGCCAAGTGAGGATGACCATGATGAGGATGATGCTGGAGACATCAGGGCAGATGTCACCAGTCAGTACTTCAACTGACTCAAGGTATGTGATGTGATGTTGCAAATGGGATTTCTTGGGGTATTGTTTAGGTTACGCATTCCAGGTAATGTTCTATTTACCACCATCAGTGGGGTTTTAACAGGCTCCAAAAAGCGTGACTCAGATATAAATAAAGATTGTTACTTGGAATTGTGTACTGAACTGTTATGTATAGAGTCTATTGTTTCGTAAATGCACAATCAAACTCACATTTGTAGTTATGCATTGACAATTTGAGGTATGTGTTTCACTCAGGCCTATACCTAATCTTTGTCTATCATAGATTTGCAGATTGGCTGTTCGGCTCATCCTCATTTGGCAATCTCAGTGTCACAGCGTCCTTTCCTCTGGATCTGTACGCTGCTGAACAAAAGGCCTTCCTCCCGGCGTCACCAACTGAGAAAGCTATTAGAGCACAGAGTTATGATGAAGCCAGATGGGGGGAAGGGAGTTAGGGTAGGGAACTGCAGGGAGAGAGATCTGAAAAGAAACGATTAGAACAAATTTGCATACACTCATTCATATCAGTCAAAAGTCAGTCAAAATAACTTTATTCAGCATATTGCCATAAAAGTACACATACATACATATAAATCATCATAAAATACAGTACTTATTGCGTAATTCAAAAGCAAGTCTCTTTGATCTACAAGTCTATAAAATCTAAGCTTACCACTTAAGCCAACTAAATCGATATAAAATAATAAATACTTGTAAAATCACATACAACAGTAAAACAATATCTAAATTCCCTTAATAAATAGTCACGTTACTAATTTATATTGGTTCCTAATACTGATAGCGTATTTAATAAAACTTACAATAGAGCTGCACATTTGTTTGGATGAAAGGCTTTGAATGCCAATCAATCCTTCTTTATAAGAAAAGGTGTGCAAATTACGCAAAATAGGTAGTAAAAAAGTTTCCCTAGGAGCTGAGTAGAGTATACAAAATCAAATAAAGTGATAAGTACTTTGTTTTGAAAAGTTGTCACAAGGGCATGGCGGTAATATTTTTTCCAACACATTTTGTCGGAAACGCCACTCTAAAATGGATCATGTTAAATCTAAAAAGTGCAAGTAAAGAATATAGAGAAGGGATCGGGAACCAAACAAAATAAGGTTCTAACGAATCTGAAGATGAAATTTGTACATATGAATTAAAAGAACTCAATTTCTCTGCCACTTGATATCTAAGGTTCATAACGTGCTCTTTGTATCGGAGTTTAACAATTTATTTCGCATTGGCGGGCAAGAGCTCTGGTTTGAAATACATAAACTCCAAATCCAAGTTTCGAAAACCATTTTGAACAGAATTTAACCATGGAATTTTGTTAGAGTTTGATAACGAAATACAGTCTTTTATACAATCATGTGTTAGAATAGCCGCCGGATTTAACCATACTTTTATCCATAACAGAAGTGGGGCAATATCTATCAAGTCTGTCATGTATCGAATTCCCAACTCCTCATGGCATATAATATTTGCTACGTTCTTGGGCACCATAAGTAGCTGATGGAGAAATGTATTCTCTGCCAGTTGTAATATTCTTGAACTGGTATATCCCCAGAGGCCACTCCCATAAGTCGCAATCCGGAACACATTTGGATTTATGGAGCGTGATGATCTGGAGAACCGGTCTATGCCCTAATCTACGGGCAAAGTGGAAAATTGCTTCAACATTTCTTTCCAGTTGTTGGAGCTTAAAATTCAAGTGGAATTTCCATGACAGAGTGGAACTTAGGTACAGACCTAGATAACAAAAATCATTTACCTTTGTTAAGGTGTTTCCCCCCATTATAAAACATTTGGTGCGTGTGTTCTTAGGGCCGCAAATCATGACATGTGACTTTTTTAAATTAACTTTCAAATCAAGCTCTTGTGTGTGCGTTAAAAAAAGATCCAAAAGGGTCTGTAGGCCATTGGCCGTGCGGGTAATTAAAACGACGTCATCGGCATATAATAAAATCGGCAATTGTCTAAAACTCATCCTTGGGAAGTCCTTACCATTTGGGCTAAATAACTATGTAAGCCATTTATGTACAACAGAAATAAAAAAGGTGCCAAAGTGCAGCCCTGTCTAACACCCCGATTGGATGCAAGGGGATGGAATCTTTCGCCATGTTGTCCAAACTGAATTATAATAGTAAGGTCAGAATATAAGCGTTTAACCAGATCCAACAGATCTTGCTCAATCCCCATTGTGTCCATTATTTCCCACAATTTTGCTCTGTTCACCATATCAAATGCACTGGACAGATCTATGAAGGCTAAGTGGATAGATTCCCTTTTTGCAATAACATATTTGCTAAGAATAAGGTGTAAGTTTAGGGCCTGATCCACTGTGCCTAATCCAGGCCTAAACCCATATTGAATTGGCGATAGAATGTTTGTCCTTGCAACCCACTCCTCAAGCCGGGTCAAAATAACGCTCCCCAGAATCTTTGCCATGGAGTCAATGAGAGAGATGGGTCTATAGCAAAAGGGGTCAAGCCTGTTACCCTTTTTAAATATCGGGACAAGTATTGCCGTTAACCATGAGGAAGGGATAGCACTTTGAATAGCACTATTCAGAACATTTGTGATTATTGGAACCCACAAATCAGGTAGAGATTTAAATAAGTCCACTGGAACCCCATTGGGGTCAGGGGCTTTCCTCATTTTCATTTTATTTATTGCTGCGCTGATCTCATATGCCTCATGTAAAATACCACTCTTGATTGGAATGGGAGTGGCCGAACGTAGGAGGACACATGCCTCCACACCATAATTAGGATTATTTACAGACTGAAATACAGCAGAGAAATGTTCTACCCAGACCCCTCTGGTATCAGACAGTCATCCTCCCTGTTTACCTGTCCTGAGAAATATGGGTGATTAACCACCTTCCAAAATTGAGAGGGGTCCCGCAGTTCCGTGGCTGCCATGGGATCTTCCCATGCGCTAGTGCGAGTTTCATTCTTTCTTTCCTCAAGGACTGACTTGTATCGGCCCCTAGCCTGTTTAACTAAATCACGACTGAATGGAATAGTTTTAATAGCTGTCTTTAGATCTCTATGGGCAGCCGTACAGGCCGAATTAAACCACTGTTGAGGTTTTGCGCCTTTGGGATGTTGGGCACACGGCAGTGCCTCAGAAATAGCACAGCTTAAAGACTCAAAAGCAGTTATAAGATGGTCGCAAGTGGATTGCAGGGACAAACAAGTATTAATGTGGACCTTATTTTGAGTTATGAGGTCCTCATGAAAAGTGTTAGGGTTTACTCTCTCCCATCTCATGCGGGGGCCAGAATTTCTTTTAGGAACTTCTTTCCCTTTATGTACTATCCCAGGTAAAATTTCCCTAGTTTTAAGAGCTAATTTTATGCTCAAGGGATTATGGTCACTGGCACAGTGAGATTTAATTTTAAAATCCACCATTAAACGTGAAAGTGGAAGACAGATAAGGATAAAATCAATAATGCTGCCATTCGTACTCCCTGTATAGGTGGGTATTTCCCTTGTCCGACTATTTGTCATATCCCTTGAAAAAGCAAGATCAAATATATAGATAAGGGTATTCAAGGCATTATCTAAATTAGAGTGGATAAAATGAGTGAGTGACTCTCTACCTTCTGTGGAAGCACCACATAAATGAGGTAATTCATGATTGCACAATTGAACATTAAAATCTCCAACCCAAATCATATCAAATCCTCGGTCCTGGAGTTTTCCAGCAGAGTCTAACAAATCTGTAAGCTCTTTGAGGCTTCCTGGCAGGGCGGTACTCGGAATATTATTCTAAAAGTTTAAGAGTAAGATGTCTTTCCACCTGGTCATTGATAATAAAACCACCAAGAAAAAAGCATGCGACCAGATCAGAGAAACCTCGATTTTTGGAAGTAATAATGACACAAGTACCAGGAGCCCGCCACTTGCTCTGCCAGCTCTAGATGGAAGAGCTGGCTGGGACACAGAATAGTATTCATCTAAATAAAAGGGTGGCGTATGCCAAGTGTTTTGTAGACAAATGATATCAAATGTAGATACAAACTCCAACCATTCTAAGTTTTCAGCTTTGAAACGAAGCACAGCAATGTTCCAACTAACTAGGGATAAAAGTTAATGACTCTGCTGGGACATTATCCCAGGCCCCTTAGTTATGGCCGTATCTGTTATATTCTGTAGTAAGCTAACTGGAGACCTGTAGGAAGCAAAAAGGTTAGAACACACAATATCAAGATTATATCATACTAATCATTACTAGGCTATGACTCTAAGAATTGTCATACAGGAAACATGAATAACTTAAGCATTGACTTAAATAACAAGGCCTCAAAAATGTTTGAATACCTGTGAGGGAATCAAGAAAAATTAATACAACATTCTAATGAACCACTCAATGAAATGTTCCACATGAATTAGAAACATCAGAATTCTTTAGAATTACACTTTCAAATTCAAGCATAGACCTTGGAATGAGGACAAGGAAACACTCTGAATGATTTCTATAACACCATATGAATTGTACTTGAGAGACTTGTTATGCACATACAATTTAACATCTAGAATTTTATAACACTTTAGTTTTCTTAAAATGCAGGAACATGAATTGCACACATTACAGATTTCCACAAAGATTTGTAACTGCCATGAAATGATTGTGCACAAGGAGTAATATGAATTAGACACGAGAAATGAATTGCGCGTCTTGCCGATTCAAAGACCACCAAGTAAATGCCATGAAGTGGTAGCGCTCAATGAACTTCGAGATTTTAACACAAGAAATGAATTGTGCGTCTTGCCGATTCGAATACCACCATATGAATGCCAAGAAATGGTAGCGTGCAATGAATAGCATGAAAAAAGCACGAGAAATGAATCGCGCGTCTTGCCGAGTCGAATGCTACCTTGTAAATGCCATAAAATGGTGGCACACAATGAATATCAAGATTTGTAATCGAGAAAAGAATTGCGCGTCTTGCCAATTTGAATGCCAGCATGTAAAATACCATTAAACATCAAGCGCACATTCACACGCACAAGAGCAAAATAGTTTTATCATGCTAATTAGGCCCAAGAACTCGAAATACTTCAAGAACGGAATCGGGGGCCCAGTCCGACCTCTGTCTTACCGCCCTGATCAAGAATCACCGAGCAAAGTGAAAGGGCGAGGCCTGGAAGATCAAAGTAGGCTTCCGGAACAGGAGCTCAGGAAGTTGCTGCTGCTGTGCACCGGGACCTCTGAATAGTGAGCACGTGGAGCTCCCTTATATAGAGTCTTGGCCCAGCCCACAAACCACATCCAGGCATGCTGCAGGGAAAGCTTCTAGAAGGCCCTGGAAAGGGAAAACACCCTGACACACTCTGAAAGCCTGCAGCAGTACATTGCAAATGAACAGTATTTATATGCACCTTGAACATAAGTATTCAGAATTAAACTCTGCAATGCAAAAGGTTAAACAACAGCATATCAGCACCATGCATGAATTACTTTATCTTGAGAGTACTGGGTTTTTGCATTCTAGTCGCCCGTAGAGCGTGCACTGCCCTGATGTTGACAGAGTTCCACAGATACATGATGGCCTCTCTGAACACTGAGTTGTTTGGTATCAGACAACTCAGAATAACAAACTCACACTAATGCCAGTGTGTGATTTATTATAAAATGTACCCAGAGCACACCTTAGAGGTACTCCCTCAAAACCTTACAGCCCTGGCATGGTTGCTGACCCTACTTGGTCTGACTGCCACCACCTGACAGAAGTTTGGACTCCTGAGGTGAGAGCCTCTACTCTCAAGAGCCAGAACACAAAGGGGCATATTTAAGAACCCCTAGCACCTCCTTGTGCCCCATTAGCGTAATTGTTTTTATGCTAATGTAGCTCAATGAGACCAAAATCCCCACGCCATATTTACAAAGTGCTCAATGCATGCATTGTGCCACTTTGCAACCCTTTGTGCTACATTATGTCTGCACCGGGCATAATGTAAGCAAAGAGGGCGTTCCCCCATTTTGGGCTCAAAAAATAGCACAAAGAAATCTAAGAGATTTCTTTGTGTAATTTTTTGGCATTTTTAACACCTGCTTAGAGCAGGCGTTGAAAGGAGGCACACCAACTGCCTCAATGAGCTTTGCAGGATTAGCGTTTTGAGAGATACTCGTACTAGCTGTCTTATTAAATGTTGACTAATAATTTTTTTTTAGACAGGGTGTTTAGGTTATTCACTATCAACCCTTGCCATGGTTTCCCTTCTCTTTTTGCTTCTGGCCTCCTTTTTTTGATCCTATGCTAAATTTCGATTTTGCTGGCTTAGGACTCTGGGCACGTTACCACTGCTGACCAGTGCTATAGTGCAAATGCTCCCTGTGTAAATTGCATTGCTGATTGGTTTCTCCATGATTGGTGTTAGACCTGACATGCTTTAGGGTGGTCACAGCTAACTTTTTGCCTGCCTCCCTCCACTTTTTGGACTCTGTTTTGCTGGCTTTTAGACTCTGAGCACTTTACCACTGCTAACCAGTGCTAAAGTGCATATGCTCTCCCCCTTTAAACATGGTAACCTTGGATCATACCTGATTGGACTATTTAAACTACTTATAAGTCCCTAGTAAGGTGCACTATATGTGCCCAGGGCCTGTAGATTAAATGCTACTAGTGGTCCTGCAGCACTGGTTGTGCCATCCACTTAAGTAGCCCCTTTACCTTGTCTCAGGCCTGCCATTGCAAGGCCTGTGTGTGCAGTTTCACTGCCACCTCGACTTGGCATTTAAAAGTACTTGCCAAGCCTAAAACTCCCTTTTTTCAACACATAAGCCACCTCTAATGTGTGCCCTAGGTAACCCCTAAAGCAGGGTGCTGTGTGGGTAAAAGGCAGGACATGTACCTGTGTAGTTTACCTGTCCTGGTAGTGTAAAACTCCTAAACTCGTTTTTACAGTACTGTGAGGCCTGCTCCCTTCATAGGCTAACATTGGGACTGCCCTCATACAGTATTGAAGTGGTAGCTGCTGATCTGAAAGGAGTAGGAAGGTCATATTTAGTATGGCCAGAATGATAATACCAAATCCTGCAGACTGGTGAAGTGGGATTTAATATTACTATTCTAGAAATGCCACTTTTAGAAAGTGAGCATTTCTTTGCACTTAAATCTTTCTGTGCCTTACAATCCACGTCTGGCGGGGCTTAGTTGACAGCTCCTTGTGCATTCACTCAGACACACCCCAAACACAGGGTACTCAGCCTCACTTGCATACATCTGCATTTGGAATGGGTCTTCCTGGGCTGGGAGGGTGGAGGGTCTGTTCTCACACAAAGGACTGCCACACCCCCTACTGGGACCCTGGCAGACAGGATTGAACTGAAAGGGGACCTGGTGCACTTCTTAGCCACTCTTTGAAGTCTCCCCCACTTCAAAGGTACATTTGGGTATAAAACAGGGCCTCTGCCCTACCTCATCAGACACTTGCTGGAGAAGAAACCTGAACCAGAACCTGCATCCTGCCAAAAAGAACTGCCTGACTGCCTAAAGGACTCACCTGACTGATTTCTACAAAGGACTGCTACCTTGCTGTTGCCCTGCTGCCTTGCTGAACTCTTGTCTGGCTGTAAAAGTGCTCTCCAAGGGCTTGGATAGAGCTTGCCTCCTGTTCCCTAAAGTCTCAGGACCAAAAGGACTTCTCTTTTTCATTTGGACTTTTCGTGCGCCAAATATTTCGACGCACAGCTTGCTCCACGGCGAGAAAATCGCCGCACACTGGCGCTGATCGACGCAACACCTCCGGGGAGACCGGAACTTCAAAGCACGGCCTCGCAAGGACAACGCTGCCCGACTTCCAGAGAGGAAATCGACGCGACGCCTGCTGTGAGACCGAGCATTCCACGCACAGCCTCCCGGAATGACGCACAGCCGGAAAACAAGCCGAAGAATCCACGCACAGACCCCGGGACATCTGGTAATCCCGCGACCCACAGAAAGAGACTGTCCGCGTGCCGGAAATCGACGCACGACTTCCCCGCGTGAAAAATAACGACGCAAGTCTGTGTGTGCAGAGGATAAATCGACACACACACCATTTTTCCACATATCTCCTCTTCTGCGGCCCTTTGCAGAGATTTTCCTCTTTAAACCAGGTACTTTGTGCTTGAAAGAGACTTTGTTTGCTTTTTTAAGACTTAAGACACTTTACATCATTTTCAGTGATATCTCTAAAATTTCACATTGCATCTTTATTCGTTTTGACCTACAATTATCCTGATGAATATTATATATTTTTCTAAACACTGTGTGGTGTATTTTTGTGGTGCTATATTGTGTTATTGTATGATTTATTGCACAAATACTTTGCACATTGCCTTCTAAGTTAAGCCTGACTGCTCGTGCCAAGCTACCAGAGGGTGGGCACAGGATAATTTTGGATTGTGTGTGACTTACCCTGACTAGAGTGAGGGTTCTTGCTTGGACAGAGGGTAACCTGACTGCCAACCAAAACCCCCATTTCTAACAATTGGTATATGTGATTTACTAGTAAGTCTCTAGTAAAGTGTACTATGTGTGCCCAGGACCTGTAAATCAAATGCTACTAGTGGGCCTGCAGCACTGATTGGGCCGCCCATATGAGCAGCTCTGTAAACATGTCTCAGACCTGCCTCTGCAGTGTCTTTGTGTGCAGATTTAAACTGCTATTTCGACCTGGCAAGTGCACCCACTTGCAAGGCCCAAACTTTCCCTATTACTACAAGTTAAGTCAATCCTAAAGTAGGGATAAAACAGCCCCATGAACATGGTGTAGTGTATTTAAAAGGTAGGACATCTACTGGTTTGTTTTACATTTCCTGATAGTGAAATACTGCTAAATTCGTTTTTCACTATTGCAAGGCCTTGTTCTCCCATAGGGTAAGGATTGCCTTGAAATATTTTTTAAGTGAATTGTCCCATTGGGAACAGATAGAGATATGGCTTTGGGGGTCTCTGAACAATTCAAACATACATTTTTGGGTGAGGTTGGTTTTTGAATTGCAAGTTTGAAAATGCCACTTTTAGAGAGTAGGCATTTTTTTGCTCAACCATTCTGTGCCTCTGTCTGTCTGCTCCAACTGGGTTAGTGTAGGAAAGTACCATCTTGCCTGGCATGTTACCCCCATATTTCACTGTATATATGTTGTTTTAGTGTATGTGTCACTGGGACCCTGCCAGCCAGTGCCCCAGTGCCCATAAGTGTGCCCTGTATTTGTTCCCTGTGTGATGACTAACTGTCTCACTGAGGCTCTGCTAACCAGAACCTCAGTGGTTATGCTCTCTCTGCTTTCCAAATTGTCACTAACAGGCTAGTGACCAATTTCACCAATTCACATTGGCATACTGGAACACCCTTATAATTCCCTAGTATATGGTACTGAGGTACCCAGGGTATTGGGGTTCCAGGAGATCCCTATGGGCTGCAGCATTTTTTTTGCCACCCATAGGGAGCTCTGACAATTCTTACACACGCCTGCCACTGCAGCCTGAGTGAAATTACATCCACGTTATTTCACAGCCATTTACCACTGCACTGAAGTAACTTATAAGTCACCTATATGTCTAACCTTTACCTGGTAAAGGTTGGGTGCTAAGTTACTTAGTGTGTGGGCACCCTGGCACTAGCCAAGGTGCCTCCACATCGTTCAGGGCAAATTCCCCGGACTTTGTGAGTGCGGGGACACCATTACACGCGTGCACTGGACATAGGTCACTACCTATGTACAGCGTCACAATGGTAACTCCGAACATGGCCATGTAACATGTCTAAGATCATGGAATTGTCACCCCAATGCCATCCTGGCATTGGAGAGACAATTCCATGATCCCCCGAGTCTCTAGCACAGAACCTGGTACTGCCAAACTACCTTTCCCGGGGTTTCACTGCAGCTGCTGCTGCCAACCCCTCAGACAGGTGTCTGCCCTCCTGGCGTCCAGCCAGGCTTGTCCCAGGAAGGCAGAACAAAGGACTTCCTCAGAGAGAGGGTGTTACACCCTCTCCCTTTGGAAAAAGGTGTCAGGGCTGGGGAGGAGTAGCCTTCCCCAGCCTCTGGAAATGCTTTGATGGGCACAGATGGTGCCCATCGCTGCATAAGCCAGTCTACACCTGTTCAGGGATCCCCCAGCCCTGCTCTGGCGCGAAACTGGACAAAGGAAAGGGGAGTGACCACTCCCCTGACCTGCACCTCCCAGGGGAGGTGCCCAGAGCTCCTCCAGTGTGCTCCAGACCTCTACCATCTTGGAAACAGAGGTGCTGCTGGCACACTGGACTGCTCTGAGTGGCCAGTGCCGGCAGGTGACGTCAGAGACTCCTCCTGATAGGCTCTTACCTGTGTTGCTAGCCTATCCTCCATCCTAGGTAGCCAAACCTCCTTTTCTGGCTATTTAGGGTCTCTGCTTTGGGGAATTCTTTAGATAACGAATGCAAGAGCTCATCAGAGTTCCTCTGCATCTCACTCTTTACCTTCTGCAAAAGGATCGACCGCTGACTGCTCAGGACGCCTGCAAAACTGCAATAAAGTAGCAAAGACGACTACTGCAACCTTGTATCGCTGATCCTGCCGCCTTCTCGACTGTTTTCCTGGTGGTGCATGCTCTGGGGGTAGCCTGCCTCCTCTCTGCACTAGGAGCTCTGAAGAAATCTCCTGTGGGTCAACGGAATCTTCCCCCTGCAACCGCAGGCAACAAAAGACTGCATCACCAGTCCTCTGGGTCCCCTCTCAGCACGATGAGCATGGTCCCTGGAACTCAGCAACTCTGTCCAAGTGACTCCCACATTCCAGTGACTCTTCAGTCCAAGTTTTGTGGAGGTAAGTCCTCGCCTCCCCACGCTACACTGCATTGCTGGGTCCCGTGTGATTTGCAGCTGCTCCAGCTCCTGTGCACTCTTCCAGGATTTCCTTCATGCACAGCCAAGCCTGGGTCCCCGACACACTAACCTGCAGTGCACAACCTCCTGAGTTTTCCTCCGGCGTCGTGGGACTCCCTTTTGTGTCTTCAGGTGAGCTCCAGTTCACTCCTCTTTGTAGTGCCTGTTTCAGCACTTCTGTGGGTGCTGCCTGCTCCTGTGAGGACTCCCTGACTTGCTGGGCGCCTCCTATGTCTCCTCTTCCAAGTGGCGACATCCTGGTCCCTCCTGGGCCACAGCAGCATCCAAAAACCCTAACTGTGACCCTTGCAGCTAGCAAGGCTTGTTTGCAGTCTTTCTGCGTAGGAACACCTCTGCAAGCTTCTTCACAACGTGCGACATCCATCCTCCAAAGGGGAAGTTTCTAGCCCTCTTCGTTCTTGCAGAATTTACAGCTTCTACCATCCAGTGGCAGCTTCTTTGCACCCTCAGCTGGCATTTCCTGGGCATCTGCCCAATCTCGAATTTGTTGCGACTCTTGGACTTAGTCCCCTTGTTCCACAGGTACTCTCGTCTGGAAATCCACTTTGGTTGCATTGCTAGTGTTGGTCTTCCTTGCAAAATTCCCCTATCACGACTTCTGTGCTCTCTGGGGAATATAGGTGCACTTTACACCTACTTTTCAGGGTCTTGGGGTGGGCTATTTTTCTAACCCTCACTGTTTTCTTACAGTCCCAGCGACCCTCTACAAGCTCACATAGGTTTTGGGTCCATTCGTGGTTCACATTCCACTTTTGGAGTATATGGTTTGTGTTGCCCCATACCTCTGTGTTCCTATTGCAATCTATTGTGACTATACATTGCTTGCATTACTTCCTTTTGCTATTACTGCATATTTTTGGTATTGTGTGCATATATCTTGTGTATATTTGGCATCCTCATACTGAGGGTACTCACTGAGATACTTTTGGCATATTGTCATAAAAATAAAGTACCTTTATTTTTAGTATATCTGTGTATTGTGTTTTCTTATGATATTGTTTATATGAAACCAGTGGTATAGTAGGAGCTTTGCATGTCTCCTAGTTCAGCCGAAGCTGTTCTGCTATAGCTACCATCTACCAGCCTAAGCTGTTAGAAACACCTCTTCTTGCGGACACTGAATAACTGATATATCCTGGGATTGTGGGCTTCTTTTTTACCCAGGTTTCTTGTAACAAGACAATTTAAAATGAAAGCGAGAATCCTTGAGTCATTCTGCTGGGTAATATGTCTGACAGGCAGTTGATGTTCGATGCACAGACTTTGAGTTTGCCTACCAACTCAGTCAGTTTGGCTACAGTGGAACATGTTCATGCTTGCCTTTTGTGTTGGTTCAGGTCCAATCGTAGGCTAGTTTTAGTACTCTGTTGGACGTGTGGTCAAATGGAGGGCAGTGGGAGCTAGAGGGCCCAGACAATTAACTCATTGCATTCCTCAAGACCGATTGTGGGTTTTTGTGGGTACTGCTGTGATAGCGGCTCCTTAGGTATGCAGCTAGAATATGTTGCTGTGCTATTTCTCTGTGGGGGTGAGGCCTGTATCGTCCAGTTTTTAATTGTCTCTGCTGCCCTCAGTATATTGTAGGCTGCTGTGGATGACATTCATGTTACCTTAGTGGTCTCATTAAATTGCCTGGAATTGGAGACATAAACTCCACAGAGGTAATGTAATTTGCGCACCATTTAGAAGAATCTGGAACTTGTCTTAGTTTGGGGAGGATATTTTTGTGATTTAATGAGACAAAGTGCCCTCTCGATTGATTCTCTGGGTGCATTAGGATTACTTGGCTGTCAGTTGTGTTGTGAGGTGAAGTCTCAGGGCTAGAGGCACTATTCTGGCTGTCTGGGGTTGATTGGGACTCTAGTCTAGGGTATGCCTTATTAGTGCCCAGTTGCATTTCAGGCCTTGCTCTAGAGACTGATAATTTTAGGTTGGTCTTGATGATTTGCACTCACAACGTCTCTTCTGTTTCAGAGCTTAGCTTTCCATTTCTCAGCTCATGGCATGGTAGTTCTGGGATTTGTTTTTCGCCACAGGGTGGGAGCTTACTTTCTTGGTCCCTGCTCTGTCCTTCTCTTTGTGGTTCCAATAGGTTGTCTGATTTGAAGGGTCCCTTTTCTTCTTCTTCAACAATATAATCTGTCAAAGTCTTTGCATTACTGGGATAGCCTGATTGAGTTCGTGTTTGGTCTTTCTATTGTGTCCAGTAATAGGATTGTCTGTGAAACTATGAGTAGCTGTTGCTGATGAGGTGATCCCTCTATAGGTGTGGTGCTAACAAGGTATACAATGCCTGGGGGGACTTGGCTGTGACGGCCCCTGGGCATGCTCTCTTTGATCCTATAGACAGGGGATGTGCTGATAACGCGTCTGAACCTTGATAAGTAAACTTACAAGGAGACACGTCTTAGGCCAATGAACCTTTTGACCACGTTTGGGGTCTTCTCAGAACGAGGTATCTTTTGGCATCACAATCAATAGGTCAATAACTCTGTCAATATGCACAATAACTAATCAATCAAGCTAATCAATAACATCTAATATAGATCAATACGATGAACGCACCATGACCTTTCAGCCATGAATAACCACAACAAATCTTGTAAGAGTTAGGATATGTATTCCGTATTAGTTACAATCTAATATCATGTGTATTCATCTCAACAATAACAAGCACATCAAAACCATTATAATTTGGCAACTCGAGAAAAACTTCATCAAAGCATAGATCATGAACATTAGAACGAAGCACAACATTAACATGAATCAACTTTAGCAGAGTATCATTAGTACATTATTCTACAAAGCAAGAATTCAGTCATTTGTCTATTTGCATCCGATATTAGTGAACTCCTTAACTAACCTCAAATTAGCATCAGCATGTTGGGCTTCATGCAAAACAATTTGGCAACATGAATTTGGAAAACATCTAACTATGGCCTGTATCAAAGGAGCAGTTGGTACCTAGAAAGAAAAAGCAAACAAACAATTACAATTAATCATCAGATAGTTACACATCCGAATGAGTCAGCAAACAGCGTCAGTCTTTGTCCTCAGGACATCAGTTGATTCGCCATCAGCCAGCATAAAACAGGTAAGACTCAGCAGGGCATAGCAAGAAAAGGATCTTCCCTCATAAGGAGGAAAAGTGCATATCGGACAAGGAATAGGTGGGGATGGTTAAAAGGTATCAGTTAGCTAAAGACAAAGGCCCTCATTAAAACCATGGTGGTCAAAGACCGCCAGGGCTGTTTTGGAGGTTGTACCGCCAACAGGCTGGTGGTACAAACTTGCACATTACGACCGCTGCGGTTTTCTGCCACAGTGGTCCCAGCTGATATAATCCTCCGTAGGAACCGCCATGGAAATGCTGGCAGAAAGGGGAGTCGCGGGGCCCCCTGGCACAGCCCCACACAGTGAAAAGCATGACGGGTGCAACTGCACCCGTCGCACGGCCGCAACACGCCGGCTCCATTTGGAGCCGGCTCCTATGTTGTGGCCCACATCCCCGCTGGGCCAGCGGGTGGAAACTCTGTTTCCGCCCGCCGGCCCTGCGGGGATGTCATAATGGGCACCGCAGGAGTGTGGCTGCATTGGCGGCTGCACAGCAGTTACAACTTGGCGGGCGGCGATTGCCGCCTGCCAATGTCGTAATGAGGCCCAAAGTCTCTGAGAATGGTAATGACAAGGTTTGGTGAGGAAGAACGGCGAGGAATGGCTCGATAATGGCTGATTTCTCTTCGGGTCACACCGTTATATCAAAACTGACAAACAAGTCTCTAATTTTCCATTGGGCAATATTTGGTGCATCGTTATCTCTGTCTAATAATCCGTCACACACCTTACTAGAATTTTCACCTAAGAAAGTTCTCATGCAGTTGATTGGCTCCTGTGATTCACGTCTCCATCGGGTGGAATGTCAGGGAAGAAAAGTTACACTTGTTGCTCCAGTCAGTAGTTCCATTGTCTTCTCTTAGTCCAGGCGACTTTGCACCTGTTGCGAATTACACTGTTGCACTTGGCAAGAATGTTTCCTTGAGCAAGTCTGGTCCCATGCAGCTACACACATATCTCTAGCTTCTGGAAAAGTACAGCTTCGTGTCCTTCAGGAAAGCAGCACATTGCACGTTAGAAAAACACAATTAATATGAGACCAGGCAGCTAGGCTCAGAACCTTGCTAACTAAGGCCTAGTGATTAACTTAGCAAAACCCTAATACATAATCCTTAATGCTAATGCAGAATCATACATTAGTACATTGTTAATTCATCATTAGTCAGTTTCATTAATCATCGTATACATTGGTGGCCACACCCCGTGGGCACATTTCAAACGTGTATATTATTTCTACATTAACACATCTCCTATGCGGCTTCATTACACATTATATTGCAAGCTTTTCATATTAATATTAATTCTAAAGGTCACGCTCCAACAATCCCTCCTATGATGACGCTTGTCATCACACAAAGCTTTTCTTTTACAATTTCATCCTAGAGTTCTCTCATCTCAATTTCTTCCCTCAACTTTGACCCTTCTAATTTTGCTCTGAACATTTTCTCCCTTTCATTTTCTTCCCTCCTCTTATTATTTTTCACCATTTTTTATTTAATTATTTTACTAATTTTGCATGACAGCCATAATCCAAATGAGCAGGCTACAACAATCAATCTTCCCTGTATTATTTTTGCCAATATCCCATGTCAAATATTACTAAACCAACTTCCCACTTTAGCAAGTCCTTTTCCAACCTTTTCCCAAACTCCAGGTTCTTTCAATTCCTTCAAATCTGTACTATCTCTTGTTAGGTTAGTAAGCATACTTCTAATCTCATTACTATTATTAGGTATGTAAGCACAACAATGACACTCATTAAACATTTTACAAACTCCGCCATTTTTCGCTAAAAAATGTCTAAAGCAAGCCTGTTTTGAAGAGTCATAGTCCTCTCCGCAGTAAGTTCAGTATCCATTAGGAGTATAGCCTCTGTAAAATTTGTCAGCATGTTATCCACAATAGTAGACAACTTTTGAATCTTTATGGAGTTCAAGATAACTCCCACTGAAGGAATTATTGCCCCAAATATGTCTCCTACTACTCCAGCAGCACTCTCTCTTCTTTGTCTAGTACGATGCAATTCGACAATTTCAGAAACCTTTTCAAGTTGATATATCTTTGGGACAACTATCCCCAAATAACGTGATCCATACCATCCTTTTGGAAGACGGCAATAAGCATTAAGTCCACAAATATAATAGATCCCAGGGATCACTGGATCCTGTTCATTTAACATGAACGTCCATTTACCCTGAAACAAAAACACATGCTTACATTCACTCGTTCCCAAAAACACATTATCATAATATGACTCTGGTCGCGTAATGCAAAGCTTGCCTACGTGTCGTGCATCTAAAGCTAATTTCCCTTGTTCCCTAACCGCACTGTAACTTTCACTACTAATAAAAGCTTGCTGCTGCAATCCTTTCTCCAATTTCCCCTTCAATGCCCGCCTTCTATCTTCCGTGTGATCTAGAAAGCTTTTCTCTACAGGTGTAAGCAATCATGTCAGATTATTGCAGTGTGCATAGGATGTACTAATTGTTAATGTCACTTCAAAGAATCCCTTAACTAATTTTATGCTATAGTATTTAGCTACACTGTTTAAATCCTCTATGATAGGCACATAAGAAAACACAAGATCGTGATTCCAATAAAAGTATTGAATCTCTTCCTGGCTATAGAATTGTGTTAGTAACAAACTACACATATATTAGAGGCAAACTATGGTAGGTAACTCCCTCTTGTACTGAAACAGGAATCTGTGTACACACATAACAATCTTTCGCATCCATAGTGTCAACATATTCACTAAGCAAGTAAATAGAAAACATTAGTTGATAGTTCCCCTTTCACGTTAGTTCCCTCGTGCAAATATCTTGTGTCCTGCTCGAACCTCTCCCAGGCTGTTAGTGTAGTGGCGGTCTCAGGAACTGTAGCATTGTTAGTTTCACTCTTATCCACCAATGGCATTCCCACAATCAGAACTATGATGAATATCCCAAACACAACACCCAAACCAACACCTAAATATTTACAATGCCTACTTCCCCTATTATCATCTCTAATGTTAGCCATGATCTGTAAAGAATCAGAAAGTGAAGTATTATTAGTTCAAACAACAACCAACAGAGGATGGTTAAAGCCTTTTTTTCTCTTTTTTTTTTTTTTTTCAGCAAGTTAAAGCAAGCGAAAGTACTTCTTCAGCAATTATTTACAGTTTTCACATTCACTCACAGGATCCTTGTCAGTTCAGGTGAGCAGCTTGTCAAAATCAGTTCTCCAAAGTCAATTCAGGTTAACAGTGTCACATCCGGTAATTTATCAGTCTCTTTTCTCAGTTTTCTTCAACTCAATTTTCACATCAACACAGTCTCTTTCTATGGCCAGACTCAGGTACCAAAGTACTGACCTGGGACTTCTCGATCAAAACAGAACATCAAGAACTCGTGTTGCCACTCAGCTGACGTTGCGTATGCGCATTCAGGACCTGCGTACCTTCTGTTTGCCACTCTCTTTCTTTTCAACTTGCGATCACCCTGCAACTCTCCTTCACTCAGATCTTCTCTTCTTGTTGTTTCTACCTCCTCCTCTATTGCATTTTTGAAAACTACCTTTCCCTTAGTCACTTGCAGTTGTGGCCACTTATATCCTTTCAGTGTCTCTCTGGTCTTTGATCTTCCTTGTGGCAGCTCGTCGCCCTCCTCTGACTCTGTGGTGTTTTCTCTTGACAAACCTGCAATTTGCTCAGGAGGAGTCTGGACACTCTGATTCTCTTCCACCTCGAATTCCGGGCTCAAATTCTTGTCCGTATCCATCTGCTTCTGGGAGAACCTCCTTCTGACTCGGTCCTCCTGGTGCCTCAGTTGAGATAGGCTCACCATCACCCCTCTGGGTCTCTTCTCCTTCGTCTCCTATTGGAGTGACTAAGAGGTCCTCAACGGGCTCTCCTCCTGTCTCAGTTCCCCTTTGATTACTCTCCGGCCCTGAGACTTTCTTTTCTGTTGCCGTTACTTTCAGCAATTCAATTTCCTCATCAGTTGGACATGTCACCTTTTTCGTGTGACTGACATGGATCCAGTTTTGAATTCCTGCACACTTCACAGCAGTAGTAATCGTTAGAATTACTTGATATGGCCCCTTCCAACGTGGCTCCAAACACGACTTCCTCATGTGTTTCTTGATGACAACCCAGTCAACGGCTTTCAGGTTGCGACCTAGATCATTTATCAGTGGTAGGGTGGTGGCTTCCACCTGGTGAGAGAAAGAGTGGACCACGTCAGCCAGACCCTTGCAGTGGTCCAACAGCATACCATCCGTGATATTCACATGAGCATTCGGCCAATGAGAATTCCATGAGGAGACAGTCCTGTTTTCTTGTTGGGCGTGTTTCTCACTGACATTAACACCAAGGGCAATGCATCAGGCCATTTCAAATTTGTAGCTGCACACAGTTTTGCCATTCTCGACTTCAGGTTGCCATTCATCTGCTCCACTAATCCTGATGCTTCAGGGCGGTAACTACAATGCAACTTCTGCTTGATGTTTAATGCTGCACACAATAGCTTAACCACCTTGTTGTTGAAATGACTTCCCCAATCTGATTCTAAAGAGATCAGAAACCCGAAACGTGGAATCAATTCTCTAAGCAGGAGCTTCACTACTGTAAGACTGTCATCTCTACGTGTAGGGTAGGCTTCAATCCAGTGACTGAATATGCACACAATTACCAACACGTATCTCAAACCTCCACACACAGGCATCTCAATAAAATCCAATTGAATTCTGCTAAATGGACCTCCTGCTCTCCCAATGTGGCTCAAACTCACCACTGTCCCTTTCCCCGCATTCATCAGCTGACAGATGATGCACCTGTGACAAATCACTTCTGCGGCTTGTCTGATCTTTGGGTTAAAGCAGTCAATCTTGAACAACCTGATCATGGCATCTCTCCCAATATGTGCCTGCCCATGGTAAAACCTTGCAAACTGTGACAGAAGACTGATCGGCAAAACCATTTTCCCATTGTCTGAGACCCACAAATCATCTGGTCTTTGTACACATTGCATCCTAACCCAAGAATGCTTCTCATCTTTGCTGGCACGTGCCTGCAACAATTTCAATTCCTCTAACGTGTCAACCACCCTTTATGCGTAACCTGTGCATGTCTCATTTTCTGTTTCAGGTAACAATTCCCACTGATCTTTGAACGATATACAGTTCAATGCACAAAACCTTGAGACTTGATCCGCATATCCATTTCCTATTGAAACAAAGTCTTGTGATTTCAAATAAGCCCTGCATTTTACCACGGCAATTTCATGAGGTAACTGAATCGCATGTAATAACTCCTTAATTCTTTCACCATTATTCACTGGAGAACCAGAAGAGGTCAGGAAACTCCTCTTTGACCATAGTTGGCCAAAATCATGAACAATTCCAAATCCGTATCTGCTATCAGTATAGATGATTAATCTCAATTCTGCAGCAGCATGGCAAACTCTAGTAAGAGCAAACAATTCTGCCACTTGAGCAAAATACACTCTCTCAAGCCAAGATGCCTCCAGGATACCAGTGATCGTACACACAGCGTATTCGACTCTCAGTACTCCTACTGAGTCTCTCAAGCATGAGCCATCAACAAAGATAATTTTGTCATTTTCTTCCAATTGGGTATCTTTAATATCAGGCCTCGGTTTGGTGCACATTTCTGTTACCTCAAGACAATCATTTTCTACATCCTCAGCATCCTCACCTTCTGTATTTTCATTTGGAAGCAAAGTTGCCGGGTTCAGCACTGTACATCTTTTCAACATTACATTTGGTGACCCCAATATGATCGTTTCATATTTCATCAGTCTTGCATTTGTCATGTGCTGCGTTTTGGTACGTAACAGGATCTCAACTGAGTGTGGGACCATAACTGTTAAAGGATGTCCCATCACTACGCCTTGACATTGTGCGAGGCTTTGACCAACTGCTGCAACTGCACGCAGACAACCTGGTAAGGCTGCTGCAACTGGGTCCAAAGTAGCTGAAAAATATGCTACCGGTCTGTTTACACCTCCATGGACCTGTGTCAGGACAGACAAAGAACATGCATCACGTTCATGACAAAACAGAACGAAAGGCTTTGTGTAATCAGGCACACTTAAAGCTGGAGCCCTGCACATACACTCCCTTAGCTCAGCAAACACCTTCATTTCTTTCTCTGTCAGTGTTAGGATATCTGGGTCATCCTCCACCATCAGTCTCACCAATGGCTTGGAGATGACTGAGAAATTCGGGATCCACTGACGACAGTAGCCAACCATTCCCAGAAACATCCTAACATCTCTCTGTGTCGTTGGGGGATTATCTGCAACAGGGGAGTCACTCTTTCCCTGGAAAACTTCCTTGACCCTTTCTCAATTTGATGACCCAAATACTTCACCTCCTTCTGGCAGTATTGTAACTTCTTTGGGGACACCTTGTGCCCATTCTTTCCCAGGTGGTTCAGTGAGACAATCGAGTCATACTTGCAGTCATCTCTCGTTTTGGACGCAATCAACAAATCATCAATGTACTGCACTAGGGTTGATTAAAAAGGTAATTCAAATGACTCCAAATCCTTCTTCAGTATCTGATTGAAGATGGAAGGTGATTCCGAAAACCCTTGGGGAATTCAACACCAACTGTAGACCTTGTCCAAGAATTTGAAACTAAAAAGAAATTGGCTGTCCTCATGAAGAGCCACAGAAAAGAATGCTTGGGACAAATCTACTACTGTGAACCACTCTGCATCGCATGGAACCTGGAGCATAATCACAGCTGGATTTGGCACCACTGGGCAACACTTCACCACTATGTCGTTAATCTTTCTCAAGTCTGGGACAATTCGAACTTTCCCACAAGGCTTTCTCGGTCCCATTATTGGTGAATTACATGGACTGCTCCTCACTTCTTTCAAAACTCCTTGCTTCACAAAGTCCGCAATTAACTGCGCTACCTGGATAAGGACTTCTTGCACCATGTGGTACTGCGGTACCTGGGGGAACACAGCATTTGGCTTCACACTAACTTTAACTGGTTCTACTCCCTTTATCAGACCCACTTCTTTTCCTGTCAAGTCCCACACTTTCTCTCTGACTGTCCCCTGCAAATCTGCTGGCAGATCAGTCACTGTGAACATTGGGAAGAAGTTAATCAGAGGATACTCCACATCTGTTGTCTCCGTCTCAGGCTCTGAAACCTGACCGTCACCCCCTTCATCGTCAATGTTTGTCTGCACCTCAATTCCCTCATTGGAACAGATGATAGAACATCTTGTCTTGCACAGTAAATCTCTTCCCAGTAAGGACACGGGACTCGAATCACAAACTACAAACCTGTGCAACCCCTGGAAAGGACCAATCTCAACCTGAACCAGATCTGTGATCGGGTTAGTCAAGAGCTGATTCGCCACTCCTACTACCTTGACTGTACGTCCTGAAAGAGGCAGCTTCAGAACCTCTGCACTTCTGACTGTAGAGTGTGTAGCTCCTGTGTCAACCAAGAATGAGACTTTGTGGCCCATCACTTTCCCTTGCACCTAAGGTCCCCTCTGATCTACATCTAAGGACGCTGCAAGCCTTCACTCTTCACCGTCTGAGCTCTCATCCGACCATTCATTGTTTATTCCATTCTCACCACGCAATGGGAACTGTTGTACTGTGTTATTTTGACTCATTCTTTGACCTGTGACCTGTTGAGGAAGCATCACCTGTTGCTGTTCCACTGGTGCTAAGGGCAACTGCATTTGCTGTCTAGGTACCAAAGGAACCTGCTGTTGCATTTGCTGCACCTGCATCGGTTGTACATGTGGCATCTGCACTTGTTGCATGGGTTGAAGACCCTGCATCTGAACCATGTTATTCTGAAAGTTCGGATTAGCACCTCTCATCCTTGGTCCTTTAACATTTTGGAATGCATTGACATCATTGCTGAACAACACCCTCCTGCACCATCATCGGGCACTCCCGCTTCCAATGTCCGACGATCCCACAAGCATGACAATGTAACACCTTCTTCATCCCTTGCACATCATTTTGAACCACTACGGTATTCAAATCTGGACCACGCTTCACAAAACTTCCTCGACCTCTGCCTCTCACTTGCACCTGAAACATCCTGTTTCCTTGTGGCTGTTGCACCATAACCATTTCCCTGAATCCCTGCTTGTGCTGCCTTAATTTGCATTACCATCACTTTCTCCTTTAACTTTCTCTGCTTCAACTAGATTTCGCCACTGCAGTATTTCACATACTGCAACACCTCGTCAATTGGCTTTGCTTGCCAACAGATCAAATGATTCTTAATCATCTGGCTAATCTCGGGACTCAATCCTTCAACAAACCTGAACACAAGGTTATTCATGTCCTTTGCCTCTATGACCTCTGTACCACTGTAGTGCTTGAACGCCATCAACAACCTCTCATTGTAGGCATGTATCGACTCTTTGGCCTCCGAATATTTTGCGGCGACACCTTCTGTTTTAAAAACTCAATCACCTTATAGTAGTACCTCATCACCTCAGGGGACGGTGCTCCTGTGACCCTATCTCTTGCTGGTTCTGCGGTTGGCCAACCCACACTCCTCTTACACTCAAGCCACAAATCAGCTGGAACTATAATCTCAAAAAGGGTAGTCAGGGTTTCCCAAAGACACTTTGCAAGCTTCACAAACTTATCTGTCGGATTGTACCATTCTATGGCTTCTCCCTCAGCCTGGGGAAATCATTTGTGAATGACAGAATGTCACCTCTAGACCATGGTACATGGACAAGAACCCCTCCTGCTGTCTCTCTCATTGGTAACATCTGTATTGTACCGGTATCCGGCACTGGTTTCGCCTGCTGCTGCTCCAGGCAGTCACTTTTCATTTTATCTCTTTTCTTTGCCCATCTGCCTTCCCACTTCTCTAAGGCTCCCCAAACTTGTGCACTCTGCAGTATTTCTTTAAGGTGTTCCTTCATCCCAGTAGCCCTCATGTGTCCAAAATTCTTAGGCTCAAAATCTAACCTGTAACTCCTCTTCAGATGTTTTGTATAGTCTAAGTCTTTGCTGTATTTATCTGCCAGGTTTGCCAACTTCTGGTACACCTTGCTCACTTCTTTAGTTATCTTTGGACAAAAATACCTCAACTCTGCTTCAGTGTATGACTATAGTCTGTTCACTCCCACGCTCCCTTCAACTAGTTAATTTGCCTCCATGCCCAACCTCACAAAATTCAGGTACTCCTCTCTCTCCAACCGCTCTGCTGTCGCAGGGGTAGTCTGTGGTGAATTTAACTTATCTAACCATTCGTTCAATTGTTTCACAGTTAAACCTTGCAAGGATTGTCTCATGGTATATGGAGGAACCCCAATCGGACTGAAGTCTAACAAAGATCTAGATCTTTCTGTTGTCTGTTCCACTGGAGTCACCCCTTGAGAGCTCCCCACGAGCCCTCCTCTTGTCATTTCTTGGGTCATTATTCCCTGATCACATATGCCAGACTTCGCCTGCGCATGTAATGGTACTGGTGGACCAACTGTAATAGGTAAGGATATGGTGGCTGGCAGCTGCCTGCTTCCCAAAACCTGTGGAGCATTAACTCCGATATTCTGATTCATTATCGGTGCTGTGGCTGACTGCGGTCCCGTGACTGAGGTGTAAGTCAGGACCATCTGTTGCTGTGCCTGAGGCAGTAAAAGTGGAGTTGGCTCAGTCTGTTTAAAATTTGGTCTCGTATATGCCGAATCTGACAGCACCATCAAATTCTTAGTAGTCTCTAATATTGGGACATCGGGGTAGAGCCTCTGAACCTGTGGTGACTGCAGCTGTGTCTACATCTCTGGAGCAGTAGACACACTGATTCTATTCTGTTTCAGAACTGGTGTTGCAACAGTATTTACCTGTACCTTCTTTGCTGTCCCCTGGTTCTGCATCAAATTTATAGGACCTGCACTAGTAGTTGGTCTATTATCATCTAGGGTATATGGCGGTGGCCGATCATGTAGCAACTGATTAAGGAACTCATCATCATCTGAGTGATCTGTCTCTGCCAAGAACTTCTTAGTCTCCTTTTCTTTGCTAGAACCCTTATCTGTCTTACATGTGGCTTTCCCTCCTTGGGTTCTGCCTTCCTGAGTTATTGATGGAAACATCCTAACTACATCTATTATTTCTCTTCTCCAAACCCTCTGTGAGCTATCCCACCTAGCTTCTGCTAGTGTCTTTTCTGCTTTCCTCATTCTCCTCTAAAACTTCTGTTGCTGTTGTCGTATTGCCATCAATTCCTAAATTGCTAACGCTTCAAACTGTGCTGGCCTCGGAGGTGGCCTTTGCTCATTTAACACCCTCCGCAAATTTTCCCAAATCCTTATATTGAACGTTAGGTGCTCCGAAAACGCCAAACACCCTTCTTTCTCTGTCATTTTGCACCATTGCTTTCGCCAAAGACATGGCGCAACTCCCCTCTCCTCCATTACAGCATAAGCCGGTGTATCCTCTGCGGTGTAGGCTCCCCCACACTTGCGGTAATGTACACATCTCCCCTCAAAGCACTCTTTAAAGCCTTGAAAAACTTAATTTTTGCGTCTTTTATTTTGTTAACAATCGAATCAGGAAGTGACTTTAATTCCCAGAACTCTCTTCACCTACCTTCTCAACCAATTACCTCTCACGGACGGCTGCCAATCTGTGCGCGACCCTTCTTACTAACTGACCTATCCCAGCGCGGCTCCAATGATGTCACACTCACACACACTGCGGCTGACAAAGTCTTGCAACTTGCCTTCCTCACTCTCGTTCGCACAAAACTAATGCAATGTATTGCGAGCACTAACAAAACTCAAATTTGCCGTTTTACTACAGGGAAGGGTAACACAGTCGCTTCAGAACTTTACAGAGATTTTGCTTAGCCTCGGCCGCTACTCTCTCCTTCTCAGATCCCGCGCTCGCAAGCAAAATGTGACCCGCAAATTCTACTCTCGACTTGTCAATGGGTTGTCCTAGTGCCCTTTGGGACTCGCTAAATCTCCATCGAAGTTTTTATTCACTCACCTTGACTCAAACTCGACTCGTCAGCCACACCCGATTGACCTATTAAACAGCGCAAATTACAACATAAACCATCAGTATACTCCGGAGTCTTAGACCATGCAGAGTCCGTACATCACCAACAACCATGTGGACAATTTTTGAGCACAAAGCGCCACACTCACATGAAGTTTGTCGACTTCCCTACTCTCATACTGCGGAGTACACACACTCCTACTAAAACATCACCTGGCCTAAAATTCACACAAACTCCACAATTGAACTACGATATGCATAAGCTGTGCAAGCACAAACCCTATGTCACTCACACTATCCCTAGAATGCCGAGAACATACCCCAATTCACCTCAGCAACCTCCAAGCTTCCGGGAAAGTCATTTGGGATTTAGGGGCACATAATCTCTCCAATTTCCATTATTTCAGAAGCAATTTTCAAACAGCGGTCCCTCGTCCTAGGGCCCCAAAGGGCCGTAACCGTCCTCTGCTACCAGAACTGATAACTCATCTGAACCGTGATAAGTAAACTTACAAGGAGACACGTCTTAGGCCAATGAACCTTTTTGACCCCGTTTGGGGACTTCCCAGAAAGAGGCATCTTTTGGCCTCACAATCAACAGGTCAATAACTATGTCAATATGCACAATAACTAATCAATCAAGCTAATCAATAACATCTAATATAGATCAATACAATGAATACACCATGACCTTTCAGCCATGAATAACCACAACAAATCTTGTAAGAGATAGGATATGTATTCCCTATTAGTTACAATCTAATATCATGTTTATTCGTCTCAACAATAACAAGCACATCACAACCACTATAATTTGGCAACTCGAGCAAAACTTCATCAAAGCATAGATCATGAACATTAGAACAAAGCACAACATTAACATGAATCAACTTTAGCAGAGTATCATTAGTACATTATTCTACAAAGCAAGAATTCAGTCATTTGTCTATTTGCATCCGATATTAGTGAACTCCTTAACTAACCTCGAATTAGCATCATCATGTTGGGCTTCATGCAAAACAATTTGGCAATATGAATTTGGAAAACATCTAACCATGGCCTCTATCAAAAGAGCAGTTGGTACCTAGAAAGAAAAGGCAAACAGACAATTACAATTTATCATCAGATAGTTACATATCCGAATGAGTCAGCAAACAGCGTCAGTCTTTGTCCTCAGGACATCAGTCGATTCGCCATCAGCCTGGATAAAACAGGTAAGTCTCAGCAGGGCATAGCAAGAAAAGGTTCTTCCCTCATAAGGAGGAGAAGGGCATATCGGACAAGGAGTAGGTGAGGATGGTTTAAAGGTATACGTTAGCTAAAGACAAAGGGGTTCATTACAACATTGGCGGTAAAAGGTGCTTACTGCCGTGCAGAAGACCGCCAACACACCGCCACGGCTGCGGCATTCCGCCACAGCTATTATGACACACATCTTGGAATCCGCCAAAATTCAGACACCCACACAACACCGCCACACCAAAGGTCAGTAATAAATTGTCGGAAACAAATCATCCACCTCCACGCCAACAGTAACACGCCCATGCTATTACGACCCACGAATCCATGCAGCGGTCTTTCAACCGTGGTATTCCATTGGTGGTACACACCGCTGTGCTCAAAATACACACACATCTCCAAAACACCGCCACATTGGACAATTCAAAATACACACACCTGATACCCATACAAACAACACTCCCACACACCAAACACAATATAAAACACACACCCACATCACCCACAAACCCCTACGACCAAAAATTAGACACGAAGGCGACAGAGAGAGAGAGCACAGAATAGACAACCCCACTACACAGAGGCACACAACACCATCACCCACACAACATCCACGCACAAAACACGACACACCACTACACTCACCACACTCATCACCACATACACCACCCCACACATCACCCACACCACCCCATGGCACGCCAAAGACACCCCCGCTTCTCCGAGGAGGAGCTCAGGGTCATGGTGGAGGAAATCGTACGGGTAGAGCCACAGCTATTTGGATCACAGGTACAGCACACATCAATAGCCAGGAAGATGGAGTTATGGCGCAGAATAGTGGACAGGGTCAACGCCGTGGGACAGCACCCAAGAAATAGGGAGGACATCAGGAAGAGGTGGAATGACCTACGGGGGAAGGTGCGTTCAACGGTCACCAGGCACAACATCGCGGTACAGCGGACTGGCAGCGGACCCCCACCTCCTCCCCCACAACTAACAACATGGGAGGAGCAAGTCTTGACCATCTTGCATCCTGAGGGCCTCGCAGGAGTCGGTGGAGGATGGGACACTGGTAAGTCAAATATTAACTATCATATCCCCCACTCTACCTGCATGCTATCACACACCCCCTCCCTCACCCCCTCCCCAATCACTACAACTCCTCACTAATCTACCCATGACACAAACCACCCATCCCAACACCAAGCCCTGCATGACACAACTAAGCATGGACACCCCTCACTAAAGCATGCCCACTGCACATACCCAGTACACCCCCCCAACCATCACCACACAAACTCACACACAGGAATGCATGCACTGGGGTACACAAACACCCACCCATTGCACACCATTACACACACACATGCAATAATCATGCTCTTATGCCCCTGCAGGAACCCGAAGGACCATCACCGCACCAGAGGGTCCAGAAATACCACTCCACCCCCAGAAGAGGCCCACAGTGACGAGAGCAGCTCTGCCCTACTGGATCCTGATGACCAGCCCGGACCATCGTGGGCCTCAGGACAGTCGGTTCCCCTAGCACAGGCACAGCCCAACACCGACCTTCCACCCTCTGGTAACACAAGCGCAGCACCCACCCAGCGGGCCCAAACCTCCCTACCCAGGACATGTCAATCAGCGGTGTGTCCACCACTGCAGGGCACCCAGGATAACCCACCACCCAAACAACAACAGGGACCTGGGGGCAGTGGTAGTGGGCACACGGTCTAGGGGACGGAGGCACAGGAACACAGGGGAACTGGGAGGGCTGCTGTGCGACAGGGGGCGGACAGGCCAAGGGAACCCACTCTCCACGAGGTCCTCTCCTCCATCATGGGAGCATACCACCACTCCCAGGAGACGATGGCCACGGTTCTGGACAAGTTGCAGGAGACCCTGCGCCTGCAGGACGAACTGTATTTGGGGTTCAGGGAGGAGCTCAGGACCATCAGCTCCGCCCTGGCCACCATCGTAGGGGTGCTGAAGGACATACAGCAGACCTTGAGGGACACCGTGGCACTCCAAGGGGCCCCTGACACTAGCCAGGACGATGAAATGCCCACCACCTCCGCCGGCGCTAGTGGACAGGACGCCACGCCACAGGACCAACACACCAGCACCCTACCCGCTGCAGACGGTCAACCACCACGAAAGCGGTCCCTGAGATCCAGGAACAGGACAGAGCAAGATGGCAAGACCCCACCAGGAAATGAGACCACCCTGATTGTCCTTCCACTGTCCCACTTTGTTACCCAGTCCATACTTTAACTGCCCCAGCTCCTCTTCCTATGCCCAGATGGGCAGTGCACCTGTGTGACCAATAGACTGGACTCTGCCATGGACATTCCTCCGCCATCACCCATCCTCATTTTACAACCCCCTCCCATTTCTGAGCACTTCAATAAACACCCTTGAAACACAAAACAATCTGGAGTCAGTCTGTGATTTAGTAAAAATTTATTATCAATGACAGTGTCATAATGGGTGTACCATTCTAAAGCTAACATACCTATGTCACACATCCTTGAAGGATGCAAGCAGTTGACACGTAGGTAACCACACCTGTGAAACCGTAATGGAAGGGTACAACTCAGTTACCAAATGTTGACTTAAATCGAAAAACAGGATAGAGGTAGACGTGTGAAAGTTAATGTAATGTTAAACATGACAATGTTCTCACCTGTGTGTCACTGGAAATATTGCTGTATGACTGACTCCCTGTTGTCGTTGTCTTCTTCATCAGCTTCATCCTCATCACTGTCCACAGGCTCCACAGCTGCTACAACACCGTCATCTGGATCATCCTCCTGCAGAAAAGGCACCTGGCGTCGCAATGCCAAATTATGGAGCATGGAGCAGGCGATGATGATGTTGCACACCTTCTTCGGTGAGTAGAATAGGGAACCACCTGTCATATGGAGGCACCTGAACCTGGCCTTCAGGAACCCGAAGGTGCATTCGATCACCCTCCTAGTCCGACTATGGGCCTCATTGTAGCGTTCCTCTGCCCTGGTCCTGGGATTCCTCACTGGGGTCAATAGCCACGAAAGGTTGGGGTAACCAGAGTCCCCCAAAAGCCATACACAGTGCCTCTGGAGTTGACCCATCATATCAGGATTCTGCTATTCCGCAGGATGTAGGCGTCATGCACTGAGCCAGGGAACATAGCATTTACCTGCGAGATGTACTGGTCTCCCAAACATACCATCTGTACATTCATGGAATGATAACTCTTCCTGTTCCTGTACACCTGTTCACTCCTGTGGGGGGGGACCAGAGCTACATGGGTCCCATCAATAGCACCTATGACGTTGGGGATATGTCCAAGGGCATAGAAGTCACCTTTCACTGTAGGCAAATCCTCCACCTCAGGGAAAATTATGTATCTCCTTACGTGTTTCAGCAGGGCAGACAACACTCTGGACAAGACGTTGGAAAACATAGGCTGGGACATCCCTGATGCCATGGCCACTGTTGTCTGAAAAGACCCACTTGCAAGGAAATGGAGCACTGACAGCACCTGCACGTCAGGGGGGATTCCAGTCGGATGGCGGATTGGTGACATCAGCTCGGGCTTCAACTGGGTACATAGTTCCTGGATTGTGGCACGGTCAAACCGGTAGGTTACGATGACATGTCGCTCTTCCATTGTCAACAGGTCCACCAGCGGTCGGTACACCGGAGGATTCCGCCATCTTCTCATATGTCCCAGCAGACGGTGCCTACGAAGGACAACAGCGAAGAACCAGTCATTAGTCCTCCAGGTATGTACCCACAGTCACACACAAGACTACACCACTCACATAACCCTTCGTGTATGTGTGTTGAGTGTAGGCCTAGCTATGTGTGACTCAGTATGAAAGGAAGCCATGTGGGCCCCTGAAATGGCGGCTGCCTGACCTCTAAACTGGGACAATGGGATTGTGGGGTAACTGCGCTGGCGTTACACACCGTCACGGTAGGCGGTCGTAGACCGCGGCGCAATGCTGCATTGGTTAACATTGGACCCTATGGGTCTCAGGAGCCAATGAACAGGTGCGCCGGCGGTGATGATGCGTACCACAGCGGACGTCACCGCCGCGGGCGTCACCACCATTTTCTATCTGTTCAATCACTACATACCTGACCTTCGATAGGAGAGGACCTACACTGCAAGTGCTGCTGTGACCTCGGTCTGGAAGCGATGATGGCTGCTGCGTCTGGGGAAAGGGCCCCTGCCTTCACTGCTCAGGAGTTGGAGAAACTGGTAGATGGGGTCCTCCCCCAGTACACGCTACTCTATGGTCCTCCAGACCAACAGGTTAGTACACAGGGAGCACGTTGTATGGGCTAGGCCTGGGTGGAGAGGGCTGGTTGGAAGAGGGAAGGGGGCAGAGTCCATAGAACATTACTGCATGGGAATGAATGGGCCACATGGCCAGAGTAGGGAGGGGTCCACTCACAATGACGGTGCAGTTGGTAATGACTGTTCCTCTTTCCTTGTGCATGCCATGTAGGTCAGCGCCCACCAGAAGAGGGACATTTGGCGTGCCATCGCCAAGGAGGTCCGGACCCTGGGGGCCCACCAGAGATGGGGCACCCACTGCCGTAAGAGATGGGAGGACATTTGCCGCTGCAGCAAGAAGACGGCGGAGGCTCAGCTGGGGATGGCCTCCAAATGTGGGAGGGGTGCCCGTCGCACCATGACCCCCCTGATGTTCCGGATCCTGGAGGTGGCCTACCCGGAGTTGGATGGGCGCTTGAGGGCATCACAGCAGACACAAGGGGGTGAGTACAAACTCATTTTGCGGACTTTGCGTGCAGTGGAGGTGACTGGGTGGGGGAGGTGGGCTGTGGGTGTCCCTAGGCCAGGGCGAGTTAGGTAGGCAAGGCCCCTCCGTAATGAAGCCCATGTGGCACTCTACTCCACCTCAGCAGAGTGGCAAGTCGAGGTATAGTTGCCCCTGTGGCATCCATGTGCGCCGATGTCCACCATTGCCATATAGGCCATATCCCAGAAATTGCATGTGCAGAGGGCATGGAGCACGGCGTAATGCAGGGGGCATCTACGTTTGTCTTGTCCGCCAACGGTAGCGGTATGCCATGCACTAAAACCCTCTTTCTTCTGTCTCCCCCCTTTTGTCTGCTCTCCCTGTCCTTTTGTACATCAGCATCAACAGGAGCACGAGGGAGCTGCATCCCACATGGCCATGGAGGGCCACACCACAGACTCTGAATGCACCAGTGGGATGGAGGGCGAGAGGAGCGTCCCGTCGGCCACCGAATCACCAAGCAGCGACACAGACTCGTTCGACGATGGGAGCTCCCTTGTGGTGGTGGCACCATCTGTGCCCCCCACCTCTACAGGTACAGCCGCCACCTCCCCTACCAGCACCTCCCTCCCAGCAGCCCCTCAGCGTTCGCCCCGTGCCCGCTCACCCAGGAGGGTGGACATCACCTTCGCCCCAGGCACCTCAGGCCCTGCCCCAGTCACCCCAGCTGCCCTCAGTGAGGAGGCCATTGACCTCCTCAGGTCACTCACTGTTGGGCAGTCTACCATTGTGAATGCCATTCAGGGTGTAGAACGAGAGTTGCAACACGGTAATGCATTCCTGGAGGGCATTCATTCTGGTCAGACTGTCCTTCAGCGAACCCTGCAATCTTTGGCCTCAGCACTGATGGTAGCAATTGTCCCTGTGTCTAGCCTCCCCCCTCCAACTTCCTCCACCCAGACCCAATCTCCTGTACCCCAGCCCATCCCAAGCACACCTACAGACCAGCATGCACACAAGTCAACACACCCAAGTAGCTCAAGCAAACATAGGCACCACACACACCACAAGGACTCACGCAAGCCTCACCCACATACAGACACAACATCCACTGCCTCCACTGTGTCCCCCTCCTCCTCTTCTTCCTCCTCCCTCCCAGTGTCGTCTACACTCTCACCTGCATGCACTACATCTACAGCCACTAGGACTCACACCAGTACACCCAGCACCACACCCCGCTCACCTGCACTCACCACCTGCACGGCCATTTACACGTCCCCTGTGTCCTCTCCCAGTGTGTCTGTGACGCCCCCTCCCAAAGTACACAAACGCCGGCAATCACTCACCCAACATCCATCCACCTCACGACAGCCTCCAGTACCTGCACCTGCACCCAAAACACCTAAAGTGACACCTCCGACAACCACCTCCTCTTCCTCCACTCCCAGACCCCCTCCAGCTACCCATCCCAGTGTTTGTCAGAAACTGTCCCTCTGTAAAGTTGACCTTTTTGCACCCACTCCACCCCCTCCAAATTATCCGTACCATCGTAGCGCCTCAGCCAAAAAGCCTCCAATACCAGTGGTGCCTGTTCAAGGTTTTTGGAGTGCACCGGCCACCAGGGCAGGCAGTAGGACCCGGAGCCAAGGCACTGGCAGCCCACCCCCTGTAAAGGCAATAAAATTGGAGAGTGGACAACGGGACCGTGTTAAGAATCCAGGTGGGAAAACAACTGACATGGGTTCCAAGGGGATTGGAGAGTCAGCTGTGACTCCACCAAAGGTGGGGAAGGGCCAGAGGAAGTCTGCCCAGCCTATTGTGAGTGTCACGGTGGAGAAGTGCGCCATCATTTCCGGCGGTCGAGACACAACCGCCAGCACCGTCGTTACTGGTCCAGAGACCACCGCCATAGTCACAGCCCAGGAGGGCCCCACTATCGTCACTGCTCAGGAGACCACCGCCAGAGTCACAGCCCAGGAGGGCCCCACTATCGTCACTGGTCAGGAGACCACCGCCAGAGTCACAGCCCAGGAGGGCCCAAGTATCGTCACTGGTCCAGAGACCACCACCAGAGTCACAGCCCAGGAGGGCCCCACTATCGTCACTGGTCAGGAGACCACCTCCAGAGTCACAGCCCAGGAGGGCCCCACTATCGTCACTGGTCAGGAGACCACCGCCAGAGTCACAGCCCAGGAGGGCCCAAGTATCGTCACTGGTCAGGAGACCACCACCAGAGTCACAGCCCAGGAGGGCCCAAGTATCATCACTGGTCAGGAGACCACCACCAGAGTCACAGCCCAGGAGGGCCCAACTATCACCAGGAGGGCCCAAGTATTGTCACTGGTCAGGAGAGCACCGCCAGAGTCACAGCCCAGGAGGGCCCCACTATCGTCACTGGTCAGGAGACCACCGCCAGAGTCACAGCCCAGGAGGGCCCAAGTATTGTCACTGGTCAGGAGACCACCGCCGGAGTCAGTGCCCAGGAGGGCCCTACTATCGTCACTGGTCAGGAGACCACCGCCATCACCGGAGTCAGTGCCCTGGAGGGCTCCGGCTGCCACAGCCCCGCTGGGCACTGATGAAACGTCATGCCACATACCAATGTCCTTATCAGAACCGCCATGGCAAAGCACCGCTGAACAGGGCAAAGACCGCCATGTCAAAGCACCGCTGAACAGGGCACAGACCGCCATGTCAAAGCACCGCTGAACAGGGCAAAGACCGCCATGTCAAAGCACCGCTGAACTGTCCTGATCCGCCATGGCAAAGCACCGCTGACCAGGGCAATGACCGCCATGTCAAAGCACCGCTGAACAGGGCAAAGACCGCCATGGCAAAGCACCGCTGAACAGGGCAAAGACTGCCATGGCAAAGCACCGCTGAACAGGGCAAAGACCGCCATGTCAATGCACCGCTGAACAGGGCAAGGACCGCCATGTCAATGCACCGCTGAACAGGGCAAAGACCGCCATGTCAAAGCACCGCTGAGCAGGGCAATGCACCGGGTAGGAATGAATGGCCCACCACATCAGGCATCCTTATCCCATGTGCAGCTGGGACAGTGACAGGACACGACCTTTCACGGGGAGACTCATCCAGTCTGGGCACCAGTCCCCCCCAGTAACAGTAGAGACCTGCATCAACTTGAGAGACTGTGGCTTTGCACTCCCCAGGATGGCACAGTGGGCAAAGCACCCACCTTATAGACTTGAGAGACTGTGGCTTTGCACTCCCCAGGATGGCACAGTGGGTAAACCACCCACTGTAGAGACTTGAGAGACTGTGGCTTTGCACTCACCAGGATGGTACAGTGGGCAAACCACCCACTGCAGAGACCTGAGAGACTGTGGCTTTGTACTCCCCAGGATGGCACAGTGGGCAAACCACCCACTGTAGAGACTTGAGAGACTGTGGCTTTGAACTCCCCAGGAGGGCATGAATGGGCATGGAGCCCCGTTGTGGATCTGGCTTTGCAGTCATCCGGCTGAGGTGCCCCCCCTTCCCTTCCCCCTGAGGTGCCTGTAGAATTTCTATCTGATGCCGCGGCAGTGTTCTCTCCGATTGTGGTCAGGTATCGTTTGTGGGCCTCACCCATGTATTTTTGGACTGATGGTGCACGGACATTGTTATGTACATATCTGCATTACTTCTCGTCTTGTATATAATTATGAATGATTTTCAAATATATATCTGTATATTTTTGTATGACATGTATATTGGCACATTACATTGTTTGACCGATTTTCGCTTTGTGTATTAATTCTTCCGGGGGGATTGTGGGTTGTTACTGTGATTTTTGTGAATGCATTGGTGTGTATGTTGTAATATGCGGGGGTGGGGTGTTTGGTGTGTGTCCCCCTAACTTTTGCCTCCCCCATGTCGTAGGAGCAGTACTCACTGTTGTCTGTGGCGCCTACGTAGCTGTTGGTCGTAGAAGAGCAGAAACACAAGGGCAGGGAGTATTTGGAGTTCTGGCTCCATGGATTCCTCTTGGGAAATGTTAAGGTGAGCGTTTTCCCATAGCAAAAGCTGTTTCCGCTGTGTTTTTATCCACGGTGAATCCGCCCCGGAAAAGGTGGCGGATTGGCGGGTTGTAATAGTGTGGGCGGTACATTGTCTTCCTCCTGTCTGTTGGCGGTGACCGCCGTGCTGCTTGTCTGTACCGCCGTGGCGGGCGAAGTGTTAAAGTGGCTGTCTTTGTTGGCAGTTTCCGCCAGGGTCATAATTCCCTTTTTTTGTCCTCCGGACTGTTTGCGGTGTTTCCGCTGCTTTAACACCGTCCGCCAGGGTTGTAATGACCCCCAAAGTCTCTCAGAATGGTAATGTCAAGGTTTGGTGAGGAAGGACGGCGAGGAATGGCTGAATAATGGCTGATTTCTCTTCGGGTCACACCGGTATATCAAAACTGTCGAACAAGTCTCTAATTTCCCATTGGGCAATATTTGGTGCATCGTTATCTCTGTCCAATAATCCGTCACACACCTTACTAGAATTTTTCACCTAAGACAGTTCTCATGCTGTTGATTGGCTCCTGTGATTGACGTCTTCGTCGGGTGGAATGTCAGGTAAGAAAAGTTACACTTGTTGCTCGAGTCAGTAGTTACATTGTCTTCTCTTAGTCAAGGCGACCTTACACCTCTTGTGAATTCCACTGTTGCACTTGACAAGAATGTCTCCTTGAGCAAGTCTGGTCCCATGAGAAAGAATTTACTACAGCTACACACATATCTCTAGCTTCTGGAAAAGTACAGCTTCGTGTCCTTCAGGAAAACAGCACACTGCACGTTAGAAAAACACAATTAATATGAGACCAGGCAACTAGGCCCAGACCCTTGCTAACTAAGGCCTAGTGATTAACTTAGCAAAACCCTAATACATAATACTTAATGCTAATGCAAAATCATACATTAGTGCATTGTTAATTCATCATTAGTCAGTTTCATTAATCATCGTATACATTGGTGGCCCCTCCCCGTGGGCACATTTCAAACGCGTACATTATTTATACATTAAGACATCTTCTATGAGGCTTCATTACACATTATATTGCAAGCTTTTCATATTAATATTCATTCCAAAACTCACACTCCAACAGTGCGGCACGGAAGAGTCCCTTTGAGATTTGGATGGCATGAGTTGTATTTGGGATGACTTGCCATTTTTTCAGTTTGTCAGAAATCGGGGAGCAACCACAGGAGCAGATCAGTTGTGTAATTTCTACTGTCTTTTTACCTTTAATTATAAAGGTGTTTAAGTTTGCAATGTTTGTGTCGAACCCAGAAATGAAGACTGCCATGGCATTTAATAGCTTAATATGAGTATCCATTTTCACAGATTGATAGTTGAGAGTTTCTACTGTTAGTTGCAATGTTCTAAGCAGAGTTGCTCAAACATCTGCTGGTTCTAGCGATTTATGCGTAGTGTTGTATTCGTCCAGTACGTGGGTGTTAGGTCCAGTAAGGTTTGACAGATCCAGCTGCTAACCTCAGTACTTCCCAGTCTGCTGGAGTAAGTGACTGCGTGATATGAGATGAGTTTTTATTTGAGATGTCTGATTTTGCTGGATTACCAAAGTGAGTGCTGCTAGTGTATGTCTGTAGAACTGTTGCCTCAATATGCTGAAGCCGCGGGGATTCTCTTTCTTGAGTTTTCTTGGCTCCCGGTCCAGTGAAAGACAATTTGTGGGAGAAGAGAATGAATGCTGGCTTATTTCACATTCCATGGCTTCTGTGGCTTTGACCATAAGGGATACATCGTCACTATCCTCACATTCCGATGGTCACAGTGAGACATCTTTTTTTACTATGCCTGTACGTACTTGTGCAGTAACTGTAAGTGCTGGTTAATATTTTTTACACTGGTTTATGAAGCTCAAAAGTATTTTATCAGATTCTGCTGGGCCTTGGCTGGAGGCAATTGCACACATCATAATTAAGTTGTTTGAGTCTAGTTCCAAGAAGTCAGTCTAACAAGTGTTAACGCGTCCTTCTATGTCAATTTTATACACATCAGGACTCGTTTTAGGCCAATGAATCTTTTGACCCAGTGGTGAGACACCGTAGGACGAGATAACTAATCAATATGTCAAGTAATATATCAATAAGGTCACTGATATTTATCACCACAATGCACTTTACTTTGGATAAAGACATTAATCAAATTGTCGACTCAACCATGACCTTTCAGCCATGAATAACCACACCTTGTGATAACATTTTATGAGTTTTATTCCCTATTGATTACAATCTACTAGCAAAGTGTCAATCTCAAAACCAAGAAGCATATAAGCATAGTCACAATATGGCAACTATAATAAGACTTCAATAATGCAAAGATCACGAATATAAGAGCATAACATAAAGTGAACATAGATCGGAACACATAGAATATTATGTAAGTCTAAGTTCAGCACGGTATAATGTCAGTCTCGTCAGTTTGTGTCAGTCAGGATGATTTACCTAACCTAGCCTCTGATTAGCATAGCCATGTTGGACTTCATGCAAAACAATTTAGAACACCAATTTGGAAAACATCTAAACTATGGTGTCTAATAAAAAATACAGCAGTTGGTACCTAGAAAGGAAAAGCAAAATAGACAAATTACAGTAGCATTGTCATAATTACCCTCCAAGGATTGAGTCAGCACACAGGATCAGTCTTCGTCTTCAGGACATCAGTCGTATCGCCATTAGTCTAACTTAGTCTAGTGGAGAGGGGACACTTCCCTCATAAGGAGGAGAAGCATAAAGGCAGTCTATGGGTGAGGATAATTTATTAAGTCTCAAAGTCACCAAACAGAGTGACAGAGTTTCTGGATAAAATCAATAGCATTCCCTACCTAATTCTCCGACTCTTCTGTGTCATGAGTTTTTATCCCTTTTCCGAAATACCTTCCCCCAAAATTCTATTGGATATTCGCTATACCCCACTATCTTTACCCTATCAAATTATACATTAGGTAATCCAAATTGTCACCCCACTATAATTTATAACACTTTGATTGGTCTTCATAATTGACGTCTTCGTAGGTGGCACATCCGGGGTGTTTTGTCATCATCTTGGCACGTCTCTCGGGTCATGAGCTTCTTTATCCATGGTCAAATGGCCTTGCACATTCTTTTGGAATACTTTTGTTTCAAATCTGTATAAAACTTATACTAAGGGAGCCAGCATGCGGGTGGGAACAGGATGAAGTTGGATACATGAAACGAAGGAAAAGTACAAATGCTGGGTCATGGCCCTTTACGAGTCAGCACACTGAAAAACAGAAAATATGCTTTAATATGAGAGCTACACAGCTAAAATCCTCAACTCACGCTAACTTAAGGCCTATGGGTTTTAATACAAATGCAATATTCATAAGCGTTAATATATTCAATTAATCATGGTGCAAGCAATTATTTCTTACAATCGTCATTAGTTTACGTGCACAGTAGTAACTTCACGCTTATAATCATATTGAGAATACACACTAAGCAACTAATATTTATGGTTGTTTTTTATATGCAGCATTGTTAGGTATTTATATAAGCATTTCACATTTAATATATGTAATATTTAGGCTACGCTCTCTCACAAGTGTACCATGTGAGAAGCCGACTGAGGCAATTTGTTTAATGACGGCAGGTTCGAGGGGAGATGGTACACCTTGGATATTTGCATTCAAATTGAAGATGGCTGCAGCTTGAACTTTGAGGAAGAAAGATTTAGCGTGAATCTTTAGTTGGTGTTTTTTGGTAGTTCTGTCCTTTTGGGGTGAAGGAGAGCTCTCTTCACTAGGGTGAGGCTGTGGCTTTTGTAGTGAAGGCTTGGAATTAGCTGCATTGCAGCTTAGTAGCACTATGAGGCTGCTGGTGCCTGACTCTTCCTTTGGTGGCTTTGCTGCCTTTGCTGCCATATTGGAAGAAACACATTTCCTTTTAGTTTGCTCTGCTGGGAGATGGCCTCTTGTTCTGCTTGATCTCTTGTTGAATGCTGGAAGGTGTGCACGTGCCACCTGATGAAGAAGGGGGCAGAGCTAAGGGTCAGGTGCCCGAACCGGCAGTAACTGAGTTGGCTAGAACTGTGTCAAGAGCCTTGTCAAAACTGAGAGAGCTGGCAAACCCAGCCACACCACCAGCAATTTAAAGGGCAAAGGCAAGAGTTCTGGGCTGGTTGGAAGAGGATGGACAGAGGATGGGCCGCAATAAACTCTAGTGAATACTAGTGGATGCTGGAAAGAGATACTGCAGGACGTGGTGCTGCGATGGCACTGAGGGCAGAGTCACCTGAAGGGTATCCAAATGGGCAGTCATGTTCCCGGAAGGTGCAATCTGCACAGATCTAATACCAGCTGCCTCTTAACCCTCTGCACTGTCTCACAATAGACCGCAGCCTCCTAAGGCCGAGCCTTTATTCTGCCTTCCTCTCCGGCTGGAGCTGGGTTATTGCAAGAAACTGGGTGCAGAGTATTAGGCCCTGTCTGCAGGAATACTATTGGCCGTTGGCAGTCGATGGAGCTGGTGGGGTCGACCAGACCAGCTGGTGAGCTTGTGGTCAGTCTAAAGAACATTCGGGTTGCAGCAATAGGAAATTGGTAGAGGTAGAGCACCCTTCCTACAGTCCGAGGCCCACAGTGTTTTATTTTCTGGGCCACACCCACCAGCCACTGAGCCCCCAGCAATTGTTTTCTCGGACAAACACAGAGTTCTGTGCTCCAGACATTTGCTGCTCCATTCTCTTCTACACCCCACATGGATCAATCATAATTAGCAATTGTCACTAATCTCTAGTCAGTGAAGTGCTGCCTGCAGATTTAGGTCACAACTTTCCTTATTGATCACAGGACATGTGGAGTAACCTTTGTGTTTACTGCATCCTTGATAGAGAAAGACTGTGAGGCTTGACCTCTAGTTTCTCTAATTTCATGATAGCTTCTGTTTCATTGAGCTCCTGAGGTGGTGAGTTTCTTTGGCCAGGTTTGGTGGTCTGTCCGTTTCTGTTGTAGTGTCAGTGATCTCGCTAATCCTAAAGTCGAGTGAAGCCACAAGGACTAGCTGATACAACGCATACGAGGTTGAGTGATTTGGTTGTGCTTTTTACTATTGTGATAAGACAAGTGTAGAACCCATTCAGCGGGGTAGGTGAGGCAGTTGGAACATCAGTGAGTAAGAGTCTCCTATCCACCTGTGAGCATGAGGTCCTAGACTGGCTTTATGTAGTAAATGTAACCTTTTTAAGCAGTGTATGTGGGTAACATGGTCTTGATGTCATCAAGTAGAGGTGCGTATTAAGTGTGAATAAAAGTGAATGGCAGTGAGCATAGAATAATGTTGGGTAGCTGTTCTTGGATCTGTTTTTCTTGGTTGATCTTCAGACAGACTTGTGTCAATGAAGACAAGGTCTTCAATTTTTCTTTGTCATTACTGTTGAGCATTTCAGAAAGATTTGCATGTTTTTGGTCTGGCAATTAATCATGTATGTTACTGGTCTGGTTATTAATCATGAGTAGGGTTTCAAGAGCATCAGTGAGATGTGTACTAAGAGATTAGAACCCTTGGAAGCGCTACGTATGACAGGTAGCTTCTCAAACTTTGTGATCTCCATCTCCCTTAATTGTTAAATACATAGTGCTTGATAAATATGACGTGTACTTAAGAAGTACTGTGCTTAAGAAGTGTAGTAACTTCTCCAAGATGGGTGGCTATACCAGATGATTGAGGTCATTGAAAAGTATAGAGAGGTTGAACATTTGTTTGTGTCAGCAGCTGATTTTGATGATGAAAGTATTGGGAACAACTTGAATGACTGTAGTTTGAATGCTGTTTCACCGTAAATATGGTCCCTCATGATGTGTCTACACTCACATTTTTATCCCATTCTTTTTCTGTAAATGATGATACCAAAATCTCCAAAATAGGAAATTCAACCGGTTCTTCTGACTCACGATTGGGTAACAGGACCTTTACAAATAATCTGCTGCTTGATTGTCTTTGCCAGAACATACTTAAGTTTATATGGAAACTATTTCAGATCTAACACTCACTTGGCAATTCTGTGTGTGCTATGATCTGCACCTTTGATGGTAAATATGTACCTGAGGGGTTTATGGGCAGACCACATGGTGACTAGTACTGCAGCAAAGATAAAGCTTAAAATGTTTCATGGGCCAGCAAGAAGCTAATGTTTCTCTTTCTATAACTGAAGAATTGTATTCAGCCTCGGTCAGTTATACAATATGTTCTGTACTATCAATAACCTGTATTAATGTGGCCCCCTAAGCCTTTTATACTAGCATCAGTTGTGAATACTGTCCATTTTCTTGTATCAAAGGTTCCTAACGATGAAGTATTTATGTTTCATCTTTTAATGTATCAATAAAAGTCCTTTAATGTGGTATTCCTTTCGAATTTTACAACTTTTGGGGAATTACCCTAAATAATCAAATGTTCTGGCCACATCTTTGATGTATTTGGACATATACTTCAAAAAATCTAAAAAGGATTTTAATTCATCATTGTTGGTAGGATATGGGGTCACTTAAAAGCATCTACCAAATGTATATCAGGTTTAAAACCTTCTTTGGATATGGTATGACCAAGATAGTCTACTGAACTAACTCCTAATTGTGAGTTCTGTTTCAGGAATTTTCTTAGAACTTCCCTCAAGTTGCTATTGTGTTCTGCCTCAATAGCACCATATACAAGTATGTCATCCTGGAAACATTAAGGGGCATATTTATACTCTGTTTGTGCCGAATGTGCGTCAAAATTTTGACGCACAATCGGCGCAAACCCTGCCCCATATTTATACTTTGACGTCCGACCCCGCGGGCGTCAAAATTCCACCATGTGTGTCATTTTTTGGAAGGGGGAACCAGCCTTGCGTTAATTATATGCAAGGTAGGCGTTCCCTTCCAAAAAATGACTTTAAGGCCTGTGCCACATATTTATACTCTGACGTCATTTTGACGCACAGGAGGGGGTGGGCCTTAAAAAACGACGCACAGCCTGATGGGCGCCGTTTTTTAACGCCTGGGTCAGGGCAGGCGTTAAGGGACCTGTGGGCTCGGAAGAAGCCCAGAGGTGCCCTCCACTGCCCCCAGGGACAACCCCTGCCACCCTTGCCCACCCAGGAGGACACCGAAGGATGGAGGGACCCATCCCAGGGAAGTAAAGGTAAGTTCGGGTAAGTATTTTTTTCCGAATTTTTTTGTGGCATAGGGGGGCCTGATTTGGGCCCCCCTACATGCCACTATGCCCAATGAGCATGCCCAGGGGACACAAGTCCTCTGGGCATGGACATTGGGCAAGGGGGCATGACTCCTGTCTTTGCTAAGACAGGAGTCATGTCAATGGAGACTGGGCGTCAAAAAAATTGGCGCAAATCCGGTTTGAGGCTTGAATTTTGCCTCAGACCTGACTTGCCCCATTTTTTGACGCACAACCCCCATTTTCCCATACGCCGGCGCTGCCTGGTGTGAGTCATTTTTTTTTACGCACACCAATCCGCAGCGCCGGCTAACGTCATTCCATAAATAAGGCGCCCGCATGGCGCATTGGAATGGCGTTAGCCGGCGGTAAAAAAAATTACGCACAAATGCGTTGGCGCAGTTGTGCGTCAAAACCTATAAATATGGGCCTAAGTGTTAGGTATTTCTGCTAGTACATTTTGTATTATTTTTTAAACACTGCAGTTGCAGATGCTAATCCAAATTGCCTCTTAAATCTGAAGGCCCCTAATAGGGTGATGAATGTAGTTAATGGTCTATACTCAGGATTAAGTTTACTATGGTAATAAGCCATTGAAAGATTGATAACACTAAAGCAACAAGCCTCCCTTGTGATGCTCAGCATGTAATTTATTCTTGGTAAAGGATGACGTTCAACCCAAATATTGTTATTCAGGTCTCTTAAATCCACACATAATTTTATCCCTTCCTATTTGGTTTCTTCACCAATACTACTGGCGCCAACCACTCTGAACAACTCACTGGTCGAATTACCCCATTATCAGTTAGTTTCTTTAACTATTTTTCCAAAGATTCTATCAGTGAGCTAGGAACTTGACGAGATTTGAGCACAGAGGGTTTGTCTCCAGCTTTTAACTTTATTTTATGCTGGTTATCTTTGAGAAGTTCTAATTTATTCATGAAAAGCTCAGGACACTGTTCACAGACAGAATCAACATTAAATTCCTTTTCTACAGACGGTACTTGTTCTTTATTGTTGGGATCAAGCTTAATCCCAAATTCTCTTTGGTGTTGCACCCTAGCAGATTTGACCCCTCCTTCCAACCATAGATCTATCCTTGAAGTTTTTCAGTGTTACAATTGTTCCGTCTAAAGGTATAGCTCATTTACTGCAACCTCTTGGCTCAATATCTGGAGACTTTAAAGTAACTTCCTTAAAGTTCTTGAATTGTTTGAAAGTTTCTTTATCAATGTGCATGGACAGCAAGAGTCTGGATACATTACTATTTCATTTCCATCTAGCACTACTTTACATTCTCATTCAGGACCTTAGATTCTTTATTTAACACTTTAAGTACACATTTCTTAATTTCTTGTGAAGAGTTCTCTATAGCATGCACTTGTTGGAAGTTGATCTCTCTACATACTCTATTCAGATGGCCTTCTCTATTACAGTTCCTGCAAATCAAAGTTTTAGCTTGACAATAGGGACTGTTGGCCAGAAGACTGCTGCCTTCCACAATGAAAATATTTTAACTTGTTAAATTCTTGTGATTGTTTCTACCTTGCACTTCTATCATCTTTAATCTTGTCAACATCCTCCTTTAACTTCTCTGTTCTGACTTCCGATACTCCTTCATTGGTAATTTTCATCCCTTTTTTACAATGTGCTATATTTTCTACAAACTTTGCTAACTCAATAGCTTCTCTTAAATGTGGATTGTGTAGTAACAACTTCTGTTGAATATGTGGAATATTGGTGCACCTGACCAGTTTGTTTCTAATCAAAAACACACTCGACGGACCCACAATCGGTCTTGAGGAATGCTGCAATGTAATTGGTCACACTCTCATCCTTATTTTGAGCTTGGCTGAAAAAAGTATGGAGTTCGAAAATATTATTTGTCTTATCACAAAAAAATAAATCTAATTTCATAAGTGTAATCTTGTATTTATCTAACTTATTTTCACCCACACATTCTGGACATTCTGTTGGTCCTGGAAATGTTTCATATATTTGTCTTGCATACATTCCTAAGTTATGCAGTAATACATGCTTTTTCCTTGTTGCAGTGAAGATGTCTCCTCCTATTGCAATTCAATATTATTCAAATAATTTCCATCATTTTGTCCATGGTAATTCAGGTTCGCCTACGCCATTCAAAAATGTAGGGGGTTGTGCCATAGCTAATGATATGTAGATTTAATTTGAAGTCTTATAAATCTGATGCACCTGAACTTGAATACAACACAATATCAAATTGTATTATACTGCTGTTGCCAACAAAATTATATAAATACACTCTAAATAAATAATTTGCTATGCAATATTAAATTCTATAATCTTTTTATTTATAATTGAATATTTCCAGAGCAAATGTTTATCTTCTTACTAAAGGATTATAATGGCAATGCCTCTTTGCAATAAATGTTCTTACAGATAGTAATTAATGTTTCTATTGTAGAGTGAATGAAACATTAAACGAAAAAATGTATTGCATTACTCACTATGCTTCTTAATCATAAAACTTTAATACTTCCCTCACATGAGTCTTAAAGTATCTTGCTTGGCCCAAATGTTTCTCCGTCACAATTGAAGCTTCTATATTAGCTCCCAAACAGAGACACACACAGCTGCTTGTCTGTTCATAGAATTTCTGTTCTACACAGGCAGCAACACAATGCAATGTCTAAGTTTCCTTCATGCATCATTGATGTAGATCTCAGATACAAATAACAAATAAAATGCTACTCACTTCTTTACTTTGCACTTACTTGATATAAGAAGCACCATTCCTCCATAGTTCTGCCTTGTGCAAACTGATGAGCCTTCTATTCAGGTGTCGATCAAGACTGCTAAAATTCCAACACTGTCCACTTTCTGAATTACTTCTCTATTAATGCTGAAGTGACGCCCTCTATGTGACTTGCATTACAGTACTATAATAAGTCGATCAAGAATGCTGGTATTTTAGTGTTGCATGTAGGAGGCTGGCCTGGCTTACAGTGGGTACCTGATGGTACTTACACCTTGTGTCAGGTCCAGTTATCACTTATTAGTAGATTAGTAGTAGTCTAGCAGCATATGCTGATAGAGGTAGCTATAGCAGAGCAGCTTAGACTGAACTAGGAGGCATGAAAAGCTCCTACCATACCACGTATATCATATAGCACTATATCATAGGAATCACAATACTCAGAGTTACTAAAAATAGAGGTACCTCTATTTTTAGTGGCAATGTGCCAAAAATATCTCAGAGGATATACTCCCTTAGGAGGTAAGTAAAATACACAAAATATACATACAAACCAAAATCAGGTAAGTAAACAGTTAGAAAAGTAGTGCAAACACTGTAGAATCACAATAGGATGCAAGAGGCCTAGGGCCAACACAAACCATATACTAAGAAAGTGGAATGCAAACCACTTAGGAACTCCAGGCCTAGTGTAGTGTGTAGAGGGTCGCTGGGAGTGTTAGAAAATACTAAGGGTGTCCAAGATACCCCACCCCAAGACCCTGAAAAGTAGGAGTAAAGTAACCCTACTTCCCCAGAAACACAATAAAGTCATGATAGGAGATTCTGCAAAGACAACAACTGACTGCAAAGCACTGAAGACGGATTCCTGGACCTGAGGACCTTTAAAGGAAGGGGGCCAGGTCCAAGAGTCACGAAAGTGTCCAGGGGGGAAGAAGCCACTAAATCCTGGCTGAAGGTGCAAAATGGCTGCCTGCAGGTGAAAGAAGCTGAAGATTCTGCAACAACGGAAGATGCCAGGAACTTCTCCTTTGCACAGAAGGTGTCCCACGGCGTGCTGGGGGATGTAGAGTTGTTTTCACGCAGAAAGATTGCAAACAAGCCTTGATAGCTGCAAAGGTCATGGTTGAAGAAAATGGGTGCTGCCCGGGCCCAGGAAGGACCAGGAGGTCGCCCCTTGGAGGAGGAGACAGAGGGCCGCTCAGCAGAAGCAGGCAACACCCGCAGAAGCACTTGAACAGGGGTTCAAGAAAACTGAGCATGGCAGTCATCTCAACACTACAAAGGAGAGTCCCACGAAGCCGTTGGTCAACTTAGTGAGTTGAGCAATGCAGGACGCAGTGCTGAGGACCTGGGCCATGCTGTGCATGAAGGATTCCTTGCAAAAGTGCACAGTATCTCTAGCAGCTGCAGTTAACACAGTACAGAAGATTACTGTCTGGCGTGGGGAGTCAAGGACTTACCTCCACCAAATTTGGACAGAGGAACCACTGGACTGTCGGGGTCACTTGGCTCCAGCTCCTGTGCTCCAGGTACCATGCTCGTCAAGATGAGAGGGGACCCAGAGGACCAGTGAAGCAGAAGTTTGGTGCCTGCGTTAACAGGGGGAAGATTCCGTCGACCCACAGGAGATTTCTTCTTGGCTTCCAGTGCAGGGTGAAGGCAAACAGACCTCAGAGCATGCACCACCAGAAAACTGTCGAGAAAGCCGGCAGGATTAGGCGTTACAATTCTGCTGGTAGTCGTCTTGCTTCTTTGTTGCAGTTATGCAGGCATCCTGGAGCAGTCAGCCGTCGATCCTTGGCAGAAGTCGAAGAGGGAGATGCAGAGGAAGTCTGGTGAGCTCCTGCATTCATTATCTGATGAGAAGCCCACAGGAGAGACCCTAAATAGCCCTCAGAGGAGGATTGGCCACCTAATCAGGTAAGCACCCATCAGGAGGAGTCCCTGATGTCACCTGCTGGCACTGACCACTCAGAGGCTTCCATTGTGCCCTCACACCTCTCCATTCAAGATGGCAGAGGTCTGGGACACACTGAAGGAGCTCTGGGCACCACCCCTGTGGTGGTGATGGACAGGGGAGTGGTCACACCCCTTTCCTTTGTCCCGTTTCGTGCCAGAACAGGGGCTGGGGGATCCCTGAACTGGTGTAGACTGGTTTATTCAAGGAAGACACCATCTGTGCCCTTCAAAGCATTCCCAGAGGCCAGGAGAGGCTACTCCTCTCAGACCCTTAACACCTATTTCCAAAGGGAGAGGGTGTAACACCCTATTTCAGAGGAAATCCTTTGTTCTGCCTTCCTGAGACTGGGCTGCCCAGACCCCAGGAGGGCAGAAGCCTGTCTGTAGGTTGGCAGCAGCGGGAGTTGCAGTGAAAAACCCCAGAGAGCTAGTTTGGCAGTACTCTCGGTTCATGTTGGAGCCCCTGGAATGTATGGGATTGGCACCCCAATACCAGATTTGGCATGTGGGGACAATTCCATGATCTTAGACATGTTACATGGCCATATTTGGAGTTACCATTGTGAAGCTACATATAGGTAGTGACCTATATGTAGTGCACGCGTGTAATGGTGTCCCCCGCACTCACAAAGTCTGGGGAAATTGCCCTGAACTATGTGGGGGCACCTTGGATAGTGCCAGGGTGCCCTCACACTTAGTAACTTTCACCCTAACCTTCACTAAGTGAGGGTTAGACATATAGGTGACTTATAAGTTACTTAAGTGCAGTGTAAAATGGCTGTGAAATAACGTGGATGTTATTTCACTCAGGCTGCAGTGGCAGTCCTGTGTAAGAATTGTCTGAGCTCCCTATGGGTGGCAAAAGAAATGCTGGAACCCCAATACCATGGGTACCTAGGTACCATATACTAGGGAATTATAAGGGTGTTCCAGTGTGCCAATCAGAATTGGTAAAAATGGTCACTAGCCTGCAGTGACAATTTTAAAAGCAGAGAGATCATGAGCACTGAGGTTCTGGTTAGCAGAGCCTCAGTGAAACAGTTAGGCACCACAAAGGGAACACATTCAGGACACAAACTATGAGCACTGGGGTCCTGGCTAGCAGGATCCCAGTGAGACAAGCAAAAACAAACTGAAACACAAGTTAAAATGGGGGTAACATGCCAGGCAAGATGTGTCAGAGTCACCAGATCCTCGGGTCTGTGCACGTTCCCAACACGTCCACCACAAGACAGCTCCAATACTCTGATTAGAATGTCACAGGGTCAAAGAGAGTCCAAGTGGGGAAAAGGGGATAAGGTAGGGAACAACTGGGAAGGAGACCTGTAGGAAGCAAAAGGTTAAAACACACAATATCAAGAATATATCATATTAATCATTACTAGGCTGTGACTCTAAGCATTGTCATACTGGAAACATGGATAACTTAAGCATGGACTTAAATAACTAGGCCTCAAGATGTCTGGATACCTGTGAGGGAATCAAGAAAAATTAATACAACTTTCCAATGAACCACTCAGTGAAATGTTACACGTGAATTAGAAACATCAGAACCTTCTAGAATTACGCTTTCAAATTCAAGTATAGTCTTTTGCATGAGGACCAGGAAATAATCTGAATTATTTCTATAACACCATATGAATTGTACTTGAGGGACTTATTATGCGCATACAATATAAAATCTAAAATTCTAAAACTTTAGTTTTCTTATAATGCAGGAACATGAATTGCGCACATTGCAGATTTCCACAAAGGTTGTAAATGCCATGAAATGATTGTGCACAATGAATAACAGGAGTTAGACTCGAGAAATGATTCGCGCGTCTTGCTGATTCGAAGACCACCAAGTAAATGCCATAAAGTGGTAGCGCACAATGACCATCGTGATTTAAACTTAAGAAATGAACTGCGCGTCTTGCTGATTCGAATACCACCAAGTGAATGCCATGAAATGGTAGCGCACAATGAGTGACATGAGTTTAACACAAGAAATGAATTGCGCTTTCTGCCGATTCAAATGTCGCCACGTAAATGCCATGAAATGGTAACACACAATGAATATCATGAATTGAACACAAGAAAATAATCGTGCGTCTTGCCGATTCGAAGGCCACCATGTGAATGCCAAGGAATGGTAGCGCACACTGAATATCATGAACTAAGCACAAGAAATGAATCGCGCGTCTTGCCGTTTCGAAGGCCACTATATGAATGCCAAGAAATGGTAGCGCACACTGAATATCATAAATTTAGCACAAGAAATGAATTGCGCGTCTTGCCGATTCGAATACCACCATATGAATACCAAGAAATGGTAGCGTACAATGAATAACATGAATTAAGCACAGGAAATGAATCGCATGTTTTGCCGATTCGAATACCACCATATGAATGCCAAGAAATGGTAGCGTTTAATGAATAACATGAATTAAGCACAGGAAATTAATCACACGTTTTGCAATTCGAATACCATCATATGAATGCCAAGAAATGGTAGCGTACAATGAATAACATGAATTAAGCTCAGGAAATGAATTGTTCGTCTTGCTGATTCGAATGCTACCTTGTAAATGCCATAAAATGGTAGTGCACAATGACTAGCAAGATTTGTGCACGAGTAAAGAATCGCGTGTCTTGCCGATTCGAGTGTCAGCATGAAAATGCCATAAAACTTTGAGTGCACATTCACACGCATAAGAGCAAATTGTTTTATCATGCAAATTATGCCCAAGAACTCAAAAGCCTTCAGGAACGGGATCAGGGGCCCAGTCCGACCTCCGTCTTACCGCCATGCTCAAGAATCACCGACAAAGTGAAAGGGCAAGGCCTGGAAGATCAAAGTAGGCCTCCAGAACAGGAGCTCAGGAAGTTGCTGCTGCTCTGCACCAGGACCTCTGAATAGTGAGCACGTGGAGCTGGGCTGGCTCCCTCATATAGAGTCTTGGCCCAGCCCACAAACCACACCCAGGCATGCAGCAGGGAAAGCTTCTAGAAGGCCCTGGAAAGGGACCACACCCTGACACACTCTGAAAGCCTGCAGCAGTACATTGCAAATGAACAGTACTTATAAGCACCTTGAACATAAGTCTTCAGGATTAAACTCTGCAATGCAAAAGGTTAAACAACAGCATATCATCACAATGCATGAACTACGTCATCTTAAAAATGCTAGGTTTTTGCATTCTAGTCACCCGTAGAGCGCGCACTGGCCTGATGTTGACAAGATGGTACTTTCCTACACTGCACCTTCCTGAATTACTTCTCCTTTAATGCTGAAATGCCTCCTTCTCCAAGACAAGAATTACCTTCCCATCATAAGTGCTGTGCCTCGTTTGCCATATTGTAGGCTGTACTCCCCTTTCACTGTAAAATCACGTTTGACTAGACTCCTTACATCTGTTCACAATATTTTCAGTGCCTGCAGCATAAGTATTCCAGTCAGAAAGGTAGGTGTCACAATTTTTCAAATACATTTTGGTGAAGAAGTTAAACTGAGGGGTATGGACAACAGAATCTTCCTTCACAGCAAAGTGTGTTGCCAATATTGAAAAGTAAATTAAATGCAATACCATAGAAGATGAAGATGCTTCTTTATTCATCCATATTTTTCTCCTCACCTTAAGTACAAATCTCACAACGTTCTACAACTGCCTCCTCTATAACTGTCAGAATGGAACATTCTAATTACATAAGGTGTGAAGGAAAAAAAGGGAAAGTAATGGACCATTACAATTAATTATAAAGGATTGCATGAAAATAAAAATTATGTTTGTAAAAATATTTTTATAAAACTAACATTTATTTTCTAAGATAATATAAATAATTAATGACTAAAGATTAGAACTGGGTGGTTCTGCTGGAGCAGCACCTGAAGATCTACCTCCAAGGGCATAGGACTGGGTTGCCACCACTTGCCACTCACAGCTAGTAGAGTCCGGTTGTGTTAGTTGGAAGGCTCTTATGCCCCTGAGAATTCATGTCAGAAGACCAGTCAGCTGGCCATTGAAGACACTCTTCGTCCTCGGGAGAGATGCAGGTCCAGTCCTTCTCAGGAGGGCAGCTGGTCAGCACAACCAGGTAGCAGTTTTTCCAGAGCAGCAGTCTAGCAGAGTTTCAATCTTTGTAGGAGCACAGCAGTCTTTCTTCCTGGCAGGATATCCACAGGTTCAGAAGGGTATTGAAGTGGTGGAATCTGAGGTCCTGTTCTTGTACAGTCATGCCTTTGAAGTGGGGGGACTTCAAAGAAGTCTTTGAAGTGCACATTCCTCTGCTTCCCATCTTGGCTCCAGACTCATCCCTAAGGGGTATGCAGACCTTGTGTGGGGACAGGACACAGCCTATTCAGATATAAGTGTAGGTTGTGGCCTGTTTCTCCCTCCCCTCTGTCCAGCAGGGCCCATCAAGTCACACCTAAGCTCCAATGGTGTGTGGCTATCTAGAGGGAATACACAAAGCCCAGCTGTCACCTGCACAAGACAAGTGGTCAGAGACAGGCGGCAGGCACACCATGGGCTACGAGCAAGAAAATGTAAACTTTCTAAAAGTTGTATTTTTAAAATAGTAAGAAAAAATTTGACTTTGCCATTAAAGATATTTTATCATTAAAATTCTATAGGTCCTAAGCACGAAAGATCTACCTCCTCCCAATCAGGTATTACAGCTTACTAAATGTATTAAGGAATCCCCAATGTTATCCTACAACATAATTTGGGAAGATTTCACTCCCAAATCATCAGAACATATAAAGCTGAAAGGCACATGTCCTACCACACACCCTGCTCTAAGGGCTACCTAGTGCCTAACTTAGGGGTGACCTATATGAGATAAAAGGGGAGTTTAAGGCTTGGCAAATGCTAGGTCGACATGGCAGTGTGTGATTGCTTTCAGGCTACAATGGCAGGCCTGGGACATGTTTAAAGGGCTACATAAGTTGGTGGCATAATCAGTGCTTCAGGCCCACAAGTAACATTTAGTTTACAGGTCCTGAGCACATGCAGTGTATTTAACTAGGGTCATTTGAGTAAATTAAAAATGCCAATTAGACATATACCAATCAAACCATGTTTAGTGGAGCGAGCACAAGCACTTTAGCACAGGTTATCAGTGGTAAACTTCACAGAGAAATAAGGCCAACAAAAACTAACTCAGCAAAACTGGAGTCAACTACCATCAACCACCAACTGAATTTCCATCTCCCGTCCAGACACCTACACCTTCTTGTTCCTTACAGACACCCCCAGATACGTTGCAGCAACAGCGGAGGATGATCTTTCACTTACCTCATCGCAAAATCTTGGAAGAACCTCCACTTCACCTATGGACCTCATCCTCCCTGTGGGAATTCTGAAGAGGACTCAAGACCTGATTGTTCGAGTGAACCCCAGCAGCAACAGGAGTCAGCGCCTCGTTACTCTCACAGGTGTTAAGCTGTGCTTTATAGATCCAACTGAAATGGAATAGAGTGGAGTCAAGCAGGCAAAAAGTTTGGAGGAAGAACACCCTAAGGCTGACCGGTCTAACAATATTAATATAATATACCTCTAAATAACTGGAGAAAACACATGGAACTTTTCTTGAGAGTACACATAGAACTGCAATAGCCACTAGTTAAACCTCTAACCTTGGGTTCCGGGGTACCATGCTAGTCACCATAAATCAATTCACTGCTTCATTGGGGGTAGGTAGCGCTACATAAATACAATTACAACTACAATTACAAAGACCAACTGTCAACTACATCTAGTCATGGTTGGGACAAAAAAAGATAACTTTGTAAAAGGTGCATTTTCAGAATTGTGACAAAATACTTTGACTTTACCATTAAAGAGTGCTTTTAATTACAATTCTTTAAACACTAATCTCAACATTCCTAACTGTTCCAAATCAAAGGGTATTACTTAATAAATATAATAAGTTAACCCAAAGTTATCCTTTGGGAGAGGTAGGCCTTGCAGTAGTGAAGAACTGACTTAGGAGTTTTTTTTACTAACAGGACATGTAAAACTTACAAGTACATGTGCCACTTTTGAATATACTGCACCCTGCCCTCTGGACTGTTCAGGGCCTATTCTAGGGATAACGTATATGTATTAAAAAGGAAGGTTTGGGCCTGGCAGAAGGTTTATTTTGCCAAGTTGAAATGGCAGTATCAACTTTTAAACTTAAAACTGCACACACGGGCTGCAACGGCAGGCATGAGACTTGTTTGTAGGGCTACTTAACTGGGTGGCACATTAAGTGCTGCAGAACCACTAGTAGTATTTAATTTAAAGTCCATGGTACATGTAGTAAGACTTTACTAGGGACTTACAAGTAAAATAAATATTCCAATTGGGTATAAGCCATTTCTACCACATTTAGTGGCGAGAGCACAAGCATGTTATCACTAGTTAGCAATGCTAACGTGCACAGAGTTCTAAGGCCAGTGTTAGAGGGTAGTTTATTAGTGAGTGTATGTAGGTACCTATATTGAGTAATACCACCACAATCACAAATAAAAACAAGTCAATTTATCAATAAATTCCTTGCTCAAAACTTGTGAACTTTGCTACCATCAGAAAGGCTTAACTCAGAAGACTGGTGTGTAATGCATTGCAAAATACCAATACAGCAAATAAGTAAACACATCACACAATATTTTTTTTTATTTTTTTTATAGAAATAGGAAATATTTGTATGATTAACATGACCTAAAAAAACATAATCCTGAGGTATGAATTTTTAAAAGATTGAAAGTAAAGCTAGCGCGTGGAAGCAAATAGCTCTTAAAGGGTTAAAAATCACTCTGAATTGGGACAAAGTCAAGAATTCAGGCTGCCTGTGATGTAACACTTTCACACTTACTTCCAGATGTGTCTCTTGGTGGAGGAAAGTGGTCCAGGGCCTCCGGGACTACAACGCCAATAATGTACCTGCTACATCCATGTGAAGTTTGTCAGCTAAAGTAATCCTTGTTATTAATGTTACAGGTAGTCCTTCCAGCCCTTTTCTACATGTTGCTGATCAGGGAGTCTACTCCTTATCATTGAACACAGGCAACATCTTCTTGTTGTGAGGCCTTGTGAATGCAGTAGGTGCAGTCCTTAGGAGTATAGTCCTCTCATGTGCTGTATAAGGGTCCAGCAGGGCAGTCCTTCTTCTCCAGATGTTTATTTTGGGTCTTTGAGGGTCTGTGTTAGACATGGCATCCTTGCCGTGGTCTCCGCTATCGTTTTTTGCCTCTGTTACCCATGTTGTGACTGTGTGCTGGACTTTTATTGCTAGTTTTGGTACTCTGGGCACTTTACCACTGCTGACCAGTGCTAAAGTGCAAGTGCTCCCTATGTAAATTGTATGTCTAATTGGCTTTTCCTTGATTGGCATATTTTACTATCTAGTATGTCCCTAGTAAAGGGCACTAGAGCTACCCAGTAATACAAATGCTACTATTGGGACTGCAGCACTAACTGTGCCACCCACGCGAGCAGCCCTGTAAACATGGCTCAGACCTGCCACTGCAGTTTTTAAACTGCCAATTCGACCTGGCAAGTGTACTCACTTGTCAGGCCCAAACCTTCCCTTTTTATATATGTAAGCCACCCCTAAGTTAGGCCCTAGGGAGCCCCATGGGCAGAGTGCAGTGTATGTTAAAGGTAGGAAATATGCTGGCATATTTTAACATGTCCTAACAGTGAAATACTGCCAAATTTTGTTTTTCACTGCAACACCTATCTCTCTCAAAGGATAACATGGGGGGGCTGCCTTTAAATAACTTTGAAGTGCTGTTTCTCTTTGGGAGCAGAGGGAGACATGGGGTTTGGGGTCTCTGAACTCACAATTTCAAAATACATCTTTTGGTAAAGTTGCATTTTGAAATGTCAGTTTGAAATGCCACTTTTAGAAAGTGGGCATTTTCTTGCTTAAACCATTCTGTGACTCTGCCTGCTTGTGTATTCCCTGTCTGGGTCAGACTGACAGTTTGGCTGTTTCTGAATCTCCACTAGATAGTGACACAAAGGGAGCTGGGGGGTAGCCTGCATATCCTGATGGACCATCTGGGCTAGAATGGAGGGAGGAGTGGTCACTTACACCTGAAAGGGATGTGGCTGTCCTCATATAATGCAGTCTCCAACCCCCTGATGTGAGTCTGGAGCCAGGCCTGGGCTAGGCAAAATCTTGTGAACAACAGAGAGTTTCCTTTGAAGTGTGCCAACTGCAAAGGTAGAAAGGAGTATAGGTAGTGGACCCAAAACACCAGATTTTTAGATTACTTCTGGATTCAAGGGGAACCTCTGCCAAGGAGAAGAGCTGAACAGCTGGAGAGGAAGTACAGCCTCTTTGCTTGTGACTGTGCTTTGCTGGGCTTGCCTGCAGTTGCTGCTTCTGCCTGAGAGAGGACAAAGATTGGACTTTGTGGAATATCCCTGCTTGTGAAGTGTCTCCAAGGGCTTGATCTGAACTCGTCTCCTGTTTTGAAGTCTCAAGGCCATCAAATACTTCCTCTGCAAGCATGTGGACTCTCTGCTGAGACTCCTGCCCTGCCAAGTGGTGCCCTATCCAGTCCCTGAGCCCTTGAAAGGTGAAGCTGGTAGAACCAGTGTCGAAATCCACGCACAAGAGCAGTGTGGGGAAAATGTTGATGCATCACCTTCATCACGGCAGGAGTAACGAAGCAACACCCGCTTGCTGCTGCTGAAAATGACGTAAATCCCACGCAGCGTGGTTTTCCATCACCGTGCAGACAGATTTCACACACATCATCGCTGGGCATCAAAATCAGCGTAAACCTGATGCCCCATCCAGAAATCGATTCATCGCTTTCTTCCGGGAGAGAAAACTGTTGCATAGCCTACCTGACTGGAGTAGAATCAACACACGGCCTCACTTGCGAGTAAGGATTCAATACATCGCTGTCTTTTCTGACGCATGCTCGCCCGTGCAGCTTTATTTTTTACTCAAACCAGGTACTTTGTGTAACAACATCGTTTCCATTGTTTTTATATGGAGTAAGATTCTCTTATTTTAAAATTCATAACTTTGCTTGTGTATATTGGATTTTTGTTGTTTTGGTCTTGTTTGATTTTAGATAAATATTGTCTATTTTTCTAAACTGGTGTGGTGTCCATTTTGTAGTGATTTTACTGTATTAATGTGTGTTTTGGTAAAAATACTTTACACATTGCCTTTGAGATAAGCCTGACTGCTTGTGCCAAGCTACCAAGGGTGGAAGCAGGGGTTATCTTAAGTGTGCATCTCCTTTGCCTTGACTAGAGTGAGGGTCCTGCTTCGACAGAGTGCAAACTGACTGCCAACCAGAGACCCCATTTCTAACATTGGTGATCAGCGGTTGGGATTGAACTTGTATTTGTACTTGACAGACAGTGATTAGATGTACACTACTGCCTTCAGTGCAGACCATTACATGACCACATACTACTCGTTTTTGCCTTTTCCCTTTTTGGATTATTCCTGTTTCTATTTTTTTATCTTGGGAACTCTCTAAACTGTTATTGAAACGCTGCATTCTGGTGTAAACTCATCATCATGTCTCACTCTGGGGAAGCACCAGCTGTGGCTACAAAGGATGTTTTTGAGTTGGAGAAACTGGAGGAGTACACTGGCTCAACTAAAACAGTTTTTTAAGGATTTTGCCTGCCCAATCAAGAGCTCTGCCAGGAAGGAGGATTTGCAAAAGGCATTGAGGGCCTGGGTGGCAGCCAAGAAGGCTGGACCGGCACACAGAGGAGGAGGAGGGTGTGGAGGTGCAGAGTGTTCATAATGTGGTGTTGGGAAACCCTGTTCTGCCTGGAGGGAGGGTCTCCAGGACAGGCAGTAGTGTTTCCTCCAAAGGTCTGATCCCTGAGGAGTTGCAGGACAGACAAGCAGAGGGGGTGCACCAGTTGGAGTTAGAAAAATGTAAAATGGAGCTGAAAGGAAGAGGGCTGGCTATAGAAGAGAAAAAATGCTTTTGGTGCCTGAGTTAAGTTTGAGGGAGCTGGACTAAAGAAGCCAGTCCAGCAGAGATGATGGCAACAGTACCTCAGTGCAGCCTCAAAGGAGGGTTGTCAGGAATAAGGCTGTGCGCAGTCCAGGCCCTGCCCGAAACTCCGCTGCGTGTATTTGCAGCACTTCATGCACACCACTTGTCATCCCCTCATGTTCTAAAAGTGGTCATCAGCGTCGTCTGCCCTGTGGTAAAGCTCATGTAGCTGCAGGGTCAGGACATTGGTGGACAAGATGCACTTATCAGTGTTATTCTCTGAAGGGACTACAATTCCCAGGTTTTTAGAGGCAGCGGCCATCTTGGGGTCTTGCAGGCATATAAAGCCCAGCCACACCCAAGCACATTGCTCACTATTTTGAAGACTTCGATGCAGTCAGACCTCATGGGGGCTCCTCGGAAGAAGAGCAGATTTCCTGCATGGCAGTTTGACAGCAAATCGGAGTATCCTTGTTTCCATGCTGAATTCAGATACGAGTAGGTCGTACTCGTAGCGGTAAGGTTTTGGTGAGTCCAATCTTGAAGGGAGTTTTTACTTCCAAAGGTAAAGCGGCCTTGGCGCGACGATTAAAGCGCTTCAGATCACAAGAGTAAAACGCCCATGGCTCGGCAATCAAAGCACTTCAGTCCACATGAGTAAAGCACCCTTGGCACGGCAATCAAAGCGCTTCGGTCCACATGAGTAAAGCGCCCTTGGCACGGTAATCAAAGCGCTTCAGTCCACATGAGTAAAGTGCCATTGGCACAGCAATCAAAGCGCTTCAGTCCACATAAGTAAAGCGCCCTTGGCACGGTAATCAAAGCGCTTCAGTCCACATGAGTAAAGCGCCCTTGGCACGGCAGTCAAAGCGCTTCAGTCCACATGAGTAAAATGCCCTTGCCATGACAATGAAAGTGCTTCAGGCCACATAAGTAAAGCGGTCTTGGCATAAGGATCAAAACACTCCAGTCCACATGAGTGAAGCGCCCCCCCTTAGCATAACAAGCGTAGCGCTTCAGACAAAGCAAGTAAAAGCACTTTCTGGCATAATGAACAAAGCGCTTCATGTATGATAATCAAAGCACTTCATGAACAACATACAAGGCGCTATGCCCAATGAACAAAGCGCTTCAAGTTCAATGAGTAAAACGTTCAGGCCTAGATAGTAAATGTGAAAATGTATCGAAAATAAGCAAATTATAGTTTCATTGTTTCTTGGAAAGCGTAATATGTGAGATGCATATTTAAGTATTTGAGAATTTCTAGGCTGAGATCAAACGTTTATGTTATTACTGCATAGTTGTTACATGATTGATATTCAGAATATGACCATAGTCCAAAACTCTTGCCATCTCTTGGTTCAGAGGTTGGAGTTTGTTCTTGTTCCATGATTCAAAGAGGGGGCTTTGCCCCCATTTAACAAAGGGGTCTCAATCTGATATCACGGAGACGCCTTTATTCAAGAGTCTATTGATGAAGTTATACTGTTATGAATGAGTATATGCATATTTGTTCTAACCGTTTCTTTTCAAATCTCTCTCCCTGCAGTTTCCTACCATAACTCCCTTCCCCCCCACCTGGCTTCATCATTACTGTGTGCTCCAGTAGCTTTCTGAGTTGGTGACGCCGGGAGGTGGGCCTTTTGTTCAGCAGCATGCAGATCCTGAGGAAAGGACACTGTGACAGAACAGTGAGCCCACAAGTTTATACTTTCCTCTTGGTCTGTATGTAAGTTGCACAAAATGGCCACCTTAGACACCCTTATGCATGTAGTCACTCAAATGCAAAGGGATTTGACAGACTCAAAAAATGTTATAGCTGATAAAGTAACCCAGTTACAGAGTAAGGTCGATGGTTCTGAATCTGAGTCTTGTCCTACGCTTTCCACACCTACTAACAGAGCTGTGAATGTGCCAATACAGCTTCCTCTAGCTGCACCAGAGAGGTTTTCTGGGGACCCCAATAAGGTCCAAGTTTTTCTCACACAGGTGGAACTAGATTTTATGTGTCGTCCCATTGCCTTCCGGATCCACAATCTAGAATTGCATTCCTTATATCACATCTGAATGGTAATGCAGCTATTTGGGCAGTGCCATTAGTCTGATTCGACAGCCCCCTTTTATATATTTGGCATTGTTTTGTAGAAGAATTTGTAAAGGTATTTGACAGGCGCGCAATAACTATGTCTGCAGACAAAGAGTTACTAGAATGACTCAAGGAAACAAAGACTTGATAACGTATTTGTCACCCGCCAACCGGTTAGTAGTGGAAACCGCTTGGCCAGAGAAAAAAAGGTCAGCAGTATTTTATCAAGGGCTAAAAGACAAACTGAAAGATGTATTGGCCCAAGTTGAACCGCAACCGGAAACTTGTACTGATTTAATTAATCTAACCCTGTGCATAGATCATAGACTCTCAGAATGAAAAGGAGTAAGGAAAAAATGGGAAAAACCCAACTGGCGAATGGAAAGGTCCAGACACCTTCAGTTGTCCTCAGATCCTATGATAGAACCAATGGATATTGGAACTGTTCGCACATGATTGACCAAAGAGGAGAAAGACATGCGACGAAGAAATGGACAGTGTCTGTATTGTGGAAAAAAGGGTCATTTCGTAAAGGAATGTCAAAAGAAACCCAAAAGTAAAATTGATCCAACATTTGTGACAAAGAAAAAGATAGCGGTTCCTTTGGAAAATTCACAGGAAAACTAAAGTGCCAAAGAAAAAACGGAGGGGACCTCTTGGGCAAATTGACAATTCCTTCAGTGTGTTCTTGCACAAATCGTTATGTCAAACATTTTCGAATTTTAGTACAAATGACTGTACAGGGAAAAATACATAGGCCCTCATTACAACCGTGGCGGTCAGTGTTAAAGCGGAGGTAATACTGCCAACAGGCTGGCGGAAAAAAAATGGAATCACGACCACGGCGTAAACCGCCAACATAGACAGCCACTTTAACACTCCGACCGCCACGGAGGTAGAAACAAAGAGCGCAGCGGTAACTGCCAACAGACAGGTGGAAGACAATGTACCACCCACCCTATCACAACACTGCAATCTGCCACCTTTTCTGGGGCGGAACCAACGCGAATAAAAACACAGCGGAAACAGTACACAGAAGGGGAAATCACTCACCTCTCCACACCCCATGAGGAACCACGACGTCATGGAGCCAGACCTGCAGATCCTGCCAGCGATGGTCTTCCTGTTTCTCTATCAGGAGCTCCAACGATGGCGGCGACGACCACGGTGAGTACTGCACCTACAACACAGGGGAGGGGGAAGCGGGGAGGGAAAAGAGAGTGACACACACACGCAACACCCCAACCGTCACCCACAACACCATACACACAAATACATGCTTCAACATTACATATACACCCCCATCCCCCTTTGAATAACACAAGGACAAAAGGAATTGAATTGAACGATTGTAATCAATAAAAATCCAGTAGTTAAAACTCAAAGTACAGTATGTACAATTATATACACCAATTATACAAGTCCGGATAGTGCACCAATCATTGTCCATGGACCACTGGGCCCTAAATGCATGGGCGAGGCCCACACTAGATACCTGACTGGAAACAGAGAGAACACTGCAGGGGCATCAGACCGAAGATATAGAGGCACCTCAGGGGGAAGGGGAGGGGGGACACCACTGCTCCACGAGGGGGGTCCATGCCAATTGATGTATCCTGGGGAGTGCAAAGCCACAGTCTCTCAAGTCTCTCCAGTGGGTGTTTGCCCACTGCATTATCCTGGGGAGTGCAAAGCCACAGTCTCTCAAGTCTTTTCAGTGGGTGGTTTGCCCACTGCTCTATCCTGGGGAGTACAAAGCCACAGTCTCTCAAGTCTCACAATTGGGTGGTTTGTCCACTGCTTTATCCTGGGTAGTGCAAAGCCACAGTCTCTCAAGCCTTTTCAGTGGGTGGTTTGCCCACTGCTTTATCCTGGGGAGTGCAAAGCCGCAGTCTCTCAAGTCTTTTCAGTGGGTGGTTTGCCCACTGCTCTATCCTGAGGAAGTACCAAGCCACAGTCTCTCAAGTCTCACAAGTGGGTGGTTTGGCCACTGCTTTATCCTGGGGAGTGCAAAGCCACAGTCTCTCAAGTGGATAACAGTCTCCACTGGTTCTGGGGGGGGGCTGGTGCCCAGAGTGCTTCATCCTGCCAAGGACTGAGGTAGTGCATGTCATTCTCCACTGGTTCTGGAGGGTACTTTGTACCCAGAGTGCTTCATCCTGCCAAGGACTGAGGTAGTAAATGTCATCCTCCACTGGTTCTGGAGGGGCCTGGTGCCCAGAGTGCTTCATCCTGCCAAGGACTCAGGTAGTGGATGTCATTCTCCACTGGTTCTGGAGGGTACTTTGTGCCCAGAGTGCTTCATCCTGCCAAGGACTGAGGTAGTGGATGTCATTCTCCACTGGATCCGGAGGGGGCCTGGTGCCCAGAGTGCTTCATCCTGCCAAGGACGGAGGTAGTGGATGTATCTCTCCACTGGTTCTGGAGGGGGCTTTGTGCCCAGAGTGCTTCATCTTGCCAAGGACTGAGGTAGTGTATGCCTTTCTCCACTGAAAGTGATGCTTCATGGAAGCTGGCCAGGCTCCTGGAACTCACCACCAACCTCAGATGACTGACCACTGGGGATGGCAGTCATGTCTGCGGTGGTGCCACTGGCTCAGGATGTCGTGGGGCTGCTGGCGGTGCTTACATCGGTGTCAGTCGCGACGGTGCTGGCGGCGGGCTCTGTGGCACCGGTGCTGGTGGCGGGGTCTGTGGCGGCGGTGCAGGTTGCGGGATCTGTGGTGGCAGTGCTGGTTGTGGGCTCTGTGGCAGCGGTGCTGGTGGCAGGCTCTGTGGCAGCGGTGCTGGTGGTGGGCTCTGTGACAGCGGTGCTGGCGGTGGGCTCTGTGGCGGTGGCGGCGGTGCTGGTTGCAGGGTCTGTGGCAGCGGTGCTGGTTGTGGGGTCTGTGGCGGCGGTGCTGGTGGCGGGGTCTGTGGCAGCGGTGTAGGCAGCGGGCTCTGTGGCGGCGGTGCTGGTTGCGGGCTCTGTGGCGGCGGTGCTTGTTGCGGGCTCTGTGACAGTGGTGCTGGTGTTGGGCTCTGTGGCGGTGCAGGTGGCGATGCAGGTGGCGGTCTTCTCCACCGTACAGGTTGGCGTCGACGTGGACAGAAGATGTGACACTGGTCCCACAGTCGGTGCCACCATGCCCTCTCCTGACCTGCCCTTCAGTTTCTGGCCCTTCCCCACCTTGGATGGGGGCGCAGCTGTCTTGCCACTATCCCCTTTTGTTTTCCCTGACCCCTTGGTGTCAGGTGTTTTCTGCTTCTCCCTCCGGGATGTGGGCAACTTCTTTAGCTTGGTAGGTGGCGGAATGTCCTTGCCCTCACTCCGTGGCACACTGGCAGCCCTGATGCTTGGCGCACTCCAATAGCCCGCAGTTGCTGGCACCAGTGTGGCTGGGGATGTGGTGGCTGAGGTGCTGGGTTGGGACCTGGAAAGCCTGGCCTTAGGGGACAGATGTGGGGGGGAGGTGTAGGGAAGAGGTCAATATTAGCCAGGAAAAGTTTTTTAGACACACTGGGACGGGTAGATGGAGGGGGTTTGAGAGTGGAGGAAGAGGTAGTGGTTGTAGGAGGTGTACGTCTGCTGAATTTGGGTGAAGGTGCATGGGCCGGAGGCTGTTGTGAGGTGGATGGCTGTTGGGTGGGTGTGTGCCTGCATTTGTGTACTTTGGGAGGAGGGCTCACTGACACACTGTGAGAGGACACAGTGGATGTGTGAATGGTAGTGGGGGTGGTGAGTGCACGTGAGCGGTGTGTGGTGATGGGCGTGCTGGTGATGGAGGTAGTGGCTGAAGATGTAGTGCATGCAGGTGTGAGTGGAGACAAGACTGGGAGGGAGGAGGGAGACGTGGAGGAGGGGGACACAGTGAGGCAGTGGATGTTGGTATGTCTGTATGGGTATGATGCTTGTGTGAGTGCCTGTGGGATGTGTGGTGCTTATGTTTGCCTGAGCCACTTTTGTGTGTTGAGGTGTGTACATGCTGGTCTGATGGTGTGCTTCGGATAGGCTGAGGTACAGGAGAATGGGTCTGGGTGGAGGAAGTTGGAGGGGGAAGGCTGGACACAGGGACAATGGCTGCCATCAGTGCTGAGGTCAGAGCCTGAAAAGCTCGCTGTTGGGCTGCCTGACCAGAATGAATGCCCTCCAGGTATTCATTGGTCTGTTGAAACTGCCTCTGTACACCCTGCATGGCATTCAAAATAGTAGACTGCCCAACAGTGAGGGACCTGAGGAGGTCAATGGCCTCCTCACTGACAGCAGCAGGGCTGACTGGGGCAGGGGCTGAGGTGCCTGGGGCAAAGTAGATGCCCACCCTCCTGGGTGAGCGGGCACGGGACACACGCAGAGGGGCTGCTGGGAGGGTGGTGCTGGTTGGGGGGGGGTGGCTGTACCTGTTGATGCAGGGGGTACAGAGGGGCCCGCCACCGCAAGGGAGCTCCCATCAGAGGAGGAGTCGCTGTCACTACTGTCACCTCCTGTCCCCGCTGTGGAGCTCCCCTCCCCGACTGGTGCGGTGCCACTACTCCTCTGCCTGATGAGGCTATTGCACACAAGAACAGGGATACCACAAAAAGGGCGGGGGGACAGAAGAAAGACGTGTTCAGTGCATGCAACACCAATACCGTTGGCAGACACTACAGACACAGCAGCCCTCTGTACTACGCCATGCACTTATAGTTCCTAGATTATTCACATGCCCATGGGGTACAAGGCCTAAGCCCGATTGCTGGACACATGGAAGTCACAGGAGCCTGACTAGGTGTAGATGGCACTAACCACTAGTGGGTTTGGGGTTCCACTGAACCTGCCTCACAAGGGACCTTGCCTACTAAGCTTGCCCTGGCCTAGGGGAACCCACTGCCACCTCCCCCACCCAAACACCTCGTAATGAGCGCAGAGTCAGATGAATGTGACTGTACTCACCCCCTTGTGGCTGCTGTCATGCCCTCAAGCGCCCATCCTACTCTGGATACGCCACCGCCAGGATCCTGAACATCAGGGGGGTCATGGTGCAACAGGCACCCCTTCCACGTTGGGAGGCCATCCTCAGCTGGGCCTCCACCGTCTTCTTGCTCCAGCGGCGAAGGTCCTCCCATCTTTTCCGGCAGGGGGTGCTCCATCTGTGGTGGATCCCCATGGTATGGATGTCCTTGGCGATGGCACGCCAAATATCTTTCTTCTGGTGGGCGCTGACCTAGAGGAATAGTGCAAGGGAAAAGGAAAATCTTTACCCATCCGGACTGTCATACTCATTGGCCCACGTTCCCACCCTTGCCCTGACGCACATACACTCACTGTCCGCACATGCAGGGCTCAGTTCACCCCGATGTATCTTCCATCCAGAACACTCAAAACAGGCATTACCCATGCAGCATGCTCACAGTGTACTCACCTGTTTGTTTGGAGAACCGTAATGCTGTGTGTACTGGGGGAGGACTCCATCCACTAGTTTCACCTGTAGGAGGCTGGCCTGGCTTATAGTGTTTACTTTGTGGTACTTACACCTTGTGCCAGGTCCAGTTATCCCTTATTAGTAGACTAGAGGTGTTCTAGCAGCTTAGGCTGATAGAGGTAGCTATAGCAGAGCAGCTTAGGCTGAACTAGGAGACATGCAAAGCTCCTACTATACCACTTATATCATATAGCACTATATCACAAGAAAACACAATACTCAGAGTTACTAAAAATAAAGGTGCTTCATTTTAGTGACAATATGCCAAAAGTATCTCAGGGGATACCCTCACTTAGGAGTTAAGTAATATACACAAATTAAATGTACACAAACCAAAAACAGGTAAGTAACAGTAAGACAAGTAGTGCTAACAATGTAGAATCACAATAGAATGCAATAGACAGAAATAGGCATAGGGGCAACACAAACCATATAATCCAAAAGTGGAATGCGAAACACGAATGGACCCCAGGCCTAGAGTAGGTTGTAGAGGGTCACTGGGACTGTTAGAAAACACTAAGGATGTCCAAGATACCCAACCCCAAGGCCCTGAAAAGTAGGAGTAAAGTTACCCTACTACCCCAGAAAGATAGTATAGTCGAGATAGGGGATTCTGCAAGAACAACCACCAGCAGCAAAACACTGAAGATGGATTCCTGGACCTGAGGACCTGTAAAGGAAGGGGACCAAGTCCAAGAGTCACACAAGTGTCCGGGGGGGCAGGAGCCCACTAAACCCTGGATGAAGGTGCAAAAGGGCTGCCTCTGGGTGGAAGAAGACAAAGATTCTGCAACAACAGAAGGTACCAGGAACTTCTCCTTTGGTCAGAAGATGTCCCACGGTGTGCTGGAGGGTGCAGAGTTGTTTCCACGCGGAAAGACTGCAAACAAGCCTTGCTAGCTGCAAGAGTCACAGTTGAGGATTTTGGGGGGAGCTGCTGGAGATCAAAAAGGACCAGGAAGTCTCCCCTCGGAGGAGGAGACAGAGGGGGCACTCAGCAACTCAGCGAGCCCCTGCAGAAGGAGGCAGCACTCGCAGAAGTACCGGAACACGCACTTAGAAGATCTGAGGACAGCGATCGACTCAGAGTCACAAAGGAGGGTCCCAGGACGTCGGAGTCCAACTCAGTGAGTTGGGCAATGCAGGACGGAGTGCATGGGACCCAGGCTAGGATGTGCACAAAGGAATCCTTGGAAAAGTACACAGAAGCCGGAGCAGCTGCAGATCATACAGTACACAGGATTATTGTCTGGCGTGGGGAGGCAAGGACTTACCTCCAACAAATTTGGACAGAAGGGCCACTGGACTGTGGGAGATACTTGGACCCAGCTCCTGTGTTCCAGGGACCACACTTGTCAGGATGAGAGGGGACCCAGAGGACCAGTGATGCAGAAGTTTGGTGCCTGCGTTAGCAGGGGGGAGATTCTGTCGACCCACAGGAGATTTCTTCTTGGCTTCTGGTGCAGGGTGAAGGCAGGTGACCCTCAGAGCATGCATCACCAGGAAAAAGTTGAGAAAGTGGATGAGGCGCTACAATGTTGCTGGTAGTCGTCTGGCTACTTTGTTGCAGTTTTGCAGGCGTCCTGGAGCAGTCAGCGGTCGATCCTTGGTAGAAGTCGAAGAGGGAGATGCAGAGGAACTCTGGTGAGCTCTTGCATTCGTTATCCTAAGAATTCCCGAAAGCAGAGACCCTAAATGGCCAGAACTGGAGGTTTGGCTACCAAGAAAGGAGGATTGGCTACCAAGACAGGTAAGAGCTTATCAGAGGGGGTCTCTGACGTCACCTGCTGGCACTGGCCACTCAGAGCAGTCCAGTGTGCCCCCAACACCTCTGTTTCCAAGATGGCAGAGTGGACACACTGGAGGAGCTCTGGGCACCACCCCTGGGAGGTACTGGTCAGGGGAGTGGTCACTCCCCTTTCCTTTGTCCAGTTTTGCGCCAGAGCAGGGCTGGGGGATCCCTGAACCGGTGTAGACTGGCTCATCCAGAGATGGGCACCATCTGTGCCCATCCAAGCATTTCCAGAGGCTGGGGGAGGTTACTCCTCCCCAGCCCTTCACACCTATTTCCAAAGGGAGAGGGTGTAACACCCTCTCTCAGAAGAAATACTTTGTTCTGCCTTCCCGGGATTAGGCTGCCGGGCCCCAGGGGGGCAGAAAGCTGTCTGAGGGGTTGGCAGCAGCAGTAGCTGCAGTAGAGACCCCAGAAAGCAAGTTTGGCAGTACCCGGGCTCTGTGCTGGAGGCCCGGGGATGCATGGAATTGTCCCACCAATACCAGAAAGGTATTGGGGTGACAATTCCATAATCCTAGACATGTTACATGGCCATGTTCGGAGTTACCATTGTGACGCCACATATAGGTATTGACCTATATGTAGTGCACGCATGTAATGGTGTCCCCGCACTCACAAAGTCCGGGGAATTTGCCCTGAACAATGTGGGGGCACCTTGGCTAGTGCCAGGGTGCCCACAACGGTAAATAGCTTTCCACCTAACCTTCACCAAGTGAGGGTTAGACATATAGGTGACTGATAAGTTACTTAAGTGCAGAAAAATGGCTGTGAAATAACGTGGACGTTATTTCACTCAGGCTGCAGTGGCAGTCCTGTGTACGAATTGTCTGAGCTCCCTATGGATGGCAAACGAAATGCTGCAGCCCATAGGGATCTCCTGGAACCCCAATGCCCTGGGTACCTACGTACCATATACAAGGGAATTATAAGGGTGTTCGAGTGTGCCAATGAGAATTGGTAATATTAGTCCTGAGGCCTGAAGTGACAATTTTAAAAGCAGAGAGAGCATAAACACTGGAGTTCTGGTTAGCAGAGCCTCGGTGATACAGTTAGGCACCACACAGGGAACACATACAGGCCACAAACTTGTGAGCACTGGGGTCCTGGCTAGGAGGATCCCAGTGACACATATCAAACACACTGACAACATAGGGTTTTCACCTGGCTAGCAGGATCCCAGTGAGACAGTAAAAACACCCTGACATATACTCACAAACAGGCCAAAAGTGGGGGTCACAAGGCTAGAAAGAGGCTACCATCCTACACAATCGCCCCCAAACGGAGGACAATAAGGCTAACCTTGGCCAGTTGAGTCTTTATTGTCTAAGTGGTGATAAGTGGAGAGTAGCTCTGCAATAGATTGGTTACTCCCTTTATCATCAACTATATGGTTACAGGGATGTAAACCACCCTGTTTGAAGTTTTTTAGCTAGCCAACAATGTGAAGTTATATTCTCAGATCTCCTATTAGTATGTTTTAGTTTAGAACAATGGGAATTGTCCACTGGACCTATATCAAATGATGAGAATGCCAGACAGGGATGCTGTCTCAGTAAAGCCATAGCTGGTCAAACACTTTGTTCTTATGGCTATAAGAGAGAACAGGGTTGCAGTTTCTCTTGAGTTGGAGCAGGGCAGGGATGCTTTCCTATGAGCTCCACACTAGGGCAGGGCTGCTGTCTTAAGTGTTGTGAGACAGTGTAGGATTGCTGCACTAAAGTTTCTCTAGGAGGGTTCGAGGGATGCTCCATGTCAACTAAAGTGGTGCACTTGTTCTCACCAATATTAGTTATCCCACAGAGAGGTACTTCTACCTCAGGGAGTACAAGTGTGTTAGCTGATGATTCCCTTGTTACAGGTGCCACCCCAGGAGAAGTTTCTCCCACCACAGGAATGGTATCCTGAATGGCAGGGTGGGTAGGGGATACTTTGATGCCCTTGGAATTGTCAACCCCAATACCATTCTGGTATTGGGGTTGACAATTCCATGATCCCCCGAGTCTCTAGCACAGAACCCGGGTACTGCCAAACTGCCTTTCCGGGGAATCCACTGCAGGTGCTGCTGCTGCCAACCCCTCAGACAGGATTCTGCTCTCCTGGGGTCCAGGTAGCCCTGGCCCTGGAAGGCAGAACAAAGGATTTGTGGGTCGACGGAATCTTCCCCCTGCTAACGCAGGCACCAAAAAACTGCATCACCAGTCCTCTGGGTCCCCTCTCATCCTGACGAGCGTGATCCCTGGAACACAGGAACTCTATCCAAGTGACTCCCACAGTCCAGTGATCCTTCAGTCTAAGTTTGGTGGAGGTAAGTCCTTGCCTTCCCACACTAGACTGCAAACCTGTGTACTGCGTGATTTGCAGCTGCTCCGGCTCCTATGCACTCTTCCAGGATTTCCTTCGTGCACAGCCTAGCCTGGGTCCCCAGCACTCCGTCCTTCAGTGCTCAACCCTCTGAGTTGGCCTCTCGCGTCGTGGGACCCTCCTTTGTGACTCTGAGCCAGCTCCGGTTCACAAATCTTCTAAGTGCCTGTTCGGGTACTTCTGCGGGTGCTGCCTGCTCCCATAGGTCTGGGGTCCATTCGTGATTCGCGTTCCGTTTTTGGAGCATATGGTTTGTGTTGCCCCTAGACTTATATTTGCCTATTGCAACCTATTGTAATTCTACACTGTTTGCATTACTTTTCTGACTCTTACTTACCTGTTTTGGGTTTGTGTACATATGACTTGTGTATATTACTTACCTTCTTACTGAGGGTACTCACTGAGATACTTGTGGCATATTGTCATAAAAATAAAGTACCTTTATTTTTAGTAACTCTGTGTATTGTGTTTTCTTATGATATTGTGCATATGATTTAAGTGGTATAGTAGGAGCTTTGAATGTCTCCTATTTCAGCCTAAGCTGCTTTGCCATAGCTACCCTCTATCAGCCTAAGCTGCTAGAAACACCTCTATTCTACTAATAAGGGATAACTGGACGTGACACAGGGTGTGAGTACCACAGGGTACCCACTATAAGCCAGGCCAGCCTCCTACATTGGTGGTGCAGCGGTGGGATAAGTACTTGCAATTGCTTTACCACTTTGTCATTTTGTACTTTTCAGAAGAGAATCATATACCAAACAGTTCAGTGTATGTACACTCAACCCACAAAGTTCTGAAAAGTTTCTTAAATCTTCTAAAAGTTTTCTAAAAGTTAGAAAAAGTTTTTTTCTCTGTGCTTTCAAAAGTTCTAAAACATTTTCTCTCTTCTCACTATCCTTAAACCTTTTCTATCATGTCTGTTGTAGATTCTACTCTCAGAACTGTTAATGCAACCTTTGAGAGTTTGAACTACAAGAGTGTAAGGGGTCTCTGCCTGGATATAGGTTTATGTATAGGAAAGAACCCTACAAAATAATTTCTCTTTAATGTGCTTGTTGTAGATGACCAGAACCAGTCTAGCCCATCAAATGAGAGATTAGAAAAGGGAGAAGCTTCTCAGTCTGATTCAGAGGGTCCCCCTGAAGAAGCTGGGGAGGGTTCTTGCAAGGGTCTGGCCCCTAGCAGGGCACCTAGTGATGCTGGCAGTGAGAAAGGTTCCCATAACAGTAGGGCATCGTTTTTCCCTAGAGGCCAGGTTACCAGGGTGCAGACAGTTAGGCACAGGTCCCCCTCTGAAGTTTCCAATTTGTCATCTGTGTCAAAGCATTCCCAACCCACCCACCCTGAGGATAACTTGTTAGAAAGGGAACTCAAAGATTTGAGGGTTGAAGAGACCAGACTTAAGATTAAACAGCAGCAGCTGGCTTTAGATAGGGAATCCCTAGACATAGAGAAGGAAAGACAGAGGTTGGGGTTAGTTCCCCATGGTGGCAGCAGCAGTATTCCTGATAGCAATCCTGTTAGAGAGCAAGATTCCAGGAATCTGCACAAGATAGTCCCCCCTTACAAGGAGGGGGATTACATTAATAAGTGGTTTGCTGCACTTGAAAGGGTAGGGATAGGCTCCTTACTGTTAGAGAAAGTGAAGCCAACAACTACACAGTATTGAAAGATGCACTCTTGGATGGATTTGGCTTAACCACTGAACAATACAGGATTAAGTTCAGAGACACCAGAAAAGAGTCTTCCCAAGACTGAACAGATGTTGTGGACTGTTCAGTGAAGGCATGAGACGGGTGGTTACATTGCAGTAAGGTATCTGACTATGAAAGCCTGTAAAATCTTATTCTGAGAGAGCATATTCTGTGTGTCTGACTTGTTGCACCAATACCTAGTGGACTCGGATCTGACCACTCCCCAAGAATTAGGAAAGAAGACAGACAAGTGGGTCAGAACATGGGTGAACAGAAAAGTTTATACAGGGGGTGACAAGGATGGCAAGAAGAAGGATGATAAGTCTTCTGACAAGGGTGGGGACAAAGGTAAACATTCTGAGTCTTCATTAGGCCCACAAAAATCCTCTGGGGGTGGTTGGTCCAAATCCTCTTCCAATAATCAACCTAAAAAGCCTTGGTCTTATTTGTGTAAAGTCAAAGGCCATTGGGCAACTGATTCCAGTTGTCCAAAGAAAAACACCAAACCTCCCACCACCACAACCATGCTGCAAATTCTAGTGCCCCTAGTAATAGCAGTGGTGGTGGGAAATCTACTACTAATAGCCAATCCAAGGATGTAGCTAGGCTCACTATTGGCAATGTAGTTGGGGTTGGTCTTGTTAGGGAGACCACAGAGGCTACTTTAGTCTCTGATGGTGGCATTGATTTTGCCACCTTAGTTGCTTGTCCCCTTAATATGGACAAGTACAAGCAACTTCCCCTAATAAATGGCGTTGAGGTTCAGGCCTACAGGGACATAGGAGCCAGTGTAACTATGGTGATAGAAAAACTGGTCCACCCTGAACAACACCTACTTGGTCAGCAGTACTAAGTGACAGACGCTCATAACAACACTCTTAGCCACCCCATGGCTGTTGTGAATCTCAACTGGGGGGGGGGGGGTTACTGGTCCAAAGAAAGTTGTGGTTGCCTCAGATTTACCTGTAGACTGTCTACTAGGGAATGATTTAGAGACATCAGCTTGGGCAGAAGTGAAGTTGGAGGCCCATGCAGTAATGCTGGGCATTCCTGGGCATATATTTGCTTTAACCAGTGCTCAGGCCAAAAAGCAAAAAGGACAGGGTAGCTTGGATCCTGGAACAATGGACCAAGTGCTCCCTAAAACTAGGGGTAGCAAGGGCAAATCCCTACCCACTATCCCACCCTCTACAGATGATTCCCCTTCTGAGGAAGAGGAATTTCCTCCTTGTGCAGAACCTACACCAGATGAGCTGGCAGCAGACACTGCTGAGCTTTTGGGTGGAGGGGGGCCTGCCAGGGAAGAATTGAATGTGGCACAGCAAACCTGACCCACATTAGACAGTCTAATCAAACAGCAAAATGGGGATGTCAGTGACAGCCATAGATTATACTGGGAAGATAACCTCTTGTACACAGAGTCAAGGGACCCAAAACCTGGAGCAGCCAGGAGATTGGTCATTCTCCTGCAGTACAGATTGTTTCTTCTCACTCTAGCACACAACGGGCCAGATGTAGGAAACTGTTTGCGACTCGCAAACGTCAAAATTTGCCGTTTGCGAGTCGCAAAACGCAGTTTCCTATGCAGAAATGCATTTTGCGAGTCGGAACCGACTCGCAAAATGCATTTCCGACTCGCAAATAGGAAGGGGTGTTCCCTTCCTATTTGCGACTCGCAGTGGGATGCAATACCATTTGCAACCGCGTACGCGGTCGCAAATGGCATCGCAGTTACCATCCACTTCAAGTGGATGGTAACCCACTCGCAAATTGGAAGGGGTCCCCATGGGACCCCTTCCAGTTTGTGACTGGACCCAAAAATACAGGGAGTGCCGAATTATTAGGCAAATGAGTATTTTGACCACATCATCCTCTTCATGCATGTTGTCTTACTCCAAGCTGTATAGGCTCGAAAGCCTACTACCAATTAAGCATATTAGGTGATGTGCATCTCTGTAATGAGAAGGGGTGTGGTCTAATGACATCAACACCCTATATCAGGTGTGCATAATTATTAGGCAACTTCCTTTCCTTTGGCAAAATGGGTCAAAAGAAGGACTTGACAGGCTCAGAAAAGTCAAAAATAGAGAGATATCTTGCAGAGGGATGCAGCACTCTTAAAATTGCAAAGCTTCTGAAGCGTGATCATCGAACAATCAAGCGTTTCATTCAAAATAGTCAACAGGGTCGCAAGAAGCGTGTGGAAAAACCAAGGCGCAAAATAACTGCCCATGAACTGAGAAAAGTCAAGCGTGCAGCTGCCACGATGCCACTTGCCACCAGTTTGGCCATATTTCAGAGCTGCAACATCACTGGAGTGCCCAAAAGCACAAGGTGTGCAATACTCAGAGACATGGCCAAGGTAAGAAAGGCTGAAAGACGACCACCACTGAACAAGACACACAAGCTGAAACGTCAAGACTGGGCCAAGAAATATCTCAAGACTGATTTTTCTAAGGTTTTATGGACTGATGAAATGAGAGTGAGTCTTGATGGGCCAGATGGATGGGCCCGTGGCTGGATTGGTAAAGGGCAGAGAGCTCCAGTCCGACTCAGACGCCAGCAAGGTGGAGGTGGAGTACTGGTTTGGGCTGGTATCATCAAAGATGAGCTTGTGGGGCCTTTTCGGGTTGAGGATGGAGTCAAGCTCAACTCCCAGTCCTACTGCCAGTTCCTGGAAGACACCTTCTTCAAGAAGTGGTACAGGAAGAAGTCTGCATCCTTCAAGAAAAACATGATTTTCATGCAGGACAATGCTCCATCACACGCGTCCAAGTACTCCACAGCGTGGCTGGCAAGAAAGGGTATAAAAGAAGGAAATCTAATGACATTGCCTCCTTGTTCACCTGATCTGAACCCCATTGAGAACCTGTGGTCCATCATCAAATGTGAGATTTACAAGGAGGGAAAACAGTACACCTCTCTGAACAGTGTCTGGGAGGCTGTGGTTGCTGCTGCACGCAATGTTGATGGTGAACAGATCAAAACACTGACAGAATCCATGGATGGCAGGCTTTTGAGTGTCCTTGCAAAGAAAGGTGGCTATATTGGTCACTGATTTGTTTTTGTTTTGTTTTTGAATGTCAGAAATGTATATTTGTGAATGTTGAGATGTTATATTGGTTTCACTGGTAATAATAAATAATTGAAATGGGTATATATTTGTTTTTTGTTAAGTTGCCTAATAATTATGCACAGTAATAGTCACCTGCACACACAGATATCCCCCTAACATAGCTAAAACTAAAAACAAACTAAAAACTACTTCCAAAAATATTCAGCTTTGATATTTATGAGTTTTTTGGGTTCATTGAGAACATGGTTGTTGTTCAATAATAAAATTAATCCTCAAAAATACAACTTGCCTAATAATTCTGCACTCCCTGTATTTTTTCAGGGCAGGGAGTGGTCCAAGGGACCACTCCCTGCCCTGAAAAAATACCGAAACTAAAGGTTTCGGGTTTTTTTTAAGTGCAGCTCGTTTTCCTGTAAGGAAAACGGGCTACACTTAAAAAAAAAAAAACTGCTTTATTTAAAAGCAGTCACGAACATGGAGGTCTGCTGACGACAGCAGGCCTCCATGTTTGCGAGTGCCTATACTCGCTATGGGGCCGCAATTTGCGACCCACCTCATGAATATTCATGAGGTGGGTCATTGCGACCCCATGGCGAGTCGCAGTCGGTGTCTGAGACACCGTACTGCATACCAAATTTCGAGTTGCAATTTGCGAGTCAGATGGACTCGCAAATTGCAACTCGCAATTTGGTTTGTTGCTACATCTGGCCCAACATTCCTTATCTGGGCATTTGGGCCAGATAAAAACTTGGGAAAGACTTGTCCCCTTGTTTTACTGGCCTCATATGTCAGAGGACACCAAAGATTTTTGCAAGTCTTGTGTGACCTGTCAAGCCAGTGGCAAGACTTGCTCTCTAACAGGATTACTATCTGAAACACTGCTTCTGCCACCATGGGGTACTAACCCCAATATCTTTCTTTCCCTCTCTATATCCAGGGATTCCCTGTCTAAGGCCAGCTGCTGCTGTTTAAGCTTCAGTCTGGTCTCTTCCAACCTCACCTTTCTGAGTTCCCTTTCCATTAAGTTATCCTCAGGGTGGGAGGCTTGGGAATGTTTAGATACAGAGGAAATGTGGGAATTGGCAGAGAGTGACCAGTCCCTAACTGACTGGACCCTAGTAACCTGGCCTCTAGGAGTGAAAGATGCCCTACTAATGTGTGACCCTCTAACACTACCAGTGTCACTAGGTGGCCTGCTAGATGGCAGGTCTTTGTAAGAACCCTCCCCAATCTCTTCAGGGAACTCCTCTGAGTCTGACTGGGTACCTTCCCCTCCTACCTCCTCTTCCTGAGATGGGCCAGACTGGTTCTGGTCACTTTCTAAGAGTAGGTTAAAGAGAAATTATTTTGTAGGATTCTTACCAACACTTAAACCTCTTTCCAGGCAGAGACCCCTCAAACATTTATAGTTTAAACTCTCATAGGTTGCCTGAACAATTTTGGGAGTGGGCTCTACTGCAGACATGATAGAAAAGGTTTAAGACAGAGAGAGACAAAGTTTTAGAACTTTTGAAAGCACAGAGAAAAAACTTTTTCCAAACTTTTTGAAAACTTTTAAAAGTTTTTCAGAACTTTTCTGAAACTTAGTAGAAATTTTTAGAGCAGAACAGTAAACTGTTTTATTTCAATGTACATATATGGAAATATTTGATATATGTTTTTCTTATGAAAAGCACCAAATGACAAAGTGGTAAAGCAGTTACAATTACTTATCCCACCGCTTCACCACCAATGCAGGAGGCTGGCCTGGCTCATAGTCGGAACATTGTTGTACTTACACCTTGTGCCAGGTCCAGTTATCCCTTATTAGAAGACTAGAGGTGTTCTAGCAGCTTAGGCTGATAGAGGTAGCTATAGCAGAGCAGCTTAGGTTGAACTAGGAGACATGCAAAGCTCCTCCTATACCACTTATATCACATAGCACTATATCACAAGAAAACACAATACTCAGAGTTACTAAAAATAAAGGTGCTTTATTTTAGTAACAACATGCCAAAAATATCTCAGGGGATACCCTCACTTAGGAGGTAAGTAATATACACAAATTATATGTACACAAACCAAAAACAGGTAAGTAACAGTAAGACAAGTAGTGCAAACAATGTAGAATCACAATAGAATGCAATAGATAGAAATTGGCCTAGGGGCAACACAAACCATATAATCCAAAAGTGGAATGTGAACCACGAATGGACCCCAGGCCTAGGTTGTAGAGGGTCACTGGGACTGTTAGAAAGCACTAAGGATGTCCAAGATACCCAACCCCAAGACCCTGAAAAGTAGGAGTAAATGTACCCTACTACCCCAGAAAGACAGTATATTCGAGATAGGGGATTCTGCAAGAACAACCACCACCAGCAAAACACTGAAGATGGATTCCTGTACCTGAGGACCTGCAAAGGAAGGAGACCAAGTCCAAGAGTCACGAGAAAGACTGCAAACAAGCCTTGCTAGTTGCAAGAGTCGCGATTGAGGATTTTGGGACCTGCTGGAGATCAAGAAGGACCAGGGTGTCACCCCTGGGAGGAGGAGACAGAGGGGGCGCTCAGCAACTCAGAGAGCCCCCGCAGAGGCAGGCAGCACCCTCAGAAGAACCAGAAGTGGCACTTAGAAGATCTGAGGACAGCGGTCGACTCAGAGTCACAAAGGAGGGTCCCATGACGTCGGAGTCCAACTCAGCGAGTTGGGCAATGCAGGACGTAGTGCTGGGGACCCAGGCTAAGGTGTGCACAAAGGAATCCTTGGAAAAGTAAACAGAAGCCGGAGCAGATGCAGATCATGCATTACACAGGATTACTGTCTGGTGTGGGGAGGTAAGGACTTACCTCCACCAAATTTGGACAGAAGGGCCACTGGACTGTGGGAGACACTTGGACCCAGCTCCTGTGTTCCAGGGACCAGGCTCGTCAGGATGAGAGGGGACCCAGAGGACCGGTGATGCAGAAGTTTGGTGCCTGCGTTAGCAGGGGGAAGATTCCGTTGACCCACAGGAGATTTCTTCTTGGCTTCCAGTGCAGGGTGAAGGCAGACAGCCTTCAGCGCATGCACCACCAGGAAACAGTTGAAAAAACTGGCAGAATGAGGTGCTACAATGTTGCTGGTAGTCTTCTTGCTACTTTGTTGCAGTTTTGCAGGCGTCCTGGAGCAGTCAGGTGTCGATCCTTGGCAGAAGTCAAAGAAGGAAGTGCAGAGGAACTCTGGTGAGCTCTGGCATTTGTTATCTGTGAGATGCCCACAGGAGAGACCCTAAATAGCCAACAGAGGAGGATTGGCTACTGAGAGAGATAAGAACCTATCAGGAGGGGTCTCTGATGTCACCTGCTGGCACTGGCCACTCAAAGCTGTCCATTGTGCCGTCACACCTCTGCATTCAAAAGGGCAGAGGTCTGTGACACACTGGAGGAGCTCCGGGCACGTCCCTGGGAGGTGCTGGTCAGGGGAGTGGTCACTCCCCTTTCCTTTGTCCAGTTTTGCACCAGAGCAGGGCTGGGGGATCCCTGTACCGGTGTAGACTGGCTTATGCAGAGATGGGCACCATCTATGCCCATCAAAACATTTCCAGAGGCTGTAGGAGGCTACTCCTCCCCAGCCCTTCACACCTATTTCCAAAGGGAGAGGGTGTAACACCCTCTCTCAGAGGAAATCCTTTGTTCTGCCTTTCTGGACCAGGCTACCAGGCCCCAGGGGGCAGAAACCTGTCTGAGGGGTTGGCAGCAGCAGTAGCTGCTGTGGAAACCCCGGAAAGCAAGTTTGGCAGTACCCTGGGCTCTGTGCTGGAGACCCGGGGATGCATGGAATTGTCACCCCCATGGAATTGTCACCCCTATACCAGAATGGTATAAGGGTGACAATTCCATGATCCTAGGCATGTTACATGGCCATGTTCGGAATTACCATTGTGACGCCACATATAGGTATTGACCTATATGTAGTGCACAAGTGTAATGGTGTCTACGCACTCACAAAGTCCGGGGAATTTGCCCTGAACAATGTGGGGGCACCTTGGCTAGTGCCATGGTGCCCACACACTAAGTAGCTGTAGGAGGCTGGCCTGGCTTGTAGTGGGTACCAAGGGGTACTTACACTCTGTACCAGGTCCAGTTATCCCTTATTAGTGTAGAAGAGGTGTTTCTAGCAGCTTAGGCTGATAGAAGGTAGCTATAGCAGAGCAGCTAAGGCTGAACTAGGAGACATGCAAAGCTCCTACTATACAACTGGTGTAATATGCACAATATCATAAGAAAACACAATACACAGATATACTAAAAATAAAGGTACTTTATTTTTATGAAAATATATGCCAAAAGTATCTCAGTGAGTACCCTCAGTATGAGTATGCCAAATATACACAAGATATATGTACACAATACCAAAAATATGCAGTAATAGCAAAAGGAAGTAATGCAAGCAATGTAAGGTTACAGTAGATTGCAATAGGAACACATAGGTATAGGGGCAACACAAACCATATACTCCAAAAGTGGACTGCGAACCAAGAATGAACCCCAAACCTATGTGAGCTTGTAGAGGGTCGCTGGGACTGTAAGAAAACAGTGAGGGTTAGAAAAATAGCCAACCCCAAGACCCTGAAAAGTAGGTGTCAAGTGCACCTATATTCCCCAGAGAGCACAGAAGTCGTGATAGGGGAATTCTGCAAGAAAGACCAACACCAGCACTGCAACCAAAGTGGATTTCCGGACGAGAGTACCTGTGGAACAAGGGGACCAAGTCCAAGACTCACGACAAAGTCGAGATTGGGCAGATGCCCAGGAAATGCCAGCTGAGGGTGCAAAGAAGCAGCCACTGGATGGTAGAAGCTGTGGATTCTGCAAGAACGAAGAGGGCTAGAAACTTCCCCTTTGGAGGATGGATGTCCCACTTCATGAAGTAGCTTGCAGAGGTGTTCCCACGCAGAAATACCACAAACAAGCCTTGCTAGCTGCAAGGGTCGTGGTTAGGGTTTTTGGATGCTGCTGTAGCCCAGGAGGGACCAGGATGTCGCCACTTGGATGAGGAGACAGAGGGGGTACCCAGCAAGTCAGGGAGCCCTCACAGAAGCAGGCAGCACCCGCCGAAGTACCGGAACAGGCACTTAGAAGAGGAATGAACTGGAGCTCACCCGAAGACACAAAAGGGTGTCCCACGACGCCGGAGGACAACTCAGGAGGTTGTGCACTGCAGGTTAGAGTGCTGGGGACCCAGGCTTGGCTGTGCATGAAGGAAATCCTGGGAGAGTGCACAGGAGCCGGAGCAGCTGCAAATCACATGGTACCCAGCAATGCAGTCTAGCGTGGGGAGGCAAGGACTTACCTCCACCAAACTTGGACTGAAGAGTCACTGGACTGTGGGAGTCACTTGGACAGAGTTGCTGAGTTCCAGGGGCCACGCTCGTCATGCTGAGAGGGGACCCAGAGGACCGGTGATGCAGTCTTTTGTTGCCTGCGGTTGCAGGGGGAAGATTCCATCAACCCACAGGAGATTTCTTCAGTGCTCCTGGTGCAAGAAGGAGGCAGGCTACCCCCAGAGCATGCACCACCAGGAAAACAGTCGAGAAGGCGGCAGGATCAGCAATACAAGGTTGCAGTAGTCGTCTTTGCTACTTTGTTGCGGTTTTGCAGGCGTCCTGAGCAGTCAGCGGTCGATCCTTTGGCAGAAGGTGAAGAGAGAGATGCAGAGGAACACTGATGAGCTCTTGCATTCATTATCTAAAGAATTCCCCAAAGCAGAAACCCTAAATAGCCAGAAACGGAGGTTTGGCTACCTAGGAAGGAGGATAGGCTGGTAACACAGGTAAGAGCCTATCAGAAGGAGTCTCTGACGTCACCTGCTGGCACTGGCCAGTCAGAGCAGTCCAGTGTGCCAGCAACACCTCAGTTTCCAAGATGGCAGAGGTCTGGAGCACACTGGAGGAGCTCTGGGCACCTCCCCTGGGAGGTGCAGGTCAGGGGAGTGGTCACTCCCCTTTCCTGTGTCCAGTTTCACATCAGATCAGGGCTGGGGGATCCCTGAACCGGTGTAGACTGGCTTATGCAGAGATGGGCACCATCTGTGCCCATCAAAGCATTTCCAGAGGCTGGGGGAGGCTACTCCTCCCCAGCCCTGACACCTTTTTCCAAAGGGAGAGGGTGTAACACCCTCTCTCTGAGGAAATCCTTTGTTCTGCCTTCCTGGGCCAGGCCTGGCTGGACCCCAGGAGGGCAGAAACCTGTCTGAGGGGTTGGCAGCAGCAGCAGATGCAGTAAAACCCTGGGAAAGGCAGTTTGACAGTACCCGGGTCTGTGATAGAGACTCGGGGGATCATGGAATTGTCTCCCCAATGCCAGAATGGCATTGGGGTGACAATTCCATGATCTTGAACATGTTACATGGCCATGTTTGGAGTTACCATTGTGACGCTATACATAGGTAGTGACCTATGTATAGTGCACGCGTGTAATGGTGTCCCCGCACTAACAAAGTCCGGGGAATTTGCCCTGAACAATGTGGGGGCACCTTGGCTAGTTCCAGGTTGCCCACATACTAAGTAACTTAGCACCCAACCTTCACCAGGTGAAGGTTAGACATATAGGTGACTTATCAGTTACTTAAGTGCAGTGGTAAATGGCTGTGAAATAACGTGGACGTTATTTCACTCAGGCTGCAGTGGCAGGCCTGTGTAAGAATTGTCAGAGCTCCCTATGGGTGGCAAAAGAAATGCTCCAGCCCATAGGGATCTCCTGGAACCCCAACACCCTGGGTACCTCAGTACCATATACTAGGGAATTATAAGGGTGTTCCAGTATGCCAATGTGAATTGGTGAAATTGCTCACTAGCCTGTTAGTGACAATTTAGAAAGCAGAGAGAGCATAACCACTGACGTTCTGATTAGCAGAGCCTCAGTGAGACAGTTAGTCATCACACAGGGAACACATACAGGGCACACTTATGAGCACTGGGGCCCTGATTGGCAGGGTCCCAGTGACACATACACTAAAACAACATATATACAGTGAAATATGGGGGTAACATGCCAGGCAAGATGGTACTTTCCTACAGTAGCTTTGCACCTAACCTTCACCAAGGGAGGGTTAGACATATAGGTGACTTATAAGTTACTTAAGTGCAGAAAAAATGGCAGTGAAATAACGTGGATGTTATTTTACTCAGGCTGCAGTGGCAGTCCTGTCTAAGAATTGTCTCAGCTCCCTATGGGTGGCAAAAGAAATGCTGCAGCCCATAGGGATCTCCTGGAACCCCAATACGCTGGGTACCTAGGTACCACATACAAGGGAATTATAAGGGTGTTCGAGTGTGCCAATGAGAATTAGTCAAATTAGTCACTAGCCTGCAGTGACAATTTTAAAAGCAGAGAGAGCAGAAACACTGAGGTTCTGGTTAGCGGAGCCTCATTGATACAGTTAGGCACCACACAGGAAACACATACAGGCCACATACTTGTAAGCACTGGGGTCCTGGCTAGCAGGATCCCATTGACACACATCAAACACACTGACAACATAGGGTTTTCACTATGAGCACTGGGCCCTGGCTAGCAGGATCCCAGAGAGACAGTAAAAACACCCTGACATATACTCACAAACAGGCCAAAAGAGGGGGTAACAAGGCTAGAAAGAGGCTTCCTTCCTACACAACCACCCCCCCACAAACCAAGGACAATAAGGCTAACCTTGGCCATTTGAGTCTTTATTGTCGAAGTGGTGATAAGTGGAGAGTAGCTCTGCAATAGATTGGTTACTTCCTTTATCATCCACTATATGGTTACTTCCCTTTGGGGATGTAAACCACCCTGTTTGAAGTTTTTTAGCTAGCCAACAATGTGAAGTTATATTCTCAGAGTTCCTGTTAGTATGTTTTAGTTTAGAGCAGTGGGAATTGTCCACTTGATCTATATCAAATGATGAGAATGCCAGACAGGGATGCTGTCTCAGTAAAGCCATAGCTGGGCAAAAACTTTGTCCATGTGGCTGTAAGAGAGAACAGGGTTTCTGTTTCTTTTGAGTTGGAGCAGGGTAGGGATGCTCTCCTATGAGCTCCACACTAGGGCAGGGCTGCTGTCCTAAGTGTTGTGAGGCATTGCAGGGTTGCTGCACTAAGGTTTCTCTGGGAGGGTTGGAGGGATGCTCCATGTTAACTAAAGGGGTGCACTTGTTCTCACCAATATTAGTTATCCCACAGAGAGGTACTTCTACCTCAGGGAGTACAGCTGTGTTAGCTGATGATTCCCTTGGTACAGGTGCCACCCCAGGAGAGGTTTCTCCCACCACAGGAATGGTATCCTGAATGGCAGTGTGGGAAGGGGATACTTTGATGCCCTTTTTACCTGTTGTTGGAGAAGGATCCCGAGTTTTCAGGCCTTTTTCTATCCTTTGCTTTTTCATTTCAGCTGAAATGAGAGGAAGCAATTCCTCAGGGATACCCAGCATGGCTGCATGGGTTTTAAACTCTACCTCATCCCAACCTGAGGTCTCTAGGTCATTACCTAAGAGACAGTCTGCAGGTAAGCTAGGTGATACTGCCACCTGTTTAGGGCCAGTAACTCCACCCCAACTAAACTGAATTATGGCTAAGGGAAGGACCTTCTGGAGTTATGGACATCAATAATCTTGTACTGTTGTCCAATGGTGTGTTGTGCAGGAGAAACTAGGTTTTTAGTTACCAAAGTGATACTGGCACCTGTGTCCCTGGAGGCCTGAGCCTCAACACCATTTATAGAAACTGTCTGCCTGTACTTATCCATTGTAAGGGGACAAGCAGCCAGTGTGGCAAGGCCAATGCCACTAGGTGTGACAGAAACTGTCTTGGGACTGACTACCCCAATTTCTATGATGGACCCATAAGTGAACCCAACTACACCCTTATTTTGACTTTTCCCCAGGAGTCCCACCACTATTACCACTACTTCTAGTGGCACTAGAGTTTGCTGTATTAGTGGTGGTAGGCTCAGGGGGTTTACCTGGGCAGGACTTATCCCCTGGCCTATGACCTTTCTTTTTACACACATAGCACCAAGGCTTTTTAATGTGTATGGGTTGTGAAGAAGAGGAAGAAGTTGATTTATCCTTACCCCCGAAGAGTGTTTAGGATTTGAAAAAGGATCTTTAGTTTTACCTTTATCCCCATGATTATCCTGAGATTTCTCACCACCTTTCTTCTTGCCATCCTTGTCACCTCCTGTTTGAACTCTTCGGTTCACTCTTGTTCTGACCCATTTGTCTGCCTTCTTTCCCAATTATTGGGGAGAGGTCATATCTGAGGCTACCAAGTACTAGTGCAACAAATCAGACACACAAATGTTAAGAACATGCTCTCTCAGGATCAGATTATACAGGCTTTCATAGTCAGTCACCTTACTGCCATGTAACCAACCCTCCAAGGCCTTCACTGAACAGTCAACAAAATCTGTCCAGTCTTGAGAGGACTCTTTGCTGGTGTCTCTGAACTTAATCCTGTATTGTTCAGTGGTTAAGCCAAATCCATCCAAGAGTGCATCCTTCAAAATGTTGTAGTTATTGGCATCACTTTCTCTGACAGTAAGGAGCCTATCCCTACCTTTTCCAGTGAAAGATAGCTACAAGATGGCAGTCCACTGCCTTCGAGGGACCAACTGTACCATACAGGCCCTCTCAAGTGCTGCAAACCACTTTTTAATGTCATCGCCCTCCTTGTAAGGGGGAACTATCTTATGCAGGTTTCCGGAATCCTGCTCTCTAACAGGATTACTATCTGAAACACTGCTGCTGCCCCCATGGGGAACTAACACCAATCTCTGTCTTTCCCTCTCTATATCCAGGGATTCCCTGTCTAAGGACAGCTGCTGCTGTTTAAGCTTCATTCTGGTCTCTTCCAACCTCACCTTTCTGAGTTCCCTTTCCATTAAGTTATCCTCAGGGTGGGAGGCTTGGGAATGTTTAGATACAGAGGAAATGTGGGAATTGGCAGAGAGTGACCTGTCCCTAACTGACTGGACCCTAGTAACCTGGCATCTAGGAGTGAAAGTTGCCCTACTAATGTGTGACCCTCTAACACTACCAGTGTCACTAGGTGGCCTGCTAGATGGCAGGTCTTTGTAAGAACCCTCCCCAATCTCTTCAGGGAACTCCTCTGAGTCTGACTGGGTACCTTCCCCTCCTACCTCCTCTTCCTGAGATGGGCCAGACTGGTTCTGGTCACTTACTAAGAGTAGGTTAAAGAGAAATTATTTTGTAGGATTCTACCAATACTTAAACCTCTTTCCAGGCAGGGACCCCTTAAACTTTTATAGTTTAAACTCTCATAGGTTGCTTGAACAATTTTGGGAGTGGCCTCTACTGTAGACATGATAGAAAAGGTTTAGGACAGAGAGAGAAAAAGTTTTAGAACTTTTGAAAGCACAGAGAACAAACTTTTTCATACTTTTTGAAAATTTTTAAAAGTTTTCAGAACTTTTCTGAAACTTTGTAGAACATTTTAGAGCAGGACAGTAAACTGATTTGGTTCAATGTACATATATGGAAATATTTGGTATATGTTTTTCTTATGAAAAGCACCAAATGACAAAGTGGTAAAGTAATTACAAGTAGTTATTCCACCGCTGCACCACCAATGTACAAGGCTGGCCTGGCTCATAGTTGGTACCTTGTGGTACTTACACCTTGTGTCAGGTCCAGGTATCCCTTATTAGTAGACTAGAGGTTTTCTAGCAGCTTAGGATGATAGAGGTAGCTATAGCAGAGCTGCTTAGGTTGAACTAGGAGACATGCAAAGCTCCTACTATACCACTTATATCAAATAGCATTATATCACAAGAAAACACAATACTCAGAGTTACTAAAAATAAAGGTGCTTTATTTTAGTGACAATATGCCAAAAGTATCTCAGGGGATACCCTCACTTAGGAGGTAAGTAATATACACAAATTATATGTACACAAACCAAAAATAGGTAAGTAACTGTAAGAAAAGCAGTGCAAACAGTGTAGAATCACAATGGAATGTAATAGGTAGAAATAGGCCTAGGGGCATGGGAACCATGAATGGACCCCAGACCTAGTGTAGGTTGTAGAAGGTCGCTGGGACTGTTAGTTAAAACACTAAGGGTGTCCAAGATAGCCAGCCCCAAGACCCTGAAAAGTACGAGTAAAGTTACCCTACTACCCCAGAAAGACAGTATAGTCGAGATAGGGGATTCTGCAAGAACAACCACCACCAGAAAAACACTGAATACGGATTCCTGGACCTGAGGACCTGTAAAGGAAGGGGACCAAGTTCAAGAGTCACGCACGTGTCCGGGGGGGGGGGGGCATGAGCCCACTAAACCCCAGATGAAGTTGCAAAAGGGCTACCTCTGGGTGGAAGAAGCCAAAGATTCTGAAACAATGGAAGGTGCCAGGAACTTCGCCTTTGGTTAGAAGATGTCCCACAGCGTGCTGGAGGGGTCAGAGTTTCCACACAGAAAGACCGCAAACAAGCCTTTCTAGCTGCAGGAGTCGCAGTTGAGGATTGATTTTGGTTGCTGCTGGGGACCAAGAAGGACAGGGATGTTGCCCCTTGGAGGAGGAGACAGAGGGGCACTCAGCAACTCAGAGAGCCCCCACGGAAGCAGGCAGCACCCGCAGAAGTACCGGAACAAGCACTTAGGAGATCTGAGGACAGCGGTCGACTCAGAGTCACAAAGGAGGGTCCCACGACGTCGGAGTCCAACTCAGCGAGTTGGGCATTGCAGGAAGGAGTGCTGGGGACCCAGGCTAGGATGTGCGCAAAGGAATCCTTGGAAAAGTGCACAGAGGCCGGAGCAGCTGCAGATCATGCAGTACACAGGATGACTGTCTGGCGTGGAGAGGCAAGGACTTACCTCCACCAAATTTGGACAGAAGGGCCACTGGACTGTGGAAGACACTTGGACCCAGCTCCTGTGTTCCAGGGACCACGCTCGTCAGGATGAGAGGGGACCCAGAGGACTGGTGATGCAGATCTTTCGTGCCTGCGTTAGCAGGGGGAAGATTCCGTCGACCCACAGGAGATTTCTTCTTGGCTTCCAGTGCAGGGTGAAGGCAGACAGCCTTCAGAGCATGCACCACCAGAAAACAGTCAAGAAAGCCGGCAGGATGAGGTGCTACAATGTTGCTGATCGTCTTCTTGCTACTTTGTTGCAGTTTTGCAGGCGTCCTGGAGCAGTCAGCAGTCGATCCTTGGCAGAAGTCGAATTGGGAAGTGCAGAGGAACTGTGGTGAGCTCTTGCATTCGTTATCTGGTGAGATGCCCATAGGAGAGACCCTAAATAGGCCACAGAGGAGGATTGGATACTGAGAGAGGTAAGAACCTATCAGGAGGGGTCTCTGATGTCACCTGCTGGAGCTGGCCACTCAGAGCTGTGCATTGTGCCCTCACACCTCTGCATTCCAGATGGCAGAGCTCTGGGACACACTGGAGGAGCTCCGGGCACCTCCCCTGGGAGGTGCTGGTCAGGGGAGTGGTCACTCCCCTTTCCTTTGTCCAGTTGGTGCCAGAGCAGGGCTGGGGCATCCCTGAACCGGTGTAGACTGGCTTATGCAGAGCTGGGCACCATCTATGCCCATCAAAGCATTTCCAGAGGCTGTAGGAGGCTACTCCTTCCCAGCCCTTCACACCTATTTCCAAAGGGAGAGGGTGTAACACCCTCTCTCAGAGGAAATCCTTTGTTCTGCCTTCCTGGGACCAGGCTGCCTGGCTCCGGGGGCAGAAACCTGTCTGAGGGGTTGGCAGCAGCAGTAGCTGCAGTGGAGACCCCGGAAAGCAAGTTTGGCAGTACCCTGGGCTCTGTGCTGGAGACCCGGGGATGCATGGAATTGCCCCCCAATACCAGAATGGTATTGGGGTGACAATTCCATGATCCTAGAAATGTTACATGGCCATGTTTGGAGTTGCCATTGTGAAGCCACATGCAAGTATTGACCTATATGAAGTGCACATGTGTAATGCTCTCCCCGCACTCACAAAGTCTGCGGAATTTGCCCTGAACAATGTGGAGGCACCTTGGCTGTGCCAGTGTGCCCACACACTAAGTAGATTTGCACCTAACTTTCTCCAAGTGAGGGTTAGACATATAGGTAACTTATAAGTTACTTAAGTGCTGAAAAAATGGCTTTGAAATAACGTGGACGTTATTTCACTCAGGCTGCAGTGGCTGTCCTGTGTAAGACTTGTCTGAGGTCCCTATGGGTGGCAAAAGAAATGCTGCAGCCCATACAGATCTACTGGAACCCCAGCACCCTGGGTACCTAGGTATCATATACAAGGGAATTATAAGGGTGTTCCAGTGTGCCAATGACAATTAGTAAAATTAGTCACTAACCTGCAGTGACAATTTTAAAAGCAGAAAGAGCTTAAACACTAAGGTTCTGGTTAGCAGAGCCTCAGTGATATAGTTAGGCACCACACAGGGAACACATAGAGGCCACAAACTTATGAGCACTGGGGTCCTGGCTAGCAGGATTCCAGTGACTCATATCAAACACACTGACAACATAGGGTTTTCACTATCAATCAATCAATCAACCAAAGAGATTTATAGAGCGCGCTACTCACCCGTTATGGTCTCAAGGTGCTGGGGGGGAGGGGAGGGTAGATCACTGTTCGAAAAGCCAGGTTTTAAGGTTTTTTCTGAAGAGTAGGAGGTTCTGGGTTTTGCGGAGGTGGGTGAGGAGGGAGTTCCAGGCTTTGGGGGCCAGATAGGAGAAGGATCTGCCCCCCGTGGTGGTGTGTTTGATGCGGGGGACTGAGGCGAAGGAGAGGTCAGCGGAGCGGAGGTGGCGTGTGGGAGTGTGGAAGGTCACTCTCTCGTTGAGGTAGGTTGGGCCGGTGTTGTGGACGGATTTGTGCGCGTGGATGAGGGTCTTAAAGGTGATCCTTTTGTCTATGGGGAACCAGTGGAGAGATCTGAGGTGTGGTGAGATGTGTTCATGTCGGGGCAGGTCGAGGATGAGCCGTGCTGCTGAGTTCTGGATTCGTTGTAGTTTGCGTTTGAGTTTTTGTGTGGTGCTGACGTAGAGGGCATTGCCGTAGTCCAGCTTGCTGCTGATGAGAGTGTGGGTAACTGTTTTTCTGGTCCCTGTGGGGATCCATTTGAATTTTTTCTTCAGTGTGCGGAGGAGGTGAGTGCATTGATTTGTTGGGTCATAGAGAGGGAGGGGTCCATGATGATGCCGAGGTTGCGTGCGTTGTTTGCGGGGGTGGGTGCAGGGCCTAGTGTGGTGGGCCACCAATAGGGGTCCCAAGTGTTTTTGTGAGGACCAAAAATTATAATTTCGGTTTTGCTGGAGTTGAGTTTCAGGTGGTTGGCTGTCATCCAGGCAGCGGTGTCAAGGAGTGCAGCGTGAAGGTTGGTTTTGGCGGTGGAGGGATTGCAGGTGAGGGAAAAGATGAGTTGTGTGTCATCAGCGTATGAGAGGATGGTGGTGCAGTGGGGTTTGAGGATGTTGGCTAGTGGGGCCATGTAGATGTTAAAGAGGGTGGGGCTGAGGGAGGAGCCTTGTGGGACTCCGCATGTGATTTTGGTGGCAGAGGATTGGAAGGGTGGGAGGTGGACATTTTGGGTTCTGTCGGTGAGGAAGGAGGTGAGCACTGGGACCTGGCTAGCAGGATCCCAGTGAGACAGTAAAAACACCCTGACAAATATTCACAAACAGGCCAAAAGTGGGGGTAACAAGGATACACAGACGCTACCTTCCTACATCGGCAACTCCTCCGAAGTGAAGGCAGGGGCCCTTTACCCAGACACATGAGCCATCGTCGCTTCCAGACTGAGGTCACAGCAGCACTTGCAGTGTAGGTCCTCTCCTGTTGAAAGTCAGGTATTAAGTGAGTGAACAGACAGAAAATGGCAGTCACGCCCGTGGCAGTGCGTACCGTCACCGCCGGCATACATCGTCATTGGCTCCTGGGACCCATAGGGTCCAATGTTAACCAATGCAGGATTGAGCTGCGGTCTTCGACGGCCTACCGTGACGGTGCAGAACGCCAGCGCAGTTACCTCATATCCCCTTGTCCCACCTTACAGGTCAGGCAGCCGCCATTTCAGGGGGCCACATGGCATTAATACTAACTGCGTCACACCTATCTAGGCCTTGCATACACACAGTAACAGCCACATTGCGGATTAATAAATGTGTGCAAATGACATTTTGTGATAACTCAGTGTTGGCTGACTCTCTGCTCGCTGTTCTATTCCATATGGCACGTCCGCTGGGCCAGGTGATGAGGTAGTGGCATCCTCCAGTGTGCAGACCGCTGGTGGGCCTGTCGACAATGGAAGAGAGACACGTAATAGTCACCTACAGACTTGATTGTGCAACAATCCATGAACTGTGTGCCCAGTTGGAGCCAGACCTGATGTCAGCTGTCTGCCATCCCACAGGGATACTCCCTCTAGTGCAGGTCCTGTCAGTACTCCATTTCCTGGCAAGTGGGTCTTTTCAAACAACAGTGGCCATTGCATCAGGGATGTCCCAGCCAATGTTCTCTAACGTGCTGTCCAGAGTGTTGTCTGCCCTGCTGAAACACGTGCGCAGCTACATCGTTTTCCCTCAAGTGGAGGATTTGCACACAGTGAAAGGTGACTTCTATGCCCTGGGACATATCCCCAACATCTTAGGTGCCATTGATGGGACACATGTGGCCTTGGTACCCCCCCCGCAGGAGTGAACAGGTGTACAGAAACCGGAAGAGCTACCATTCGATGAATGTGCAGATGGTGTGTTTGGCAGACCAGTACATCTCCCATGTGAATGCCAAATTTCCTGGCTCACTGTATGACGCTAACATTCTGAGGAATAGCAGCATCCCTTATGTGATGGGGCAACTCCAGAGGCACTGTGTGTGGCTAATAGGTGAGGACAAGGACCCTATACTGTGTGAATAGTTTTCTGGGTATGAGGTTGTCCCTACGGGTAAGTGTGTGACTAACAGTTGTCCCTCAAAATTTGCAGGTGACTCTGGCTACCCCAACCTGTCATGGCTACTGACCCCAGTGAGAAATCCAAGGACAAGGGCAGAGGAACGCTACAATGAGGCACATGGACGAACCAGGAGGGTGATAGAATGGACCTTGAGCCTCCTGAAGGCCAGGTTTCCTGTGCCTCCATATTACAGGTGGTTCCCTCTACTACTCACCAAAGAAGGTGTGCCAGATCATCGTGGCCTGCTGTATGCTGCACAACCTGGCTTTGCAACGCCAGGGGCCTTTTCTGCAGGAGGATGGTCCTTCTGGAGGTCTTGTGGCATCTGTGGAGCCTTTGGACAGTGAAGAAGAGGAGGCAGAAGAAGAGGATATCGACAACAGAAACAACGTTATCCAGCAATACTTCCAGTGAGACACAGGTAAGAAGACAACACTGCCTCCCACATCTTATACTATTGTTGGAGCTAGCATGAGTCTGTCATTTTCACTCAGTGTATGGACCCTGACTTGTCACTTTGCCTTTCCATTTAACAGATGTGGGTCCCACTTCGTGGCCTCTGCTATATGTCCTCCAGCCCTACAGCTGTGTTTCATCGGTATGTGGACAATTAAATTGACATTGCTATATTCCATAGTTATTGCAATTACACATTTGTGAAAGCACAGACTGACTCCAGATTGCTTTGTGATAGATGTGTGTTTATTTCTGTGCAAATAAGTGGAGGGGGTTGTAAAATGGGCAGGGGTGATGGTGAAGGAATGTCCATGGCAGAGTCCAGTCTATTTGTTTCACAGATTCATTGTCCAAAGGGGCATAGGAAATGGAGCAAGGGCAGTTGTAGGAAGGACAGGGTGACAAAGTGGGACAGAAGGGTGACATTCAGGGGGGTCTCATTTCCTGGCGGGGGTCTTGGCAATGTTCTCTGTATTGTTCCTGGATCTCAGGGACCATTTGTGGGGTGGCTCTCCATCTGCAGGGGGTGGGCTGTTGGTGTCGTGGTCCTGTGGTGGTGCCTCCTGTCCACTAGCACCATCGGAGGTGGAGGGCTGTTCATCATCCAAGGTAGTGTCAAGGGCCCCTTGTTGTGCCAAAGTGTCCCTCCTGGTGTTGACAAGGTCCTGCAGCACCCCTGCAATGGTGACCAGGGTGGTGTTAATGGACTTGAGTTCCTCCCTGATCCCCAGATAGTGTTCCTCCTGCAGCCACTGGGTCTCCTGAAACTTGGCCAGTACCGTTGCCATCATTTCCTGGGAATAATGGTATGCTCCCATTATGTTGGAGAGGGCCTCGTGAAGACTGGGTTCCCTGGGCCTGTCCTCCCCCTGTCGCACAGCCGTCCTCCCAATTCCCCTGTTTTCCTGTTCCTTTGTCCCCTGTGCCCACAGCCCCCAGGTCCCTGATTTTCTTGGGGTGGTGGGTTTGCCTGGGTTCCCTGTAGTGGTGGACACACTGCTGATTGACGTGTCCTGGGGACAGAGGGATGGGCCCGCTGGGTGGGTGCTGTGGTGGTGTTTCCTGAGGTGGGAGGCTCTGTGGTGGCTTGTGCCAGTGTCAGGGGAACCGACTGTCCCGAGGTCCCAGATGGGCCGGGCTCATCATCTTGATCCAGTTGTGCAGAGCTGCTGTCATCACTGTGGGCCTCTTCTGTGGGGGGAATGGCTATGTCTGGAACCTCCTGTCCAGTGACGTTGGGTAGGGGTCCTGCAGGGGTGTAAAGGCATGATTATTGCATCTGTCTGTGCAATTGTGTGCAATGGGTGAGTGACCCTGTACTCCAGTACTTGCATTCTTGGCTTGGTCCTTGTGTGATAGTTGGTTTGGGGTCTGTGTGGGTATCTGTAGTGGACATGCTTTGGTGATAGGTGTCCATGCTTTGGTGTTGCATGCAGGGCTTGGTGTTGGGATGGGTGGGTTGTGATAGTGGGACATATGTGAGGTATTGGAGTGATGGGTGTTAGGGTCAGGGCGAGGGTATGTGATAGAATGCAGGTAGGGAGGGGGATATAATAGTTAAGAGTTGATTTACCAAAGTCCATTCCTCCTGCTACTCCTGCGAGGCCCTCAGGATGCAGTATTGCCAAGGCTCCTCCCATGTTGTTAGTTGTGGGGGAGGAGGTGGGGGTCCACCGCCAGTCCTTTGTACTGCAATCTGGTGTTTGGAGACCACGGAACACACCTTCCCCCGTAGGTCGTTCCACCTCTTCCTGATGTCACCCCTAGTTCTTGGATGCTGTCCCACTGCGTTTACTCTGTCAACGATTCTGCGCCATAGCTCCATCTTCCCTAGAAATGAAGGTGTGCTGCACCTGTGATCCGAATAGCTGTGGCTCTACCCGGACGATTTCCTCTACCATGAACCTGAGCTCCTCCTCAGAGAACCTGGGGTGTTGTTAAGGTGCCATGATGTGGTGTGGGTGATGTGTGAGGTCGTGTTGGTTGTGATATGTGAGGGGTTGTGTTGTTGTGGGTTGTTTGAGGTGCGTAGATGTTGTGTGAGTGATGATGTTGTGTGTCTGTGGATGCTAGTGTTGTTTTTGGTGGTGTCTTTCTCTGGCCTTCTTTCGAAATGATGGTAGTTAGGGTTTGTGGTTGATGTGGGTGCGTGTTTTCTATTGGATTGGGTGTGTGGGAGTTGTATGTGTATGTGTATCAGGTGTGAGTATTTCCGATTGTCCAATGTGAGTGTGTTTTGAGCGCGGCAGTGTGTACCGCCAATGGAATACTGCGGTTGAAAGACCTCTGAATGGATCAGTGGGTCGTGATAGTGTTGGTGTATTCCTGTTGGCGTGACGGTGTCTGTTTTGTTATCGCCAGTTTATCACTGACTTTTGGTGTGGCGGACTTGTGTGGGTGTCTGGATTATGGCGGATTCCGCGCTATGGGTCGTAATAGCTGTAGTGGAATTCTTCCACCGCAGCGGTGTGTTGGCGATCTTCTGCACGGCGGTAAGCGGGATTTATTGCCAATGTTATAATGAGGGCCAAAATTTACAAGTTCTAATTGATTTAGGGGCAACGTGAAATTTTGTGGACCAACAAACTGCACTAGACTTGCATATACCCAGTGTCAAGAAAAAGGTTCCTGAAGTTGTTTATGCAGTTGATGGTAGTGAATTGGCAGGAGGCCCTGTTACTAAACAAACCTCACGAATACAAATGATTTGCAGAGATGATGAGAATCAGAACCACTGTGAGATAATTTGCTTCGATATAATCCAAGCACCCCAATATGGGTTTATTTTAGGAATGCTGTGGTTAATGTTACACAATCCATGCATAGACTGGCGCAACCAGGTTTTGCGTTTTTCTTCTTCCTCTTGAGCAAAAAAAGTTTTCAACCAAGACGAGACAAAGAAGGAAATCTTCAAAACTTGATTGCTACTGCAGTCGAGAAGGAAATTGATCTGCCACCACAGTATTCAGAATATACTGATGTTTTCTGTGAAAAGAAAGCGAGCTCCTTACCAACTCACAGGCCGTACGACTGTCAGATCGACCTTGTACCCAGCGCCAATATACCAAATTGTAGAATCTATCCATTATCAGAGAAAGAAAATCAATTCCTACAAGAATACCTTGTTCAATGCTTAGACAACGAGCTAATTTGGCCATCACGTTCTTCAGCGGCTTCTCCGCTGTTTTTCGTACCCAAAGCTAATGGCAAATTGAGACCTTGAATGGACTTAAGCGATAAGGTCACTGATAAAAATAAATATCCACTACCTCTCATATCAGTCTTGTTAGACCAGGTGAAATCTGCCATTATTTACACCAAACTTGACTTACAAGGTGCTTATCACCTATTTCGAATTCGAGAGGGAGATGAGAGGAAACGGCTTTTAAGACTCGTTATGGTCTCTTTGAGTATCTAGTGATGCCGTTTCGTCTATGTAATGCCCCAGCAGCTTTCCAAAATTTTCTAAACTATGTTCTAAGAGTATACCTAGACATCTTTGTCATTGTTTATATTGATGATATATTGATTTATTCAAACTCTGAAGGAATATATGAAGAACATGTAAAAAAAGGTATTACAAACTCTACAAAACTGTAATTTGTTTTGCAAATTAAGTAAATACGAATTTCATACCAAAAAAGTTGAATTTTTGGGAGTCGTTTTAACACCTGAGGGCATGCAAATGACTGAAAGAAAAATTCAAGCTGTATCTGAATGGCCCACACCAAAATCAGTATGTGACATCCAATTTATTTGGGCTTTGCAAATTTTTATCGACGCTTCGTCCATCACTTCTCCTAAAAGGTGGCACCAATTACCAAATTGCTAAGAAAAAAGGCCATCTTCAACTGGTCCCAAGAGACAGAGGAAGCATTTCAAAAGCACTTAAAAAAGGCCTTTACTTCAGCTCCCATTCTAGCTCATCCCAATGTGGAAGAACCATTCATTGTGGAAACCAATGCATCCGATGTCGCTGTTGGGGCCATCCTATCCCAACATCATCGAGAAACTGGACAATTGCACCCCATAGCATATGTATCAAGAAAACTGAATGAAGCAGTACAGAATTACACCATAGCAGAAAAAGAATTACTAGCAATTCGCAATGCTTTCAAAGAATGGAGACATTGGCCCTCATTCTGATTCTGGCGGGCGGCGGAGGCCGCCCGCCAGAATTCTGCCCTCCATAATACCGCTCCTCGGTCAAAAGACCGCGGAGGGTATTATGAGTTTTTCCCTGGGCTGGCGGGCGGTCTCCAAAAGACCGCCCGCCAGCCCAGGGAAAAACTCCCTTCCCACGATGAAGCCGGCTCGTAATCGAGCCGGCGGAGTGGGAAGGTGCGACGGGTGCTGTTGCACCCGTCGCGTATTTCACTGTCTGCAAGGCAGACAGTGAAATACATTTTGGGGCCCTCTTACGGGGGCCCCTGTAGTGCCCATGCCGTTGGCATGGGCACTGCAGGGGCCCCCAGGGGCCCCGCGACTCTCCTTCCCGCCATCCGGTTCCCGGCGGGAGAACCGCCAGGAACTGGATGGCGGGAGGGGGAGTCGGAATCCCCAAGGCTTGGAGGATTCCTTGGGGGCAGCGGGAAACCGGCGGGAGACCGCCGGTTTCCCTTCTCTGATCGCGGCTAAGCCGCCGCGGTCAGAATGCCCCGAGGGGCACTGCCGGCCTGTCGGCGGTGCCTCCCCGTCCAGCGGCCATGGCGGTTCTATACCGCCAGGGTCGTAATGAGGGCCATTATCTATTGGGAGCGAAACACACCATAACCGTATACTCTGACCATAGAAACTTACACTTTATGAGCTCTGCCAGACTACTAACTCCCAGACAACTGAGATGGATGCAATTCTTTGCAGAATTTGATTTCATAGTGACTTTTAGACCAGTAGTAGATAATCGCAAGGCCGACGCATTGTCTAGGCAAGATTCTTCAATCACACAACTGAACAAAAACCCATGCCTATTATAACGCCTTCAAAAGTGTTGTGTTTAGTAGCAGCCGAGAAGTTCTTTGATCTCATTCGTAATCATTTTCACATCACCATGTGGCAAGAGTAGTTACAACAAGACACCAAAAGGTCCATTCAACAAGGCCTACCTCTACACGAATCTCGAGTATTCCTGCCTACTGAGTAGTTAAGATAGACAGCTTTTCATTGGTTGCATAGTCATCCTCTGGCAGGTCATCTAGATCCTCAAAAAACACTAGAACTCATGAAAAGGTATTTTTGGTGGCCTATATTTGTTCATGACCTTAAGCAAATGCTACAATCATGTGAAGTATGTGCAAGATGCAAAAGCGAACTTAGCAAGCCCAAAGGTCTATTGATACCTCTACCCGTTCCCAATCATCCATGGGAACATATCTCTATGGATTTTATTACTGGCCTTCCTCAAGTAAAGCAATTTTCAACCATTTTAGTGGTGGTGGATAGTCTTACCAAAAATGCTCATTTCATTGCCTGTAAAGATCTCCCAACCTCCGACACCTTAGCAATCATCATCTTAGAAAACATTGTTCGCCTTCATGGACTTCCAAAAGTCATCCTCTCTGATAGAAGTACTCAATTTTCTGCACGTTTTTGGCAGCAGCAGTGCAAGGCTTTACGAATTGATTCAACTTTATCCACTAGTTATCATCCACAAACGGATGGTCAAACAGAGAGATTAAACCAAACTCTAAAACAATACTTACGATGTTAAACAACAAAGGGGGTCATTCTGACCTCGGCGGTAAAAGGCGCTTACCGCCGGTCAGAAGACCGCCATAACACCGCTGCGGCCGCGGTAAACCGCCACGGTCATTCTGACCTGCAACTGGCAAACCGCCAAAAACCCGACATCAACAAAAGTCCGCCACACCAAAGGTCAGCGGAAAACTGGTGATGACCAAACCTCCACCGTCACGCCAACAGAAATACGCCCATGCCATTCCGACCCACGAATCCACGCAGCGGTCTTTCAACCGCGGTATTCCATTGGCGGTACACACCGCCGCGGTCGAAATACACACACTTCTACAAAACACAACCACATTGGACAATTCGAAATACACACACCTGATACACATACAAACAACACTCCCACACACCCAATACAATATAAAACGCACACCCACATCACCCACAAACCCTTACGACCCAAAAAAACGAAAGAAAGCCAGAGACAGACAGCACTGCTTAGAGAACACCATCACACCGAGGCAAACCACACCATCACCCACACAATATCCACGCACAAAACACCACACATCACCACACTCACCACACTCTACAACACATACACCACCCCACACATCATCCACACCACCCTATGGCACCCCAAAGACACCCCCGGTTTTCAGACGCCGAACTCCGGGTCATGGTGGAGGAAATAGTTCGGGTAGAGCCCCAGCTCTTTGGGACACAGGTGCAGCACACCAGCATTGCCAGGAAGATGGAGCTATGGCAAAGGATAGTCGACAGGGTCAACGCTGTGGGACAGCATCCACGAAATCGGGACGACATCAGGAAGCGGTGGAACGACCTACGGGGGAAGGTGCGTTCCATGGTATCAAGGCACAACATCACGGTGCAGAAGACTGGCGGCGAACCCCCACCTACTCCCCCAGAATTTACAGCATGGGAGGAGGAAGTCTTGCACATCCTGCATCCTGAAGGCCTCGCAGGAGTAGGCGGAGGAATGGACTCTGGTAAGTCAAATCTTAACTACTTCACCCCCCCACCCCACCTGCATCCCAAATCATACCCCCACCCTCACCCCCATCCCCATCGCACCTACTCCCTGCAAATGTCTCACCATCACAACCCACCCATCCCAACACCTAGCCCTGCATGCGTCCACAAAGCATGGACGCCCATCACCAAAGCATGCCCACTGCACATGCACATCTCCCCCACAAGCCACCCTCACAAAAGCCCCCACACAGGAATGCCAGCCCTGGGGTACACGGGCACCCACCCATTGCACGATATGGCACACACTGAAGCAATAACCATACCTCTATACCCCTGCAGGACCCGAACGCCACCACACCGCCCAGGAGGGTCCAGAAATGTCCATCCCACCCCCAGAAGAGGCCACCAGTGATGACAGCAGCTCTGTCTCCCTGGACCCAGATGACCAGCCCGGACCATCGGGGACCTCGGGACAGTCGGTTCACCTAACACAGCCACTGGCCACCGCAGACCCAACCCCCTCTGGGAACACCAGCACAGCTCCCACCCAGCGGGCCCATGCCTCAGTCTCCAGGACACGTCAATCAGCGGTGTGTCCACCACTACAGGGCACCCAGGTTAACCCACCACCCCAACAACAACAGGGACCTGGGGGCAGTGGTAGTGGGCACACCGTCCAGGGGACAGAGGCCCAGGGAAACAGGGGAACTGGGAGGGCTGCTGTGCAACAGGGGGGGGACAGGCCAAGGGAACCCACTCTCCACGAGGCCCTCTCCTCCATCATGGGAGCATACCACCACTCCCAGGAGACGATGGCGACGATACTGGCCAGGTTCCAGGAGATCCAGGTCATGCAGGAGCAACAGTACATGGGGTTCAGGGAAGAACTTAGAAGCATCAGTTCCGCAATGGGCACCATCGTCGGGGCACTCAACCAGATTGTCACCACATTGCGGGACCATGTGGCACCACAAAGGGCCCCTGTCACTAGCATGGACCAAGAACAGGCTATCACCTCCGCCGGCGCTAGTGGACAGGAGGCCCCCACACAACAACAGGCCACCAGAACCCCACCTCCTGCAGAAGAAGAACCACCCCGCAAGCGGGGCCTGAGATCTCAGAAGAAGACAGAGTAGGATGCCAAGACCCCCGCCAGCAAAGGATACCCCCTGATGTCATCCCACTGTCCCACATTGTCACCCTGTCCAACCTTTAACTGCCCCTGCTCCATCCTTCCACAGGCATATGGACAATGCACTTATTGCACAAAAATCATCTTGAGTCTGCCTGTATTGTGAACAAATGTATCAGTCATAACGCCGCCAAAATGTCCTGTTACACAGTGATGAGAACATACCACTGTCACACAGCTGTAGTCCATGGGGAAACCAAGCAGAGGTCACGCAGTGGGGGCCACATCGCTGAAATTTAAAGGGGAAAGTCACAAATCAGTCAACATACACTGGTGGAATAGGCCAGAAGGTGGAGAGGCAGGAGACTGTAAGTAATCGTAAAATGCCGGTGTTGAATCTTACCTGTGTGTTATTGAAAATACTGTTGTATCACTCTGTCCCTGTTGTCTGTGTCGTCCCTGTCGTCTTCCTCCTCTTCACTCTCCACAGGTTCCACCGCTGCCACAACACCACCATCTGGACCATCCTCCAGCAGGAAAGGCACCTGGCGTCGCAAAGCCAGGTTGTGAATCATACAGCAGGCCACGATGATATGACACACCTTCTTTGGTGAGTACATTAGGGATCCACCTGTTATATGCAGGCACCTAAACCTGGCCTTCAGGAGGCCGAATGTCCGCTCGATCACCCTCCTAGTACGCCCATGGGCCTCATTGTACCGTTCCTCTGCCCTGGTCCTGGGATTCCTTACTGGGGTCAGTAGCCAGGACAGGTTGGGGTAACCAGAGTCACCTATTAGCCACACACGGTGTCTCTGTAACTGTTCCATCACATAAGGGATGCTGCTATTTCGCATGATGTAGGCGTCATGCACTGACCCAGGGAACTTGGCATTTACATGGGAGATGTACTGGTCAGCCAAACAGACCACCTGGACATTCATCGAATGATAACTTTTTCTGTTCCTGTACACCTGTTCACTTCCTCTGGGGGGAACCAAAGCCACATGGGTCCCATCAATGGCACCAATGATGTTGGGAATATGTCCAAGGGCATAGAAATCACCCTTCACTGTAGCCAAATCGCCCACCTCAGGGAAAACAATGTAGCTCCCCATGTATTTCATCAGGGAAGACAACACTCTGGACAACACCTTTGAAAACATAGGCTGGGACATCCCTGATGAAATGGCCACTGTAGATTGAAATGACCCACTTGCCAAAAAATGGAGTACTGACAGAACATGCACTATAGGGGGGATCCCTGTGGGTTGGCGGATGGGTGACATCAGGTCTGGCTCCAGCTGGGCACACAGTTCCTGTATAGTGGCACGGTCAAGTCTGTATGTAAGTATGACATGTCTTTCTTCCATTGTCGACAGGTCCACCAGCGGTCTGTACACCGGAGGATTCCTCCATCTCCTCGCAAGTCCCAGCGGACGGTGCCTAGGAAGGACAACATGGAGCACAGAGTCAAGCAACCCACAGGTACATTCACACAGCTTGTACAGTACACGATTCGCTATGCAGTGAATGGCTTGTATGAGTGGCAATGCAAGGCCTAGGCCTGTGTGACGCAGTAGAAATTAAGCATTGTAGACCCTTGAAATGGCGGCTGCCTGACCTGTGAAGTGTGACAATGGGATATGAGGTCAATGCGCTGGCGTGGCACACCGTGGCGGTAGGCGGTCGAAGACCGCGGTGCAAAGCCGCATTGGTTAACATTGAACCCTATGGGTTTCATGAGCCAATGAGGAAGTGCGCCGGCTGTCGCGGTACGCACCGCCGCGGGCGTGACCGCCATTTTCTATCTGCTTAATCACTCGAGACCTGATCATCCACAGGAGAGGACCTATACTGCAAGTGCTGCTGTGACCTCGGTCTGGAAGAGACAATGGCTGCTGCGACTGGGGAAAGGGCCCCTGCATTCACTTCAGAAGAATTTGGAGAAACTCGTGGATGGGGTCCTCCCCCAGTATGCGCTACTCTATGGTCCTCCAGACCAACAGGTAAGTACACTGGGACCATGTTTTGTGGCCAATGCCTGGGTTGAGTGGGGTGAATGAAAGATGGTGGGGAGGGGAGTGAATGAGGCATGCATCGCACGACAGATGAGAGCATGTGACATATGGCAAGGTTGGGGAGGCGGGCCACTCACATCGACCATGCAGAAAATGATGATATTTATTTTCCCACCCTGTACATGTCACATAGGTCAGCGCCCATCAGAAGATCGACATTTAGCGTGCCGTCGCCAAGGACGTCCCGACCCTGGGGGTCCACAACAGATGGGGCACCCACTGCCGAAAGAGGTAGGAGGACATCCGCCGCGGGAGCAGAAAGACCGTGGAGGCTCTGCTGGGGATGGCCTCCCAACCTAGGAGGGGTGCCACATGGCAATTGACCCCCCTGATGTCCCGGATCCTGGCGGTGGCCTACCCCGATTGGATGGGCTCGTGAGGACATCACAGCAGACACAAGGGGGTGAGTACCAGCAAATTCTGCTATATTAGCGCACAGCGGAGGTGTGTGGGTGGGGGAGGAGGGCTGTGGCTATCTCTAGGCCAGGGCGATTTCTGTAGGCTAGGCCCCTCCGTAAGGCATGGTCCTGTGCCCCCGCACCCCACCTCTGTAGGGTGCTAAGTACACCTATCCATGGCCCTGGGTCACCTATGTGTGCATTTGTCGTCCATAGGCTTGTAGGCCAAGTCACAATAATTGAGTAGTGTACACCGAGTGCGCGGCGTAGTGCAGGGGGGTTCTGTGTCTGTCCTCTCCGCCAACGGTGTCGCCAATGCATGCATCTAGGGTGTAGAAAGGGAGGTGCACCGGAGCAATGCATACCTGGAGGGCATTCATTCGGGTCAGGCTGCCCATCAGCGATCGTTCAACGCTCTGGCCTCAGCACTGACGGCAGCCATTGTCCCTGTCTCCTGCCTCCCCCCTCCAATTTCCTCATCCCAGTCCCACTCCCCGGTTCCTCTGCCTATCCCAGCCACACCTACAGACCAGACTGCACACACCTCAACACCCAAGGGCAACTCATCCAGACATAAGCACCACACATCCCACAAGCATTCACACAAGCAAAATCCACATGCAGACATGCCAACAGCCACTGCCTCCTCTGTGTCCCCCTCCTCCTCGTCTTCCTCCTCCCTCCCTGTGACGTCTCCACTCACACCTGCATGCACACCACCATCAGCCAGTACGTCCATCACCAGCACACCCACCAGAACACTCCGTACACGTGCAGTCACCACCCCCACTGCCATTTACACGTCCCCTGTGTCCTCTCCCACTGTGTCTGTCACCCCCTCTTCCAAACCACACAAACGCAGGCAGCCACCCACCCAACAGCCATCCACCTCACGACAGCCTCCGTCACAAGCACCTGCACCCAAAGACAGCACACTTGACTCTCCTACAACCACATCCTCTTCCTCCAATCCCATACCCACTGCACCTACCCTTCCCACTGCTCCTAAAAAGTTTTTCCTCTCCAAAATTAACCTCTTTGCATCACCTGACCCACCCCCTCCATCTCGTAAGAGTCCAAACAGCACCTCAGCCACCACAAGCCCTGCACCTACCATGACCATAGTCCAGGGCTATTGGAGTCCACCACCTTCTAGGGCAGCAACATCGGCCAGCAGCAAGGGGACAGCAAGCCCACTCCCTGGGAAGAAAACTAAAAAAGGGAAGGGCCGGCGCGAGAGGCCAGAGACGCCAGCCCCCAAAGGCACTACCCTGGCACCGTCACCTGGCACATCCACGAAGGGAGGCAAGGGCCCCAGAGAATCAGAGAAGGAGGGCAAGGGCAGCAGGGCGGACAAGTCCGGCAGCAGGCGAGCTGCCCAGGAGGGCCCCAGCAGCCCCATTTCGGGTGTGAAGGAGGACACCCACCGGCCCAGGACTCCTGCACAGGAGGGCCCCGCAAGCGAAAGGTCGGATGGCGACTGAGCATAAAATATTGGCCCGATCTGGTTCCCTGGGAACACGTCAAGCACCGCTGAACAGGGCCCCGCCGTGACAAGCACCGCTGAACAGGGACCCGCTGTGACAAGCACCGCTGAACAGGGCCCCGCCTTGACAAGCACCGCTGAACAGGGCCCCGCCGTGACAAGCACCGCTGAACAGGGCCCCGCCGTGACAAGTACCGCGGAACTGGGCCCTTCAAGACAAGCACTGCTGAACTGGGCCCTTCCTGTCAAGCACCGCTCCGCTGGGCCCTTCCTGTCAAGCACCGCTCCGCTGGGCCATTCCTGTCAAGCACCGCTCTGCTGGGCACCGCCGTCTCTGCACCGCTCCGCTGGGCCCTTCATCTAAAGCACCGCTCCGCTGGGCCCTTCCTGTCAAGCACCGCTCCGCTGGGCCCTTCCTGTCAAGCACCGCTCCGCTGTGCACCGCCGTCTCTGCACCGCTCCGCTGGGCCCTTCCTGTCAAGCACCGCTCAGCTGGGCCCTTCCTGTCAAGCACCGCTCCGCTGGGCACCGCCGTCTCTGCACCGCTCCGCTGGGCCCTTCATATCAAGTACGCTCCCCTGGGCCCTTCCTGTCAAGCACCGCTCCGCTGGGCACCGCCGTCTCTGCACCGCTCCGCTGGGCCCTTCCTGTCAAGCACCGCTCCGCTGGGCCCTTCCTGTCAAGCACCGCTCCGCTGGGCCCTTCATCTCAAGCACCGCTCCGCTGGGACCTTCATCTCAAGCACCGCTGGCCCATTGGCAGGGCCGGATCTGTGTCGGCCAGGGCTTCACGAAGCACTCTGGGCACCATGCCTCCTCCAGAACCAGTGAAGTCTGTAATCCACTTGATGGACTGTGGCTTTGCACTCCCCAGGATGGATCAGTGAGCAACCCACCCACTGTAGAGACTTGAGAGACTGTGGCTTTGCACTCCCCAGGATGGATCAGTGGGCAACCCACCCGCTGTAGAGACTTGAGAGACTGTGGCTTTGCACTCCCCAGGATGGATCAGTGGGCAATCCACCCACTGTAGAGACTTGAGAGACTGTGGCTTTGCACTCCCCAGGATTGAACAGTGGGCATGGAGGCCCCTCGTGGATCTGGCATCGTGGACTCAACTGGCTGAGGTGCCCCCCCTTCCCTTCCCCCTGAGGTGCCTGTAGTTTTACTATCTGATGCCCCTGCAGGGTTCTCTCCAATGGAATCAGGTCTCGTGTGTGGGCTTTGCCCATGTGTTTAGGCCCATTGGCCCACGAACAATGGATGGTAGCCAATATGGGCCGGACTTTTGAGCTATGTATATATTGTTCATTATGTAATATATTTTATTTATTTATTTCAGATTTCACTTAACTTCAAATATGCTATAATATACAGTACTTCAATTTTAATGATCATTTTCTTTTGTCTTTGCATTCTTCCGGGGGGTTTCGGGGGTGTCACTCTGAGTTGTTGCTCTGCATTGATGTGTGTGTTGTAGTGGGTGGGGGTGGGGGTGGGGGTGGGTGTGTGGCGTATGTGTGTCCCCGTAATTCTTTCTCCTCCCCCTCCCCTGTGTTGTAGGTGCAGTACTCACCGTTGTCGTCTGCACCGGCATTCGTGCTCCTGGTAGAGGAGCAGGAAGACAATGGCTGGCAGGATGTTTAGTTCCGGTTCCATGCTGACCAGATTCCTCGTGGAGTGTGTAGAGGTGAGCGTTTTCCATTCGAAAAGTCTGTTTCCACCGTGCTTTTATCGGCGGGGCAACCGCCCCGGAAAAGGTGGCGGATTGGTGGGTCGTGATAGGGTGGGCGGAACATTGTCTCCCGCCTGTCTGTTGGCGGTGACCGCCGCGCTGTTTGCTTGTCCCGCCGTGGCGGTCGGAGTGTTAAAGTGGCGGCCTGTGTTGGCGGTTCCCGCCAGGGTCGGAATTCCATTTTTTGGACCGCCAGCCTGTTGGCGGGTTGGCCGCCGCTTTAACACCGACCGCCAGGGTTGGAATGACGCCCAAGGTCTCCTAAAACCTGGCTGGATCTTTTGGGGCTTGCAGAACTGGCTTATAACAACTCTCACCACTCTTCAGTAAACTCAACTCCTTTCTATGGTTTATATGGGCATCATCAGCACATTTTGCCAGTTACGCTACCTGCTTCTACTAAAGCCACTCCAGCAGTCATGGACATGTTAACACACATGAAAAAGGTACATTCACAATTGCAAACGAATCTACACCAAGCAAAGACAAAATATAAAATGCAATATGACAAAAAACACCAGCCTGGTCCTCAGTATACAGACAAAGATAGAGTTTGGTTATCCACAAAAAACTTTGTATTAAAAAATAAAAATATGTTTCATCCAAAATTCAGAGGGCCCTATGAAGTTCCACGACAAGTGAACCCAGTTACACTTAAACTAAAATTACCATTGTCCTTAAAAATTAATCTGGTGTTTCACACTTCACTTCTTAAACCTGCTCCGCCCTCAAGTGTCACACAACCTGCTCCTCTATTAGTCCAAGGTCATTGGGAGTATGAGGTGCGATCTATCTTAGACTTCAGATATCGTGGGTCTTCCCTTTGGTACTTAGGTGGTCATTACAACCCTGGCGGTCGGTGTTAAACCGATGGTAAAACCGCCAACAGGCCAGCGGTGAAAAAATTGGAATCACGACCGTGGCGGAAACAGCCAACATAGAGAGCCACTTTAACACTCCGACCGTCAAGGCGGTACAAAAAAACACTGCAGCGGTAACAGCCAACAGACAGGCGGAAGACAAGGTTCCGCCCACTGTATGACAACAGGCCAATCCGCCACCTTTTCCGGGGCGGATTCACCACAAACAAAAACGCAGCTGAAACAGGACTTGGAAGGGAAAATGCTCACCTCTACACACCCCACGAGGAATCAGGACGCCATGGAACCCGAGCTCCAGATACTCCCAACCTTTATCTTCCTGCTTCTCTACCAGGAACAACAAAGACAGCGGCAAAGACCACGGTAAGTACTGCACCTACGACACAGGGGAGGGGGAGGGAAAAAAGAGTGACACACACGCACAACACGCAACACTCCCACCTCCACCCTCACCCACTACAACACACACAAGTACATATTGATACATTACAGTAACAACCCTCAACCACCACTGGAAGAATGCAAGGACAAAAGGAAATGAGTCGAACGTTTGTAATCTATTCAAATACAGTAATCAAAAATATATACATATATATATATTTACACTAGAAACAAATATATACACCAAGAATACAAGTCCAAGGAATTCCACCATCATAGTCCGTGGACCACTGGGCCCAAAATGCATGGGCGAGGCCCACACTGAATACCCGATGAAAATGGAGAGAACACTGCTGGGGCATCAGATAGAAATACAACAGGCACTTCAGGGGGAAGGGAAGGGGGCACCTCAGCTGGATGAGTGCACAACGCCAGATCCACGAGGGGGCTCCATGCCCACTGCTTTATCCTGGTGAGTGCAAAGCCACAGTCTCTCAAGTCTCTCCAGTGGGTGGTATGCCCACTGCTTTACCCTGGGGAGTGCAATGCCACAGCCTCGCAAGTCTCTCCAGTGGGTGGTTTGCCCACTGCTTTATCCTGGGGAGTGCAGAGCCACAGTCTTGCAAGTCTCTCCAGTGGGTGGTTTGCCCACTGCTTTATCCTGGGGAGTGCAAAGCCACAGTCTCTCAAGTCTCTCCAGTGGGTGGTTTGCCCACTGCTGCATCCTGGGGAGTGCAAACCACAGTCTCTCAAGTATCTCCAGTTGGTGGTTTGCCCACTGCTGCATCCTGGGGAGTGCAAAGACACAGTCTCTCAAGTCTCTCCAGTGGGTGGTTTGCCCATCTCAAGTGGATGTCAATCTCCACTGGTTCGGGAGGTGGCTTTGTGCCCAGAGTGCTTCATCCTGCCAAGGACAGAGGTAGTGGATGTAAATCTCCACTGTTCCGGAGGGGGCTTTGTGCCCAGAGTGTTTCATCCCGCCAAGGACAGAGGTAGTGGATGTGATACACTACTGGTTCTGGAGGGGGCTTTGTGCCAAGACTGCTTCATCCTGCCAAGGACAGAGGTAGTGGATGTGATACTCCACTGGTTCTGGAGGGGGCTTTGTGCCCAGAGTGCTTCATCCTGCCAAGGACAGAGGTAGTGGATGTAAATCTCCACTGGTTCTGGAGGGGGCTTTGTGCCCAGAGTGCTTCATCCTGCTCGTGGCGGCCTCAGTAGCATCGGAAGCTTTGGCGCTCACTGTCCTGTGGTGCTTGTTGCAGTGGAGTCCTGTTCAGCAGTGCTGGTGGCGGTGGTGTCCTGTTCAGCGGTGCTGGTGGCGGTGGTGTCCTTGCCAGCGGTGCTTGTTGCGGCGGTGTCCTGTTCAGCGGTGCTGGTGGCGGCGGTGGCCTTGGCAGCGGTGCTTGTGGCGGCGGTTTCCTTTACACCGGTGCTTGTTGAGGCGGTGTCCTGTTCAGCGGTGCTGATGGCAGCGGTGTCCTGTACAGTGGTGCTTGTTGCAGCTGTGTCCTGTTCAGCAGTGCTGGTGGCGGCGGTGTCCTGTTCAGCGGTGCTGGTGGCGGCGGTGTTCTTGGCAGCGGTGCTGGTGGTGGCGGTGTCCTGTCCAGCGGTGCTGGTGGCGGCGGTGTCCTTGGCAGCGGTGCATGTTGCGGCGGTTTCCTGTTCAGAGGTGCTGGTGGTGGTTTTGTCCGCCGTGCAGGTTTTCACAGACTTGCCTGTTTTACTGTGCCCCTTCCCCACCTTGGATGGTGGCGCAGCTGTCCAACTGTACCCCTGGGAGAGGCTTTGGTGGAAGATGTTTTGCCTCTCTACCGCCGGGCACTGGCAAACTTTTTGTGCTTTTGAGGTGGAGGACTGTCCATGGTCTGGCTCCTTCGCACACTGGCTGCCCTGCTGCCTGGCGTACTCCAGAAGCAGGTTACTACTGGCACCACTGTTCCTGCAGATGTTGTGGCTGAGGCGCTGGGTTGGGACCTGGAAAGGCTGGCCCTAGGAGACTGAAGGGGCAGGTAGGTGAGGGTAAGAGCTCAAGGTGGGACAGGAAAAGTTTTTGGGACACAGTGGGACGAGTAGATGGAGGGGTTTGGGAGTGGAGGAAGAGGTAGTGGTTGTCGGAGGTGTACGTTTGGTGACTTTGGGTGAAGGTACATGGGCTGGAGGCTGTCATGAGGTGGATGGCTGTTGGGTGGGTGGGTGGCTGCGTTTGTGTACCTTGGGAGGTGAGAACACAGACACAATGGGAGAGGACACAGGGGATGTGTGAATGGTAGTGGGGGTGGTGAGTGCACGTGAGTGGGGTGTGGTGGTGGGTGTGCTGGTGATGGAGGTAGTGCATGCAGGTGTGAGTGGAGATGAGACAGGGAGGGAGGAGGGAGACGGGGAGGAGGGGGACACAGTGGAGGCAGTGGCTGTTGGTATGTCTGCATGGGTATGATGCTTGCGTGAGTGCCTGTGGGATGCGTGGTGCTTATGTTTGCCTGAGCTTCCCTTGTGTGTTGAGGTGTGTGCATGCTGGTCTGATGGTGTGCTTGGGATAGGCTGAGGTACAGGGGATTGGGTCTGGGTGGAGGAAGTTGGAGGGGGGAGGCTAGAGTCAGGGACAATGGCTGCCATCAGTGCTGAGGCCAGAGTCTGAAATGCTCAATGTTGGGCTGCCTGACCAGAATGAATGCCCTCCAAGTATGCATTGGCCTGTTGCAACTGCCTCTCTACACCCTGGATGGCATTCAAAATGGTAGACTGCCCAACAGTGAGGGGCCTGAGGAGGTCAATGGCCTCCTCACTGAGGGCACCAGGGCTGACTGGGGCACGGGCTGAAGTGCCTGGGGCGAAGGAGATGCCCACCCACCTGGGTGAGCGGCCACGGGGCACACGCTGAGGGGCTGCTGGTAGGGAGGTGCTGGTGGGGGGGTGGTGGCTGTACCTGTAGATGCGGGGCACAGAGGGTCCTGCCACCGCAAGGGAGCTCCCATCAGAGGAGGAGTCGGTGTCGCTGGTCTCAGCTCCTGTCCCCGCCGTGGAGGTCCCCTCGCCCTCCGTCCCACTGGTGGCTTCTGACTCTGTTGTGTCGCCTTCCAGGGCCATGTGGGATGCAGCGCTCTCCTGCTTCGGTGGCACTGCTCCTCCGCCTGATGATGCTAATGCACACAAGAACAGGGAGACCACAAAAAGGGGAGAAAGACGGAAGAAAGACATGTTGAGTGCATCCAATACCGCTACCGTTGGCGGACACTACAGACACAGAAGCACCATGCACTACGCCGTGCACTTAGAGTTCCCTAATCAATCACAGGGACATGGGTTACAAGGCCTATGCCCGATTGCTGCACACATGGAAGTCACAGGAGCCTGACTAGGTGTAGTTGGCTCTGAACACAGGTGAGGTTGGGTGCCACAGGGCCTGCCTTAAGAAGGGACCTAGCCTACTAAACTTGCCCTGGCCTAGGGGCACCCACAGCCCACCTCCCCCACCCAGACACCTACATTGCGCGCTGAATCAGCAGAATGAGAGTGTACTCACCCCCTTGTGGCTGCTGTGATTCCCTCAAGCGCCCATCCAACTCCGGATACTCCACCGCCAGGATCCGGAACATCAGGGGGGTCATGGTGCCACGGGCACCCGTCCCACGTTGGGAGGCCATCCCCAGCTGGGCCTTCACTGTCTTCTTGCTCCAGCGGCGAATGTCCTCCCATCTTTTATGGCAGTGGGTGCTCCATCTGTGGTGGACCCCAGGGTCCGGACTTTCTTGGCGATGGCACACCAAATATCCTTCTTCTGGTGGGCACTGACCTACAGGAATAGAACAGGGGAAAAGGAGAAGATATAACAGTCTGCACCGTCACAGTCATTGGCCCGCATCCCTACCCTTGCCATGACGCACATGCACTCACCGTCGTATCATGCAAGCCTCATTCTCCCCCCACCTATCTTTCTTCAGCACCACTACAAACAGGCATTGCCCATACAGCATGCTCACAGTGTACTCACTTGTTTGTCTGGAGGACCGTAAAGTAGCGTGTACTGGGGAAGAACCCCATCCACTAGTTTCTCCAACTCCTCCGTGCTGAAGGCAGGGGCCCTTTCCCCAGACACATGAGCCATTGTCTCTTCCAGACTGAGGTCACAGCAGCACTTGCAGTGTAGGTCCTCTCCTGTCGAAGATCAGGTATCAAGTGATTGAACAGACAGAAAATGGTGGTAACGTCCGCGGTGGTGTGTACCGTCACCGCCGACGTACATCGTCATTGGCTCCTGGGACCCATAGGGTCCAATGTTAACCAATGCAGGATTGTGCTGCGGTCTTCGACCGCCTACCACGACGGTGTACAACGCCAGTGCAGTTACCTCATATCCCCCTGTCCCACATTACAGGTCAGGCAGCCGCCATTTCAGGGGGCCACATGGCATTAATTGTGACTGCGTCATACATATCTAGGCCTTGCTTAAACACTAATTCAGCCATATGTCGATTTTCAAACATTTTCCGATAAAGTTGTGTTTACCTACCTTAGTGTTGGTTGACTCTCTGCTCGCTGTTCTCCTCCATAGAGCACGTCCGCTGGGGCAGGTGAGGAGATGGCGGCATCCTCTGGTGTACAGAACGCTGGTGGACCTGTCGAAAATGGAGGAGCGACATGTAATTATCACCTATAGACTTGATCGTACCACAATCCCATGGAGCCAGACCTGATGTCAGCTATCCTCCATCTCACAGGAATCCCCCCTCTAGTGCAGGTGCTGTCAGTACTCCATTTCCTAGCGAATGGGTCTTTTCAAACAACAGTGGCCATAGCATCAGGGATGTCCCAGCCTATGTTCTCCAACGTGTTGTACAGAGTGTTGTCTGCCCTGCTGAAACACATGCGCAGCTACAACGTTTTCCCTCAGGTGGAGGATTTGCTACAGTGAAAGGTGACTTCTATGCCCTGGGACATATCCCCAACATCATAGGTGCCATTGATGGTACACATGTGGCCTTGGTCCCCCATGCAGGAGTGAACAGGTGAACAGAAACCGGAAGAGTTACCATTCAAGGAATGTGCAGATGGTGTGTTTGGCCAACCAGTACATCTCCCATGTAAATGACAAATTTCCTAGCTCAGTGCATGACGCTTACATTCTGCAGAATAGCAGCATCCCTTATGTGATGGGGCAACTCCAGAGGCACCGTGTGTGGCTATTAGGTGAGGACATGGACCCAATACAGTGTCTGGGTCTGGGGATGTCCCTAAGAGTTAGTGTGTTTCTAACAGTTGTCCCTCGCAATTTGCAGGTGACTCTGGTTACCCCAACTTGTCGTGGTTACTGACAAGGGCAGAGGAACGCTACAATGAGGCCCATGGGTGGACTAGAAGCATATAGAGAGGACCTTCGGCCAGGTTCCGGTGCCTCCATATGACAGGTGGTTCCCTATCCTACTCACCAAAGAAGGTGTGCCAGATCATCGTGGCATGCTGTATGCTTCACAACTTGGGTTTGCAACGCCATGTGCCTTTACTGTAGGAGGATGGTCCAGATAGAGGTGTTGTGGCAGCTGTGGAGCCTGTGGACAGTGAAGACGAGGAAGCAGAAGAAGAGGACATAGACAACAGGAACACGGTGATCCAGCAATACTTCCGGTGAGACACAGGTAAGAAGACAACACTGCCTGCTACATCTGATTTAATTCTTCTGCCTCTCATCTGTCTGTCATTTTCACCCAGTGTATGGACACTCAGTTGTCACTTTCCCTTTCTAATTCACAGATGTGGGTCCCACTGTGTGACCTCTGCTTTGTTTCCGCATGGACTAGAGCTGTGTGACATAGGTATGTTAACATTACATTGGATATAGCATTTTGCCACAGTTATTGCTAATACACATTTTCGAAAGCAGACTGACTCCAGATTGTTTTGTGATTTAAGGGTGTTTATTTAAGTGCTAAATAGTGTAGGTGGTTGTAAAATGGTCAGGGGTGATGGTGGAGGAATGTCCATGGCACAGTCCAATCTATTAGTCTCACAGGTGCATTGTCCAAAGGGGCATAGGAAGTGGAGCTAGGGCAGTTTAAGTATGGACAGGGTGACAAAGTGGGACAGAAGGATGACAATCAGGGTGGTCTCATTTCTTGGCGGGGGTCTTGGCATTGTTCTCTGTCTTTGTCCTGGATCTCAAGGACTGCTTGCGGGGTGGTTCTCCATCTGCAGTGGGTAGGGTGCTGGTGTTGTGGTCCTGTGGCGGAGCCTCCTGTCCACTAGTGCCAGCGGAGGTAGTGGGCAGTTAATCGTCCAGGCTAGTGTCAGGGGCCCCTTGCTGTGCCACAGTGTCCCTCCTGGTGTTCACGAGTTCCTTCAGCACCCCTACAATGGTGCCCAGGGTGGAATTGATGGATTTGAGTTCCTCCCTGGACCCCAAATACTGTTACTCCTGCAGCTGCTGGGTCTCCTGAAACTTGGCCAGTACCGTTGCTATCGTCTCCTGGGAATGGTGGTAGGCTCCCATGATGTTGGAGAGGGCCTTGTGGAGAGTGGGTTCCCTGGGCCTGTCCTCCCCCTGTCGCACAGCAGCCATCCCAGCTCCCCTGTTTCCCTCTGCCCCTGAACCGTGTGCCCACTACCACTGCCCTCAGGTGCCTGGTGTTGTTGGGGTGGTGGGTTAGCCTGGGTTCCCTGTAGTGGTGGACACACTGCTGCTTGACGTGTCCTGGGGACAGAGGTATTGGCCTGCTGGGGGGGTGCTGTGCTAGTGTTTCCAGAGGGGGGAAGTTCTGTGCCAGTGTGAGGGGAACCGACTGTCCCGAGGTCCTAGATGGGCCAGGCTGGTAGTCTAGATCCAGACTGACAGAGCTGCTGTCATCACTGTGGGCCTCTTCTGTGAGTGGAGTGGACATGTCTGGACCCTCCTGTCCGGTGACGTTGGGTAGGGGTCCTGCTGGGGTGTAAAGGCATGATTATTGCATCTGTGTGTGCCATAGTGTGCAATGGATGGGTCACCCTGTACCCCAGTGCTGCCATTCTTGTGTGGGACCTTCTGTGATAATGGTTTAGGGGGGTGTATGGGTATGTGCAGTGGACATGCTTTGGTTATGGGTGTCCATGCTTTGGTGTTACATGCAGGGCTTGGGTTTGGGATGTGTGGGTTGTGATAGTGGGACATGTGTGAGGAGTTGGAGTGATGGGGTGAGGGCGAGGTTGGGGGTATGTGATAGCATGCAGGTGGGTGGGGGATGAAGTAGTTAAAGGTTTGACTTTCCAGAGTCCATTCCTCCAGCTACTCCTGCGAGGCCCTCAGGATGCAGTATAGCCAAGACCTGTTCCTCCCATGTTGTGAGTTCTGGGAGAGGAGGTGGGGGTCCGCCGCCAGTCATCTGAAGTGCAATCTGGTGTCTTGAGACCACGGAATGCACCTTCCCCCGTAGGTCGTTCCACCTCTTCCATATGTCATCCCTAGTTCTTGGGTGCTGTCCCACTGCGTTGACCCTGTCCACGATTCTGCGCCATAGCTCCTTCTTCCTAGCTATGGTGGTGTGCTGCACCTGTGATTTGAATAGCTGTGGCTCTACCCGGATGATTTCCTCCACCATAACCCTTAGCTCCTCCTCAGAAAACCTGGGGTGTCTTTGCGGTGCATGGGGTGGTATGGGTGATGTGTGGGGTGGTGTGTGTTGTGATGTGTGGGGTGATATTTAGATGTGTGTTGTGTGAGGTGCGTGGATGTTGTGTGAGTGATGGTGTTGAGTGCCTGTGGATGCTATTGTTCTTTCTGGTGGTGTCTCTCTCTGGCCTTCTGTCACATTTGTTGGTTTGTGGGTGATGTGGGGGTGATGTGGGGGTGTGTTTTATAGTGTATTGGGTGTATGGGAGTGGTGTGTGTATGTGTATCCGGTGTGTGTATTTGGAATTGTCCAATGTGGGAGTGTTTTGTAAATGTGTGTGTATTTCGAGCGTGGATTCGTGGGTCGTGATAGTGTGGACATATTCCTGTTGTCGTGACAATGGAAGTTTTGTTATCGCCAGTTTATCACTGACCTTTGGTGTGGCGGACTTGTGTGGGTGTCTAGATTTTTGCGGATTCCGAGCTGTGGGTCATAATGGCTGTGGCGGAATTCCACGGCGGTGTGTTGGTGGTCTTCTGAATGGCGGTAAGCGGCTTTTACCACCAATGTTGTAAAGACCCCCTTAGTGTCCTGGAAAGGATACGGACCGGAGAATGACTCTTGGGAACCTGCAAGACATGTCCATGCAACACGTTTGGTGCGACGCATTCATCTCCTCCATCCTGATAAGCCGAGCCCTGGACCGCGCTTGGGAGAGGGGTGCAATGTCAGGAATAAGGCTGTGCACGGTCCAGACCCCACCCGAAACTCCGCTGCACATATTTGCGGTGCTTCATGCGCACCACTTGTCATAACCTCCTGTTCTAAAAGTGATCATCAGCGTTGATTGCTCTGTGGTAAAGCTCATGGAGCTGCAGGGTCAGGATATTGGTGGACAAGATGCACTTCTCAGTGTTATTCTATGAAGGGACTACCATTCCCAAGTTTTTAGAGGCAATGGCCATCTTGGGGTGTGGCAGGCCTATAAAGCCCAGCCACACCCAAGCACATTGGACACTGTTTTGAAGACCTCGATGCAGTCAGACCTCGTGGGGGCTCCTCGGGAGAAGAGCAGATTTCCTGCGTCGCAGATTGACAGCAAATCGAAGTATCCTTGTTTCTATGGTGAATTCAGATACGTGTAGGTCATACTCCTAGCGGTAAAGTTTTGATGAGTCCAATCTTGAAGGGAGTTGTTACTTCCAAAGGTAAAGTGGCCATGGCGCGAAAATTAAAGTGCTTCGGATCACAGGAGTAAAGCGCCCCTTGGCACAACGAGCAAAGCGCTTCAGGCCACACATGTAAAGCGCCCTTGGCACAGCAATCAAAGCGCTTCAGTCCACATGAGTAAAACGCCCTTGGCATGACAATCAAAGCACTTCAGTCCACATGAATAAAGCGCCCTTGGCACGGCAATCAAAGCGATTCAGTCCACATGAGTAAATCACCCTTGGCACGGCAATCAAAGCGCTTCAGTCCACATGAGTAAAACGCCCTTGGCACGACAATCAAATCGATTCAGGCCACATGAGTAAAGAGGTCTTGGCACGAGGATCAAAACACTCCAGACCACATGAGTGAAGCGCCCCCCTTAGCATAACGAGCGTAGCGCTTCAGACAAAGCAAGTAAAAGTGCTTTCTGGGATACTGAACAAAGCACTTCATGTATGATAATCAAAGCTCTTCATAAACAACAAAATAGGTGCTATGCCCAATGAACAAAGCACTTCAAGTTCAATGAGTAAAACTTTCAGGCCTAGATAGTAAATGTGAAAAGGTTTCGGAGATAAACAAATTATAGTTTCATTGTTTCTTGGAAAGGATAATATGTGAGATACAAATATGAGTCTTTGAGAATTTCTAGGCTGAGATCAAACGTTTATGTTATTAATGCATAGTTGTTACATGATTGATATTCAGAGTATGACCATAGTCCAAAGCTCTTCCCATCTCTTAGTTCAGAGGTTGTAGTTTATTCTTGTTTCATGATTCAAAGAAGGGGCTTCGCCCCCTTTTCACAAAGAGGTATCAATCTGATATCATGGAGACGCCTTTATTCAAGAGTCTATTGATGAAGTTATACTGTTATGAATGAGTATGTGCATATTTGTTCTAACCGTTTCTTTTCAGATCTCTCTCCCTGCAGTTCCCTACCCTAACTCCTTCCCCCCTGCCTGGCTTCATCATAACTCTGTGTTCTAATAGCTTTCTGAGTTGGTGACGCCAGGAGGTAGGCCTTTTGTTCAGCAGCGTGAAGATCCCAAGGGAAAGGACACTGTGAAAAGGCTATACATTCCAAACGACTTAGTAAAGGATTATAAGAGGTAAGATGACATCTATCTGTGGTTTAAGGGGTATGGGTCAGCTCTCCACATGAACATGGCCCTTGAAGCACATTGGGGACCAGTCTGTGAACGCGCTTTGAGGTAGAGTGGAGGGACACTCTGACATCCTTAGGAGATCCTCATGGACTCACCTACTCTATTATGAAGGACTCCCTACTCACTCGATATGGTCTTACTCCTAAGCAGTATAGGGAAAAGTTTACGTCCTATAAGAAGAAGAAATCCCAATCTTAGTTGGAGTGTGTAGACTCTTTCTGCAGGTCACTGGATGGTTGCGTGACCACTTATGAGGGGCTATACAATTTGATTGCTTGGGAGCATTTGTATAGTCTGTGTTTTCCAGTGCTGCACCAGCACCCAAATGACAGCAAGTTGACTAACCCCAGGAAGCTTGCTCCGGAAGTGGGCGTGGTGGGAAAGCATCAGAGTCAGAAGAGGTATGGAGGAGACTCTGCCAAGGGTGGGCAGGGTCTCCATCAGAAGAAGTGGGGGGATAAGGGTAAACAGGGGAGTTGTCTAAAGGGACCCAATCTAGTTCCCAGGGTAAAGATTCCCAGGCCTCAGTTGTAAAGAAACATGGGTTTCTAAGGGAAACCTGCAGAGACGGGTCCCCCTAGTGCTATTCATGTGATCAGGTGGGCCACATGAGGGGGACCCCAAATGTCCCAAGAGGACACAGGCACCCACTGGTGCTCAGTCACAGGGTTTTGCCAGTGTAGCTCTTGGGGATGAGTTGGTTCCAGGTATGTGGGAGCCAGCTGAGATGACCCTCGTGCCTGAGAACACTAAGAAATACAGGCAATGGTTGGCCATCAATAGCCAGAGGATGGAGGCTCTGAGAGACACAGGAGCTAGTATGACTACTGTGAGAAGTCACCTGGTGTTTGAAGAGCAGGTCGTTCCCCATGCACTTCACCAAGTAATTGCAGTACACAACTCTCAGCGCCTGTGTAAAGTGGCGCAGGTGCCCTTTAAGTAGGGGTGGTTCTCAGTTTCCTCGAGGGGAGCGTGAGTCCAACAATGTCTGTTGATTGTCTGCTTGGCAATGATCTTGAGAATTCCTCTTGGAAGGAGGTGGAACACAAATCTCACTTGGAGATTTTGGGTCTGCCTTGGTGTGTGTGTGTGTCCACAAGGTCAATGGCAGCCTGACAGGGTGATCATGAGGCCCTGGAGCCTGAAAGAGTGACCCAGGTGCCTGCCAGAAAGAGGAGGGGCAAGGGGCACAGGAAACCAGCCCCTGAAGTTCCCACAGTCCGGGAGGAGGCTGAACCTGAGGGGGACACCCCAGAACCTTCAGAGGAGCTTGTGGCTGAACTTGGGGAGGTGGCATAGCTGACTCAGTGGCAGCAGGAAGGGGGTTCCAGCAGGGAAGCATTCTGCAAGGAACAGAAAACATGCCCTATTATACAGGCTGCAGGCCAGGTATCTGGCAAGGAGTCTGGATCACACTTGATTTATTGAAAGGATGGCCTCCTATACAGTGAGCCTAAGGTTGCTGAGCCTGGAGCAGCCAGTGTGCTGGTGATAGCCCAGTGTTTCAGAGCCTTCCTACTGGATTTGCCTTTAGCTAGTCATTTGGGACAGGACAAGACCTTTGAAAGGCTTGTCACCCACCTTACTGGCCCCAAATGAGCAGGCACTCTGATGCACATTGTAGGTCTTGCCAGACTTGTCAGGCAAGTGGCAAGAGATAGAGGGAAATGTAAGGGTCCTCTCCATCCTTTTCCTGTGGTCAGCATCCCCTTTGAACGGGTTGGTAATGATATTGTGGGCCTCTGGATCCCTAGAAAGCCATGGGCAACAGGTTTATTCTGGACTTGGTCGACCATGCCACCGGGTACCCAGAAGCTATACCTTTTAGATCAACCATAGCCCCTGTAGTGGGCCAGGCATTGATGGGGTTTACCAAGGAGGTGGTATCTGACAGGGGTACCAACTTCATATCTGCTTATATGAAGTCTCTGTGGAAGGAGTGTGGGGTGATATACAAGTTCACCAGTCCTTATCACCCCCAAGGAAATGGTCTAGTTGAGAGATTCAACCAAATCTTGAAGGACATGATCATGGGCCTGTCATAGCCCATGATGCGTAAGTGGGACGTCCTCTTGCCTACAGGGAGGTGCCACAAAAGGAACTTGGCTTTAGCCCCTTTGAATTGTTGTATGGCCACCCTGTGAGGGGACCTCTGAGTCTGCTGAAGGAGGGCTTGGACAAAGCCTCCTGTAACCCCCTCCCCACCAGGATGTATTTAGCTACATGCTGGCTTTTAGGACCCAGACAGCCTGCTTCAGGAAGCTCCGCCAAGAGAACCTGGAAGCAAGCCAGGAGGACATGAAACGCTGGTAAGACCAGAATGCCACTCTAGTTGATTTTCAGCCTGGCCAGAAAGCGTGGGTCATAGCCCCAGTGGATGGAGCCTTGTGCTCTCTAAGACAAGTGGACTGGGCCCTTTTCAGGTGGTGGAGCGCAAGAGCGATGTCACCTATCTGGAGAACTTATGGACTCCCAGGAACCTTTTAACGGTCCTGCATGTAAACCACCCCAAACCTCACTTTGAGAAGTTTGAAGTGACCATGCTCCTAGCAACAGATGATGGGGTGGAGTAAGAGAGTGAGCCACTTCCTGACCTCCTTTCAGCTCAGGAGAAAGATGGGTCTGTGGAGGTTGCAGACCTCTCCCCCGCAGTGACCCCAGAGCAACAGAGGGACTGTAGCCAGGTGTTGGGACAGTTTGCCTCCTTGTTCTCCTTGACCCCAGGGGTCACTCATCTGTGTACACAAGATGTGGACACTAAGGCAGTCCACCTGTAAAGCACAAAGGGGCATATTTATGCCCCATTTGAGCCGAATTCGCATAATTGTTTTTACTCAAATTCGGCACGAAACGAACTCCATATTTATATTTTGACGTTAGATCAGTCTAACATCAAAATATTGGAGTTTGCACCATTTTTTAGATGCATGAACCTACCTTGCGTCAATGAGATGCAAGGTAGTGGTTCCCAGCTAAAAAATGGTGCAAACCCTCATAACCCCACATTTATGACCTCGGGCTAAAATGACGCACGGGTAGGAGGAATTTCTAAATAATGGCGCAAAGCTTGCGTTACCCCATTATTTAAAGCTTGAGTCAGACCAGGCTTTAAGGAACCTGTGGACCCATTCCATGGTTAAAAACCAGGTGCCCTCCTCAAGCAATAGGAACCCTCCCCCACACCAGAGGGACACCGGAGGATGGGGGACCCCATTCCAGGTAAGTAGGGTAAGTATAGGTAAGTATTTTATTTCTTTTTAATTAAAGTTCCAGTGGGGGCCCAGCTTTGGGTCCCCTGCATGGTACAGGGTGCAATGGCTATGCCTAGAGGACACTGGGCCCCTCTGTTGGCCATTGGGGTAGTGGGCATGACTCCCGTCTTTTCTGAGACAGGAGTCATGTGGTATGGATGGTTTTGCATCAGAAAATGATGATAGGCTGGTTAAAGTCATCTTTCTAACCAGCCTAATGTATTTCTTTTGTGCAAAACCCCCTTCTCCCATACCGGCAGCCCCACCCGGCTAACATAATTTTTCTTTACGCTAGCCCACCCTTTGCACCGGCTTGCGCCATTCCATAAATAAGGCACCCGGCTTGTGCTCAGGCATTGCGCACTCCAGTGCTAAACCTTTTGGTGCAAAACTACGTAGTGCCCCCCAATGATTTATTTAGCTACATGCTGGCTTTTAGGTACCAGACAGCCTGCTTCAGGAAGCTCACCCAAGAGAACCTAGAAGCAAGCAAGGAGGACATGAAACGCTGGTATGACCAGAATGTCACTCTGGTTGAGTTTCAGTCTGGCCAGAAAGTGTTGGTCTTGGCCACAGTGCAGCCTTGTGCTCTCCAGGAAGAGTGGACTGGGCCTTTTAAAGTGGTGGAGCGCAAGAGTGATGTCACCTATCTGGTGAACTTACGGACTCACAGGAACCATTTGAAGGTCCTGCATCTAAAGGGCTTCAAACTTTACTTTGTGTGGTTTGAAGTGACCATGCTCCTAGCAACAGATCATGGGGTGGAAGAAGAGAGTAAGCCTCTTCCTGACCTTCTCTCTGCTCAGGAGAACAACGTGTCTGGGGAGGGTGTGAACCTCTCCCCCTCACTGGCCCCAGAGCAATAGAGGGACTGGAACCAGGTGTTGGGACAGTTTGCCTCCTTGTTCTCTTTGACCCCAGGGGTCACTCATCTGTAGACACAAGATGTGGACACTGGGGTCAGTACACCTCTAAAGCACAACATTTACAGAGTGACTGACAAGGTCAGGGCTAGCATCAAGGATGAGGTGTCCAAGATGTTAGCATTAGGGGTTATTGAGTTTTCCAGTAGTCCTTGGGCCGGACCGGTGGTCTTGGTCCCAAAGGCTGCTACCCCCGGTGCCACTCTAGAACTGTGGTTCTGTGTTGACTACCATGGACTCAACACAATCACGAAGACTGACGTGCACCCTATTCCCCGAGCTGATAAGATCATTGATCAGTTTGGAGCTGCCAAGTTTCTCAGCATGTTTGAACTAACGTCTAGGTACTGGCAGATTGATCTAACTGATGGGGCCAAGGAGAGGTATGCATTTTCCACTCCAGATGGGCACTACCAGTTCAGGGTGATGCACATTGGAATGAAAAATGTCCCTTCACCTTTCAGAGGTTGATTAACCAGGTTTTGGCTGGATTGGAGGATTTCAGATCAGCCTACCTGTATGACATTACTGTATTAATCTCCAGCTGGGAGGAACACTTGCAGTACCTCTGTAGAAGGCAGGCCTCCCTCACTTTCAAGGCAAGTAAATGCCAATAGGGCAGGGTTCTGTGGTGTACTTGGGACACCACTTGGGTTATGGCCAGGTGGCACCTCTACAACCAAAGATTGACACCATTCTGGCTTGGGAGCCTCCCAAGACCCAGACAGAGGTGAAGGCCTTTTTAGGTCTCATAGGATACTAAAGGAGGTTTGTCAAGGGGTATGGCACCATTGTTGCCGCATTGACTGAGTTAACCTCCAAGAAGCAACCCAAAAGGTGATTTGGACCAAGGCTTACCAGACAGCTTATGATGCTCTGAAGGCAGCCATGTGTACGGCAAATGTGCCAAAGGCACCTTACGTCTATAAAAAGAGTTTGCACAGCTAAATGAAGAAGGCCTAAACAAGTCTGTAGTCTTCATTACTAGGAGGTTACTTCCCAGGGAACGTAGGTGGAGTGCAATTGAGTGTGAAGCTTTTGCTGTGGTCTGGGTGCTGAAAAATCAAAGCCCCTACTTGTTTGGGACTCACATCCGGTTTAGACAGACCCCAGGCACCTCAGATGGTAAATGCAAATGAGTGGTGAGAACCCAAAACTGTTCAGGTGACCCATCACCCTACAGGGGATGGACTTTACAGTGGAACACCGCCCTGGAACAGAACACACCAATATTGATGATCTGTCCAGATTCTACCACCATGAGGGTGGGTAGTTCTCCACACTTTCAGCTGGGGGGACATGTGTTAGACCTAGCATCCATGGCGTGGTCTCTACTGTCTTTTTTGCCTCTGCTTCCCATATTGTGACTGTGTGTTGGACTTTGTTTTTTTGCTGGTTTTGGTACTCTGGGCACTTCACTACTGCTGACCAGTGCTAAAGTGCAATTGCTCCCTGTGTAAATTGTATATGTAATTGGCTTTTCCATGATTGGCATGTTTGATTTCCTATTAAGTCCCTAGTGAAGTGCACTAGAGGTGCCAGGGCCTGTAAGTCAAATGCTACTAGTGGGCCTACAGCACTGATTGCGCCACCCACATGAGCAGCCCTGTAAACATGGATCTGACCCGCCACAGCAGTGTCTGTGTGTTCATTTCTTAAACTGCCAATTCGACCTGGTAAGTGTGAGAAAGTAGCCTCTTTCTAGCATGGTTACTCCCATTTTTGGCCTGGTTGTCAGTGTGTTTAACTGTGTCACTGGGATCCTGCTAACCAGGACCCAGTGCTCATGATTTTTGGCCTGTTTGTCAGTATGTTTGACTGTTTGTCAGTATGTTTGACTGTGTCACTGGGGATCCTGCTAACTAGGACCTCAGTGCTAATGCTCTCTCCCCCTTAAATGTGGTCACTGTATACTGGTAACTCAGTATTTAATCCCAAATTGGCATACTGGTCAACCCTCATAAGTCCCTAGTATATGGTACTTAGGTACCCAGGGCATTGGGGTTTCAGGGGATCCCTATGGGCTGCACCATTACTTTTGCCACCCACAGGGAGCTCATGCAAAGGCTTGTACAGGACATTTGCAGCCTGTGTGAAAGGGTGCATGCACTTTCACAATCATTTTCACTGCACCAGGTCGCTTATAAATCACCTATATGTCAGGCCTTCAAACCCTGAAGGCTGAGTGCAAAGTACCTGCAGAGGTGCCCCCACATTGTCCAGGACCATTTTCCAGAACTTTGTGAGAGTGGGGACGCCATTTTACGCATGCACTGGACATAGGTCAGTACCTATGTCCAGCTGCACAATGGTAACTCCGAATATGGCCATGTAAGGTACCCTCTTGTTACTATAGCAGATCAAGCCCAGGAAGACAGAACAAAATATTTCCTTTGGGAGAGGGGTGTTACACCCTCTCCCTTTGGAAATAGATGTTAGAGGTATGGGAGGGAATCCTTTACTTCACCTTCTACCGACGAAACTGCATCTGGACCCTCCTGGAACTCTACAAACTGCAACAAAGAAGCAAAGATGACTTCTGCAACATTGTATCTTCAGCTCTTGCAGCAACTGCAACTGTTTCCAGGTGGTGCATCCTCCGAGGACTGCCTGCCTTCAGCCTGCACCAGAAGAATGAAGGAATCTCCCTTGAAGTGAAGGAGTCACTTCCTTGCTTCAGCAGGCACACCTCTGCAACGGCGACTGGTGGCTTGGGTCCGCTCTCCTGACGGATGAAGTGCGTGGATCCAGCATCACACATGGTAGACTGAAGTAGTCCTGACTGTCCTGACGTACACCCGTACACCGTATGTTTTGCAGTTGCCTTGGTTTGTTGGCATCCTTCCACTAAGTTCTTCGTGCACCGTGCTGCTCCGGCCCCTAGCACTCTATCCTGTGATGCACAGCTTCATGTGTCGTTCTTCATCTGTGTGGAATCCCTTTGTGTAGTGCTGCGTGGGCCTCCTTTTGCACCTTCTTTGTCCCCGTGCTGTGTGACTCCTATGCGTGCTGCTTAGTCTTCTTAGGGCTCTCTGAGGTGCTGAGAGTCCCCTCTGTCTCCCTCTTCTGGGTAGGGGCCACCAGGTCCCTCCTGGTCCCGGGCAGCACCATTTTCTGCTAACCGCGAGCTTTGTGTGTGCCAAGGCTTGTTGGTGGAATCCAGCGACACAAACCAGACTGCAATCATCCATCCGTCGTGGGACATCATCTACACCATCCAGGAACCGGCATTCATCTTCTTGGGTGCAGTACTGACTGTTCTTCTTCACCTCTGGTTCTTCTTTTGCCTCTTCATTCGGGTTAGCAGGGGCTCCTGTTCTCCCTGGACTCTTCAGTGCTTCTTGGACTTGGTCCCCTTCTTCCACAGGTCTTCAGGTCCAAGAATCCATCGTTGGTGTCTTGCAGTCTCTTCTGGTTCTTGCAAAATCTTCTATCACATGTTCTTGTGTGTTATAATTAACTAACTATGATTTACTCCTGCTTTCCTAGGCTCTGGGGTTGGTTCTATTTCTTACCTTTTGTGTTTTATTATACTCCCAGCAAACCTCTACACACTACACTTGCCTAGGTGGGAAACCGACTTTTGCATTCCACTATTTTAGTATATGGTTTGTGTTTCCCCTAGACCCATTGCTATCTATTGTGATTTTCACTCTTTGCACTGTTTTCTTACTGTTTTTACAGCTATTACTGCATTCTAGTTTATATACTGTGTATATTACTTACCTCAGAAGGGAGTATAGTCTCTCAGGTATTGTTGGCATTTGTGTCACCAAAATAAAGTACCTTTATTTTTGTAACACTGAGTATTTTCTTTCATGTGTGAGTACTGGGTGTCTACAGTGGTATTGCATGTCTCCTAGTTAGGCCTTGGCTGCTCATCCACACTACTCCTAGAGAGCCTGGCTTCTAGACACTGATCACGTTTCACCAATAAGGGACAACTGGACATGATATAAGGTGTAAGTACCTTTGGTACCCACTACAAACCAGGCCAGCCTCCTCCACTAGCCGATGACATCCCCCTAGCAGGGCATCTGGGCCACAACAAGACTAGAAGTAGGTTAGTTAACCAATTCTATTGGCGAGGGATGTCCCAAAAAGTGAAGGACTTTTGTCAGTCCATTCCCACCTGCCAGGCCAGTAGCAAAGCAGGTGGGCATTTCAAAGCCACCCTTGGTATCAATACCTGTGGTTGATGTTCCCTTTGAAAGGTTAGGGGTTGACATTGTTGGCCCTCTTGACCCTCCAACAGCATTAGAACATAATTATATTTTAGTGGTAGTGGATCATGCCACTAGGTATCCTGAGGCTATTTCCCTTAGGACAACCACTGCACCTGCAGCTGCCAAAGCCCTCCTGGGTATCTTTACCAGAGTTGGGTTCCCTAAGGAGGTAGTATCGTACAGAGGATCAAACTGTATGTCTGCATACTTCAAACACATATGGCAAGAACATATAAGTTCACTACCCCATACCATCCACAAACCAATGGGCTGGTAGAAAGATTCAGCCAGACCCTAAAAGGCATGATTGGAGGACTCCCTGAAAAACTCAGAAGGAGATGGGACGTCCTACTTCCTTGCCTGATATTTGCCTACAGAGAAGAGGCACAAAAGGGAGTAGGTTTTTCTCCTTTTTAACTTTTGTTTGGGCATCCTGTTAGGGGACCACTGAGTCTTGTAACGGAAGGCTGGGAGAGACCTCTCAAAGAGCCCAAACAGGATATTATCAACTATGTGCTTGGCCTACGTTCTAGAATGGCTGACTACATGGAGAAAGATAGCAAAAATCTTCATAGCAGCCAAGAGCTCCAAAGCTTTGCTATGACCAAAAAGCTGCTATGGTGGAGTTCCGACCAGGGCAGAAAGCTTGGATGTTGGAGTATGTTGCTCCAAGGGCCCTCCCGGACAAATGGTCTGGTCCCTACCCTATTCTTGAAAGAAAAGGGGAGGTCACTTATCTAGTGGACCTAGGCAGTTGCAAGAACATCAAGAGAATCATACATGTCAACCTCCTAAAACCCTTCTATGACAGAGCTGATGTGACCATGCTCATGGTTACAGATGAGGGACAGTAAGATGAGAGTGAGCCTCTCCCTGATCTTCTCTCCAGCAATCCCCAAGATGGTTCTGTAGATGGAGTGGTCTTGTCAGACACCGACTCAGGACAATAGCAGACTGATTGCAGGAAAGTCCTCAACCAGTATACTGGGATCTTTTCTCTGACCCCTGGGAAGACAACCTGGTGTACCCATGATATGGACACTGGTGACAGCCTGCTTGTCAAAAATAAAATTTACAGACAGTCTGACCATGTCAGAGAAAACATAGAAGCTGAAGTAAAAAATATTGATGAATTTGGGTGTCATTGAACTTTCAAAGAGCCCCTGGGCTAGCCCAGTATAGTTAGTCCCCAAACCTCACTCCAAGGATGACAGGAAAGAAAGGAGGTTTTGTGTGGATTACAGAGGCCTCAACTCAGTGACCAAAACAGATGCACACCCAACCCCAAGAGCTGATGAATTCACTGACAGACTAGTGGCAGCCAAATATCTGAGTACTTTTGATCTGACATCAGGGGACTGGCAGATTGGCCTGACCCCAGGAGCAAAAGAGAGGTCAGCATTTTCTACTCCTACTGAGCGTTATCAGTTCACTGTTATGCCCTTTTTACTCATAAATGCACCTACCACCTTTCATAGTTTGGTGAACCAAGTCCTTGCTGGATTGGAAACTTTTAGTGCAGCTCAGTTAGATGACATAGCTGTCTATAGTTCCACCTGGCAGGATCACCTGATCCACCTTGGCAAGGTCCTTGAGGTTCTGCAGAAGGCAGGCCTCAATATCAAGGCCAGTAAGTGCCAGATAGGACAGGGTAAAGTTGTGTACTTGGGCCACCTTGTTGGTGGGGGCCAAGTGTAACCTCTACAACCCAAGAATCAGACTATTCTGGCTTGCGAAGCTCCTACAACCCAGACACAAGTCAGGGCATTCCTTGGCTTAACTGGAAATTACAGGAGGTTTGTGGAGGATTATAGCACAATAGTTGCCCCGTCATAGAAGTTACCTCCAAAAAGATGCCCAGAAAGATCAACTGGACAGTGAGTTGTCAAGAGGCCTTTGACACTCTGAAGAAAGCTATATGCTCTGCTCCACTTCTACAAGCACAGGACTACTCTAGGGAATTCATATACCAGACAGATGCTTCAGAGATGGGGATAGGAGCAGTCCTCTCCATAAGAAATGATGATCGACATGACCAGCCAGTTTCTTTTATTAGCAAAAAGCTACTCCCTAGGGAACAGAAATGAAGTGCCATAGAGAGGGAAGCCTTTGCTGTGGTTTGGGCTCTGAAAATATTGAGGCTATATTTGTTTGGCTCTCACTTCACTGCTCAGACTGACCACAGGCCTCTCAGATGGCTACAACAAATGAAAGGTGAAAACACCAAACTGCTCAGTTTGTCCATTTCCCTACAGGGGATAGACCGGGGACTGCCCATGCCAATGTAGATGGTCTCTCCAGGTTCTTCCACTTAGAAGATGAAGACTCACTAGGGAAAGAGTATTCTCATCTTCTTTTGTTTGGAGGGGTATGAGAGGAAGCCTCTTTTTGCATGGTTAGACCCCACTTTCTGCCTGATGTTGATGTGTCATAGAAGTTGAGCCCAGGGCCACTGCTAACCAGGTTCCCTGGGCCAGAGCTCTTTCCTTAAATCGGTTGTGATGCTTGCCACAATTGGATACACTCTTACATTTCACAGTATGTCCCCTGTAAATGGGTACCCCAGTACACAGGGCATGGGATATTATGGGTAGGCCCTTGAGGGCAGCAGCACTGATTGTGTCACCGTCCAGGGCCCTGCACTCAGATGCATTCAGCACTGCCATTGCAGGCTGAGTGTACTGGGGCAAACCTAAAAAGGCAAAGTTGACATGGCACACTCACTGTGTGCCCTGTCCACCCTACACTGCATATGGATTGTCACCCCTCTTGTAGTCCTTACAGCCCCAATGCAGGGTGCACCATACTATATGTGAGGGCATGATTGCATGAGCAATATACCACACTGTGCCCTTGCCAAACCTGAGACATAGTGAGTGAACAGAGCAGCAATTTTAAGTACATGTACTTTACACTGGCCAAACATGAGTTACCCAGCTACATGATGGCCACTCTGCACCATGGGTTGTTTGGTATCAAACAGCTCAGGATGATAAATCCAAACTGGTACCAGTATTGGATTTAACCACAATAGTACTCAGGGGCCACCATAGAGGTGCCCCCTGCAAAAGCCAACTTAACTGGCATAGGTGCTGACTGGTTCCATCCAGCCTCCCACTTCCAGACAGCCAATATACAAACCTGGGGGAGAGCCCTACCTCTGGTTTGTAAACCAATCCCTTCCAGGATGGAGGAGCTAACGCCCCCTCCCTCAGTAATGTGCAACACCCTGACGGGGAGCTTCAAAGGGTTACTGCCCCTAAAATTCGAGCACCCAGGCCTGCTGCTAGCAGCAGAGGGCTTCCCCCTTTACACTCCCCCACTTTTGGCGGGGCAAAGGCGGGAAACCAGACAAAGGGTAGAAGTAGTGGCCTCCCTGAGCATGCACCGCCCCTAGGTTGCTTGCAGGCAAAGTGGACCTTTCATTTCAATTTCCTCCATGTTGGATGGCAGGAAAAATAACCAATGAGGCTTAGGGAAGTGACCCTTCCCACAGGAAGTGGTCACTGTAGTGGGTGTAGCCACCCAAGTGTAAGTGTCCCATTGGCCACTACCAGGTTCCCCCTAAAAGGCCCACTAAATTCAGTATTTAGAGGGCTCCCCTAGATCAAGAAACTAGATTCATCGATAGAACCAAAGAATTCGATAGGGTGAGGACAGAGGACCTGCTGCAGCAGAAGAGGCTCCAAGACCCCTGCTTGCTGCACAAGAGTAATGACAATCACCGCTGCGGAGGAGCTGACCACTGGACTGACCTCAAAAGACCCCAGGGACCTTCAGGCTTTGCAAATAGCCCTAGATCTCCCTCCTGGGTAGAGGCACCACTCAAGAAACCAAGGAAACCTGCTAGGAACCAACAAAAGAGGTGAGGGACACACCAACAACAGCCTTGACGAAATCTGCAAGTGTGCCAACTTTGGTGGCCCAGCGCCCTCCAATGGCCAAGTTGTGCCAATACCCCAGGTACTGATCAGTGCACTCCAGACAACCCCAAAAACAGCTCCTCCAGAGCTGCAACTGGACCAGGAGGAAGCCCAAGTCGAGGGACTTTAGTGACACCCTGGACCTCCCACTAGAGCACCCACGATATCCTGCAAGGCCCACGGAAGAAGACCTACCTCCAGCTCTTAAGGGTCCCTTTACACACAGCATCCAAGACCTTTAACTCGCCCTGGAACTGGATGCCCTGAGCCCTGCAGCGTGGGTTCTGCTGTGTCCCCTGGGTCCCCAAACCCTTGCGACCTCAACAGCCCAACGGGACCCCAAGGCACCATCTTTATGTCTGCAAACCAGCTCCTTTTCCAAGTGGCCCCTCCAGGTGGCTCTGTGTCTGTGCCAAGAGACTTTCCAATGCTGATCCCAATAAAACTGGCACAAGGTGCCCACTGACTGCTGCGCCTATCCTGCAAAAGAAGAGACTGTTGACTCAACTCTACGATTTTTAACGATTTTTAAAGGTGACTGTGCATTGATTCCAATGGTGCTTATTTACGCACAGAAAGACTAAGGGGCATATTTATACTATGTTTGCACCAAAGTTGCATCATTTGTTTTTAGTCAAATTCAGCGCAAACAACTCCATATTTATATGTTGATGCTAGACACGTCTAGCGTAAAAATATTGGACTTAGGACCATTTTTTGGATGCGTGCACCTACCTTGCGTCAATGAGATGCAAGGTAGGCGTTCCCATCTAAAAAATGGTGCTAAACCCATAGCCCCATATTTATCCCCCCCATGCTAAAATGACGCACGGGTGGGAGGAGGGACTAAATAATGGTGCAAAGCTTGCTTTGCACCATTATTGAACACCTGCGTCAGACCAGGCGTTAGGGGACCTGTGGACCAATTTCTATGGTTAAAAACCATGGAATGGACTACACGTCGTCATCCCAAGCCCCAGGAATACCCAAACCCACACCAGAGGATAGGGGACCCCATCTCAGGTAAGTAGGGTAAGTATATGTAAGTAATTAAACAAAAAAAAATTAAGTGCCATTGGGGGCCCTGAAATGGGCCCCTCTGCATGGCACTCGGTGCAATGGCCATGCCCAGGGGACCCTGGTCCCCTGTGCTGGCCATTGGAGTGGTGAGCATGATTCCTGTCTTTTATAAGACAGGAGTCATATGGTATGGATGATTTTGGGTCAGGAAATGATGCTCGACTGGTTAATGGCATTTTTTTGCCTCTAACCAGCCTAGCCTTGCGTCATTTTTTGAGGCAAAACCCCCTTCACCCGTATCGTCACCCCCACCTGGCGAACTTCATTTTTTCTGACTCTAGCCCAACCTGAGTGCCAGCTTGCGGCATTCCATAAATTTGGCGCCCCGCTGGTGCTTTGGAGTGACACAAGCCAGCGCTATACTTTTTTCCGCAAAACTACTTTTGCATAGATTTGCCGCAAAAAGTATTAATATGCAACTAACTTTATTAACATTTTGAAAAGGCATATCTCAAAAAGTACTTAATGTATCTTAAAGGTCTTGGTCTTAAAATGCAAATAAAAGTCTGAAGTATTTTTATAAATTCTGGTCTTGAGGTTTTCATTGAGTGTGTCTGGGGAGTATGATTGCATTTGCGAGTACAACAAATGCTTAGCACATCTCCTGGATTAGCCTAAATGCTTGACTAGCTAGCATAAAAATTGGAGCATTAGGTGGTCTAATTTATACCTCTGGAAACCAACATGTGGTTGCCTATTTCCCCGGCTCAGTGTACCTAGTTTTTGCACGCTACATAGAGGGCCAGCCTCGTACAGGAGCAGATAGAGAAATGGAGTTTGGGGCCTCCGAACTCTCAATTTAAAAATTCATCTTTTGAAAAAGTTAAATTGTCAGTTTGAAAATGCCACCTATAGAAAGTGGGTATTTACTTACTCAAACCATTCTGTGACTCTGCCTGCTTGTATTTCCCTGTCTGGGGCAGACTGACAGTTGGGCTGTTTGTGAATCTCCACTAGACAGTGACAAAAATGGGAGCTGGGATGTAGCCTGCATATCCTGATGGGCCATCTGGGCTAGAGTGGAGGGAGGAGTGATCACTTACACCTGAAAGGGCTGTGTCTGCACTCAAAAGAAGCAGTCTCCAACCCCCTGGTATGGGTCTGCAGGCAGGCCTGGGCAAGGCAGGATCTTGTGAACAACAGAGACTTTACCAGCTTCAAAGTAGTGGACCCAAACCCCCGGATGTTTAGATTACTTCTGGATTCAAGAGGAACCTCTGCCAAGGATAAGATCTGAAAAGCTGAAGGAGGAGTACTGCCCCTTTAATGTGACTGTGCTTCTGCCTAAAAGAGGACAAAGACTGGACTTTGTGGTATATTCCTGCTTGTAAAGTGTCTCCAAGGGCTTAGACTGAACTTGCCTCCTGTTTTGAAGTATCAGGGTTATCAAAGACTTCCTCTGCCAGTCCTTGAACTCTCTGCTGAGACTCCTGTCCTGCCAACTGGCGCCCTGTGCAGTCCCTGGGCCCTTGAAATGTGAATCTGGTAGAACCAAGGAGGAAATCCACGCACAGGAGCTGTGTAGGGAAAATGTCAACGCATCACCTGCATCGCAGCTGAAGAAATGACACAACACCTGCTTGCGGCTGCTGAAAATGATGCAAACCCCATGCATCTCAATTTTTCATCACCATGCAGCTGGATTTCACACACATCAATGCTGGGAGTCAAAATCAGCATGAACCTGCGAGGGCCCGAGGTGCCCCGTCAGGAAATCAACACATCGTTCTCCTGCCAGAGAGAAAAACGATGCATAGCCTACCCGACCGGAGAAGAAACAACACATGGCCTCACTTGCGATTAAGGAGCAAACGCATCGCTGACTTTTCCGATACACGCTTGCCCGTGTGGCTTTATTTTTCAAGCAACCCAGGTACTTTGTATAAAAACATTGTTTTCTATGAAGTAAGATTCTATTATTTTAAAAATTAATAACTGTACTTGTGTATGTTGGATTTTTGTTGTTTTGGTCTTGTTAGATTTAGATAAATATTGGCTATTTTTTCTAAACTTGTGTGGTGTCCATTTCGTAGTGTTTTCAATGTATTACTGTGTGTTTTGGTACAAACAGTTTACACATTGCCTTTGAGATAAGCCTGACTGCTTGTGCCTGTAGGAAAGTACCATCTTGCCTGGCATGTTACCCCCATTTTTACTTGTGTGTCAGTTTGTTTTTGCCTGTGTCACTGGGATCCTGCTAGCCAGGACCCCAGTGCTCATAGTTTGTGGCCTATATGTGTTCCCTGTGTGGTGCCTAACTGTATCACTGAGACTCTGCTAACCAGAATATCAGTGTTTATGCTCTCTCTGCTTCACTGCAGGCTAGTTACAATTTTTACCAATTCTAATTGGCACACTGGAACACCCTTATAATTCCCTAGTATATGGTTCCTAGGGGGGTTCCAGGAGATCCCTATGGGTTGCAGCATTTCTTTTGCCACCCATAGGGAGCTCAGACAATTTTACACAGGCTGCCACTGCAGCCTGAGTGAAATAACGTCCATGTTACACTGCACTTAAGTAACTAATAAGTCATCTATATGTCTAACCCTCACTTGGTGAAGGTTAGGTGCAAAGTTACTAAGTGTGAGGGCACCCTGGCACCAGCCAAGGTGCCCCCACATTGTTCAGGGCTTTGTGAGTGCGGGGACACCATTACACTCGTACACTACATATAGGTCAATACGTATATGTAGCTTCACAATGGTAACTTCGAACATGGCCATGTAACATGTCTAAGATCATGGGATTGTCCCGCCAAGCCAAATATGGTATTGGGGTGCCAATCCCATACATCCGTGGGGCTCCAGCATGGACCCCGGGTACTGCCAAACTAGCTCTCTGGGGTTTTCTCTGCAGCTACCGCTGCTGCCAACCCTCAGACAGGTGTCTGCCCTCCTGGGGTCTGGGCAGCCCAGTCCTAGGAAGGTAGAACAAAGGAGTTCCTCTGAGAGAGGGTGTTACACCCTCCCCCTTTGAAAATAAGTGTTAAGGGCCTGAGAGGAATAGCCTCTCCTGGCCTCTGGGAATTCTTTGAAGGGCACAGATGGTGCCCTCCTTGCATAAACCAGTCTACACTGGTTCAGGGATCCCCCAGCCCCTGCTCTGGTGCAAAACTGGACAAAGGAAAGGGGAGTGACCACTCTCCTGTACATCAACACCCCAGGGGAGGTGGTCAGAGCTCCTCCAGTGTGTCCCAGATCTCTGCCATCTTGAATGCAGAGGTGTTAGGGCACAATGGAGGCCTCTGAGGGGCCAGTGCCAGCAGGTGATGTCAGAGGCCCCTTTTGGTAGGCTCTTACCTGGTTAGGTAGCCAATCCTCCTCTGAGGGATATTTAGGGTCTCTCCTGTGGGTTCCTCGTCAAATAACGAAAGCAAGAGCTCACTAGAGTTCCTTTGCATCTCCCACTTCGACTTCTGGGACTGTGAGAAAACAGTAAGGGTGTCCAAGATACCCCACCCCAAGACCCTGAAAAGTAGGAGTAAAATTACCCGACCACCCCAGAAAGACAGCATAGTTGAGATAGGGGATTCTGCAAGAACCACAACCACCAGCAAAACACTGAAGACAGATTCCTGGACCTGAGGACCTGTAAAGGAAGGGGACCTAGTCCAAGAGTCATGCAAGTGTCCGGGGGGGGCAGGAGCCCACTAAACCCCAGATGAAGGTGAAAAAGGGCTCCTCCTGGGTGGAAGAAGCCAAAGATTCTGCAACAACGGAATATGCCATGAACTTCTCCTTTGGTCAGACGATGTCCAACTGCATGCTGGAGGATGCAGAAGTGTTCCAATACAGAAATACTGCAAAGAAGCCTTGCTAGATGCAAGAGTTACGGTTGAGGATTTTGGTTGCTGCTGGGGACCAGGAAGGATCAGGATGTCGCTCCTTGGAGGATGAGACAGAGGGGGTGCTCAGCAACTCAGAGAGCCCCCACAGAAGCAGGCAGCACCAGCAGAAGTACCAGAACAGGCACTTAGAAGATCTGAGGACAGCAGTCGACTCAGATTCACAAAGGAGGGTCCCACGACGTCGGAGTCCAACTCAGTGAGTTGGGCAATGCAGGACGGAGTATTAGGGACCCAGGCTAGGCTGTGCACAAAGGAATCCTTGGAAAAGTTCACAGAAGCCTGAGCAACTGCAGATCACGCAGTACACAGGATTACTGTCTGGCGTCGTGAGATAAGGACTTACCTCCACCAAATTTGGACAGAAGGGCCACTGGCCTGTGCGAGACACTTGGACCCAGCTCCTGTGTTCCTGGGACCACGCTCGTCAGGATGAGAGGGGACCCAGAGGACCGGTGATGCAGAAGTTTGATGCCTGCGTTGGCAGGGGGAAGATTCTGTCGACCCACAGGAGATTTCTTTTTGGCTTCCAGTGCAGGGTGAAGGCAGACAGCCCTCAGAGCATGCACCATCAGGAAACAGTTGAGCAAGCCGGCAGGATGAGGCGCTACAATGTTGCTGGTAGTCGTCTTGCTACTTTGTTGCGGTTTTGCAGGCATCCTGGAGCAGTCATCGGTCGATCCTTGGCAGAAGTCGAAGACGGAAGTGCAGAGGAACTCTGGTGATCTCTTGCATTCATTATCTCAGGATTAGCCCAGAGGAGAGACCCTAAATAGTTTTAAAAAAAGAGGTTTGGCTACTGAGAAAGGAGGTTTGGCTACTGAAAGAGGTAAGCACCTATCAGGAGGGGTCTCTGACGTCACCTGCTGGCACTGGCCACTCAGAGCTGTCCATTGTGCCCCAGCACCTCTGAATCCAAGACGGCAGAGGTCTGGGACACACTTGAGGAGTTCTGGGCACCTCCCGAGGGAGGTGTTGGTAAGGAGAGTGACCACTCCCCTTTTCTTTGTCCAGTTTTGCGCCAGAGCAGGGCTGGGGGATCCCTGAACTGGTGTAGACTGGCTTATGCAGAGATGGTCACCATCTGTGCCATCAAAGCTTTTCCAGAGGCTGGGGGAGGCTACTCCTCCCCAGCCCTTCACACCTATTTCCAAAGGGAGAGGGTGTAACACCCTCTCTCAGAGGAACTCCTTTGTTCTGCCTTCCTGGGACCAGGCTGCCAAGGCCCTAGGGGGCAGAAATCTGTCTGAGGGGTTGGCAGCAGCAGCAGCTGCCGTGGAAACTCCGGAATGGCAGTTTGGCAGTTCCCGGGTTCTGTGCTAGAGACCTGGGAATGCATGGAATTGTCCCCCCAATACCAGAATGGTATTGCGGTGACAATTCCATGATCCTAGACATGTTACATGGCCATGTTTTGAGTTACCATTGTGACGCTACGTATAGATAGTGACCTATATGTAGTGCCCACGTGTAATGGTGTCCCCGCAATCACAAAGTCCGGGGAATTTGCCCTGAACAATGTGGGGGCACCTTGGCTAGTGCCAGAGTGCCCACACACTAAGTAACTTGGCACCTAACCTTCACCAAGTGAGGGTTAGACTTGTAGGTGACTTATAATTTACTTAAGTGCAGTGTAAAATGGCTGTGAAATAACATGGACGTTATTTCACTCAGGCTCCAGTGGCAGTGCTGTGTAAGAATTGTCTGAGCTCTCTATGGGTGGCAAAAGAAATGCTATAGCCCATAGGGATTTCCTGCAACCCCAATACCCAGGGTACCTAGGTACCATATACAAGTAAATTATAAGGGTGTTCCAGTGTGCCAATGAGAATTGGTAAAATTAGTCACTAGCCTACAGTGACAATTTTAGAAAGCAGAGAGAGCATCAACACTGAGGTTCTGGTTAGTAGAGCCTCAGTGATAAGGTTTGGCACCACACAGGGCATACATTATGAGCACTGGGGTCCTGCCTAGCAGGATCCCAGTGACACATGGGCAAAAACAAACATACATACAGTGAAAATGGGGGTAACATGCAAGGAAGGATGGTACTTTCCTACAGTCGGTCAGAACAAGAGTGAACAGAAAAGTTCATACAGGGGATGACAAGGATGGCAAGAACAAGGATGGTAAGTCTTCTGACAAGGGTGGGGAGAAAGATAAAAAACATTCTGAATCTTCATCAGGCCCACAAAAATCCTCTGGGGGTGGTGGGTCCAAATCCATGGGCCCTCATTATGACATTGGCGGTAAAATCTGCTTACCGCTGTGCAGAAGACCGCCACCACACTGCTGCGGCCGTGGAATTCCGCCACAGCTATTATGACCCACAGTTCGGAATCCGCCAAAATTCAGACACCCACACAAGTCCGCCACACCAAAGGTCAGTGATAAACTGGCAAAAGCAAAACCTCCACAGTCACTCCAACAGAAATATGCCCACACTATCACAACCCACGACTCCACTCAGCAGTCTTTCAACCGCAGTATTCCATTGGCGGTACACACCGCAGCGCTCTAAATACACACACATCTCCACAACACAGCCACATTGGACAATTCGAAATATACACACACCTGATACACATACACACACCACTCCCACACACTCAATACAATATAAAACACCCACCCACATCACCCACAATCCCTTACGACCACAAATCACGAACGAAAGCCAGAGAGAGACACCACCATCAACAACACTAGCATCAACAGGCACACAACACCATCACCCACATAACTTCCACGCACCTCAAACAACACCCCACTACATATCACCCCACTTATCACCCCACACACAACCCCACACATCATCTACACCACCCCATAGCACGGCAAGGACACCCCAGGTTCTCGGAGGAGGAGCTCAGGGTCATGGTGGAGGAAATCGTCCGGGTAGAGCCACAGCTATTCGGATCAAAGGTGCAGCACTCCTCCATTGCTAGGAAGATGGAGCTATGGCGAAGAATAGAGGACAGGGTCAACGCAGTGGGACAACACCCAAGAAATCGGGAGGACATCAGGAAGAGGTGGAACGACCTACGGGGGAAGGTGCATTCCGTGGTCTCCAGACACCACCTGGTGGTTCAGCGGACTGGCTGCGGACTCCCACCTCCTCCTCCCCCACAACTAACAACTTCTCCCTTCTGGAAACACCAGCACAGCACCCACCCAGCGGGCCCATACCTCGGTCCCCAGGACACGTCAATCAGCAGTGTGTCCACCACTACAGGAAACCCAGGCTAACCCACCACCCCAACAACAACAGGGACCTGGGGGCAGTGGTAGTGGGCACACGGTCAAGGGGACGGAGGCCCAGGAACACAGGGGAACTGGGAGGGCTGCTGTGCGACATGGGGCGGATAGGCCCAGGGAACCCACTCCCCACGAGGCCCTCTCGTCCATCATGGGAGCCTACCACCACTCCCAGGAGACGATGGCAACGGTACTGGCCCAGTTTCAGGAGACCCAGCGCATGCAGGAGGAACAGCATATGGGTTTCAGGGAGGAACTCAGAACCATCAATTCCACCCTGGGCACCATCGTAGGGGTGATGAAGGAAGTACTCAAAACCAGGAAGGACACTGTGGCACTACAAGGGGCCCCTGACACTAGCCTGGACGATGAACTGCCCACCACCTCCGCCGGCGCTAGTGGACAGGAGGCACCGCCACAGGACCACCACACCAGCACCCCACCCCCTGCAGATGGAGAACCACCTCGCAAACGGTCCCTGAGTTCCAGGACAAAGTCAGAGAACGATGCCAAGACCCCCGTCAAGAAATAAAACCACCCTGATTGTCATCCTACTGACCCACTTTGTTACCCTGTCCATCCTCAAATTGCCCTAGCTCCACTTCCTATGCCCATTTGGGCAATGCACCTGTGAGACTAATAGACTGGACTCTGCCATGGACATTCCTCCGCCATCACCCCTCACCATTTTACAACCCCCTCCAATATTGAGCACTTAAATAAACATCCTTAAAGCACAAAAAAATCTGGAGTCTGTCTGTGATTTCGGAATACTGTATTAGCAATAACTGTGGCAAAAAGCTTTTTCATTGGTAGTGGCAACATACCTATGTCACACAGCTGTAGTCCATGAAGGAATCAAAGCAGATGTCACACAGTGGGACCCACATCTGTGAAATCGTAAGGGAAAGTGACAACTCAGTTACCATACACTGGGTGAAAACGACAGACAGTAGAGAGGTAGTAGTGTTTAAGTACATGTAGTAGGCAGGTTTGTATTCTTACCTGTGTGTCACTGGAAATATTGCTGGATCACTGAGTCCCTGTTGTCCATGTCTTCTTCCTCTGCTTCCTCGTCTTCAATGTCCACAGGCTCCACAGCTGCAACAACACCGCCATCTGGACCATCCTCCTGCAGAAAGGGCACCTGTCGTCGCAAAGCCAAGTTGTGAAGCATACAGCAGGCCACGATGATCTGGCACACCTTCTTTGGTGAGTAGAATAGGGAACCACCTGTCATATGGAGGCACCTGAACCTGGCCTTCAGCAGGCCGAAGGTCCACTCAATCACCCTCCCAGTTCGCCCATGGGCCTCATTGTAGCGTTCCTCTGCCCTTGTCCTGGGATTCCTCACTGGGGTCAGTAGCCATGACAGGTTGGGGTAACCAGAGTCACAAATGGCGAGGGACAACTGTTAGACACACACTAACCTGGAAGGATATCCCCAGACCCAGACAACCATTTCCACTGACTAGCTTCCAGGTGCTCACCTAATAGCCACACACGGTGCCTCTGGAGTTGACCCATCACATAAAGGATGCTGCTACTCCGCAGGATGTAAACGTCATGCACTGAGCCAGGGAACATGGCATTCACATGGGAGATGTACTGGCCTGCCAAACATACCATCTGTACATTTATCGAATGATAACTCTTCTGGTTTCTGTACACCTGTTCACTCCTGTGGGGGGGTACCAAAGCCACATGGGTCCCATCAGTGGCACCTATGATGTTGGGGATATGTCCCAGGGCATATCAGTCACCTTTCACTGTAGGCAAATCCTCCACCTGAGGGAAAACGATGTAGCTCCGCATGTGTTTCAGCAGGGCAGACAACACTCTGGACAACACGTTGGAAAACGTAGGCTGGGACATCCCTGATGCTATGGCCACTGTTGTTTGAAAAGACCCACTTGCAAGGAAATGGAGCACTGACAGCACCTGCACTTGAGGGGGGATTCCTGTGGGATGGCGGATAGCTGACATCAGGTCTGGCTCCAACTGGGTACACAGTTCCTGGATTGTGGCACGGTCAAGCCTGTATGTGATTATCACATGTCTTTCCTCCATTGTCGACAGGTCCACAAAACGGTCGGTACACCGGAGGATGCTGCCATCTCCTCACCTGTCCCAGCGGATGTGCCTATGAAGGACAACAGCGAGCACAGAGTCAAACAACTCAGAGGTACGTACCCACAGCTGACACAGAACACCATTCATAGTAAAAAAGTGGCCTGTATGTGTGTTGAGTCTAGGCCTAGGTATGTGTGACGTAGTTGAAAATGCAGCCATATAGGCCCCTGAAATGGCGGCTGCCTGACCTCTAAAGTGGGACAATGGGATGTAAGGTAACTGCGCTGGCGTTGTACACGTCACGGTAGGCGGTCGAAGACTGCGGCGCAATGTGCATTGGTTAACATTGGACCCTATGGGTCCCAGGAGCCAATGACGATGTACGCCGGCGGTGACGGTACGCACCGCCGCAGACGAGACCGCCATTTTCAATCAGTTCAATCACTCGATACCTGATCTTCGACAGGAGAGGACCTACACTGCAAGTGCTGCTGTGACCTCAGTCTGGAAGAGACAATGGCTCGAGTGTCTGGGGAAAGGGCCCCTGCCTTCACATCGGAGGAGTTGGAGAAACTCGTGGACGGGATCCTCCCCCAGTACACGCTACTCTACGGTCCTCTAGACAAACAGGTAAGTACACTGGGAACATGATGTATGGGCTATGCCTGTGTGGAGAGGGGTGGATGTAAAAAGGAAGGGGGGAGAGTGCAGCTTGCATGAAACGACGGTGAGTGCATGTGCCACATGGCAAGGGTAGGGATGGGGGCCAATCACTTTGACGGTGCAGTTGGTAATAACTTTCTCTTCCCCCTGCACAAATCATGTAGGTCAGTGCCCACCAGAAAAATCAGATTTGGCGTGCCATCGCCAAGGACGTCCGGACCCTGAGGGTCTACCACAGACGGAGCACCCGCTGCCGGAAAAGATGGGAGGACATTCACCGCTGGAGCAAGAAGATGGCGGAGGCTCAGCTGGGGATGGCCTCCCAACGTGGGAGGGGTGCCCGTCGCACCATGACTCCCCTGATGTTCTGGATCTTGGCGGTGGCGTACCCGGAGTTGGTTGGGCGCTTGAGGGCATCACAGCAGCCACAAGGGGGTGAGTACACTTGCATTCTGCTGACTTTGCGTGCAGTGGAGGGGTCTGGGTGGGGGAGGTGGGCTGTGGGTTTCCCTAGGCCAGGGCGAGTTCCGTAGGCATGGTACCTCCGTAAGGCAGGCCATGTGGCACCCCACCCTACCTCTGTAGAGTGACAACTACACCTAGTCATGCCCCTGTGTCATCTATGTGTGCAGATGTCGTCCATAGCCTTGTAGGCCATTTCCCAGGAATTGAACAGTGGAGCCCAAGAGCGTGGTGTAGTGCAGGGGGCTTCTGTGTCTGTCGTGTTCGCCAACGGTAGTGGTAATGCATGCACTCAACATGTCTTTCTTCTGTCGTCGACCCCCTTATTGTGGTCTCCCTGTTCTTGTGTGCATTAGCATCATCAGGCGGAGGAGCAGTGGCACCGGAGCACCAGGGGGCTGCATCCCACATGGCCATGGAGGGCCACACTACGGAATCGGACTTCACCAGTGGGACAGAGGGCGAGGGGAGCACCACGGCTGGGACAGGAGCTGAGACCAGTGACACAGACTCGTCCTCTGATGGGAGCTCCCTTGTGGTGGCAGCAACATCTGTGCCACCCCCATCTACAGGTACAGCCGCCACCCCCCCTTCCAGCACCGACTTCCCAGCAGCCCCTCAGCCTTCAACCGTGCCCGCTCACCCGGGAGGTTGGGCATCACCTTCGCCCCAGGCACCTCAGGCCCTGCCCCTGTCACCCCTGCTGCCCTCAGTGAGGAGGCCATTTACCTCCTCGGTCCCTCACTGTTGGGCAGTCTACCATTTTGAATGCCATCCAGGGTGTAGAAAGGCAGTTGCAACAAACAAATGCATTCCTGGAGGGCATTCATTCTGGTCAGGCGGCCCTTCAGCGAGTTTTTCAGACTCTGGCCTCAGCACTGATGGCAGCCATTGTCCCTGTGTCTAGCCTCCCCCCTCCAACTTCCTCCACCCCGACCCAATTCCTCAGCTTATCCCAAGCACACTTACAGACCAGCATGCACACACATCAACACACAAGGGAAGCTCAGGCAAACATAAGCACCACACATCCCACAGGCACTCATGCAAGCCTCTACCGTGTCCCCCTCCTCCTCATCTCCCTCCTCCATCCCTGTCTCGTCTACACTCACACCTGCATGCACTACCTCTACAGCCACTACGTCCCTCTCCAGCACACCCACCACCACACCCCGCTCACGTGCAGTCACCACCCCCACTTTCATTCACATGTCCCCTGTGTCTTCTCCCAGTGTGTCTGTGACGCCCCCTCCGAAGATACACAAACGCAGGCACACACCCACCCAACAGCCATCCACCTCACGACAGCCTCCAGCGCATGCACCTTCACCCAAAGTCAGCAAACGAACACCTCCTACATCCACAACCTCTTCCTCCACTCCCAAACCCCCTCCAGATACCCGTCCCAGTGTGTCAGAAAAACTACTCCTGTCCAACCTTGAACTCTTTCCCACACCTCCCACACCCCATCCATCTCATAGGTCCCGAACTAGTACCTCAGCCACATCATCTCCGGGACCACTGGTGCCTTTAGTCACCGGAATCTGGAGTGCACGGCCACCAGGGCAGCCAGTGTGACACGGAGCCACAGCACAGACAGTCCCCCACCTGTGAACCATCAGAAGTTTGCCAGTGCCCGGCGGGAGAGGGGGAAGACTCCAGCCACCAAAGCCGCTCCCAGGGGTCCCGGTGGGAGTGTGGAGTCAGCTGTGACACCTTCCAAGGTGGGGAAGGGCCACAAGAAACCCGGCAAGTCTGGGAAGAGCAGCGCGGCGGAGAAGACGCCATCATCCCCGCTGCCCAGGAGGCCACCGCCAGCACAAACCCAGCTGCCCAGGAGGCCACCGCCAGCACCACCCCAGCTGCCCAGGAGGCCACCGCCAGCACCACCCCAGCTGCCCAGGAGGCCACCGCCAGCACAAACCCAGCTGCCCAGGAGGCCACCGCCAGCACAAGCCCAGCTGCCCAGGAGGCCACCGCCAGCACAAGCCCAGCCGCCCAGGAGGCCACAACGAGCACAAGCCCCGCTGGGCCATGAAGGACCGCCAGCACAAGCTCCGCTGGGCCATTTAGGACCGCCAGCAAAAGCCCCGCTGGACCATGAAGGACCGCCAGCACAAGCCCCGCTGGGCCATGAAGGACCGCCAGCAAAAGCCACGCTGGGCCATGAAGGTCTGCCAGCAGCTGAGTCCCTGCAATGGAGACCGCCGTCTCAAGCACCGCTGAACAGGGCACCACCGTCTCAAGCACCGCTGAACAGGGCACGCCGTCTCAAGCACCGCTGAACAGGGCACTGCCATCTCAAGCACCGCTGAACAGGGCACCGCCGTCTCAAGCACCGCTGAAAAGGGCACTGCCGTCTCAAGCACCGCTGGCCCATGAGCGCCAAGGGCACTGAAGCTACTGAGTCCGTCATGGGTAGAATGAAGCACTCTGGGCACCATGCCCCCTCCAGAACCAGTGAAGAGATCCATCCACTACCTCTGTCCTTAGCAGGATGAAACACTCTGGGCATCATGCCCCCTCCAGAACCAGTGGAGAGATCCATCCAATACCTCTGTCCTTAGCAGGATGAAGCACTCTGGGCACCATGCCCCCTCCAGAACCAGTGGAGACTGTTATCCACTTGAGAGACTTTGGCTTTGCACTCCCCAGGATGGAACAGTGGGCAACCCACCCACTGTAGAGACTTGAGAGACTGGCTTTGCACTCCCCAGGATGGAACAGTGGGCAAGCCACCCACTGTAGAGACTTGAGAGACTGTCGCTTTGCACTCCCCACTGTAGAGACTTGAGAGACTGTGGCTTTGCACTCCCCATGATGGAACAGTGGGCAAGCCACCCACTATCGAGACTTGAGAGACTGTGGCTTTGCACTCCCCAGGATGGAACAGTGGGCAAGCCAACCACTATAGAGACTTGAGAGACTGTGGCTTTGCAGTCCCCAGGATGGAACAGTGGGCAACCCACCCAATGTAGAGACTTGAGAGACTGTGGCTTTGCAGTCCCCAGGATTGAACAGTGGGCATGTTGCCCCCTCGTGGATTTGGCGTTGTGCACTCAAGCGGCTGAGGTGCCCCCCCTTCCCTCCCCTGAGGTGCCTGTTTAGTTGCTCTCTGATGCCCCTGCATTGTTCTCTCCGTCATGGTCGGGGATCTTGTGTGGGCCTCGCCCATACCGTGTGGGCCCCGCCCATACCGTGTGGGCCCAGTGTTCCACGGACTTAATTGAAGCACTACCTGGACTTCTATGCTTGGTATATATTTTGTAAATGGTGTATGTATATATTTTTGTCTACTTGATTTTCATATATTAAAATGGTTACACTAATTGTCTATTGTCTTTGCATTCTTCCGGGGGGGTTGGGGGCTGTAACTGTGATGTTTTAATATGCATTAGTGTGTGTGTTGTAGTGGGTGAGGATAGGGGTGGGGGTGTTGCATGTGTGTGTCCATGTTTACCCCCCCCCCGGTGTGGTAGGTGCAGCAGTACTCACCGTGGTCTTCGCCATTGGTGTTCGTGCTCCTGGTAGAGGAGCAGGAAGACTATTGCAGGTAGAATTTGCAGTTCTAGGTCCATGGTGTCCTCGTTCCTCGTGGGGTGTGTAGAGGTGAGCATTTTCCCTTCAGAATTCCTGTTTCCGCTGTGTTTTTATCCGTAGTGAATCCGCCCCGGAAAAGGTGGCGGATTGGTGGGTTGTAATAGTGTGGGCGGTACATTGTCTCCCGCCTGTCTGTTGGCTTTGAACGCCGTGCTGTTTGTTTGTACTGCCATGACGGTCAGAGTGTTAAAGTGGCTGTCTTTGTTTGCGGTTTCCGCCATGGTCGTAATTGCAAAATTATTACCGCTGGCCTGTTGGCAGTCTTACCGCCGCTTTAACACAACCGCCAGGGTTGTAATGACCACCATGGTGTTACTTATGTAAAGTAAAAGGCCATTGGGCAAGTGATGTCACCTGTCCAAAGAAAAACACCAAGGCTTCACACTACCACAACCCCAACTGCAAACTCTAGTGCCCCTAGTAATAGCAGTGGTGGTGGGAAGTCTACTACAAATAGCCAATCCAAGGGAGTAGCTGGGCTCACCATTGGCAGTGTAGTTGGGGTTGGTCTTGTTAGGGAGACCACAGAGGCTGTTTTAGTCTCTGTTGGTGGAATTGACTTTGCCACCTTGGTTGCTTGTCCCCTTAATATGGGTAAGTACAAGCAACTTCCCCTAATCAATGGTGTTGATGTTGAGGCCTACAGGGACACAGGAGCCAGTGTAACTATGGTTATAGAAAAACTGGTTCACCCTGATCAACACCTACTTGGTCAGCAGTACCAAGTGACTGATGCTCACAATAACACACGTAGCCACCCCATGGCTGTTGTGAATCTCAACTGGGGGGGTTTACTGGTCCAAAGAAAGTTGTGGTAGCCCCTGAATTACCTGTAGATTGCTTACTAGGCAATGATTTGGAGACATCAGTTCCTTCTTACCTTTGCACATGGCTGGGCATTTGGGCCAGAGTAAAACTTGGGACAGGCTTGTTCCCCTGTTTCACTGGCCTCCTATGTCAGAGGACAACAAAGAGTTTTGTCGCTCTTATGTGACCTGCCAAGCCAGTGGCAAAACTGGTGGCACACCAGAGGCTCCCTTAATTCCACTTCCTGTGGTTGGGGTGCCCTTTTAAAGGGTAGGGGTTGACATACTTGGACCCCTTGACCCTCCAACAGCTTCAGGCAATAGGTTTATCCTTGTGGTAGTGGTCCATGCCACTAGGTATCCTGAAGCTATCCCCTTAAGGACCACTGCAGCTCCTGCAGTGGCAAAGGCCCTCCTGGGAATCTTTTCCAGAGTGGGCTTCCCTAAGGAAGTGGTATCAGACAGAGGTAGTAACTTTATGTCTGCATACCTCAAAGCAATGTGGAAAAAGTGTGGTGTAACATACAAGTTCACAACTCCTTATCATCCACAAACAAATGGTCTGGTTGAGAGGTTTAATAAAACTCTCAAAGGTATGATAATGGGACTCCCGGAAAAACTCAGAAGCAGATGGGATGTCCTGTTACCTTGCCTCCTTTTTGCTTACAGGGAGGTACCCGAAAAAGGAGTGGGCTTTAGCCCCTTTGAACTCCTCTTTGGGCACCCTGTGAGAGGTCCCCTTGTGCTTGTTAAGGAGGGTTGGGAACAACCTTTAAAAGCTCCTAAACAGGACATTGTGGACTATGTACTGGGCCTAGGATCAAGAATGGCTGAGTATATGAAAAAGGCAGGTAAAAACCTTCAGGCCAGCCAGGAGCTGCAAAAGCAATGGCATGACCAGAAGGCTGTCCTGACTCAGTACCACCCAGGACAGAAGGTGTGGTATTGGAGCCTGTGGCCCAAGAGCACTCCAGGACATATGGAGTGGACCCCATCTCATTGTTTAGAAAAAGGGTGAGGTTACCTACTTGGTAGACCTGGGCACTGCCAGGAGTCCCCTTCGGGTGCTCCATGTCAACCGCCTAAAACGCTACTATGACAGGGCTGATCTCACCCTGCTCATGGCAACTGATGAGGGAAGCTGATGGCTTAGTGGAGTGAGTAGTACTTGCAGGTTGCCTTACTGCTGAGCAGAAGGACAACTGTGTAAATCTCCTAAATCAGTTTTCTGAATTCTTCTCACTGATACCAGGTACTTGGTGTGAGCACACAATCAATACTGGAGACAGTTTACCTGTCAAAAGTAAGATTTATAGGCAGCCTGACCATGTCAGGGACTGCATAAAACAAGAGGTTCAGAAAATGTTAGACTTAGGAGTGATTGAGCCTTCAGAAAGCCCATGGGCTAGCCCTGTGGTGCTTGTTACAAAACCTCACAGTAAGGATGGTAAAGAGATGAGGTTTTGTGTTGACTATTGAGGGCTCAACCAAGTAACCAAGACAGATGCTCACCCTATACCCAGGACAGATGAGCTGATAGATACACTGGCTTCTGCCACATATCTAAGCACTTTTGATTTAACTGCAGGGTATTGGCAGATTAAATTATCAGAAGATGCTAAACCCAAAACTGCATTCTCAATTATTCTCAATTATTGGAGGGCACTATCAATTCACTGTGATGCCCTTTGGTCTGAAGAATGCACCTGCCACTTTTCAAAGCTTTCTGAAAACAGTCCTGCAAGGGTTGGAAGCTTTTAGTGCAGCATATCTGGATGATATAGCTGTCTTTAGCTCCACCTGGGATGATCACCTGGTCCACCTGTGGAAAGTTTAGGAGGCCCTGCAAAAGGCAGGCCTCACTATCAAGGCCTCAAACTGTCAGATAGGGCAGGGGAAAGTGGTTTATCTGGGCCACCTTGTAGGTGGGGAACAGATTGCACCACTGCAGGGGAAGATCCAGACCATTATGGAATGGGCTCCCCCTACAACTCAAACCAAGGTGAGATCCTTTAAGGGAGGTTCATTAAGAATTATGGGTCCGTAGCAGCTCCTCTTAATGACCTCACTAGTAAGAGGATGCCTGAAAAGGTATTGTGGGCAGCTAGCTGTCAAAAAGCTTTCATCAGCAGGAGATTGACCCCTAAAGAAAAGCGTTGTTCTGCCATAGAGAGGGAGAATTGCAATCCCAAACCTCCAGCGACAAATTAGAGCTTTTGGACCCTTGACTGGTGTTGTGGACTGTTAATGGGGTCTCTGGTTGGCAGTCAGTTTGCACTCTGTCCAATCAGGGACCCTCACTCTAGTCATGGCATGGGAGATACACACTTAAAATAACCCCTGATCCTACCCTTTGCTTGACCATGTCATTAGAAATCTCACTACCAACAATTTTAACCTCACTATCCATGGTACTACTGTTCTCCTGAACACTCCCAAATCCTGACTCTCCATCAGAGGATCAACTTGTAAGTCTTCATCCAAGTTCCTGAATTTGTTTTCATAGAATTTGCTGCCCCCTTTTAAAACAGCAACCCTTCTGAGGTTCCATACTTTACCATCGTTAAAAGACTTGCAGTGGTTCAGAAAACTGACTTTCACCATTCTTTACTTTCCATGTTTTTTTAACTGTCACCCACATTCCTTCACTAATTTCAACATTCTCTGAACCCCATTTGTGATCAAATATTTCTTTGTACTTCCAGGGTTTACAATAATCCTTTTTCTCACATCTTCCACTGAAATATTCAGATCAGATGCCTGTAGAAACCATTCAAGAGTATACTTTGTTCTTGCTTCCCTTCCTCTCACTATTTTGAATAGATACACTTCTATAGTCTCATGAATGGTGGTCCTATATGTCCACACAGTTTTGAAAACCTGCAAATCCCATGCCTCATCATTCTTCACAGCCAATTGTATTGCACACTTCAAAACTCTGTTAAACATCTTGATCATACCAATTCCGCTAGAATTCTATAAAGAAGGAGCTCTTTGTTTCACCCCAATTTTCTCAAAGTAATTCTTAGCTAAATTGGAAATAAATTGTACAACGTTATAACTGATGATTTTGACAGGTAAACCTTCATCCACAAACGCCCTGTCAATAAACTTCAGAACTTCTACCGAGTCTATTTTTCCACTACTTTATGACAGGCAACCAAGAGAACACATCTATCATGGCAATGATATATTTTGATGGTGTGACTATTGGGCCCATGATGTTGGTAGCAACAGTGTGCAAGTGTAGGAGGTTGACCTGGTTTGTAGTGGGTATCTAAGGTACTTACACCTTATACCAGATCCAGTTATCCCTTATTGGTGAAATGTAGTCAGTGTCTAGAAGACAGGCTCTCTAGTGGTAGTGTGGATGAGCAGCCAAGGCCTAACTACGAGACATGCAAAGCTCATGCAATACTACTGTAGTCACACAGTACTCACACACATGAAAGAAAATACTCAGTGTTACAAAAACAAAGGTACTTTTTTTGGTCACACATATGCCAAAAATACTTTAGAGACTATACTCCCTTAGGAGGTAAGTAATATACACAGTATATACACTAGAATGCAGAATGAGCTGTAAAAACAGTTAGAAAACAGTGTAAATAGTGAAAATCACAATAGTTAGAAATGGGCCTAGGGGGAACACAAACCATCTACTAAGAAAGTGGAATGCGAAAGTCGGTTTCCCACCCAGGCAAGTGTAGTGTGTAGAGGGGCACTGGGAGAATTAGAAAACACCAAAGGTAAGTAGTAGAAGCCACCCTAGAGCCCAAGAAAGCATGAGTAAATCACAGTAACTTTCTTAGAACACACAAGAACACGAGAAAGAGGATTTTGCAAGAACCAGAAGAGATTGCAAGACACCAATGATGGATTTCTGAACCTGAAGACCTGTGGAAGAAGGGGACCAAATCCAAAAAGCACTGAAGAGTCCAGAGAGAACAGGAGCCCCTGCTAACCCGAATGAAGGTGCACAAGAAAAACCACTGGTGAAGAAGAACAGTCACTACTACACCCAAGAAGATGTTTGCGGGTTCCTGGTTGGTGCAGATGATGTCCCACGTCGGATGGATAATTGCAGTCTAGTTTGCGTCACTAGATTACGACTACAACCTTTGGCACACCCAAGTTAGTGGAAAATGGTGCTGTTTGGGACCAGGAGGGACCTGGTGGACTCTACCCAAGAGGGGGAGCCAGAGGGGATCACAGCAACTCAGAGAGCACTCAGAAAACCAGGCAGTGCACACAGGAGTCAAACAGCATGGGGATAAAGAAGGTGCAAAAGGAGGCCCACGCAGCACTACACAAAGGAATCCCTCTGACGTCACCTGCTGGCACTGGCCACTCAGATGCTCCCAGAGTGCCCTGCAAATTTGTAATCCAAGATGGCAAAACCCCGGGACACTCTGGAGGAGCTCTGAGCACCATCCCTGGGGTGGTGATGGACAGGGGAGTGGTCACTCCCCTTTACTTTGTCCAGTTTCGCGCCAGAGCAGGGACTGGGGGTCTCTGAACAGGTGTAGACTGGATTATGCAAGGAGTTCACCATCTGTGCCCTTCAAAGCATTTCCAGAGGTTCTGGGAGGCTACCCCTCTCATGCCTGTAACACCTATTTCCAAGGGGAGAGTGTGAAGCACCCCTCTCCCAAAGGAGATCCTTTGTTCTGCCTTCCTGGGCTAGAGCTGCTAAAGCAACAGGAAAGCAGAAACCTGTCTGTGAGGTGGCAGCAGCTGGGGCTGCCTGGAAAGCCTCAGAAGGCTGTAATTGCAGGACTGGGGGTCCTCTAAGGAGCACCCAGAGTGCATGGAATCATACAGCCAATGCTTGCAAAAGCCTTGGGGTGTGATTCCAACATGTTTGATACCATACATGGACATATTCAGAGTTACCATTGTGAAGCTGTACATAGATAGTGACCTATGTATAATGCACGCTTAAAATGGTGTCCCGCACTCACAAAGTCCGGGAAAATGGTCCTGGGCGATGGGCCTGGAGTTTGTGGGGGGACCTCTGCTAGTGCAGAGGTGCCCTCACACACATGTACTCTGCACCCAGCCTTCATGGTAGGAAGGCCTAGAATATGGGCGACCTATGAGTGACCTGGTGCTGTGAAAATGGCAGTGAAATGGTGCATGCACCATTTCACACAGGCTGCAATGGCAGTCCTATAGAAGCCTTTGCATGGACTCCCTATGGGTGGCAAAAGTAATGCTGCAACCCATAGGGATTCCCTGGAACCCCAATTCCCTGGGTACCTAGGTACCATATACTAGGGACTTATAAGGGGTGACCAGTATGCCAATTTGGGATGAAATACTGGGTTACCAGTATGCAGTGACAAATTTTAGAGGAGAGAGCGCATGAGCACTGTGGTCCTGGTTAGCAGGATTCAAGTGACATAGTCAAACACACTGACATCAGGCAGAAATTGGGGGTAACATGCCAAAAAGAGGGTACTTCCTACAGCAAGGTATCTCGGGAATAATTGGAACACCCATATTCAGCCTCAAAGTTCTTAATGACCTATACAAATTAGCACACCATACACAATTTCCCACCAGTCTTTCTGCACACATGTCCAAACCAGGACACCAATATCGCTTTTTTACACTCTGTTTGGTTTTTACAATGCCACAGTAATGTTCGTGGCACAATTTCATTATGTTATCCCTTAGTGTGGATGGTGAAATGGCACTGTCACCCCTGAGTAAAGATCAATCATACTTAACTGAAAACATAACTATATATCTGATCAGGAAAAAATTGGTGAAATTGAAATTCTAAGCAAAGATGTATATTTTCCAGTCAATCAGAGGTATAGTGTTTAAATGCAGTATGTTGACTTAGCATTTTAACTATTGCCTTTCATAAAGATTTGCAAATTCCATTTTAAAACTAAATCTACATGAAATGTGGATTTGCTGTTTTTAGCTGTGCCATCCATTTTTAAATGAAGTGAAACTGGTATTCATTAGATGAGTGCTAGGGCTTCTTCTTTCCCCTGATCAACGTTTCACAAATATAAAGGGATACAGAAACTTAAACAAGTATTTCCAAATTGATCTAATTGGTGTTTGCATACCTACGGGTTCTTCACCATTGTCCTTGTTATATTCCGAATTCTGAAAATGACAGCAGTAATGAACATATTTTTAAGATCTAGCACAACAACAGAAAGCCCTAGATGGCGACAAAGTTATATGTGATTAATAGGCTCCCAGTGTTCCGTGATGTTGTCTCGGGAGATGTGACTCCCCAGACTGACAACACTTGGTTACATCACTGCCATGAGATACTGGAACCTTAATAAGGACCCAACAGCCTCATTGCAGTATTGTGGGCTGAGGTGCAAATTGAAGATTCAGTGTAAGTGTTGAATAGTAAAGCTCTGAAGGTAATAATAGTACAATTCTAATCTTCTGCAACATCTAGTGTTAGCCTTAAATTCCTTTATTCTCAAGGGTGAGGGGATGCAAGTACAGATCACTTTCAGATTTCAGATGATTGTCTTCATCCAAAGAAATATGCTTCTGATTGTTTACCTTAACATTAGAAATTTCAATGTAGTTCCTTTGTGCTGTTAATATTGTGTGTCTAGGAGAAATTACTGGTAAAAGCCTTCTATAGGTGTGTCACACAACATAATGCCCAACACTAAATGTCACTAAGGGCCTCATTTATGAGGCCCTAGCAGCACACTGCGCCATTAGAGTGTCATTTTTTTTACGGTCCGGTGGCGCAATGTGCCAGCCCATATTTACAAGATCACACAAAGCCACTGTGCATGGCTTTTCATGGCCTTGTAAATATAGACCCCTTTCACGCAGAACACAGAGTGAAAAGAGCATTCCATGGGTGTTGCTTGGGGTGTTCTGATGCAACACCCATGGAACCAAAAGTAATCTGACGCATTCCCAGATTTAGAAGTTTGGGAATGCATCAGATACCTAAGCCACCTCAGGAGTGGCGTAAGAATTTTTTTATCTCTTTATCTGCAGCACACGTGGTAAAAGAAAACACCTCTTGTGTATTTTTTGGTGCAGGAAGGTGTTCTTTCCTGCATAAAAACAATCATCCCTGTAACTCAGGCATCCTTGCATCATGGTGCTAGGGTGCCTACATTGGCGCTAGGCAGTCATTTGTACACCAGTGCAGGGGGAAAGGACAGAAATGCACCATATCATGTAGATAGAACAAAATGGGAAATCAAAGAATATACAATTTTCAGTAATGAAGAGTGTCACTGTTTTCCAGCTGTCTCCCTAGTGTGCGCCTCCTCCCGTCCCCGTGCTGCTATCTGTTCCCCTTCTGGTTCTCCCTCATGGTCCTCTGTAATGCCTTTACGTACTCCTGCATGTTGCATCCTCACCAGTGTACTTCTGTCCCAGCTCCGTGGTGCTGTATCGCACCCATTTGCTCCCCCTCCGCTCCCCATATTGCTTCCCCCACCTGCACACTCCTTTTTTCTACCAGATCCCGAACTGGTGTTGCTTCATCCCACGTGTAAAAAATGTATTAAAAAATGGTTGTGTTATTTTGTAGTCATGTGCATGTGTGCTGCGTATGTCTACAAAAATGATGTTCCTTTTTCTTATTTAGTCACACTGTACAGCATCGGGGATGGATGGCAAACCAATATTGGAAAAGCCATTAAATCCCAAAAGAGACGCCTAGTTGCTTTGCCAATGTTTGTTTCAAATTGAGTTACAATTTAGTAATTGTCCTTAAAATTAATGAGTAAAAGGAAAGAATATAGTGGAAGTGTTTATGAGAAAGCAGAGCAAATCACTACAGGATGGGAGCTAGAGGGTTTAACAAGTTACTTGAAATCATTCAGGTGTTTGTACAAATCAGACCCACATCTCGCTAAGTTTTACTAAAGTTGTTGAGCCGTCCAAACGAGCTCCTATGTAGTACTCGAAACGATATTATTTTCCAGTTTTGATAAAATGTTCAGTGTTATGTGATCGTTTTGTTTCTACTTATAGACCCAGTATTCTTTTGCTGTAACTTGCTTTGGTTAGGTTTAGATGCGGCAATAGAGACCCGGTGATTTAATCCAACTTCTTACATGGTAAAACCACATATTGAACTCTACTTTTCACCAAGTTTTACATATGATATAGCCTTTTCACAATAGTTTTGTGTTCTAACAAAATCATTGCCTAACCTCAATGGATAATCAATTCAGCTTCTCAAATGCTCGATGCCATGCGACGAGTTCAACTTTCCAGGAAGCCTTTAATTTTGAACTAGACTTGCTCCTCTGCCTCTCCTCCTAACACCTTTGATATAAAACAATGCCTCATAATAAGTGCTACACCTCTGTGGATATATGTAATACATCCATACTACTTTCAGTTCTCAGTCCTAATATCTTCTAGGTACTTTATCCCACACTGCAACTAGGTTCTCAGATGTATGTACCTAGTGGAGAGTTCTGTGGGGAAGTCTATGTGAAAATACAAGATTTTTCAGCAAGCTTGGCAGAATTTACTAATTACATTTTGTACTCTTTTGATCTGTATAACTCCATAAATTATATAAACGATAGAGATTAAAATAAGATATTATAGTTGTGTTGTTTCTGAGAAATGTTACAGCTGTTGCTTAAACAAACAAAGCAATAATTAACTTTTCAGCCTTCTAATATGTTTATCCAAAATGAACAGTTATTATTGGAAATGAGACACTATGGCATCATGTTTATTTTGTGCATGCAATCGGTCATTAAAGGAAAGATATAATCTCGTACTCATTTTTACATCAAACTAGTTATAATATGTTTTGCAACAAACCACAAGCTTCTTTTGGATGTGTTTAATTGTGCCTGCTTTTATTCCTTATGGCTGCAACCTTGGCTGCAAACTTCTTCATATATTGTTTTGTCCACAATGGTTTTCGGAATGCTTCTCCGGAATTAATTAGAACAAATCCATGATTGGAAATTTGAAGGTTCCTGTTCAGCTCGCTCGCTTGGAGTCTGTTTAAGTAATTGGTCTATTGAGAACTTTTTTGCCATCTAGAGACCCGTTCACCTGTGATCACAACAGATTGTTAGTCTTCAGTGACCAATAAAATCAGTACAACACACTGGCACTTCGTACAAAATAACTGATTCACAACTACTGTTAAAGACAGGCAACACAAAGTGTGCACAATGATCAGGAACAGGATAACACTGTTCAGAAAATTCATAGTAATTTACAGTACCTTTTTGAAAATATACATTTGGATGACAGCAGCCGAAAAATATTGCCAATCTGCCCTCAGATTGTTTTAGAACAGATTTTTAATACTCTCCTCAATGCAAGAAACACTTGCGGGCATATTTATGAGAGGCTTGTGCCGCCGGAGTGTCACTTTTTTAGATGCTTCGATGGCGCAGACCACTCAATCATATCTATGGGGCCACACAAAGCGTGGCTTTGAGTGGCCTCATCGATATGGAGTAAGACAAAGCAACGTAAGTGGATCTGTTGCCTTATTGTGTGCCAGGGTGGTGTTCCATGGGTGTTGGTGGGTTTTCCCACAAAACAACGCTGGATTTTGACGCTGCCCCAGATTTACTTAATCATGTAAACCTGGAACAGTGGAAAAACGTGACACCTTCCCAGAGCAAGCATAACGAGGAGAAATATTTTTTCTTTCACCATGTTTATTCCTCTTTCCATACGTACTGCATTCTGCAGCGCACATAGAAAAAGGAAAATGCCTGCCTCACAGGATTGTTTTTGTGCAGGAGGATGCCCCTTCCTGCACAAAAACGATTTTGATTGCAATGTAGATACCCTTGCATCATGGAATGCACTTATTCCATAAATACAGTGCATTCCTGCCCTTTCACATTAGCATAGGGCAGTGTAGCAAAAAGGTTTGCGGCAATGCCCTACGCCAATCCCCCATAAATAGCCCGAAAGTCTTTAAAGGTGACAATTTGGAAACTTTATCGTCAATCTTACTATTCGTTCTTGCCATTTACTCATCATCTAATTGCAATGTTTTAATCATCTGTTTTATTTGTTACCACTGCCTCTATCAAGTAATTTGTGCTGATATTTAAGCTTCAATAAGTATTGGACCAGGGCTTGAATTCTTCATGTGGGCATAATTACAATTTTCCGTAACCAGACTGCATTGTGTTGAATCCCTCCTAATGCAAAAAAGTTTGAGAAGCATGATAAAATTCAATTTATTCAGGATTTATTCACAAAGCATGTTAATATATGACCAAAGATATACACAGTGGCCATGGAGGACATGTCCTGAGGGAGAGAGGAGGACAGAGATACAGGGCGAACCCGGATGGTATCTTAGATGGGTTGTCAACACTATTCAATGGGGTCCCCTGGGATGTCTGTTCTTTAGGTTGAGCTCAATATTTCAAGATCGGTACCTCGTGCACATGATTCTGAATTTATGATATGTACAAAAAAAACTCACGATTTTCTATGCTCGTTGTGCAAGGGTTGGCACTTTCCAAGAGGTTGTACGAAAATCAATAAACAGATTTTTTTTAAAAACAAGATATAGAGTGGACAAAGAAGAATGACCACCAACATGGGCTTTTAGGAATGTAAAGCAAATTCAAAGTTAAAGAGTACAGGGAGCGAGAAGGTGCCTTCTTTGTGACAAGATATTGGTCAGAATCAATCAATCAATCAATCAATCAGTCGCATTTATAAAGCGCGCTACTCACCCGTAAGGGTCTCAAGGCGAATATGAAAGGCTTGTTTAAAGACATCTATTTGGCAAAATGATGGCTTAAAAGATAATTGTCTCCTAACAGTCAGCCAGTGTGAGAAACGAAAACGAGGAAATGGAGACATCATGAGGAACACCTGATATATATAAGCAGCTGAGTTGTGCACTGCCCGTATCCTTCCCATTAGGGTACTGGGAGAGGCCAAGAAAAAAATTATCTGGGCAACACTGAGCCATTTTAGTGAGCGATGACAGCACATCCCTGTGAACAGCTGGAATAGGGCAGCTATCTAGTAGGAGACGGCAAGCCCAAAGAGGCTGGATTGTATTGTCTATTCCAAGGTTCACAGTTGTTCTATGACACTTTGAGGAATGAGTACCATTAGCTCTGATCGTCCACTTGACAAGCCATGCAAGATCGACCACCATCACAGGCTACTCCTTGAATGCAGTGTGTTGGAGTGCTGGGAAGAGTTCTTCGAGTATCTGTTTTGGAGAAGAAAACGTTTCAAGTTCTTGTAAAATCCCATGTAAGTGTTTATATTTCTAACACGTTTGGACAGACTGTTTCTTTGATATGGAGTCAGATATCCAAAGGAACATTCATCCCTGTGTTCTGTATATACTTTGTTGTAGCAATGTCAACTCAGAAGTATCCAAACCAGAGAACATCTGGTAGGGCGTATGTGAGCATGAAATGAGTTCTCTCCTCAACATATATTCAATGTATTTTCTTCCAACGTCTGAGGCACAATTGAACTTTTTGGGTCAATACTCTGAACGTGGCTACAGAATACGCAGGAAGACACACATATAAGCAATTATATCTGCACAAAAAAGAAGCACCCACCAATTGTTCATGTTTTCCCTTAGGAGGGAACTTGAAAACTTTCTTTGGAAAAAGTAGGTGTCCTGATTTTAGAATCACTTCTAGGGATTTAGCGTTCTCACCTATTTTATGTCGTAGGCAAATGCATAATATTTAACTGAGAGATTTTAATTCTGAAGAGAAGCAGCTCTGTTATGCTCATATTGAGTTTTAAACTGTTCAGACCCATCCATTGATAGATGGATGATAGGAAGTGTTTAAGCCTGAACATAGGCACTTAGTGATCATTAAACCCGATAATTAGGTGTATTCTGCTGCAAATGATATGACTCAGCAAGCATCCAAAGATCTAACTGGGCCAGAAAATGGGCAGGCAAAAACATTTAACTGCAGCTTTGTCTCACCTGAACACCGGTAGCGAAAGAACCTGGAAGCAATGAACCACAAAAATGATTCAAGCTATTATAGTATTGTGTTACCTCCCTCAGAATTTGGCAGGGTTAGGAGAGGACTGTTGTCCTCTGTGTTAGAAGGATGTTATAACAACTTTACTTTTTAGTGTGCATTACATCCTCATCAGTAAACTACTGATCAATTAAAAGTTGGCTACTCTGTTAGTAATCTTACTGGGGATACCTTAATATGGGCCACATGCTTTGTATCTTCCGAGAATGTGATATTAGGTAATTGGCTATTCATTTTGCAGAGGTGTTAGGCCATGTTTGAATGTTAATATAGTGTTTATTGAATCAAAAACATTTGTATTGGATTTTTAAAAAGGTTTTCCTTATGTGGTCTCCTAAGAGGCCTAACAGATGGCCTACAGGGTGGTTGGCCTGATAAGACTCAGTTTCCCTTGTTCAATTGTGGTCTAAGGGTCGTAATAATGGATGAGTAGTATAGGACCGCAAGACCTGACTCACAATTCAAGGATAAAGGGCTACCTGTACGAACAAATTGTTTTGCGACTCGCAATTTGCAAGTTGCAAAACCTTAAGTTGAACAGTGTCAATGACACCGTTTGCGATTCGCAAGGGGGTCGCAAATGCCCTACCTCATGAATATTCACGAGGTGGTCGCAATTTGTGACCCTCTTGGGAATTGACGCCCTCACAGGGATGGTAACCTGCTGGAGGCAGCGGACCACCATGTCTGTGACAGCTTATAAATAAGCAGTTTTTTTTTTAAATGCAGCGCGTTTTCCATAAAGGAAAACGAGATGCATTTCAAAAACAAAAAATGAAATGTTTTCTTTTCATATTTACAGAGCAAGCAGTGGTCTGCAGTTTTACCGTTTGCAAATGGGTTAGCACCAGTGTGACACTGGTGCTAACTGGGATTGTTTTGCAAACGCATTCACGGTTACAAAACAATCATACATGGGACTGCGATTCGCAATTAGGAAGGGAACACCCCTTCCTAATTGTGACTTGCAATCCCTTTTTGCGATTCGGTAAATAGTTTACTGAATCGCAAAAATGGGTTCCAACATAGCAAAGTGCATTTTGCACATCGCAAACGGCCCAATCCACTTCTTGCAATGTGCAAAATGCTACGTACATGTAACCCTTAGACTTTCAAATCGCACATTGGCTCTTGGAAAGGAAAGAAATGCAGAAAAAAATATGTGATAAATTTTTTTGTCTTCTACAAGGCCTCTTGTTCCAAAGGCACCTCAAGTCTCTACTGAAACCACTGAAGGACCTTTAAAATTGAGAGTAAGGCAGGCTACCCGTACTGAGGAAGAACATAGGAGAAGCAGAAAGCAGTGACTTGTATTGTATCCATCTCTAGATTTAGAGGGGAGTGCAGTTGTTCTTCATAATTTTTCCCTTTCTTGCTGAAAAATACTTGTCATCTTCCATTTTCATATTCTTGGCTGGTACTAAAAGTAAACCCGAACTAGTCTTTTGACTCTAGTATTTTGACGTCACCTATGTTCGATTGTGCTGCTGCTAGATTATTTACTGATAACTCTTGGGCAAGAATAATGTTTAAGCTTGTCAGAAAGAACACACTGAGATGTTCAGTGTTGTTGTTGGGTCTACTCACTGAAAGATCCAGCGTGTTACAACTAACCACTGGGAATATGTAGAGATATGGCTTTTTAACCTTATCGCTTCTCCCCATCAATCCTTATATGAGAATTCCTTGGTTGAGTATGCATAATGTGTACATCAGTTTGGACTCAATTGTACTTCACATTGTATACAGACATCTCAGTATTTGAAAGCAGGTGTGCTCTAAAGGCCCTCAACTGACATGAGAAGGTCTAATCCTCAGATTTAGGTTTCTTTATCCCATGCTACCTTAAAGTATGGAGAATTGCTAGATGTTTTTCTGAAGTCTACATTTTAGTGAATTGCTACTACTCTATAACTGCTGTTTTCATCCTGTGTATGTGAAATTGGTATAAACAGCCTCATGGCTGGACGAACCAAAAGCAGCCTTATCCCTTTCTTTCCTTGCTCTATCCATGTTTCCATCTATTCAATCACTCTGCTCCTCTTGCAGCCCACATAAGCATGCTGCAATTGATGTTCAGAAGCGCAGGAAAGTGACAAAGGCACTAACTATGACCCGCGCTTCTAAAACTGTTCTCTAATGGCTCCAGCCCATCAGGGAAACACCAGATGAAATAAAAGGTTAGTTGGCCTTGACCATCCTGCTCTCTGATCCTGTACACTCTGTGTAATTGAATGATAGAACTGTGGTGTGAGCAAGAAGGACTTATCAAGCGCTGTGCTCTGCGGTCTGTGATTGTGAGATTATCATTTTAAAAATGTTATGCCCTTCCCCTTGCAAGGAGATTTAAAGAATCAGCCCAGCCATTAAGCCTCTTGAAAATTGCAGTCCTTAAAAAATGTTTTGGGCTCCTGGGTATACCAAAGGTTGGTCTGCCCTAGTATACTGACCTGCAGTCCACCCACGCAATTTAGATGACACTTGGTGACGTTAAAGGGTCACCTGTGCACTGTAGGAAAGTAGCCTCTTTCTAGCATGGTTACCACCATTTTTGGCCTGTTTGTCAGTGTGTTTGACTGTGTCTACTAGGATCCTGCTAACCAGGACCCCAGTAGTTATACTTTCTCTCTCCAAAATTTGGTTGTCGGACACTGTGAACACAGTATTCCACTCATAATTGGCACACTGGTGCCCCCTTAAAAAGTTGCTAGGTACCCAGGGCATTGGGGTTCTAGGGGACGCCTATGGGCTGCAGCATTTATTTGGCCACACATAGGGAGCCCATACTAAGGCTTCTACAGGACTTCCATTGCAGACTGTGTGAAATGGTGCATGCACCCTTTCGCTGCCATTTACACTGCACCAGCTCACTTATAAGTCACCCTTATACCAGGCCTTCCAACCCTGAAAGCTGGGTGCAGAGTACCTGTGTGTGAGGGCACCCCTGCACTAGCAGAGGTGCCCCCACGACCTCCAGGACCATTTCCCCAGACTTCGTGAGTACAGGGACGCCATTTTTGCTTGCACTGTACATAGGTCACTAAGTATGTACAGCTTCACAATGGTAACTCCGAATATGGCCATGTTTTGTATCAAACATGTTGAAATCATGCCCCAAGGCTTTTGCAAGCATTGGTTGTATGATTCCATGCACTCTGGGGGCTCCTTAGAGGATCCCCAGTACTGCCATTGCAGCCTTCCAAGGTTTTCCATGCAGCCCCACCTGCTGCCATCTCACAGACAGGCTTCTGTCCTCCTGTTGCTTGAGCAGCTCAAGCCCAGGAAGTAAGAACAAAGCATTTCCTTTGGGTTAGGGATGTTACACCCTCTCCCTTTGGAAATAGGTGTTACAGGCATGGGAGGGGTAGCCTCCCAGAGCCTCTGGAAATGCTTTGAAGGGCGCAGATGGTGCCCTCCTGGCATAATCCAGTCTACACCAGTTCAGGGACCCCCAGTCCCTGCTCGGGCATGAAACTGGAAAAAGGAAAGGGTAATGACCACTCCCCTGTCCATCACCACCCCAGGGGTGGTGCTCAGTGCTTCTCCAAAGGGTCCCTGGGTTTGACCATCTTGGGTTCCAAGATGGTAGGGAACTCTGGAAGCATCTGAGTGGCCAGTGCCAGCCGGAGACTTCAGAGCCCTCCTCTGATAGGTGCTTACCAGTGTAGCTGCCCAATCCCCCTTTCAGGGATATTTAGGGTCTCTCCTTTGGGTGGCTCTTCATATTCGGATTGCAAGACTCTGCATCCTTTACTTCACTTTTTTACTGAAGAAACTGCATTTGGACCCTCCAGGAACTCTACAAACTGCAACAAAGAAGCAAAGGCAACTTCTGCAACATTGTATCTTCAGCTCCTGCCAGCAATTGCAACTGTTTCCGGGTCGTGCATCCTCCAAGGACTGCCTGTCTTCAGCCTGCACAAGAAGAACAAAGGAATCTCTCTTGAAGTGAAGTAGCCACTTCCCTGCTTCAACAGGCATCTTTCTGCAGCGATGACTGGTGGCGTGGGTCCCCTTTACTGAAGAAATGCATGGATCCAGCAACACGGGTGGTGGACTGAAGTGGTTCCGATGTTCCAGATGACCAGCTACCCAACTTTAGTGGAGGTAAGAGCTTGCCTCCCCACGCAAGACAGTACCCCTGTGCACAGCGTATTTTGCAGTTGCCAAGGCTTGTTGGCATCCTTCCATGAAGTTCTTCATGCACCATGCAGCTCCAGCCCCCAGTACTCCTTCCTGTGATAAACAGCTTCCTGCGTGGTTCTCCACCTGCATGGGATCCCTTTGTGTAATGCTGCATGGGTCTCCTTTTGCACCTTCTTTGTCCCCATGCTGTGGGATTCCTGTGCACGCTGCCTGGTCTTCTGAGGGTTTTCTGAGTTACTGAGAGCCCCCTCTGACTTCTCCTCCTGAGTAAAGTCCACTCGGTTCCGGCTGGTACCGGGCAGTGCCATTTTCCACTAACCGCAAGCTTTGCGTGTGCCAAGGCTTGTTGGTGGAATCCAGCGACGTAAACAAGACTGCAAACATCAATCCAGTGTGGGACGTCATCTGCACCAACCAGGAACCCTCTTCTGTCTTCTTGGGTGCAGTACTGACTGTTCTTCTTCACCGGTCGTTCCTCTTTTGCACCTTCATCCAGGTTAGCATGGGCTCCTGTTCTCCCTGGACTCTTCAGTGCTTCTTGGACTTGGTCCCCTTCTTCCACAGTTCTTCAGGTCCAGGAATCCATTGTTGATGTCTTGCAATCTGCTCTGGTTCTTGCATAATCTTCTTTCTTGTGTTTTTATGTGCTCTAGTAAAGTTACTGTGATTTACTCCTGCTTTCCTGGGCTCCGGGTGGGTCTTATTACTTACATGTTGTGTTTTCTAATACTCCCAGCACCCCTCTACACGCTACACCTGCCTAGGTGGGAAACCGACTTTCGCATTCAACTTTTTTAGTATTTGCTTTGTGTTCCGCATGCAATTTTCACTATTTGCACTGTTTTCTGTATTACAGCTATTTCTGCATTCTATTGTTTATACTGTGTATATTACTTACCTCCTAAGGGAGTATAGTCTTTAAGGTATTTTGGCATTTGTGTCACCAAAATAAAGTACCTTTATTTTTGTGACACTGAGTATTTTCTTTCATGTGTGTGCGTATTGTGTGACTACAGTGGTAATGCATGAGCTCTGCATGTCTCCTAGTTAGGCCTTGGCTGCTCATCCATAGTACTCCTAGAGAGCCTGGCTTCTAGACACTGACTGCATTTCACCCATTATTGATAACTGGACCTCGTATAAGGTGTAAGTACCTTTGTTACTCACTACAAACCAGGTCAGCCTCCTACATTGGTGGTGCAGCAGTGGGATAAGTACTTGCAATTGCCTTATCGCTCTGTCATCGGTGCTTTCCACAGGAAAAAATACTCTGTACCTAGAGCTATACAAATATACCTAGTTACAGGGGTCTAGTCTCTTACTTTTCCTTTCCAAGAGACTAGAGGTTAGGTAGGTTATGTTTTCTTTACACTACACCAACACGCACATTTACATCCTTATCTACTGCTGGGCCTAGCTCTGAGGTCATAGGTACTCCTTATGAGGGCATGACCTTCGAGGAATTAAAGGGACTATACACAGACAGAAGCCTAGATGTAGGGAAGAAGCCCAATAAGAATATTCTCTTGAGCTGTCTCCTTCAGGATGATCAGGAACATGCTGATAACCAGGACGAGGGGGAGGAGGGATATTCTAGCCCCTTAGAATCAGAGAATCATCCTTCTGGTTCAGGGGAGGGCTCTTCCCAAGATTTAGGGGGTCATTACAACATTGGCGGTATAAGGCGCTTACCGGCATGCAGAAGACCGCCAACACACCGCCGCGGAATTCCGCCACAGCTATTATGACACACATCACGGAATCCACCTAAATTCAGACACCCACACAATACCGCCACACCAAAGGTTAGCGATAAACATGCGGAAACAAATCCTCCACCTCCACGCCAACAGAAACACGCCCATGCCATTACGACCCACGAATCCACACGGCGGTCTTTCAACCGCAGTATTCCATTGGCGGTACACACCGCAGCGCTCAAAATACACACACTTCTGCAAAACACCGCCACATTGTACACTTCCAAATACACACACCTGATACACATACAAACACCACTCCCACATACCCAACACAATATAAAACACACATCCACATCACACACAAACCCCTACGACGAGAATTTCTGAGAGAAGGCCAGAGAGAGACAGCACAGAATAGAGAACCCCATCACACAGAGGCACACTACACCATCACCCACACAACATCCACGCACAAAACACCACATACCACTACACTCACCATACTCATCAACACATACACCACCCAACACCTCACACACACCACCCCATGGCACGCCAAAGACACCCCCGCTTCTCCAAGGAGGAGTTCAGGGTCATGGTGGAGGAAATCATCTGGGTAGAGCCACAGCTATTTGGCTCACAGGTACAGCACACATCCATAGCCAGGAAGATGGAGCTATGGCAAAGAATAGTCGACAGGGTCAACGCAGTGGGACAGCACCCAAGAAATAGGGAGGACATCAGGAAGAGGTGGAACGACCTACGGGGGAAGATGCGTTCCACGGTATCCAGGCACCACATCGCGGTACAGCGGACTGGCGGCGGACCCCCACCTCCTCCCCCACAACTAACAACATGGGAGGAGCAAGTCTTGTCCATCTTGCATCCTGAGGGCCTCGCAGTAGTCGTTGGAGGAACGGACACTAGCAAGTCAAATCTTAACTATCATATCCCCCACCCTACCTGCATGCTATCACACACCCCCACCCTCACACCCTCCCCTATCACCCAAAATCCTCACTAATCTACCCATGACACCAACCACCCATCCCAACCCCAAGACCTGCATGACATAACTAAGCATGGATACCCATCACTAAAGCATGCCCACTGCACAGACCCACAACACCCCCCAAACATCAGCACACAAGCCCCCACACAGGAATGGCTGCACTGGTGTACACGCACACCCAACCATTGCACACCATGAAACACACACATGCAGTAATCATGTACTCATACCCCCGCAGGAACCCGAAGGAACGTCACCACACCAGAGGGTCCAGACAACACCACTCCAACCCCAGAAGAGGCCCACAGTGACGACAGCAGCCCTGCCCTACTGGATCTTGATGACCAGCCCGGACCATCGTGGGCCTCAGGACAGTCGGTTCCCCTTGCCCAGCCACAGCCCAACACCGACCTTCCACCCTCTGGGAACACCAACACAGCACCCACCCAGCGGGCCCAAACCTCCCTACTCAGGACAGGTCAATCAGCGGTGTGTCCACCACTACAGGGCACCCAGGCTAACCCAACACCCAACAACACCAGGGACCTGGGGGAAGTGGTAGTGGACACACGGTCCAGGGGACAGAGGCACAGGAACACAGGGGAACTGGGAGGGCTGCTGTGCGACAGGGGGAGGACAGGCCAAGGGAACCTACTGTCCACGAGGCCCTCTCCTCCATCATGGGAGCATACCACCACTCCCAGGAGACGATGGCAACAGTACTGGGCAAGTTGCAGGAGACCCTGCGTCTGCTGGAGGAGCAGTATTTGGGGTTCAGGGAGGAGCTCAGGACCATCGGCTCCGCCCTGGGCACCATTGTAGGGGTGCTGACGGACATTCAAAAGACCTTGAGGGACACCGTGACACTCCAATGGGCCCCTGACACTAGCCAGGACGATGAAATGCCCACCACCTCCGCCAGCGCTAGTGGACAGGACGCCCCGCCACAGGACCAAAACACCAGCACCCCACCCCCTGCAGACGGACAACCACCACGAAAGCGGGCCCTGAGATCCAGGAACAGGACAGAGCAAGATGGCAAGACCCCCGCCAGGAAATAAGGCCACCCTGATTGTACCCCCACTGTACCACTTTGTTACCCTGTCCAAATCGGAACTGCCCCAGCTCCACTTCCAATGGCCAGATGTACAATGTACCTGTGAGACTAACAGACTGAACTATGCCATGGACATTCTTCCACCATAACCCATCCCCATTTCACAACCCCCCTTCATTGTTATGCACTTAAATAAACACCCTTGAAACACTAATAAAACTTGAGTCAGTCAATGATCTTGAACTTTGTATTGTCAATTACAGTGTCAAAAATGGTTACCCATTGGAAGGCCAACATACCAATGTCACACATCACAAGCCTTTCAAGGGTGCAAGCTGTTGACACGTAGGTTACCACATTAGTGAAACTGAAATGGAAGGGGACAACTCAGTTAACAAATAGTGAGTGAAATGTAGGTACAGGATAGAGGTAGACGTGTGAAAGTTAATATTATGTTAAACATGAAAATGTACTCACCTGTGTCTCACTGAAAATATTGCTGTATGACTGACTCCCTGTTGTCGTTTTCTTCTACATCAGTTTCATCCTCATCACTGTCCACAGGCTCCACAGGCTCCACCGCTGCTACAACACCGTTATCTGGATCATCCTCCTGCAGAAAAGGCACCTGGCGTCGCAATGCCAAATTATGGAGCATGAAGCAGGCGATGATGATGTCGCACACCTTCTTCGGTGAGTAGAATAGGGATCCACCTGTCATATGGAGGCACCTGAACCATGCCTTCAGGAGGCCGAAGGTGCGTTCGATCACCCTCCTAGTCCGCCCATGAGCCTCATTGTACCATTCCTCTGCCCTGGTCCTGGGATTCCTCACTGGGGTCAATAGCCAGGACAGGTTGGGGTAACCAGAGTCCCCTAATAGCCATACACGGTGCCTCTGGAGCTGACCCATCATATCAGGGATGCTGCTATTCCGCAGGATGTAGGCGTCATGCACTGAGCCAGGGAACATAGCATTTACCTGGGAGATGTACTGGTCTGCCAAACAGACCATCTGGACATTCATAGAATGATAACTCTTCCTGTTCCTGTACACCTGTTCACTCCTGCAGGGGGGTACCAGAGCCACATGTGTCCCATCAATGGCACCTATGTCGTTGGGGATATGTCCAAGGGCATAGAAGTCATCTTTCACTGTAGGCAAATCCTCCACCTGAGGGAAAATGATGTATCTCCTTACGTGTTTCAGCAGGGCAGACAACACTCTGGACAAGACGTTGGAAAACATAGGCTGGGACATCCCTGATGCCATGGCCACTGTTGTCTGAAAAGAGCCACTTGCAAGGAAATGGAGCACTGACAGCACCTGCACGTCAGGGGGATTCCAGTCAGATGGCGGATTGGTGACATCAGGTCTGGCTCCAACTGGGTACATAGTTCCTGGATTGTGGCACGGTCGAACCGGTAGGTCACGATCAAATGTCTCTCTTCCATTGTCAACAGGTCCACCAGCGGTCGGTACACCGGCGGATTCCGCCATCTTCCAATATGTCCCAACTGTCGGTGCCTAAGAAGGACAACAGCGAAGAAACTGTCAGCATTCCTCCAGGTATGTACCCACAGTCACACACAAGACTACAACAGACAATTAACCCATCTGGGAAATGTTTTGAGTGTAGGCCTCGGTATGTGTGACGCAGTAGTAAATGAAGCCATGTGGGCCCCTGAAATGGCGGCTGCCTGACCTCTAAACTGGGACAATGGAATTGTGGGGTAACTGCGCTGGCGTTGGACACCGTCGCGGTAGGCGGTCGTAGAGCGCGGCGCAATGCTGCATTCGTTAACATTGGACCCTTTGGGTCCTAGGAGCCAATAAACAAGTGCACCGGCGCTGATGATGCGCCCCGCCGCGGACGTCACCGCCGCGGACTTCACCACCATTTTCTATCTGTTGAATCACTAGATACCTGACCTTCGACAGGAGAGGACCTACACTGCTAGTGCTGCTGTGACCTCGGTCTGGAAGCGACGATGGCTGCTGCGTCTGGGGAAAGGGCCCCTGCCTTCACTGCACAGGAGTTGGAGAAACTTGTGGATGGGGTCCTCCCCCAGTACACGCTACTCTACGGTCCTCCAGACCAACAGGTTAGTACTGAGGGAGCACGTTGTATGGGCTAGGCCTGGGTGGAGAGGGCTGGGTGGAAGAGGGAAGGGGGCAGAGTACATAGAACAGTTATGCATGGGAAGGAATGGGGCACATGGACAGAGTTGGGAGGGGGCCACTCACATTGACGGTGCAGTAGGTAATGACTGTTCCTCTTTCCTTGTGCATGTCATGTAGGTCAGCGCCCACCAGAAGAGGGACATTTGGCGTGCCATCGCCAAGGAAGTCTGGACCCTGGGGGCCCACCAGAGATGGGGCACCCACTGCCGTAAGAGATGGGAGGACATTCGCCGCTGCAGCAAGAAGACGGCGGTGGCTCAGCTGGGGACGGCCTCCCAACGTGGGAGGGGTGCCCGTCGTACCATGACCCCCCTGATGTTCCGGATCCTCGCGGTGGCCTACCCGGAGTTGGATGGGTGCTTAAGGACATCACAGCAGACACAAGGGGGTGAGTACAACCTCATTCTGTGGACTTTGCGTGCAGTGGAGGTGTCTGGGTGGGGGAGGTGGGCTGTGGGTGTCCCTAGGCCAGGGCGAGTTAGGTAAGCAAGGCCCCTCCGTAATGTAGACCATGTGGGACTCTACCCCAGCTCAGAACAGAGGCAAGTTGATGTATAGTTGCCCCTTTGCCATCCATGTGCGCAGATTTCTACCATTGCCATGTAGGCCATATCCCAGAAATTGCATGTGCAGAGGGCAGGAGCACGGCGTAATGCATGGGGCTGCTGCGTCTGTCTTGTCCGCCAACTGTAGCGGTATGCCATGCACTAAAAGTCTCTTTCTTCTGTCTCCCCCCCTTTTCCTGCACTCCCTGTCCTTTTGTACATCAGCATCATCAGGCGGAGGTACAGTGGCACCGGAGCACGAGGGAGCTGCATCCCACATGGCCATGGAGGGCCACACCACAGACTCTGAATGCACCAGTGCGACGGAGGGCGAGGGGAGCTTCACGTCGGCCACAGGATCACCAACAAGCGACACGGACTCGTCCGCCGATGTGAGCTCCCCTGTGGTGGCAGCACCATCTGTGCGCCCCACTTCTACAGGTACAGCCGCCACCTCCCCTACCAGCACCGCCCTCCCAGCAGCCCCTCAGCGTGTGTCCTGTGCCTGCTCACCCAGTAGGGTGGGCATCACCTTCTCCCCAGGCACCTCAGGCCCTGCCCCAGTCACCCCTGCTGCCCTCAGTGAGGAGGCCATTGACCTCCTCAGGTCACTCACTGTTGGGCAGTCTACCATTGTGAATGCCATCCAGGGTGTAGAACGAGAGTTGAAACACGGTAATGCATTCCTGGAAGGCATTCATTCTGGTCAGGCTGTCCTTTAGCGAACCCTGCAATCTCTGGCCTCAGCACTGATGGCAGCCATTGTCCCTGTGTCCATCCTCCCCCTCCACCTTCCTCCACCCAGACCCAATCCCCTGTACCCTACCCATCCCAAGCACACCTACAGACCAGCATGCACACAAGTCAACACCCAAAAGTAGCTCAAGCAAACATAGGCACCACACACACCACAGGCACTCACACAAGCATCATACCCATACAGACACAGCAACATCCACTGTCTCCATTGTGTCCCCCTCCTCCTCTTCTCCCTCCTCCCTCCCAGTCTCGTCAACACACACACCTGCATGCACCACAGCTACAGGCACTAGGACTCGCACCAGGACACCCAGCACCACAAGCCGCTCACCTGCACTTACCACCTCCACTGCCATTTACACATCCCCTGTGTCCTCTCCCAGTGTGTCTGTGATGCCCCCTCCCAAAGTACCCAAACGCCGGCAATCATTCACCCAACATCCATCCACCTCACGACATCCTCCAGTACCTGCACCTGCACCCAAAACACCTAAAGTGACACCTCCTACAACCACCTCCTCTACCTCCACTCCCAGACCCCCTCCAGCTACCCATCCCAGTGTCCGTCAGAAACTGTCCCTCTGTCAAATTGACCTGTTTGCCCCCAGCCCCCCCCTCCAGTTCATCAGTCCCGTCGTAGCACCTCAGCCAAAAAGCCTCCAGTGCCAGTGGTGCGTGTTCCAGGTTTTTGGAGTGCACCGTCCACCAGGGCAGGCAGTAGGACCCGGAGCCAAGGCAATGGCAGCCCACCCCCTGTAAAGGCTCTGAAATTGGAGAGTGGACGACGGGACCGTGTCAAGACTCCTGGTGGGACAACAACTGAAATAGGATCGAAGGCGATTGGTGAGTCAGCTGTAACCCTAAAGAAGGTGGGGAAGGTCCAGAGGAAGTCTGCCCAGCCTGTTGTGAGTGTCACGGCGGAGAAGTGCGCCATCATTTCCGGCGGTCCAGACACAACCGCCAGCACCGTCGTTACTGGTCAGGAGGCCAGAGTCAGTGCCCAGGAGGGCCCAAGTATCGTCACTGGTCCAGAGACCACCGCCAGAGTCACTGCACAGGAGGGCCCAAGTATTGTTACTGGTCAGGAGACCACCGCCAGAGTCAGTGCCCAGGAGGGCCCAAGTATCGTTACTGGTCAGGAGACCACCGCCAGAGTCAGTGCCCAGAAGGGCCCAAGTATCGTTACTGGTCAGGAGACCACCGCCAGAGTCAGTGCCCAGGAAGGCACAAGTATCGTCACTGGTCCAGAGACCACCGCCAGAGTCAGTGCCTAGGAGCGCCCAAGTATCGTTACTGGTCAGGAGACCACCGCCAGAGTCAGTGCCCAGGAGAGCCCAAGTATCGTCACTGGTCAGGAGAACACCGCCAGAGTCAGTGCCCAGGAGGGCCCAAGTATCGTTACTGGTCAGGAGACCACCGCCGGAGTCAGTGCCCAGGAGGGACCAGGATCCCACAGCCCCGATGGGCGATGATGGAACGTCAAGCCACACACCAATGTCCAGTGTGGAGTTCGTCATGCCACACACCAATGTCCAGTGTGGAGTTCGTCATGCCACACACCAATGTCCAGTGTGGAGTTCGTCATGCCACACACCAATGTCCAGTGTGGAGTTCGTCATGTCACACACCAATGTCAGTATCCGAACCGCCATGTCAGAGCACCGCTGAACAGTCCATAGACCACCATGTCAAAGCACCGCTGAACAAGGCCAGGACCGCCATGGTGAAGACCGCTGAACAGGGCAAAGACTGCCATGGCTAAGCACCGCTGAACAGTCCATAGACCGCCATGTCAAAGCACCGCTGAACAAGGCCAAGACCGCCACGGTGAAGACCGCTGAACAGGGCAAAGACTGCCATGGCTAAGCACCGCTGAACAGTCCATAGACCGCCATGTCAAAGCACATCTGAACAAGGCCAAGACCGCCATGGTGAAGACCGCTGAACAGGGCAAAGACTGCCATGGCTAAGCACCGCTGAACAGTCCATAGACCGCCATGTCATAGCACCGCTGAACAAGGCCAAGACCGCCATGGTGAAGACCGCTGAACAGGTGAAAGACTGCTGTGGCTAAGCACCGCTGAACAAGGCCAAGACTGCCATGGCAAAGCACCGCTGAACAGGGCAAAGACCGCCATGGTGAAGCCCGCTGAACAGGGCAAACACCGTGTGGGTATGAATAGGCCGCCACATCAGGCATCCTTATCCCATGTGCAGCTGGGACAGTGACAGGACAGGAACTTTCACGGGGAGACTCATCCAGTCTGGGCACCAGTCCCACCCAGTACCAGTTGAGAACTGCATCTACTTGCGATAATGTGGCTTTGCACTCCCCAGGATGGTACAGTGGGCAAACCACCCACTGTAAAGACTTGAGAGACTGTGGCTTTGCACTCCCCAGGATGGTACAGTGGGCAAACCACCCACTGTAAAGACTTGTGAGACTGTGGCTTTACACTCCCCAGGATGGTACAGTGGGCAAACCACCCACTGCAAAGACTTGTGAGACTGTGGCTTTGCACTCCCCATGATACATCAATGGGCATGGAGCCCCGTCGTGGATCTGGCTTTGCATTCATCCGGCTGAGGTGCCCCCCCTTCCCTTCCTTTCCCCCTGAGGTGCCGGTAGTGTTTCTATCTGATGCCCCGGCAGTGTTCTCTCGGATTTTGGTCAGGTATCTATTGTGGGCCTCGCCCATGCATTTTTGGACTGTTGGTGCATGGACATTGTTGTGTACATATCTGCACTACTTCTTGTATTGTATATATAATTATGACAGATTTCGAGATTTAATTCAGTATATTTTTACATGACATGTATATTGGCACATTACAATGTTTGCCCGCAATTTGCTTTGTCTTTGCATTCTTCTGGGGGAATTGTGGGTTGTTCATGTGATATTTCTGACTGCATTGGTGTGTATGTTGTGATATGCGAGGGTGGGGGTGTTTAGTGGGTGTCCCCCTAACTTTTGCTTCCCCCCTCCCCCGTGTCGTAGATGCAGTACTCACCGGTATGTTCTGCGCCTACGTCGCTGTTGTTCGTAGAGGAGCAGAAAGACAAGGGCAGGTAGGATTTGGAGTTCCGGCTCCATGGAGTCGTCGTTCCTCGTGGAGTGTGTTCAGGTGAGCGTTTTCCCATAGCAAAAGCTGTTTTCGCTGTGTTTTTATCCACGGAGAATCCGCCCTGGAAAAGGTGGCGGATTGGTAGGTTATGATACTGTGGGCGGTACATTGTCTTCCGCCTGTCTGTTGGCGGTGACCGCCACGCTGTTTGTCTGTACCGCCGTGGCGGGCGGTGTGTTAAAGTGGCTGTCTTTGTTGGCGGTTACCGCCAGGGTCGTAATTCTCTTTTTTTTGTCCACCGGCCTGTTTGCGGTATTTCCACAGCTTTAACACCGTCCGCCAGGGTTGTAATGACCACCTTAGTACCCAGCAGACCTACTAGTATAGCTGGTAGTGGGAAGGGTAGTCACGCAGGTAGGGCTCCATTTACACCCAAAGGTCAAGTCACTAGGGTCACAAAAGTTAGGGAAAGATCTACCTCTGCTCATTCCCATATCACCTCAGTGTCTGAGGGATCCCATGGTTCAACTCCAGGTGATGACTCCATAGGTAGGGATCTCATGAAACTGAGACTGGAGGAGGCCAGGCTGAGGCTGCACCAGCAACAGCTAGCCCTAGATAGGGATGCCTTGGCTGTGGAAAGGGAAAGGCAGGATTTGGAGTTAGCTCCCCATGGTGGCAGCAGCAGTTTCAGGAATTATGGGGTCAGGGAGTACACCATTGATTCCAGAAACTCACATAAAATTGTTCCCCTATACAAGGTGGGGATGACATTCACAAGTTGTTTGCTGCACTTGAAAGGGCCTGTAAAGTTCAGAGGGTCTCTCAAAGGCAGTGGGCTGCTATTCTCTGGTTGTCCTACTATGATAAAGGGAGGGACGACTCCTCACTGTCGGGGAGGAGGACTCAAACAATTACAGTGTCCTTAAGAATGCACTCTTAGATGGTTTTGGGCTCACCACAGAGCAGTACAGGACAAAGTTCAGAGAAACCAAAAAGGAATCCTCACAGGATTGGGTTGACTTTGTGGACTGTTCTGTGAAAGCTTTAGAAGGCTAGTTACATGGCAGCAAAGTGTCTGACTATGAGGGCTTATATAATCTTCCATTGAGATAGAATATTTTGAATAACTGTGTGTCTGATTTGTTGCACCGGTACTTGGTAGGCTCAGATCTGACCTCTCCCCAAGAATTGGGAAAGAAGGCAGACAAATGGGTCAAAACAAGCTCATACAGAGGGGTGATAAGGAAAAGAAGAAAACAGGTGAAAAGTCTCAGGACAAGGGTGGGGACAAACATAAAAGTAAAGACTCCTCTTCAGGTCCATAACATTCCTCTGGGGGTGGGGAAAATCCTCTTTCTCTTCCTCTTCTGCACATAATAAAAAGCCTTGGTGCTATGTGTGCAGATATAAAGGCCATAGGCCAGGGAACAAATCCTGTCCAGGTAAAGCCCCTGAGCCTACCACCACTACTACATCCACCTTCACTTCTAGTGGCCCTAGTAGTAGTAGTAATAGTGGTAGGACTACTGGCAATAGTCAAAGTAAAGGTGTTGTTGGGTTCAATTTTGGATCCATCATGAAACTAGGGTAGGTATAGAAACCCCCAATAAATCAATCAATCAGGGATTTATAGAGCGCACTACTCACCCGGTAGGGTTCCAAGGCGCTGGGGGGGGGAGGGGAAAGCTACTGGTCGAAAAGCCAAGTCTTGAGGTGTTTCCTGAATGATAGAAGGTCTTGGGTCAGGCGGAGGTGGAGCGGTAGGGAGTTTCAGGTCTTGGCGGCAAGGTGAGAGAATGATCTTCCTCTGGCGGTCATGCAACGGATGTGAGGAACGTAGGCGAGGGCACGGTTGGCAGAGCAAAGGTTGCGGGTGGGGGTGTGAAAGGTGAGTCTGTCATTGAGGTAGGCAGGACCTGTGTTGTGGAGGGCCTTGTGTGCATGGATGAGGATTTTGAAGGTGATCCTCTTTGATACTGGTAGCCAGTGTAGGTCTCTGAGGTGGGGTGAGATGTGGTTGCAGCGTGGGATGTCTAGGATGAGGCGGGCGGATGCGTTTTGGATTCTTTGCAGCTTTGTTTGGAGTTTGTTTGTTATTCCTGCATATAGGGCGTTTCCGTAATCCAATCGGCTACTGACCAAGGCGTGGGTGACGGTTTTCCTGGTTTCGATGGGAATCCACTTGAAGATTTTGCGGAGCAGGCGGAAGGTGTTGTAGCAGGAAGAGGAGATGGCATTGACCTGCTGAGTCATGCTGAGTGTGGAATCCAAGATGAAGCCCAAGTTGTGTGCGTGGGTGGTGGGTGAGGGTGCGGATCCTAGGGAGGTGGGCCACCAGGAGTCGTTCCAAGCTGAAGGGTTGGTGCCGAAGATGAGTAATTCTGTCTTGTCTGCGTTTAACCTGAGGTGGCTTGATTCCATCCAGCTGGCGATGGCATGGAGTCCGTTATGGAGGTTGTCCTTTGCGGTAGTAGGGTCTTTCGTGAGGGAGATGATGAGCTGAGTGTCGTCAGCGTAGGAGACTATGTTGATGTGGTATGTGCGTGTGACGTTGGCGAGGGGGTCCATGTACACGTTGAAAAGTGTGGGGCTGAGCGAAGATCCTTGAGGGACACCACGGGTGATTCCGGAGGCTTCTGACAGGAACGGCGGGAGGCGGACTCTCTGGGTCCTGCCCGTGAGAAATGACGAGATCCAGTCCAGTGCTTTGTCGCGGATTCCAGTGTTGTGGAGGCATGTGTGGAGAGTGTGATGACATACCAAGACTGTTTCTGTCTCACCTGGTGGCATTGGCCTTGCCACCTTGGCTGCTTGTTCCCTTAACATGGATAAGCACAAGCAATCAATTGAAATAAATAGTGTTGAGGCCCAGGCCTACAGGGACACAGGTGTCAGTATCACTTTGGTGACTGAAAACCTGGTGTCATCTGCACAACACCTCCTTGGACAGAAGTACCAGGTTACTGATGTCAACAACTCCACTCAGTCTCTCCCCTTAGCTGTAGTGCAACCTAGTTGGGGTGGAGTTACTGGCCCTAAGCAGGTGGTGCCACCTAATTTACCTGTAGACTGTCTCTTAGGAAATGACCTAGAGTCCTCAGGTTGGGCTATGGTAGAGTTTATGGCCCATGTATCCATGCTGGGCATACCAAAGGAATGTTTTCCTATAATCTCAGGGGAGATTAAAAAGCAAAGAAGAGGAGCCCTGAAGCCTCAGGATCCCCCTCACACCACAGGTAAAAGATGACTTCTGCAACATTGTAACTTCAGCTCCGGCCAGCAACTGCAACTGTTTCCAGGTTGTGCATCCTCCGAGGAGTGCCTGTCTTCAGCCTGCACAAGAAGAACAAAGGACTATCCCTTGAAGTGAAGGAGTCACTTCCCTGCGTCAGCAGGCACCTCTCTGCAGCAACTACCGGTAGCTTGGGTCCCCTCTTCTAAAGAAGTGCATGGATCCAGCAAACACAGGTGGTGGACTGAAGTGGTCCTGACCGTCTAGACGTCCAGCTGTCCAACTTTGGTGGAGGTAAGAGCTTGCCTCCCCACGCAAGACAGTACCCCGATGATCTGCGTGTTTTGCAGTTGCCAAGACTTGTTTGCATCCTTCCACAAAGTTCTTCGTGCACTGGGTATTTCCTGGCCCCTGCATTACTTCCTGTGACGCACAGCTTCCTGCGTGGTTCTCCGCCTGCATGGGATCCCTTTGTGTGGTGCAGCGTGGGCCTCCTTTAGCACCTTCTTTGTCTACGTGCTGTGGGACTCCTGTGCGTGCTGCCTGGTTTTCTGAGCTGCTGACTCAGAGGTGTGGGTTCTATTACTTACCTTTGGTGTTTTCCAATACTCCCAGCGCCCGTCTACACACTACACATGCCTAGGTGGGAAACTGACTTTCGCATTCCATTATTTTAGTATATGGTTTGTGTTCCCCCAAAGCCCATTTCTAACTATTGCGATTTTCACTATTTTCACTCTTTTCTAACTGTTTTTAGAGCTATTCTGCATTCATATGTATATATTGTGTATATTACTTACCTCCTAAGGGAGTATATTTTCTTTCATGTGCGTGATTACTGTGTGACTACAGTTGTATTGCATGAGCTTTGCATGTCTTGTAGTTAGGCTTTAGCTGCTCATCTACACTACCCCTAGAGAGCCTGATTTCTAGACACTAACTACATTTTACTAATAAGGGATAACTGGGCCTGGTATAAGGTGTAAGTACCTTTGGAACCCACTACAAACCAGGCCAGCCTCCTACATGCACCAACTAGTGCACTCCGGTACAGTGCTTGCACTTTGAGCCAATTTGCATATGCTGCTGCATTGGGTTGTTTTTTTCTCTTTTGGCAGTCATACATTGACAGGCAGAAGAGGCTGCACCCCAACTGAGGTCTGTCTCTAGAGGATGCGAGAAGCTCCACCTCAGAGTTATAGCCAGATATCAGCAGTTGCAAGACAGTGCCTGTGGTCCACCATTGTAGTGCTGGCCTGCCTGCTGAATAAATACGGCGACTGCCTGCCCTCAAATTCCATCCTATCCTCTCCCAGCCCTGCATGCCAGACTCAGTTTGGTAAAACAATAAGTGTGTGTCTGTGCAATCAAGGGTTGACAACAACTATAATGTAAGTGAAGCGCATTGCCAAAGCATTGTATTTTTTAACATATGGAGTCTTTCATTTAAATAAAGTAGATTGTTTCGCATGTATTAACCACCACTGCCATGATAACAATGCCATTAGTGAATAGAGAGGCTAGTCAGCTGTTATGTGCATTTTTATATAGGGCGTGGGATGTTATTATAGTTGGAGTAACCATAAACTATACTAAACCATGTCTAAGATAGGTTTCAGTATTGGAAACATCATGAACTGATTTAACTCATGGTGTTCCCAATAATATGATGAAAGAAAAGGAGGTAGTAAAGTGCTATCCCTTTCTAACATGGTAAAATTGTCATACACCTAATTGGCACACTTAATTTACTTATGGGTCCCTAATAGATTGTACTATATGTACCTTCCTTTTTAATACTTATAAGGCTCCCGTTAGTAGTCCCTTATTGCCAATGGGGCAGAGTGCATGGTATTTAAAAAGTCAAACATGCATATCGAAAGTTTTACATGTCCTATTAGTGAAAACACTTCAAAGCCATTTTTCACTGTGGCAAAACTGTCTCTTCCATAGTAAAGCATGGGTTATATTATGGCAATTTATAATGCCTAGTGCCTGTTTGAGCAGCTTGAAATATTATTCAAGGACTCATTTGAATAGTATAGAAAATCCAACTTAATAGAAGGTTGGATTTTATATTACTGTTTTGGAAACGTCACTTTTTGGAAGTTGTTATTTTCCTTCATAAGCCTAAAGTGCCTTTCTGCCCATGTCCAGTATTACCTGACCCTGGATAGCTCCCTTAAAGTTTTACATGCACTTCTCCCAGATTGTGGACAAATGGCTTGAATGTGTTCCCAGCCCGAGTCTGAGTTTCAAACATCAGCCTGGGGCTGTACCCTGTCCCTTCCTAACTTCAAAGAGTACCCACTCTGTCACTGGAAAATGCAGCTAATACTTGGGCCTGTCTGTCCTTTGTCTCTCTGATCATGCTGGCTCCAAACCCAGTGGAGGTTGAGGAAGTGACCAGAACCATGGTTGCGCTTTGTGCCTGCCCTCCACACACAGGCTGGCTCTGTGCGTAAATAGTGAAAACCAAAGGACTGTCCTGTTGTATGAAGAACCCGAAGGGAGACTGAACATCAAGAAACCCACCGCCGATGCTAGGGAGCTGAAGAACTACAGACCCCAGCCAAGGTAACAGGGAAGGCAGTCATCCAGCAACTCACTGAGTTCTTCTAGACACACCGTATTCTGGAATATTCCCATTCCGGTTTCAGAAGCAACACAGCACCGAAACCGCACTCATAGCAGCCGCTGATGGCATATGCATCATACAGGACCACGGAGGCACTGTCGCACTCATCCTCCTCGACCTCTCTGCTGCATTTGACACTTTCTCCCACACCACCTTCTGCGTCAGACTGCACGACGACGGCATCTGAGACAAAACCCTGAACTGGATCATGTCCTTCCTCACTGGGAGAACACCGAAGGTCAGATTACAACCTTTCACATCAGAACTTAAAGACACTTGCTGCGGAGATCCCCAAGGATCCTCACTCAGCTGGATGCTTTTCAACATCCATGTGGCCCCACTCTCCAAGATCAAACACAAGCTAAACATAGGGGGTTATTACAACTTTGGAGGAGGTGTTAATCCGTCCCAAATGTGACGGATATACCACCAGCCGTATTACGAGTTCCATAGGATATAATGGACTCGTAATACGGCTGGTGGTATATCCGTCACTTTACCGTCACTTTTGGGACGGATTAACAACTCCTCCAAAGTTGTAATAACCCCCATAGTCTCCTACGCTGACGTCACCCAACTGTCCAAGGACTCTGCACAAGCCAAGAGGAATTTCCACAACTGGGTGAGAGCAGTCGCCACCTGGATGGAAGCCAGCTGCCTCAAGCTCAACTGGGACAAGACGGCTTGTGATCGGCTCCACCCCCTCTGCCTGGAATGACTCCTGGTGGCCCACTGCACAGGGAAATGCTCCCGCCCCCACGGACAATGCACGCACTCTGGGCATCATCCTGGACTCAACTCTATCAATGACCCGCCAAGTTAACGCTGCCTCCTCATCAAGCTTCCACACTCTCCATCTCCTGCGGAAGATCTTCAAATGGATTCCCCCCAAAACAAGGAAGACAGTCAGTCATGCACTCATCACCAGGAAACTGGACTACGGCAACGCACCATATTCTGGCATTACCAAGAAACTCCTATCAAGAAAACAAGAAGTCCAAAATGCAGCAGCCAGACTCACCCTGGACATCCCCTGAAACAGTTGAAACTCCTCCCACCTCAAAGACCTACACTGGCTCCCAATCAACAAGCGCATCACATACAAAGTCCTTATCCACACCTTGAAGGCACTGCACAACATATGACCAGCATACCTCAACCACCGCCTCACCTTCTACGTACCAAACAGACGTGTCTGTTCCTCCCAGCTTGCCCTTGCAGCCGTCCCAAGATCTGGAAAAATAGAGCCAGAGGAAGATCCTTTTCCTACCTAGCAGCCCGGACTAGGAACACACTACCCCTCAAGCTCAGGCAGACCGCATCACTGAAGCAGTTCAGGAAGAACCTCAAGACCTGGCTCTTCGACTGAGCAGCACGCCTTCATTCAGCGCCTTAAGACCCTATGGGTGATTAACCACGCTTTACAAATCCTTGATTGATTAATTGACCTGCTTGCCTTGAAACTAGGACCCAAGAAGTGAGTCCACAGTTCAGGTGGCCGATCTCATGGTTGAGCTATAAGCACACAACAAACTTACAGAGGATTCTCTCCCTGCAACTGCACAACTGACCAGTTTCAACTGAACTTGCTCTCGGCCCTGCTGCTGGCCTCTGCCGGATAGATTCCTAACCTCTAAGTGGTCCCCTCAGGTCCTGAATCCTTGGCTGTTGGCAGAGCGTATTCCTCTTGTACAAACTGCAAACATTTTGCCAACTTTGTGCCTAGGGGAACTATTAGAAATGTTTTTTCTGGTGGCTAGGGTATTCACCTAAGCCAGGCAGAACCCAGCCACCCTAGTCTAGGAGCTACACATGCAAGATAACCCCTGCTCACCCACTTAGTAGCTTCGCACGAGCATTCAGGCCTATCCCAGAGGCAATGTGTAAAGCTTCTGCACAACATACACAACACAAGTGATGGACTATTCCCACCATAAAGAAAACACAACATCAAGTTACATAAAAATAAACTGTATTGTTCACAACATCATTATTGGACCAAACACAACATGTCAGTAATACCCTGCTACCCAAGCAGTTGTCAGAACATTACACAGTACTATTCGTCAGCAAAAACCAGCAATAGTCAGATAAAACACATAGGTTACTGATTATTCTACAACATAAGCAATAGTCAGGAAAACATTACTAAAGAAATGCACTTGCCATAAAATCATCATAAATGCCCATAAAAGGAACATTAGGAGACATATGGCAAGTCATGAAAAACACATCAGCATAAATAACTGGACCACGGTAAAAACATTACTAAAAGATGCACATGTCCTAGTAAACATACCTTTATAAATGCTCATACCAGGAACATCAGAGTATACAGGGCCAGACGAAAACATATCATGATGCATGAATTCGGGACATGGACCATCAGCATATTGCACCAGTGCTTACAGATTACCACATCAGGGTTGCACATATCATGAGAAAACATGTCACCAACAGGGTTATGTAGTGAACCTCGCGCCAGTCCCTTTGCACAAATGTCACCCAAAACACCATGGATGTTCCTTACCAGTAACACTCCCTGGCCAGTTCAAAGGTAAGGGCCCCCCAGCACTCCTCACGTGCAAAACAGGGGATGCCTGATGATGGGTGAAGGAGGGGGGCGGCACGCACCCCCTCTGTTCCCTTAGAAGGGCTCCTCCTACGGCCAATGCCCAATCCGGGGCAGCAATTGTCCCAGGTGACCCCTGGCACCACGACCGGCCCTCACGGGGGCAAGGGATCCCCAAAAGCAAACAAGAAACAACAAAAATCAGAGCATCATGCTCCTCTGGCAGCAACCAGGGGAAGAGGGGACTTACCCTCACATCCTCTGCGTCCTGCTCTTAGGGTGGCCCTTGGCAACACCAATGAGGTCCCCCTCCCTCCTGGGGCCACTGCCGTTCACTCGCCCACACTGGATCTGGTACACAACTGTGTACTCTGCTTCCTGGGCCGCAGCAGTGAATGTGGTTACAAGTCAGTGTCAGTTGGTGCCTCAGGGTTGCTCTCCATAGTGTGCTTCACCCTGGGCGCACCGCTAAGAGCGCCCTCCCCCTAGGCTTTGTTTCTTCGTGCCCCAGGGGCATTGAACACAATGCGATTCAGACGCGCTTGGAAATACAAGCTGCCTGGGTCATGGCAGTGATTCTCCTCCAGTGGCAACACAGGAAAGCGCTTCTCAAGGCGCTAGAAATAAATCAAGAACAGCGTTCCTCACCCACTGAAAGCAAGCAGTTGCAGTGGACACAAATGGAGCACAGGGAGGTAGGACCCAGCAACAGGCCAGCACAAGGGGGATATAGTCAATGACAGTGACTCCTAGTGACCCAGCAGGTCACAGGTCAGCATAGCAGCAACAGTCCAAGGTGGTTCCTGGTGAGTCCCTCCAGCAGCATTCTATGTCCAGTTCCTTAGGAATGTTTCTTGTGCACTTTACATGGGGAAAACTCCCTGTACTTATACTCAGATTTGTAGAGCACTCACAAAGAGGGGGAGGAGAGGTTACAACCAGTTACAACTGGTTCTAAGAGTGTGCTCCAGCAAATGCTCCAGACATCAGTTGGGGGTAAATGAGCCCTTTGTGTGAGGATAGGATACAGCCTTTACAAATGTAGGTGGGTGTGCCCTGCCTCTCCCTCTCTCAGCTCAGGAAGACCATTCAGTATGCAGCTGCACCTCTGTGGCACTTCCACCCTCCCTGTGTACAGGCTGTCTGAAAAGTATGCACAAAGCCCGGCTGTCACTCTGCCCAGATGTGGATTGGAGTCAAGCTGCAAAACACCAGAGTCATAAGCACAGCGAAATGCTCCCTTTTTAGAAGTGGCATTTCTATAATGATAATAAAAATTCCACCTATGCCAATAAGCAGCATTTCTTACTACCATTACAACCATACCAAACATGCCTATGGTACCCCTTATAAATCAGACAATACCCCCTAGTCATAAGGCAGGGCATTTCCAACGTAATTCTATGAGCAAGGCAGCATTCACAGCAGTGAGAAACCAAATAGGCTGTTTGTCACTATCAGGACAGGCCACACAACCAGGCACATGTCCGGCCTTCTACATACATAGCAACCTGCCTATAGGGCTAGCTAGGGCCTACCTTAGGGGTGACTTACATGTAGTAAAAGGGGAAATCTGGGCCAGGCAAGTAAATCTAGATGTCAGGTTCCAGTCGCAGAACACTGCCCACGCGGGACCTGTGCTAGAAGGCCTGAGACAGGTTTGAAAGGCTACTTATGTGGGTGACGCAAGCAGCGGTGCAGGCTGTAGGAGGCTGGCTTGGTGTGTGGTGGGTACCTATGGTACTTACACCTTATACAAGGTCCAGGTATCGCTCATTAGTGTAGTGTAGTCAGTGTCTAGAAGCCAGGCTCTCTAGAGGTAGCTGTAGATGAGCAGCCAAGGCGTATCTAGGAGACATGCAAAGCTCATGCAGTATCACTGTAGGCACACTTAGGCCCATATTTATACTTTTGTAGCGCCGCATCTGCGTCATTTTTTGACGCAAAATCGGTGCAAACGTACAAAATACAATTGTATTTTGTAAGTTTGCGTCGATTTTGCGTAAAAAAACTACGCAAATGCGGCGCTAAAAAAGTATAAATATGGCCTTAGTACTTACACACACAAAAGAAAATACTCAGTGTTACAAAAGTAAAGGTACTTTATTTTGGTGACACATATACAAAAAATACCATAGAGACCATATTCCCTTAGTATGTAGAAATAGGCATGGAAACAGTTAGAAAACAGTGCAATTAGTGAAAATCACCATAGTTAGAAATGGGCCTGGGGGAGTGTGAGAAATTAGCCACTTTCTAGCATGGTTACCCCCACTTTTAGACTGTTTGTGAGTGTATGTGTCACTGGGATCCTGGTAGCTGGTGTCTGTGCTATCAAGGGTTGACAACAACTATAATGTAAGTGAAGCGCATTGCCAAAGCATTGTATTTTTTAACATATCGAGTCTTTCATTTAAATAAAGTAGATTGTTTCGCATGTATTAACCACCACTGCCATGATAACAATGCCATTAGTGAATAGAGAGGCTAGTCAGCTGTTATGTGCATTTTTATATAGGGCGTGGGATGTTATTATAGTTGGAGTAACAATAAACTATACTAAACCATGTCTAAGATAGGTTTCAGTATTGGAAACATCATGAACTGATTTAACTCATGGTGTTCCCAATAATATGATGAAAGAAAAGGAGGTAGTAAAGTGCTATCCCTTTCTAACATGGTAAAATTGTCATACACCTAATTGGCACACTTAGGGCCATATTTATACTTTTTGACGCAAAACTGCGCTAACGCAGTTTTGCGTCAAAAAAATTTGCGCCGTCTAACGCCATTTGGATGCGCCGTGCGGGCGTCAAATTTATACTTTGACGTACGGCGGCGCAACCAACAGGTGGGCGTCAGGATATTGTGACGCACACAGCGGCGTCAAGTCGTAAGGAAAAACCACGTAAAGGCGACGCACATCACCGTGGGCCGATTTACGACAGCGCAATCGTGAAAGCGCTGGTTTTTCTCACGCAATTGCGTCAAATTCTAGCGCGAAAACTGCAGTGTTACCAGAGAGCCAACATGGATCCCAGTGGACACAACAGAGCCCAGGATGATGACAGCAGACCAGGAACCAGCCAAGAGGTCCCACAAACAAACCAGGATAACCAAAAAAAGAAAAGAAAGTGTCGCTTCAGTGAAGAGGAGCAGGAAATCCTGGTGAGAGAGGTGACGGAACACCAGCACCAACTTTTCATAACATCCAAATTGCCACTCAGTAGGAGAGAGGCCATATGGAAGCAAATAGTGGACAAGATCAACAGTGTGGCTGAAGAACGCCGCACAGTCACTGAGTGTAAGAAACGCTGGCATGACTGTAAACGCAGGACCAAAGAGAAAATGGCCAGGAACAGGAAGGCAGCAATGCAGACTGGAGGTGGGAGTCCAGCACAACAGGAGGCCCTGGACCACATGGAGGAGATGGTTGCAGCCGTCATCCCCGAGGAGATCGTCACAGGGATTCAAGGGCAGGACAGTGCAGACTACCAAGACACAATGCACATGCAGGGTAAGTCGCATGGGGAATTATAATGCACTAATGTTAACTGCAACCAGGGGGGGAATACCTACTACACAATGCATGTAAGTCAGCATATACATAGAGTGGCATGGGTAAAGGAGCACAGTAGGGGGGCATGCCTAGCACACACTGAAGCTGGGGCACCACCAAACACAGCAACAAGTACAGCCCCATGGGGACATCCTGTAAGTACAACAATAGAGCCAAGGGAAAGCAGCGACAGGTAGGAAGGCCACTACAGCAAACTCACATCCAGGCACTTGTTTTGTAAAATCTATCCTACAGCAACTAGGTCCCTATCAGTAACCCAGTAGGCAAAGCAACAACTGCAATGTAACTGCCACAACACCTTACAATAACGCCTCTCATCTCTGTGCAGCTACAGTACCAAATGGCAGCAACCTCCCCATGGAATATACATACACAAATTAGGGGGTGACATTGACATCCGCAACAAGTCAGTGTAAAAATACAAACGCTCCAGTACACTCAAATGCCCAATGTCCATACCTGACACATACATAAGCCAAAGTAAACAGCAATAGGACCCACACAGCACCAACCACACACACATGCTGCATACGTCAGGGTCCCTCACATGCCTGGATAACAAGGCTACATCACTAATGTCATACTGCTCAGACAACACCTGAGGAGGAGACATAGGCAACTGGTCACTCCAACACACCTGCAAAGTCTGACAAACAAATCGGACCTTCATACGATAAACAGGCTTATACAATCAAACACACATGACCCACCTTCATCTTCAAACATCAACAATGTTTACATCCACACCACATCCAAACATGAACATGCATAGGAAATGGCACGGAACATGTACACTGCATGCAATGTGAATCAAAAGTGAATGGGGCAGGTCCTGAGAGGCAAGTGTGTTGGCAGGGCACTCACAACACCCACAGTCAGTCAATGTGTATTCTGGCAAGTGTAATGTATACTTTGCGCATTAGCCTCAGGCTGTAGGCCTTTCTGCACCTTACCCTGAATGTACTCTTACGCATATGCTCACATCTAAGAGCCTCTGAGCACTTTGCACTACATGCTTCTCATTGGCCTTCCTATCAGGAAATATACCAAATACCCAGTCCTAGGGTGTTGTTAATAAGTCCAATCACACTGTTTTGCCTACATCTGCACTGGAGTGTGCCAGAACAGATACACTCTGTGCCCCAGTCAAGGATACAGTCTGGTACTTTGCGGATAGATGGGGTAGGGGTTCTGATTTGCCATTCCTGCGTAGGGAAACTATCTCATCACCATGACTTATGACTTATAAAATCACTTCCTTGTCCCAAGACACACAAGAGGGAGTCTCCAAACAGAGAAACACCAGACGCTGCCTGCCTTGCTGCAGATGCAAAACCAGATCACAGGCCATTGCTCAGATATGACGGATGAAGTCTCCCCAGTGATTCAGACAGGCAGGCTAGAAGCTTAACATGCTGTGCTATAAATAGAACAAGCAGAGGGAGAGTACAAACTGTTAGGCACCATGATAGCTTTCGACCAATGTCTTACTCTCCTGCTGACTATTTCAAGTCTACCATGTTGAAGTATTTGGGTTATTGTGGCTCACACCTAAATATAGACAAGTCAGTTGTTCAAAGAGATCATCATATGAAACAAATACTGTCTTTGACTTTTGTGTATGAGTTCATACTGGAAAAGAGTGAAGATGTTGGGATCTGAGTGACCACAACTTCCCTGAAAAGTTCCAAAGATGTCATGCGCTCGGATGTATAATCATTCCTTTGCTGTGGGAGACATGAGCCAATGCTAGTTAGCTAGAGCAAAATGAAAGAATCAGGGTGACAGAGTCAATTAAAAGTGGGTCAGACTCAGTCCATCACACCATTAGCTATCCTGCTGCCTCGTAAGCAAGTCAGCTCAGGTCGGATAATGAGAACACACCCTCGAAAATGTCTCTACATAAGAATAGTTAATCACGGAGGGACTAGTAGGACACAAAGATGCCTATTCACAAAATGTTACAAAGCAACACCTAGCGGCAATTAGGCAGACAAGTCTGGTAGCTCCACATCACACATGTGACACACAGGTGGGCCATAGGCCTACAACAATGCCCATATGAAGGACAGCAGATACCCAGAAAAAAACAGACACCAAAGATAAGGCATCCAAACGCCTGTAACTGTTTGCAAACTTGTTACAACACAGACACACTAATTGTACCCTGTTTCATTGCAGAGGAACATGGATCTCCTGCCGATATGCCTGACCCTGATTTCCCTGATGACATCGATGACGACCCCATCAACCTCTCCCCACAAACCCTCAACATGGTCTTAGGAAGCCTCCAAACCCCACCTTCAGTCCCAAGGAGGAGCCCAGAAGAAGCAGCCACCCCAGTAGACCCACCTGCCACCCCAAATGTAATACCTGCCAGCTCCAACACAGCTGAGGACTCCGACGACACTGGAACCAGCTTTGAAAGAACCGTCGTTGGGGTCCAGCGGGAGCTGGCCAAGGAGGTGCGGGTGGGGATGCAAACTATGGCAGCCAGCCTTGAGAGGGTGCGTTCGTGCATGATCCCTCCTGCTGATCAGACAGCTGTGATGCAAGCACTAACATCGCACATGCAGGAACTTGTAGAAACTCAAAAGCAAATCGCCACAGCTGTCATCCAGTTGACGGAACAACTAAGAATGCAAGCCAGTCAACGGGTGCACGAATGCAACATCGAACCCCTCAGGGCTGACCTGGCTGCCTACCATCGGGATGTGGCTGCCATTCTGAGAAACCAGCAGGCCCTCCTTGCTGCAGTATTGCCCTTCCTAAGTCCACAGGGACTAGCCCCCGGGATGTCTGCGTCCATGTCTTCTAACACTGAGGTGTGTGTTGCCCCTTCACAACCAACAACAACAAGGACAGAGGAGGCAACACACACATCAGAAGAAGAAGACGTGGAACAGATAACCTTCACACGGAGGAGTACCCGGAAGCCCTAGTCCCTGCACCATGGCCTACTCTGACCAAGGTCCTGCGTTTAGTCAAAGCCCAGTTTCTGAACACCTACACTCAATGACTGTTTGGCAATCCACTGTTTGACTTGTCCACATTGCCAGTGAATGTCTCTCTCCTACAATTTGGTAATCCTGTCCCTCTGCACTGACACCTTCTATAGGCTCACCAAGAAATGATGCCCCAGAACGGACTCTGCCAAAATGTTGAATGGACAATTTGCACTACAACACCTGTAAATAAATCGCACTTGCTCACATATTGTGTCTCTGTGTCATTTCACACTTCAACTGTGCAGTACCTAACTCCAAAGTGGCTGTGTGGCAACCCTGTTGAATCTCTATACTACTGTCCTGATGTCATATATTCAGATCCATCTGTGCATTGGCCAGGATTGCATCATAGCCCTACCATACTGAGGGAAATAACTGAGGAAGGAACTAAGCACACACAATCATGCTGTGTTGGTCAGAATGATGCACCATCTATCGCTATTCCAGAGAGCAAATGGTGTCTGGGAAATGTAGGCTCCATGCAAGACTTAAATAAGAATGGATGCCGCTTAATGTAATGAATCGTGTACAAATCACACTGCATTAACTTCCCTTACAGAGTAGGCTTCCATGAAGGAAATTCATGCTGCTTCAGTACACACATGATGTAGCTCAGCAATGAAAGCAGCAATACATGAGTGTGAACAACTCCTCATCTACAAAGATCTCCCTGAGCTTCACACTGCTGTCCGACCTAACAATTAACCCACATTGACATGTAATGAAGCACTCTTTGTGAAGTTGGACACATATCATAACAAAAGCTTGGTGTACAATGCACACTACCAATGGGGAGTCTCCCAATTTGAGGATACTTAACAAGTGAGCACACGGGTAGATGGGATGTTAAACATCCATTCCCAGGGGATGCTGAGCATAGGACACAAATGTCACACTAAATCATTCTGCAACATGGATGTCAAGGCCATGATAAAGTAGCACCTAACGCATCAAGTAAAGGGTTAACAAAATATTTATTTATATCTAGTACTACAAGAGGCAACTAAGGGAAAGGTACACCTACACTAATCTAACCTGACTACTAATAACCCACAACTGTCCCTATCTAACCTAAGCTAAACTTACTCCACACATGTAACGAAACGATCTAAACATCAACCCCCCACCCACCATTATGAGACAGGACACATGCAGGACAAAACATACTAACCTACACACATACTACACTATCCTAAACAAGCAGATAATTTTTTTTATTTTTTTGTTTTACATTTTTTTTTTTTTTTTTTTTATTAAACATGAATCCCAACATTGCCCCCCACCCACCCACCCACACACAAATATTTGAGAAAAATAACAAGGACCCCCCACCCTCTTCCCTAACACTAACTAAGCTACATACCTATCCTAATCCTAATACTAATCCCCAAAGCCCAACTAACAGGAGAAAAAAAGGAAAGAGGTGAGAGGGGAGGGATAAAAGTTTAAGAGGGCAAACGAACTAGACGTTTGCACTCCTTAGTGTGCGCCTGATGTTGCGGACCCGGGTCTTTACATAGTTCATGTCATCAGTCAGGTTGTCCACCTTCCTCAAAAGTTTGTCCACTTTCTGGGACAATGCCTGGAAGGCTGCAGGGTCCACGGGAGGGTCTGTGGGGAGGGTTTGTGTGCCAGCAGAGGTCGAGCTAGTGGCAGCTGTTGGTGGGACATGTGACTGTCCTGCTGCCAGCACACGGCTGGGTCCAGGTCGTGCTGCATGCGGCGGGTCCATGGCAGCCGAAGTAGATGGGACCACTGGGCCAGACCTGGTGGCTGTGTCGTTGGTGGCTGTAGGTGGCACACTTGTTGGAGGCTGTGGTGTGGCCCACCACGCCCCGGAGGCCCTTTCGGAGTGATACCTGCGGCCCATCCGCCGATACCCAGACTGCACCTGCAGGATGTGCCTGTAACGGATGGCACGCCGCTCAAAATGGATGCGATTGGCCGCCCTCATGTTAGCAGCTGTGAAGAGAAAAGGCAGATATTTACCTTTGGCTTTGCATTGGGTGGGATAGCACAATGGGTTATTTGTACATTACTAGAAATGTATAGGTTGCAGCAATTGTCACAACATAGTTCACAGAAGGGCTCAGAGGAAGTACATGTGAAGCATGCATACATAAGGGCATATCACACCTAGAATATCCAGGTCTCTACATGATGGATGACATCACCCTACACTACTCATCCTAATCATCCCTACGGTTTTGTACATCATGGCTGCACCTCTTCCGCATACTTACTTCACTACATATGTCACTATATGTGATAACTATCACACTCCTCACTCTAAGCCATCTGGAATTGGTTGTGTGCTAAGATTGAACCAATGGGCTATAACCCAATGTCTACACTAGGGACCAGATGTAGGAAGATGGAAAATGGGACGAACAATCTGCAATGCAGAATGGGGTATCTGACACCGTCTGTGAGTTGCTATGGGGTTGCTAAGAGCCACCTCATTTACATCAATGATGTGGGTTGCAAGTTGCTCCACCTTTGCAACTATGGGCACTCACGGGGATGGAGGCCTGCTGGGAACAGCAGACCTCCATGTCCGTGACCGCTTGGAAATAACGCAGAACATGTTCCCCAAGTGTAGGCCGTTTACCTCAACGGGAAATGAGCAGCACTTAGAAATAAATTACGACAATTTCAATATTGAATAATTTAAGGCACTTAGGCCCGTATTTATATTTGTTGTTGCGCCGCATTTGCGTCACTTGTTGACGCAAAAGCCGCGCAAAATTGCAAATTCCAATTGTAATTTGTAAGTTTGCGCCGTTTTGGCGTCCAAAAGCTGGGCAAATGTGGTGCAAAAAAATTATAAATACGGGCCGCAGTGGTCCCAAGGACCACTGCCTGTTTTGTACAGGATTATTTTGGTACACTGGGAAAGGTGATGGGTTACAATGGGGACCCCTTACTGCTAGCAAGTGGGTTACCATCCACTTAAAGTGGATGATAACTGCGACTCACTTAGCAACCACAAACTCCATTGCAAATGGACTTGCATACCACTGTCAGTTGCAAATAGGACTGGAAAAAGCCTTCATATTTAGGATTAGGAATAAAATCTCCCATATATTTTCATGATCACCTAATACATTTCGGAATAGGAAACAGATGTTTGCAACTCACACACAATAATTATGAGTTTATCAACTTGTACACAGTTTGGCACATCTGGCCCTAGGTTCTGACTCACGACACAAAAGGTGTCAAGTAAGTGTGAGATACTGGTTGCTACAGTCCAAGGTAGCCTGTTTCACATTAACATCCCAGTCGTTGAGGGTGGTGTGGGAAGAACAACCACCAATCCCATGTGAAATGCACACCCAGGAGTGTATTGAACGTTCACCAAGTATGTGCCTTCACACACAAGACCTATGAATGGCTAGCAACACGTTGGACTTAGGCAAACATTGTGACATCCATGGACCACACATGTCACAATGATATGACTTTTGCCAACATGACATACTATCAGTGAGGCATGTTTTACTACACACACAGAGGAGGTGGAACACCCATTCTCATGATTCAACAGAACACATAGGCCATTGCACTCAAGTCACACACACTCCTAGTTCAGCTTGTGTAAGTACATGCCCCCGGAAGATCCAACCTACAGTGTGCACAGTCCATCCTCAACTAGGAAGATGCACTTTTCATCACAGCCATGTGCCTAAGCTATATGGGAGACTGTCAGTCTGATATGCAGACTCAGTTCATGTCAAGTCCCCGACCAAGTCTTACTTTGACCAGTGTATTCTAAGTAACTCATCCCATTCCCCATTGCGGCCCAACTGGAATGTCCTACAGCCCCTCAATCTCAGAGATGGCTAGGTGTTGCTTAACAGAAACATAAGTCCAATTTGATATCACACTAACACGACAATGGCAATGAACGGCCAGCGCATCACATCATGATTTCTCTTGAACACACAGTAGTCCATTTTGCGTCATTGCCAAATAAATATATCAAATAGCACTCAGGCAACACTCACTGTAGGTATCGGGGTCGTCGAAGTGTGCCACCTCTCCCACGGTGTAAGGCTCTGGTCCACCTGTAAAGCATGACAGGAAGAATGTACTCAGACTGGGTGGACTGACAAAATAATTCTGTTACAATGACACTGTGAGAATATGACATGGTAATGATACACTTTCACACATGCTCATACTGCATGGGTGAGTTTGTATTCAACATTAACATTGGATGATTCTCCTGCTACAGTTACACACCCTACTACACACATGCAGTGGCCAGGACAGTCAGGTGTCGTCCAAGTTTACTCACAATAATTATGCCCCGCCAATATTGTTATCCAAACATCTCAGCATGTGCATTCCAGAGAGACATCCAGACACTTGTTCCATGAGGACTGCATGACCACTCACAGTCAAACAGCCTATGTGGACATGTTCAACACACAGCAACCACACACACATGTGACATATCTGTGGAAAACATATCTGACTTCATGTGACGTGTATAAAACACACATGTATATCATCATCATGGGATTCAAATCAGATTTCGAGCGATGGGGTCTACATATGTAGGTATGTTGTTTCGACATGACTTACTCATTGCCCATTATGACATGTAGAGTACAAATAGAGCCATTAACGTGTTGCTTGTCTGACACAAATGCTACACTACATTACATACAGCTACAGCCATCTGGTATGTGTAGAACAACTGAGCCATCTGACTGCTAGCATAGGTCATCATACACATTGTGCAACACGTACACATTAGGGCACATATGTAAACATTAGTAAGGCAGCATTTGCATCATTGCATCACGCAGAGATGGGCCACACCTGCCAAATACAGATATATGTATTAAGTTTCTGCTGTTTGAGGGAGAAAAAGTGTAGCCAATTTGGGGATATCAATATATATTGACAAGGGCCTAGGTTTCCCTAGCATTACACATAGGCAGCTCCTTATCTAGCAGATTGGGTAACATTCATCACATGTTCACACACAGATTACTATCATGTCCATGTAATTGATTGCTACTCACCAACAGGGCCACCAATCCTGACTCCCAGGTGGTCCAGCAGGTCCTGTTCCCTCGTGATCAGATCGGCCCAGCGGTGTTTCAACTGATGGACATTCCGCATGGTCCCATGGACCCGGACCATGTGATGGCGCACCTTCTCCCAGCGAATTTTCCGGGCCTCCGTGTGATACCCCTGTATCACACGGCCCCCAGCCTCCAGCATCAGCGGGAGGAAATGGCACACTAGCCAGATAAATCCCCCCAATTCATCTTCGCCCATCCTGGACAGGCGAGGCCTCCCTGACATTATGACTGATGACTAACAGAAAAAATAAAGTAGGAAATGGGGAAAGGTAGAGGTGTGAAGTTAAGAAAAGGAGAAAATAGCCCAACTAACCCCAATAACTACCCTAGCCACAACAGACTCCCACAGACAATACAAACAAATACAGGAATGGACAAAACTAGACTTAACAGACTGAGACAATGATACACAACAATATTAGACTGAACAAAGTACAAAAGACAAGCTACACAGGACAACAAAGCAGTAATTCACAGGACAACACTCTTCACTGAACCACACAGTCTAGAAAAATCTGAGACTGAAAAGTGAAAGTGAAAGTCAACTTCCAATACAGATTTGGCAAACAGGATATCCTATTACATCACTTCCTGCATAAAATGGCCGCCGTTTTTTAATCGCGGTTTGCGTCGTATTTTCACGCATACATAATTTCGCGTCATTTTTTATGACGCATAATATTGCACATGCTGCTGAGTGTAAAAATATGATATGAATATTACTATTTATTTACTGTACGAGATGTCAAAAAATATGTGCATGTTGCGTCATTTTTTCCGACGCATACATGATGGGCATCATATTTTATCCACCTACAGGAGTGCTAATGCTGCTGAGTGAAAAAATATGATATGAATATTAATATTCATTTACTGTACGAGATGTCCCAAAATATGTGCATGTTGCGTCATTTTTTCCGACGCATACATGATGGGCGTCATATTTTATCCACCTACAGGAGTGCTAATGCTGCTGAGTGTAAAAATATGATATGAATATTACTATTTATTTACTGTACGAGATGTCCAAAAATATGTGCATGTTGCGTCATTTTTTCCGACGCATACATGATGGGCGTCATATTTTATCCACCTACAGGAGTGCTAATGCTGCTGAGTGAAAAAATATGATATGAATATTGTGAGAAGGTAGCCTCTTTCTAGCCTTGTTACCCCCACTTTTGGCCTGTTTGTGAGTGTATGTCAGGGTGTTTGTCACTGTTTTCACTGTCTCACTGGGATCCTGATAGCCAGGCCTCAGTGCTTATAGTGAAAACACCATGTTTTCAGTATGGTTGTTATGTGTCACTGGGATCCTGCTAGTCAGGACCCCAGTGCTCATAGGTTTGTGGCCTATATGTATGTGTCACTGGGACCCTGTCACACAGGGCCCGAGTGCTCATAGGTGTGCATGTATATGTTCCCTGTGTGGTGCCTAACTGTCTCACTGAGGCTCTGCTAACCAGAACCTCAGTGGTTATGCTCTCTCATTACTTTTAAATTGTCACTAACAGGCTAGTGACCATTTTTACCAATTTACATTGGCTTACTGGAACACCCTTATAATTCCCTAGTATATGGTACAGAGGTACCCAGGGTATTGGGGTTCCAGGAGATCCCTATGGGCTGCAGCATTTCTTTTGCCACCCATAGGGAGCTCTGACAATTCTTACACAGGCCTGCCACTGCAGCCTGAGTGAAATAACGTCCACGTTATTTCACAGCCATTTTACACTGCACTTAAGTAACTTATAAGTCACCTATATGTCTAACCTTTACCTGGTAAAGGTTAGGTGCCAAGTTACTTAGTGTGAGGGCACCCTGGCACTAGCCAAGGTGCCCCCACATTGTTCAGAGCCAATTCACTGAACTTTGTGAGTGCGGGGACACCATTACACGCGTGCACTACATATAGGTCACTACCTATATGTAGCTTCACCATGGTAACTCCGAATATGGCCATGTAACATGTCTATGATCATGGAATTGCCCCCTCTATACCATCCTGGCATAGTTGGCACAATCCCATGATCCCTGTGGTCTGTAGCACAGACCCTGGTACTGCCAAACTGCCCTTCCTGGGGTTTCACTGCAGCTGCTGCTGCTGCCAACCCCTCAGACAGGCAGCTGCCCTCCTGGGGTCCAGCCAGGCCTGGCCCAGGATGGCAGAACAAAGAACTTCCTCTGAGAGAGGGTGTGATACCCTCTCCCTTTGGAAAATGGTGTGAAGGCAGGGGAGGAGTAGCCTCCCCCAGCCTCTGGAAATGCTTTGTTGGGCACAGATGTCCCCAATTCTGCATAAGCCAGTCTACACCGGTTCAGGGACCCCTTAGCCCCTGCTCTGGCGCGAAACTGGACAAATGAAAGGGGAGTGACCACTCCCCTGACCTGCACCTCCCCTGGGAGGTGTCCAGAGCTCCTCCAGTGTGCTCCAGACCTCTGCCATCTTGGAAACAGAGGTGCTGCTGGCACACTGGACTGCTCTGAGTGGCCAGTGCCACCAGGTGACGTCAGAGACTCCTTGTGATAGGCTCCTTCAGGTGTTAGTAGCCTTTCCTCTCTCCTAGGTAGCCAAACCCTCTTTTCTGGCTATTTAGGGTCTCTGTCTCTGGGGAAACTTTAGATAACGAATGCATGAGCTCAGCCGAGTTCCTCTGCATCTCCCTCTTCACCTTCTGATAAGGAATCGACCGCTGACCGCGCTGGAAGCCTGCAAACCTGCAACATAGTAGCAAAGACGACTACTGCAACTCTGTAACGCTGATCCTGCCGCCTTCTCGACTGTTTTCCTGCTTGTGCATGCTGTGGGGGTAGTCTGCCTCCTCTCTGCACCAGAAGCTCCGAAGAAATCTCCCGTGGGTCGACGGAATCTTCCCCCTGCAACCGCAGGCACCAAAAAGCTGCATCTCCGGTCCCTTGGGTCTCCTCTCAGCACGACGAGCGAGGTCCCTCGAATCCAGCGACACCGTCCAAGTGACCCCCACAGTCCAGTGACTCTTCAGCCCAAGTTTGGTGGAGGTAAGTCCTTGCCTCACCTCGCTGGCCTGCATTGCTGGGAACCGCGACTTTGCAAGCTTCTCCGGCCCCTGTGCACTTCCGGCGGAAATCCTGTGTGCACAGCCAAGCCTGGGTCCACGGCACTCTAACCTGCATTGCACGACTTTCTAAGTTGGTCTCCGGCGACGTGGGACTCCTTTGTGCAACTTCGGCGAGCAACGTTTCACGCATCCTCGTAGTGCCTGTTTCTGGCACTTCTCCGGGTGCTACCTGCTTCAGTGAGGGCTCTTTGTCTTGCTCGACGTCCCCTCTCTCTGCAGGTCCAATTTGCGACCTCCTGGTCCCTCCTGGGCCCCAGCAGCGTCCAAAAACGCCAAACGCACGATTTGCGTGTAGCAAGGCTTGTTGGCGTCCATCCGGCGGGAAAACACTTTTGCACGACTCTCCAAGGCGTGGGGGATCCATCCTCCAAAGGGGAAGTCTCTAGCCCTTGTCGTTCCTGCAGTATTCACAGTTCTTCAGCCTAGTAAGAGCTTCTTTGCACCAACCGCTGGCATTTCTTGGGCATCTGCCCATCTCCAAGCTGCTTGTGACTTTTGGACTTGGTCCCCTTGCTCCACAGGTACCTTCAGACAGGAATCCATCGTTGTTGCATTGCTGATTTGTGTTTTCCTTGCATTCTCCCTCTAACACGACTATTTTGTCCTTAGGGGAACTTTGGTGCACTTTGCACTCACTTTTCAGGGTCTTGGGGAGGGTTATTTTTCTAACTCTCACTATTTTCTAATAGTCCCAGCGACCCTCTACAAGGTCACATAGGTTTGGGGTCCATTCGTGGTTCGCATTCCACTTCTGGAGTATATGGTTTGTGTTGCCCCTATTCCTATGTTTCCCCATTGCATCCTATTGTAACTATACATTGTTTGCACTGTTTTCTAAGACGATACTGCATATTTTTGCTATTGTGTATATATATCTTGTGTATATTTCCTATCCTCTCACTGAGGGTACACTCTAAGATACTTTGGCATATTGTCATAAAAATAAAGTACCTTTATTTTTAGTATAACTGTGTATGGTGTTTTCTTATGATATTGTGCATATGACACTAAGTGGTACTGTAGTAGCTTCACACGTCTCCTAGTTCAGCCTAAGCTGCTCTGCTAAGCTACCATTATCTATCAGCCTAAGCTGCTAGACACCCTATACACTAATAAGGGATAACTGGGCCTGGTGCAAGGTGCAAGTACCCCTTGGTACTCACTACAAGCCAGTCCAGCCTCCTACAAATATTAATATTCATTTACTGTACGAGATGTCCGAAAATATGTGCATGTTGCGTCATTTTTTCCGACGCATACATGATGGGCGTCATATTTTTGAAACGTACAGGAATGCACATGCTGCTGAGTCAAATCTGAAATATGATGTAACTTATATTTTGCTGTCTAAATCTGTGAAATTTTTGTATACATTCAGATTTGACTCTGCATTCTGTGCACTCATGTACGTGACCAAAATATGACACCCATGCTGTATGCGTAGAATTATGATCAAATCTTTTTGTTACGTCTTCATGTTTTTAACTTGGGGAAGGTGATTTGTCAGGGTCAAACGGGGCAATGTGATACACATTTGTGTTTGGATATGCCACATGTCCATTGTTGTATGTATGGCAGGCATTCACACAGTAATGGTGTGGATACGTTACATAATGTCTTTTCCATATTTGTCAACATATTTGTGGCAATTGCTGATGGCTGTTTGGAAATGATGGATGGGATACCATGATGTATTCCTTCTCCAAATTTGGTCCACACTTATGATGGTGATGCTTTTATCTGGAGTCCTAACAGGGAGTGCAATGGTCACTTACAGTTATTATGGGGCTAACCATGTCCTAGCCTCATTTTGTGTTTGTGCTTTGTGTTCTACTCTTGACATGTAGGCCACACATGTACCTTATGCATGTGTTTGGCTCACAAGTACAGGATTTGTGTATGTTTGTGGGACCGTAGAAGTGGACTTAGGCCCCCAGCACCCTAGGATTTGACCATCCTGATTAGTTACAGTATCCATGGCTTGGCTTAATATTTTATGGGAAACCTGCAGCAGCAGGCTAATGTAAGGCCATATGGTATGTATGACTGTTGACCATTCATTCATCTCATTAGCCCATTAGAAGTTTGCAGTAATGATGATTTTGAGCTGACATGCCTACCATTTCCCAATGACTATGTTTGGAAGACTCTGAGCGTTCCTGATGTTCTGGGGAATATTCTTTAGTGGGTGTCTGTGTCCCTTTCTGCATTAACTGGTTAAGTGGCATGTCACATTCTTCCTGCTAGGTTCAAACTGGGACCCGACTGTGATGGTCTACTTTCAATAATTTGGTTGATTGTATGACATATGTGTACATGTGTGTTGGTATGTTGATCCACTATCACCTGTCTGGGTGTATGTTGTCACTGTGACATCCAGGTCTCCTCCTGAGTTAGTGGCAGCTAATGTTGTCCCAATTGTGTTTTGCTCATATCACCCACTGGAGAGAAGCCATTGATGACATGGTGACGTACACATGGATGGTCCCACCCTGTCTCTGACCACATGTGATGTGACTTTCACATGATCTACTTTTTTTGTCTGGGTGCAAGACTGTCTCAGGTGTTTTGATGTAGCATGTGGATTTGCCACATTTGTACTCATGTGGGCCTCTGTGTATGGCAATGTATCATGTCACATCCTACCCTCTGTGCATACAATTGAAATGTTCTTTTTTGTTGTGATGATTGTTATGGCATTGTTGGTCAAGGAGACCACATTCTTCGTCAGCATTTTATAAGTAAAGGTGCTCAGTAATGCATGGACCAAAGCATGATGTGGTGTTTGATATCTGTGTTTATTTACAATAGTGTAATACAGGTGATTATTATACATTAAGCAAAAAAATTATTTACAAGCTGCTGGCGCCTACGCTGTCCTGCTGCCGTGTTGGGTTGTCCCCCCTCCTGTTGCGGCCCAGCATCCTCCTCTTCGTCATCCTCAGGCATGCCTGGGTCCAGTTCAAGGAGGGGAATGTTCCTCTGGACACATATATTGTGCAATATGGCACAAGTGAGGATGATTTTGCACACCATCTCTGGGGAATAGAGTAGGCTCCCGCCAGTGATGTCAAGGCAGCGGAACCTAGACTTTAGGATCCCAAAGGTCCTCTCCACAATGCTGCGGGTCCTCTTGTGGGCGTCATTGTATGCCCGCTCAGCAGCAGTGATTGGGTTCCCAAATGGTGTCATCACCCAAGGCTGGATGCCATACCCCTGATCAGCTGAAAGAGAAAGAGAATGGATTGAATTAGATGTAGGAGGCAGTGTTGTACGGATCTTTGATGGCTGTAGTTGTCTTGTGTTGTCTGTGACTCTTTTGTGTACTAATGTTCCAACCTATGGTTGTTATTGAAAACTTTGCTTTGATATATTTTCCCTTGGCTGAGCAAGTGTTTGTTGGCTAACCGTTTGTCAGAAGGACTGTTTTTGTTGTTGCAGTAGAGTGTTCCCTCCCTAGCATTGTGACTAGTGATACAGTTGTCTGTGTGTCCTCACTGGGGGTGTGATGTTAGTTCCATGCCGAGTTAAAACGTGAAAGTGTATTTGACACCTTCATGTGTATGAGCCCAGGCCATCCCATACCTTTTGACTTATGCATTGTATTAGTGTACAGGTTATTTTGAGACTTCCAATCTGTAAAGTGACATTTGGCCAACCACACTCATTGATGTCTTCACATTAGGCTATGGATTAAATTCCAATGTGTGACAGGTTAAATGTTGACTTCTGACACATGGCTAGTGATGTGAGTACCTCAGTGTGTTCCTGGCTAGGTGTTGCTATTGTGGTGTATGTGTTGTTTGTCCTAGAGGGTTTGTGTGCGGTGTGTGTATGGGTTTGTTTTTTGTCCTTACCAACAAGTAGTCCATTGCCATAGCGTCCATCCTGGAAGTGTTGGTTGATGGTGGAGTGACGGAAGATGAATGCGTCATGTACACTCCCAGGATATTTGGCCACGATGTTGGTGATCAGTCCTTGGTGATCGACTATGGCCTGCACGTTGATTGAATGTGTGTGCTTCCTGTTGCGGTAGAGGTGTTCTGAATCAGCAGGTGGCACAAGGCGTACGTGTGTGCAGTCGATTGCACCAAGGACGTGCGGGAAGCCACTGATGGCGTAGAACCCCTGTTTAATTTCCTGCTGCTTCTGCAGTGTGTTAGGGAAGCAGATATGGCGGGGTGTCAGGCGAATGATGGCATCCAGGACTTTAGGCAGGAATGCAGAGAATGATGGTTGGGATATTCCACCAACCAGGGCACCAGTTGTCTGAAAGGAGCCACTTGCCAGCAGGTGTAGTACGGCAAGCAGCTTTGTTTCAGTTGGGATAGTGCGGGGTGTCACTAAAGTGGGGGCCAACTGTTGTTCGATATTTGCCAGCAGCTGCTGAATGGCCTGCCAGTTCAACCGGTACCTCTGGATGATGTCCCGTTCCCTGAGGCCATGCAGGGTTGTTCTTGGGCGGAATATCCTGTCCTGCCTTCTGCGCTGTCTTTGGGGTCCCTGCTGTTGTTGTTGTAGCTGCTGTTGTTGCTGCAGGGCTCTGCGTCTACGTGCACGTTGAAGAAAAAGCACCTCCATAGCTCCCTGTTGCTGCTCTGCTGCTCTGTTGTTTGTTCTGTGTGTTCTGCTTAAGTACAGGTGTGTTTGCCCCATTTTAACGCCTGCCCTGACCCAGGCGTTAAAATTTAACGCTATTCGTGCTTTGCGTCATTTTTTTGCGCCGCCTACGGCCCGGGAGACATTTTTGCCCGGAAGCATAAATACGACGCACCGCTGTATGCGTGGGTTTTTGGACGGGAACGCCTACCCTGCATGTCATTAACGCAGGGCGGGGTGCCGCTTCCAAAAACTCACGCACATAGCGCCATTCCCCTTGTGCGCCGCATCGGGCGTCAGGGTATAAATATGGGGCATCGTTTGCGCTGAATGTGCGTCAAAATTTTTGACGCACATTCGGCGCAACCGGAGTATAAATATGGCCCTTAATTTACTTATGGGTCCCTAATAGATTGTACTATATGTACCTTCCTTTTTAATACTTATAAGGCTCCCGTTAGTAGTCCCTTATTGCCAATGGGGCAGAGTGCATGGTATTTAAAAAGTCAAACATGCATATCGAAAGTTTTACATGTCCTATTAGTGAAAACACTTCAAAGCCATTTTTCACTGTGGCAAAACTGTCTCTTCCATAGTAAAGCATGGGTTATATTATGGCAATTTATAATGCCTAGTGCCTGTTTGAGCAGCTTGAAATATTATTCAAGGACTCATTTGAATAGTATAGAAAATCCAACTTAATAGAAGGTTGGATTTTATATTACTGTTTTGGAAACGTCACTTTTTGGAAGTTGTTATTTTCCTTCATAAGCCTAAAGTGCCTTTCTGCCCATGTCCAGTATTACCTGACCCTGGATAGCTCCCTTAAAGTTTTACATGCACTTCTCCCAGATAGTGGACAAATGGCTTGAATGTGTTCCCAGCCCGAGTCTGAGTTTCAAACATCAGCCTGGGGCTGTACCCTGTCCCTTCCTAACTTCAAAGAGTACCCACTCTGTCACTGGAAAATGCAGCTAATACTTGGGCCTGTCTGTCCTTTGTCTCTCTGATCATGCTGGCTCCAAACCCAGTGGAGGTTGAGGAAGTGACCAGAACCATGGTTGCGCTTTGTGCCTGCCCTCCACACACAGGCTGGCTCTGTGCGTAAATAGTGAAAACCAAAGGACTGTCCTGTTGTATGAAGAAGCCAAAGGGAGACTGAACATCAAGAAACCCACCGCCGATGCTAGGGAGCTGAAGAACTACAGACCCCAGCCAAGGTAACAGGGAAGGCAGTCATCCAGCAACTCACCGAGTTCTTCTAGACACACCGTATTCTGGAATATTCCCATTCCGGTTTCAGAAGCAACACAGCACCGAAACCGCACTCATAGCAGCCGCTGATGGCATATGCATCATACAGGACCACGGAGGCACTGTCGCACTCATCCTCCTCGACCTCTCTGCTGCATTTGACACTTTCTCCCACACCACCTTCTGCGTCAGACTGCACGACGACGGCATCTGAGACAAAACCCTGAACTGGATCATGTCCTTCCTCACTGGGAGAACACCGAAGGTCAGATTACAACCTTTCACATCAGAACTTAAAGACACTTGCTGCGGAGATCCCCAAGGATCCTCACTCAGCTGGATGCTTTTCAACATCCATGTGGCCCCACTCTCCAAGATCAAACACAAGCTAAACATAGGGGGTTATTACAACTTTGGAGGAGGTGTTAATCCGTCCCAAATGTGACGGATATACCACCAGCCGTATTACGAGTTCCATAGGATATAATGGACTCGTAATACGGCTGGTGGTATATCCGTCACTTTACCGTCACTTTTGGGACGGATTAACAACTCCTCCAAAGTTGTAATAACCCCCATAGTCTCCTACGCTGACGTCACCCAACTGTCCAAGGACTCTGCACAAGCCAAGAGGAATTTCCACAACTGGGTGAGAGCAGTCGCCGCCTGGATGGAAGCCAGCTGCCTCAAGCTCAACTGGGACAAGACGGCTTGTGATCGGCTCCACCCCCTCTGCCTGGAATGACTCCTGGTGGCCCACTGCACAGGGAAATGCTCCCGCCCCCACGGACAATGCACGCACTCTGGGCATCATCCTGGACTCAACTCTATCAATGACCCGCCAAGTTAACGCTGCCTCCTCATCAAGCTTCCACACTCTCCATCTCCTGCGGAAGATCTTCAAATGGATTCCCCCCAAAACAAGGAAGACAGTCAGTCATGCACTCATCACCAGGAAACTGGACTACGGCAACGCACCATATTCTGGCATTACCAAGAAACTCCTATCAAGAAAACAAGCAGTCCAAAATGCAGCAGCCAGACTCACCCTGGACATCCCCTGAAACAGTTGAAACTCCTCCCACCTCAAAGACCTACACTGGCTCCCAATCAACAAGCGCATCACATACAAAGTCCTTATCCACACCTTGAAGGCACTGCACAACATATGACCAGCATACCTCAACCACCGCCTCACCTTCTACGTACCAAACAGGCGTGTCTGTTCCTCCCAGCTTGCCCTTGCAGCCGTCCCAAGATCTGGAAAAATAGAGCCAGAGGAAGATCCTTTTCCTACCTAGCAGCCCGGACTAGGAACACACTACCCCTCAAGCTCAGGCAGACCGCATCACTGAAGCAGTTCAGGAAGAACCTCAAGACCTGGCTCTTCGACTGAGCAGCACACCTTCATTCAGCGCCTTAAGACCCTATGGGTGATTAACCACGCTTTACAAATCCTTGATTGATTAATTGACCTGCTTGCCTTGAAACTAGGACCCAAGAAGTGAGTCCACAGTTCAGGTGGCCGATCTCATGGTTGAGCTATAAGCACACAACAAACTTACAGAGTATTCTCTCACTGCAACTGCACAACTGACCAGTTTCAACTGAACTTGCTCTCGGCCCTGCTGCTGGCCTCTGTCGGATAGATTCCTAACCTCTAAGTGGTCCCCTCAGGTCCTGAATCCTTGGCTGTTGGCAGAGCGTATTCCTCTTGTACAAACTGCAAACATTTTGCCAACTTTGTGCCTAAGGGGAACTATTAGAAATGTTTTTTCTGGTGGCTAGGGTATTCACCTAAGCCAGGCAGAACCCACCCACCCTAGTCTAGGAGCTACACATGCAAGATAACCCCTGCTCACCCACTTAGTAGCTTCGCACGAGCATTCAGGCCTATCCCAGAGGCAATGTGTAAAGCTTCTGCACAACATACACAACACAAGTGATGGACTATTCCCACCATAAAGAAAACACA